>NC_088605.1:585203-1816555 GCF_036013475.1 Columba livia | reverse complement strand
AGAGAGCAAGAGAGCAAGGAAATGTGAAAGGGAGAAGGAAAGGGAAAAGGAAAGTGGGAAATTAAAAAAAAAAAAAAAAGAATGAAAGCAAGAGGGGAAGAAGAGATCAAAGAAAGATAAAGAAAATGCACTAAGGAAGGTGGAAAGAAACGACGGAAAGAAAAAAATAATAAATAGAGAAAGAAGAGGCAAGAAAGCAAGAGGGCACGGCGGCCCGGGGGCAGGGCCGGGCAGCAGGTGGAGGGGCCGGAGCCGCTCCGGGACGGGCCGGTCGCGGGGCAGCGGGTTCCGGGGCCCCCGGGCGCCGCCGCCAGCGGCCGCGATCCCCGGTCCGTGCCGAGCAGATAAACCTGATCGGGACCCCCGGGCATGGCGGCGGGGACAGCGAGGGGACAGCGATGGACAGGGAGAGGGAAAGGAAAGGAAAGGAAAGGAAAGGAAAGGAAAGGAAAGGAAAGGAAAGGAAAGGAAAGGAAAGGAAAGGAAAGGAAAGGAAAGGAAAGGAAAGGAAAGGAAAGGAAAGGAAAGGAAAGGAAAGGAAAGGAAAGGAAAGGAAAGGACACAGACAAGAGAAGGGAAATGAAAGAGGAAAATAAGAAAGGGAGAGAAAGAAAATGAGAGAAACAAAGATAAAATAAATGGACACAAGTCGGGAAAAAAATAAGAGAGAAGAAGAAAAAAAAGAGAAGAGAAGAGAAGAGAGAAGAGAAGAGAAGAGAAGAGAAGAGAAGAGAAGAGAAGAGAAGAGAAGAGAAGAGAAGAGAGAGAAAAACTAAAGAGAAGGAATAAAGAGAAAAGCAATAAAAACAAATAAATCTCGCTGCGCAGCCGAGATCCCTCGCAATCTTTCCCTTCGTTCCCGAGAAATCCCAACGTCCCGGCTCCGGCAGCCGCGGGGGCCGCGCAGGGAAGAGCGGCAGCGCCGGGACCGTCCCCGGGAGCCCTGCGGTGCCCGCCCGGGACCCCGCTCCGAACCCCCCGCCCCAGGGCACCGGCTCTCGCGGACACCGCACACGGCCGTGCAAATGCACCCAGCGTGCAAATGCAACGAGCGTAACTGCACCCGAGCACCGGAGGCTGCGAATGCACCGAAGTGCGCGAATGCACCGAGCACCGAGCGTGTAACCGCACCGAGCTCCGGGGTGCGCAAACGCATCCGTACCGGGGGTACAAATGCACTCCGGCACCGCTGTGTGTAAACGCACAGAGCCCCGGCGTGTAAACACACTCGGCACCGGGGTGCAAACGCACAGAGCCCCGCCGTGTAAACACACTCGGCACCGGGGTGCAAACGCACTCGGCACCGGGGGTGCAAACGCCCGGAGCAGCGGCTGTGCGTGCGGGCACAGCAGCAACAGGTTTTTCCCTCCGGTTCTCCGTCGGCCTCCCCGGTTTAACGGGTGGTGTCCCCCGCTCTCTCCGCGCCCCATTTCTCACCTTGGAAGCGGTGCCCGAAGAAACGGTTCCGCAGCACCCAGGGGTAGAAGTTGAGCGGGTCGCGGTGTTGCGGCGCCGAAGAAGGAATGGGGGTGCGGTAACGCCGACCCCCCCCAGTTGATGGGGCCCGACGGGCAGCGCCGGGTGCCCCACGGCTTCGGGGAAGACGAGCTCGGCGCTGCCGTAGAGAGCCCGGCCGGCGGCAGCGCCCTGGAAGCCGGGGGCGGAAGGCGGCGGCGGCGTCGGCGGCGGCGGGGCCGGGGTAGGCGAGGGCGGCGGGGACGCGGGGGGGGCTCCTCGGGGCCGAGGGTGGGTGTCTTTGCCCACCCAGAGACTCGATGGTGAAGCAGCGTTTCGCAGACGGTTGGAACATGGTTTGAGCCGGCGAGGGGAGATGGGGAGGGGAAGGGAGGAGGGGGGGGGTCGGAGCGGGGCTGTTCCCTCCGGGTGCGTGTGTGTAAAGAAACCTTCCCCCCCCCCCCCCCCCCCAATCTCCCCCCGCTCCGGGCAGCGCACACGGACAGACACACGGACACACACCCACCCCGCCGCCCACCCGCGGGCGCCCACGCACCCGCACACCCCCGGGCAGCCGGTACAAATACGGCGGTACCTGGCGGGGGCCCCGGAGGAGGGAGGGGGCGGCCTCACCTGCTCGGGCCCGGGCAGGGTCGGGGGCCGGGCGGGCAGGGGGAGGCAGGGGCGGGCAGGGAGGCACAGGAGGCAGGGGGAGGCAGAGAGCGCGCCGAAAAACTGGACTGGAGCCGCTCCCGCAGCCGCGCCGAGAAGTTGTGGGAGAGGGGCTCGGCTGCGGGGCTTTTCTTTTCCTTCTTCTTTAAAAAAAAATAAAAACGTCCTTTAAAAATCGTCTTTTTCTTTTTTTTTTTTTTTTTTAAATTTACTTCCCTTTCTTTTTATTTTTTTTTTTAATTTTTCTCTTTTTCTTTGGTTTTTCTTTTTCGTTCCTTTTAAAAAAATATATTTCCTTCCTTTCCCTTCTCTTTCCCTTTCATCTCCTTTTCATCTTTCCTTTCCTTTCCTTTCCTTTCCTTTCCTTTCTTTCCTTTCCTTTCCTTTCCTTTCCTTTCCTTCCTTTCTTTCCTTTCCTTTCTTTCCTTTCCTTTCCTTCCTTTCCTTTCCTTTCCTTTCCCTTTCCTTTCCTTTCCCTCCTTCCCCTTCCCTTCCCTTCCCTTCCCTTCCCTTCCTTCCCTTCCCTTCCCTTCCCTTCCCTTCCCTTCCCTTCCCTTCCCTTCCCTTCCCTCCCCTTTCCTCTGTATTTGGTATTTGAAACCCCTCGCAGCCGCTGTTGGTAACTCTGCGGCTCCGGGAGCTCCGGCCGGGCGGGAGGGATGGAGGGGGGGTGAAGTGAAATCGTCCTCCCCGCCTTCCGCGCAAACTCCGCTCCCCTCCTCGTCCCCCCCGCTCCAAAGACAGGACCTTCCCCCCCCCTCCCCGGACAAAAGGCCGCTCTTCCCACGGGGCCGATCCTGCGCTGGGAATAATAATAATAATAAAATAATAAATCCCGAATAACTCGCGATTTGCGGTGTTTTTTCGGCAGCTCGGGGGGATGCGCGGGCGCGCAGCCGCTGCGCGGGCCGGTCCCGAGTTCACTCGCAGTTTGGCTCTGCTCGGAGTTTTGCCGCTCCGCGGAGGCGGGGGGGCCAACCCTCCCCTCCCCTCCCGCACAAAAGGGGTTGAAAGTCCTATTTTCCACTTGGCTGCATTGAAATACTCCGCGCAGGGCACCCGCGGATCCTTCCCCCCGAGCGCTGCTGCGCGGCCGCGGCCTTTCCGCGGACTCGCTCCCCGCAAGAACCCGTGGGGAAGAAACGAGGAGGGGGGAGGAAAGCATAAAATCCATGAAATCCCGCAGAAATCAAAGCTGTGAATGGAGAGCGTGGCCAGAGGGCTTTTATTTCATTTTTTCTTCCCTAAAGTGAGCCAGGAAAAAAATAATCTGCGTTTTAAATATATTATATATATATTTATGTATAAAATTGCAATAAGGTGCGGGAGGGCACCGGTACGCCCCCGCGAAGGATGGGGAAGGGGAAGAGGAAAAAGGGAAGGGGAAAAGCAGGAGGGAAAAAGGAACGGGAAAGGGGCTGCGGGGCCAGCGCTCGGCTCACCCGCGGGAGCTCTGCCCGGCTCCGAGACCGCTTGTAGAATGTCAGTCAAGTCCATTTAATTCAATTTTTACATTTAATTTCGTTTTTTGCTCGCTGTTTCCTTCACTCCCCGGGGGTGCGGAACCTCCGCCCCTGGCCGCGGGGGGGGCAGAGCCGCGGAGCGCTGCGCGGGGCCGCGATTTCGTTTCCTGCGGATTTCACCGCTTTTCAGCATCTTCTGCGGGGTGGGTGGGGTTGAATAAATACAAATAAGAAGGCGGGCGGGCGCTGGTGCTCACCGCGAAAATCCTGCCGGCAGCATCTCCCCTCTGCGCCCCATCTCTGCAGGAATATTTGGGGGAGGGAGCTGCTTTGGTTTAAGGGATAAATCCTAAATTTTCCCTATTGGAAAATTCTAAACGTTGAAGTGATTTATTTTTCCCTATGTCCCCCGGTGGTTTTCAGTCCCAACTCGCTGTCCCAGGCTCCCCGGATGCTCCTGGGAAGCTGCTGCACTGAAACCAGGAGCGAACCCCAAATTTATTCTTTATGTTTCTTTTCCCCCTTTTCGTTCCCAGGCCTGATCCCACCTCCAGGATAATTCAAGGAAGGATTTTTATCCCCCACGGGAGTAACCCACGGACCCCTCTAGGCCTTGTTCTGGCTCCTGGAGCTTATTCAAGGGAAAACTTTATCCCCCGCAGCCCCGGGAGGAGGAGATGGGGAACAACCTGCCTTCCCGCTGCATTGCTGCCCGGGAGCAGCTCTGCGTGGAGGAGAAGGACATTTTCCTTTATTTTTTAACGAAAAACGTGGCAGGCAGGGGGTGCAGCACCGGGATTAGGGGATGCTGGTGGGGAAAAGGGGGATCTGCTGCCTGTTAAAATGGAATGGTGAGGATATTCCGAGGAGCAAAACGAAAGAGGAATAAAGGAGAGGGCGAAGGGAACTGGACAGGCACCAAAATCTCGCCTTGGGGTTGGGGGGAGAGGGTGAGTTCCAGGGGTGGGTGGATGGAAGGTGGCATCAGTCTGCACCTCCCATCGTTTGCCTGCCTGCACCCCAACCCCTGCCTGCACCCCAATCCCTGCCTCTTAACACAAATCTCTGCCTATATCCCAATCCCTGTCTCTGGATACAAATCACTGCCTGCATCCAAATGTCTGCCTCTGCACCCCAGTCCCTGCCTGCACCCAAATCCCTGCCTCTGGATACAAATCCCTGCCTGCACCCCAGTCCCTGACTGCACCCCAATCCCTGCCTGAACCCCAGTCCCTGCCCCTTAACACAAATCTCTGCCTACATCCCAATCCTGTCTCTAGATACAAATCTCTGCCTGCACCCAAATCTCTGCCCGTACCCAAATGTCTGCCTCTTCACCCCAGTCCCTGCCTGCACCCAAATCCCTGCCTCTGGATACAAATCCCTGCCCGCACCCCAGTCTCTGCCTGCACCCCAATCTTCTTTGCCTGCACCCCAGTCCCTGCCTCTTAACACAAATCTCTGCCTACATCCCAATCCTGTCTCTAGATACAAATCTCTGCCTGCACCCAAATCTCTGCCCGTACCCAAATGTCTGCCTCTTCACCCCAGTCCCTGCCTGCACCCAAATCCCTGCCTGTACCCCAGTCTCTGCCTGTACCCCAATCCTTGCCTGCACCCCAGTCCCTGCCTCTTAACATAAATCTCTGCCTAAATCTCTAATCCTGCCTCTGGATACAAATCCCTACCTGCACCCAAATCTCTGTCTGCACCCCAATCCCTGCCTGCACCCAAATCTCTGCCTCTGCACCCTAATCCCTGCCTGCACCCCAATCCCTGCCCACACCCCTCCTGCCTCCGCAGGCTCTGCCGGGGCTGGATCCAGCATGCTGCCGGCAGGTGCCGTCCCTTCCATCGGTTCCTCGTTAATCTGTAACACATCAACCTCCAGCATCAAAGGGCAGAAATGTGGAAAATCAAGCCCTGAGCCCCCGGAGCGTGGCCACGGGCGCAGTTTTGCTGGGATGTTAAAAGTTGACCGGACTTCAAAGTGGTGGACTATTTCCTCCCAACCTCTCCCACCTGCTCTTCCCATGGACACAGCTCCTTGTCCTGCCCGGATTTCTTCTTGGCATCCTTCAAATGTGGCCCTGAAGTGAAGAATGGAGGAATTGCGCTGTATTTTGGGTTGGGGGCATGAGGAGGTCTGGAGCTTGCCCGTCACCCGCTACTTCTTCGCTTCTATTTTATTATCTTTTTAAATTTAATTTGGTTCAGGGTTATTCTGGGTTGGAATAAACTGTCCCTGCACAACCCAGTGGGCATCAGCAGGTTATTTGTCTCACTTCTCTCAGCCTCCCTTTTTTAAGGTGGTTTTGTCAACTGGTTCATCATTGGTGAGTGCCTGGAATGATGGATGGGTGGATGGTGGATGTATGGATGGGTGGATGGATGGATGGATGAGTGGATGGATGGATGAAGATGACATGGGAATGGTGGTAGATACATACATTGACAGGGATGGATGGGAGATAGTTTAAGTCTATGGAGTCAGGTTGATACTGAGAGATGATCCCACCACCAAGCCAGCCAGATCACGTAGCTGTGGGCTGGCAGAGGTCAGTCCAGCAAGAGAAGGTGCTGTTTGGTCCTCACCCACCTATGCAAAGGTCACGCTGGCTTTTCCACAGGGTTTGCATCCACCCTCACCTCTCTGGCATAGCCTGACCGCAATGTTGGTACAGAAACTCTGCACAGATGTGAGCACTGGTGCCATGGGTCTTGGTGGGCTTCCAATATACTCCAGCGTGGGAGATCTTGAAGTTCCATTCAGTGTGGACACAGCTGTGGCTTCAGTGGCTACAGCCACATGTCGTGAATGGGAATCTTGCACTTGCAAAGCTAACAGGATTTTGCACCCAGCTCCTTGGAAACATTGAACATTTCAGTTCCTGAAAGGATCATCTCCAAACCTTGAAACATCTTGAGATGATCATGCAGGTGCCCATAGGCCTGATAAAGCCTTTCAGAGAGCTGTGACACCTCGGATGTTGGTGGCAATGCCCATTTCGGCGCTGAGGTTCCACCCACAGCAGGGACAGAGATTGCTCCGGTCATTTCTACTCAACAATGTGGTCCCACAGGACCACAGTTTTGGGGAAAATCATTGCAACTCATTAGTCGAAAGTGATGTGCAGAGGTTGGGCACTTGGGGACCTTTCCCCTGACCTTGTGCCTGACCGTGGGGTCTCCATGTCCCCTGTTTGCCCATGGATTGAATTGGGTGATGAGCCAGTTCACCCATGCTGGGGTCCACAGAGAGCAGTGCTGACACACATGGGCTTTCGGGCAGCACCCACAGCTCCACGTTTTTCCCCAGGGGCAACAGTGCTGCTGGGGTTCTGGGGGGTCCCCAAGTCCTTCCCCATAAATCATATAATAGTTTGGGCTGAAGGGACCTTCAGATCTCCCCCAGTGGCCCCCCTGCCATGAGCAGGGACATCTTCACCAGCTCAGGTTGCTCAGAGCCCCGTCCAGCCTGGCCTGGGATGTCTCCAGGGATGGTTCATCTACCACCTCTCTGGCCAACCTGGGCCAGGCTCTCATCGCCCTCAGGGCCAACAATTTCTCCCCCATGTCCAGCCTGAGTGCTAGAAATGAGTTTTTTGACATTTTGACATTTCGACACAAAGTTTCGACACAGGAAATTCCTCCTCCAGCCCAGGGAGGGTTCGGGTGCTCCCTCGGGTGGCACCGGAGCATGACCCCCGCGTCGGACTTTTCCCTTCTTTGCTCCGGCAGCTGAGAAAGCAAGATCCCCTGCAAGATTGCACCAGTGCAAGGCAAAAACCCACAGGGAGACGGGGAATCCCCGCTCGGATGCTGGGAGAGTCCCCCCCAAACCCTGTGGGGACAAGGCAGGGTTATTTTAGGAGAGATCGATGGATTTGGCTCCCACTCACCTCCTCAACGTACCGTTAAATGGCATCGAGATGGCGTAGCAGCCGCTTACATATGTTGCTTATAGACGCCAAACTTATTAACACAATAAAACTGCTGCTCAGAAGCTTTCCTGCCTCTTTTCCCGCGCCGAGAGCAGCACTGTTGGCTCACCTAGCTGCCTCGTATAGAGACACCCGGGGTTGCTTCTCATATGGCACCCAGGAAAATAAATACATGAATCAGCCAGGGTCCCCCTTCCAGCGTTTCCAGAACAGGGAGCTGGGGACACCTTGGAGCTTGGGGGTTCAAAGCCCATTCTGGGGTGCTGGTGGTCTCTGAATTGATGAATTTTCCTCCTGTTTTGCTTCAAAAGTGGTCGGAGGGGGACCCTGCGTGAGTCAGCTATTTATTTTCCCCAGTGCCATATGAAAGGCAACCCCGCGTGTTTCCATACGAGGCAGCTAGGTGCTTCCAACACTGCCATTCTCCAGCAGAAAAATAGGCAGGAAAGCTTCTTAGCAGCAGTTTTATTGTGTTATTAAGTTTGGCGTCTATAAGCAACATATGTAAATGACTGATATACTGTCTTGATGCCATTTAACATTATGTTGCGGAGGTGAGCGGGAGCCAAGTCTGCAGCATTTCAACTAATACGTGAGGAGCTGCCAATTCTGGTGGGGTTTTAGTCTTCCTTTTTTTTTAAAATCTTAATTTAAACAATTAGCAATCTACCCGCGCCAAAATAATGACTCGGACCTTTGCGTCTCCATTAGCGCTTCTTGGAAAATGGGTAAATATTGTGTTTGTTTAGGCCAGGCTCAGCTCAGCTTCCTGGTGCTGGGATGTACAGCCCGGATCACTGGGTGTCCCGGTCCCTATTGCCGCGGATGGGGAGAGGGGTCGGCATGGAAATTGCGGAGCTGATGCCAAACGCAGCCGTAGCCCTCGGCAGTGAAGGTGCCGATGTCTCCACATTTCCCCCTTCCCAAAAAAGAGAAAGACAAGCATAAAAAAAAAAATTAAATATAAAATTCAATGAGTTTCTTCCTCTCGCAAGTAATTTTCAGTTAATTTATGTTGAATCAATGGTTCCTTGCAGTCATATGGATGGCAGGCTCCCAGCCATTATTAGTGTAAACAGATTTGTGAGCAGTATATTTAGCTGTTCCATATTGCTTTTAGGAAATGTGCACATTTCCGTGGCGTATACTTAGAGAGGGCCATACCCTGCCACCGCTCCGCAGGTGGGGACGGGGCCGTGCGCGGGCACCCATGTGCCCAGCCTCCTCTTCCTCACCCCAGAGGAAACCTGGAGCTGGGCAGGGGGGTCGGGGCCCCTTCGAGGGGACCGTCAGCTCCTGAATTGAGTCGCCATGGCCACGGTCACCTGTGCCACCCAGGGACCACATCGGGATGCAGGTGGCATGTCCACCTGTCCACAGTGGGGTGCAGGTGGCACATCCACACAGGGACAATGCTGGGATGCAGGTGACACATTCAGCCATCCATGCCAGGACACAGGTCGCACATCCACACATGGACCATGTCAGGATGCAGGTGACATGTTCACCTATCCACAGCTGGATACAGGTTGCACATCCACACAGGGACCACGTTGGGATGCAGGTGACACGTTCACCCATCCACAGTGGGATGCAGGTGGCACATCCAGCCATTCGCACCGGGATGCAGGTGACACAACCAACCATCCACACCAGGATGCAGGTGACATATTCACTCAGGGACCACACTGGGATGCAGGTGACACTTCACCTATCCACACTTAGAGGCAGGTGACATGTTGACCCATCCACGCTGGGATGCAGGTTGCACATCCACACAGGGACCACATCGGGATGCAGGTGGCATGTCCACCTGTCCACAGTGGGATGTAGGTGGCACATCCACACAGAGACAATGCTGGGATGCAGTTGACACATCCAGCCATCCATGCCAGGACACAGGTCGCACATCCACACAGGGACCACGTTGGGATGCAGGTGACACGTTCACCCATCCACAGAGGCACATCCAGCAGGTGGCACATCCAGCCATTCGCACCGGGATGCAGGTGACACAACCAACCATCCACACCAGGATGCAGGTGACATATTCACTCAGGGACCACACTGGGATGCAGGTGACACTTCACCCATCCACACTTAGAGGCAGGTGACATGTTCACCCATCCACGCTGGGATGCAGGTGGTGTATCCAGCCAGGGACTGTTCCATGATGCAGGTGACACATCCACCCATGCACACTGGTATGCAAGTAACACGTCCACTCAGGGAACATGCTGGGATGCAGGTGGCACATCTACCCATCCATGCCAGGACACAGGCTGCACATCCACCCAGGGACCATGTCGGGATGCAGGTGACATGTCCATCCATCCATAACGGGATGCAAGTGGCACATCCAACAATCTGCGCTGGGATGCAGGTGACATGTCCACCCATCCACACCAGGATGCAGGTGGCACATCCATGCAGGGACCACTCCAGGATGCAGGTGACACATCCACCCAGGTACTGCGCTGGGATGCAGGTGGTACATTGACCCATCCATGCAGGATGCAGGTGGCACATCCACCCAGGGACCACATCAGGATGCAGGTGACACATCCACCCATCCCTGCTGAGATTCAGGCAGCGCATCCCATCCAGGGACCACACTGGGATGCAGGTGACAATATCCACTTATCCACATTGGCATACAGGTGGCACATCCACCCATTCACACTGGGATGCAGGTGACACATCCACCAGCCACACTGGGATGCAGGTGACACATCCACCATCCACTCTGGGATGCAGGTGACACATCCACCAGCCATGTCGTGTGTATGTGGCACAGTGGCCTTGTCCCTGCCACGCGGGGATGGATCCGTCCCCCTCTCCTGAGTGGCTGATTTACAAAGTTGTGGTCCTGCGGAGAAGTGCTGATCGCCATAGGGTTTGGGGCCAAAATGCAAAAAGTGCTAAAAAAGCAACCCCCAGATTTCAAGAGAACGGGTATAAAAGCCCCCCAGCTCCCGCGGGGTGGATCCTGGGTCCTTACGCTGCTCCCCTTTTCTGTGCTCCCCAGAAGCCAGCAGGATCAGGCCATTCCCTATGTGCACACTTCACCAAAATAACCCCAAAACACCGAATCCAGAACGCGCTGCCGGTTCACACGTGCTGGGATGGCACCGAGAGTGGGTGCATCCCCCTTCACCAAGGAATCGGGGCAGGATACGGCCCCGGGGCGGCTTTTGCTATTTCAATTCTTCCTGCCTGCATGCCCAAAAATAGCGAGCGGGCTGGCCCGGGTGGTGCAGAGCATCGCTGAGCATCACCGAGCATTGCTGAGCATCGCCAGCCGCGGCCGTCAAAGGCTTTTGGGCAACGTCTCACCATGGCTACCCGGGCGGCGGAGAAGTATTTCGGCTCCGGGGGGAGGGTGCCGGCCCCTTTCACGGCGGAGAAAGCCGCGACATCGGGGCTCTGTTGCTGGATGTCACCGTCTCCCCTCCCGCCAGCGTGAAAAATCAATTAGGAAGAATTAGCGACGTGTCAACGGGGAGAATTACGGGCCCCATCCTGCATATCGCTACCAGGAGGAGGTGACAATGTGTCACCGCCCCCTCGGCTGTCCCCACCACCATGACAACCTCAAAACCATGATGCCCCACGACCCGAACGCGGGTTGGTGTGCTGATTTCCAGCCTGGGCGTCCCTGCCTCAGTTTCCCCATCATTTCCCGCAGCATCGCCAGCTGGGGGTGTCGGATCCGTGTCCCCCATGGGAGCCCATCCCCGTGGCTCCAGGCCTGGAAGCGCAACTTGCACTGTGTCGCCGCTTTTCTCTTCCCTCCTCTTTCTGCATGTGCATGTATATATATAAATAATAAGAAAAAAAATTCCCAAACTCTGATTAAAATCCCCCTTTTTTTATTCACCTGCCCATCTTTCCTCTGTCTCCATCTCCCATTCTATCCAAACTCATAATTAATCGCTCAAGGCAAAAGTAATGAATGTTAATTGGCCATCTGTACAAAGACTAATTAAAATCTACCATGCTGGGGATTAAAACATACCTATAGCAACTGCCTGAATTGAGAATGAGACAGAGGAGAGATTGAGAAAACAGCTGAAAGGCTTGTGCGGAACGCAGCCTGGCTTAGGTGTGAGATGAGCTGCGACTCCGAGATCTGAGCCGCTTTATTATTAAATTAGAAAAAAAAGAGGGGCGGGGAGGGGGGCGAAAATCTTCTGAGGGAGCCGGGAGGTGTTTTAATGGGAAAAAAGGCCGCGGGAGATTTCAAAGGCAGAACGAGCCCCTTTGGACCCCAACATTTTGGGTTTCTCCCCACCGCGAGGAAATGTTTCAGGGTGCTTTCAGCTTGTTTTAGGGTTTCTGGATGTGTAGAAAACGCACCGGACGCTGGGAAAGCTGCTGAGTTGAGGGGGGAAAGAAGCATCGCCTACATTGGAAGAATCAGGGATGGATCGAGGGCATCGCTGCCGGTTGGGATCCGGTGCTGGGATCCACATCCCATTCAGTATCGCACCCACGGCCACCCCGCGCCCTTCTTTGTCCTAAATCCTCGGCTTTTCAGGCCTCTTTGTTGTGGGGAGGGTTTAGGAGCTGGAGAAATAGCGCAAAATGAATAAGCCGGCGCTAATTATTCATGGGTTTGTTCCTCCTCCTCCTCGTTGCAGCCCCCGTGCAAACACCCCTCGATCCCCCCTGCACTTCACACCAGGGGCCAACGCAGGTCCTGGATTGTCCCACCCAGCCCAGGTGTCCCCTGCAGCGCTGGTGACACGGCTGGAGGTGGCAGGAGGTGCCCCGGGGGTGATGGGGACCCAGGGAGATGCTGGTTGTAGGGTGACAAGGGGACAGACCCTCTCTCCAAACGGGTTCCCCAGGCTCTGGGCAGCTCTGGCACATGCAGAATGTCTGGGATTTTTTTTTCTTAAAATTAAAAATACAAAATGAAATTTAGTTAAAATGAAATTAAAGCAAAGAAGCGCTTTTCCCTTCAGCCAAAACTGGGGGTGCGTTTCTTCTCAAAACCACCAACCTGTGGCTCCACCGCCTTGTGTCCCTGAGCAGCGTGAGGCCATCCCCATGTATCCCATGTGCCAGCTCCAGCGCCACCAAACAACCTATTTCTTTTAACCCCAGACAGCCAGTTTTTCCTGCCGAGAGCAGCCGACTGTATCCCTGCGATGCCAGGGACCGCAGAGCGTCCTTCCCGGCAGCGTTTTGGGGTTCCCAGCTGGAGGTGACGGGGACGCGGGGGAGACGTTGGGTATCCCGGTGGCGCTGATGCTTTGCAGCCGCGTGGGAAGCACCGGGCTGGGCTCTGCTCTTGTTTTCTCAGATTCGGCTTGTTTACTCCCAACACGAGTGACCGCCGTGGCCCTATTATGGGAGCGGCTGACAGCTCGGCTGACAAGTGCGCTCGCGGCAGGAATGTGAATGCGGCTCCCGGCCTCGCCGCGCTGCCTCGGTGGCGGTTTGTGCCGGCGGTGACACGGGCAGGGCGAGGTGACAGGACATCCCCAGCAAAACGGATGCTCTGAGTGTTCCCTGGGATCCCACACGGTGCTGGGGGAGGTGGGTGCAGTGTGGAGCTGGAGGGGTTGAACAGAGATGAGGTTCTCAGGACATGGGGCAGTGCCAGGAGTAGGGGAACGATTGGACTCAATGGTCTTGAGGGTCTCTTCCAGGCAAAATTATTCTATGATTTTGTGGTTTGTTTGGCCTTTCTGGTCTAGACCGCAGTGCTGAGCATCTGACAGAGCCCCCCAGTATCCTGCTGGGAAGGACAGGGATCTGCTGGGATTATTCAGTGCTTGGGCAAGGGCTGAGCCACCAGCACAGGAGGGTTTGAGGGCTGGAGCACAAGTGTGATGGAGCGGCTGAGGGACCTGGGGGGTTCAGCTGGAGAACAGGAGCTGAGGGGAGACCTTCTGATCTCTGAACTGCCTGAAAGGAGCTTGGAGCCAGGGGGCTCGGGCTCTGCTCCCCAGGAACAAGCGCCAGGAGCAGAGGAAACGGCCTCAAGTTGCACCAGGGGAGGTTGAGGTTGGATGTGGGGAACAATTTCTTCCCCAAAGGGCTGTGGGGCATTGGAACAGGCTGCCCAGGGCAGTGCTGGAGTCACCATCCCTGGAGGGTTGGACAGATGGACATGAGGTTCTCAGGGACATGGGGCAGTGCCAGGGCTGGGTTATGGTTGGACTCCATGATCTTGAGGGGCTTTTCCCACCCAAATGATTCTGTGATCCTGTGATGCACTGCAGAGGTGGCTCAGGACGGGCTGTGGAGGAGGAGGATGGATGTGCTGATCTGAACCGGGAGCTCTGCTGAAGGAAAGGGCACAGGAAGGAGCCGGTGTCAGGACCAGCAGCGTCCCTGAGTCCCAAAAGAACCAGGGAGCACCCCGGCCCCAGCGTGCCCCCGGCTCAGCTCTCGATATTCAGGGAAGGAGGTTTGAAATGCACCCAGCTGCATCCCACGTGGGCCAGTGCCAAACAGGACAAAGTCTGGCTTTGGGTGCTGCATAAAAAAACAGGGAAAACTCTTTTTTAATTCCCATTTCTAGCAGCTCTTTCCCACCAGGGTGGAGGCGGCTGTTGGTGTACAAGACCTGGTTTGATTGCCAGGGAATTTGGTGGGTGCGGGACAACGCCGGGAGTGATGCCGAAGCTGGGGATCTGGTGCTAGTCCCAGCTTAGTGAGTCCAGCTGCTCTACCCACACCGGATAAAGAAGGTTTAATTAATCACAGATCATTTCTGCAATGTACCCCCATTAACCTCCATAGCAGACTAAATAATAACTCATTAAAGGCATTTGAGGCTCGCAGGAACAGGACAGTTTACCAGCAAACCCACTGCTCTTTGACTCTAAACTGGGTTAATCTCTCATCTCTTCTCCCTGGACCAATGAGTCCCTCGTTACACATTAAATGGCAGCTCCAGGGGACATGGCCGGCCTGGAGCTGGTCCTTCTTCTTGCTTAATGCTGAAGCCACCAAAACCAGGGGACAACAGAGAGGGGAGAAGAATGAAAGCAGGTCAAGAGGCTGAGAGTGAGGAATGGGAAGAGGACGCACGAGCGAGTGTTCAGTCTTGGGGAGAAGCATCGGTGAGAATCGGTGCCAGCTCAGCAGAGAGATACTTGTTCTAACCCTCTGGATCTGGGGGAACATCCACCAAATCCCAAGAAAACCCTTCAAAGCTCCTGACTCGTCGCATAGAGAAGTGGGAGGTTTGAGGCGTCTCCGTGGGTATCGCTGGGGCGCCTGTGCCCGTGGGACGGGGGTCCCTGGGTGGGAAATGTTGGCACCACCAGACCTTTGTCCCTCCCTGGGAGCATCTTTGCTGGAGGAACAGACCATTTACCTTTGGCCTCATGGCTGTTTGTGAACAAGCAGCTCTCTGGGCACTCGGTGTCCCGGCTGAAAAGCCCGTGCTCAGCATTTCTAGGCACCGGATGGGAAAATAAAGGTCTTCTTCTTCCCTTCTGCTGCGAAAGCTTTAACAAGAGGCAGCGGGACCCGGCTGCAGCCACTTGTCTTGCTGAGCCGGGGGCAGCCCAGGTCAGCGGCTGAGATTTGGGAGGTCATTGGGTGCACATCGGTTTTAATTTGGGAGGCTTTGGGGGGGATTTAGGAAGCTCAGCCTCACCGCTGTCCTGGGAACCTGGTCACATATGTGGAAATAAAACCCCAGCAGTGGCTTTGACTCCTTTCATAACCCAGTTGCACCATGGGGACAAAGGGGACAGTGTCTCCCCGAGCATGGAGAGGGGCTGGGGAGGGACCCCAGGATTTTCGGCAGCACTTTAATAGGGATCTTGGAACAGGCTGCCCAGGGAAATTATGGAGTCACCATCCCTGGAGGGTTGAACAGATGGAGATGAGGTTCTCAGGGACATGGGGCAGTGCCAGGGGTGGGTTATGGTTGGACTCGATGATCTTGAGGGTCTTTTCCAACCAAAATGATTCTGTGATTCTACCTGCACCTGTTGCACTCCAGCCTTATCTCTGCCCATTTACCAGGGCTCAGGGAAGCATCACCTTTTCAATTTATTACAGAAATCGCTGTGGCCGGGAAGGGTCCAGCTCTGGCAGTACATCCATCAGGCTGCTTTGCCACCCCAGTAGCGAGGAAACTGCTTTTCTTGTAAGCAGGTGAGCTCAGAGGAAGGGAGGGACATATAGGGAATAATGGGGCTGGATAACCCTTCCTGGGGCTGCCATGAGCCCCAGCGCTTCGCGCTGGGCTGGGATAGGAAAACGTGAAGGCAAAAAAAGAAAAAAATGGGGAAAAAGGGGTAAAATGCCTTGTGCGAGATTTAGCTGCAGGAGGTTGGCGGGGAGACAGACCCACTTGTAGGGACCCCCCCACGCTAGGCAGGATTTTTGGCTTAACAAGCCCCAGTTTAGACGTGTCAGGGAGAATACTCCATCTCCACCAGAGCCCGATGGTCCCGACTCTCTGCGCGGGCTGGTGCCGTTACCCGGGTTCGGGACGCCCTCAGCTGGTCACAGAAAATGCTGGAAAAAGGGAGATAAAAAAAAGATCATGTCGTTTTGCCATTGCATCTCACAGCATTCGAGGGTGCACAGATGTTGGCCAGACCCGTGGAGTATGGGAACTGGGTCCTCACCCTGAGGCGGAGGAAGCTGGTACCCAGACGATGCTGGTATCCAGGGGATGCCCTGAGAGCATCATGGCATCTCTCCCTGGTCAGAGGATGCTGATACTTGGGGAATGCTGGTACCCAGGGGATGCTGGTACCTAGGGGATGCTGGTGTCTGGGGGATGCTGGTATCTAGACGATGCTGGTATCCAGGAGATGCCCTGAGAGCATTATGGCATCTCTCCCTGGTCAGGGGATGCTGGTACCTGGAGGATGCTGGTACCTGGAGGATGCTGGTACCTGGAGGATGCTGGTATCCAGGGGATGCCCTGAGAGCATCACAGCATCTCTCCCTGATCAGGGGATGCTGGTATCCAGAGGATGCTGGTACCCAGAGGATGCTGGTACCCAGAGGACACTGGTAACCAAGGGACGCTGGTAACCAGGGGGATGCTGGTATCCAGGTGATGCTGGTATCCAGCTGATGCTGGTACCCAGGGGATGCCGGTACTCAGAGGATGCTGGTACCCAGGGAATGTTGGTACTCAGGGGATGCCTTGAAAGCATCACCACATGCATTTCTGGGCAGAGTTCTGATCCTGGAGCAGGAGTCACAAGCTCAGCACATCCCTGGGAGTTACAGAGTGATGCCAAACACCTAAACACACACAGTGAGTGCAAGGGAATGAAACTCCTAAGAATTAAAGTACCCAGGAGACAGCTTGGAGTGGCCACGCTGAAGCCAGACTTACTCCTTTGAACTTCAAGCACGTGGTTGCTCCAGCAGCAGAAATCGGCAGCACGAGCCGCAGCACATCGCTGCAGCCACAGGACTGGTGCTCGGTCCAGGCTCAGTGGTGACAACAGGTTTCCTCTTTGAGCAGATGTAAAGTTTCTGGGCTGAAGGGACAGGGACACCAAGACTGATTTTTGCTCCTGCTGCTCGTGGGCTGTCCCTGGGCACTGGGGGAGAGGGAAAAGGGAGAGAAAAGTGACCCAGGTCCCAGCACAAAACTGACATGGAGCTGTTGGTGCAAGTTCAGAGGAGACCACAAAAACGGTCCAAGGGCTGGAACAGCTCTGCTGGGAGGACAGGCTGAGAGAGGTGGGGTGTTCAGCTGGAGAGGAGAAGCTCCGGGGAGACCTTATTGCAGTCTTTCTGGACTTAAAAGGGGCCCATAAGAAAGATGGGGACAGACTTTTGAGCAGGGCCTGTTGTGATACGACACAGGGTGATAGTTTTAAACTAAAGGAGAAAGATTCAGGCCAGACATAAGGATGAAATTTCGTTAACATTGTCTGCAGCTCTGCCCATAAATACTGCCCTGGGGAAGAGGTTTGGGTTGGAGAAGTGTCTGGTTTGAAGTGGCACCTCTCTGATACCACAGCCCCTCACGCAGATGCTCTGAGATAACACACGGAGCTGCTGATACACCCCCAGCCACTAGAGGGTAGTTAGTTACCTCAACCAAGAACAGTGTCCAAAAATACACCCCCCATTGGGTACCCTGGATTTAGAATCATAGAATCATTTTGGTTGGAAAAGACCCTCAAGACCATGGAGCTCAACCATTTCCCCATCCCTGGCACTGCCCCATGTCCTGAGAACCTCATGTCCGTCTGTCCAGCCCTCCAGGGCTGGTGACTCCAGCACTGCCCTGGGCAGCCTGTTCCAATGCCCCACAGCCCTTTGGGCAAGAAATTGTTCCCAGATCCAACCTCAACCTCCCCTGGTGCAACTTGAGGCCGTTTCCTCTGCTCCTGGCGCTTGTTCCTGGGGAGCAGAGCCCGACCCCCCTGGCTCCAAGCTCCTTTCAGGCAGTTCAGAGATCAGAAGGTCTCCCCTCAGCTCCTGTTCTCCAGGCTGAATTTAATGTCTCTTACCCTAAAAAGCCCATGTGCATCTCCCACCCGCTAGTACCAAGTGGTCCCCATGCCCAGCGCATCCCTGTTCCCCAATACTGTCCCAGCTCCTCCTGCAATTTGGGGTTCCATGAGCTTTTCAGGGGGGTGTTCCCTCCCTACAATGCAGCCCCTGTCAGGCAGGACACGGGACCCCAGCTCTGAGCACTGGGGTTATTTTCTGCAGAAAGTCAGATCCCAAAAAGATGATTTCTACCTAACAGGGGATGGGACAAGCCCGTATGGATACAGGGTGAGGAGACGGGGGGATTTTTAGCAGCAGCAGGTTCATCCAGGCTTCACAGACCACATTAAACACCACCAGGCACCAAACCCCAGGAAAACAATCCCCTTGGCAGTGTAGCGAGCAGCAGAGGGGGTTTTACTAATAATGAGCTTCACAGACATAGAGGGAAGATGAAACCAGGCTGCAGACCGGCTGGAGAGAAGGTTTTGTTGAGCTCAACAGGATTATGTTAACACAGAATTAATGACATAGCTCAGAGATGGAAGGACAGGACTCCAGGAGGGCACGTTCGTGACTCGTTGGATGAAGATGCTACTCAACACAGGCTCCCTCCTCAAAACTTCTTCACTTTTAAAGATACAGCAGAAGACCCAGACCAGAAGCTTTTAATGATTGTAGATCCAGATGGACAAAATGTGAAAGATTAGAGACAGAGGAGCGCAGGAAGGCGGCTGTCACCGAGCACACAGGGACCCTGGGTGCCCCAGGGGATGCCACTGCACTTCAAAGCAGCTCTGCAGCATCAACACAGCTGCACATCCGCTGCTTTCTAGAAGACAAGTCTCTAAGCGCCTGTGCCTTCTGGAATGGATTGAAAAACTGAGGATAAACCCCCACAAATAATTAAAAGAACAGCCCAGGAGGGGTGAAGCCCCAGCTCCAGGCTGGGACCCAGAACCTGCAAGCAGGAGCGTGGCATGAACTGATGGCTGGGGCTCCGATGTGCTCTAACCCAGGTTTACAGGAGGTGGTGGCCCCCACCAGGCAGCCAGGTTGCCACATCTCCTGCAAGGCCAGCTCCCTCTCCTGGCCACTTAGTGCATTTTGTGCAAAACACACAGGAACAGCCTTTGCTCCACATCTTAAAGCACAAAACTCCAAGAGATGATCCCAGAACTGCAGGAGAGTCTGGACAAGCCACTGGGGAGATGGGGGATGGACAGTCCAGGTTTTGGGGTGACAGTCACCACCTCCAGACCTGGGAATGGCTCTTTTGCCCTTTGGTGACTTGCTCAGGTGCTGAGCACACAGCTCCCAAGAGGCAAAGGGGACAGACAAAGGGACACTCAGTTCTAACCCTAATCCTTTGAGACCTTCTGGGGTGGCTTTCTGACCGGGCCCCATGTGCCTCGGTGCCTCCTTGGCTCCCAAACTCCTGCCCAGGAGAGAGTTTTAAGAATTCTGTGCCCATTCCCTTGGAAAAGCCACCTCTGCTGTGGGGACAGGCTGAGAGAGTTGGGGTGTTCAGCCAGAGAAGCGAAGCTCCAGGGAGACCTTATTGTGGCCTTTCCAGACTTAAAAGGGTTGATAAGAAAGATGGGGACAGACTTTTGAGGAGGGCCTGTTGCGACAGGACAAGGGGTGATGGTTTTAAACTAAAGGAGGGAGATTCAGGCTGGACATGAGGAAGGAATTGTTGGCCCTGAGGGTGGTGAGAGCCTGGCCCAGGTTGGGCAGAGAGGTGGTGGATGAACCATCCCTGGAGACATCCCAGGCCAGGCTGGACGGGGCTCTGAGCAACCTGAGCTGGTGAAGATGTCCCTGCTCATGGCAGGGGGGGCACTGGGCGAGATCTGAAGGTCCCTTCAACCCCAACTGTTCTGTGATTCTATGATCCCCGGCAGCTGAGGAATCCTCATTCCTGCTGGCAGGTGACCAACAGAGCCCAGTGAAGCAGTAAATTCTCCCCACCAGGGCACTAGGATTATTTATAAGGCACCCAAAGGTCTCCTCTTGAAAGCCGCACAGCACCCAGGATTCAAACGTGGTTACCAAACACGCTGGAGGGAGCAGAAGGCACCCAAGACACAGCTCGAGGGACAGAAGCAGAAAGCAATGCATGAAGGGTGGAGGCGAGAGTAACTCAGATGTCGTAGAAATCCACGTGGGTGCCGGAGCAGAAGGTGTCTTCTTCCAGGAGATTCACCAGCTTCTGGGCTGACACGGTGCAGTCTATCAGCTTCCCGTTCTCCTGCAGGCATTGGAAATACTGACGCATCTCAGGGTCCGCGGTCTTAGTCCGGGCCAAGAGCTGCATGTCCGTGTCCAGAGGACCTGGAGAAAGAGTGATTAAAAAAAATCACGTAACGAGAAAGCAAAATCCAGGGCTCATTCTCCCTCTGCGCCTGGCTAAGCTGCAAGAATCTTTTATCCACCAAGCCAGGAAAACAACTGATGGCAATCAATGAGCTCCCCTCCTTACCTGGGGCGTAGTTGAGCACACGGACATCAGGCTCCTCGAGTGCCAGCACCTGGAACATCATGTCCCGGGCGGCCTTGCCACTGCAGTACAGAGCCCAGTTCTTGAAGGGCTTCATGGCGCAGAGCGAGGAGACGTTCACCACCGTCCTGCTGGAGCCGGGCCGCTCGCCAAAGGCTCGCAGCGCGACCGAGGTCAGGCAAAGCGCCGAGGTGACGTTGAAAGCAAAGTAGCTGTTGATCTCACCTGGGTCGGTGAGATCGAGGAAGGATTTGGAGATGTCTCCCAGGGAGCCTAGGGAGGAAAGACCAATGGGTTTGGAGGAGGTAAAGATGGGTTCAACAATGCAGGAGATCCCTTTTCATAGAATGGTTTGGGTTGAAGGGACCTTCAGAGCTCATCCATTCCCACTCCTGCCATGAGCAGGGACATCTTCACCAGCTCAGGTTGCTCAGAGCCCCGTCCAGCCTGGCCTGGGATGTCTCCAGGGATGGTTCATCCACCAACCTGGGCCAGGCTCTCACCACCCTCCGTATCAAAAATTCCTTCCTCGTGTGTAACCTGTTACATTTTGCTCCTACATTTCCATGTGCAGCACTCTATTACAGAGAAAGGTGGGCAGGTCTGCTGGCCCGGCCTCTCGCAGGGTCTCACAGCAGCGCGGGAAGCTCAGCACAGCCCGCTCCGCTCATCACTTTTGGGACACCCACTGATTCACCAGCCAGGCCACAGGACAGGGACCAGCCCTGCCAAAACAAACAGCTCCCACCATCAAAGTACAGTGACCCTGTGGGCCACCACACACCCTCCTGCATGTCCCTTTTTGGGAACCAAGTCAGTAAAAGAGCAGAGGGTGCCACTGCTGTAACACCTATTAGTTGGTGGAACATCTGATCTTACTTAAGGTGGGAAAAAAAAGCTGATGTACCACAAATTCAGGCTAGAAGTTTTTCCGAAGGCTCATACTCAGGGAGCAGAGCTGCAAGAGGGAAAACAGCCCTGCACCTTGATGAACCAGTAAAACCTTGCGAGAAACAACACCCTGCAGTCCCAGCAGTAACCATCTCCATTCTGTGCCTCAATTTAATTAATTTAATGAAATAATAAGAACCAGACCTGGGTGAAATCCCTACTGCTTCTCTGGTTATTTACACAGTTTGGTTGTTTACCGGCACCCAAAGCACTGATCAGACCTCAGCTCAGCCCGCGTGGAGCAAAGGAACAGGCTGAGAGAGTTGGGGTGCTCAGCTGGAGAAGAGAAGCTTCAGGGACACCTTATTGTGGCCTTTCTGGACCCAAAAGGGGCTGTTAAGAAAGAAGGGACAGACTTTTCAGCAGGGCCTGTTGCGATAGGACAAGGGGTGATGGTTTTAAACTAAAGGAGGGAGATTCAGGCTGGACATGAGGAAGACATTGTTGTCCCTGAGGGTGGTGAGACCCTGGCCCAGGTTGGGCAGAGAGGTGGTGGATGAACCATCCCTGGAGACATCCCAGGCCAGGCTGGACGGGGCTCTGAGCAACCTGAGCTGGTGAAGATGTCCCTGCTCATGGCAGGGGGGAACTGCGGGAGCTCTTAAGGTCCCTTCAACCCAAACTGTTCGGTGATTCTATATTGCCCGGGGAGGCGGAGGGAGCCCGGGGGGGTTCGCAGTTACCGGCGTTGTTGACGAGGAGCAGGCGGCCGGGTGGAGCAGCGGGCAGCACCTCCCGGAGAGCAGCAACCGCCCGGCCCAGCCCCTGCTCGCAGCCCAGGTCGGCGACCACGCACTCCACCCGCAGCCCGGAGACGCTGCCCCGCAGCTCGGCCGCCAGCTCGGCCAGCGGAGCCGCCGAGCGCGCCAGCAGCAGCAGCACCGAGCCCTCGCCCAGCCGCGGAGCCAGCAGCCGCGCCAGGCTGCGCCCGAAGCCCCGGGAGGCGCCGGTCAGCACGCAAGTACCCGCGGCCCAGCGCCCGGACCCCGGTACCGGCCCCGCTCCCGCCTCCATCCCGGCCCGAGCGGAGTGGGCGTGGGAACACACCCCATCACATGACCCGCCCCATTCATCCCCCCCACCGCTTTGTGAATGGCCCCTCCGAACGCGCCGGCACCGCTACCAGTTCCGATTGGTCTACGCGAGATGGATGGGCGTGGCCATCGCGGCACCACCCAATCCGAGAGCTCCGCGGAGGTGGCTCCGCCCCCGGGACCGGCGCGGCTGCAGCGCGGCTGCGCTTGGGCTTTTCCGCGGTTCTTTTTCCTGCCGTACATATTTTTTTTCCAAAGCATTTTCGATTAATACGTTTATTTTCCCCCAATGCGTTTTTCTCCAATGCATTTTTTTTCCAATGCATGTTTTTTCTATACTTTTTTTTTCAATTCATTTTCCTTTAATGCAGTTTTTCAATAGATTTTTCTCCAACACATTTTTTTCAATATATTTTCCTCCAACACTTTTTTTTTCAACAGATTTTCCTCCGACACATTTTTTCAATGCATTTTTCGCCAATACGTTTTCAATACATTTTTCAGTATATTTTTCAATACTTTTTTCAATATATTTCAATATAATTAATTATAATTTAATATGTTTTCCTATCCATTTTTTCCAGGGTGTAAATGCACCTTGTACCTCCCCAGCCTCAGCACTTTCCTGCCTGCAACTGCTGCAATTCTCCTCTTGGACACCTGTTTTTTCGCCCTCCTCTTTACACACCTTTATTCTTGGCCATCACTATTTTTGGCACTTACCTCTGGTTGTTTATTAGGTAGCAAAAGCACCATCTGATCCCCAAGAGCCCTAAAACCCCTTTTTAAAATATAAATACATTTCTGCACGAACACGCAGCCGACTTTCAAAGAGGATTTTTTGCGAGGTTTGCATGGAATAACTGGGAGATGGGTTTGGTTTCCCAGCTGTTCCATCTGGGCACAGATGGCCCCGCGGTGCCTGAGCAGGTCACGAAGTTTCACTCTATTAAACCCCCAAAGACTGAGCTGAAGCCCTCCAGCCTTTTAACGAAGCATTAAAAATTCATGCTATGGCAAAAACCCAAGAGCGCTATTTGTTTTGCTAAAGCAAATCTTACACATTCGGTGAAATTAAGATCATCAGAAAACAAAAAAAAGAGATGGCAAATGTGTATCTTTTTTCACAAGTAGCTTCTTGATGGCAGAACTTGCTTTTCCAATTGCCAGTTACCCCCCTTCCCATTTTGGCAGCTCCCATCTCCTGCATCCATCGATGCCTTGATTTCCAGCCTGATGTTGCTCCCAGTACCGGTGCTCAAAGCAGAACTGGAAATCACAGAATCACAGAATCGACTGGGTTGGAAAAGACCTCAGAGATCATCCAGTCCAACCCTTGGTCCAACTCTAGTCCGTTTACTAGATCATGGCACTAAGTGCCATGTCCAGTCTCAGTTTAAAAACCTCTAGGGACGGCGAGTCCAGCACCTCCCTGGGCAGCCATTCCAATGCCTGACCACTCTCTCTGTAAATAATTTCTTTCTAATCTCCAGCCTAAATTTCCCCTGGTAGAGTTTAAGCCCATGGCCCCTTGTCCTATTGCTGACTGCCTGGGAGAAGAGACCAGAAGGGCTAGAACTGCCCTTCAGGTAGTTCTAGAGAGTGCTGAGCTCAGCTCTAAGCCTCCTCTTCTCCAGACTAAACAAGCCCAGCTCCCTCAGCCTCTCCTCATAGGTCTTATGTTCAAGTCCCTTCACCAGTCGTGTTGCTCTTCTCTGGACCCGCTCCAGTACTTCAATCTCTTTCCTGAGCTGAGGGGCCCAGAACTGAACACAACACTCCAGGTGTGGCCTCCCCAGTGCAGAGCACAGGGGAAGGATCACTGCCCTTGTCCTGCTGACCACGCTGGTTTGGATACAGGACAGGACACCATTGGCCCTCTTGGCCACCTGGGCACACTGTTGGCTCATGTTGAGCTTCTGTCCATTAGCACCCCCAGGTCCCTTTCTGCCTGACTGCTCTCCAGCCACTCTGTGCCCAGCCTGGAGCGCTGCAGGGGGTTGTTGTGGCCAAAGTGCAGGACCCGCCACTTGGCCTTGTTGAACTTCATCCCACTGGAATCAGCCCATTGTTCCAGTCTATCCAGATCCCTCTGCAGAGCCCTCCTGCCTTCCAGCAGGTCGACACTCTCTCCCAACTTGGTGTCATCAGCAAATTTGCTGATGAGCAGGGTTTTGCTGGACCTTCCTTCATCTCTTCCATCTGACCCCTTAGCAGGATATAGGTGGAGCGAGGGTCTGGGAAGCAGTTTTTTTAAGCTGCTAGAAGTTGCTTGTGCTAATATTCATTAAAAATTACAAAATCAAAGTGAGGGACTGGTGACCAAGTCAGCCCAGTGCTGGAACTGGAGGGCAGAGCTGCAGAGAAGTTATAAATCCGTAAGAAATCTCCTCGTGTCTCATTCTTTTTTGCTCCTCCATAAGCAAACAGCCTTGTGCCGAGGGCGCGCCTTGCGCTGTGCAAATTGAGGCAAATTGAGGACGTCGTGATGTATTTTTTTGGCTCTTGGCCATCGCAGGCTCAGCAAAATGATCCCCTGTGCGGCTCTCGCACAGCTGACCTGCGCAACCGTAGAACTCCTGATGTGCTCGAGAAAAAGAAGAAAAACTCATTACTTTTTCTTGTTATCTGTGACTTCTCTGCTTCGCTTCTTTAGTGGCTGCACCCACATATTTTCCTTACTTTGCAGCTATTTTTATATATATATATATATATATATATATAAACAAAGTGAATGTGCTTTCATACTATAAAGACTGGTTGAGAAAATAGCTAGAAGGGATTTTCATAACCCCCAAGAGCTATAAAATATCCCCCTCAGACAGGTTGTTTTTTCACTCCCTGGGTTGCTTTTTCAGTCATTGTGAGGACTTCTTGAGTGTCACTTTATGCTGCAAAGAAGCATCTCCTGGTCTCAGGTGGGCGGCTTGTGGGGTGACGTGTTGTGTGCTGGAAACAAGGGAAGAAAACAAGAAGAAGAAGGAAACAAGAAGATTGTGGCCTATCGGCAAAATCTGATTTATGACCCAATTTTGCTAAGGTTGCACCCAAGACGTGTTTGCTTGATGGACACAGTGCATGGTGGAGACCCTTTGTAAACAGCTGGGTGACGGTCAGCATGATATTAAGGTTCTGCTTGTGTAGTCAAAGAGGTTAAATTTAATTCCCTGGTGTTTCTGTGTTCTTACAGCAGATGCTCTCTGGTTCCTGTGACAGCAGTTTGCGTCTCCCACTGGATTTTAACTTGATACAATTGTGCCGATACCGACCATTTCGCTTTTATTGGAGAATATGAAATCCTAAGCATCGCTCACTGATTTCAGAGTCTGCTGAAGTCTCATGTTTTATGTGCTCAAGGAAGCTACCAATAATACTAGGAACAATTTCTTCCCCAAAGGGCTGTGGGGCACTGGAACAGGCTGCCCAGGGCAGTGGTGGAGTCGCCATCCCTGGAGCATTGAACAGATGGAGATGAGGTTCTCAGGGACACAGGCAGTGCCAGGGGTGGGGGAATGGTTGGACTCCATGATCTTGAGGGTCTTTCCCAACCAAAATGATTCTAAATCCAGAGTACCCAAGGGAGGGGTTATTTTTGGGCTGTATTCCCACTGCTGTCACCCTGCCAGGGCTCACGGGTGTTGGCGAGGAAACGCTCAATTCCCTCTGCCAAGGACAGTTAACAATGGGTTTCAGGAAAAGCCCTAATTCTGCCCGGCATTACCACCCAAGAAGGGCAGGGCTGGAAGTCACACAAGGTGGCCCTGGCTGGAGTCACCATTGTCCTGAGCGCCCAGGGGCTGCTGGAAGGGGCGACTGTGGTTTTGCTCCTGAGCTCTGCTTGTTGCTTTTAGGAGCCCAAAGGCCACCCCAGCTGTGGATCTCAGCACGTTCTGCAGCTCTTTGTGGCACCTCCTAAGGACAAGACGCCTCGGATGCCGGCAGATGTCTTGCTCCAAGGAGAAGCTCTGAACATCTGGTGGGGATCGACCTCTTTGGCCTTGAGATCCTCTCTTGTTGAAGATATCCCATGGACATATTTCGACTTGCCGAAAGATCTTCACCCCAGGATTGCCACCAGAAATCCCCATCCCTGTATTGAATTAAACCAGAAACTCAGATTTGAAAAATCCTCCACAAAGGTTGGAAGCCGGAATTCTGGGGCTGAAGTCCATCTCGCCACTGTTTCAGTCTGTGAGCTGTGATTTTCCTGTATCCAGAAAAAAAAAGTATCATGAAATGCATGACAGGACAAAATTAATTATTAGAAACATCAAGATACAACGTAAGCAGGAATTTGGGGGACAGTGTGAAAATATGAGAGTCTTGAAATGTGAAGCAGAACAGGATTCAAAGCACAGAGCCCAGCTCCTGGAAAACAGGGATTTATCCTCTGTTGTGGAAGAATAGATTATGTTGTGTTTTCTGAGATGTGCAGATGAATGTACCCAGGGGCAATAAACCCCGCAGAGCTGGGTCTAGGTGAGGGCACCTCCTCAAGACCAGCACAACCAGGGTGTAATTATGGTCCCAAGCATCCGGTGAGCTGCTGTGGGTGGCATCCAAACGTGTGGGATGGTGGCAATGAGTGCAGAGGGAGCTGTGGCCCTTCTCAAACGTACCAGCTGCTCACAGGGCTTCTCCCACCCTCCCTACAACCAGGAGCAGCCACCCCAGCTCCCCGCGGCTCCTCGTCTCTCCATCCTGGCTGCAGCTCTTTCCCCTTCGCCTTGTGAAAGGGCAGCCAAGCCCTCAGCTTTCATCCCTGAAATGGCAAAACTGCATTTATGGGCTGAGCTCTCCCCCTGGAAAGGGCAAAATTCCATTTATGGGCTGAGCTCTCCCCCATGGGAAGGGCAAAATTGCATTTACAGGCACTTTCAGTTGGCACCACGTGGCCAAAACACAGAAGGCGACTGAGGGAAGGGGGATGAACGAAATGCAGGCACCTCTCCAGGCTGCAGAGATTTATGTATTGATTCCCCTGGGGTTGAAGCGGAGGGTGCTAAAGGTCGGCTTTGGAGAAGGAAACCGGGCTGCTGCACACCCAGAGCAAACAGGGCTGGCAGGCGTGTGTGCTGAGTCAGCACCCGCGGTGCTCCTGCTGCTTTAGCAATATCGTGTCTCTTTCCTTGTCCTGCTTTGAGTGATTCAGTAGAAGAAACTGAATGATAAGGACACCCAGCCTGGCTGAGAGCGGGGTTATGGCCAAAGGGGTTTGAGGACAGCAGAAGGGAGAGGTGAGAGCAGACAGAGGTTGGGGGTGCAGGAGGAGAGTGTGGGGGCAACTATGGGGGTTCCGGGACCCAGAGAAAGGGACCTGCCCGCAGAGGTTCCTTCTTCTTCAGGAGAAACATGAGGAGGGAACTGTTAGCCCTGAGGGTGGTGAGAGCCTGGCCCAGGTTGGGCAGAGAGGTGGTGGATGAACCATCCCTGGAGACATCCCAGGCCAGGCTGGACGGGGCTCTGAGCAACCTGAGCTGGTGAAGATGTCCCTGCTCATGGCAGGGGGGGCACTGGGGAGCTGGGAAGGTCCCTCCAACCCAAACTGTTCTGTGATTCTATGATTGAGATCATTGGAGTGTCCAACAATGTGGCAGATGAATTCTCAGGTCGCTGGAGGAAGCTGGTCTTGCAGCTTAACAGCATCAGACCTCGCTTGTTCGTTTCTTTCTGCTTTTAATTCCTGGATTTCTTTTCTAACCCACTCTTTCCACTGTGAAACATTTTTTTCCAAATGACACCAAATAGAAAAGCAGCTCGGCACGGTGCCCACCTGCCGTCGTTTGAATGTACATGCTGTGAGAAGAGGGTGGAGGCAACTGGAAGAGAAGGAGAAGCATAAGTTGGGGAATGACCTATTAGAGAGCAGCGTAGGGGAAAGGGACCTGGGGGTCCTGGGGACAGCAGGGTGACCATGAGCCAGCACTGGGCCCTTGTGGCCAGGAAGCCAATGGTACCTGGGGTGGGTTAGAAGGGGGTGGTCAGTAGGTCAGAGAGGTTCTCCTGCCCCTCTGCTCTGCCCTGGGGAGACCACACCTGGAATCTTGTGTCCAGCTGTGGCCCCTCAGTTCCAGCAGGACAGGGAACTGCTGGAGAGAGTCCAGCGCAGCCACCAAGATGCTGAAGGGAGTGGAGCATCTCCCGTGTGAGGAAAGGCTGAGGGAGCTGGGGCTCTGGAGCTGGACAAGAGGAGACTGAGGGGTGACCTTATTAATAGTTATCACTATGGAAAGGGGGAGTGTCAGGAGGATGGAGCCAGGCTCTTCTGGTGACAACCAATGACAGGACAAGGGGTAATGGGTTCAAACTGGAACACGGGAGGTTCCACTCAAATATGAGAAGAAACTTGTTGGGGATGAGGGTGGCAGAGCCTGGCCCAGGCTGCCCAGGGAGGTTGTGGAGTCTCCTTCTGTGCAGACATTCCAACCCGCCTGGACACCTTCCTGTGTAACCTCATCTGGGTGTTCCTGCTCCATGGGGGGATTGCACTGGATGAACTTTCCAGGTCCCTTCAGCCCCTGACACTCTGGGATTCTGTGACTCTGTGAGCCAAGAGTAAGAGCGGGGAGCAGATGAGGAAGCAGCGACGCCAGGAGATGTAACATCACAAAATGGAAAACCCCAAATAAACCACAATAAGAAGGAAAGAAATTCTGACGGTGGCATCACTCTAGTGAAATGGCAGGATGAGTCCTGAACTTGGGAAGACCTCAGGTGCCGCAGTAATTTGGAGACAGTGGTGATGACTTTTCATTTCAGCAGACATGGAGCGAGTGAGCAGTTGCAGAGGGAGACAGGGTGTTGAACCGGCAGCGCCGGGTAACCCGCACACAAGCTGTGTAAAGGCTGATCAAGGTTTCTCACCAGTTACATTGACTTTTTAGGAAGTTTTGGAACAGTAGCAAAGTGCTAGAGGGCTGGAAAACACTAGTGAGAGGTCAGTAATTAAAAGGGAGAGTTTTTAAAGCTCCATCAGGCTGTTGTGAGTCCCATAAAAATAATTATATGGAGTTTTATTAGTAGGAAATTAAGGGAACATAAAAGAGTTAATGTCAGACATCACTGTTTTAAGGGAAATAGAATCTGTCAGGCAAACTTGATAGCATTTTTCAATGAGATTATGAGTTGGTCACAGACGTTTTTGACGCATTTGTTTTGGCACAGTGTGATGATTTGATTAATAAATGGGAACAATAGAAATCGAGCGTGCTTGTGTCAGTGACGGGCGAGAATAAATAAACTTCTTGTGGACGAGCTTTCAACTGGTACAAAGTTTGTGTGGCAGCAAATAATAAGGGCAAGTCCCAGACTGCTCGGTCAGCCAGACACAAGCAATGAATATTCATGTGAAGGTGCCCAAATGCCATGTGTCCAGGGACAAAGGATGGAGATTTTCTTACAGAATGGAAAATTTTATCCCAGACAGCGGTGACCTGAAAAGAATTGAAGGTGATGGTGGGTAATCAGTGAGACGTCAGCTTCAGTGTCACCCTCTGGCCAACGGGACTGGCCGATGGTACCTGCGGTGGTACCAACACAGCGTTGAGGAGGAGCAGGTGGATTATATGACATCTTATTTGTGCTCGGTACTAAAGCCACTGTTCCGTCCACTTCTCACACCCACACACTGAGGGAAATCTTGAAATATTGGGATTTTCACAAAAAAAAACCCCAAACCAAAAGAGAGTGAAGGACTCCAAGAATTCAGTCTGTTCAGCTGCTCAAACAAGAGGTTGGTTGATCCCAGACCTCAGGACCATACGTGGACACCAAGACCTCAGTCACAGCAGACTTCTGGCTCTACCAGGCAAGGGTACCAAGTGATCCGTGGTTGAAACTTGAAGATGGAGGCCAGGTGGGGTTTTTTATGGCCTCAAAACCAGCACTAAGTTTTCCTCTTAAAAATATGCTCAGATTTCAGCACAGCGTTGGTTGACACATGGAAAATGCAGTTGGTGCTCCTTAGAAGGTCCTCCTATGGGATAACAACATCACTCTCCCTCCCTATTTGATGTGAACATTTACGAACCTATGGAAACGTTTTTGGTGCTTTTCTCCCCAAGAGAAAACCACAATGTTTTGGTGGACACTTTAAAAAAAGTATTTATTTTTATTCCATTCAAAACCAAACATTTCTTTTTTGACACACTGTTGTACAGATGCCTCAGAGCATCTTCCCACCTGGCTCTGTGGAGGTTGAAGCTCTGTGGTCATGCACTGGTTTCCTCTTCTTGCTGAAGTGTTGCATTGGTGGAAACAGCAGTTCTCATTCTTCTTACCGGTGCAGGAGAGGGAGACTAAAGTCAAGACTAAAGTCAACATCAGAATTCGGTCACTAATTGATTTCTAAGTTCCCATCTCAGTCCCCTTGTGCTGTAATTGAGTAGACCAAGCAGTGTGTTCCTACCAGACAAAGCCAGACCCTGTTTCCGAGAGCACTATTTGTGATAACACCGTTGCCGTACCGAGCCCTCAGCACTGAACTTGGCATTGCTGTAATTTGTAGCAGTTCTCATCCTGTAATTAAATCATTACGGATTTTTGCTGTTTGCCTGCTGGTGTTTAATCCTGTTTCTAAAGCTCAGCGGAGACAACGCAATAGTTACCGCTGTCTTCAGGAATATTGGCTGAGTCCCCAAACAGCACAAGCCCCTACTAATTTCAACAAAACCAGTCATTTTCATAGCTGCTAGCAGCGGTAGATGGTGGTATCAATGGATTTTATGATGGAGCTGGGTGCGTATCGCACACCGAGCAGCACATTATGTATTTTTCCTAGCCACAGGTTGTTCATCTCAACGGTTTAAATCACAAATGATCTGCTCCTTGCTGGTGTTTTGCCGCGGGGGATCGCGCCTGTGAACCGTGGTGCTGGAAACACCGGATTTCTGCCATGGAAACCCCGCTCTCCCGCAGCACCGGCCTCTGCAGAGCATCTGATGCAGACCCAAAATTCACTGTTCTTCCTCCAAAGCAGCTCCGGGGAAAGGCAGCACCAGGCTGCTGGGCTCGGAAATCACCCTGCTAATTTCACCTGCTTTTCTTCCACCGTCAATGCGTCTTTTTGTTTCTTGGGTCCTCGGAAAGCTTCTACCCGATCTCCATGGTGACTGCCATCAGGGGACAGATTTCCCCGCTGGTGTTGACACATCCAAAGCGACATCCATCTGGTCTCACACGTTTGGCAACCAGAGGGACGATGTGCTAGAGCTGGTGAACTTCACCTGAACAAAGTTTTTGCCAGGCTCTCCTTGCCCCTCTCGTGTCGTTCCAGTGACGGCACATCGTGTTTTGGGAAGTTCTCATTTAATTAAGTGATGATACAGGGATATACAGACCAGGAGAGTTCAACCTCTTAGCGAGGAGCAGCGAGGGAAACCAGAGGTTTGCTCTTGGTCTGGGTCTGGCTCTTCATCCCTCCCATACCTCTGGAGCGTGGGATCTGTGATAACGTGTGCCTGGGAACAGGACCTTTCCAGCATCGTTTTCACAACACAAAATAATAATACTGATAACCAGCTGCTTGTAAGGAGGGAGCAGCACCGAGAGCTGCAGCATCAAGGAGACCTTGACATCTGAGGACGTTTCTGGAGACCGGCGGTGTTTATTGGAGGAAGCTTTGCCGTGTCCTTGGACAAAGACACCTCTTGGGTTATGTGGCAGTTCAGCATTTGGTGGGACATTTTAGGATCAAGCAGAAAAGCGGGGAGATTTCTTTGGGATCACAGTCAATGGCACCTTTTCAGGGTGGGGGTGACATTATTTGTGGGGCTGAGGGACAGGATGGAGCAGATGGACAGGAGGTTCATCCCTCGTGGGCAGGAAAGTGGCTCCACTCGGGGCAGAGACACGGGTTGATTCCCACTGGGACCTCCCCTCATGGTGGGTGACAACAGTGTCACTGCCACGGGGCTGTGTCCCCTCAGGTTGAGGATACAGGCTCCCTGCCGTGTGGCTGTGTCCCCTCATGGTGGATGTTACGGCCATGGGACTGTGTCCTCCTAGGGGAGAGGACACGAGGATCCTGCCATAGGGCTATGTCCATCAGGGAGGTGTCATGGTCATGGGGCTGTGTTCCCTCAGGGGGATCCTGCCATGGGGCTGTGTCCCCTCGTTGTGGGTGTCATGCCATGGTGGCTGTGTTCCCTTATGGAGGAGAACACAGTGATCCTGCCATGGGGCTGTGCCCATGAGGAAGGTGTCAAAGTCATGAGGCTGTGTCCCCCAGGGAGGTGTTGAAACCATGGGGCCATGTCCCCTCATGGAGAAGGACACAGGGATCCTGCCATGGGGCTGTGTCTGTCAGGGAGGTGTCATGGACATGGGGCTGTGTCCCTTCATGGTGGGTGTCATGGCCAATAGGGCTGTGTCCCCTCAGCAGGGAAGACACAGAGTCACTGCCATGCGTTTGTGTCCCCTTATGGTGGGTGTCACAGCCATGGGGCTGTGTCCCCTTAGGGGGGAGGACACGAGGATCCTGCCATGGGGCTGTGTCCCTCAGGGAGGTGTTGAAGCCATGGGGCTATGTCACCCCGTGGAGGAGGACATAGGGTCCCTGCCATGGGATTGTGTCCCCTCACGGTGGGTGTCCTGGCCATGGGGCTTTGTCCCCTCAGAGGGGAAGACACAAGGTCACTGCCATGGAATTGTGTCCCCTCACGGTGGGTGTCATGGCCGTGGGGCTGTGACCCTTCAGTGGGGAGGACACAAGGTCACTGCCATGGAATTGTGTCCCCTCATGGTGGGTGTCCTGGCAATGGGGCTTTGTCCCCTCAGTGGGGAAGACACAAGGTCCCTGCCATGGGATTGTGTCCCCTCACGGTGGGTGTCATGGCCACGGGGCTGCGTCCCCTCACGGTGGGTGTCATGGCCATGGGGCTGCGACCCCTCACGGTGGGTGTCATGGCCATGGGGCTGTGTCCCCTCACGGTGGGTGTCATGGCCATGGGGCTGCGACCCCTCACGGTGGGTGTCATGGCCATGGGGCTGTGTCCTCTCACGGTGGGTGTCATGGCCATGGGGCTGTGTCCCCTCACGGTGGGTGTCATGGCCATGGGGCTGCGTCCCCTCGGGGGCTCGGCAGCCGCTGCCCTGGCGGACACCCCTCCTCGGGGCAGGAGGAACAACAAGCCGCCCCCCTTCCCGCAGCCCGGGCCGCTCCAGGGGCCGCCCCCGGGGCCGCTCCCCGCCCCTCGTTGGCCGCGCCCGGGGCAGCGCCGGCGCAGCCGCGGCCGCTCCCGCTCCCCCCGCACTACATTTCCCGGCGTGCCGGGCAGGGCCGGGCCGCGCGGAGCGGGCGAGCCCGGGCGCTGGTGCTGCCCGGGGCGGGGAGAGCGGAGCCGGGCAGGGCAGGTGGGTCTGGCGCAGCCCCATGGAGCGGGGGAAGATGGCGGAGCTGGAGAGCCTGGAGACGGCGGCGGAGCATGAGCGGATCCTGCGGGAGATCGAGAGCACCGACACGGCCTGTATCGGCCCCACGCTCAGGTGCGGCCGGGGCGGGACGCGGGGCTGGGGGGCTCGGGCGGGCATCGCCTTTCCACCCGCCTTCCCAGAAACTTAGCGAAAAATGAGGACGTTTTATTTATTATTATCGCTTCATAGTCATCTTCGAGAGGTGCCCGCACCCGCCTCGCTCCTCCCTGGCTCCGGGCCGGGCTGCCCGGGCGGGACGAACCCGCGGGCTGCGCCGGGTCCGGGGGGTCCCGGGGCGGCCCCTCCTGCCCGCCCGGCGGCAGCGCCTGGCGGCACCTCCGGCCTGAGCTGCTGCCCAGGCCCCGCATCCCCACAGCCCCGAGGGTGCCCGTTGCCGCCTCCTAAATGGGAAAGGAGGGGATTTTCCCGCACCATAGCTCGGAATCCATCAAACTTATCCTTGTTATATTCCTTAATTCCTGCCCATTTCACAAACGCCACGGCTGGTTGTGAATGGGTGCAGTGACCATCCTGACGATGATATGAGTTAATGCTTCTGTTTGCTTAATGGATCTTTTGTTCTTCTGTTGAGCATCTTTTCCCAGTGGTTCTTGCAATGTCCTTCAGCCGGGAGAGCCCTTTGGACGGAGCCCCGTTCCCTGCAGCGCTGCCCCTTGGCTTTGCCTTTTCTTTCCGCTCCCGTCTGCGAGTCTGGCTCTGCAGTTTCAGCCTTTTTGGTGTTTCTTTGTGGTGCCATTAGGGCTTTGCAGTGGTGGGTTCTGCTGTGTTGTTGATCTGAGAGATGGCTGGTTAACTGAAGGCTGTGTCTCCAAAGAAATCACCTGATTTTGGTAAAAAATACCATATTATTATGCACATCTAAGTCTTGTTCTTGGTAAGCAGGCTGTACCGTCAGCATCTCTGTCCTGGTTAAGCCATATAATGGATTTGGCAAAATAAGATGTTTCATCTTTTCTTCCCCCTCTTTAAAGTAAAAAATTAATTACTTGCAGTGCTGAGCACAGGTGTGCTCGTTATCCGTGGCAAGGCTGATGGTACAGATGCATAGATGATATTTATAGCCCATTGTAACCACATTGATCAGGCCGAGAGGTGGGGAAAGACAGAGGTGTGTTACCAGAAATACTTGGCTCCAGGATCTAAATGGTTGCGTTATCGCAAACTTCAATTTGGCGCTGAGATTTGTTGCTTTTTGCGGTGGTAGGAGCGCGGTTCCTTTTACAGGGCAGCACCATCGGGACCAGCTGCTCCACATCAGCTGCTGAGCTGGAAATCACGCTGCCAGGTGGGAGTATTTGGGTATAAACACACCTGGAACATCCCATCCCACCCCCTCTTCATTTCAATAAGTTTTACGAAGTCGTGGTTATAAGTGACTCAGGTGGCTGTCTTTAAAAATAAATTGGTTTCAGCTGTTTGACTTGTGGGGGAACAAAATTAAACTGGGAAAACTCTTCATTTGTAGAGCAATAGGGCTGTGGGTTTTTCTTGCTGTAGGGTTGTCCGTTTGTTTAGCTGTTTTGACTTTATGGAATTTTCTTTCCGTAGTTCTCCCATGAAAGCTCTAAAGGTAAAGTGGATGGTAGGAGATGCTGAGAATTAGATATATTAACAAAACTGAAAAAACTGGTTTGAATGTCTGGGAGCTGCCGCAATGAAGAGTGTGGGTGTGTTTTTTCTTTCAGTTTTGTAGAACTAAATGCAGTTGGTCTTGTTTCTTGGTATTAAGGTTAGACGAGGAGTTGGGCTTAATGTCTGTCTTTGCATATCCACAAGAGAAACGCTAATGAGTGTCTGGGGCAGAGGAAGGTTTGTGCTTGGCTAGAATTAACTGCTGCTTGATCAGGAGTGTTATTAATGATGTACGTGTAAGCAATACCCGCTCCGAGGATTTTTCGAGTTGAAAGCAGACCAGCTCGGGGTAAACATGATGTGCTGCAGAGTCCGGAAAAGAAGATGATGGAAACTTTTAAAGAAAAGGTGACTCACTTCTTGTAGGCATCATGGAAGAAATATGTCCTCAGCAGCCAGGAAGAGAAGCACTAAGCGCGGTGCGGGAGGAGGCTGGGCTGCCCGGCTCCTGTTTGCAGAATTGCGCTTTTATCAGCGCCTGGCTTGGCACAGCGAGATGTTCCAACTGCAGCTGCTCGCTTGTTGTCCCGCTCTGGAGCTCAAGGCTGAGTTGCCCTCAAAGGGTGACGGAAGGGTTAAGATGTTAAATTTAAGGTCCAACTAATTAATCTGTCTGGGTGGGTTTGTGTCCCACCCAGCAGGGAGAGAGTTTTCCGTTAGAAAAATAGCAAGTGTAGTAATTCCTGCCCTGGGGCAGGGGAAGGATGAGAGGTCTTGAAGTCCCTTCCAGCCCTATTTCTCTGCTCCCTTCTCGCTGTGATTCTGGGTGTCAGCTCCATTGTGCTGGGCGCTGTGCAGATGTGGGACCGAGCCTGGCCCTCCTCCAGGAGAAGGATTTTATTCTAAGTGTGAAACGGGAGATGAGGGAACGCGGGAAGGCATTGCAACGTCCTTGGTCCGTGCGATGAGCTGTGCCAGTCTCATGTCTTCAGTCTCGTGTCTTGCTATGCCGGTGACTCCGATGCTGTCAAGGTCTCTTCTCTTTTTTATTAAATTTAGCTTATTTTTATTATACCTGGCAGTGAGCATTATTTTATTTGAAGGAGAACACCGAGTTAGCGACTCTTTGTGGGGATCCCCTTGAGTCTGCGATGCTCCTGGAATCAAAAGAATCCTCTTCAGGATGCCTTTCCTGCTATTCATTCTCTACTAATTATATCCATTGCTCCGAATTCCACTTCCTTCTGCTGTTCTAATTCCTCTTTTTTTTTTTTCCCTCCCGTGTTACGTTTCTTGATTTTTTGCAGGGTATTTTTGGATCCCCTCTCTGTATCTGGGCTTCTAAGAACCACTTAATTCTGCAGGATCAGACAACGTAGAGGAAAAGAAACTCTTTCTTGCTGAAAGCCGCATCTCAACTGAGCCGTGACACCCGAGTGCTGTAACTTTTAATTCCCTCAATGAAGTCTGTAGCTTTGCAATGAGCTTTCTGTCCTCTTCAGCTTTTTCTTCTTTAAGTGATGGGAAGCTGGTGGTGGACTTGGGCTGGATTCTGATCAAAGCTACTCTGAGAAATGGGTCGTCCCTCCTTCTGTTATCTCATACATCATTTGTTGAGCATTTGTCCTGAAATAGCTCACTTTTGATATGCGGAGATTACTTTATTGCGTGGCTGATGCGGTCTGTTGTCTGTGATTATTTTCTCCCCAGCTCTTTGTATAAACTGTCCTGCGTATTCCTGGATTATAAATGATTGACTCAAGCGGGTACAGAATAAAAGCAGGAGAAATGGTGAGATTATCTCGTATGACACCCCAGAAATGCGGGCTGTGCAGTTTCACCTCATTTCCCTGTGCTCATCAAAGGATGGCTCCATGTGATGATCTGAATTGCTAATCACTTAAAAGGAGCTCTTGGTTGCAGCCCGTGGATGTTCTGCTGCCTTTCTTTGTGTGTCCTTTGTCACCTGATGTCTTCTCACGGTTAAAATACAGACTGGTGTTTTCAAGTCACTTTTCGGTTTTACGGCTCGAGCTCTGCAGGTCTGTCCTCTTGAAAAACCCTCTCCCCGCTCTCAAACCGCCTTTGCAAATTGCCAAAACTGGTGAAAGGATTTTTAAACAGCATTCGGTAATTAAGAAAGCCCCGTCTGGCCGCATAGCTGGAGTGACAGTAATCCTGCTGTCTCCTCGCCGCTTTAGATGCGGATAAAATGACATCGATGCCATGGCAGTCTCCTGCTTGCACCCTGGTTGCTGAAGCTCTTTTTTTGCCGGCGTTACAGCAGGAATTGTTAGTTAACGGGTTAGTTTCTTGGGTTGTTGGTAGCTGTGGATTGTGCTTCTCTTTGCTGCGTCTGTACCTTTGCACTTGGTTCTGCAGCGCGAGTCGCTGGGAAGGATCAAGATTTCCGAGTGATTGTTCTCTGTGCTGCCTGATTTCATCGCTTGTTGTTCTGCCAGCTTTTGTGTCATCTGCAAGTTATATAGGCGGTCTCATTTTTTTTTTCTCCTCTTTTTAGGGATATATTTGCTTTCTAGAGTGTTCCTTAGTGGCCAAGATTGCCTCTGTTCTGTTGGGGCTGGTACTTACCCGTGCGCCTGTGGAAGTGTTGGATCTCAGACAGCAACGAATCATCCAGTCTGTGCTTTTATATCAAACTATATTCCTGACAGGAGTTTCCTATCTGTCTGCTAATTATGTGTGTTCAGAGAGATTACAGTGATTATCTGAGAATGAAATTGAGCACAATTGATAGGGTGGCATTTCTGCTAAGCAGCTCTTGGCTGAGATTAAGGCAGACCTGTAATTAAGCTCAATTCCCTAAATCCTTTACCAACTCTTCCATGACTGTGTCTGGGATTAGTGTTGTTCTGACTGACCTGGAACTACCTGGTCAACCCGTTCATGGTGTTGTCAGCATGTTGTGTTCATCCCCTGTGTGAAACCTGCCCAGATCCATCTCAAAAAGAGGAGCCAGAGGTTTTCAGTTACCGTATCTTCAATATTCTGGGTCTCCTGTCTTGAATGCTGGACAAATGATATTCTCATTTGGGGCTGATGGATATAGCCAATCTTATCTCCCATAGGAACATCACCTTAAGTCCTTCCAGTATAACCTGGGGAATGACCTATTAGAGAGCAGTGTAGGGGAAAGGGACCTGGGGGTCCTGGGGACAGCAGGGTGACCATGAGCCAGCACTGGGCCCTTGTGGCCAGGAAGCCAATGGTACCTGGGGTGGGTTAGAAGGGGGTGGTCAGTAGGTCAGAGAGGTTCTCCTGCCCCTCTGCTCTGCCCTGGGGAGACCACACCTGGAATATTGTGTCCAGTTGTGGCCCCTCAGTTCCAGCAGGACAGGGAACTGCTGGAGAGAGTCCAGCGCAGCCACCAAGATGCTGAAGGGAGTGGAGCATCTCCCGTGTGAGGAAAGGCTGAGGGAGCTGGGGCTCTGGAGCTGGACAAGAGGACACTGAGGGGTGACTCATTCATGGGGATCCATATGGAAAGAGGGAGTGTCAGGAGGATGGAGCCAGGCTCTTCTGGGTGACAACCAATGGTAGGACAAGGGGCAATGGGTTCAAACTCGAACACAGGAGGTTCCACTTAAATTTGAGAAGCAACTTGTTGGGGGTGAGGGTGGCAGAGCCTGGCCCAGGCTGCCCAGGGAGGTTGTGGAGTCTCCTTCTGTGCAGACATTCCAACCCGCCTGGACACCTTCCTGTGTAACCTCATCTGGGTGTTCCTGCTCCATGGGGGGATTGCACTGGATGAGCTTTCCAGGGCCCTTCAACCCCTGACACTCTGAGATTCTGTGGTTCTTGGTACCCCCAGGCTCTGGCTGGATGGAGAAGGTTTTGAGACACCTGAGCTGGATGTGCGTGAGCCAGAAGGGCTGTGGTTGCTGCAGCCTGTCTTGTGGACACAGTTTGTTGCTACCTTGGGTCCAGGCTGGAGTGATGGGACAGTGTGAAGAGCAGCAGCTTGTCTGAGATCACAGAATCACAGAACAGTATGTGTTGAAGGGACCTTAAAAGCTCCCCCAGTGCCCCCCCTGCCATGAGCAGGGACATCTTCAGCAGCTCAGGTTGCTCAGAGCCCCGTCCAGCCTGGCCTGGGATGTCTCCAGGGATGGTTCATCCACCACCTCTCTGCCCAACCTGGGCCAGGCTCTCACCACCCTCAGGGACAACAATTTCTTCCTCATGTCCAGCCTGAATCTCCCTCCTTTAGTTTAAAACCATCACCCTTTGTGCTGTTGCAACAGGCCCTGATATAAAGTCTGTCCCCATCTTTCTTATCAGCCCCTTTTAAGTACTGAGTGCTGCAATAAGGTCTCCCTGGAGATCCTGCCTCCTGGGCTGGCACTGATGGCCTGGAAGGGGGATGTTCTTTGGTTTATTTTCTTCTATAGCTTCAAATTGAGCTGAGCTGGCACTGTTACAGCCATGTTCCACGTGTTATTCGGTGTTCTGCTGCCAAACTGGGGATTTGCTCTTAGGGTTCCAGCTCCTGCTTACCCCTCTGAGCTCCCCAGGGTCCCCTTAGCTGAGAGTTGTGGCGTTAGTACAAGCCCTGTGGTAAACTTGGTTGGAAAATGGATCTGAATGAAAAAGAACCCAGCTCGAAAGTGTTTTGCTTTAATACAGCTCTACTTCAATGTATTTTGCTGTTTGGTAGCTGTTTCCAGCCCAGGCAGGAGATTGTGTGTGGATGGGAATGAGGGACTTGGTGATGGTGAAAGTCGAGATTGAGTCTTGCTGGATTTATAAAAGCTCAGTGAGTTGGTGCAACCAGATACTAATGTGCTTGTCACTCCTAGCCCATCATTTTGGGACTTAACTTGGTGAAGCTGCCTGCAGTTTGCCCCAGTGGTGGGGGGTCTGGAGCACAAGTGTGATGGAGCGGCTGAGGGACCTGGGGGGTTCAGCTGGAGAACAGGAGCTGAGGGGAGACCTTCTGATCTCTGAACTGCCTGAAAGGAGCTTGGAGCCAGGGGGGTCGGGCTCTGCTCCCCAGGAACAAGCGCCAGGAGCAGAGGAAACGGCCTCAAGTTGCGCCAGGGGAGGTTGAGGTTGGATGTGGGAACAATTTCTTCCCCAAAGGGCTGTGGGGCATTGGAACAGGCTGCCCAGGGCAGTGCTGGAGTCACCAGCCCTGGAGGGTTGGACAGACGGACATGAGGTTCTCAGGGACATGGGGCAGTGCCAGGGGTGTGTTATAGTTGAACTCTATGATCTTGAGGTTCTCTTCCAACCAAAATTATTCTGTGATTGATTTTTGTGGCTTCCCAGCGTCTGGACTGGCACAAGGTATGCGTTTAACATCTATGAATTTGGACGTGTCCTCCTTCCATGAGCTCCTTGCAGTTCCCTCAGCTGGTAGGAGACTCTTCTACTTGGCTGGGCAGTGTAACTGGTTTACAGTGGGTGGGATGAGCATGGAAACCATGACATGGAAGGAGCAGCAGTTGGAGTCTTCTGGATTGGGTGCTAAGAACGAGGGCTGCCCAGGCTGGTCCTGGTCTGTGCCTCGGTGGGTGAGATGAGGATAACGATCTGCGTTACAGATGTGAAGGGTGATGACAGATGTCATCTTCCCAGGCTGAATACTGTGAGAATTTACATATAATAGAGCTATAACTATACTGAATTTTCGTGACTTTGCACCCTTTATCTCTACCAGTCCCGTCTCTACAAGTCCCATCCCTGGCTTTACATACAGTAATTCCTGAAATGCCAACTGCCAGCAAAGCGACGTCGTGCAGAAATAGCGCAGACCGTCTGGACACCAAGTGTTGCCCACAGAGTTGCTCAGGAAGCCGCTTGTAACAACTGTAAATTGTCTGTTAATGAAAACCTCGCAGGATCTTTTAAAGCATCTTTCAGCCCATCTCCTGCCACCCAGACAGGGAAACTGCAGCATCCTGAAAGCGAGCCGGGCCTCTGCTCATATGTATGTAATTAAGCACCTTTTAAAAAAGACAGTTCATTGCAATACTGCTTGAATTATATTAGCATTTCCTTCTGGTCAGGCTCATGCTGCCCAGCTCCAAGTTTTCTGTTGCAAAGCAAAAAAAGAGCAGCAACTTCTGTGAAATAATCTGGTATCAGCATTAATGGTCTGTCAGGAGTCGCACTGGCCTGGCTTAATGAGCGGAGCATTGGCAGTCTCTGCCTGCAGGTAGGCTTGGTTTAATTGTCTCAGGTTTTATGGCTGCCTTCTCATTTGCAGCCCTAAGGTTCCGCAGACGCCTTTGAGACGGTGAATCCTTCTAATTCATACAACTCTTTTTATTTCAGTCTGCGCCCTGATGTGCTCTGAGTGGAACAGCTTGCGAGAACGTACCGCTCGATTATTTATAGCTTGTGTTTTCTTGGGTTTTCTCACAGAAGTACATCTCTTTCTGCGATTTAATGAATCGCTGCCAAAGGACAGATTATCGAGGGATGTGGTCGTGCGTTTGGCTCACAGAACCTCCCAGCGTTTATTTTCCTGCTTCCCCTCCGAGCGTCTCGTCCGCAATAGCGGTGTGCGATGGCGGTAAAGCTAACGGGATATTTCTCTCGAGTCTTTGGGGAAAGCTGCTCTACTCGTCTGTCTCCATGTCTTCTGGCACTATTGCTGTGTGTGACTTTGCAGTATTTTATCTGGAGCTGGCAGCCCAGCTCGTTTTGGAGCTCTGTGCTGTCACGGTATCGCAGTATGTTTGGGGTTGGAAGGGACCTCAGAAGATCATCCAGTCCAATCCCCCGTGTCCTGCCCATGGAGAACCACAGAGAAGCGGTGTCACAGCTTGGGAACTCAGTCCATTGACCATCTGTAGGCAGAGTCCTGTGGGATTGAACTGCAACCCAGCCGTCTTTTCTGATAGTGCTTTTAGTGGTTTGAAGGATTTCCATCTGTTTTTAAATAAAAAGGACACTTATTCCGTGCCTGCGCAAGCCCAATAATACTGACTTTCCACATCCTTTTTTTCCCGAAGGGAAGCACAACCTTTGAGAAAAAACTGAAACGACCGGGATTGCTTAATCTAGAGAAGCCAAGCTGGGCTTGCAATTCTTTTTGATACAGAACAGGCTGTTAAGATGAGGAAAAGCTCTTGTGTCACCACTGTGCACAGGCTGGGACCTGAACCGCGGTTGCAGCAGTGGGGATTTGGGATGGATGGAAGCGCTTTCGAACTAATACTGGAGAGAAAATAATGAAATGATGAAGAAATGAAGCTTTTGTTCTTCACGGTCGTGTCCCTGGGGGTGGCGAGGGGTGGGAGCAAATCCAGACACGCGCTTTGGGGGTCTCGCAGTCTGCACATTGGAGACTTTTCGGCACAGTTTGTACCAGCGTTTCTCTGTTCAGGAGCTTCCTGGGGATCTTTTCTCCACATCGGTCTCGTCGTTGTTTTAATCTGCTAGTGCTCCCGCATCAAAATGTTGTACAGTGAGGAGTTCCGCGGTTTAATGGTGCGTTGTGTGTTCCTTTAGGGTTTACAATTGTGTTTTTTTTACTAGGACAAGGGCTAGGCTGTCACAACGGACTATGAGAAATAGAGTCATGGGGGTTTCTGCCTTCCAAGATGAAGGTGCTTAATTCATTCTCTTCTCCTGGTAAAGCCCTTTTAAGTTGCTCATGATCCCTGTTGCTTTCCTTGGTATCTTTTCTCACAGTATCTTTTCTCACAGTATCCCCTTTCTGTGGTGATGCTGGAGGGATCAGAGCTGCGCGTTGTGATCGAGATGCGGATTCACGGCTTGATGTGTCAAGTGGCACAGGGATGTTTTCTGCTTTGCTCTTCCTCCGTTTTCTTGCTGTCGCTGTGCTCTGAGCCGACACTTCTGACACTTCAGCCACCGTGTGCTGGTGTCTCCTGTGGCAGGAGTCAATTTGGAGCCTGTCGGTGTATTATAAGGAGTTTTCCCCGTTCCTCCGCTGCGAGTGTCCTGCTGTTCGCTGCCGGCACCGAGCTGTCGCTGTCGTTTTGTCACCTGATCCTCGGCGTTGCAAGATCCTTTGCAGCTTTTTGCTTTGGAGTTAATCCAGCCAAATAGTTCCGTGTCCTCTGCAAAGTGTCATCTTGACGTTCGCCCCTTCTCGTTCGGCTGTAAAACCCACTAAACCAGAGGGATATCAACCCTTTATTTTTCTCCCTTTGAATTTTCACAATGTTTTTAACGCTCCAGTGCATTCAGTTGACCAGATTCCCCTTGTTAACAAGTCTGGCTCCTTCAAAGAACACCAGTGACCAAGGTGTGCGAATCCCACCCAAAGAAGCCGTTGTCTCCTTTGCTGTATTGCCCGTTACATGTTTGCTGGCTATTTAATAAAAGACTTGTGCATTGCCCAGGCGTGTTCGGTGCTCTGAATCTTGCAGGATTCTGCGCTGCAGAAGCCACTAATGAAATTGGTATCGTGTTTTCCATCCTCCACTTCTCTTGCATTAACTACAATATTAGGATATTGCCGACAGGATGGTCGCAGCTTGGCAGTTGTGTTGAACGCACCTCAGTGTCGTTGTGCAAAACCAACTTTGTTTTACTGAGGTGGTCTAAACTCTATGAACCTCCTCACTCTGGCAGGTTTCCTGCTGCCGAGGTTTGAAGAAATGACTGGTTTTTAATATATTAAGATGTCACATGTCTTTATTTGCATAGATTATTTTGCATGCACACTTAGCTTATTGGGATTTGCGCTCTTTTAATTTCCAGAGTTGGGAAATTTTACTGTTGTTCTGTGAAAGTCTCTTGTACTGCGGTGTGTGTTTAAAGCCTTTTTTATAGTGAATATGCTGCTGCCTTAGCACATAAATACGTCTTTTAAGCAGTTTCATTGCCACCCACAAGCATTTAATACTTCAAGCTTTTCCTTTTGAGTGTCCTTTTTGGGTAGGGAAGAAATGAAGCAGCACGCTGGTTTTCTTCTTTGTAGTCACATGCGACAGTGACCGTTTTCTTCTTGTTCCCACAAAGGTGCTTGGATTGGGTGTTTTTACCCCAAATGTTGCGGAGAGCCCGTCATTAGGGACGTGGTTTAGTGCTAGAGTTAGGTTGTGGTTGGACTCAATGATCTTGAGAGTCTTTTCCAACCAGAATGATTGTCTGATTAATTCTCCAGCCCTTTGAAGTACTTGCTTCTGGAGGTTGACCTGACTCTTTGCTCACAAAACCCTTTGGCAAACCTAAACCTTTAATCTTGGCATGGCTCCTTTATTGACCTACAGAGCATCTTGTCTGAAGGGTTTGAAAAGCAGAGTTGGTAGAGAGTTGGGGAAGGTTGACCTTGTGGTGGGGACTGGAGTGGAGGAGGTGGCTTCTGGAAGTCCCTTCCCTGGGAGTCAATGGGGAGCTTGGCTTGGCCTCCCTTGATCTGTCTGGTCATGGTGTCCAAGCTTCTGGGGAGAGTTTGTCCTGCTTTTGCTGGATTTGAGGAGTCACCAGAACTGGTCTCAGGAGAGCGCTGCCACCGGAGCGGTTCCTTCAGCCTGGATGTGGCTGCCGCCCTTTGTCCAGCAAGCAATTGTTCTGCTGGCTGCCATCTTCTCAAAGTGGTCCCACCTCCAATGACCCGTAGAGGACCAACCACAGCTTCTAGAAAAATCTGGAGGGTCCAGGCTTCTTGATTTCCCATGGCTGTGCCTTAGGAAGTAACATCCTTTGATAGAACTTGTAGACACGGTTTTAAATTATAGTAAAGAATGGTGTCTTTGCAACACCCAGCCTGTTTCCCAGGTGCCACCTGTCTTGCAGAAGTGAGGATGCGCGGTGCTCCTGTCTGCTGGAATTTCCTCTCTCTGCTTCCAAATCAGTTTTGGTTTGGAAATATCAGTGTACAGATAATTAGCTGTTCTGCTGGGTTGGCCTTAGGGCTGGCAGTTTGCTCAGGCAAGACACACACATTGGTTCCTGCTCTTTCCATCACTTGGACACAAAGGAGCTGAGCGGCTTTAGCTGGGGCAGAACAGCAGGTGAGCAAATCCTCTATTTCTGCTGCTTGTCTACTGTAAATGTTAAGAAAGCTGAGGATGAGGTTAGTTATAACCCTGCTTTTTGGGTGTACTGGTGCCTTCGGGCTTTAAAACTACAAATGGCAGCGATGGGATGGTTCAAATCTGCAAAGATGGCTTTTCTTCCCCAAATCCCTGTGACACATCAGGCTCTTGTTTACCAAGCTGTATTTTGACCTGTTTCTTTAATAATTTCTTTCTAGCATGAACATCCAGTGGATTGTGAGTGGAGCGTGTGAGATGAACAGCACCCTGTGCTTGGGCAGAAGCTTTTCGAGGTGCCCTGGAGGGTGATGTGACCTGCCCGATGTCCTGGTGTCGGAGCAGGGCTGTCACAGAGCTGATGGCACCCTGGCTGTGGTGACATGTCGATAACAGAGCTGCCAGCGTGTCCTTGCGTGCCCCAGCTGGGCGAGGAGGAGCCCTGGGGATCTGCCCTTGGGTGTATTAATAGATGAGGATTTAGCTCAACTCTTGTGTAATGAGCTGTGCCTTGGCTGTCCTTGACTCATCCTTAGCCGCTGTCCTAGTAAAACGAAGTATTTCTTATCCTCTTGGAAATCCAGAACTGACATACAAGGGACTGAAACCTCCTCGAGTTCAGGTGTCCCTGTGGTTGTTGCTGCTCAATTTGGGGATGCTGTAGTTCACTCTTCATGCCGAGAGTACAAAGATGCTGGTAGAGCTGCAACAACCTCGTCCCTCCACTGCACCCTCTGCCTGGCCCAGCCTGATTCATACACATCCCGGAGAGCTTGGGGTTTTTTCCATCTTGGCACTGAAATAATTCCTTTTCTCCTTTTCTGTGACACATAAAGCTCCAGATGTCTCTCCCCACCCCTGCGGACGTTGGGGCCGAGGACGTGGACGCGGCGGATCAGGGTGTGCGGCTGCGAGCAACGCTTGGCTCTGTGGTTGCTTTCCGAGTTGTGAGCAAACAAATTCTCCTCCTTACAATCTGTCAGTGATGTGAAGACATTCGCCAGGTCTTCCAGAAAAGGTTTGATGAGAAGTTCATGTGTTTTTGTGTCTCTTTTGTGTCTCTTTTTTGTCCTATAGCCATCCGAAAGGAACACAAAGGGAAAGGATGAGTGTAAGGACATCTTTTTCCCCCCTCTCTGCTGAGTAATGAAGAGCTCCAAAGTAAGATAAGAGGCTGGAAATGTTGGGGCAGCTCTTGGCAGTGTTTTGGGTCATGGACATGGCTGTGAATTTCCTGTCTAGTAGATATAATCTCCTGGAAGATGGTACTTGTTAACAGAATGGTTTCTGAGTATCACCCTTCTGAAGGCAGCCTTTGCTTTCCTTCCACATGGATGGTTATTGGGAGCTAGAGAGAGAAGATGGTTGAACCATCTCATGAATCCATTTCTTTCTTTTTCTGTCCAGAGAGATCTGGACACCAGAAGATTGTAATCGGATTTTGTTAGAGAAACTATACCCCTTTTGAAAGGCTGTTAAATATACTGGTATCGTTCTCAGCTTGCCTTTTCATGGCATTAATCGACGCTTCCTTTACGAGCTGGGTGACATGTCTGGGTGTGGAGAAGACAACCAGAGCTGGTGCCCTGCGGTGGGAACCCTTGGAGGACACGGGGCCCATGATGTGGTGATCACTGCGTGTCAGACTGATGTGTTTGGTGGGCAGAGCTGGTGCGGGTCGTGGGATGTGAGGTGAACAGGGGCTGGTCTTGGGATGGGAATGGAGAAAGATTTTGAAGTTAGAGTGTGTTTACCTGTGGTCTCGGCTTAGAAACCAACCTTGTGAGATGTTGCTTTTGGTATGAATAGAAACTCCATGCTCAGTGTCTTCGGTGAGAATGTATGATCCTAGATTAACCCCTTAAGCTCACAGACTTCATTGTTAATCACTCCTCAAAAGGAGCCTGGAGATCTGCTCACCATGAATTCTTTGTGAATCTTCTCTCAAATCAGAGAGTTTTCCTTTGTTCAAAAAAACACCTGCAGACACTTTCTCTGTGGCTTTAGGGTGAAGTAAAATATATGTGTGGGGCTCTTTAAACGTTACAATTGCTTTCCTGTGCCGCAGGAAAGATGTGGGACTGAGAACATGTTCCACCAGAGCCGAAGACCCCAACCGGGGACCGAGAACCTGGCTGTGTTGTGCGCTGTTGTAAGGACGGTCTCTGTTCTGATTGACTGTTACTCTTTGGTGTATTGTGATTTTTCCTGCCTACTTTTCTGTATTTTTAAGCTTAACAACACCCTTTTGAAGCACTGGAAGAAGGTTTAATTGATAGGTGATGTCCATGAAATGTCAGTGTCCTCTCATGAAGAACCGAGATCAGACTTGTCCTGGTGTTTGACCATGTAACTGCAGCTGAAGGATCATTCCCGGAGGGAGAGTCTGGGAATATCAGATGATGTCTTTGTGGAACACACGTTTTCCTTGTTTCTTTCCAGAAAGGCTGGCCCAGGTGTATGGACACTACACACCTGGCAGCGTTTTGGGGTACTAACTGTCCATGCTTTCACCTCTGAAAACAATACTTGGTGGATGGTTCACCAGTTTTCTCCCTCCCGTTCTCAATAATCCCGGTGCTGCTATCACACTTTTATGCGAAAGAGTTCATAAATGTCGTAGCAATTTAAGAATTTAAAGCCAGAACTCGAACTAGAGTTAAAACGCCGTTGCTTCTGGCTTGCACCTTGTAGCCCAACGCAACCTGGGGTGTCTTGCCCGCAGGGTTTGGACCGACTGTTCAGGGTGGCCAGACCCAGGAGCTGTGTGCGCTCCAAGGGCTCCTCTATAACAAAATGCAGGATGCTTGACCAGTTTGCCTTGGAAAGGGGCAGCCTGGATTAGGGATTTTCTTCTGCCCTGGCTGCTCACACAGAAATGGAATCAATCTTCCAGTTTTAGGTGGAATCCATCTGAAATATTTGATGTTTTTGGCCTTCTTTGCATTTAAGAAAAAGCTCTGAGGTTTCTCCAGCACTTAGTCCTGCATGGAAGGGCAGTACCTACAGAAAACTCCTCCCTGTCCTTTTGTTGTCCCCAAACCAGGGTTCTTGACCCCATGTAAATGCAGATGAGCCAAACTGTAGCACACGGGGATGAGATCTTGGTTATAAGAGAGTTGTGCAAATCTGGGTGCTGGAACAAAGCCAGCACGCCAGAAAGAAAAGTAACAGCCGTTATATATAAAGTTTTACCACCCTTGGGGAAATCCTAAAGAGCCAATTGGCTACACATTTGCATATTGGTTGCATAATCATTTTAATGCATAACGAGCAACATTCAGCTGAAGGACGCTTTATCCAACGGTCTGGAGATGTGTGTTAAAACAAGGCTCAACTAATTGTTCAGGCTTCGGAACGTCTGGAGCTGCAAGGTCAGGAGTCTGTGGTTTCTGATTAGGTGGTTTGCAAATCACCCTTATCTTCGTTAGAGGAGCAGACTGGGGGAGCTGGGGAGGCCCCTTCAACCCAAACTATCCTGTGATTCTATACAACAAAGCAACAGAGGTTAAAGCCACGTAGTGCTGGGTTATCCTTGCCATTGCTCTTCTGAATTGCTAGCACAGCACGTTGTGGTCTTGGTAACATATCTCTTGTTTTGCGGTGCGAGCTGGAAATGCTGTAGCCGGCTTAGGAAATATATGTTGTATTGGCCCAAGTAAATGGGGATGTTTATGTTCTGGATAAAACAAACTGGAAGTTGGAGCCTTCTAGTTTGGGGTCTTCACAAGCGTGGAGTTGTCTTGTAGTCCCTGGCAATCTGTGGCGTCCTCTGGTAACCACAAACATGTGCTGCGGTGGCCGAGACAGGCACAGGCAGCATAAAAGCAATAAATAATTGATAGAAATGTTTATTGTATTTGTAAAGCCACATAGGGTTTGGGACCATGCGATACTAACAGGTAGACGGTTCATCCCTGTCCACCTACTCCCACCCATTAGCGGGGGTGGTGAAATCATGTTGTTACCAACAAGGCTTTAATTTTGAATTGATCCACTGACAAAAAACTCCACCAAACCAACTTCTTTCTGTCTCCTCTGTCATATGTTGGTCCTTCTTGTTTGCATCTTGGTTGGGAAGCAGCACTAAAAATGAACGTGTTTGGCTTTAGTGGGTGTTGTGGCACGAACGGTCCCGTGCAGCCAAACTCGTGTGCGCTTTATTGTGGCGAGAACTCCAAAATAGGTGCTGGAGGGGAACTCGGTAGATGACACATCCAGGGCTGCAGTGAATTATGTCAGGGCTGGGCTTTTGTAAAAGCCTCAAATACTGTTGTGTGGCTTAAGGGGAATTAACTCCTTTGCCTCCAATCATTGTAATAGGGGAAAAAACCCACTAGTTTTTTTATTATCATTTTATGGACCTGCTGCCCGTTTATTTGTTTGCACTTAATTTGTTCATTTGCTTGATTTTTAAACTAAATGTATGGAAGTCTTAACCCAATTTTCTCTCCTGGGCAGTGCGATCTAATTGAATTCCTCTCCAGTTCTCCCAAAATATAGAAATACATGCAAAATAACCTTGAATTTAAGCTAGTTTTGTTATTTTCCTTAAAGCCAGCTGTCTATTGGAGCCATAGGTGAGGGCAAACGCTGGCTTTCTAAAAACTAGATCCAAAGTGCTGTGAAATACCCTGTAGCTGCGATGCAAAGTGCAGCTTTAGTTGGATTTCGGGCTCATTTCTTTACCTTGTGCTGGACCAGACGCAGAGATCCTTCCAGAAGGGGCAAGGTTTTAGTCTTGCAGGTTAGAACCATAATCACAGTTAGTTTTTCTTAAACAATTTTAGTGCTGATGCTCACATCTGAGCCTGTTACAGTTTTGTTTCATGTGTAATATGCAGGATGCTCAGAGTCTGAGCTCAGCTAATCCAAGTTGAACTCATTAGGCAGTGCTTTCATTTTTATTGGAAAGTATAAGTAACAATAATAAACGACAATTGAATTAGAGGGGTGAAATATGAGGGACATGGGTGCTGAAGTGCCTGTTACACTGCCCGACTGTGCTCAAAATCCTTAATCTTTAAGAGGTAATAATAAAACCATGTTTATTTACAACGTGGATAAAACTGCAGCTTAGAGGCTGCAAGTGGCGTCGAGGACAGAAAAATAAATGGAAGCTGGAAATAAAAGCAGGAAGTTCAAGTTGAGATTCGACCTGGCTCGACCCAAGCGGCGGTTATGTGAAAAATAACTTGCCTTTGAGCGCCTGGCGGCGTACCTAAAATAAAGCTGCTTGTCAAGGGGAGTATATAATGCAAAACAAAGAGCCCTGGTGGGAACAGAGCGCTTGAAAGGCTCTGCCAGTGGGAGTTTTTTGTAGAAATGCAGTTGATTTTTATGCTTGCACCCTTGGTTTTTGCAGCTGGTGGTATGAAGTGGGTCTGAGGATGGACCCGCTGGGGCTCAATGTGCTTGGATCTCTGGCTTGATTCCCTGGGGTGGAGAGAACCGGAGGAGAAGAGAAATTGGTGATGAGAGATGGGGTGGGTTAGGGGAGAGGTCATGGAATCATTTGGGTTGAAGGGACCTTCCCAGCTCCCCCAGTGCCTCCTGCCATGAGCAGGGACATCTTCACCAGCTCAGGTTGCTCAGAGCCCCGTCCAGCCTGGCCTGGGATGTCTCAGGGATGGTTCATCTACCACCTCTCTGGCCAAACTGTCTAGGGAAAGGAAACATGGACCTGCTGGAGAGGGGCCAGAGGAGCCCCAGAAATGATCCGAGGCTGGAACAGCTCTGCTGGGAGGACAGGCTGAGAGAGTTGGGGTGTTCAGCTGGAGAAGAGAAGCTCCAGGGAGACCTTAGTGTGGCCTCCAGTACCTAATGGGACCTACAGGAAGGCTGGAGGGGGACTCTTTACAAGGGCCTGTTGTGATAGGATGAGGGGTGATGGTTTAAAACTAAAGGAGGGAGATTCAGGCTGGACATGAGGAAGAAATTGTTGGCCCTGAGGGTGGTGAGAGCCTGGCCCAGGTTGGCCAGAGAGGTGGTGGATGAACCATCCCTGGAGACATCCCAGGCCAGGCTGGACGGGGCTCTGAGCAACCTGAGCTGGTGAAGATGTCCCTGTCATGGCAGGGGGTACTGCAGGGGGCGCTGGGAAGGTCCCTTCAACTCAAACCATTCTTTTTCTATGGAAGAACCCCCAGAGATTGTCTCAATGTTTTGTCCGCTAGCCAACTGTGGTGATGCTTTTGGCCCCAGAAAGCGCTATTCATTGTCTCCTTATGCTTCCAAACTCACCTGAGAAGATTCTTCTCCAGACCTCATGCCCAAGCTCAACCTTGGTGCCAGAGGTTGTGGTGGGAACAGAACTTGCCAAGCAGGTGATTTATGGACCTCTTGAAGCAACAAAACTTGGAGCTGCAGAAGCACAACTGCTGCCCCCAGCCCTCATTTTCTGCTTTATATCTTGGGAGAACTAGCTAAATCCATGAAGTCATGGGACTATGATGTATCTTAAAGTATTTTTTCAGCTGTTGCATGTAAAGATATTTTAATTCTTCTTTTTTTGGTCGCTTTTCACGGTGTATCTGTGTGAATGGGGCATTTGCATCAGAACCTCTGCTGGTGTTGCTGTAGCAGGCTGGGTGTTACAGTTTTCCAGTGGAAACACATTATTAAGTGTGAAAACGTTGCTGTTTTTTACTGAGTTTGCTCAGAAAAGGTACAATAAAGGAGCGATTTGTTGATTATTTGGTGTGTGATTGGCCAGGAGTTTTGGGAGAAGCTCGATCTCCTCCGTGTGGAGCAATAATACAAACAGATAAACTCCCACCCAGAAGCTAAAAAATGCTGTGAAAAGGACCCAGCAACTGAACGTTGGCGGAGATGCAGAATGAAGATATACTGGCTTCAGGATAATTGCCTTTTGGAATGTTTTCTTTGAAAGATTTAACTTTTAAATATGATTTCTGGTCGTCTTGCCCACCATCTGGCAGCAGGGCCAGCAATAGGTGTGGTGATGGGAGCGTGCGGGCTCCGTGTTGCTAATTAAATGATTTAATTAATGTGAGGGCAAACAGGTGGTTGTTTTTTTCTTTTCCTTTATTTTAAGGGCATTTGCATCTTGAAGACAATGAGGCATTCCAAGCATTTCCCCGTCCTGGTGGGTTGTTTCCGATTCCATGAGGAGGATTTGGACACAAGCAGAATGGTTCAATTTTGGCACCGTGACTCACGCTCCCCTCTGCTATCGAGCTATAAATCCAGTTTTATACCGCTGGATGGCTCCATCTCTGCGAGCCCTTCATGTGAATACTCCTCCTCTCTCCTGGGCAATAGCACTTTTAGTTTTGACATGGCAATGATGATTGATTAGATCAAGCCATAGCGCTACCTCCCTGTTTGTCCCGTTGCTTAACGCGCTCGGACGCCAAGTTTTGCACCCCCCCCAAGTTTTATTGTTTCCAGCTGTTACGTATAAACCTTAAATCTACACACATATATATATATTGGCTTTTACAGGTACTTTAGGCTTGGGGTCTGTGCTTTTCCACTGTGATGTTTCAGTAAACGGGCTATTTCCCCTTGTTTTGAGGCTGGCGCGCAAGCCGGGAGGCTGTTTTCCACTTAGACTTTCCGCTGCTATTTAATGAGCTCTTGGCGTGTATTTTTCTCTTTTTTTGGGTCTCCTTAATGCAGGTTGTTATTTTTAGAGCAGCTCATGCTCAAAGAGGCCAAGATAATTCTTCAATCGTGAGCTTCGCCGTCTGAATCGCCGAAAATAGCGGGTCCGGAGGGGTGGGTGGGGAACGCGCGTGTGAGCGTCTGGCTCCTGCAAACTGGGTCTCCATTCACTTGTACGCTCGGCAACCACGGGAGGAGAGATTATTTGGGGAATTAGCTGTTTCTGTGGTTTTTTGGGTTATTTTTTCCCCTCCAGCTGGGATGGAGAAGGTGGACGGGGTTGGTTTGAGCGCCTGGTTCAGGTTTGGAGATGGGCAAAACTAGGAAATCCCCAAATTTTGTTGCTGCGTGCTTGATGTATATATACTATACCATCTCTTCTGTCCATGGGGAGTGGGTTTTGCTATAACTGCGGTCTGCCTTTTACTATTTTGGGTGGTTTTGATGGGCGAACTGCCTCACCGGCACATCAGGACAAACCCGAGGTCTCCTGGAAAGGCAGGAGCTGCGTTAATTTATCCCCAATTAGCATCAAACCGAGCTTAACTAAGCCAGCGGATGCTTTCAAAGCTTCATATATCTTCATGCTACAAAGCATGAATTTGGCTCGTTTCCCCACGTGGAGCATGTGAGGCGGGTGGGCAAGAGGGACAAGTCCTTCTATGAGCTGAGAAGGTGGGACTCATAAATAGTTGATTGTCCTGATCTAATCAGGAGCCCTATTTTTACACATCCTGTGCCGTGCTTGTGTTTTTTTTTCCTTTTTAAATAAAACCAGCGTACTATGGTGTTTTTCCCCTTGCCCGCTTCCCAAACAGGAAAAGTCAGGACTTTATTTTTTCCTCTTAAGGGAGACATCCAACCTGCTGCTGAAAGACGCCCGTATTTTGACAAGCCAAAGGTGTAAATATAGGAGACATGGGGTTTGGCTCTAATCTTCACGTGGGACGGGGTTTAAGGAATCTCCTGCACGGGATGTGGTTGATGAAGCTCCTCGGTGGTGGATGCTCCCGCCGCCGCATTTGCTGTGTGTTGACTCGGGGGTGAAGCAGCTTTGCAAGCTGATTTTCCGGGGGAAAATACCCTGAGATAAGAGGGTTTATCTGCTGTATAATGACGTGAGTCTGGCAAATGGCTCTTCTGCTGGGTTATCACAAGGGAAATCGCCTTTGCCTAAAAGCATCATGAGCTGAATGTGTGGAAGGTGTGTTGGGAGGAGAACCCCCGTTCTGGTCCATCACCCCTCGCCGGCTGCTTTCCCTGCCCAAACCCATGGAAAAGTTGCAAACTGATTTAAATCCCACCGAGGTTATGGTTTGTGTGCGCCCTATATGGGCTGGATTAGGTGTTCGTGGCTGTAGAAACTTGAGAACAACTCCGCCTGCTTTGGGAATTGCCGGATCGCTCTGTAACGGGTGTTTATGAAGGAGATGGATGGTCACGACAGCCTGTCCTGGCCTGGAAATGCCTGGGTCTCCTGATAACGGCTCCGCAGCCCCGGGGCTGACCAACAGATTGCAGAGCAGAACGTTGCACATGGTCCATCATGTACAGTTTGTTGCTGGAGGCAAAGCCCCCTGCAAAATAGAAAACAAATTACGCGTGAAGCTTTTTCTACGCGTGCGTTATTTTTCTTCTTAATTTTCCCTTTGGGGACGCTGAGGTCCTTTGAAGCAAATTGGCTCCGGGCCTGAGACATGACATGTTGCCTTTTAAAAATTCCTTTTGCACTATCAGTCGGAGCCAGCATCCTTCCCTTCCTGTCCCAAACAGCCGCCGAGGGTCGCTTTGTTCTGCCTCGCGATGGCTGCGTTGGGAGGAGCACACGGAACCGGAGCCCCAGGGCTCTCTAGGAACCCGGGAGCGGCGCTCTCCATCATGCGGGGCTATTAGTGTTACTTGTAACACCACTGCCTCTCATTGTTTTTCTAGCCAGAGCAGGACTAACAGGCTAAATGAATATAAAGAAAAAGGCTTTTCCCATGAGAGAGGTTAAGCGCTGGAACAGGCTACCCGAGAAAGTATGAAGGCATTTAAATTCAACTGTACAACTCCCTAAACAACCTCGTCTAGCTTGGAAACAGGAGTTTGGACGAGACAACCTCTAGAGATTATTTTTAACTTAAGTTGACCTATAATTATATTTAACCGAATAACTATACCTTTCTAGATCAAATATCAATAGCCTTAGTGAATCTTCTAAAACGTGATTGCTGTGTATGTATAGAAGAGACCATCAAGGTCACCTAGTCTGTTCTCCTGCCTCGATCCAGGGCTTGTTATACATTCTGCATTCTGTTGTTCTTCATTCACACAGATTTGCACAACCATTCCAGCTAAAGCCCTCCACTGTTTTTATTGTTCATTTTTCTTCTTGAAATGAAATCCATAGCCCCTTTCTGCAATTTAACAGCATCTCATCTAAATTCCTCAGAATTCCTCAGGGTGCTCCTGTTGCTGGAGTCTGTGCGAGCTCGGGGTGATGATGAGCGAGTGGAGCTTCTATATCCGCACTGATTTTATCATGATGATCTATAAAGTCTGAGTAGTGGGTCTGGGATCCCACTGGGAGCAGAACAAAAGGATCCGTCTGAGATGGGAGGGATGAGGTTGAAGCGACGACTGTTGAGATCATGGGATCGTAGAGATGGAGGTGGAAGGTTGAGTCTCAACGCCTGGACCGAGACACCTAAATAAGACCTTTGGTTAAAGATATTGTGAGAGCAGCCTGTCCTGGTTTTGTTAAAAACCGGTTTCTCTCTTAATGGATTTGCCTGTCAGCTAAAGCTTCATATTGGCTGCGTTTTCCTGGAAAGCCAGGTAGATGTTTTGGTAGATAGAGCCATGGAATGCGAGGTCATTGATAAGCATGGGTGCACCTCTCGTGAGAGGGGCAACGAGAAACAGGGGACCAAAAAACTGGCCAACTGAGTATAACATCCCATTCACGTCATATGTCATATAAAAGTGGGTAATCACGGGGATCTTGCCCCTTTTTTCCTTATGGCGACATTAGGAGAGGACCTTGCAAGCCATCCCTGCGAACTGAGGCCGGTGACGGACTGAATCCAGCTCCAGTTGGCTGCGGAGTCCAGTCCAGGACTTCAGGTGCCAGCTCTGCAGTTGCTGGGACTTTGCAGATTGGTTTGGTGTATTTTGTATTATTTTCTCTATTGGTAGCATTAGTAAAACATTTTTAAGTTCTCCAACTCTCTTCTCTCTGTCCTTCTTTCCCTCCTGATTGCTGTCCTGAGTGGGAAGGGCCGAAGCAGGAAAAGGGTTTAACAATATATCTGCTGTGGTTTTATTGTCGCCCCTCAATCAAACCTCAACACAGCCCTAAAATAGGCGCCTGTTGTTGGTCGGGTGAATGGTCCAGTCAAGGTACCACCAGTTTAGCTCTGCAGATCTGTTGCCCAGGGCGGTGGTGGAGTCGCCATCCCTGGAGGGGTTTAAAAGGCGTTTAGACATTCTCAGGAACATGGTTAGTGCTGGAGTTAGGCTGTGGTTGGACTCGATCTAGAGGGTCCGTTCCAACCGAAATGGTTCTAGCTGCCCATCAATATAGTGCTATTACTATCATCTCACCCAACGGATCCAGAAAACACAGTTAAGGGGTGTGGATTGCTGACGAATGCTGCATTGAAGTCACACGTTTCCATGATTTTTTTGCCTTTTTTCCAGCAAATTTTACAAGGTAATTTGCAAAATCCTTTGTAGGTTTGGGAAAAAGCCTCACCTAGCAAGTTTGTGTTCTGTTTGTGCTTTAAATGCTCACGTTAGTTGTTTGATCTTTAGTTGATGAAGGAAATTAAATATTCCTCTCTCTTTACCCTCCATCTCTTGGATTTCTCCTAAGTGTTTTTATTAACCTATTAGAGCTAGATATGCTGTATGAAGTATGAATACCCATGTACTGGATGTTAAGGAACCAGTGGTTCTTTAGTTAAAAATGCTTTTAATCATGGTTTTCTTGTTGTTGCTGAAGGCGTGTGCTTTGCCTAAGGATTGGTGGGGCTTTGCGACAGCCCGAGCAAACCGCTGTTAAACCTGGCTTATTTTCCTTTCACACCAGAGGGCTGGGGTGTCACCCCGGTGCGGTGGCCGGTGGTGACAAATCCCCCTTTTCCGTAGCTGCCCTGGAAATGATGTCTTGGGCTTTTCTCCTCTCCAAATGAATTTATCCGCTCTGACCTTCGCACAAAACAGAGGGTGAAGTCTCGACTCAGGGCTGTGACCTTTGCTGGAGCCGGAGTGCAGCTCTGATCCGAGGTCGCGCGTCTTCATAAAAAGTGCTGTGATGGAAAGTTTGTCTTTCTGGGTTCTTTATTACCGATGGATTACTCTTATTGCCTGCAAAACCTGCCTTGTTCCTAATGGGAATTTGCCTGGTTTTGGTGCCGAGTCCTGCTGCTGAAAGCACCTCTGATAAATGATATTAGTAATGAAATAGTGAGTAATCTTGCCGTATCAAGTTACTCAATACATTGGCTCCTTTATTTTTCTCTCTAAGTCAAACATGGTACTTTTTAGGTCACTTGGAGGGCAGTTGATTGGGGTTTTAAATCTGTATTTCTGAATGTGTTTCAACTTGTCCCTTCTCTTCCAGTTTTTCACGTAAATCTGTTGGTCAGTGGCGCCAACCACACAACATGGCCTTAATGTTCATGGCACGAGCCTTATCCTTCAATGAAACTGAGAGCAGCTCATTACAAGCAAATGTTCTTTGGTCTTTTGGGGTGATTTTGCCGCGAGTGGTGGGTTCTGCGTGATGCCACGTGTCTACAAACAACCATGCAAAGGTTCCAAGTGGCATCGTGTCCCAGCAGTAGGTGATTTTGGGACGAGCTTGTTTTTATGGCGATGTTGTGGCTCGTTAGCTGCGATGCTCAGGGTGGTTCTGGTTGAAGGAAATGAGTGGTGAGAGTTTAGACCCAGATGGACAAGTGCTGATACAATAATGACAATGTTGATGGCCTCGTGAGGTTCAATGAGGCCAAGTGCTGCACATGGGTCAGCGTGACCCCTGATATCAGTCCAGGCTGGGGGTGGAGGGATGGAAAACAGTCCTGCCGAGAAGGGCTTGGGGATGTTAGTTGCTGAGAAGCTCAGTGTGACCCAGCGACGTGTGCATGCAGCCTAAAGGTCAATTGTATCCTGGGCTGCATCCCCAGCCCTGTGGGCAGCAGGTTTGGGAGGATCCTGCCCCTCTGCTCTGTGAGCCCCCCCTGCAGTGCTGGTCCAGCTCTGGGTCCTCAGCACAGACACACATGGACCTGCTGGAGAGGGGCCAGAGGAGCCACAGGAATGACCCGAGGCTGGAACAGCTCTGCTGGGAGGACAGGCTGAGAGAGTTGGGGTGTTCAGCTGGAGAAGAGAAGCTCTGGGGAGATCTTAGTGCGGCCTTTCTGGACTTAAAAGGGTTGATAAGAAAGATGGGGACAGACTTTTGAGCAGGGCCTGTTGCGACAGGACAAGGGGTGATGGTTTTAAACTAAAGGAGGGAGATTCAGGCTGGACATGAGGAAGAAATTGTTGTCCCTGAGGGTGGTGAGAGCCTGGCCCAGGTTGGCCAGAGAGGTGGTGGATGAACCATCCCTGGAGACATCCCAGGCCAGGCTGGACGGGGCTCTGAGCAACCTGAGCTGCTGAAGATGTCCCTGTCATGGCAGGGGGGGCACTGGGGGAACTTTAAGGTCCCTTCAACACAAACCATGTTTCGTGGGTGACTTGTTAAGTGTTGTGTGCAGCAGGACATAAGCACTTCGCTGTTGAAACTCAGCATTCCTTGCCATATATAATATATAATGTTTTCTGTCTATAGTGTGTCAGTGCACTGAATTGTCTTAAGTTTTTTTATAATTCTTTGTTCTGAAATGGTTCCTGAGCAGTGAGAGCGACCTGCAATTCCCAGTTCCTAAATGACCACATGCTGTTAAAACACAGCCTTAATATATTTCTTGAGCAAGTCTACCAAGCAGTCTCCATTGCGGTAAAGCTAATTTGTCCTTACGGTTTCTAGGTTTTGCTGGCACAAGATAGTTTTATTTCTCTGGCTGTGGAGCTGGTGTGTGATGTATGGGGTTTAATGTCTGTGGTGGTCTCTGTCCAATGTTGAGAACAAGCTCGCTTTGTGTTTTTGGTTGAAACTTTCAGTGCGGGCTTTTAATTAAGATTTCATGCTGCTATAATGCAGAACGCTGTCTAGTCTAATAACAACAGAGATAAATTAGAGGTCAAGTCTTCTTGCATGTGTTTGAGACTAGTGCTTCTCAGTAGGTTCTTCTAACCAAGTAGCGACTACTTGTTTCTTGGGCACCTGGCACAGGTAGAAGCACATCCCATACATTTCCCAAAACATATGTTTTAAGAACACTGCAACCTGCTTGCTTTATTTTTTTTTTAAATGTATTTTTCCTTTTGTAGTCAGTTCAGGCTGGTAATTCTTCAAAGTGCTCTGGGGAAAGCATTAATTAATAAATGTTGATATGGCTTCCACGGGTTCTTGTTCAGGACACGTTCTGCCAAGCATTGGGGTGAAATCTTGATCCAACAACAGATGCGAATGAAAAGCAGTGATTTATGCAGTTCCCCAGCGGGTAAGGGGAGGATAATCCTGTAGCGGGGAGTTTTCTTCAGGGTTTTGCAGGAGGTGAACGGCCAGTTCTGGCTCCAGCCAGGGATGGATGCGGGATTTGGTCCTGGGTCTCCTGCGCTCGTGTTGCATCCCGGGGCCGCTTTGGATGCTGGATGAAGAAGCTTGGGGTAATCTGGTACTTTGGTGTTGTGACTCTTGATTAACTGCGGGTTGTTTTAATTGGATGGTGGGTTTCCCTCGTTGTCCCTTGGCTTGGCGGAGGGTCAGCTGGGCTGGCAGGGTTGGTGCGCTCGGGGTTGGGTTTGTCTTGGTTTTCCCAGGTGTTACATGGGTGGTGACCCCAGCCCTGGAGATGGTTCCTTGCTGCTCCATCCCGCTCCCCTCACCCTGACTTTTGGCAACGTGCAGCTCAAAAGTGCTGGCATATGAACTGTGTAGAAAGGGTGGATGTGTCTTGTGTGTGTTCCAACTCTGTGCTTGCAGCTAAGGAGAAGGGACTTGTGAGATAACGTCTGAAGAGCAGTTATCAGCCGTGATCTAATAACATTGGTGCGCAAATCAGCCTCCCTCAAGCTTTGCATCCCTTGGGGCTCCCAGGATGAGCAACTGGTGCTTGTCCTCTTTTTTGTTGCCAGTATCTTGTCACTGGTGTCACCTGTGTTGCATTTTGCCATTGGAATTGCTGGGTTAGGTCAGGTGTGACCCCACCTATAAAAACCATGGGAAAGTCTGTGCTTGCAGCCTGTGAATACAAGCGGCGTGGTCTCTTTTGCTGCAGTCTGGATGCAGGAGTATGATGGTCTAGGAGAGTTATTTTCTTGTGTTTTTATGCTAAGTTTTAACTATAATCTTTTTCCTTTAGGGTTTAGACCTTGTCTTAACTGACTTCTGATTCTGGCCTTGCCGTATGAAAATTTAGGGTTTTCTTTGGTGCCATCAAGTGGCAAAACTCAGTATTGTTGCTTGGCTGAGATGGTTCTCAGGATGAGCAGAAGCTAAAATTAGGAAACGAGTTACTTTGCTCAAGGGTGCAGTGAGATTCTCATGGATGTGCCTGTGTAGGATGGGTAGGACATGGGGATCTCAGGAATAATTTTACCGTATCAAAGAGTGAGGTGGTTGAGCATCTCATGGCTTGCCTTCTATTTCCCCCTCATTCCTGCCCTTCTGATTAATCTTATGCATTAAATTACTCAAGCACTTGTATTTACATGCCTTAAATTGTTTGCTCCTTAGCAGCCTCTGTACATTTAATGTAATTCTTACCAAAGCTGTGAAAAGCGGGTGGGACGTGTTGGTGGGCAGCGAGTAGAGGGTGCGCAACTCAGTGCTGAGGATGAAGGACGCAACCCAATACATAATATTTTACCTTACAAAGGCCATCCTGGATTGTGTATCTTTTGCTCTTTCCACCCCATGGAATAACCCTTCTATATAAAAGCCTTGCTGGAAACAAAGAGCCCATTTATTACCTTTTCTGCCACCAAAACCTGCGTTGTGTGTTGTGCTGCGGGCACAGGAGGGATGAAGATGGGATTTGCTTGGTGTATGTACCACGAGGTAAATTTGCATTTGCTGCTTCTAATGAAGAAAACCCACAATGTTTTGCAATCGCAGTTTTCTAATTTCAATCTGTTGGCTTGTTGCAAAGTGTAATTTTTGGTTGTTGCGAGGGTTTTTAGCCAAATATCCTGCTTCTGGGCAGCTTCTTGGTTGATCCATCCCTTGTTTCTTATTGCTCCAGCGAGCTGAAACGGATGCGCGGATGTTCTTTCACTGCAGGTTACAACTTAATAAACGGGGATGATGCTTCAGGCCTTGATGCTATCTTATCAATGAAGTAAAACCTTGTAGCAGGAAAGGTGTGTGTGACACTGATGTTGGGATGGGCTTTGGGTTGGGACCGGTCCCATGCACCACTACATCCCCATTGCTGAGTGTTGCTGGAAAACAAATCCTAGGGGTGGTGGTTGTCCAAGAGAGGGTCAGAAAATAGTTAATACTCTACAAAAATGAGTGTTTTCTTAAGTATAAACTGTGGAAGTGGCTCAGCTGTTCTGCTGTAAAATGAGAAACTCGGAAAGGGAAACAGAACCACCTAGAAGCAGATACTTGATGTACGAGGCTTCAGCCCCCCCAATTACTATTTATATATAATACAAAACCGGGTAAAAGTTGGTCCAGAAGTATCCCAGAGAGAACAACTGGTACTTCAAGAGAGTCCAGCTCAGTCCTGTTCTCTTTCATTCATATATGTACTTTCCTGCTTCAAAAACTGGAGAGATTTGGGGTCTTCCTGAGCTGCAATTACTGTTTGAGTCAGTGTTTGCTATTCCTGGATTGCAGCAAAGGGCTGTTCAACATAAACCCTTATAGAGGGGACGCTCGGCAGCTGTTGGATGAGCAGGACCATTAATCTGTTTAATCGTGCAGTCCTTGCGGTGAAGATTTACCTTACATGTGCCGTGAGCTTTCTGGCTGACAAGTGGGACTCTGTGTGTTGGATATTTGGGAGCCATAGTCCCCAAAGTGGTGATGGAAAAGACAAGTAATGACTCCCTGGCCCTTCATTCCCCCTGTATGCAGAGAAAGAGGTTTAAAGGGATGAATATCAGCACTTTCTTCATCCAGTGGCTTCCAAATAACCTAATTAGCCTTAATCCGCTCTGTGCTTGAGCTGCACGCCAGCGTTGTGATCCTGGGATGGCATTGGGGTTGATGTTCCCCGTCCCTGTAGGTTTTCCTCTGTCTCCAGGGCACCTGTGGGCAGGTTTGGAGCAACACGGGCCTGGCTGGACCAGGGGGAGAAAACGCGGAGTTTATATGAAGAAGCACCGTCCTTCGGCTGTTTGTGCTTGTCACCCTGCCTGAGGAGGATTAGCCAAGACTCCATCAATTACTAAAGAGGATTTTTGGACAAATGTCGCTTTCCCTGACGCAGAAATGCTTGCTTTCTACCAGACCACTTCTTTTTTTGAGCATTTAAAAGACAGCGTGCCTGAGAAGTCTGCAGTTTCCAGGCTTTGCCTTGCATCCCTAGGCTGGGCTTATGTGCTGCGCTCCATCCTAACTTCTCCCCCATATGGATGCCGTGATACAGCCCAAAAATATTTGACCTCGAGGATTCTGTGCTTTAGCGCTGTGTGTCCTTGGGGGTCACTGCTTATCATTTGCAAGCAACATGTTTTAGAGGCAGCGGTTCAGACTTGATGTTTTTGCAAGCGTCCAGCTGGATGGGCAGCATCCTATAGATTCTTAAAGCATTGAAGTTTGAGAATTCAAACCCATCACCCTGCTTTATATAGTGCTGAACCTGAACTGCACGTCCACCTGCTGTTACGTGTGGCCCCAAATCGCCGCTCGTCCTTCTGCTGGTAAATGTTCCTGAGCCGCAGCGAAGGCTTTGGGATCCTGAGCACCCTTTGTAGGGAAAAGGAAACTTGCTGCTGGTGGTTGGAAATATGTTGTAAAACCCTTGTGAAAAATGCTCTTTTATTCCTTTTAGAATATTTCTGTAATACTCGTGATTGTGTATCCCAAACTGCTCTTTTGCTTTAAGGAGCGGATCGGAGCCTCCAGCGAGTGTTGTTGCTGATGCTCTCGGGGTTACAGCCCTGCAGATGGTTTTATTGATTATTTGCAGAATAGGGGAAACTCCCAAGTAGATCGCAGAGATGGGTGCAGAACTTGGATCTGTTGGTGTATCTGCTCGGCCAGCTTGTTTTCCCTCGTCTTCCAGCCTTTTTGTAGGCAGAAATAGATTTCCAGTGATTCTGATCTACTGTAACTGGCCCGTCCCTCGCCTGCGAAACTGGTGGAATGTAACTCCAAATGAAAGCTCATCCTGTGCCTTCAGACAGCTTGAATTCCATAGAAATGATCAGCGTTATCAGCTGTTGTCAGATTCATCACGTTCTTGGCTTAAAAAGTCATTGCTTTGGTTTAATTGCAAGCCTTTGAGTGACAAAAAGTACATCTCAAAGCTCAGGGTTGGCTTTTTTCAGCAGTGTCTTTTGGGTGGCTCTACCTGCAAATGGGCAAGAAGGGAGAGGAGATTTTCTTAATAGTTTAAGAGATGGTCTTGCAGGACCACCAAGGCGGCTCTGGTGCCGTGGAACAGCCTCGTCCTCATCCACATACTGAGGTTTTATATCTAGTTATCAAATCTTTTTCTACTCTTTACTCTGGAGTGTATAAAGTGTAATAAATTAGCAGCCTGCTTTTGGGATAAAACCCCCAATGATATGAAGTAGTCAAGTATATCTTTCAAAAGAGCTCACAGTTTATTTTGGGGGTGCTTGATGCTTGTGGGTTGTGTGTCAGATCCCAAGACAACTCATCCACCCTGGGATCTGCTTGTGGCCATCGTTGTATCCCCTTCCCTGCCTTGCCAGGGAATGGAGCATCCTCCGAGTCACCCTGGGGTTGACAGTTACTTAAACCTGCCCACATCCTCTAATAGTGACCTCCCAGAGAAAACGAGAAGGCTTTCAAATAGCAAAGAAAGAGGGGAAAAATAGGAAAAAAGCCAAGTTTAATTAGCGTAAAAACTGGGATAATTAACTTCTTTAAATAGATTAAGGCAGCCGAGAGAGGAATCAGTTAAGCTGGATGAAGTCAAGTCCACAAGCGCTAACTTGTAGGATGTAGTGGTAGCAATAAAGCTGCATCAAGGCCTTTTTATTGCTATTTAGTGTGGTGGTAAATGCTGCCCGGGATCCCTCTTTTCCATCGCCCCGTGTCTGGCTGCAGGTGTCCGGGTATCTGCATAAAGCAGCATGAAGATCTGCTGTGTTAAAGGCAGTAATAGCTTTATTCTTCCTTAATTTAATAACCATGGAGTAAAACCCTTCTGGCGGGGGTTATTTGTTGCTTTGGCGTTTGGGTGCTCCCTGCAGCCCGTTGGAGCATCCGCAGCTGCATGGACGTCGCTCGGATCCCGTCACCCCGTCCAGAAATGGGGAAAACCCAACCTTAGAGCCTCTTTATTCATCCGTCAAGTGGCACTTGGGGCTCGCTGTGCTTTGAAACGGCCTCGCTCTTGGTGAATGGGAAGCGTATTTAAGCTGAAATGTGCGCTCAGCTCAGTTTGATGCCTAAACAAGCACATACTGCACCTCTCGCTGGGATTTTTGTAAAACAAATTCAGCACAAATGTTATTTCTCTCCGAGCCAGCACCAACAGCTTATTTTTGTGTGTGGCCGAGAGCTCCCTTCCCTGGTAGCTATGCAGGGTTGCTGCTGCTGCTCTTTTACCCCCTTGATGCTCAGTTGCGAATAAAACCACTTATCACTTATTTGCAGTGATTGAACAGGGTTGATAAATGTTATTGGGGCATCGACACTTCTCAAAACCACAGGATGAACGGAGATCTTGCTAAAAGATGCTGTCTTGCGTAGATGTTTGCGTACAAAGTCCTTTTCCTGTTTTTTCCCTGCGGTTATTGTAGTAATTAATGAAGAATTGCATCCTACACATGCTGTAAAGCAGCAGCGCTGGTTGACTTTTCTCCCCAAAACTCTTGGTTAAATGTACACATTCTTTGTACATAATGGAGCGGTTTGTTGCCGGTTAAGAACAAGCGCAACCTTAATTTCACCAAAATGAATTGTAACGAGGGCGATTGTTTGAAACGGGGAAATGTTGGCTCGACTTGAACACAGGAGGGGGTGGGAATGTGACTCGGCCCCGCGGTGACAATTGCCATCAGATGGAGACGGTGGATGAACCCCTTCAGCTCCTGAGCAACAGCTGCAGCTCGGGAGCACACGGGGGAATTTCATGCTACTGAAAACAATTGTTGGCAACCAGCTCCTCCAAATGGAGGGAGAAGAAAGGCTGGAACCCTTTGAACGACTTGGGCACGGGGATTTTTTGGTGGTGGTGCAGGGTGGTGTGTGGCCTGGGGCGTCTCTAGGGTCACCTCTCATGGCATTTCTAGCGTGGTTCAGTCTTGCACAAGGGATCTTGTGCCTTTACCTACATAGATGGTAAAGGAAGATTATTTAGTGAATCTGCATGGACGGCTTGCGCTTGTTGTAACAGCAGCATTTCTAGGAAATGAGTACTGGAACAGCTCATCTGTGTGTGAGGAAAGGCTGAGGGAGCTGGGGCTCTGGAGCTGGACAAGAGGAGACTGAGGGGGGACTCATTCCTGGGGATCAATATGGAAAGGGGGAGTGTCAGGAGGATGGAGCCAGGCTCTTCTGGTGACAACCAGTGACAGGACAAGGGGCAATGGGTGCAAACTGGAACACAGGAGGTTCCACTTAAATATGAGAAGAAACTTGTTGGGGGTGAGGGTGGCAGAGCCTGGCCCAGGCTGCCCAGGGGGTTGTGGAGTCTCCTTCTGTGCAGACATTCCAACCCGCCTGGACACCTTCCTGTGTAACCTCATCTGGGTGTTCCTGCTCCATGGGGGGATTGCACTGGATGAGCTTTCCAGGGCCCTTCAACCCCTGACACTCTGGGATTCTCAGATCCAGATCTGTGTTCTTTGTTGTTTGGAGGCTGTTTTTAATTTGGGTGGTGGAAGGGGAACAACGGGTCATCATAGAATTGCAGAATCATTTGGTTGGAAGAGACCCTCAATATCAATGAGTCGAACCGTTAACCAACCCCTGGCACTGCCCCATGTCCTGAGAACCTCATGTCCGTCTGTCCAGCCCTCCAGGGATGGTGACTCCAGCACTGCCCTGGGCAGCCTGTTCCAATGCCCCACAGCCCTTTGGGGAAGAAGGATAATGGAGATGATGAGATTATGGGGCAGAAAGAGTCTGGGACGAACAACTTGCCCTTGCTCTCCTCTCCCATTGAGGGGCTCGCACAGCTCGTGCTGTTCCAACATCACACTCCAATTCTCCGTGCTCAGTGCTGGCGTGTTTTCTGTCTCACTTTGGAGGCTGGAATAACTGACTGCTGAACATCGGTGCTTCTGAGGTGGGTCGGGGGACAACTGGCCCTGATTCTTGGTCTGAAATGTCGTTGTGCTGAGGTTAAACCCTCCTTGGCGTTGCCTCAGCCCTGGGGAAGGACCTGGGGGCTGGAAGAGCTCTGATTTCTAGCAGAACCACAGCTCGTTGTGTGGCCACGGGCACTTCACTGAATTCTTCTGTGCCTGTTTGCCAGGGCGTTAAAATAAAGCATCGTGCTCCCTTCCCTTCAAAGGGAAATCGAGACAGGTTGGTGTTCGTAAGGTGTTCTGGTAGCTTCTGATCAGAGATGGTGTTTAAGGGTGTGCAGTTGGTTTAAGTTCTTGTTTTAACTTATTCAAGAAGTATTCTCCTGATCCCAAAATAAAAACAAATGCTTTGAGATACTATTTGTAACGTTATATTTGCAGAAATACTACAGAACGCACACTCTGGATTCACCTTTGTGAGCAGAAACCGAAGCTTCCAGGCTGCCGTCCTCGGGGCTTGTGGAACAGTGGGCTGAGCTTGATTGAGCCCGGAGGCGATAACGCTGTTTCCGTACTGCTTTTGGTAACTCTGCCCTTCAGGTTTCAGTTGTCTGAGCAAACTTCCCTCTTGCTGATTCTGTGTCTGGCTTCGAGTCTCCCAAAACCGGCTGCAGTTGGCGTCTGGATCGCGCATCAGCGTGAAATAGTTGGCTCGGTCCTCTCTGTGTGCAGAGTTCAACTCGAGGCCTTCCAGATAATGAACTTGGCCTTGGTTTAGCTGCTTTCATGCTGAAAAGCGAATTACGCATGGTTTGATGGTTTCTGTGCTCGGGGGGAGCTGAACCTCGGTGCAGTTTGGCCATTGCGACACAGGGTGGCGGTGCCACTTAAAGCTCCACTGCCCTAAGGCTGGGATGATCTCGGGTTTAGTTTGCTGTCCCCAGTGCTGTGTCTCTCTGGTGACTCTGAATTACCTTCATCTCTCTGTGTCTGCTTCTTCCAAAGCCACTGAGCTGCGGTTTGTGGAGGAGCTGGTGAGGAAGCTTGAACATTCACAGTCATCCTGTGGGATAAGGAGCCCCCTGAATTTCTGGTGCTGGTTAAATCACCCCCCGTACCTGCCACATGCGACTTTGCCTTCTCAGTTTTTTAATCCCTGTTTTTGATCTTCCTCTTGGCTTAAATCTCCTCTCTAGAACCTGTTTGCCGAGCATCGGTGGGTGAGAACCAACTGTCTTGGTGTTGCACGGTGCTGCAAACCTCTGAGGAGCACGCGTGGGGTCTTGGTTGGCTGAGCTCTGCCCCAAGAGCAATCCCGTTTCCCAAGTTTCCCTGAGTGTCCTGGTCCCCCTCTGGTTTTCCCATTGTCTCGCGTTTGTCTCTAACTCGGAGCTGTCGTGACTCCTAAAACACCTTACCCTCAAACCCTTTCAGGGATCGCACAAGTTCAGGGGCACGATGTTTCTTGATGTCTTCTCTTAGTAGTTTATATTCCCCCATAATGTGGCAGAGCCTTTGGGCACTTATGGACCATCTTTGGTGCTTGCTTGGCTTTGATAATGTCAGTTTTGGTGTTGACTGAGGTCTTTTCCTTCCAGCTGTTGACCCGGTGCTGCAGTTCTGTTCAGTGTCTGGTGCGTTAAGCTCTTGTCATCACATCTTGCATGGGATCGCTTTTCTTTTGATAAATGGTAGCCTGGAGGAGATCTGGAGCTCTCGGCACAGGACACACATGGACCTGCTGGAGAGGGGCCAGAAGAGCCACAGGAATGATCCAAGGCTGGAACAGCTCTGCTGGGAGGACAGGCTGTGAGAGAGTTGGGGTGTTCAGCTGGAGAAGAGAAGCTCCGGGGAGACCTTAGTGTGGCCTTTCTGGACTTAAAAGGGGCTGATAAGAAAGATGGGGACAGACTTTTGAGCAGGGCCTGTTGTGATAGGACGAGGGGTGACAGTTTTAAACTAAAGGAAGGAGATTCAGGCTGGACATGAGGAAGAAATTCTTGTCCCTGAGGGTGGTGAGAGCCTGGCCCAGGTTGGCCAGAGAGGTGGTGGATGAACCATCCCTGGAGACATCCCAGGCCAGGCTGGACGGGGCTCTGAGCAACCTGAGCTGGTGAAGATGTCCCTGCTCATGGCAGGGGTGGGATTAGATGAGCTGGGAAGGTCCCTTCCAACCCAACCTATTCTAAGATTCTCTGATCTTAGCGCATGTTCCCGCATCACTATTTCACCCCCTCCTACTCTGCTGACCTTGTGGCCGTGCTCTGGGTGGCCTGTGCAGCCTGGGTGCCCGTTGATTTGCCGGTCTCTCCTCGGGACGGAGCCGTCTCCTCCGCTCTAGAAGCAGCAGGAGAGCAGCTCCGCCGGGCTCGGAGCCCGTTCCGCTCATTCATCAGTCTGTGACCCGGCACGCCGGAGCTGGAGAAGCGCCTGGACCGTCTCTCTCAGGCAAGGTTGAGTGTCTCTTGTTTCGAAAGGCGAGCCAGGCTGTGAAAATCAATGCTGTGAAAGAATTGCCGACAAAACCGCTTCTCGCTGCATTTTTTTGTTTGTTTTTGGTGTGCTCATGGTGGTCAGTTGAAATAATCCTTCTGGAAATCTTTATGTAGGGTGGGTGGGGAGTCTGGATAACTGGCCTCCCCCTATAAAGCCATACAGCAAATCAACAGGATGTCTGGGTCCAAGAAAAAATGCGTTATAGGCGGGTGTCTGCAGCATTTTAGGAGGCTGGGGTTTTATTTTTTTGTTGTTTAACTGAATTATAACACACTTGCAGGCGAGTTACTCGGTACTTGTGCTTCTGTGTCGCTCTTGCATTGGAGTTACAAAACCCTTGTGTAATTAAGATCAAATAAGTATATGTAAAACCAAAGGTGAAGACATGCTTTCAGTCTCGAGCTTTCTGTTAGTGGAATGTTTATCAGTGGCACTATAGAAAATCACTTCTGAGTGTCTGAATGTCTTCTGATGTTGTGTTGTACTGAGCTGTTATAGCTGAGGCGTGAATATGTCAGAATAAGCAAAGCCACATCTCGTAGCTCCTTGATGCGGTTCCTTCCAAGCGTTTGAAAGTTGTAATATTAACTCTTTCCTCCGGATGACTTGCCTAGAGCCACAGACCATAATTGTGTGGACAGTCCCAGAGGTGTGCCAGGTGTTGGGGTGATCTCCCTGCTGTCTCAGGAGGTGGAACAAGAGAGGTGGGAGATGCCACCACCAGTTCTGTTGCCATCCCATTACCTCTGCTTAGGCGATTCCTCTTTTATTGTCCTTGTTGCAAGATATTACAGTAGTGGAGATAATGTCCTTTAGCCTGGTTTTCCAAAGCGGTATCTAAGCTAAAACAGGTCATGATGCCTCTGGGTTCCCTCTAAGGGTACTTGGGTTTGGCTGCTTTTGTAACGTGTGGGACAGATGTGAGAGCCTCAAAGGTGTGACATCCTACAGGCTTCATGAAGGCAGATGGCCTGGTAAAGCAGGAGAGACTGTAGATGAACAAAAAGATTGAGTTTGTCCCTATGTTAAATATCCCATTCATAGGATGAGGGGAAGTTGAGGTTGGATGTGGGGAACAATTTCTTCCCCAAAGGGCTGTGGGGCATTGGAACAGGCTGCCCAGGGCAGTGCTGGAGTCACCAGCCCTGGAGGGCTGGACAGACGGACATGAGGTTCTCAGGACATGGGGCAGTGCCAGGGCTGGGTTATGGTTGGACTTGATGATCTGAGGGGCTTTTCGAACCAAAGCGATTAACGAATCTGTGCTTCTATTTCGTGAGTCTCACCAGTGCTGAGCAGAGGGGACGGATCATCTCCCTTGCCCTGCCGGATAACGCTTTTCCTGATGCATCCCAGAGCCCATTGACATCCTTTGCCGTAAGGACACACCGGTGGCTCGTGGTCAAGTTGGTGCCCAGCAGGACCCCCAGGTCCTTTTCTATTGAGCTGCTTTCTAGCTGATCAGACCCGGATGTGGTGGTGCCTGGGGCTTGGCTGTTTCTCTGCAGGGACACATCTTGACCTTCATGAGGCTCCTCTTGGGCCATTTCTCCAGCCTGCCCAGGTCCTTTTGAATGGCAGCACCTCTCTGGTCTGTCAGTCACTCCTTCCAGTTTTATATCATCTGCAAACTCGCCAAGGGCACACTCCATCTCCTCATCCAGGTTGTTAATTAAGAGGTTAATCAGTATTCAACCCCGGGGTTATACCACTACTCTAGATCATCTTCATATTTGAGCAGCAATATCTGCTCTTTTCTAGTTTAGCTTATCTGTGGAGTTCTGTTGGGGTAAGGACATTATATACCCCATTACATGGCAAAGATGTATCTAAGGATGTACTGCACAGCATATTTGTATGCTGTAGACCGTAAATTTTCATTCTTAGGCCTATATTGATCAAGGCAAGGTGTCTGGTTAGCGCATGTTGTACTGAGCGGTGTGGCCAGCTTGGCAGGTTCTAGATGGAGAGGTTGACGAGTCCACTTCCCTTCTTGGTTTCTACCAACGGCTCTGGAAGCACGTAAATAAAAATATTATGCCTTCTTTCTGCTTTGAATTTATCTGGCTTAAGATCGCAGTGATTTTTATGCTGTTAAGATTTTCTTCTCTGAATTAAACAACTCCTTGGGACTCTTTTTTTCAGAGGAATATACTCACATCTAATAATTAAATTGCTTGTTCAGAGGGAGATTGAGAGGCAAAGCAGAGAGATCTTTCAGTGTCCTCCCACATCCAAGGCACTTTGTCTGGCCTGTGGTCTTTTGTAGTTGTTATGTTGGTGTATTCTGGGACTTGCACCTCTAGTGCTGCGTCAGTATTTCCTTCACATCCGAGTTCCCAAATAAAGGTAAACCACGTTGTTTGGTTTCAGATACTTGGGTCTCCTCCTTTAAAAATCAGTATTTCACTAAAGGTCAGAGTGGGAATCGGCCTGAGACAGCGGAGACAACTCCATGGAGCTTCGTCTTGTTACAGACAGCACGTCTGATGTACATCTCCATTATTCCGAGTGTGTCCTCTGCGTCGTAGAGGACCAGCCGTGCTGGGACACCATTGCAGAAGGGAGATTAGGACGTTGGTGGTGGCTTTATGTCCACATCCTCCGATCCTTGTGGGTTTGTGTCCACCCTCTTATTTGACACTTTTCCCCCAACAATAGTACGTGTGGTATAAACATTCCAAACCTCCTGCAAAGTGTGACCATGGTGTATCATTAGATTTCTTCCTTTTTCTAAAAAAAATTGAAACAGCGTTGTTTACACGCGTTGTAAAGATGATTCATCTCTGTCTTAATGTTAACCAGCTTGGATGGGATGCAATTTATCTCGCTGGGTTCTAGCGAGCATTCCTATCCTACACATGGTGCGAATCAACTGTCCTCCCAACTTGAAAGAGCTGGAGCGAGTCGGGCCTGCTGACGCGTCGCTTTTGTTCTTGGGGGAATTGTTTCCATTGTGCTCCCAAAAAAAAGAGAGGAGGGAAGTTGAAAGCCCAGCTCGTGGCCAGTTCTCTCTGTACTTGCCGCGGTTGGGGACATTTGTTTGCTGTAGCTCTTCTGCTTTGCCTGGCCTTGGGTTGCTCCTTAGGTTTCCTGGCTCTTGGGGAGGCCCAACGCTAATTCGTTCAAGCTCTCCCTCTTAACGTCTTTTATCAACTGAAATTTGTGCTTCAATGGGGATGTTATAACCAAGTTGTTCCATTATATTTTCAATTAGGGTAGCTGTTCTTCGTTTCCTTCAGAATCCTGTCTGGCACGGAGTAGCTATATTCCACCCTGAAGATGGCTGTGGCTTTATGGTGGCTCTATTTTCATTAATGTATAGTCTAAAAGCGCTTTGTTTTTAAGTGCGTGCTTAAGAAAGCTTTAGAATATTTTATAACTCAAGATTTGATCTTGTACACATGAAGGAAATGGGAATTTGTCTGTTGCCATCAGTGAAAGTTGAGTTCTTAGTAATTCTTGTAAAAACCTGGAAGGGTTTAGTACCCGGGGCAATTTCTTTCAGCTTCATGGCTCATTGCTTAACAGCAGGTGGTTTCCAAAGAGCTTTGGCTATTTTGTAGCTTGGACCTATAGAAAACAGGGCTTCAGGGGATCTCCAGGAGCCACCTACTCAATCCTCTCCCTGCTGTTTGGTCTCTCCAGCAGCAAACGCATCTAAACTGTTCCTGCTCAATGTTCTTCCAACTTATTCTTAGGAATGATCAATTTAAAGACATTCTGTAACGTGCCTTGGTGATCCCTTTTGGTTTTCTGCCACTCTGAGTTAGAAAACTTTGTCTAGAGTTTAACCGAATTCTCCTGGGTAATTTAAGCCCATTAACTCGTTTTCCTCTGTTCAATAGACACAAATATTTGTGTAGGAATGTGAGTCGGGGCCTCCTCTGGTAACCCGTCCCAAGCGCTGTTGGCTTCTAACCCAGCCTTCCTCCCCGAGGATGTTGCCGTTCCTGTGGCTCGTGTCCTCCGAGGAGTTGGCGAAGACAGGACATCTCTAGAAAGAGGATGAACTCTCAACTACGGCTCTGCGGTTCAGAAACCAGCAGCGGTTTGGGCACGAGGTGGAGATTGATGCTGAGTTTTGGATGAGTAAACCCCTCCTCGCCAACCAGAGTCCCAAACCTCAACCCTGGATCAGCAGAGGTTTAAGACGGAGTTAGCGACTCTCTTTATGGAGGTCTGTTGGTCGGTTTTGTTGGAGTCCAACGTGCTGCTCCTGTCGAGTGTCTCCAGCTCAGTGGGACTAGCTCAGCTATTTCTGTTTCTCTTTTATAACAAATTCATGCCATAGATTTAGCTCCCAAGCCCTAACAGGTATGTTCCACGCTTCAGCATCTGGATTCTGTTCTTAGAGCTGGTCCTTGATCTGTTGTTTTGCCTAAAACTCACTTCACTTTATCTCCTCAACTGAAACACAACCCGAAAAACACCTGTTTGTTGTAGGGGGGTTGGATTAGATGACCTTTGAAAGCCCTTTCTGATGAAGCCTAATTGAGAATTCATAGTTACTTTGCGACTCCTGCGCATCACTGTTACGTCTTACTTTGACTGCCTAGGTCCTCAGGATGTGGTGGAACATCTACCTGGAGAAATGGAACCATGGAAAACTACAAGAGTGAAGTAAAATGCAATAAATGTATTCTTCCATTCCCTGTTTTGTTGTTTGGGGAAGGCCTTTCACATGAGTTTTAGAAAGCAATTATTAGGCTGTAAATGAGAGTGAGCTGCATCTAGCCCGGGCTTTGCCGATGGGAGAAATCAGGTCAGCAAGATGCTTGTTCCTGTTGCATCAAATTTCCTTCGGGAGCCACTTGTGCGATTACTCCTAATCTGCTTTGATTGAATTGATCAAGGTGACAAAAGATGTTTAAAAGGAGCCTTGGTGTTTTTGGGGCGCTGGTGGGGTGGGAGAGGGCGCAAGGCTGAAGCGGGAAGGCAGGAGTTACTGGTGGGACTTGCGCAGGAGCTGCCACAAGCTCTTTTCCACTGGCAAAGCTGCATGCTGAGCACAAATCCGTCCGCTGCTGAAAGTCAGGAGCTTCCCCACACAATGAACTGGCAGCGAGGAGCTGAATTGTGCCATCTCGATCAACTTTTGCCTGCGAGCGAGACCGCGGATTGACCTCGATGATGAGCTGTGTTCTTCTGCAAGAGGAACGGAGCTGGATCTGGAGCTGCTGGGCAGGGACCGTCCATCCCGACAGATGGGTGAGGGATGAGTTAACTCTAGTGTGACACGCACCCTGACTCGCCAGATGAGCCCGGGGTGAGTTAACTCTGGGTTAACTCTGCGCCGTTATGCGAAGTGAATGACAATCACTCCCGGGGTCCAATTCAATTATGCGTTTTACTAAAGTACATGTTGGAATACTAGTTACAGCAAATAGTGGCTTGGCAAGAGTATTTTAAGATATCACAAAGCTTATCAATACGTTAACAGCAGAAGTCCTACTATGAGCGATGTATTGGCAACCATTAGTAGCTATAATACAAGACTTTAGTTTAAGCTCTGCTGTTGGATTCTTGTTATGTTACTCTTATATGTTCAAAAGGAAAAGAGATAGTGGTAGAGAGAGAAGGAAAACTAAGGTATGAAAGAGAGAGAAATATATCACGGAAGGAGAGACAAAGAAAAAGGGATATAGAAAAAAGGAGAGAAGGAAAGAGCAGAGAGAAAGGAAGAAAGAGAAGAGTGAGGGATCCAGCTACTCTTATGGCTCCGCAGTGTGGGTGACAGGACATTTGGCCTTGGTGTCCTGCGGCGAGGATGCTGGGTTTGCAGTTCAGGAGCGCGGTGTCCTCCAGGGTCTGATCCGGTTCCCATGGTGAGGATGCTGGGTTTGCAGTTCAGGAGTACGGCGTCCTCTGGGGTCTGATCCGGTTCCCACGGCGAGGATGCTGGGTTTGCAGTTCGGGAGCGCGGTGTCCTCCGGGGTCTGATCCGGTTCCCATGGTGAGGATGCTGGGTTTGCAGTTCAGGAGCGCAGCGTCCTCCGGGTTCTGATCCGGTTCCCATGGTGAGGATGCTGGGTTTGCAGTTCAGGAGTGCGGTGTCCTCCGGGGTCTGATCTGGTTCCCGTGGTGAGGATGCTGGGTTTGCAGTTCGGGAGCTCAGCATCCTCTGGGGTCTGATCCGGTTCCCATGGTGAGGATGCTGGGTTTGCAGTTCAGGAGTGCGGTGTCCTCTGGGGTCTGATCCGGTTCCCGTGGTGAGGATGCTGGGTTTGCAGTTCGGGAGCGCAGCATCCTCCGGGTTCTGATCCGGTTCCCGTGGTGAGGATGCTGGGTTTGCAGTTCGGGAGCGCAGCGTCCTCTGGGGTCTGATCCGGTTCCCATGGTGAGGATGCTGGGTTTGCAGTTCAGGAGTGCGGTGTCCTCTGGGGTCTGATCCGGTTCCCATGGTGAGGATGCTGGGTTTGCAGTTCAGGAGCGCGGTGTCCTCTGGGGTCTGATCCGGTACCCGTGGTGAGGATGCTGGGTTTGCAGTTCAGGAGCGCGGTGTCCTCCGGGGTCTGATCCGGTTCCTGTGGTGAGGATGCTGGGTTTGCAGTTCGGGAGCGCAGCATCCTCTGGGGTCTGATCCAGTTCCCGTGGTGAGGATGCTGGGTTTGCAGTTCAGGAGCGCAGCGTCCTCCGGGGTCTGATCTGGTTCCCGTGGTGAGGATGCTGGGTTTGCAGTTCAGGAGCGCAGCGTCCTCCGGGGTCTGGTTCAGTTCCTGCGGCGCGGCTGCTGTGCTGAAGGTCCTCAGGGTGGTGGATTCCCCTACCAGTGCTGTTGTAGGTGAGCTTTTTTATAGCTCTCAGAGTAGAGAAAAGTCTGGGGGGGAAAGGGGTGATTGCAAAAGATCAACAAGTCCTGGGCCACGTTGAAGGGTCTCAGCTCTTCCCCTTCGTGTGCCAAGCTGTGCATATCAGAAGATGGGGCTGGGTGCCCTATGGCTCATCTGCCACCTCTGGTGTTGGCCAGCTGGCCTGGGCTGTGGCTCCTTAGCTTGTCATCGATATGTACATCGCAGTTCCCTCTATACTGAATGTGTCATCTCCTGTGGCTGGATGAACTAGTTTCACCATAGTGTTTTCAGCCGTGATCCTTATCAATACCCAACAGGGCCGCCTGCGCCAAACGCTGTTTTATCGTATGCTGTGCTACACAAGGAGGTGATGGAGGCAACAAAACTGCTGCTTTGGGCTTCAAACCACGTGCAAGCAACGTGTAAACCTGTGTCGTGCCCCAATCCTCGTGCAAAGGCGCCCGCACGAGCGCTTTGAGCGTGGAAATTACCGATCCGATGCGGTTTTATAACGCGGGGCTTGAGGACGCGTTGTGCCTCTGGGTGTTGTGACAGTGTTGCTTCACAGCTGAAAGGAGGCGCTGACGCTTAAAGCCAAGAATGCACCAAAAAAGAACAATCAGCTTGTTTAAACAATGCATAAGACAGCAAAATGAACTTTGGTAGCAGGGAAAAACTTATTGGGCAATAACACAGCAAGTATAGACATTAAAATTCTTCCTGTGGTGATCTAATCTGCTTTTGTAGATGTAAGGGCTAAAATATGAATTCCGTGAAGTTTATAAAAACAATATTGTGTTGTCAGCAACCTGGGGAGGGGATGGGCTGGAACAGTGGGGCCCGGTGGAAAGGGCTTGTCTCCAAAACTTGTGGTGGGGAGTGAGCCTGCAATCTTGTATGTTCTCTCTGAAAAAGATGGGGCAACATGTGTGGTTTTTGACTTGATGTCGCAGCTTTTACATCGAATGGTGAGAGAGTATTAAAAGCCTTTTTAAGAAGTGGGTAATTTGCATGAAAAAATTGTCTTGTATCAGGTTTAGGAACAACTTCTTCCCCTCTCCTCTCTCTGCGATCTGTAGGTATGGACTGAAACAGACGTTGACCCTTCCTGGGATTTGGTGGTGGCTTCGGAGGGTGGTTTGTGTGCATTTTCTTGTCCTGATAGTCAGGTTTTCAAGTGGTTTTGCCACCACATGGACGTTGGGGCTGACATTTGGGCTCTTGTTCTGCAGATAGAGCGCCTGGGCCCAGGTGTGACCAGAGCTTGTGGATGCTGCGGTGCCCATAAAATGTATCTTGGATTACAGCCTTTTCAGCAGATAAGGATTTTGCAATATTAACGCTCCTGCTTTCCTTTCACAAGTTGCTTTTCCTTCTGTTTTCACGATCTTACATCCACATTCCACCTGTCATTTGCAGTGGTGGCTTCCAGGGCGCTGCTGTGGCAGGTGTCTCTGTGTGATAAATCATGTCTTAATTTGGCTTCTCCTCGCTCTGCTTGGCTGTGTTCTGTTAGTTGCCTGGTGTTTATAGTGTGTTTCTCTGCCCTAGAAAACCTGGTGAGGCTGAAACTCTTTTGTGTTGGCTGCGGGAGGTGTGAGGTTGTTGTGACTGCTGCTCTGGCCTGTGGCAGTTCACAGAATCACAGAGATCATCCAGTCCAAGCCTTGGTCCAACTCCAGTCCATTGACTAGATCATGGCACTAAGTGCCATGGCCAATCTCAGTTTAAAAACCTCCAGGGCCGGTGAGTCCAGCACCTCCCTGGGCAGCCATTCCAATGCCTGACCACTCTCTCTGCACAGAATTGCTTTCTCATCTCCAGCCTCAATTTCCCCTGGCAGAGTTGAAGCCCATGGCCCCTTGTCCTATTGCTGACTGCCTGGGAGAAGAGAGCAATCCCCACCTGGCTAGAACTGCCCTTCAGGTAGTTCTAGAGAGTGCTGAGCTCAGCTCTAAGCCTCCTCTTCTCCAGACTAAACAAGCCCAGCTCCCTCAGCCTCTCCCCATAGCTCTTGTGTTCCAGTCCCTTCCCCAGTCTTGTTGCTCTTCTCTGGACCCGCTCCAGCACTTCAATCTCTTTCCTGAGCTGAGGGAAAACAGCAACAGCTATAAAACACCTTCTGGCCATTTTTTATTTTTTGAAAAATAGGGTCAAACCATTCAAAAGTCGCAGAACCTCAGCTGAACGGCTCTGTCACCCCAGATTGGCGCTACCACCCAAGGCCCTGAGCTCTTGCAGCACATTCCCCTGAGGCTGCACCAAATCCTCTTTCTGTTCCCAAACAAACATCTGTTCAGCTTATTTTTAAACTCTGACACAGTTGTGCCAGGGCTTTGACAATCTACTGTGGTCCTTTGCCAACAGATCAGCTCTCGCCCTCCCCGTAACAGCTCTGTAGAACTCTTCACCTTCATGGAATCATAGAATGGTTTGGGTTGGAAGGGACCTTCCAAACTCATCACAGTATCATAGTATGTTTGGAATTGGAAGGGACCTGGAAAGCTCATGCAGTGCAATCCCCCCATGGAGCAGGAACACCCAGATGAGGTTACACAGGAAGGTGTCCAGGCGGGTTGGAATGTCTGCACAGAAGGAGACTCCACAACCTCCCTGGGCAGCCTGTTCCAGGCTCTGCCACCCTCACCCCCAACAAGTTTCTTCTCAAATTTAAGTGGAACCTCTTGTGTTCCAGCTTGATCCCATTACCCCTTGTCCTATCATTGTTTGCCACCGAGAAGAGCCTGGCTCCATCCTCATGGCATTCACCCTTTATATATTTATAAGCCTTAATAAGGTCACCCCTCAGTCTCCTCTTCTCCAAACTAAAGAGCCCCAGCTCCCTCAGCCTTTCTTCATAAGGGAGATGCTCCACTCCCTTAATCATCTTTGTTGCCCTAATCATCTAGTCCAACACCTCCCCTGAGCAGTGACATCTTCACCCAGATCGGCTTTCTCCGTCTTTAACGCAGCAGAAGATTTCTGCCATGGCTCTGGGCTCTCCATGTCCTCACCAGCCCTTTTTCTTCCAATCTAAACCCAATTCCTTAGGTTCTTCATGGACCAGTCCATAAGGTGTGATGGTGGGTGGCTGGTGTGGAGTCTGTGGCCTCTTCTGTTTCCCTCTGGTCCCATTGTCCTGCTGATTTTGACCTTTCCTTGGACACCACCGTGCTCTTGCCTTTGGTGACCTCCACCCTTCTTCTGGAGGTCCTTCTCGAGGTCCTTCTTCTGGAAATGCGTCCAGTTTCTCGAGGTCTTTGGCTGCCCCTTCCCAGCAGGATCATGACTCCCTTTGCTTTGGTGCCACCACCATAGTTCGAAAGCACTGCTTGTGTTTTATCTTCCAATTTGCCAGTAAAACCGCTGAAGAAAACCAGGCCCGGCACAAAAACACGTGGGAGCCCAGTTGAAAAGCTCCTGGTTGGGGCCGGTTGTAGACAAGTAACATCATTTTGAGGATGGTTTTTGAGTAGTGTAGGGCTGTGGTTTACGGTGATTTTCTGTGCAACGTTCCTTCTGGAGAGAACACCCACCATGCCAGGACCTGGCTGAAATCAAGGGGTTTTCCTGCCAAATAATGAAGTGTAGCTGTGCTCTTCAGAAACTGCTCTGTTTTCTACTCCAACATCTTGTGATAATGGGATATTGTGGATATTTTGATGAATTTTGGTGATTGGAATGATTTCTGTTGTACACTGAAAATGATGGTGTGCAAGGGAAGTGGGTCTGAGTGGGGAAAAGGTGCAGGTGGGAATGTTTTCCCAATGATAAGAATGAAAAATACTTAGGACTAAACATTTTATGCTTCTCCAAAAAGAAGAACTTGCTTCTTTGTCGTGAATACAGAGAAATATAAACCTATGTGGGTGATAAGGCAAAACAGTGGGATTAAATTCTATTTAATGAGCAGAACGAAAACAAGAAGGAAATTGTACACTTACGCTTCCACTGAGATAATTTTGGGTGTAATCCACCAATAAGTGGGGTGTCTCTGGAGTACAACTCGCTGATGTTGTGTTAGCACACGGATCAACTCGGTGAAGCCCAAGGCTTGAAGTTGTGAACCCGGCCAGTTAAGATATTAAACAGGTATTAGTCTTGCAAACTCTATTTGACCTTTTTTCCATGGAGCTCTTGCACCATTCTTGAAATGTTCTTCTTTTCGCATTGCTCAGTAGTTAATTTGTTTATTACGAAAGCCAGAATAAGATTAAACAAACTGCTAATGATTTTATGTAGCTTAATGAGAAGAAAATGTTTCTGAGGGATTAAAACCACTACAGAAGTTTAAAGGGGGGGAAAAAAAGAAAGAAAATTGAAGTCCACAGCAGACTCGGGAATTTGTTCCACTTTTTAATTGAAAACAAAAGCAAGTCCCCTCTGTTCCGCTGTCCCCAGAACGCCCTCATCGCATTGTTCCTTTCATTTCACCCCCAGAGACTTCCCTCCTCTGTCCTTCCAGCTGAATTTATCTGGGTTACCTCCGTGTCCCCGTCCCGTCACCTCTCATTGGGACCAAGTTGCAGCATCAACCTTGCGCCTTGGCCTTCTCCAAGGCCTCGTGAAGCTTGAGATGTAGGAATGACCTGCAAAGCTCGTCTTTAAAATACTTTTAGCATAAATTTCTACATGTGCAATAACTCTGAGCTCCTCTGGTGTTCTTGCAGTGCTGTGTGGTGTCTCATGTAGAACCTGCCGGACCAAGAACATCACCGAAACCACGGCTGGTGAGAACGTGGGTTGCGTTGGTTCTCAGCACCCAACACGTCCCAGCCCTGGACACTTTTTAAGGAGTTTTGTCCCTGAGCTTGTTGTCTCTTTCCGCCTTCTCTTGTGCTGTATTCACCAAATTTTTGCTCTTTCCCCAATTTTTGCTCTTGTGGATGATGAAGTGCTGGAGAACACGATAGAGTATCCGGTTGGGGAATTATTGAATTATTTGCTATACTGCTTCCTACAGAACTTGGTTAGAAGCTGCTTATATAGAATTTGCTGAGCGTAAGTTTGCTGAGCGTAACTTCTTCAAGCTGTGAACCTTTGAACTTTCTGCTTCGTTAAGTAAAAAAGGCCTCGGAGTGGTTCAAGCTGGAAGCCGAGGGGACCCGCGTCCCTGGGGACGAGTAAAGGAGCAGAACCATGAATGGTTTGGATGTTACGGAGAACTTATTTTCTCCAGCTGTGGGTGCAAAATAGCAGCTGAAGGTCAGAACTGTAGCTGGCAGTACACCTGACGAAAATGAAGAATGAGGGGATTCCGGACTCTGATTTTGTGATGGGGGTGGATTGGGGAGTAGAATTGTCCAAGTTTTTCCTTCTTCTGAGGGTCGCTCTTCAGGAGGCACCAGCTCAAGCTTCTCTGTGTTGTACCTTGGAAATAAATGATTTATTTTAGAGGAATTTCTGGAATCACAGGATGTCAGGGGTTGAAGGGCCCTGGAAAGCTCATCCAGTGCAATCCCCCCATGGAGCAGGAACACCCAGATGAGGTTACACAGGAAGGTGTCCAGGCGGGTTGGAATGTCTGCACAGAAGGAGACTCCACAACCTCCCTGGGCAGCCTGGGCCAGGCTCTGCCACCCTCACCCCAAACAAGTTGCTTCTCCTCTTTCAGTGGAACCTCCTGTGTTCCAGTTTGCACCCATTGCCCCTTGTCCTGTCACTGGTTGTCACCCAGAAGAGCCTGGCTCCATCCTCCTGACACTCCCTCTTTCCATCTTGATCCCCAGGAATGAGTCCCCCCTCAGTCTCCTCTTGTCCAGCTCCAGAGCCCCAGCTCCCTCAGCCTTTCCTCACACGGGAGATGCTCCACTCCCTTCAGCATCTTGGTGGCTGCGCTGGACTCTCTGCAGCAGTTCCCTGTCCTGCTGGAACTGAGGGGCCACAACTGGACACAATATTCCAGGTGTGGTCTCCCCAGGGCAGAGCAGAGGGGCAGGAGAACCTCTCTGACCTACTGACCACCCCCTTCTAACCCACCCCAGGTACCATTGGCTTCCTGGCCACAAGGGCCCAGTGCTGGCTCATGGTCACCCTGCTGTCCCCAGGACCCCCAGGTCCCTTTCCCCTACGCTGCTCTCTAACAGGTCATTCCCCAACTTACACTGGAACCTGGGGTTGTTCCTGCCCAGATTCAAGACTCTACACTTGCCCTTGTTCTATTTAATTCAATTTTTCCTGCCCAGCTCTCCAGCCTGTCCAGGTCTTGCTGGAATCTGTTTCCATCTTTGCACGGTGAACCTCGGGAGAAGGAATTCCTTGAGCTCAGTGTGAGGTGTGGGCTGAGCTCTGGGGTGCCAGAAGAGGATGAAGGTTTGAAAGGTTCATCGTCACCACGTCATGTTTCTGCATCAGCTCCCGTTTGCTTTCCACCCCTCAGAACATCAAACCCGCGGCATCCCCGTTGCCGATGGGTTGGCCAATTTTGTGCTCCAGCTTTGGTTGCCATTATTTTGGGGAATACACTCTGCAGTGACACGAGGCTGCAGGTGGGAACTCCTGCTGCATTTGCCTTTTGTGGCTTTTCTGGAAAGATTTTTCCAGTTGACCTTTTCGGCGAAAAAAAAAGTGGATTTTTTTAAATGGATGCAGAACAATACAGCCCAAGAACTTTCCAGAGTCATCTTAAGTGGTTTATATTTAGTGAGCCTACTTATAAGATGTAAAGCAGACAGCTCTGTCACTGAGCATCGTCTCCAATGGGAGAATTGCAGCCCGCTCCCCACTTCTGGGATGTGTGAATGTGGTTCAGGCTGCTCTTGCTCAGACTTATTGAATCAAAAGGCTTTTTGTGCGGGAGGCTTATTACTAAAGCTATCCCACCAGCCATCTTTTATAGCAAAGAAAAGCAGCCTCAAGGGTTGTTTTCTATAACATTGTCACAGCACTTTGCTATTTACAACCAAGAGAATGAACGAGCCAAATCAACTCTAATTTTTATTTGTTTTCTTTATTTTTGCATGCTGTGCTGTTGTGATTATTAGCGGGTTTAAATATACATTAAGACTATTTTTCCTTCTAGAAATTTTGTGCGTCACCTTCTGGTGTCTTTTGGATTACTAGTGAACTAAGATCCGGATCAGGCTGTAATTAGTGTTTAAACGAAGAGGAGGGTGTATGTGCAGAAGAAATGGGGTAGAGGGAGCAGCTGGAGAGACCTGTAGATCCAGAGCAAGGTCGCGGGTGTCCTGGAGCTTTGGTAGGTGACAAGTTGCGTGTGAAATGCCCCAGATGTGGTGATCCCAAAAAGGAGAAAAATACACAATAAAGGTGCTTGGGCGATCAGGTGAGAACGGGGCTGGTTTTGGGAAAGGTGGTGATTGCACAGGAAACAGGGATGTGGGATCCCAGGGTTGGTTTTCCTGGAGCGATGCTGTAGGTACCAGCTGAGGACGGTGGATCCTACTAGAGCCAGGGAACCCAAGGGGGGGTGGTGATGCTCATAGAGCTTGGGACTTGAGGGGTGTTTTGCCATGATTGTGGGGGTTAGATTTGTTCTTTTTGCAGCGAAATTGAGTTTATTCTGAGCTAAGACTCACTGTAGCCCACTTATACAATTAATAAATTATCGTATGAGCTCATTACAGAGCAAGAGCTTGACACACCGTCTCTTTGGGCTTCCGAGCGCGTTGCCGCGTGGTCTGGGGCTCGTTTGGCTTTTGCCTGTTCTCTCGTGTTTCAGAGGATGGAGGTGGAGGATGCTGGTCTGCACTGCGGGGGGGGTGGGGACAAGCGGGGAGCGCACAAATGAGGTCCAGGGTTTGGTTAAACAGGAGTGTAAAGCTGAGCTTTAACATGCTGGAGTTTTGTTGCTGCCCATCACCATCTTTTTTTTTAAAAAATAAAAATAAAATTAAAATAAAAGGGTTTTAGTCATTGAACTTTTATGTCTTAAGTCATCTCCAAAGGAAACTTTGCTTCGGGTTTGTGAGTAATTTTGAGACTCATTTTTCTCCTGTTGATGGATGCCTGAGGGTGTTTTCCTTTGAATGCAAACACGTTTGTCACCCCCAATTGCATTTTTAAAATTTTATGCTTCAAAATACAACTCCTTTTGCTTTATTCCCTTATTCTACGTGAGCTGTTGCTGCGTTGGGAGTTGGTTGGAGCAGAGGGGCCGCGTTGGGTTTCTCCAGCACTAGATGGCACTCGGCGCCCAACTTCCACCTTTCCCCGGCACAAACCCTGCGCAGCTGCAGGAAAACCCACCAGCATCGGCTCCTGGTGGCGGCCTCCGAATTTCAGCAAGTTAGATCTTCTTAGCACCAACTGCCTTGGGATAAAGAGGCGACATGGTCACCTTGGAAACCTTCTGCTCTTGGTGGCCATGTGATTGAATTTTAAATAATTTATCAAGATTTGGCGTTTTTGTTTCGCCGTTGAGAACTGTTTCCTATAACCGAATAACTGAAGTTTTAGGGCAGGCTTTAAAGAGCAATGATTGAATAGATTTTCTCCAGCTTTTAGTCCTGTCGCGGTGGTTTTTGTGACTCTGAGCCCCCTGTGCATTGCGGGGCTGGGATTCTCCAAAGCCACTTGTGAGCACAGATCACATCCCTTTATCAGGCAGAAACGTTTAATGTGTCCAGTTGGATTCATCTAGTTCTGGTTCCTTTTGAAGTATTGCTTGTCACTGCTGAGATTAGCCATATATATATATATATATATATATTCTTCTTTCTATATTCTATTCTATTTCTATTCTATATTCTATTCTATTCTATATATATTCTTCTTTCTATATATATATAAATTCTTATAGCTTGTTATGGCTTTGTCATTCCCCATCTTTTGTCTCTAATTGCTGCGTATATAATTAATTTAGCCTCTCTTTCTGACACAACACAGGCTCAGACTCCGCCCTATACCCCTCCGCCCTATACCCCTCCGCCCTATACCCCTCCGCCCTATACCCCTCCGCCCTATACCCCTCCGCCCTATACCCCTCCGCCCTCCATCTCTATATGCACCTATATGTTTTCAGATGATCCAGCACTGACCTGGCCCCGTTGTGGTCCCTGAGGGACCATCAAGCTGGTGTTTGACACATGGAAGAAGAAAAAGAGAGGAAGGAATAAAAGCTTTTCCAACCTGAGTTTGGTGCCTGCTGCGTGCGAATGAAAAGTAGAACTATCCCTTTAGCACAGGAGGGTTTTTTTGAAGCTCCTATTTTGGGTATTTCTTGTAATTGATGATGGGAATTGGCTATCAGAGTCTTGACCAGCATTGGCGTCTTCCTTTTAGGTCTGTGTACGATGGCGAAGAACACGGGCGCTTCATGGAGAAACTGGAGGCGCGGATCAGAAACCACGACCGCGAGATCGAGAAAATGTGCAACTTCCATTACCAGGGGTTTGTGGACTCTATCACCGAGCTGCTCAAAGTTCGAGGAGAAGCTCAGAAACTCAAGGTAAGAGAGAACCCGTCTAGATATGGGTCTGGTCTTCCAGATCTAGGTGAGGTCTGATTGAGCTTCCAGCCTCGACCACTTGGGGATTCTGTAAAACCACCTTTTCCTAGAGCATCCCTACCTAAAAAAGGACAAAATATAGAGATACCTTCATTCTTCTTGTAACAATAGGCTAGTCATTTGAAGTTTGTTAATTAATTTGGAGCAGTGTCATATGTTAAAAGCACAAGAAAGCTTAAAGCTAGGCTGGGTTTTTATTAGGAAATGTGCTTTTCCTGCTTTTTCTTATACCAATTTCTTAAGCAAAAATAAGATGTATGGTCAGAAGAACATGTGCTGCAACAGCATTGACTCTGCCCCATCTAATACTGAATTCTCAGCAGCTTTGTGTGAGACAAATCCCAAAAATCAGTCCCGATGTGTCTGCCTGATGGTGGCAAGTGAAGTGTTAATATTTCAAAAGCAAAAGGGCATCAGAACGTTTTAAAGTGTTCAGGTGTAAGCAGGAACGGTGATGGAAAATAACTCCTGGCTTCACTAAGAACTGAAAGGCTGTGTGAATGAACACACAGCTTGGGTCTTAGTTTTGGTGGCATCTCCAGGTTTGGTTGGCTTAACTAGAAGGGTCTGTTGGAGCTTGGCTGCTGCGCCTTAAAATACAAATATTCCACAATGGGAAGCATATAAAAAAGCACAGCGGTGACTGGATTGGTGTTGGTGAACCCTCCTCGTGTTCCTACACGACTCAGAACAGGTGCTGTGTCCTCCCACTGCGTTAGCGAGGGGTGACCTGGGTTTGGAAGCCAAAATAATGTCCTGGGATCGTCGTTTTGGGAACGGATCTGGGTTGTGTGGCACCCAAAACGGTGAGGATTGTCTGCAGAGAGCAGCACAGCAAACCTGACCGAGCGGAGCCGGCCCTGGCGAGAAGGACCTGTCTGGGTATATAAACCAGCGTTCAAGTGGGAATCAGACAAGATGAAGTTGGAAATAAGGGCAGGGGGAATATCTCAGAAAGCAAGTTTTGGGAAAAGAAAGAAGAGCTGTAACTTCAGCGTACCGACTGCTGCTTTACATGCGTTTATTGATTCGTTTTGATCTATCTCTGGTGTTTTCTAGCAAGCTTCCAGCTCTGCAGACAGGTCTCCATCCCACAAACAGGCGTGTGTGCGCGGGAGCAACTTCACGTCTCGACACACTCGTGTTATTACATTTTCCACAGCAAGGATCCATCCAGCAGTCAATTGCAGGATGAGGCCGTTACAAATACTATGAATAAAAGTAGTTCTTTCTTTTCTTTGTTTAAGCTATTTTTTCTGGCCAAGAATCCCACATTGTTTGTTTGCAAAAGGCTCGTTGCTGTTTCCCATTCCGCAAGCAGCTGCGTTGTTGGTGGCGCACTCTGAAGTGCAGCTCTACCCTCAGGATCTCCCTCATTTCCATTCCTATGCGATCTATAAAACGGCACATGGGACAAATCCACACAGAAACTCATTTGAGAAGCACCGAGCCCTCTTTGTGAGGGGTTCCCCAGGGAATCGTCCGTGGGTCCAGTGGCGAGAGCAGCTTTTGTTCCAGCTCTCCATTCTCTATTTGATCTCAGGCTTTTTCTCCATAGTCCTGGTCTTTGAACGTAAGTGCGACCAGCAGTAAAACAAATGCTCTTCATATGGCATCTGTAGAATGTATTTTCACTCGTGCGCTTTTCGCTTTGGGGTGTTTTTGTATAGTATCGCACTTGCAGAAGCGATCAGCGTTCGTTGTTTTAAGGGTGCGCACGCCAAATATGAGCTGCATTTATTATCTTCTATTTGCGTGTAACACAGCTGCCCTTTGCTCTGGAATTCTGTATTTCAGCTTCAAACCTGATCCGGACTAGCTGATTAAACTTTCTGTCGAGCTTTTGTGCCCTGTGAAAGGCTAGAACTGAATTAGGAGCTTTATCTTCTGCTCTGCAATGAATTTCTGCACTAGGCGACATTGTGTTGTTTTCAGAGATGCTGCGTCACCGATTCATTATCTATATATGGATAAAACGTAAGTTAATTGAAATATGCGGCATGTGTTTTCAAAGAAAAGCACCTCCTTAATTTGGATGATATTTAAGCCTTAATACTTCTAAATCAAACTTCTTTTGCGTTTACTTGTCTTTTTTTAATGATATAGCTTCACCATGGCAATTCTCTTTAATTTCTTACGTGTTCTTCAAGGACAAATCACGTTGCCTTGGGATTGTTTGCTGCGTTACGCGTCTTCAGCATCTTCACATCTTGTGCTGCTTGTTCTTTCTCCTTCGGAGCCGAGCCGCGTGGCATTAACCTGTTCTCAAACCTATACATGGTTGAAAATAGCTTTATGTTTTTTGGTCTACTGCTTCTGGACCTGCCAAGCACAAAAGGGAGACGATCCGTTCTTGCTTTTGCAGCCATCTCAACAGGTTGGAGGTTGGAGGGATGTTCTTCCCTGCCCCGCTCCATCCCAGGGGGTTGTGTTTCCGGGCATCTCATCATTTTTGTTATATTTTCCTACTCTGAACCCATTCCACTTGATAGGGTTTGGGGATTTTTTTGATGATAACCCATCAGTGAAATGGTGTAGAAAGATTATTTCATGTTTTTGTTGATTCGTACCCCCTCGGTTACAGCACCAGCTGTTCTGCAGTTCAACGTACTCCGATCACCGTGTCTGTTTTTGAAGAGCTATTGTCGAGTTGTTGCCTTGTTTTTTCAGGCTGATAATCTCTTACTGAATCAAATTTAGCACTTGACACCTGCTGCTATTGATCAGCAATTAATATAAAGGCTTTTCTCTGAAAAGACGTGCAATTCTAATCTCTTCTGCCAACGTGCAGAGCGCTGCTGCACGCAGGTGTAAGATGTGTCAAGGTATGAGTTGGGGTGGGGAGAAAATGAATGGGAAGCGATTTTTATAGCTTAGTGCATTTGGATTAAGGCAAGTCTAATTAATTAGATCAGCCTTAGTTTAAAATGCCCAAAAGGAGCTTGGAGCCGGGAGGGTCGGGCTCTGCTCCGCAGGAACAAGCGCCAGGGCCAGGGGAGGTTGAGGTTGGATGTGGGAACAATTTCTTGCCCAAAGGGCTGTGGGGCATTGGAACAGGCTGCCCAGGGCAGTGCTGGAGTCACCATCCCTGGAGGGCTGGACAGACGGACATGAGGTTCTCAGGGATGTGGTTTATTGGTGGACTTGGCAGTGTTGGGTTAACAATTAGACTTGATGATCTTGAGGGTCTTTTCCAACCAAAATGATTCCATGATTGTGTGATTCGAGAACGGCCACAGGGGTGGATAACGATCCTGGTCTGTGGGTCCACCCTCAGATTGGGAAGTTCATGAGATGCCGGCTTGAAGGATCGCTCCGCATTCACGGAATCCCAGAGTGTCAGGGGTTGGAAGGGACCTGGAAAGCTCATCCAGTGCAATCCCCCCATGGAGCAGGAACACCCAGATGAGGTTACACAGGAAGGTGTCCAGGCGGGTTGGAATGTCTGCACAGAAGGAGACTCCACAACCTCCCTGGGCAGCCTGGGCCAGGCTCTGCCACCCTCACCAGGAAGAAGTTTCTTCTCAAATTTAAGTGGAACCTCCTGTGTTCCAGTTTGCACCCATTGCCCCTTGTCCTGTCACTGGTTGTCACCAGAAGAGCCTGGCTCCATCCTCCTGACACTCCCCCTTTCCATTTTGATCCCCATGAATGAGTCCCCCCTCAGTCTCCTCTTGTCCAGCTCCAGAGCCCCAGCTCCCTCAGCCTTTCCTCACACGGGAGATGCTCCACTCCCTTCAGCATCTTGGTGGCTGCGCTGGACTCTCTCCAGCAGTTCCCTGTCCTGCTGGAACTGAGGGGCCACAACTGGACACAATATTTTTGCTGGCTGAGCTCTTCCCTATACAAATGTATCTCTGCTCTGCTCTCCAGTTGTGTGTCCCACGTTCACATCCCTTTCTAGGGCGGGTGTAGCACACAGGGACGGGATCAGCGCTGCAATGGGGTCACGGCGATGCCCTTGGCGTCCATTCCCAGGATTCCTCTCCAGCGCCCTTTGCTCCTGTCTCTCATCACTCTGACACTCTCTAAACGATAGCAGAGCGCTGCTTAAACCCCCCAAAGCCAGAGCCCTGCTCTGCACCACATGTTCTGTCTCCAGATGAAGGGTCTAAGGACTCGAGCCTCCCCTAAGCCCCTCGTGTGATCCCGTCGTCTCGTTCTTCACCTGTTGTGTGTCCCCCCTTGCTGTGCGTCTGTCTTGGATTAGAAAAGCTCTTCCTCTGAAAAGCTTCAGCGTCTCCACAGAGACTCTGTATAAATAACTGTGATTTTTTTCTCGATGTACGGATGTAGAACTTAAGAACAAAACAAAACACATTCCCCTGCCCCCTAAAAACTCATAGTGTGCAAGGGCAGAATATACCCTCACTTCTGGCTTTAGCTGGGATTGATATGTAATTTTAATAGAAGACTAGTGCAGCCTTGGCATTATTTTAGGAGCAGTTTTAAATTACCCTACACAGATTCCTTTTTCCTGGTGGGATTTTCAGGATATAAGCAAATAAAGTAATCTTTGGAAGGAGATACCGGGCTCCTGCTTGTAAAATCCCGATACATCATAAAGGAAATGAGCAGGTTTTGCGCAGGGCGAGTGGCCAGGAGAGCTGAAGCTACTGCAGAATGCGATGCAGATGCCGCAGAGAAATGGGGAGATCAGGGGATGACTTGTCTGTCTTCTCGTGTCACGGTTAAGCTTAAAACCCAGCGTTTTAACCCAAAAGGAAGCCCGTGAAGCTGGACGGCTCTGCTTGTTGAAGCAGCACCAGCCCCTCCTGTTCCAGTTTGGGAAATTGTTGTTGCCCAGTAGCTTCCAGTAGTCAGCAGGGAACAAACTGGAGCCCGAATCAGTTTTGTATATACATGTGTTAATCCAAAACTCCCTTCCTGAACTGGGTGCCTCGTGCTTTGCTTGAAAAGGAAAGAGGTGGCTGTTGTTATATCTTTGTCTATTATCTCTGGAGAGTTGGGCAGGGAAAAATTTAATGAAATGTAACAAGGGCAAGCGTAGAGTCTTGAATCTGGGCAGGAACAACCCCAGGTTCCAGTGTAAGTTGGGGAATGACCTATTAGAGAGCAGTGTAGGGGAAAGGGACCTGGGGGTCCTGGGGACAGCAGGGTGACCATGAGCCAGCACTGGGCCCTTGTGGCCAGGAAGCCAATGGTACCTGGGGTGGGTTAGAAGGGGGTGGTCAGTAGGTCAGAGAGGTTCTCCTGCCCCTCTGCTCTGCCCTGGGGAGACCACACCTGGAATCTTGTGTCCAGTTGTGGCCCCTCAGTTCCAGCAGGACAGGGAACTGCTGGAGAGAGTCCAGCGCAGCCACCAAGATGCTGGAGGGAGTGGAGCATCTCCCGTGTGAGGAAAGGCTGAGGGAGCTGGGCCTCTGGAGCTGGACAAGAGGACACTGAGGGGTGACTCATTCCTGGGGATCAATATGGAAAGAGGGAGTGTCAGGAGGATGGAGCCAGGCTCTTCTCGGTGACAACCAGTGACAAGACAAGGGGCAATGGGTGCAAACTGGAACACAAAAGGTTCCACTTAAATTTGAGAAGAAACTTGTTGGGGGTGAGGGTGGCAGAGCCTGGCCCAGGCTGCCCAGGGAGGTTGTGGAGTCTCCTTCTGTGCAGACATTCCAACCCGCCTGGACACCTTCCTGTGTAACCTCATCTGGGTGTTCCTGCTCCATGGGGGGATTGCACTGGATGAGCTTTCCAGGGCCCTCCAAGCCCTGACACTCTGGGATTCTGTGATCTTCTGAATCCACCTTGAGGCTTGTCCTGCTATTGCTGCTGATCCATGCACTGTCTGTGTTCTGTTGGGTGCTTGGAGCGCATCAAATGATGTTCCTTCACTAGCGATAAACTTATTATTAGGAAATTTTTAGGAACAATTTCTTCCCCAAAGGGCTGTGGGGCATTGGAACAGGCTGCCCAGGGCAGTGCTGGAGTCACCAGCCCTGGAGGGTTGGACAGACGGACATGAGGTTCTCAGGACATGGGGCAGGGACAGGGGTGGGTTATGGTTGGACTCCGTGATCTTGATGGGCTTTCCCAATCAAAATGATTCTACCGTTAAAAATTCAGCCTATTCAGCAATTGCAGAAAAATCATCAGGAAACAAAGCTCTTAAGTAGGTTTGTGTGATCGTGTGCACGCGCTGCGGGCGCTTCGTGTCGCAGCTCCTGCTCTTGTCCAAGCCCAGCGACCGGTTTCTTTTTTGCCCGTAGAATGAACAGAACCCCTGAAAACAGAGGAGCTTGTCCCCAAAATTTGGTGATGCCCCCTGCAATCCAGCAGCAGCTCTCACACACAGTGAGCCTGGGTAGAAACCTCTGAGACATCTTAGGGATGAGCCTGGAAACGAGTATTTAAAACTTGAGGAGCTCTGAAGGAGTGTCCTATGGGGGGAACCAACCTTCTCCTGTCTGAACTTGAACTGAGTCTTCAGGAGAATTCCCAAAGTCACATTTCTGCTTGTTGTATGAATAACATGTAAGCTGCTTGTTTTCTATCCTGATGAGCCTGAATTTTGATATTTGAACTTCATAGGTCAAGCCTACGTTGAAGAGTTGTTTTCTTGCTGTGATGTTAAGGAGTTAAAACCTAATTGTAATGGCTTTGGTGCTGGGCACGACAAACTTAATTCCAAGAGGTTTGTGTCGTACCGCTACCACTCATATAAAACAGCTTTTAAGATGGGAACCCGCGTGAGCATCTGCTACAAAACGTGATCTGTTGGGACAGCAGCGTTTGGAGGCTGCTGTGCAAAAGTCTTGAATCCTGTTGCCTTTTACACAATTGTAGTAATAGGGGAAAAAGTCCTTTTGGGGCACCGTTAATGTTCTCTGTGTCCTGTGCACCAGAATGGTGATGACCATTGGATCAGCTAATAAACTGTGTTACACTGGGCAAGAGAAGACTGTGTGAAAAGTGATGGTGTTTATCTATGTTTTTTGGTTTTGTGGAAAACATTGTCCCAATTTACATGTAGATATGCTTTGTCTTTTTTTTTCCCTCAATATCCATGCAGAATCAAGTGACGGACACCAACCGAAAGCTGCAGAATGAAGGAAAAGAAGTAAGTGATACATTTATTCGTTCTTTCTTTTGCTTCTCCAATATTTGACTGTGCTCGCTAGTGGCAAATTACACAGAGCAGCAATAACTGCAGGGGCAGCACTGGGTGGGCTTTGAAGGTCCCTTCAACCCAAACTGTTCTGCGCAGAGTCTGGTTCCCACTTCACAATATGGTACCGCAGCAGTTAAACTCAGGGTGGTTCTTGAGCTGCATGGGTAGAGACATCAAGGTGTGGATGAGGAGGCGGCGATTGAGCATATCTTGGATCGGATGTGCCTTAAACTACCTTCATCCTTCTGCCCCTTCATCATAAGGGAGCATTAACAGATTAATTAAGGGGAGATTTCCGAGCCGAGTCGGGGTGAAGGAACCGATGCTTGAGGGTTTTCAAGTGTCTAAACCAGATGTGTGAGAACTCTCGGGGATGGTCCTTCTGTCATTGCTCTACCCATATTCCATATACACATCTACTCACAGAATCCCAGAGTCTCAGGGGTCGGAAGGGCCCTGGAAAGCTCATCCAGTGCAATCCCCCCATGGAGCAGGAACACCCAGATGAGGTTACACAGGAAGGTGTCCAGGCGGGTTGGAATGTCTGCACAGAAGGAGACTCCACAACCCCCTGGGCAGCCTGGGCCAGGCTCTGCCACCCTCACCCCCAACAAGTTTCTTCTCACATTTAAGTGGAACCTCCTGTGTTCCAGTTTGCACCCATTGCCCCTTGTCCTATCACTGGTTGTCACCGAGAAGAGCCTGGCTCCATCCTCCTGACACTCCCCCTTTCCATATTGATCCCCAGGAATGAGTCCCCCCTCAGTGTCCTCTTGTCCAGCTCCAGAGCCCCAGCTCCCTCAGCCTTTCCTCACACGGGAGATGCTCCACTCCCTTCAGCATCTTGGTGGCTGCGCTGGACTCTCTCCAGCAGTTCCCTGTCCTGCTGGAACTGAGGGGCCACAACTGGACACAATATTCCAGGTGTGGTCTCCCCAGGGCAGAGCAGAGGGGCAGGAGAACCTCTCTGACCTACTGACCACCCCCTTCTAACCCACCCCAGGTACCATTGGCTTCCTGGCCACAAGGGCCCAGTGCTGGCTCATGGTCACCCTGCTGTCCCCAGGACCCCCAGGTCCCTTTCCCCTACACTGCTCTCTAATAGGTCATTCCCCAACTTACACTGGAACCTGGGGTTGTTCCTGCCCAGATACAAGACTCTACACTTGCCCTTGTTCTGTTTCATTAAATTTTCCCCACCCAACTCTCCAGCCTGTCCAGGTCTCTGATGGCAGCACAGCTTCCAGTGTCACCACTCCTCCCAGCTTGGTGCCATCAGCAAATTCTATTTGTCACTCTATTCCCTCATCCAAGTCATTGATAAATATATTGAATAATGCTGGCCCCAGTACTCTTTGCACCCTTTCCGTTTTCCTTCTCGACCACCCTCATGGACACCCAGACTTCATTGTGCTGGGAGCATTAGTACTTCAGCCAACTGCATTGGGAACGAGCAAATCCCCACATCAGACCAACTATTCTAATAAAGATTAAGGATAAAAACATCCTTTGGGGAGGTGGTGATGTGGCTTCTCTCCTGGACCAAGTAAACATAACTCTTTGGTACCATGATTGCCCATTTAGAAAAAAGAAGCTAATATTTTGTTTCCTCTGTGGTGGCGGATGTGTGTTTTGCCCTCGTCCCAACGCGCAGGTTTTTGTTGGACTGAACATCTAGAAATGTGATGCTAAGAATCCCCCTGGGAGCAAGCGACCGCATCCGTCTTTGAGAAGAACTAGAGGAAGAGGAGCTTGGGGGGAGTAGGGACCTGATGGATAAAATGGGAAGGGCAGATGGTTTTTGGAATTCACAGGATGTGCTCCACGGCTGCTATTTGTGATGGCTTTGCTCCTTGCTTTCTGGATATTAAGGGAGTGCTTCCATAATTTGGTACAGAACCTGGAGTTTATATCCCCTCTGCTCCCTCTGTTTACTATTCTTAATGAAACTTATTTTTCCTTCCTTTCCAAAGCTGATCATAGCAATGGAAGAGCTGAAGCAATGCCGATTACAACAGCGGAATATTTCGGCGACGGTCGATAAGCTGACGCTGTGTCTTCCCGGTGAGGAATCGGAAATTGCTCTTTGTTTTAATCCACGTCTCTTCGCTTTGTGCTTGTGTCTCACCGCTCGTGTGTTTGTTCTTCTCTTTCCAGTCCTGGAGATGTACAGCAAACTGCGGGAGCAAATGAAATCTAAAAGGTAAATGTTGTATAGAGTGGTGTATGTATTGGAAGCGTCAAAAAGAATCTGTTTGGTGCTGGATAAATTCAAGCGGTTGTCACAACTTGAACTTGAAAATCAGCCTTTCCAAGTGAACTTGTGTGATTTCTGGCTGGTGTCTTCACAGTCTGGTGTAGCCTAGAACCAGGATTAAAGCGGGCTCTAACTCTTTGTGTTAGGCTTTTAATGAAGGTGTACGCTGACATTATTTTCATGAAAGCTCACGAAAACTATGCGTTATCAACCAAATTTCATTCGATGAATATCATAATACAAAACCTGATATCACCTGAGAGAATCCGATGGACACGAATGGAAGCCAAACACCTGAGCAATGTAGCGCAGGATGGGGAAGTTGGTGAGAACGCTTGTTTTGCAGTAGAAATAATTGCGAGCTGAGCTACAGGGACTCGGTGGCTCAGAAATCACGAGCTGTAAACCCTGCGTTTCTTTTCCCACCCCGGTCTGTTGGCGATGCCGAAGGGTAAACCCACAATCTGGGGTATTTTCAGGGCTGGGATCCTGGGGGATGGTTTGTTTAAGCAACCGTGGGATTTCAGAGGCGCTTTGAGCCCCCGGGGGTGGCAAATTGGGCAGAGAGCAGCTGCTGGGGGGGGTCAGCTGGAAACCCAGCGGGTGCAGCTGGGGGAGCGCTCGCATCCCATCGCCGTTCGTGCCTGCCATCCATCACCACAACGGCACAGAGAAACCAGATGTTTCCAACAAGGCGATAACTAATTGGATGGGCGTATTTTTACATTTCCCCTCCTGCCTCTGCTGATCTCCTCGGACCTCGGGTAACAGATCCGCGTTCCTCCCGCAGACGGGATGCTCGGAGGAGGTTTAGCCGTTCCCGAAGCTCGTTGTTTCTCAGGCGGGCTCGGTGCGGAACGGGGCAGCGCATCATTTGCGCAACTGCTCTCAGTCTGTTTCGAGGAACAGCGAGGGGTTTATCCGCTGCCAGATGTGGGCTGGGGAGCCGAGCTGCGCACAGCCTGGCAACTTGGGCAGGGAATCCACATGCCGCTCGGTTCCCTCGCTCTGGGTCGTGTTTCCAGGCTCTGCTTCTAAGAATTGCAGCTTTTTTGTCTTCCCCTCTCTTTGGATTGGTTCATTTTAAAACAAATAGAACTTGAAAGCCACATTTAAAGAAAATCTGAACCCTTGGCGTTTTTTTTCCTCTCCTCCTTCTTCCTTTGTCTGGATTTGATGGCTTCATTCACCAAACGCAGCACAACATGTTAAATACTTTTGTGCCTGCACCCCATATAGCTTATGCATAATTTCATGATAGCCGGTGAGGGGGTTGGTTTACTAGCATGGGTCTTGAGTTTGGAGTCCACAGTCTTTGAGCAGCAATAGGTTTTGCATTTAGGGTGAATAAACTCAGCTTTCCCAAGGCAGACAGAATGGAGTTACGTGGTGTTTATAAACCAAACCAGGTATTCGTGATATGTAGAATCTGCAGCCATTAACTTGAGCTGGAGATGGTGGAACAAACCTGGAGAAATGACCCTGTAGAGAGAAGAGATGGAGGGAAACGTTTCATCTGCATTGTCTGGAATTTAAGGAAGGGACAGAGAGTTTATTTCCAAGGGCTGTGGCTGCCCGTTGGGAAGCGATGACCTGGGGACCCCATTGGTGACCACGTGCTGTCCCCCCCATTCACCTTTTTGCTGCTTCTGGTTCAGCAAACAACGCCCTAGCGATCTACGAGACCCTCCGAAGCGTGTTGATCCCCTCTGGTTGAATTTCTGGCGTTCTGTGCACTCTGGAGTTTCTCTCCAGAGAGGTTTGCGCTTTATTGCACATAGTTTTTCATACCTCACCGTAGTGCAAACACCGGCCGGGTTACAGGGTTAATCCTTTTGACTGCTGGTGTTGGGACCATTTCTGCTTAAAATAACTCCCCTGTGGACCTGCCTGGAGTTCAGGCCAGAATTATTCTGAATGGGGATGTGAACAGGCTTTTTCAGTGGTGCTAATATGTTTCTTATGACTAAACACTTTTTTTCCCCTACAAAATATTCAAGGTGTAAGTGGAGGTGCTTGTGGCCGGGATTAACCATGGGTATAGTTAGCTAACGTTGCCTTAATTCACCCTACAGGTGACTGTGAGCTGGTGTTAGCCTGCAATATGTTCTTATAGATCCTGCTAATGCTTCCTAGGCACTTCCCTGATCATTTGGGCTTTAAGCTTTGACCGGGTTTGTGGTCAGACCAGGAGAAGGATTTTCTCGCATTTTACGTTGCCATTCAGGGGTGCCCCTGGATTCCAGTGAACAGGCAACTCCTCTGGTCCCCACTTCCCAAAGGGAAAAGAGGGAGAGTGTTTGAGAAAAACGATTTGCTTAGAATAGTTTCCTATTTAGCATCTTGTGTCAGGCTATGAAGGTCGCTTTTATGTAGAAGGGTAGGCTAAAACGTATACTGCCTTCCCTGAGGCCATTGGGCATCACCAAATATAAAGGCATAAGAGAAGAAACATTGGGATTCTTTCATTCTGAAATTTATAACATACATTCCTTTTAGAGTGGGGAAATAAGTTATTTTCAGCTTTGAAAAGGTCACGTAGCCAATTGGTACAACAGTAGTTGTTGGCAAGGCTGGGCCTTTGTAGAAAATGTGTTTGTTTGGACCCGTAAGCTGGGCTTTGTGTCACCTCTATCTAAATAAAAGGCTGCCCAGGGCGGTGCTGGAGTCACCGTCCCTGGAGGGCTGGACAGACGGACATGAGGTTCTCAGGACATGGGGCAGGGACAGGGGTGGGTTATGGTTGGACTCGATGAGCTTGAGGGTCTCTTCCAACCAAAATGATTCTGTGATTTACAGTTAAAGCCCATTTTGTAGGGAAAGCAGGATGGAAATCACTTGCTCTTCCCACATCTCGACTCGCTTGCTCTCCACAGACACTACCCAGCGCTGAAGACCCTGGAGCACCTGGAGCACACGTACCTGCCCCAGGTGAGCCACTACCGCTTCTGCAAGATCATGGTGGACAACATCCCAAAGCTGCGGGAGGAGATCAAAGAAGTCTCCATGTCAGACCTCAAGGATTTCCTGGAGAGCATCCGTAAGCACTCGGACAAGATTGGAGAGACGGCGATGAAACAGGTAGGACTTGTGTGTGCACACGTGTTGGAGGTGTCATGGGAAGAGGAACCTGGTTCACCATCGTGTTAAACAAATTTCTACTTTTCAACTCAGGAGTCAACTTGGTTTTAAATGGTGAAGTAATTTTGTTCCCAGGTGAAGCAATGGTTCTTCATTCTGTGGTTGCTACTGGAGTTTATCGTCTGGTTTTTATGCATTGAAAAGCGATGGGTGATTTTTGTTGTCATCTCCTCCTGGCTGTGTTCTCCTCTTGCTGAGCCAGAGCTGCAGTCGGGGTGTGTAACTCAGATTTTCCACTTAGTAGAACAGGGATATTTGTGCTGCTGTGCCTGGTGGCAGCTGGAGGAACCGGAGACACTAGTGTTGATTTCCCAGGTTTGGGGTAAAGCAACATAAGTTCATATACTGACTGCAGCTCTTGGACTGATTTTGCAATCCTGGGTAAACTTTCATTGCGCCTTGTTTGAATTCACCTGGCAGTCGATGTCTGTAAAAGATGAACTGAACATCCTCATGTGCGCATTAAAATGCAATTGCCTTTCCCTACCCTTCTTTAATAATCTATTTGGAATTTTAGCAGTTTTTCCTGTTGTAGCTGGGGAGCGTTGCTCACAGTGGCTCTTAAGAAGGACTTCACTACTTTGAGATTCAAATGCACTAGTCATGAAATGTTCCTGTTCATGGGCAGTGAACTGCTCCCTCCGATAGCCATTGATGGGTTGGACTTTGATTTATGGGAAGGACTCTTGCTATAACTTCACATGATGATAAAATTATGCTGTTAGGTTTATGGTCAGAGGTACCAGCAAGTTCAATTTTCTGTTCTATAAACACCATTTCTGTAAAGTGGTCCAACTTGAAAATTTCTATTAATTAATTTAATTTACAGTGTATCCACTACCTTATTCTCTTCTCAACCTCTTTCTAGTATTTCAGGAAAACAAACCAAGCTCTATATTGCGTAATAGCTCTTGGGAGAGTTGCCATTCTCTATCTGAGAGTTCATCCAACTTTTTTGTTAGTTGTTGCGTTGAATCCAATGGGATGAAGTTCAACAAGGCCAAGTGCCGGGTCCTGCGCTTTGGCCACAACAACCCCCTGCAGCGCTCCAGGCTGGGCACAGAGTGGCTGGAGAGCAGTCAGACAGAAAGGGACCTGGGGGTGCTAATGGACAGAAGCTCAACATGAGCCAACAGTGTGCCCAGGTGGCCAAGAAGGCCAATGGTGTCCTGTCCTGTATCCAAACCAGCGTGGTCAGCAGGACAAGGGCAGTGATCCTTCCCCTGTGCTCTGCATTGGGGAGGCCACACTGGAGTATTGTGTTCAGTTCTGGGCCCCTCAGCTCAGGAAAGAGATTGAAGTGCTGGAGCGGGTCCAGAGAAGAGCAACAAGACTGGGGAAGGGACCTGAACACAAGAACCATGGGGAGAGGCTGAGGGAGCTGGGCTTGTTTAGTCTGGAGAAGAGGAGGCTTAGAGCTGAGCTCAGCACTCTCTAGAACTACCTGAAGGGCAGTTCTAGCCAGGTGGGGATTGGTCTCTTCTCCCAGGCAGTCAGCAATAGGACAAGGGGCCATGGGCTTCAACTCTGCCAGGGGAAATTGAGGCTGGAGATGAGAAAGCAATTCTGTGCAGAGAGAGTGGTCAGGCATTGGAATGGCTGCCCAGGGAGATGCTGGACTCACCGGCCCTGGAGGTTTTGAAACTGAGATTGGCCATGGCACTTAGTGCCATCATCTAGTCAATGGACTGGAGTTGGACCAAGGCTTGGACTGGATGATCTCTGAGGGCTTTTCCAACCCAGTCCCTTCTGTGATTCTGTGAATCGAACTTTACGAACCTGCAGGAAACGTGCACTGCGCTGGACATGGAGCCCGATCTGCACAGTGGCGATGCTGGGGAAGACTGCGAGTGCTGCTGTGCTGAATTCACCTCTTACAGTGGTTTCTAAACCAGGAACCGTTTACAAAAAATACTCCGGTGTTGTTCATTACGGCAGTCAGACTTCAAAAAATATTCTTCCTTGGTTCCTGTGGCTGAAAAGGAATAGGAGTTTCATTTGTCTTTTGCCGCTCAATTAATGCAACAAATAAGCTACTTTAAATAAGTAACTTCATTATATCTTATTAAGGATATTTACCAATCGCAGAGGCGTGAGGGGATGATGCAGATGTTGCAGCTTTTGGAATTTTCAGTTTTGTCGTCATGATGCTGGGAGGGAAATTTAAACCTCCCGGCACTGCAGTTGATGAGTTTGGTGGATGGAGAGAGATGTGCGAGTCCAACTGCTCCGGCAGACCTGTTGTAAGAAATTCCCCATCAGAACTAGAGATATTTGTGTAGCTTTGTGCTTTTTGCACCTTCCGAATCCATGGCGGACTTCTAAATTGAGGTCTGAGTTGTGGTACATTGATGTTGGGAGTGTCTTGGTTATGGGTACATCGGAGCTTCAACGTTTGAATGTATCCATCAAAAAATACTCAAATGGAAAAGGTACTATGTGGGCTGTAGCAAGGGAGTGACAAAACAAGATACACCAAAAGAAGGCTCCGCTGGGACCTTATTGCGGCCTTTCTGTACTTTAAAGGGTTGATGACATGGGGACAGACTTTTGAGCAGGGCCTGTTGTGATAGGACGAGGGGTGATGGTTTTAAACTAAAGGAGGGAGATTCAGGCTGGACATGAGGAAGAAATTGTTGTCCCTGAGGGTGGTGAGAGCCTGGCCCAGGTTGGCCAGAGGGGTGGTGGATGAACCATCCCTGGAGACATCCCAGGCCAGGCTGGACGGGGCTCTGAGCAACCTGAGCTGGTGAAGATGTCCCTGCTCATGGCAGGGGGGGCACTGGGGGAGCTGGGAAGGTCCCTCCAACCTAAACCATTCTGTGATTGTGTTCTAAGAAGGTAATGTTTAGATGTTTTAAGTTTGCCTACAGATGACACAGTTTGATTTATATATTCAGCCTCTGTCAAACCCCATTTTTCTGCTGTTTTATGAGAGGAAGATGCAGACTAGAAGAATCAGCCAGAACCCCAGAGTGTCAGGGCTTGGAGGGCCCTGGAAAGCTCATCCAGTGCAATCCCCCCATGGAGCAGGAACACCCAGATGAGGTTACACAGGAAGGTGTCCAGGCGGGTTGGAATGTCTGCACAGAAGGAGACTCCACAACCCCCTGGGCAGCCTGGGCCAGGCTCTGCCACCCTCACCCCAAACAAGTTTCTTCTCAAATTTAAGTGGAACCTCCTCTGTTCCAGTTTGAACCAATTACCCCTTGTCCTACTGTTGGTTGTCACTGAGAGGTTTCGTTACCCTTTGTGGGAACAGAGTTCTTTCCAAGGTTGGACTCCATGGCTTTCCAGCAGTGAATCTGTACTGTTCCCATCCAGTGGCTTGGGGAAGGAAGGTCAACTTGCCACTTCCAGTTGCAAGAGCCAAGTTGGCACTGGAATTCAAGCAACGTGCTACGTTTATTCCTGCAAAAAATATCATGATCTGGTTCACCAACGAGTAACAATGAGGAGCTGAAGATTTTGGAAACGAAGGTTTTGGAACCTCCCATCGCCGTGGGGTCATTTCACGTCGTTTTGCCGCTTCTCCCTTGGCTGCGTCTTTTCCTCAGCCCGCTGGCTGGGATTGATTGATAGCGGCGCTGGCAGGAGGCCTGGGAGACTCGGGGAACCGCGATTGGCAGCTACATCCATTCGGTTTAAATTAGCATCGTATAAATTCTTCTAAAATTGTTTGATTTCACCACCGGGAACGGCAGAAGGCTTGATACAATGGGGAAAGGAAATGGTGTTTTTGTAACGTTACAAATCTGAGGCCGATGATGACAAGAGCTGAAAGTTTCATTTTGTGATAATCAGAAGGGTCTGTGTGGGAGCGCCCGGGGCTGGCGCGTTCCTGCCCGCAGTCGGGGATGCGGGAGGAGGAGAACGTGGTGGGATGAAGTCAAGTGAGATGATCCCGGTGTCAGCGGGAACCCAACAGATCTCACAGCGCACCGAGAAACTTTATAGTCTGACTGCACAAGTGCGGAGCTCTCATTGAGTCCTTTCCTCGTGCCTTTGTTTGTTTTTTAATCCGAATTTTATTACCTATGGTTCTCCGTTCCAAAAATTGTTCTTAATTACACGGCGCTCCACGCATTTCAACTCCTTTTGGACTTTGGCCCCGTGAACCTGCGCGTGTGTTTTGTTTTGCTTGGTGTGTTGTTTTTTAAAAGATCTGAGTTCTGGGCTTGCCAGGAACAAATTACATCTTATTAACACTTGCTGATGTCCGGTATGTGGTTTTATTATCTAGTTTAATGGCTGAAATACGCACGGCATGAGGAGGTCACTTAGCACGGTGCTGCTTGCAAAGCGTCTGGGGTGAGCGCAGTGAATGTTGCTACACAGGGGGCCAAGAATAACCCATCCAACAGTCATTATCAGATCAAATTTGTCAGGACAGCCAAAATATTCCGCGTGCCTTTCGCAGAGATGGAAGCAAACCAACATTTTATTGTTATTTTCTTTTAGCATCCCCTGGATGCGCCGTCAGAGCTGGTGTGTGGCAGCTGGTGATCTAGTACAAGTCGGGATGGGTTGGTGTTCCAGCTCTGCTTTTTCAAGGTGATGTTCATGCTTCTTGCCAACACATAACGGTGTCTGTATCGTTTCTGAGCAGTATAACGGGAGGCTTGTGTAAGTCTGTTTTCCCGCAGTGGCAGAAAACATCTGCTTGATGGTGTGAGTGTCTACGTGCACATAAATGAGGCAAAACGTTGCACAACGAACCGAAACGCTGATGGGATTCGGTAGGAGCGCCGTTCTCACCGTCAGCTGAAGCTCTTAGAACAACAGCAGCTCCGTAGAACGACACGTACATCTGAGATCAGTGATTCAGATCTGGGGTCGGATGATTCCCCATGGGCCGGAGCTGACCCAGAACCGCTCGTGTGTCCCCAACATCTCCCTCCTGCTCAACGCGTCCTCTCCTGCCTGCAAATAGCTTGGAAAAAGATGCCTGAAGAGCGCAGCTGCTGCTTTTCTGTGATATAAAAGTATTCAGTAGCACAGGATGGAAATGCAGCTGGTCTTGGAGTAACAGCTTGTGCATGAGAGATGGAGGAGGAGATTCATTCTTCTTTCCCCCCTCCAGTTGCTTGGACTGGAGATGGCAGCTGCTACCATTCCATGCGATTGTGAGGAGGCTGTTGAGCACCCAGCTACGTGCTGCAATATTTTAGGTATGTCTGGATTTAAACTGAATTCTGACCTTGAGTTGCCTGGATTTGTGACGATTGGTTTGGGGCTGGAAGTCACTTTGCACAGTTTGCGCTGCTGCTTCGTTCTTAGAGCTGTAACCAAATCTCGGCGCGCGTTTCCACCAGGACTATAGAGAAGCAGCTGCGTGTTAGCGATGAGTCCTGAGTGTCTTTTTAAAAGTTTGAATACGTTGGCGTGGTAATAAAAATGCTACTGTTTGATTTTTGAGATATTCTATTGAAGGGTTGAATATTTTAAAAGCTGGCCCATGTCCAAGCTGCCTGATGAGTGATGGCCGTGGGAGAAGCTGGGTGCTCATTGCTTGTTTCCTTGGCTTGCCGCAAGTCCTTTTTCAAGCATTTCCCTTGATTTTTTTGGATCCCAGGATGGCATTTTGCAACAGCAATTATCACCTTGCCCAGCAATAATCACTTTGTGAATCTGCCCCTCTCCGTGAACTTTGTCCCATTGAGTTATCTTCAGGATTTCTCAAACGTGATGGTAGTGATGGGGTAACTGGTTCGTGGAGGATCTGATGCAGCTTCGGGCTGACGGTTTGTGCCCCACGTGAGAAATGTGGGGGTGTGATGGGCAGTTTGCAGAATCGAGGCGGGCGAAGGGGAGGGCACGGTTGGTGTGGAAAGCAGCCGGGATGTTGAGCCGCAGAGCTCGCCCATCGCAGCAAACGCCCCTTGGCCGTGCAGAACGCCCCTGGGAGGCCGCGGGACGCTCCGCCTTTAACCGAGCTCTGAAGACACCAGCATGTCCCATCAAGCTGCTTATTGGAAATGACGGCGATAAGCAGAGATGCAGCGATTTCAGCGTGGTTGGGAAATCCCACCATCGTTTTAAATACAAACACATGCGCGTCACCGCGAGCGAGCAGTTCCCTGCGCGCCAGGGGACAAAGGGACATTTTTGGGTCCCCAGATGCTGCCCGGTGGCCTTTTGATGGCCCGGAAAAAGTGTTGAAAAACACAGTTTGTGTCGTGTTCTTAATTATCCTCATCCCTGACGTTTTTTAACTTTATGTAATCTTCCGCGGCGCATATGGGAATTGTTTTTTCTTTGTAGGAGTGTGTTGGAGTAAATTAGATTTTGCTGCTTTTTCTGTGTGTGCCATGCGGGGAACGTCCCTGTGCGGGGTGGCAGCACTTGGTGCTCCCCAAAGGCCACGGGAGAACCCCTGTAAGGTTTTGTGTCTCCTGCCACGTGGGCTGGACCCACCGGTGCCACACTGGGGATGAAACGCAGCGTTTGGAAGATCCCGGCTCCGCGGGGCTTGGGTTTTATGGACATGCCCCAGGATTTCCACAAGCACCCTCCGATCTGAGCTTCCCGCTGGTTTCAGTGTGTCTCTTCTTGCAAAGGTTTTCTTTAGCGAGCACAAAAAGGTTTTCTTTAGCGAGCACAAGGAGGTGTTACAGTGCTGGATGCAGGCAGGAGAGGTCAGGCTGTTGGCTGAGTGGGGATGAGCGGCTGGTGCTTTCCCCTTCTGGGCAGCTTTGTGAAGCAGAATCGTGTTCTTTAGTCAAACACAATAACGAGACCTTCTTAATCTTTGATACGGCTGCTTGTCTGCTTGTTATATTAAAGTCTTAGGAGAGGAAATGCATCTTCTGGGGCTGTTTGGATTGGAAGGCTGATGGTCTGGGCTTGCAGGTCTTGGGGAAGAGGCTCCAGAGCCAGGCTGGGGAATGGGGACGCTGTGACATGATAGTGTCCCCTGGTTATTGAGGAGACATGTCACTGTTAGACCTGAGCTGCCTTCAGGTGCCTTGGTAAAAATGTTTAATGTCAGAAGCTTATAATGTGTTTATACCCACAGAGATGGATCAACAGGAGTGACAACTGTTGGTCACTTATCCCCAGAATCTTTTGCTTAATCTCTTGGGAAACTTGCTGGAGAAAACGGGTAAAAAGGGTTTTGTTTTGCACTGGGTTAAAATGACAGACAAATCTTTAACAATTTGCTGCTTTCTTGAAGAGCTGACCCTGAAAAACTGTTTTCTTAGCAGCGTGTTGAGCACCATGTTGATGGTGACTGGACTAATCCCATGGCACTTCAATTTTTAATTTGGAAGCTTTTTGAGACAAATCCTGCTGAAGTGCCTGCAACTCAATCTGCTCTTTTCTTGACCCGGCGGCGATTGTGATGGGTTTTGAAGATGAACTGTGAGATTTCCCAATGTCATTTAGTCAGAGTCAGTGCGGTGACTTTGTGCGTGGCTCTGTCACCATCTTTTGTCCCCTGCTTTGCGCGTTGAGGCTGGAGCTCGCCCCTGGTGAGCGGTGCCCAGCGAGGTCTCTCGTGGCTGTGGGATGGTGCTCTGCTGCTTGCAGAAAGGGCAAAAACAGGGAAAAAGGAAGAATAACAGAACAGTTTGGGTTGGAAGGGACCTTCCCAGCTCCCCAGTGCCCCCCCTGCCATGAGCAGGGACATCTTCACCAGCTCAGGGTGCTCAGAGCCCCGTCCAGCCTGGCCTGGGATGTCTCCAGGGATGCTTCATCCACCACCTCTCTGCCCAACCTGGGCCAGGCTCTCACCACCCTCAGGGACAACAATTTCTTCCTCATGTCCAGCCTGAATCTCCCTCCTTTAGTTTAAAACCATCACCCCTTGTCCTATCACAACAGGCCCTGCTCAGCAGTCTGTCCCCATCTTTCTTATCGGCCCCTTTTAAGTGCAGAAAGGCCGCACTAAGGTCTCCCCGGAGCTTCTCTTCTCCAGCTGAACACCCCAACTCTCTCAGCCTGTCCCCAGCAGAGCTGTTCCAGCCCCAGGTCATTCCTGTGGCTCCTCTGGCCCCTCTCAGCACGTCCACGTGTGTCCTGAGAAGGTGGAGATGTGAATGATTCTGAGAACTGCAACCATTTGCTTTGAAGCGAATTGCCAAGCCAGGAGCTTGAGGTTCAACGTGATCCCTCAGCTCCCCAATGGACATGGGAACGGACGGGTTGTGGCAGCCCCACGAATTCGGATTCAGTGTGTTTGTTGGGGTAACCGGGGCAGCCGTGTGATGGGAGAAGCAGCTGGAGGCGTCACCGCGGCCGTTTTGGGCTGGACTGGAGGCCGGTGGCGCACGTGGGCGGTGGTGCTGGGTACGTGCCGATGTCAGCATGTTTCCGTTCCCCCACGCGTAACGTTTGAGGTCTTTGCGCTTCCTCGTGCTTTTCCTCTCCTTCCCACATCACATAATTTGAGTGCAAGTGTGCTTATTATCATAAAAGATCTTTTTTTATTCTAACATTTCCTGGCTTTCTGGGGACGGTTTCTGTTTGTTTAAGAGGCGTTCTGTGCCTTTAAGTCTGCGTTTAAAATTTATACCCCATAGGAACTTTATTAATAAATGGGTATTCCTTGGAATTCTTTTTATGGCCTTAACAATGAAACTGCTAAATCACAGACCCTCTTTATTTCAGCATGTGTGTGACTGGCGGCCGCAGGGCCCGCGCTGTCCCACTAGCGTGTCCAGCCTGTTCTGTGGACCTGGCTGCGTCATAAAATCCAAAGTTGAACTACAGGCCAACCATATGCTGGACCAGCTTTTTGTGCGGTTGCCATTTAGACCTCCTTAAACACTTGGAACCTGCAGGTTTTTCTTGAAATGAATCATTTATCTTCCAGCCGATAGACGGTATAATTCACAAGGCTTCAAGGAGCACCCCTCGCTCCTTCTTTAGAGCAATTGCTGCTGCGCTGATTGTATTACGGCTGGGAAAAGAGGTGCTGTTAAACTTATTTGCCCTGGACTGCAGGCGTTCGGCGCTGTAATTTTCACTGGTCTTGCTTCTACTGGTTTTAATTAAGCTGCGTTAAGGTGTTTAAAGCAGGCGCTGCCCGGTGCGCTGGGCTCCCGCGGATGCGCCGCTTTGGAGGCCAGGCCGTGCGGATAGACCTCAGATTAGTAAAGCGGGGTTTTGCGCCTGCTTTGGCAAACCTTTGGAAAGGATGTGGAGGAGCACGGGGCTCCGGACAGGAGAGAGGTGATGGAAATCGGGCTCAAAAATGGCTCTCATCAGGAGGCCGCTGCCCGCGTGAGAAATTCTTCTCTTTTCATTTGGACGTCTCAGGCTTGCAATATAACTGCTGATAAACTTTTAAATTAACTGGTATTTTTCCTTATATTTCTTATTTTTCCAACTCCCGGAGTGGTTCTGGTGACGGATTCTCATGCTGCACATGGGGTGGTTGGATCTGTCAAGCGGGTGAGCGCTCTGGCTGCGTGTACGTGGAGGAGGAACCGAGGAGGTTTGGGATCCCAGGTCCTCCTGCTGTAACACAGTCACCCCAGAACCTCCACGTCCCTTCGCCTGACGCTGCAAAACCCTTTGTGACCATGGCAAAGCGCTAATGCTGCCGTGACAACGGTACCGGTGCATTTTCCCAAGGTAACAGCCCATCTTCAACACTTGCAGCCCTTCCAGTTCCAGCGCCCATTCTTCAAAATACCCGTTTAGGGTGAAGTTTGATTTTCTTTTTAATCCAGGTGAGCAAGATTTCATTCTTTGCAAGCAGGATAAGGCCTCTTGCAGCACATAACTCCCCTTTAGGGCAGTGTCGTTGCCGTGTAGTTTCAGAGCAGCTTTTGAAATCCCAGCCATGACTTTTGGGCTGATGAGGATGGCGGGGAAGGGAACGGCTCCTATGGATCGATGCCGGGTCCCCGGGGGTTCTGTGCTCCGGGTTGCTAATGAGATGGAAATGGGTTTACATCAGTAGGGCTGTATGTTTTGCCAGTAGGGGTGCAGTGGTTCGGTTTTCCAGGCCTGCCCTTTGTGTGACTCTCCTGTACAAATTGCAAACGGGTGCAGGCAGAACTCACCGACCGAAATCCTTCAGCAACCCAAGACTTACTTACTTATTTCTTTTCTTAAAAAACACAAAGTTCTGCTGACAGGCTCAGGTCATTTAAGCCTCTCGACATATTCTTCTAATTCACATATATAGGAAATTTAGAACAGCTTTCGTTTGTGGGTAAAACGCGTGTAAGTTACTCCAGGACGGCTCCGCTTTGTTCCTGCTCCCCGTCTCCCAGGGCTGAGCAGGTTCCTGCGGGTGGGTGTGATGGGATGTCTCGCACACACCATTGCATTAGGAGTCTCTGTCCACTGTGGTCTGAACACGGTTCATCACTCCGATAACAGCACCATTAAAGTGTTGCAAAGGCGCTTTTTTGTTGGTGAGAAATGAAAATCTTTCTTGAGTAAGGAAAGAATATTCTGCACAGTGGGAAGAGCTGAAATATATTTTCCTGCTTTATAAATACTCCTGTTTTAGCCCTGCAGGATGGGGGAATATTAGTTGTTTGTGCTGGATCATCCCCTTGTCCCGTTGTGGTTTCCTCAGGTGTGACACTGGTTTCCGTGATCTTCCATCTGGTCTGTTTGCAAACTATGGGCTGGAGAATGGGGAGAGGGCAAGGGTGAGTGTGGAGTGTGACATCTGGGCAGGAACAGCCCCAGGTTCCAGTGTAAGTTGGGGAATAACCTATTAGAGAGCAGCATAGGGGAAAGGGACCTGGGGGTCCTGGGGACAGCAGGGTGACCATGAGCCAGCACTGGGCCCTTGTGGCCAGGAAGCCAATGGTACCTGGGGTGGGTTAGAAGGGGGTGGTCAGTAGGTCAGAGAGGTTCTCCTGCCCCTCTGCTCTGCCCTGGGGAGACCACACCTGGAATATTGTGTCCAGTTGTGGCCCCTCAGTTCCAGCAGGACAGGGAACTGCTGGAGAGAGTCCAGCGCAGCCACCAAGATGCTGAAGGGAGTGGAGCAGAGAAGGTGGGATTTGGGTTAGTTGAATTGACCCCAATAGGAACTGTTTGTAAACTGCTACTGTGGAGACCTGAAGCCGCTGAGTCTGTCTGTCCTTCACTTCCAGTTCTGTTGAAATCCTGAACAACGCTGACTGTTCAGCCTAGGGAAGAGAAGCTCCGGGGAGACCTTATTGTGGCCTTTCTGGACTTAAAAGAGGCCGATAATAAAGATGAGAACAGACTTTTAATCAGGGCCTGTTGCAACAGGACAAGGGGTGATGGTTTTAAACTAGAGGAAGGAGATTCAGGCTGGACACGAGGAAGAAATTGTTGGACCTGAGGGTGGTGAGAGCCTGGCCCAGGTTGGCCAGAGAGGTGGTAGACGAACCATCCCTGGAGACATCCCGGGCCAGGCTGGACGGGGCTCTGAGCAACCTGAGCTGGTGAAGATGTCCCTGTCATGGCAGGGGTGGCACTGGGGTGACTTTTAGAGGTCCCTTCAACCCAAACCATTCCATGATTCTATGATAAGAAGCTCCTGGCTCTGCCTGGAAGGATGCTGCCGCTTACGAGGTGCAAACAACCTTCGTCCTCTCCACCTTCCGGGGGGCCTGACGGATGCTGATGCTCCTTTTCATTGCTAACCCTTTATTCATTCTTCTCTCCAGCCCCTCTTAGCACTGTTTGTAGTTCTGCTAAGCCATAAAACAAGCACCCTGGGAGTTCTCCATATATGCAGACAGCAGTACAAACAAACACCCCATACCGTTCTCCTGGCGTTCCAGCCTCAAGGAGTCTTGTTCTCAGCTCTGACCCCACAACCTTTCCTCCGGTTGGCAACGTGCTGGCGTTGACAGTTCCAACGGTTCAGCCAGAGTTGAAAGATAGTTGCCGGAGAGCAGCGGCCGGGATGGTATGTGTTATTCAGCAGGACCCCCTTGAGGCGAAGCTTTGAATCTGGTGCCTATTTCAAAGCATGTGTTAAACTTTATGTGATGCTGATTAAAACGGAGGGCTCCGGGGTGAATTGGCAGGGCCCCGCCGTTGCGTCTGCCAAGTGACATGCGAAGAAATGTCTCGCTGCAATATAGGGGTTGAGGACTTGTCTCAGCAGAATCAGGCTCTGAAAGGGGGAAAGCCTTGCCGGGACGTTCTTCCTATATGGTGCACACACACGAGCACTTATAGGTCCTGTGTGAGCCCTCTGCTCATATGGTATTTTCATTTAAAGCCTTTTTATTTTCAAACCCATATGGAAATAATACTGCCTGTTGTTTTTTTTCTTTTCTCCCATCATGTCCTTCAAGTTCGTGTTTCCACCGAGCAGATGTAAAAAAGCGAGAGGATAAATGAAAGCAGGTACCGTCAAACCCTGGTGGGGTCCCAGCGAGCGGGACGGACGCAGGGATGCGGCAATGTTGGGTGCGCGATCCCTGTGGACAGCGGGCGATGGAAGGAGCTCCAACACCACCAGATCTTGGTGGTATCTTCAGTAGGGCTGTGGCTTGGTGTATCCTGAGCTCTCCTGTGCCTTAGGTTGCAGAATTGGAGAGAAAAATGGGGGTTTTGATATGCTCCCATTCCTGCTGTTCCGCACATCCTTGTGTGCGCAGCACGACCTGGGTGACCCTCGCTGTGTGGAGCCTTGCAAAACTCATCAATTAGCAAAAAAATCCCACCCCACCCTACTCAAAAATGGATATGGATGGATGGGGAGCAGCCTGGTACCTTTTTGAGATAAGCCTGGTGAGCTGGATGAATGTTCTCTGGCTCTGCAAGTGCGCAGCCCCGTGCTTTAGCAGAGGGCGAGGAGCCTTGCGGTGCCCTGGGCAAGTTTTGGGAAGGGTTTAGGAAGCAAATGTAGGAAGAAAATAGCAGATACTGAGCAAATGACGAGGAAAAGCTGTGGAACGGAGCGTGCTGGAACGTGTGTCTTGGTTCGTGTGTCCGCGATGCAGCAGGTGGGTGGTGAGCAGGAAAGTGCCGGCGGGCGTTGGGGCAGCATCTGCTGCTGCTTGTGCAGCAGGACAAAGACGTGCCCGGAGATGCTACCGCTAAAACCAGATCAGAAAGCCGAGGGAGTTGTCTCCTGTTAACCTTATGTTGGTTTTGTGTGCGGGTAAAACTGGTTGACTTGCTTTCAGGCTGCTTTTCCAGCTGTACACTGATTTCCAGCCCTCCTCTGCTAGCTTTCTGCTTTGTTTGCCCGTTCAAAATAAACACAACTTTCCTCCTTGGAGTCTCTTCTGCTCCAGGGTTGGATTTAGAGCTTCCAGTAGCTTTTGTGGAGCGGTTCAGAACCCGTTCTCCTTTGGCGCTGGGCGTCAATATTTCCAGTCAATGGCAGAAATGCTTTTCAGTAGGAGCAAATGCGGAGTTTTTGGGGTTTTCTGGGGATCATCTCAATTGTTGTGACTTTGAGCAACGAACGGTGTTATTCTCCTTTAGGAGAACGTTACCAGGAAGTTTTAGAAAGGCCCAGATGACATAAATGAAGGACGTGTGTAGTGAAAACAAGTGTTCACCTCCTGAGTTGTACGGGATGATGTGTGAACACCAGCTGAAGCGGCATGTCTGGCAGAACCATATTTATTCTTCAGATAACTTGTCCCTCCTTATATTTCCCCTGCCAGCCCATACAATGTTTTTGCCTTTCCCGCTGCATCTGGATGTTCCCATCTCCTGCTTTCTTTGTGCTTTCAGTGCTGTTTTTCCAGCATAATTTTCATAAGCTTTTTGCTATCCTTTTTATTTATAGCTGCTTTGCCCTCTTCTAGCCTCTTTTGTTTCTTCTTGGCCATGCGTCATTAAAACTTGCAAAATTGATTACTGTCGTCTTTACTAATGAGGATGTGATGAACTTGGTGATGGTGGGGGAGCGATGCCACGGAGAAAGAGTTGTGTGAATTTGCTATCTCTGTGTTTTAATTAAGACTTCACTCGTCAATGTCTGTGAGTGGAGAGGACTGAGACCCATCTCTGAAGCTACTGAGGTCGGCCCAGCCTCGTGGGTGTGTTTATCTTCTGGCAACAAGGGCTGTTTTGTCTCCACCTGTTTCGTGGTTGACCGCAGCTGAGAAGGTGGCCGGATCAACTCTCCGTGCACCCGGCGGTAACTGAATTCAATGTTCCCTTGTCCTCAGCACCCCCTTCCATCTCACCGCGTTGCAGGTGGTGTGTAGAGAAACAAAACAACAACAACAGGAAGATTAATGAGTTTGGGTCCAGCCTGGATTGTGATCAGCTGAGCCTTATGATAGAATCATAGAATTATTTAGGTTGGAGATTAACTTAGGTTAAGATCATGGAGTCCAACTGTTCCCCCACCCCTGTTCCTGCCCCATGTCCCTGAGAACCTCATGTCCGTCTGTCCAGCCCTCCAGGGATGGTGACTTCAGCACTGCCCTGGGCAGCCTGTTCCAATGCCCCACAGCCCTTTGGGGAAGAAATTGTTCCCACATCCAACCTCAACCTCCCTGGCGCAACTTGAGGCCATTTCCTCTGCTCCTGGCGCTTGTTCCTGGGGAGCAGAGCCCGACCCCCCTGGCTCCAAGCTCCTTTCAGGCAGTTCAGAGATCAGAAGGTCTCCCCTCAGCTCCTGTTCTCCAGCTGAACCCCCAGCTCCCTCAGCCGCTCCATCACACTTGTGCTCCAGCCCCTCACCAGCTCCGTTCCCTTCTCCTCACTCACTCCAGCACCTCAAGCCCTTTCTTGGTGTGAGGGGCCCAAAACTGCCCCCAGGATTGGTGGTTTGGGCTCCCCAGGTCCCAGCACAGGGACGGTCACTGCCCTGGGCCTGCTGGCCACACCAGTGCTGGTACCAGCCAGGATGCTGGTGGCCTCTTCGCCACCTGGGCACACATTGGCTCATGTTCAGAATCTCAGCAATTCTCCAGGTGATCTGTGTAGCCCTTTTATTTCATTCCCATATGTTGGAAACGTTGGGTGTTTGGGTTGTCGAGGGGTGTTTATCTCCTCCTGGTAGATCTGCGACCCCGTGGTGCTGCACGGGAGCCTGGTGGGGTGTCCTGCTGCCCATCCCCACCAGCCTCTCCTGGGACCTTCCCCAAAGTCCATTGGCAGGGTAAAAGCTGTAGATGCTTGTTCATTGAAGTATTTTCCTTACAAAACCACTGGTGAGTGTTGTGACATAAACGGATCATTGAAATATCAATGAACAGATTTGTAGGGAAAGGGAATTCGTGTCCTCTGGATCCAAGAGATTTGTAGTGTATTAATTTGATGTATTTACAAATTCAGATGCTTTCTGAATGTCCTCTTGTGCTGTTCCTCTTAGCAACCAATGCGAATGTTTTCCATAACCTTTTATTGGTAACAAAGCCGACCAAAATGTTTTCAGTTCTTCGGAGTTGGTGGCATTGCCTTCAAGTGGTCTCAGGCCTTGGGGGTCGAGTTAACCCCTTCGCATCCGACGCGATCGCACCCGTGCCAGACGTGTAATATCTAGAAGCGCTTGGCACAGACTGCAAGCAATCTGGTTTAGTTCTTGGGAGCCCAATATTTGACATGCAATTAAAAGGCTACGAGCTTTGCTAACTGTTATAAATTTCTTGAGCAAGCGTGGCTGTTAAAGTCCAGTTTTATTAGCCACCTGTGCACGCTTTATTCTTTAAATGGGGGCGCTGGCCCTGTAAATCTGACTTTTAAAAATTTACGGTATCAGATGTTATTGAAGTATCTTTACAGCGCTGCGCTGTTGTTGCAGCTGCAGCTTTGATAGCTTGTGTTTGCAGCTACTGCGGGTCTGGTTTTGTGGGTGAGCTTGTGTGGGGGGCACGTGTGGACGCACAGAAATGCTTTTGTGATGTTCCCATTGAGGAACATGGGAATTGGACAGGGCACGGTGTTAAGGGCAAGAAGCTGTTCCCTGAGCTTCAGAAACTCTCAAATCCCGAGGGTTGAAGCAGCCTTTAACCGTTCAACAAATCTGTTTTCAGGCATCTGGTAGTCCGGAACAAAATCAACCCAAACCTTCACCATGCTGCGGTCACGTTTATTGCGGTGAAACGTCAACTAGGATGGTCTTCAGAGAACATAAGGTCATTTGGGTTGGAAGGGACGTCCATGGAGGTCTCTAGTCCAACCTCCTGCTCAAAATAGGTCAGACTTTTAGGTCAAGCTGCATTTCTTAGGGTTTTGTCTTTAAAACCTCCAAGCATGGCGGCTGCAGCATCTCTGGGCAACCTGTGTTTTCATTATATCCAGTAAGAGCCACTGATGTTTTTTGTGTGTGTTCTAAGTCCTCCTGCCACCGTGCACCACTGTGAAGAGCCTGGCTCCATCTTCTTGGTGATCTTCTCGTAGGGATTGAAGGTGGCTACCAGGTGTCGCTGAATGAAGCCTTCTCCAGGCTGCCTAAGCCTGGCTTTGCCAGGACATGTGCCCCAGCCCATGTTAGTGGTCTCCACCTGACACATCTGGTCGATGCCATCCCTGTCCCCAACTGCGCACACTGTTCCAGATGTGGTCTTACGAGCACTGAGGTCCTTGGGGTGTGGTGAACAAACTGTTCTGGTGACATTGCCAAGGGCTGTATCAGATGGAGTATTCCCCTGGCTCTGAGTCCCCAGCCAAAGGATGCTCTGGTTTTTGTTATGATTTAGTTAGTATTTTATCTGGCTCTGGTGGGTTCTCTTGTAAGACTGTAACTAGATTTGTGCTGTTGCTCTTCTGGCAAGGAGATGGTCTTGAACCTTGAATCCTGGGGTCAGTTTTGGGCCCCTCACACCAAGAAAGGCCTTGAGGTGCTGGAGTGAGTTGAGAGGAGGGAACGGAGCTGGTGAGGGGCTGGAGCACAAGTGTGATGGAGCGGCTGAGGGAGCTGGGGGGTTCAGCTGGAGAACAGGAGCTGAGGGGAGACCTTCTGATCTCTGAACTGCCTGAAAGGAGCTTGGAGCCAGGGGGGTCGGGCTCTGCTCCCCAGGAACAAGCGCCAGGAGCAGAGGAAACGGCCTCAAGTTGCACCAGGGGAGGTTGAGGTTGGATGTGGGAACAATTTCTTCCCCAAAGGGCTGTGGGGCATTGGAACAGGCTGCCCAGGGCAGTGCTGGAGTCACCAGCCCTGGAGGGCTGGACAGACGGACATGAGGTTCTCAGGACATGGGGCAGGGACAGGGGTGGGGGAACGGTTGGACTCCATGATCATAGAGGATCTCTTCTAATCAAAGTGATTCTATGATTAACAGTCTGTAGGCTACTCAGCCTTGTGTTTGGGTTCTTGGGAAATACATGAATGTAGTTGTAGAATTGATGCTGCACGTGTGAACCTTGTGCAGGACAGATGCCCTTCTTTGTGCTGCTGGGGTGAAGCTCATACGAAGCACCAGGACCTGCCTTGCCCCTTCATGGTCAAGGATGAAGGACTTATGGTGAGATACTTCAGGCATTCACTTGGTGACAGTGTTGGAAGTCACAGTTGTCCATCCCATGAGCTTTGTCTGCTGGGCCTCAGATACTCATAGGATCATTTTGGCTGGAAAAGACCCTCAAGATCGCTGAGTCCAACCATTCCCCCACCCCTGGCACTGCCCCATGTCCTGAGAACCTCATCTCTGCGTCTGTTAAACCCTCCAGGGGGTGAAGATGGGGAGATCCTTGCATGATATCATTGTCCCGGAATGCAAATTTCTGGGATCCGGCGAGACTCGGGTCAGCTCTCCCGTGAGCACAGACAATAAAAATCGGTCTCCCGCAGAGGGATGATGGGATTTATTGGGGCTGCACGTGGCCCAGGTCTGGCTCTTGCTCGCCTGCTTTATAGAAACCTCTAAAACTTGAGAGCGCTACCAGGTGTCCCCAGGCGTTCCGTCTTAATTCTGAAATCAGTGTGGGACCGCGGCCAAGGGCCGGACACCACACCGCAGGCAATCTCATAAGCCTTGTCTTTATTATCTGAAGCCCAACTAGCGGTGTTCTGCATCATCGTCTATTATGTGGCGTTTTACACTGATCTGCAAAGATCTGCCCTGGCTTTAGAGTCTCTTTGGGGTATAATTTTAAACCGTTCTTTTTTAATATCGGTAAAGGCATGACTAGTTTGCTTTTGCAGCAGACTCAGGTTTTGTGTCTTACTTTTAAAAACACGGTGGCTCTTGGCTAAAAGTGCTTATGGGGCTTTAATATCTAATCTGTGACTCCCGAGTTTGTTTCATATATGCCAAATAGCGCTTTTTGAGGGTGCTTTTCCTCAGAACTACAGATTTCGGGTGTCACGTCCTCCTCTCTTCCCGTGCCACTAATAAAAGCCGCTTACATGATGTGATTTGAAAACACTAATAATTTCCTTTTAGGCGGAGACCTCATGTACCGAGCATCATCCAGGCTGGGGAAAATTAGCTTTTCTGCCTTATAAACCCCTGTTGCTGCTGGAAATGTTGACAGAGCCCCTTGCTTGGCGGGCTGTGTGGTGCCACCGGAATGAGATGTCAATCCTTGCGTATGGGTGGGACAGCCTGTGTACAGCTGGGCCTTGTAGCCTTTATCACAACCTACTCCAGTGATTTTTCTTCTTCCTTGTTTTTCCCCAAGTCTTTATTAGCTTTTCTCCCTTTTAAGCCAAATTCTTGCCATTTACTGCTTCCTGGACCCAGTGCTTTCTGATTGACTTAAAAAATAATGCTAAAACATGTCCCGTGTAGATTAAGCTGCCGAAACGCCTTCGGGGCGCTGTTTGTAGGCCTGTGGTGTTGCTTTGCTGAGAGAAAGTGAGTAGTTTAATTTCTTCCATATTTCCTAAATCTCTCCGGCTCGGATGCAAAGTACTGGGACATTTGAAGATGCTTTTTGCTGTTGTTAGGAGACACCGATGGAAATGTCGCAGATACGGCTGCGATTCCGCCTCTTGGGGGAAGCGTAATGTGTCCGAAAGGTTCAGGGTCGCTGTTGGAAGCCGAAGACCTTAGAGCTCTGCTCTAGGGGTGTTTTTTGGGGAATGGGGAGTGAGAAAGAAGTTTTGCAGGCTCTGAAGCCTTAGAACCATGTTCCAGTTCTGCTTGGCCGTATAGAGCTCTGCTGCATGTGCAGGTTTGATGCTGTAACGTTCTCCCATCTCCATGGGCAAGCAGAACGTGTTCTGTGACAGAACCGCCCATCGTCAGTCCTCAGGTTTGCCCTGGGCCTGGGGCTTGTCCCACCTTGTCCTTGTATCCAAACAAGTTGTCTCTGTGTCACGGTCCATTTGGCAATGGACTCATGATAATTTGTTTACCTTGAACTCGAAGCGGAATGCCAACCAAAATGCCAAGGGGTTACAATTCAATCAAACAGTGTTATTTTGCCCGTAAAGCGGCACACGATAGAGAGAGAGTAGGAAAAAGGGAAAGGAAAAAGAAAAAGTGAAGGAAAAAGAAAAAGGTGGAAACGAGGATTTTGATCACCAGCAAAGGTGACCCTCTGGTTTCCGGTCCCGTGGAGTCCTGCCAGTCCTGCGTCGTGATCCGGGATCCTCTGGTGGGAAGATCTTAACGGTGTCCATTCCGGAGTCATCTCTTATGCTTCTTCACCCCTCCTCGCTCCCATTGTTTGAGGCCAATTTCCACCTTTGTTTAGCAATCCAGGCTTAACTGCGCAGGCCTGGAAAGTCCCCGCTTTGCTTGCCAGGACCCGTCTGCACCTGCGTGGCCTCGCATTCAGGGGTCTCTCTGGTCCACTGGGTGACCTCAGGACCCTTGGCGAGCTTCTGGGTGTGCTCTTCTTCATTGGCCTTTGTTTCAGGAAGGACGTGGGGGCAGGTGTGACTGAGGCAGCAGGTGAGAACACATCTTCTGGACGGCAGCTCTTGTCCCCGGGTTGGAGAGACCCTCATGACAATCGCTTTTAGAAGGTGGGGGCTGGTTTGGCTGAGGCAGCAGGTGAAGTCTGTACAGCAGCCATTGTTACCGGTAGCCCCCTGGATCAGAGAGACCTGTGCAACACAATTCTTCTCCTCAGGCCTCTCTCCAAGCCATTGTCCATCTGTTCTTTCTGTCAGAGTTCAGTTCTCCTAGTCCCTGATGGCAAATGTTTCAGGCAAATACTGTTCCATATTCAGACGGACTCTTACACTCCTTTGCTGAAGCTTCTGGTGTAACTCATGTTCCTGGCCTGTTGTTTGTAATTTCTAGGTGAGGTTGAAGGTTAGTTATTGGCCTTCTCTGTGGAGCCTCAGGAGTGAAACCCTATAGCTTGTCAACTTCTTATAAGACCACCACTCCTGTTATTTATTTAGCTGTTCTTCTATGGCCAAGTGAAATGCTCTTGTGAAACAGAGAGCTTCCTGACTGCTGTCTCGTTGTGCTTCCTCCTTCACCACCCCTGTTGTGAGAGACACCCAGTCCTTGGGGTACCCATCATTTATATAAGAAATATAACAAGAGCAAGTGTAGAGTCTTGAATCTGGGCAGGAACAACCCCAGGTTCCAGTGTAAGTTGGGGAATGACCTATTAGAGAGCAGCGTAGGGGAAAGGGACCTGGGGGTCCTGGGGACAGCAGGGTGACCATGAGCCAGCACTGGGCCCTTGTGGCCAGGAAGCCAATGGTACCTGGGGTGGGTTAGAAGGGGGTGGTCAGTAGGTCAGAGAGGTTCTCCTGCCCCTCTGCTCTGCCCTGGGGAGACCACACCTGGAATATTGTGTCCAGTTGTGGCCCCTCAGTTCCAGCAGGACAGGGAACTGCTGGAGAGAGTCCAGCGCAGCCACCAAGATGCTGAAGGGAGTGGAGCATCTCCCGTGTGAGGAAAGGCTGAGGGAGCTGGGGCTCTGGAGCTGGACAAGAGGACACTGAGGGGGGACTCATTCATGGGGATCAATATGGAAAGGGGGAGTGTCAGGAGGATGGAGCCAGGCTCTTCTCGGTCACAACCAGTGACAGGACAAGGGGCAATGGGTGCAAACTGGAACACAGGAGGTTCCACTTAAATTTGAGAAGAAACTTGTTGGGGGTGAGGGTGGCAGAGCCTGGCCCAGGCTGCCCAGGGTGGTTGTGGAGTCTCCTTCTCTGCAGACATTCCAACCCGCCTGGACACCTTCCTGTGTAACCTCATCTGGGTGTTCCTGCTCCATGGGGGGATTGCACTGGATGAGCTTTCCAGGTCTCTTCCAATCCCTGATATTCTGTGATTCTGATCAGATTTATACTGATACTATATTGACCTGCTGGGATGCTCGTGTACCATTTGTCTTTTCTCTGATCCCATGGAGCATTTAGGTTTTGATCATAGTCTTATTTTGGGGAACAGATGGAATGCTGCTAATATTGACCTCCTTATAGTTTGTTTTGGACAAAGGAGGAGCTTGGAAGGTCCCTTCAACCTAAGCCATTCCATGATTCTTCCATATGTTGTGTGCTGTATGAGTGTAATGTAGCGGCATTAGGCTGTTCTTACAGAGAAGAACAGTGTTTGCTTAATTTCTGTATCTGTCTGGGTCTCTTTAATGACTTAGGTTGGCAACAAGGTGGGATTTGGGAAGCCTGTATGTGGCAGATGAGCTGCAGGTGTTTAATGGCACCCGTTTGGTATGAAGTGGAAGTATCTGCTGATGCCACGTGGGCTCTAGAAGAGTTTAATGTCTGAATTTTAACGTTGACGATTGATATTTTTGCTTCCTATCTGCACCAATGCTTCTCTGAGACAGAGGAAGAGTTGGAAGAGAGTGGCAGGTGCTAAATCCCATGGTTTTAATCAGCACTTAGACATAAGCACACCGATTTTGCTGTTCCAGGTTTCTTTGCATTAGGAAGCCCAAACAAGGATTCTTTCTATGCAAACTGTGTCTTTTTAACGTATCTCCGTTGGACTTTGTGATTCCCCTTTACAAGGGCACTGGTTTCTCTCCAGGCCTTGTAGTGTCAGCAGAAACAGAAGATAATTCCATGGGCAGAAACAAGTGCAACTCCGGTCAAGTTCCCTAACGTGCAGTAAATAAGCAGCAATTTCTTCAGTTGTTTTGAATTCCGCAGACAGTAGGGATGGAAAACGTCTCGTGAACGTTGTCTCCCACGCTCTGCTGCTGTCTTGACCGTGGACAAGCAGTTGACATGCACAAGTTCAGAAGGATGTCGTGGTCTGACGTGCAGATGAGGAGCTGATGGGATTTCCATGTTCAGAACGTCTCTGAGTTGAACGCTGTCGCTTGGCCATGGGGACTATAGAAGGATTCAAACCAGAGTCTGTCGACACTCTTTATCTGTCAGAATTGCGGAGTTATGTAGCTCCAAAGTAATGAAGACAGGCTGTAAATTAGAATTATATCTGTCACATGTAATATCTGTATGCGAGTACATATTGACTCCTGGTGAAACTTCAACGTGGTTATTGTACAGGGTGTTTCAGAAATATGGACCCAATTTGAAATCGCCATATCTTTGGGATTGGGTCCATCCTTTTGAAACAGCCTGCGTGAGAGTTGATCGAAGGATTCTTGCGTGGATTTTGGGTTCTTTCTCCATAGGGTGTTTCTTTTCATGGGGCAGATGTGTTCTATGCAATACATGTGTTGCCACTAAAAGCACAGAAATGATCTAAATGAGAAGTATTCAATTTTACAATGGTCTTTAGGCTTGAGTCGAAGTGCTGTCGCTTTTTTCAAGTTTTACGGAACGTTGATTTCACTACAAGAAATAAAGACATTATTTTAACTGGTGGCCGCTTTATGGTGTAACAGAAGAAAAAGGCAACGTGTAGGGGATGTCTGGGAATTGTAGGAATTGTATGAAATGTTGTAATAGCGGCTCTGGGAGAGGAGTTTGCGTTAATCACCCTTTCGGAGGTTCAGATTTCTGGGTAATTTTGTGTCAATTTGGCAGCTGTGTGTCCAGGTTCAGCCTCTGGACGTCCCGTACCTGGGCAGGGATGGGGCAGGAGGGACGGAGAGCTGAGCAGTTCCAGTGCTCATTCCCCACCTTGGCATCACACCTGATCCTAAAGAAAAACCCCATTGAACTGAAGCAAAGCCTTTCTGAGTGATTTGCCTTGTGCAGAAGTGATCTGGGACAGCCCAGGGCTGCTCTGCCTCCCGGGGGCTCATCTCCTGTTGTTAACACCCCTTGTCAAGACGTTTGGGATTTTCATCCATCCCAATGACCCAATAACGCTTCATTTTTTCTTTTCTTTGCATTCTAGAAATGAGCAGCCTGCAATCCCCTCATTAAGGAATTCCAGCTGCCCAAATCTGATTTATATACAGAAACAGAGCAAAAAGTTAGAGCAGAGGGAGCCCGTCCGAGCTCGTGGTCTTGGTGTTGGTGATGGGGCCTGTGGTTGGGTTCTTCTCACGGGAGGTGCTTTCACCTCGTTCCTCACCTGAAAAACAGTGTTTTAACACATGGGTTTTGCCCCAAAAAGTGTCTTCAGCAAAACAAGTAAACAATGTTCCCATCATGGATGAGGACGCACCTTTCTAGGACTTCATAGTCCATATAGAGCGTTAACGAGGACCCAGCGAGACAGTGCTGGAAGAGCACCTGGCGTTGGGTTTTTCTTTGGAGCGCTGCTTGGATCTGCTAATCCTACCCAATTCTTCAGCCTTTCAGAGTCGCTTTTGTGCAGGTAGCCAGATGCTGATTGCTGTTGACTTCTGATCCCATAAAACCTCCATGGAACAGCTGGAAGCAATTGCGAGCAAGCCCATGTTCTTTTGTTTAACGAGACAAAGCCTATTGTGCGCCGGAGCAGCGCGTGAAGGATGGTTTTTGCTCTGCTGTGCCGAGGGACAAAGGGCTGAGCACTTCATCTGAAAAATTACTTTCCCAGACAAAAGAACAAACCATCGAAGCAAATGTGACGCGCGAGCTGGAATTGCACTCTCTGGTATGCGGGGGATGCAGCGCCCGCCGTTTCGCCGACATCTGCATCCAACGGGGACTGCTTGGAGAGGTATTGGAAGTGTGTTCCCATCGAGAAAGTGCTTTGTAGTGTTGGAGCCGTCCTTGTAAAGGCTGCTTGAAAGGTGCGCGCCGGGTTCACGGCGGCCAGAGTATCCGTTTCTGAAGGATCAGAGTGAGCTGTAATATGCTAAAAATTAGCAGCGTGTTTCTCTCCTGTCTGAGTCAGGGAAGGGAGCAAATGCCATTTAGAGAGGTTTTCCATGTTTGAAACTGCTTGAAAAAATGATAGAAATAAAAAAAAAAGGAAAAAAAGGCATGTCTGTATGCCTGCCCTGGTTCTCTGTCCGCTCACTCAAAGCTGCTTTGCTGGCAGGAGATGTCCCAGATGTACCTGCAGGATTCGCTTCTTGCACACCGAATACTTCGCTGCTCCTTCGCATCCCTCCCAAAGCTCTTGTATTTACCATGAGTCCTTTTAAACGGATCTTGTAGCTGTCAGTGTCCTTCCCTCGTCCTGTAGATCCCATGGACACCTTAGTGCGGCCTTTCCGGACTTAAGGGTTGATAAGATGGGGAGGGACTTCAGAGCAGGGCCTGTTGTGACAGGACAAGGGGTGATGGTTTTAAACTAAAGGAGGGAGATTCAGGCTGGACATGAGGAAGAAATTGTTGGCCCTGAGGGTGGTGAGAGCCTGGCCCAGGTTGGGCAGAGAGGTGGTAGATGAACCATCCCTGGAGACATCCCAGGCCAGGCTGGACGGGGCTCTGAGCAACCTGAGCTGGTGAAGATGTCCCTGCTCATGGCAGGGGGGGGCACTGGGGGAACTGGGAAGGTCCCTCCAACCCAAACCCTTCTGTGACCATCCAGACCTCCATGTGGGCACGGAGAGAGGATCACAGAGATATCTGGTTATCTTCTGGCTCACCTGGAACCCCGGTGGCTCCAGCACCAGGATGTCATTTCTCAGTGGTGAGGTAGATTTTGGCCGAGGTGCGACCACGACCGCACATCTTGTGGGGTGGGCAGAGTGAATACAGGCGTCTGGAGCCACCTGTGTCACCTTCTGAGTTGACGAGTAGCACTGAGATGCTGATTTTTGTACTTGTAGACTCCGAGGTTTTGCGTGGCGTCATGTTTGACCTAAGCAATACCTTTAGAATCCTGTACTTCGTAGGCTTGATGGTTGCCACAACCATACGATTCTTTGACTCTAAGTACATTTGAGTCTTAGAGCGTGAAAAGTATGATTTCACCAGAAGTTTTCATTTGCGGGGGGGATGTAACTGAAGGCAACGGGCTGTAATGAGGTTCAGTGCTGGGGCTTTGCGGAAGGGGTTGTGTAAAAGCCGAGCGCGAGGCTGCCGCTGTGGATTATTAATTGGGTGCGTGCACGCTCTTGTTTTTGAAGGGCTGAGTTACACTTGCAGCGTTTTTGCTCTTTTAGTCTGACTTTACTAGTCCCAGTGTTTGACAGACTGATCTGAGGCTTTGGCTGTTGGAAACCACTTCAATGGGTCCTGTGAGCCGTAAAGTTTATCAAAGTCGGGGCCCAAGGAGCCCTCAAACTTGAGCAATCAATCCCGTACGTACCGTTTCACTGGAGGTGGAGGACCAAAGGCTTCCCTTGGCTGGCTTCTCAGACCGAACCAAACTATTTTAACTTTTAGAACTGCTTTTTAACCTATTACTTCTTTAAAGTTAATGGCACAGCAAGCGGGCTGCGAATGCAAAGCCTGGAGCTGGCGGCAAGCGTGGACTTTGGATTGGAGACGTGATCTATCTGATGAACTTGCCTGCTTTGCCGGTGGCTTTAGGTATTTACGCCCGCCTGATGGTTATTTTTTTTATGGTGGTTTCTCTCCCCTTCCTTGTGTTTGAGACGCCAGCTCCCTCCTCCGTTGTTTCCCAGACTGGTTGAGGAGCTTTGCTCCGACCTTGGCTCCCGTCGCTTTGGATATTGCAAAACAAGGGACCAGCCACGGCAGATGGGGCCAGAGGTCTCTTAATTGCAGCTTCCACCGCTCATAAGCTTCCCATTAAGATAAGCTGTGGGAACTGTTGATATTTCTACTGCAATAATTCATCTTATCGGCCGGCTGGCTTGGAGCTGTTAACTGCGGAGCCGGCGCGTTGCGCCAGCGGGACGGGGCGCTCGCTGTTGAACGCTTGCCGTGTACACGAGCGAGGGAGGTGTGAAGGGCAAGAGTGCATCTGCTGGGGCAAGGCGTCTTCTGCCCAGGGCAGCGTTGGAATTTGGCAATCAAACGGCTTTCGTGCCTCTGGAGTCGCTTCCGTGGCTGCTGCATGTGAGCCGGCCACATGGAATTAAATTCTTGGAAAGCTTAATGAGAAGGGATTGATGGGTGCCCAAGGAGAGCCTTTAGAAGTGCTGTAGCTGAAGCAGAACGCTGCAGACTAATTATTGTAATAGATGCAGGAGAACACATCTCTGCTGCTCCAACGGGGGTTTGTCCTGCTTAGACGCCAAAATCAATGAACCACGAGACTGAAATCCTTTAGAAACAGCCACACCAGCTCTGATAGTCACCCAGTTCCTCATTTATCTTGTTTTCATCCCTATTAATTTCATTAGAGACTGGGGCTTAGTTTCTGGCGTGGGCGGGTTGACGTCCCTTGCAGGTCCCCCCGTGTTGTCACGTCCCGTGTCTCTCCCCTGTGCTGTAACTCATCCTTTCCTGGTTTTTGACAGAAAACGAGGCTCGTCGCTTTCCCATTTTGATGGTGAAGATGAAAAAAAGCTTTATAGGCTTATTTTTATACAATAAGTCTCAGATTGGGGTTACTAATTGGGGAGGAGCAGCGTTTCGTAGTGCCCGGGTCCATCTGTTCCAGGACCGTGCGCAGATGCGTGTGTACATTGGGGCGTTGATTTCTTATATTTGGGGAGTTCTGATCTGCGGAAAAACAAACTAACGAAAGGGTTTTTTAAATTATTCTTTTCTCTTGATAAATTAGAAACATTCATTTGTGATTTTTTTTATAAGAGGCAAAACGATGGCATTTATTAGCTTGAATTTCCATGGCTAGTTAACTTGGCCTGTGCGTGGGTGGCTGATTAATCCTCCTGTTGCTGGAATCTTCCCGAGGAATTCTCCGTTAGTGCAGCGGGACGGGCGCCCACTGCGGGGAGCTGGAGTGGCCAACCGGCATCTGCTGCCGGGCGCCGGGTGGGCTGCGTGGACGGCAGATAATGTGCGTTTGTTGGTGGGATTTCTCGTTCCCACGGCGTTAATCCACGTCAGGACCGCTCGTCTGCTCACTTGTCCATGTCCTGTGCAGGAAGGGAGGGACGTGCGCTGGGAACGCGTTTTCTGTAGGGTTGAAGCTTCTGCTTTACGCAGGAGCATTTGGGACCACGGGAGCATCTTCTCTGCAGGTCTTGGAGGAACCAGCTGTAGGAACCTACAGAGACACCTCCTGACAAGCTGTGCAAAGCTGTTTTCAATCACCTTTGGCTGTCTGCAACCAAAATGACCTGCATTGTCCAGATTCCTCTCTTTTTCGGTATAATTTGTTTTAGCTTTTTTATTCTGAGCCCTAAGGAAGCATCAGGAAGGCCAATGGTACCTGGGGTGGGTTAGAAGGGGGTGGTCAGTAGGTCAGAGAGGTTCTCCTGCCCCTCTGCTCTGCCCTGGGGAGACCACACCTGGAATATTGTGTCCAGTTGTGGCCCCTCAGTTCCAGCAGGACAGGGAACTGCTGGAGAGAGTCCAGCGCAGCCACCAAGATGCTGAAGGGAGTGGAGCATCTCCCGTGTGAGGAAAGGCTGAGGGAGCTGGGGCTCTGGAGCTGGACAAGAGGACACTGAGGGGGGACTCATTCCTGGGGATCAATATGGAAAGGGGGAGTGTCAGGAGGATGGAGCCAGGCTCTTCTGGTGACAACCAGTGACAGGACAAGGGGCAATGGGTGCAAACTGGAACAGAGAAGGTTCCACTTAAATAGGAGAAGAAACTTGTTCCTGGTGAGGGTGGCAGAGCCTGGCCCAGGCTGCCCAGGGGGTTGTGGAGTCTCCTTCTCTGCAGACATTCCAACCCGCCTGGACACCTTCCTGTGTAACCTCATCTGGGTGTTCCTGCTCCATGGGGGGATTGCACTGGATGAGCTTTCCAGGTCCCTTCAACCCCTGACACTCTGGGATTCTGTAATCAGGGGTTGCTTTGCACTTGACCGATCTGTGGTCCTCTCTGGAGCAGCTCCTTAGCGGGACAACCCACAGACACACACAATCAGGAGACACAATGCTGGTGCTTTTCTCCTCCAGAAAAAAGCTTTGGAGGGAAGCGAGAGGTGAAGATAAGGTGAACTTCACCCCTGGATATCAGGCAGTAACCGTGAAGTCGCCACGGTTGAAACCAAAGTGAAGGTCCAGCATCCAGTGGCCACCCAGGCAGCGTCTCGGTCGCGTGGTCTGGATGGCGGCAACTTTGAGCCATTTTATTGATTTTTAATTGATCTTTTCAATGCATAAGTTGAGGGTTGCGGGGGCAGATGACATCCTCTGTTTGGGATTGCGCTCTGGGTGAAACAATAGGCCCGGGAAGTCTCGCTCCTCCGCCTCTGCGCGGTCCTTTTGAAAGCTGAGGCCTTTCGGAGTTTAGCGTTATGAATACCTTGGGCTCAGTGGCATATGCAGAACAAATGTGAATCAAACACAAAAATAATTCCTTCAAGAATTTTATTTATTGATGTGGTAGCGCAATACTACACTGTTTACAATAGAGAGTTAAGTGGGATTTGGGGTTTGCTGGGAAGTTGACAGCTTGCGGTCCCGAGCAAAATTTCTGACTTTTGTGGCATGAAAGAATAAAAGCTATGCTCTTGAAATGGTTATTTAGAAATGATTTGGAAGTTTGTTCCCTTTCCAGGGGGGGAGAGCCTGCCAGGATTGCGGTTACCGCGAGGCTGAAATGTTGGATGTGAAGAAAATGAAAGAAATCACAGAAGTCTGTTTGCATTAGAATAACAAGATAAAGAACGTCGCGGGGGCTCGGGGGGCGCTCAAACGAGATGCAGTTGTGAACAGATTTCCCTCGCTCCCTTTCTCACGGGTAAGATCTCGAACGGAGCCTCCGAGCAGAGGAGCCGCTGGGGGAGCAGAGGTGATTCGGGACGTGGAGCTCGGCCGTGGCGTTGGGACGGGGACGGGAGATGCGGGCAGGGAACGGGCGCAGCGTGAAGGGCCGGTCTCTGTTCTTTCTTGTTGCCATCAGGGTTTATTTTGCAGGCGCTACAGTCTTAGTTTTGTGCCAGCCCGTGTGGTTTTGTCTCCCGTCCCTCCCTCGGTCACCATCGGTGTTTGTTGGTGTCCTGCCCGCTTGGCCACGTTGGGACCGGGTACGTTTGGATGTGCAGCACCAGCAGCTGGGGACAGGGATGAAATCTGTGCCCAAAAGGAGATAATAAATAACAGATTATTGTTATTATTATGTTTTTCATTCTCTGCCAGAGGCTTTTGGCATAATGCAAAAGTTGGGTAGTGGTTGCTGCCTTCTCCATAAGAGCAGTCACGGGGAATAACATGCAGGGTAGGAGATCAGACGGTGCTGCTGTCGCATCCAGAACAGGTGCCCGGTGTGACCCCGTCCCCACCCAGCCATGATAAACCCGAGCCTGCTCTGGAATTGCTGAAGTTAATCTCGTTTTCTGCTCATGATGCACTGCAGATGAATCACAGAACAGTTTGTGTTGAAGGGACCTTCCCAGATCCCCCAGTGCCCCCCCTGCCATGACAGGGACATCTTCACCAGCTCAGGTTGCTCAGAGCCCCGTCCAGCCTGGCCTGGGATGTCTCCAGGGATGGTTCATCCACCACCTCTCTGGCCAACCTGGGCCAGGCTCTCACCACCCTCAGGGACAACAATTTCTTCCTCATGTCCAGCCTGAATCTCCCTCCTTTAGTTTAAAACCATCACCCCTTGTCCTACCACCGTGACTCTTCTGAACAAACACTTCTCATCACAGGAGCCCCGTGTGTCCCTCAGCCACGTGCATCTCCCGGGGACACAGTGAAGCAGCGGTGAGGTGGGCAGGGGGACATCCGAGGGACATGGGTTTGTTTTCGGTTGTGCAAGAACCCCGTGGTGGTGTCAGATGCCAACTATTTGTTTACTTCTTTTAAGATCTAACATAATGAGTTTGTTTACAAGGCTTCAGATAGACCAGAAAGCACCCATGTGATTATTTGGAGAACATAATCTCCTCAAACCATTGCTCAAGCAACAGAAAGACCTGAGTACCTTTTTCACCCTCTTGTTTTTTAATTAAACCCTGAAGCTTAGTCTTCCAGTCCCAAAGAATAATCACGTTGTCTCATCATTTGTTGTTGATTCCCTGTTAGATTCTTGTGGATCATTTCAAGCGCATAATTTGCGGCGGCGCTCTGTGTTGTGGTGGACCCAGGAAGGCGTTAAAACCAGCGCATGTGTTTTTAACATGCGGGGGGCGAACAACCTGCAAAAAGGGTTCGGGTGTCTGGGCAGGGCTTGGAGAACAGAGCCTTGTGCAGGTTCAAGGGCAGGAGCAGCTGTGAACAGAGCTCCTTGTGTTTGCTCCCAAATGCGAAACCAAGTTAAAAGAAACTGTTCCCCCTGGTTTTGTCTGTTCTTATGTTGTTGGGTAACGTGAGTATGAAAATAACTCCAGCTACTGTTGTATTTCCAAATACCTTGTATTTCTTATTTAGGAAATAAGGACATTAGGGATATGCTGCTTGCAGTAACTGCGTCTCTAAGTTCGTGATCTCTGATCTTGGCTTGACTGCGGCTCCAACAGAAACTGCAAAGTCCGTATCAAAATTACACATAGAATAATCCTTGTTGATGCTGGCAGGGTTTGGATCCTGATGTTCTGTCTCCTAAACTGTGTGCAGCTGGGTATCCCAGGCATCCACACCTCTTGGAATTCTTTTTAAAGTCTTAGACCCAGTTTTTCTTGATGGAAATGTCTGCAGTGTGTCATCTGCTGCGTTTTTCTTATTATAGTATATAGATATTTTCTTCTATTTGCAAAGAATCCGAAGCCTGTCAGGTTAATGGAGAACTGTCCTTGAGTTCTGAGAATGGAAGTTGTTTCAGTTCCTACTGTGGTAATATCTGTGCCTGTCCTACACTAGGGCTGGACTTTGTTAGAATGCCTTGGTCATCTCAATTCTTAAATATCCAGGGCCAAATATTGCCAGGATTTGTAGAATCATAGAAACCTTTTGGTTGGTAAAGACCCTCAAGATCATTGAGTCCAACCATAACCCAGCCCTGCCCAGGGCAGTGCTGGAGTCACCATCCCTGGAGGGCTGGACAGACAGACATGAGGTTCTCAGGACATGGGGCAGGGACAGGGGTGGGTTATGGTTGGACTCCATGATCTTGAGGGTCTCTCCCAACCAAAATGATTCTATGACCTTCTGCAGGTGGCTTGGAGTAGATGGTCTCCAGACCTCAATGGTCCTATGATCTCTGGCTTGCAGGAGAGTGTTATGGGCAGTTTGTGCCTCTGACGTTGGGTGACAAATGTGGTTAGACCACCTCTTAGCTGGTGGACATTGACTAGTGGACCCAAAGGTGTTGCAGATGGGTTGGCAGCTCCTTGGTGTCACATTCAAATAGACTTGGGATCCTATCACAATGTCATTGTGTTGGCCAGAGCTACCTTGTGCAGATGGGGTGGACAGGGAGGAGGACACTCCACCTCCGGACCTGCTGACCCCAGGAGGTTGGACTTCATTTGGATTTTGAAAGATACAGAGAGGCAGTGGAACCCTCCTGCCTGTTGTTGACTCACACGCTGTTTATCCCTTTCCCGTGGCTGTTAAAAGCCTCATAATCCCACTAAATTGTCTGACCCTTCACTTCTCCCTCGTTCTGTTCTCATTTCGGTCCTCGCGGGAGGAAGCTGGAAAGCCAATCTTTGGCCTTTTAATCACGTTACTTCACCGATTATTGTTCACTTCTGATTTTTCTGTTAATGTTTGCCTATTGCAGTTGCCTCTTAACTACAGAAAGCTTCTTTAAGCCTTTCAATTCCTAATTGGTGGCGAGGTTGAGCTGCTGTAAACCGCAGCTCTGGGGGAGCTGGCACAAGACTTGACTTGGGAACAGTTGAAATCCGGAGAGAGAATTCCCTGGGTTTATGGAATGAGAGCGCTGGCTTTTTGGCTTTTGCTGAGGGGATGGGAGACTTGAGATGAGCTCTCAGCACCGGCTCCCGCACCCAACTAATAACGTTATAAACCAGAAAGTATTTATAGAGAAAAAGTCATCATCTCTATGGCCGTCTTTCCTGGGAGGTTGGATTGCTTTTCAGATGAAGCAGCACGTGGTGGGAACACGATGGAGAAGGGAACACCGCTCGCCCGCTCCGAATTCCTTGTTAGGCTGTTTCTGGTTTTAATGTTCGCTCCTGTTGCATAACTTTAAATGTTTTCCTGTTTTGATGTCTATTACAATTATAAATCGTAGGGCGCGACCCGGTGCAGCAGCTTGTGCACAGAGCGCAAATTTCTAGCATTCATATACATAACTATATGTATCTATAGGTAAAATTGATCATTCTGGGTTTGTTTTCCCAGCAGGATTTGCCAAGGAGTGGTGGCCGATGGGGAATGAGGAGTTTGTGTTTAGGAAAGGTCAGGAAAAGACTGTAGAGAAGAGGCCAGAGCAGAAGAAACCACGGCAGAGCAAAGTAAAATAGCAAGTAGAAGTGAAATAAGAGAGCAGGAAGGCTGCCGTGTGTTTTTAGGAAGCTGTTGCCAAACCCCGCTGTCTGTATCTCTCTTGGCTTCCAACAAAGGTTCTGTGTTATAAATGAAAAGCATCGATGCCGTCATTGGAAAAGCGGTCCAAGGAAGGTTTGTTACCGCACCTTGTGTGGCACCCTCCTGTTTCTGATGACTTTTAGTAGCTCAGACCTTTTACCTCCATCTTAGAAAACAACTTTATCTCCTGCTTTCCTGGGAATTTTAACCATATTATTCCTTTTTCCCCCTCCTCTGTCTTTATAGCACTTTTGTCTTGTATCTTTATACCTTTAAAAATCCTTATTGTGCTCTTGTAGCAAGAACTGAATGTCTCAGCATCTAAATTATAACTTATAACCTTCTCGGAGGGGGCGCAGGCAGCTGTTAGTATTTATTACAGACATGCCTATGGAAAATACTACCTGCTAGAAAATATCTGTAGCATTTTTTATCATCACCTTTCATGGTCAGACCTTGCACTGGAGCAGGTGCCGGGTGCTCGCATGGTTTTTAGTTGGTCCTGTAGTGGCGTCGTGCCCTTCAATGGAGGAAAGTGGGTTCCTAAAGCTTCCAGCTACATCCACAGGACCCACGGTCTCTGAGCATCTTTGCAGAGGATCCTCCTGGCTCAGGAGATGCAGAAGTGGTGCAGAACCTCTGTAAATTTGGGACCGCGGGCTTCAAAATGGATTCGTATGGGCAGAGGTGGAGGTGGTGAGACCATGAAGATGGTCTTGGAAGACCTGAGATGCAGCAGCTACGTGATGCTACAGGAGGAATGTCCTCCTGGGTCCCTAGCCTGCAATACCCATGGCCTTGCAGTCTTGCTAGGGGAGCTTTGTGGCTTGAGCATTATTTGGGACCTGGCGTGTGGGTGATGACAGCTGTGGGGGTTTAAATTGGAGGGACTTTAGAAATGTAAACCAACTTTGACAAAAGTGTGTGGCCAGAGAGAAGGCCCTCGCGTCCTCCCGCAGCCCTGTTGCTCTGCATTTGTCCTTTTTGGTGTTCCAAAAGGCTAAAAAAAAAGAAGCTGTTCATTTAATTTCCTTCCTTCGAAGAGCCAAAACCAACAGTGTAAAAACCAGACGCATGTCAGGGAGGGAAGAAGCCTTTTCAGCCCCTCGCCCCCCTCTAGGGAAGACGTGATCGTTGACATTTTGGGTTTGTGCTGTTAACCTAGCTAATCCTAAACAAGAGCAAAATGAGCAAATTAACCTCAGGACATGTTATATGTCTTACCATCGGGGAAATATAAGGCGTTCTGTGCAGAAGTGCTATTTTTTAGAGCAGCTGGGGAGAAATTGCTCTTTGTCGGCTGTGGTGGACAAGCTGGTGATGATAAGATGTCGTGGAAACTTCACCTTTGAGTGGTTGCCAGTGCTTCTCGTGGTGGCTTTTGCTTTGCCCTGTCCTCACGTCACCCTGTGTTGACCCTCATTTGTGATCCCTCAACTTCTCCATGGAAATTACAGCTGTTGCGAGTGTCCTTCGTTGGCCGATTCCTGGAGCCACGCAAGTGAAGCAATGGAGGATGGGATGGGTGAGCAGGACATGGAAGCACAACCACGTGGGGTTCCCATTGGTGCTGGAATGATGCTGTTACCTTCCTCCTTCTCTTTCTCCCCCTTGTGTTGTGCTGTTGTGGGTAAACCAAGTGAGTTTGGCTGAACAAGGGACGTGGGGAAGAGGGAGGTGTTTATAAACGGCTGGTTTGGTTCTGGTTCCTCTCATTTAAGTTGACTTTCAAATTACAGCCTGAGCAACCACCCATCTGCCCGGGGTTTGCGGTCAAGTATGGGAACGTCCTTCCAAACCTTCTCCTTTGGAGCATTTCTATCCATGGAGCATCTTCTGTTGGCGCTGCCAGGTGATTTTTGGTTTCAAACCCAAGCCTGTCTTAGGCAATATTAAGACATTTCAGAACAAACGCTGTCGAGCAACGTGACAGAAGGTTTGGAGGCAGGGGAGCAGTCTAGTGAAGTGCTCTGTGTGTCTAGGGACGTTACAGAGGTGCTTGAACTCTTGATACATGAATTTTTCCTATTTCCTCCCTGTTTTGAGAGGTTAAAAATGACAGGGGAAGGGCGAAAAGCAACGTGCACCTATAGAATTGCAAACGGGAGTAACCGGACAGGAACAATTTCAGTAATTACTGATCTTAGAGAACGGTGTTAATGTTCTGGTTTAACGCAAAGCATTTTCTGAGATGTCTTAGAGTAAAGGAAACCTTGTCAGAGTCTTCTCCTCTCGCCAAGGCACAACTTGGAGTGTAGGTCGGGCTTAGCAACACCCGCCTCTACAGTGCTTAAGCCAGGTCCTGCGCTCAGTCTCCCAGTGAAATTAATTATATTGAATCTTGCAAATTTGAAGCTGAGAGCTGTGCTTGAGTTACGAGTTCACTTTCACCAGGAGGCTTTTATAAGAAATGTGAGGTTTCCAGCATTCTTTGCAGGGAGCAATGGTGCGAGGAGCGTGGGGCAGCGCGTCTTTGCTGATTGTGTCCTGCGCCTGAATGGTTTTATGTAAAGTTTTCTAGTTTGCTGATGCCTCGTTTGATGTCAGGAATGAATCTCAGGTCGATTTGGCCGTTGCAAAATTCACTTTTGCAGAAGGAGCAGTATAGGTTGGGAAATTACATATTAGAGAGCAGTGTAGGGGAAAGGGACCTGGGGGTCCTGGGGACAGCAGGGTGACCATGAGCCAGCACTGGGCCCTTGTGGCCAGGAAGCCAATGGTACCTGGGGTGGGTTAGAAGGGGGTGGTCAGTAGGTCAGAGAGGTTCTCCTGCCCCTCTGCTCTGCCCTGGGGAGACCACACCTGGAATATTGTGTCCAGTTGTGGCCCCTCAGTTCCAGCAGGACAGGGAACTGCTGGAGAGAGTCCAGCGCAGCCACCAAGATGCTGAAGGGAGTGGAGCATCTCCCGTGTGAGGAAAGGCTGAGGGAGCTGGGGCTCTGGAGCTGGACAAGAGGAGACTGAGGGGGGACTCATTCATGGGGATCAATATGGAAAGGGGGAGTGTCAGGAGGATGGAGCCAGGCTCTTCTCAGTGACAACCAATGATAGGACAAGGGGCAATGGGTTCAAACTGGAACACAGGAGGTTCCACTTGAATTTGAGAAGAAACTTGTTCCCGGTGAGGGTGGCAGAGCCTGGCCCAGGCTGCCCAGGGGGGTTGTGGAGTCTCCTTCTGTGCAGACATTCCAACCCGCCTGGACACCTTCCTGTGTAACCTCATCTGGGTGTTCCTGCTCCATGGGGGGATTGCACTGGATGAGCTTTCCAGGGCCCTTCAACCCCTGACACTCTGGGATTCTGTGAAAATTCACCTGATTTTGCCATTGTCCAAAAATCAAATGAATGTCTGAATCATGCAGGATAAACTGGGCCTAGTTCAGCTGAACAAATAACGCTTCTCTGTAAAACGGAGTGTAATAACATGCGGAGGATTGGAGAAACATGCCAGCGACCAAGAAAAATACTCTTGCATCCATATTAATTTTTCATTTTCAGTGAGAAGAGAAACCGTAAGTCACTATTAAACAGTATTTCAAAACTTTACATTCTTTTTAAGGCCTCGATACAGCAAACCGTGACTATTTAGGCAAGTGCTTCGGCATGCTTAAGTCACCTTTAGGGGAAATTAAGCACATGCTTAAAGCTGAGTTTGCTCCTAAGCTCATTGCTGAGTTCCAACATCCCAAATTACCGAGGCTTGCTGGAAAATCACTTAAATTTGACATTCCATCGAAATTTTGTTTTAGAAAACAGAACAGAAGAAATATTTCCCCCATGTTCTTAAAATATGGGAGAATATTGTTTTATAAAGGGTTTTTATTGCGTTGTCTGCAGGCTGAGACAATCCAGAGCAGCACAATGGCAAATAAGCAGCACTGGAGGAGCTGGCTGGCCGTTGGGGTTTTGCAGTTCTCCGTGCCAGTCTGAGCGGAATATATGGAGTAGCACACAGGGTGATTTAAAAACAAGGTCCCTCGCAGCTTTAAATAATTATTTCAAATAATAATAATTAAAAAAAATTACACCATCTTTCTCCCACGTCACTTACTCAGATGGGTGGCGCAGGGCACGTTATGCACAGCGAAGCTCTCGCTCCGCTCCTCCTGCCCAAGATTAAAGGATTCAAGTGTCCCTAGAGAGTTTTTTTGACTTATGAAAAAGTAAAAATGAAGCAATTCCGCTGTAATACGGACGTGTTTACAGGAACCCTGTGTGGGACACCGGGGGCTCTAATTTGGGCTGTCAGAAGATGCGAAGTGTCAACGGTGGCCATGGGGTTGGGAGCAGCGGGAGCCTGGAGGTCCTATGGTCAGAAATGGAGACGTTCCAGAGCTGCTGAGATGCTTTGAGGGGAAGGGAAGGGAAGGAGGAGAAAAAAGGGCAATGAAGATGCTGGAGGGAGTGGAACATCTCCCGTGTGAGGAAAGGCTGAGGGAGCTGGGGCTCTGGAGCTGGACAAGAGGACACTGAGGGGTGACTCATTCATGGGGATCAAGATGGAAAGGGGGAGTGTCAGGAGGATGGAGCCAGGCTCTTCTGGTGACAACCAATGACAGGACAAGGGGTAATGGGTACAAACTGGAACACAGGAGGTTCCACTTAAATTTGAGAAGAAACTTGTTGGGGGCGAGGGTGGCAGAGCCTGGCCCAGGCTGCCCAGGGAGGTTGTGGAGTCTCCTTCTGTGCAGACATTCCAACCCGCCTGGACATGACCCTGTGTGATCTGCTCTGGTGACCCTGCGTGAGCAGGTGGGTTGGATGATCTCCAGAGGTCCCTTCAACCCAACCAGCCTGGGATTCTGTGGCTTGTCCAGGTCAGATGGTCCCATCTTGTAGACACAGCCCTTTGGTATTGAGAATCTGATCTTTGAGAGCACTGTCAGGCCCCAGTGTTGCCTCTGCCTTTGGCTAGAGATGATGGAGGGAAATCTGCAGGGGAAATAGATAAAATCAGGGCTACTCCCCGATCCTCCGCACCGAGCACGTGCACACAGGCGTGAAGGCAGCTCTGCAGATTGTACTTACGGTGCCACACACAGGCTGGCGAGGAGCCTTTTCCAGGCGGTGCTGAGGGCTTGGCTGTCGCAGCTGCCTTAGAAAACCGGCATCGCCATCTCTTGGTCTTTGTCCTGTGGAAATGCACACGCTGAGATACCGAGCTCATCAGCAAACCCAAATGTCAGGGTTTTGCGCGCTGTTCCCGCAGTCTCTGCTGCCTCTGGCTACAAAGTGATGAGCGACACGGTAGTGAAGGAGCAGCGAGGTGTTCAGCAGATTCTCGGTTCTCTGCTTCCTCCTGGGCTGCTCGGCTGCCTTTTCTTACTCAAAATATTTGTGGGTTTTATTTTGCCCTTTATTTTTTTTCCCAGCTGTTAGACTGTTCCAGACATTGGTCTGAAATTCAGCTTGACGTTGCTCCTGCCAGCGAATGTTACTGTGTCCCCCATCACTCAGGATGTTGGTATTTAGAAGTGAGGGCCACGTCTCTCTTGCTCTTTACTCGAACGGCGCATAGGACGCCAGGTCCTCCCCTTCCCTCCCAGCTGCCAAGGAGCAGAAGACAACCTGCCCACCCTGAAGTATCCTCTGAAACCGCATGCATCTCAGCTTTGCTCACACGAGTAGGGGGTACAGCAGGTGAGCTCCTTGACTAAAAAAGTCCCATATCCCAGGAGCTCTGTCCCTAAAACAGTTTCTCCTGGAGGGGTGGGAAGCTTGGGCAGGTGAACGTCCACCCTGAGGCTTCGGGAGAGCTTCGCAGAACCTCAGTTTATCTCCAAACCTCCCAGTTATAGCTAGACAACCCGAAAAGTGAACATGAGCCAAAGTGTGCCCAGGTGGCCAGCAGGACACCAGCATCCTGGCTGGTGGCAGCACTGGTGTGGCCAGCAGGCCCAGGGCAGTGACCGTCCCTGTGCTAGGACCTGGGGAGCCCGAACCACCAATACTGGGTCAGTTTTGGACCACTCATGCCAAGAAAGGCCTTGAGGTGCTGGAGCGAGTGGAGAGAAGGGAACAGAGCTGGTGAGGGGCTGGAGCACAAGTGTGATGGAGCGGCTGAGGGACCTGGGGGGTTCAGCTGGAGAACAGGAGCTGAGGGGAGACCTTCTGATCTCTGAACTGCCTGAAAGGAGCTTGGAGCCAGGGGGGTCGGGCTCTGCTCCCCAGGAACAAGCGCCAGGAGCAGAGGAAACGGCCTCAAGTTGCGCCAGGGGAGGTTGAGGTTGGATGTGGGAACAATTTCTTCCCCAAAGGGCTGTGGGGCATTGGAACAGGCTGCCCAGGGCAGTGCTGGAGTCACCATCTCTGGAGGGCTGGACAGACGGACATGAGGTTCTCAGGACATGGGGCAGGAACAGGGGTGGGGGAACAGTTGGACTCCATGATCTTAGCCTAAGTTAATCTCCAACCTAAACAATTCTATGATTCTATCACAAGGCTCAGCTGATCACAATCCAGGCTGGACCCAAACTCATTAATCTTCCTGTTGTTGTTGTTTTGTTTCTCTACACACCACCTGCAACGCGGTGAGATGGAAGGGGGTGCTGAGGACAAGGGAACATTGAATTCAGTTACCGCCGGGTGCACGGAGAGTTGATCTGGCCGCCTTCTCAGCTGCGGTCAACCACGAAATAGGTGGAGACAAAACAGCCCTTGTTGCCAGAAGATAAACACACCCACGAGGTTGGGCCGACCTCAGTAGCTTCAGAGATGGGTCTCAGTCCTCTCCACTCACAGACATTGACGAGTGAAGTCTTAATTAAGACACAGAGATAGCGAATTCACACAACTCTTTCTCCGTGGCATCGCTCTCCCGCCATCACCATCCCTGGAGGGTTGGACAGACGGCGATGAGGTTCTCAGGGACGTGGGGCAGGGACAGGGTGGGTTGTTGTTGGACTCCATGATCTTGAGGGGCTTTTCCAGGGGCTGGAGTTGCTCCGTGCCGTCTCTCTCCTTTGGCATTTCTCAGCCTGTCGTTTTGTAATGTGCCGCGGGCAGAGCGAAGCGCAGGATCTCTGTTCGGTGCCGCGCGCTGGGGAGCGCGGCTGTGGCTCCCAGCGTCTGCTTTCTGCAGGGCTCTGGAGCCGTGGTGCGCTCTCTCGTGCCGACATACGAAAGCCGCCGTCCAACATCTACAGCAGATTGCAATAAATTCTTATTCCTTCTCCTATTTCTCACTTCTGAAGTTGGGAACAGAATCAACTTCATATAAATTATGTTCCTAAAGGAGACTTAACTTCCTATTTTGCTATTTATAGATGGCTCTTTCTGCATGCATATGGATAGCAGCTTTATTTTCTCATCTCCAGTAGCTTCTGTTTGATCTCATGGGTGCTCCTTGTGCATCTCCAAGGAACGCGGCTGCGTAATTTATCCCTTCAAGGCTCTGAAATCATTAAAATGATTTTTGGAGTCCCTTAGAGTCATGCACACGATGTCTCAGAGGGTCAGCTGTGGGTCTGCATGGGAGAGCAGTGCTACCTGGTCTTCTCCTTGTCTTTAAAGGGTGTTAAAAACCAGAAAGCTGGTCGTGAAAGGGTGAGAATAACCCCTGTAATATTGGAGCCAACTGGGTTTGTTGCCTTTGGACCTTAAGGCATTCTTCTCTGTGCTAGTTTGAGACCAATTTAGAAATTCTCGTTGTCCTCAGTGGTTTCACCTTTGTATCCATTGATAGGTCTTGAGATTTGATCACATCTTGTTCTTCTAGCTAACTGAACAAAACCCAACCCAATTTGGTTTTCATCTTCACAGCTGTAGTGACCTCATGGGGCGAAAACATAGGATTTGTTGGCTTTGAACAGAAGAATTCATTTTAGGTAACTCTTGTCCTGCTTGTGACTAATGTAACAACATTTTGGCCTGTGTCTGGGAGGAGGACTCAGGCTGCCCAGAGGGAAACTCCTCTCCTGCGGTGAATGAAGTTCCAGCCCTTATTAACCTGGTATTGACCTTTTTGCTGCTCCTGTCCCAGGGTGAACCAGTTGAGTATCTTTGCAGCACACTTGAGGTGAGATGAATGCAAACCTGATGCTGCAGAAGAAATAACCCCTCTCTGGGGCCAGGAGGAGGAATCGGCCTCCTTGGCCGATTGATCATTTTGCTGACATCTAGAAGAAGCGTGGAACAGCTTGGATCCCTTCCTAGAGCAGAGCTCTGTGTCCAGCCAAAGGGTCGAGCCTGCAATACCCCATTGGCGTGTTCGAGAAGGTTTGTGAAATGCTTCCCTACCCACGAACTGTTATTATCACCTCTCAGGCTATAAAACTTCCTTATGCTTCTCAGTTTTACCCAAACTGACCTCTCGCAGGAGGGACTGGTTTGCTTCCCAGGTTAGGGGAGGTCTCCTGATGACTCTTCTTGTCAATGCAGCGGTGGTTTTATGATTGGAAACTTCTCTAAATTGTTATATCCTTTTAAAGAAGGCAGATACTTCTGTCAGCAGTTGGAGCATCAGCTTCCAGAGTCTATTTGGGAAATAGTCTTTACTTTGTTAAAATACCATCAGAACCTGGTCCTTGGGAGGCTCAGAGCGAGGAAGCCGCATCTGATGCCAGCGGCACAGCCCCGCGTGTCCAGCTCTTGGGCAAGTGCACACATGGATATAAAATTGCCCCAAGTACTGTTCATACCTTTTTTTAGTATTATAGACACTTTATCTCATTGCCTAGGAGAAAATCTTTGCCCTGGAGCATCTCGCTTTGGACTCGTGCGTTCAAGGGAAGATTCTGCATTGAACAGCAACACAGTGAAAGAGCTTGAAATTGAATTTCTCCAGTTAAGGCTCTTCTTGCGTAGATCAGAAATGATGCAGCGAGCTTTGGTTTCTGTCATTAAGAGGATTCCCTGGTTGTGTGGTGCACTTGGCTCTCACGGCTTTTCTTCCATGTCTGTAATATGGATGCAGCGCTTGGAAATAGGTTGACTGTAATTCCAAGGGAGCTGTGTTGGTTCTTTCCCCGTCAATGATGTGCGGGTTTGATTTGGTCTTTGGGCTGTAGGCAGGATGAGGTGACGATGCTTTATCTTGGTTAACAAAGGCCACGTTCTTGGAGATGGGAGCTGTGTTTTGCTGAGGAGCCCCGGCATGTGGAGATATGGGACATCTGGGGGGGGTTAAGCATGTCCAGAAATGGTTCTCTGTGAGCTCATTTGTAATTTTTTACAGTTTTCATAGTTGATTCATGATAGTGCATCTCTGAGAAGGACAATAAAAAGTTGAACGGCTTGATCCAAAATGGAAACATTTTGCAGAGCCTAATTAAACCAACTCATGATTATTATGTAAAGCCCTGTCCCAGGCCTTCAAACAACTTCTTAAACACCAGCTTCGTTTGAGAGCCGTGCCTAATCACCCCTTGGAAGAAGGAGGGAGCAGCGGGCGTTGAAAGGCAGCGGCTCGAGCTTGGCGAGGGAACCGGCGACCACAAGCGTTGAAATTTGCACGGACCACGGGGAGGTCTTTGATCAAAACACAGCCCCAATTTCCACAGCTTGGGACTCGACCAAGAGCGTTGAGCTAGCAACAGGAAAAGAAGGTTTTGGAGAGACTTCAGAGGTTACAATGGCAGTGTCGCAGCCTGTAATCTCAATAGAAAACCGGCTCGTTGTAATTAGCAACACAGCAATGTAATCCGTGTCAGGACAATCCCTTCCCTCTCCTCCTGAGAACCTCTGGGCTCTTTGGGTCCTTTAGTTCCTTCCAAAGTGGGTCATACGTTGACCGTGGAAGGAGAAACGGTTGAGGTGAGGCCAGGGGAACGTGGAAAAGGTTTTGGCCTGAGCTTTCCAGGTGGAAGATCTTGACACACTTACTCCCCATTTTCTTTATGAAGGATGGTGTGGTAGTAGAACTGCAGAACATAAAGGCCATTAATGTCATTTTAAGTGTCGTACACTTTTTGGGGCGGGTTTTGGACACTGGTCAAAATTTACTACAGTTTGGCGAGAACTGAAAAAACAAGTAATAAAGGATTTTGTAGCTGCACAAGTTTTATTGATTTATAGAAGTGCATATGTAAATACGATGATCTAGTCATCGTATTATAATTTGTCAGGCTCTTTAGTTAAGGTAGCGTGGCGTTTTGAGGAGCAATGACACTCACCCCTGTTAGGAAAGCGGCAGGAAGATTTCTGATCTGTCAGCAAGTCTTTCCAGACTCTCAGGCCCTTTGAGCTGCTGTCACCTCTATGGTTGATATTAATTAATGTCTAGAATCATGGAATTCATAGAATCATAGAATCATTTTGGTTGGAAGAGACCCTCAAGATCATGGAGTCTCCCCGTGGGGCGAGACGGCTGCTGTGCTGAAGCGGAAGGTGGGAAGAGGACGGACATTGGCCAAGTGTCTTCCAGTTGTGGCCACTTCCAATGGGGACAGTCGTGTGTTTCCTTGAGCAGAGCTTTGGGTGGGTTTTCTCACCCCCCTTATGGTTTTAATTGTCTTGGCCTTCAAATTTCCAAAATATATTCAGGCTTTTAGACTCTAAAAACGTCAGTGTTCAGTGTTTAACAGACAGACTTGGGCCTACAGGTCATGGTGTGCCCACTCGTTCAAGAGAAGCTTATACCGTGCGATCAGTAAATTATCCACGTGAACTTTCTGTGCAGCTGCAGAGAGGAACATTTAATTAATACCGAAGCAATTATCTTGACAAGTAAGTCAAACTCAGAACAATAACATTTTCCCAGTGACTGTGTGGTAGCCAGATGGTAATCCAGACGGTTATTAAGGGCTTGGCTTGCCACTCTTGAGGTTACTGGCAGGTAATCAGTATATTTTTCCCATTTGGAGGCCTGTATTTCAGTGTTCTGGGAATTAGGTCCCCAGGGATGTCCAGTAGATATTTCAGTGTGAATGGAAGAGCTTTTTCTTCTTTCTTATTCCCGCTAGGAAATATTTCTTGCTGCTGCCAAAGAGCAAGATGCAAATAGAAATCTGGGGTCTGTTTGGCAACAGATGGAGGGCGGGAAGCTTTCCAAGACTTAATGTAGACTCTTAAAATTTGGTAAAACATGCTGTGTTGGTAACCTCATTGTTTTTTCCCAGCGTTGCTGGTGCGTTTGGACGCCATCCCCCATGCACAAGCCTACCAGGCTGGTAGTTGTTGACAGTGGCGATCTGCGCTGGGTTCGGTAGGTGGGCCTGGTTGTGCTGAGCCTGCGTGCTGTCCAAAAACCAGAAGTAATGAGTTGCAAATGGTGACCGAGGTCTTGTCCTGCCAACATCCCTCATCCTGCGCGCACATCGCAGCTCATGGATTAAGTTGGCTTTTCTGCTCTGGCTTGTTGGCTCTCGGTGAGGGGCAGCTCACATGGACCTGATGGAAAGTTGCTGTGTGGGTCCATGGTGGTGCAAACCCACTGCTGGTGGAGCAAACCCACAGGGGCTGTTGTGGGTGGAAAAGCTGAAGGAAGCTGCTCCAGGGGGGACCAGGGGTGGTGTGGAGGTTGTGGATGTGAGTGCAGTGGAAAGAGGGAGGATCAGCTCTGGCTCCCAACAAGAGCCGGATGCAAAATCTGATGGATGGAGAAGCAGGGGAGGAATTGAATCTGGTCCCTGGCATGGTCAGGAAGGTCCAACAACCGTGGTCCAAATGTCAATACCTTTTTGTGGGAGAAGAACACGAGAGGGGCTGTGGGGCAGTTCCTTCTGCCGCTGGTTGTGTGGGACCTTTGTCCAAAGGTGGGTATAACCAAGGTGCACCTCTTCCCTGTCAAACTTTTTAGCCTCAGTAGGCTGAGCTTCTTCCCCCAGAGGTGCTGGACACTGAACAGGCTCCCCAGGGAGGTGTCACGGCCCCAACCTGACAGTGTTCAAGAAGAGACTGGACAATGTCCCCAGACACACGGGGTGACCTGTGGGGTGTCCTGTGCAGGGACAGCAGTTGGACTCCATGACCCTGTGGGTCCTTCCAACTTAGGACATTCTATCCTGTTCTTGTGTAGTGGAGAAAAGCAATTCAGACTGTGCTGTGTGTCTGTAGGGAGCGTAGTTTCTTCTCCAAAGAACAAGATGCATGGGGGGATGAGGAGCAGGAGGGAGCTGCCATGTGCTCACAGAATCCCAGAATGTCAGGGGTTGAAGGGCCCTGGAAAGCTCATCCAGTGCAATCCCCCCATGGAGCAGGAACACCCAGATGAGGTTACACAGGAAGGTGTCCAGGCGGGTTGGAATGTCTGCAGAGAAGGAGATTCCACAACCTCCCTGGGCAGCCTGGGCCAGGCTCTGCCACCCTCAACCCCAACAAGTTTCTTCTCATTCTTAAGTGGAACCTCCTGTGTTCCAGTTTGAACCCATTGCCCCTTGTCCTGTCACTGGTTGTCACCAGAAGAGCCTGGCTCCATCCTCCTGACACTCCCCCTTTCCATATTGATCCCCATGAATGAGTCACCCCTCGGTGTCCTCTTGTCCAGCTCCAGAGCCCCAGCTCCCTCAGCCTTTCCTCACACGGGAGATGCTCCACTCCCTTCAGCATCTTGGTGGCTGCGCTGGACTCTCTCCAGCAGTTCCCTGTCCTGCTGGAACTGAGGGGCCACAACTGGACACAATATTGCAGGTGTGGTCTCCCCAGGGCAGAGCAGAGGGGCAGGAGAACCTCTCTGACCTACTGACCACCCCCTTCTAACCCACCCCAGGTACCATTGGCTTTCTGGCCACAAGGGCCCAGTGCTGGCTCATGGTCACCCTGCTGTCCCCAGGACCCCCAGGTCCCTTTCCCCTACACTGCTCTCTAATAGGTCATTCCCCAGCTTACACTGGAACCTGCGGTTGTTCTGCCCAGATTCAAGACTCTACGCTTGCCCTTGTTCCATTTCATTACATTTTTCCCGCCCAGCTCTCCAGCCTGTCCAGGTCTCTGATGGCAGCACAGCTTCCAGTGTCACCACTCCTCCCAGCTTGGTGTCAGCAGCAAACTTGCTGACAGTCACTCTATTACCTCGTCCAAATAATTGATGAATATATTGAATAATACCGGCCCTAGCACTGACCCTTGAGGCTTCGTTTCTGTCTAAATACTTTGCCTTCAGCTCTCTGTCCTTGGTGCAGGTTTCCAGGGTCATCTTTTGTCCTTGGGTGGGTTTGTTGTAACGATTAAAGAACACCCTGCAGAGGGGTAAGCTCGCTCCAGAGGGTCTCGTGCTTAATATACACTTTTTAATACCATTACTAAAGGTTTTATTTATTGGCTGTGAGGTTGAAGCTACTGATGTTGGTGTAGCCCGGTGAGCGGGGAATGAGGATAATTTCCAGGAAACTATTATGTGGCCTTCAAGCAAAACTGCTCTCCCTTCTTGGCTGGTTGGGGAGGAGATCTCATTCCTCACCGGGGCTGGGGCAGAGAAACTGCAGAGTCCGCGTTTTCTTGATCCAGAAGGGTTGGTGTGCGGTGGGGACGTGGCTCAGGGGCCCTTCCGGACCTCTAGTCTGTTGGGTTTTTTCTCCTAGTAAGCCACAATAAATAATTCGGTGCTTTGTTCAGCACGTGTCACAGCGCACGCTTGTTGCTTCTGAAGGGCAACCGCAGGGTGCTTGACCAAAAGAGGGATGTTCCACTGCGTGGGGCTTTTGCGACTTTAGGAAATTCTAATTTCCACATGCTCGTGTGTCTGCGGTGTCTGTCAGCTTGACAACTCTTTATGGTTTTGTGAGGAAGAAATTGTTGTCTCTGAGGGTGGTGAGAGCCTGGCCCAGGTTGACCAGAGAGGTGGTGGATGAACCATCCCTGAGACATCCCAGGCCAGGCTGGACGGGGCTCTGAGCAACCTGAGCTGGTGAAGATGTCCCTGCTCATGGCAGGGGGGGCACTGGGTGATTTTTAAGGTCCCTTCCACCCAGACTGTTCTGTGATTCTATGGTTTTCACAATCCATCCTGCCTTGCACGTCTGCTCTGGTTCCTCCAACACCTTCTCAGATGTGACGTTGCCTTCAGCCTCCTCTTGCTCCTTCGTGGTGGTGGCGGCAATGTCTCTTCTCTCAGGCTTTGGAAGAAGGCTCAGGTTGTCTTCTGGGTGGTGGGGAGTCACATAGGTGGTGGACTGGGGCCCCATGTACCTGTGAACCCCACCAGCAAGCTGAGGTGATGCAGCGATTTGTTTCCAAGGCACTGGACAAGTCACTGCTAATCAGTGGATTCAGAATCTCAGAAGAACACCGAGAATTAAAAAACCTGATCTGACTGTAGGGTCTGTTTTGGATGAATATCTGAGTTCTTTTGAATAAATCTCTAGATTTATTTATTGCATGCCATTAATATATGCAGTTGAAAATCAGAACTCTAGTCTGGAAGGTGCTTCCTGTGTCTTATAATTTATTTATTCATTTAGTTGTTATTTTTTGTAGGGTTTTTTTACATAACCTATTAGCACGTGGTTGTCTTTTTTCTCTCATTTCACTGCATTTAGGAGGATTTTTGTGCTTTGTTTGCTGCTGGGAAGGTTTCCTTAGTGCAGCATTGAGCACATCAGCTTTCCCCTAAGGCACCTTGAGAAAACCGACTCAAAACCCAACAACCCCCTCACCTCCCGCACCCAAAAAAGCTTCATCTGAAATACATCCCCGCACTGTTGTGATTAGAAATTATGGTCTGCTTGATTTGTAAACATGTGTTTGACTCTCACAAACAATACTAGACTGAGTTAGGAGGTCTTGATTTTGTTTATCAGGTTGTCTTTCCTTTCTCCTTTTTTCTTATTTGTAATTTTTAAGTTTATTGCTGCTTATTACTAAGAATGGTGGTAAAAAAGTAATCCCCCTGCCATCTTGGAAGAAGTAATATAAGAGAGTATAGAAATAAAATAGAATCAAAGCTTTGAAGGCCATCCAGGACACACAGACCGCTTAGTTTCCTTGAAGATGTGGAACATTATGGATGGGTTGGAAAGCTCAGTGGAACCCAGTTGGGAAGAATCGTTTATCAGAAGTGCTGACCAAACGTGAACCTCGGGGCGGATCACCAAATGGGTGGTAGCTCCCAAAAACCCGGGATTAGTTGTAGGATTGAGGCAGAGCCTTCGCTTCAGCCTGGTTCTGGTGGGGCTTTGGATAATGCGAATATGTGGAATTGTGGATATGGTTGGTGATGTGTGAAGTATGTTCTCAACACATGGGAAAAACAGTCTGGGCTTAACTTGAAGCAGAGGTGCGTGAATTGGAGATGGCTCATAAACTGGAGATACGGGAAGAAGGAAAGTGAGCAGGGAACAGGAAAATTGATTTATTTTTAATTTTAATTTTTGTATTGAGCCGGTGCACACTGTCCCCTCCAGATCTTGAGCCGTCTGAAAACCATGAGCACTTTCTCAAAGGTTGTTGATTGGGTGCAATTATATTTTGTGGTTCATCTGTAATGATGGGTAGAGACTTTTCCACCTCCCCAGTCACGCTGATCTGGAATCTCATGAGGCTGAATAAGATCTTTACACGTGTTTCCTTCTGTTGGCTTTAGACTTGGCGTTTTGGGTCACTGCTGTATTTTCTGTATAATAAGATTGCTCAGTTCACGTTGTTTATTTTCCCCTTATTAAATGGTTTGTTGTGATGACTAATGTGCTGCTCATTTTACCGTAATAAAGAACTGCAGAAGTCTTCCTCCTGCAGAGCAATAGTCTTTCTGTTATGAAATGAGATGGATCTTAAGCCCTTCTGGTCACATATGGCTCTGAAATGTCTTGATTCTGGTGGCTCTTCATCAGTGAAGCTGTTTTCAGCCGGGCATGGTTGTCTCAGAAGCTTTGAAGGCCATGGGAGATGCAGAGATGAGGTTCTCAGGGCCGTGGTTTAGTGACGGTGTTGGGTTAACGGTTGGACTCAATGATCCTAAAGGTCTTTTCCAACCAAAATGTTTCTGTGGTTCTATAAATTGGTAAGAGCTGCTCAAGGACACAGTGGGTGGTCTTACAGATCTACTGAGGAAGGGATGGAGCTTGGAGGCACTAAAGTGCTACTGAGGGACCTTGGAAGACAACTTGGGGTACGTTGGGTGTCTGGGTAGGATGGAGTAAAGAAAAATCCAATGTGAAATCAATTCCAGCGGACTTTAGGATCTCCTAAAGGAACGAGCTTTCGTGTGGGCAAAATTCATATGGAAACAGAGGGATCTAGTTTTCTCTCTGACATTAGAGAACAGCTCCACTTGGAATATCACCTGAATAAAATATTGAAGTATCTATTGACCCGTTCTCCCCAGTTGCTGCACTTTGCAGGACACAGAATAGTACGATTCAGGCCAAAATTGCCAGTGAGCCACACATGAGCATATTGAACAGAGTGGCAGGTGTTAATTTTATTTAACCCGCAAAGCATCACTTCATGCAACGTGATATTTGCCTTTGGGCATTGGGGTTTTATACAGAGGTTGTTTTCATAATGCCGGAGTTATTAATGGTTTTGTTGTACAAAGATGTGACAACTTGAACCTTCATCAGCATTAGGAAACAGGATTTATGATACGAGGTTCGATTAAGTTAATATCTTTAGTTTATTGAAGAAGAGGATTGCGAGCTCTGCTTCTCTGGATGTCTGTTGGAAACACTCATAGTGACCTTCAAGTAGGTGTTAATTAGTGGGCGACTCCTCGTCTGCGTTGTTCGAGATGTTCAGACTGCCTGACTACTGTGATTGCTCAAAACTTCATGCTTATAGGGATAATAGGTTCATACTTCATGTTTTGCTTCTTGTGGTGAAGAGCAAATTAAGAAGAAGGGAGTTTGAAGAAAACCTAAGTTGAGCACAGCTCAGGCAGCCAAGGGTTTGGGGGTTGTGATTTTTGACTCTGATAACGCTCCCTGTGTGGCCTTGGGCAAGTTGTTAATCTGCGTGTGCCTCAGTTGGCCAATTTGTCCCAGCCAGATCACTCACCTCATAGCAATAATTATGAGCTTTTAATGCTATTTTGTTTATGACAAAGGGGAATATTTGTATGCCGAGTAGATGCCTGTTTTCCAGACATACTTCGTTTAACTCCTGGGCGATGCTTTGCCTCTTCCAAAGTGGCTTTTTCTTGGCTCGGGGCCACCACTGTGGTGTCTGTCCCGCCAAGCTCAATGTTCTTCTGCACAGAAGAAAACGTGTTTATGGATTTTGATGAAACTTGAAAATTCTTGGATTGTTAAGCTTGCTGTGTTACGGGAAAACGGATCAAGTTCTGACTCACGGAGGGTTGACCTGGGGGGAGAGCAGCACCGTCCACAACACAGTTTGCCGTGCTAGGAGAGCGTTTCTTGGGTTGTCACTGGCCTCTATTTGTTCTCATTGAATTATTACATTGCCTGGTATCAAATGGTACCATTAAGGATGAGACACGGCCTTGGTGCCCCTCTCTGAGTTTTTACTGTTTGTTACCATATATATAAATACATTTTTCCCCCAAACCCAACCATTTCCAGGCTGAAGGATTATCCGTTTGTTCTCAGTCCAGCCTGGGTTGTTCAGGCAGCTTAAAGGCCAACAGACTTTCTATAGAAAAAGTTGATTTTAAGCAAGAAGATTGCCATTTATATTTAAATGTTCCCCAAATCTGAAATATCAACAGACCAAACCCAGACAGTGCGTAGTGGTGGTGGGGGGGTTATTCCTCTCTAGATATATTTATTAAATGTAATGAAAGGTTTGATACTATTGATTCTTTTCACCCCAGAGGCTTTGAAAATCTGGCATTTCTGCAATGCTAATTGAACGGTATTAAGTGTTTCTTAACACAGATGAGGTTCTTAGGGACGTGGTGTAGCGGTGGCCTTGGCAGTGTTGGGTTAAAGGTTGGACCTGGTGATCTTAAAGGTCTTTTCCAACCAAAACGATTGAATGATTCTACCCCTTCCTTTCTCCGTCACCCTTTGAGGTCCGTGTGCCGTGTTCATCCCATTCTGGTGGCCCGCGCTCTGTGTAATTTGTGGATGGATCTCCGATGGGTCTCCGGTGGGTCTCTGATGGATCTCCATGGTCCTCATGGAGCTGGGCAGCCCACGTTGTCCCTTCTGACCCTCCAGCTGTTCCTGGACACTTGTGCTCTGCTCTCATCTCTCGTGGTGGCATCTCCTTCAGCTTCCACCACTCTTGGGTCTCAGGCCCTTTGTGTCACCTTCCTGTCCCCTCCTCACCTGTCTGAATGTGTCCCTCTGACCAGTCCTTCCAAGTATATCAGTTGTGGATTTAATTTCCCTTAAAATTCCCTTGAAGTTTGTTGTCTTAGTTGTGCAAATACCGTAATGTGGTGGTGTTGGCACATTTCTGTGCCATTTACTTCTTTGTGATTTTTGTTGCCTGTCTGCTCCTTGTCTTCTTTGTTGTCATTTCCTTCTTTTTTAATGTTTGTTCCCTTCATTTCCTAAGGATTGCAGATACAATCAGTGGAAAATAATTGCCAAGATATTCTTCAGTCTTCTGCTCTCTCCAAATATCAAGGTACTTTGCACTGGATGTGTCTGTTCGCTTAATCACTCTCATAATAACATGGACCTAATTTCAAGTCTACCTTTGGCTTTCGCTGAATTACTGGGACTAATTTTGTGGCACTAAACCTCAAACCCGAGTTCCCCGGCTGAGTGCTTACAGTCCACTAACCTTCGCTACGTGGAATAAATCAGCCAAGTGCTGCTTTTTAGTGGAAAGACTCCACATTTTGCAGTCTGGTCATTTGCTGGGGTATGAAACCAGAGCAGGTTTTTACCAATTTGGACAGTGGAACTAAATCCAGAGTAGTGTGAGAAGTCACAGAATCACAGAATGGACTGGGTTGGAAAAGACCTCAGAGGTCATCCAGTCCAACCCTCGGTCCAACTCCAGTCCATTGACTAGATCATGGCACTAAGTGCCATGGCCAATCTCAGTTTAAAAACCTCCAGGGCCGGTGAGTCCAGCACCTCCCTGGGCAGCCATTCCAATGCCTGACCACTCTCTCTGCACAGAATTGCTTTCTCATCTCCAGCCTCAATTTCCCCTGGCAGAGTTGAAGCCCATGGCCCCTTGGCCTGTTGCTGATGCCTGGGAGAAGAGACCAATCCCCACCTGGCTAGAACTGCCCTTCAGGTAGTTCTAGAGAGTGCTGAGCTCAGCTCTAAGCCTCCTCTTCTCCAGACTAAACAAGCCCAGCTCCCTCAGCCTCTCCCCATGGTTCTTGTGTTCCAGTCCCTTCCCCAGTCTTGTTGCTCTTCTCTGGACCCGCTCCAGCACTTCAATCTCTTTCCTGACCTGAGGGGCCCAGAACTGAACACAACACTCCAGGTGTGGCCTCCCCAGTGCAGAGCACAGGGGAAGGATCACTGCCCTTGTCCTGCTGACCACGCTGGTTTGGATACAGGACAGGACACCATTGGCCTTCTTGGCCACCTGGGCACACTGGTGGCTCATGTTGAGCTTCTGTCCATTAGCACCCCCAGGTCCCTTTCTGCCTGACTGCTCTCCAGCCACTCTGTGCCCAGCCTGGAGCGCTGCAGGGGGCTGTTGTGGCCAAAGTGCAGGACCCGGCACTTGGCCTTGTTGAACTTCATCGCGTTAGTATTGGCCCATTTTTCCAGACAAGTCAAGACAGTATCTCCATGCTTGTACATCTGAATTGTGCTGTCTACTGAACTAGAATTGTTTGCAGTCCCACCTGCCTTTTCATTGCGTAGCAACCGAAGAGGACAAGAGTTTTGCAGAATAAGGTAGTTTTGAACAACTGTTTTCCAGTTTGCCCTTTCCACAGGAAAACAAGCAAACAAAACCAACCAACCAAAATAAACCCAACTCATAAAATCCAGCCATTGATAACCAGCCATTGGTTTCTTCATGTATCCTCTTGCCCCCCGTATCAGCCATCACACATCCTAACACCAGATCTTTGTTTGTCAGCTTGAGCTCTTCTCTTTATTCCGTTTGTCATGTTCCCTTTTTCTTTCTCTAACCTCCATCTGAGCCAGGTTGCCTTTTAACTAGCGGGGCTGCCTTTTTCAGTTGTGGGATTGTGGCTTTTGGAGCATCTAGTTAAAATGTTCTTAAACAATTTTCGATTAGTCTTCATATTTTTCTGATTATGTTCTTTTTCCCAACTGATTTGGCTCATAATTGTTTTCAGCTTGATGAAAATGGCCCTTTTGAAAATCATGTATATATATATATATATATATATATCTATATATATATATATCTGTGTGTGTATATGTGTGCTATTGGTAGTGCTATTTTATTCCAAGTTTAGATGATTTTGGGTGCATGTAAAAGTGTGATTGAGTCATGATGACTTGCATTTTAATTGTCAAAAAAGTGGGATAAAACAATGTTGGTTAAAAACTCTTTCCAAATGGGCACTAGCACAGGGGATGCTGATTTGGGGATTTATTGGTATTTAGCAGACGGTGCTTCTGGAGTGAAGGGGCATCATCCCCATCATCCCCATCATCCCCATCATCCCCATCATCCCCATCATCCCCATCATCCCCATCATCCCCATCATCCCCATCATCCCCATCATCCCCATCATCCCCATCATCCCCATCATCCCCATCATCCCCATCATCCCCATCATCCCCATCATCCCCATCATCCCCATCATCCCCATCATCCCCATCATCCCCATCATCCCCATCATCCCCATCATCCCCATCATCCCCATCATCCCCATCATCCCCAGCCCTTTAATGTCTCAACAACCTCAGCTCCTGCTGAACTTCCCATGTGCTGTGTTACATCCCAAAGGTTAATGCTGCTTTATCTCGGGAGTGATTAAAAAAGATCAGTGCTGCTTTGACAGCAGCTCCAGAGGTGCTGCGGTTCATGTCAGAGCACGTGCAGGAGTCTCCAGGTGAGACAGGAGACGATAGTGTTGCCTTGTGTGCGCTCAGCAAAGCCGGTGGAGGAGGAAAGGGAAGGGCAGCATGAGTTAGTTGGTCACCCCCACCCATCGCTGCCTGTAACAGGAAGGTGGAAATTGCATCTGAATGAACTGGGAAAGTGGAGGAAAGCCAAAGTTACTCTGGAAGGTCAAGGCAACATAACTGCAGCTGGTCCAGGTCCACTTAGGGTCACTTGGAAATATTTCTAGATACCTTCATAGCAATATGAAACTGAACTAAGATAACGTTTGTGGTGGAGTGAGCAGGAGAGGGCTTACCCATATAATCATCGAATGGTTTGGGTTGGAGGGACCTTCCCAGCTCCCCCAGTGCCCCCCCTGCCATGAGCAGGGACATCTTCACCAGCTCAGGTTGCTCAGAGCCCCGTCCAGCCTGGCCTGGGATGTCTCCAGGGATGGTTCATCCACCACCTCTCTGGCCAACCTGGGCCAGGCTCTCACCACCCTCAGGGCAACAATTCCTTCCTCATGTCCAGCCTGAATCTCCCTTCTTTAGTTTAAAACCATCACCCCTTGTCCTATCACAACAGGCCCTGCTCAAAAGTCTGTCCCCATCTTTCTTATTAGCCCCTTTTAAGTCCAGAAAGGCCGCACTAAGGTCTCCCTGGAGCTTCTCTTCTCCAGCTGAACACCCCAGCTCTCTCAGCCTGTCCTCCCAGCAGAGCTGTTCCAGCCTCGGGTCATTCCTGTGGCTCCTCTGGCCCCTCTCCAGCAGGTCCATGTGTGTCTGTGCTGAGGACCCAGAGCTGGACCAGCACTGCAGGGGGGGCTCACCAGAGCGGGGCAAAGGGGCAGAATCCCCCCCAAACCTGCTGCCCACAGGGCTGGGGATGCAGCCCAGGTCATGGTTGGTTTTCTGTTGCAATGGTGGAGGTGAGGCAGGGAAACCATATTGGAGAACCAACATGCAACAGCCACCCATGGGAGAAAGACCTGAGCCTCTTTTCCACCAGCACAGCCCTAGTGAGATGTCCCGCACCAGGGGCTGGTGGGATGTCCTGCATTGAGCCAGCATCTCATCCTGGAGCTGTGGACCACAGACAACTCTTTGTCTGGATCAATCCCGCAGCGCTGGGGGTGGGTTTGGAGGTTCTGAGGGGAGGAACCGTCCCGCATTACCCCCCGTTTGACCTTCTCCTTGAGCGGGATGGAAATGATCAGCGCCGCGAATGTCAACCATCAGCAGTTGGGCTCCATCTGCAACTGGTTAATTACCCGTTCACACAATATGTTGTTAGGGGTCATCTGGTTCCAGTTTCACCATAAACAGAAGTAAATGTTGAGAACATATTTTTCTACATCCAGTTTCACTTGTTGTGGATATTTGAAATAGTTTGCAACCCACATCTTTTGGTTTTCGAGGAGGGCTTTGACAAGAGAGCCCTGTGACCATTTGAGGACTTTTTTCTTTATAAAAGCCCTGGAGGTTGCATTGTAGGGACTTTCCTTATGCAAAACATAAAAGTGCTGGTTTTTAAAATCATAACCATATTTTTTCATTAAAATCAGTTGGAGTCCCAATAAACAATCGACTCAAAAAATTTTCCAAATGTTTGCTGCGGTGCTGTTTCTATTTTTAATGATTTTTTTTAAAGTGTTTTTCTTAAAAACACAGCTTATAATTTAAAGAAGCAATCTAGTAAATCAGAAAAAAATGCCCATGCATATAGCTATTTATTTTAATGTAACTAAAACCTACTGTACATTTGAATGCGAGAATACATCTGTAGCATTGTCTGATGATTTCTGCCATTCGGCTTATCGTGGGAATGTCTTTTTGAGTAATCGACTCTTCTTGAAGGTTCTTCCAGTGTGTTTATACATTTGTTTTATATAAATCAGAGAATATAGAAGGAAATGCTAAAAACTCTGTGAAGTAGCAGCGAGGCACAGAAAGGGCTGGTTCCTGGGCACCAGGGCGCTATTTCCACCCCCCATCAGTCTTTGGTATTGTTGTTTTTAGATCTTATTCAGAATCCTATAGAACTCTGTTGTTCTCCTGTTACCTGCTGCGAGGTTCGTTTGCTGTCGTTAAGTCTTAAACAAACCAAACGAACCAAAACAGGCTGAAGAACAGCACAGCCTGGTTTTGCATCAAGCGTTGTCGTATCTGCTTTATAGAAAACAAGCAAAGAGGCCTTTGTAAAATGTTTAGGATTAAATTTTTGTGTTGCAAGAGGGAGGCTGGAGAGTGTCAGAAGACGTTGTGGCTCGGTCTCTGTGAAATGCTGGTTTCAGGGGAAAATAGTCATTTTTAGAAAGAGCCAGGCCCTGGGAGAAAGCTCTGGTGATGGGGAACGTCCCGCTGCTGCAGACCAAATGAGGTGAGGGGAGGGAATTGTGGACTTAAATTTGGGGTTTACCTGTCTTTGTCTTCCATGCACCTTCTACACTGGTCACTGCTGTGTCTGCTCAGCCCGGGAGCCATGACAGGGACATCTTCACCAGCTCAGGTTGCTCAGAGCCCCGTCCAGCCTGGCCTGGGATGTCTCCAGGGATGGTTCATCCACCACCTCTCTGGCCAACCTGGGCCAGGCTCTCACCACCCTCAGGGCAACAATTTCTTCCTCATGTCCAGCCTGAATCTCCCTCCTTTAGTTTAAAACCATCACCCTTTGTCCTATCACAACAGGCCCTGCTCAGCAGTCTGTCCCCATCTTTCTTATTAGCCCCTTTTAAGTCCAGAAAGGCTGCACTAAGGTCTCCCTGGAGCTTCTCTTCTCCAGCTGAACACCCCAACTCTCTCAGCCTGTCCTCCCAGCAGAGCTGTTCCAGCCTCGAGTCATTCCTGTGGCTCCTCTGGCCCCTCTCCAGCAGGTCCATGTGTGTCCTGTGCTGAGGACCCAGCGCTGGAGCTCTGGTGGAGACAGCAGCTGAGCTTGTGGACTTGTTAATTTTTGGTATATGCAGACACCACAAGCCTTTGCAAACTTCTCGCTAATAGATAGTGGCCGTGCTTCTGGGCGCAAAGCTTCTGCCATGTACGTATTTCACATGGTTCAAACCATCCTGTACATCCCAGCGGGCGCTTGAGTGCTTCTGCGTTGTGGCTCAGCTCAGTCTGCCCAGGCCCAAGGGATTCCTGGAGCCCGGTGTTGGAGTTTTATTGGGATCTTTTCCATAGAAAATTACCATCCTGCTTCTTGCTTCTGAAAGCAAGGGAATAGGGGAAGGTTAATTCGTTGAAGTAGTTTCCGTGTTGCTTGAAGCCTGTTAGGTTTCTGGTGAATGATCCAAGCCGTTACTGCTGATGGGGAAAATCCACATAATGGTTTCGCTTTCCATCTGTTCCAGGGTCATTTCTCTTGTGGGACTTGTTTGAACACGATATTGAAATGTCTGTTTTTGAGGGGCCTCCTATGGCACTCAGCAGATGCGATGCTTGCAGATAAGGCTGTGGAATTCCTGGTTGATGCTAACGTGTTTTCATGTTTCTTGAGGGACATTAATGGCAAAGTGGGACTCCTGGTCTGAATTCAGCTGGACACAACACATTTCAACTTGAGTTTAGGTCTCGTTGCTTGAGAGCGACAGATTTAATCTGCTTAGTAAGTGTTTGTAGTTATTAACAAATCCTTATTACCCAGTGAGCGTTCAGCGTAATCAATTTTGGGTTTTGCTGGGCACCAAACACCCTTTGCGACAGGAAGCTTCTGGGGTTGGTTCCAATAACCTCCTCAAACCTGTCATACTGGTGGCCAGTAGGTCTGTAGCAATTTCTGTGGACTTTCTGGAATCTTCTTCCCTCCTGATGCAGGCAGGGGATCGTCAGCACTGAAGAGCCACCTGTGCCCATTGCTTTAGCCGGGCTGGGCTGTAAATGTGTGGAAGGAATTTTGCCGTTGTCCTCTCTATTAGAAGACAGTTGCTTCTTTGGGTGATCTGGCGAAGCAGCGTTATCTTCCTCTCGGCTCTGTAAGTCCCAGGCACTGAGAATTGTCACTAGACCTCCCACAAGGACGGCTGTTGTGTCAGAGCCACCGAGATGCCTTTCTTGGTGGCTCCGTTCAGAAGATGAATGGGTTTCTGAAGTTTGCCTGAGTTTTTGGTGACACTCTGAACTGGCTTAACTTCTTTCCCTTCCCTTTCATGTTTTTTTTCCTCTGAAGCCTCGACAGTGGGCAATTCTGACAAAAGTAGGAATGAAACCTCTGCCCTACAGAAGAGCAGAGATTCATGTTTTCTAAAAGGGCTTGGGAGGAACCTGAGGCGGCTTTTATGTCGAGATTGGTATCTCTCTCCACGCAGATTCATTACTTGTTGCTGAGTTCTTAATCATGTTTTGCCGAGGAGACCAAGCGGTTTTGTAAGAGCATGGTGATGCCCGGTATCCATTTCACATTTTTGCTGTTGACTTCTGCAGAGGATACGCATCCATCAAGAGGACTCAAATTTGTCATTGTTTTGCGAAAAAGGGCAGTAGCATTGTTAAAGCTCAGTGGAAACCCTTTGGTACGAAGAGCCTCCAGGGAGAAATCCAAATTTATGTTGGCTTTTAAGACAGACAGAACCCAGAAGTCCCTTTTAAATCAGAAGATGGAAAGATTGTTTTATCTTGGGTAACTCTTTCCAGAAGACCTACAAATCTAGTACGTCGAGCCACAGTTTTTCATATCATTTATGGTCACTTGTTTTCTGTGGCTTTGTGGTGGAGCTGGAGAGTCGATCTGAAGACGTGGACACTACTGTCCTTCAGCTGATGGGATTGGTAATTTTGAATAGCAATTGCCACCTTGAGGGAGGGATGAAAAGAGTTTTATGTTGCTATTGAGAAAGCTTATTGGTGCCAGATATGGCGGCTTCAGGATTGTGGGAAAATAGGCTTTCTTTATGGCAGAAGCAAATTGTGGGGATTGCTTCATCATCGATCATCCCGTGAAAGGCTGGCTTGGGGCATGGGAACGGTGGTTTTAGTCATGGACCAGATATAATTCCCCCCACCGCATTCCTTCTCCTGCTTCAAGATCTGTTCTTAATACAGACCCACAGAACTTGTTTACCGAAGTCTCTCATGGCTTGTGTTCCCCAGAGGGTGCTGCCCTGTAGAGTCCTCATATCCCATCGAACTTCTGTCCCCATTTGCCCTCATAGGGCAAATGTCCTCATAAATCATAAATCAGTACTTTTCCCAAATATTCACAGAGCCACCTTCTCCAGGACATGATATTCCCGTATCTGCTTGGCCATTAAGTTGACCATCTTTGCGTTGGGACTCCAGAAGCCCTGGGATGAATGGACAGTGCTTGGCCGTTCCTCCTGAAGGACTTTGCTGTTGTGTAGAGGGTGTGGATGAGTCTCCATTGCTCTTTTTCTTCTGGCGTTCACCCTCCTGTTGAGCTGCTTCTTTACTCAGCATTGCTTAGGTATTTCCCATTTTTTTCAGCTTTCAGTACTAAATTCCCTTGTCACGTTCACAGACCTCAGCTTGGCTTGCCCATCCTTCCTGATGGAGACCATTCTCTTTTCTTTCCTTGCAGAGTGCGGTGCTTACGCTGGTGGTCTGTTTGTCTTCCTGAACTCCAGGCACCATTCCTGGCTTCCTCTGCAATCTTCCAGACTCAGCCTGTTGATGTGTGATGTGTGGGTTCACTTAGCACCACTTAACATTTCCATTTGTTCACAGCATCTCTCTCTCCGAGCGGCGCGGTTCTGTCTTAGCCCAGGCGGTAGCCCCGGTTGGTGGAACGTGCTTTAAATTGGGCCGTTGCCATTACCCTCGAGGATAATTTATTGATCACTTCCCACAGTAGCACCTCATAAGCGTGAGGACTCTCGTTTTTCCTTCTGTTTCCCATTTTGCACGCTGGAATAGAAATTTCCTCCCCCAATTAGGAGGGCGGCCAACTTCCTTTTCACAATTCGCGTTGCAGCATCTCTCAAGGTTATTTTTAAAGCCTCGTTTTACTGCAGCTCTCGGCTGGTGGGACGTGATTGCCAACTCCAGGCTGGGTGATGTGGGAGCTGCCACCAAGGGGCTGAAATCCTGCCTGGTGTATGGCAGGTCCTGTGACTGCTTGGAAGAAGGCCCAGCATCATCATTCCATGTCCATTGAACCAGTGAGGTGACAGTGTCCTTCCACTGTCCTTATCTATCCAGTTTGTTGTAGAAGTTTCATCTCCTGTTGTATTTGATGGTGGTTTTTGCCTTCCTTGAGTTCTAGGATTAGCATTTTCGCATGATGATGAGGGGTCGGGTCACCTGCTGGATGGGCTGGTGCTGTGTCGCGTGGTTTTTTGCGTGTTGTGTTAATGCTTCTGATCATTAGTGTTTGAAGTTGTGTGTGTGACACAGAGAAATTGCATCAGCATTTAAAAAGCTTTATGTGGTTCCATCAAAACTTTGAGATTCTTCTTTGGAGTCGTGTTCTTCTTTGGAGTCTTCATGTTCTTCTTTGGAATTGTCTACTTCCTTGGAGTCTTCATGTTCTTCCTTGGAGTCTTCATGTTCTTCCTTGGAGTCTTCATGTTCTTCCTTGGAGTCTTCATGGTTGTCTTTGGAGTTATTTTCATCTTTGGGGTCGTCTTCTTCCTTGGAGTCTTCATGTTCTTCTTTGGAGTCATCTTCATCTTTGGAGTCTTCATGGTCTTCCTTGGAGTCTTCATGGTCTTCCTTGGAGTCTTCATGGTCTTCCTTGGAGTCTTTGGAGTCATCTTCATCTTTGGGGTTGTCTTCTTTGGGGTTGTCTTCTTTGGGGTTGTCTTCTTTGGGGTTGTCTTCTTTGGGGTTGTCTTCTTTGGAATATGTTCCTCCTTTGGAATGATTTGGCTCTTCCAGTGCAAATGAATTGGCCTGTAGTATTTTTCAAGTCAGCAGGAACTTTTTGGTGGTGTCTGTATATGGGATGTTGACCTGTCATCCTGTGCACAGGGTGTTTCTCCTCTCGGCTCAACAAAACAGCGCGTGGCCCAGCCATGGGGATCCTTGTGCAACAGGGGTGAGCTGCAAACCCCTCCTTACAAAGGGAAGGTCTCTGTGAAACCTGCTATGTGAAATCCTTTTCTAAAGAAATTCTGGGTGACCACCTCACACACCAAAAATAACCACTGGCAAGAAGAGCTTGCTTTGAGACGTTTTAGGTAAAGGTTTCTTCGTTAAGGTTTTGAGAAAGCTTTACCTCCTGTGATGTGAATTTGTCTGTAGGGAATAGAGCGATGGGTGGGTTCCTGCAGCCAAGCAAGTTTATTCGGGAAAGCGGTAAAAATGGAACCATTAGAGGATTTGTTGTTCTCATTCCTAAAGATAATACCAGGGAATGAGGGAGAATCCTGTGCTATTGAGTATCACATTTTTAGCCATAGAAAAAGCGTATCATCCAGCGAGAGGAGCAGGCAGGATTGTGTCTTCTTGTCCCCACCAGCTGAAGCAATGTTCACGTTTTGCATCTTCTCTATGTAGGTAACTGCCTAGAACAGTCCTGACTTCTTAGGAGTTGAAGCTGATGTTGAATTTCTTTGTCTTTTTCCGTAGCTTATTATGAAGTCTTTTTTTCTTTTATAATGCAACGCTGTGCTTTTATTTTAGTAGCGCAGCCCTGTGGTTCAGTAAATCATCAAGCTAATATCAAGAAAAATGTCTGAAAGTAATTCCGGGCTCTCAGTACCATCACTCAGGTCATTAATTTGAGTAACTTTCCATGTCGGTGGAAGGAGGGTAGGATGGAGGGAGCTGTTGCGTGGGTTTGAGATGGGATGATGTGCATCTCCAGGGAGGAGAAGCCTTTTGGCAGGTGTGGTTGGTCACAGCCCTCTGGCACCTCAAACAGTGTAGAAGATGAGAAAGGAGGGTCCAGAGACCTTGAAGTCACCTCCTGAAGTCCCAAGGATGTTACAGAGTAAGAACTGTTCTCTGAACTCTGGTAGATCTTGGTAGTGTTGGGTTAACAGTTGGGCCTGATGATCTTAAAAGTCTTTTCCAACCAAAACGATTCTGTGATTCTGACCTGATGATCTTAAAGGTCTTGGACCTGATGGGCCTGATGGCCTTAAAGGTCTTTTCCAACCAAAACGATTCTATGATTCTGTGATCTAACCTGTTCATTTCCAGTGTGGATTTTGTAAATAAAACACTTGGTTTTTGAGCCCTGAAACATCATGAAGGGCAGGGAAAAATTGAATGAAATAGAACAAGGGCAAGTGTAGAGTCTTGAATCTGGGCAGGAACAACCCCAGGTTCCAGTGTAAGTTGGGGAATGAGCTATTAGAGAGCAGCGTAGGGGAAAGGGACCTGGGGGTCCTGGGGACAGCAGGGTGACCATGAGCCAGCACTGGGCCCTTGTGGCCAGGAAGCCAATGGTACCTGGGGTGGGTTAGAAGGGGGTGGTCAGTAGGTCAGAGAGGTTCTCCTGCCCCTCTGCTCTGCCCTGGGGAGACCACACCTGGAATATTGTGTCCAGTTGTGGCCCCTCAGTTCCAGCAGGACAGGGAACTGCTGCAGAGAGTCCAGCGCAGCCACCAAGATGCTGGAGGGAGTGGAGCATCTCCCGTGGGAGGAAAGGCTGAGGGAGCTGGGGCTCTGGAGCTGGACAAGAGGACACTGAGGGGGGACTCATTCCTGGGGATCAATATGGAAAGCGTGAGTGTCAGGAGGATGGAGCCGGGCTCTTCTCGGTCACAACCACTGACAGGACAAGGGGTAATGGGTTCAAACTGGAACACAGGAGGTTCCACTTAAATGTGAGAAGAAACTTCTTCCTGGTGAGGGTGGCAGAGCCTGGCCCAGGCTGCCCAGGGAGGTTGTGGAGTCTCCTTCTGTGCAGACATTCCAACCCGCCTGGACACCTTCCTGTGTAACCTCATCTGGGTGTTCCTGCTCCATGGGGGGATTGCACTGGATGAGCTTTCCAGGGCCCTTCAACCCCTGACATTCTGGGATTCTGTCAAGTGCTCGAAGTCTTCTGCAGAATTAAATTAGTGACTCTTTCCTTCATATTTCTTCACTCTCCCAACAATTACATGGACCATCTCCTTACCATTCCTTGCTTTTCCTTCCCTAAAGGCAAGACGAGAACCCGAGCCTGGTTTCCAAAGTGAACTTGGGAAGTTTATATTTCATATATAACATTCTTTCTTCTTAAATAACTGCATGCTGAGGGCTACCCAGAATGTGTGTTTTGACTTAAGGAAAAACGAATCGGCAGAGAAATGGCCCCGGTCGTTCTGGGCGTATTTCTGTAGCACAACGCTAACTTCTATAACGTGTTTTTTTAAACCATTGGTGGACAAGGGAAAAGCAGCAGACGCTTTAGTAGCTGCACGCTGAGTTAACTTTGGGTTGAGCCGTTAGCAGAGCAGTGGCTGGAGTCAGCGTCTGCATCCTCTGTGACTTGGACGGAGCCGGAGCCTTTCACTTAATCATTTATAACTAATTGCAGTAGTTCTACGAAGTCAACGCAAATTATTGGGGGTGTGCTTATACTGAGCGAGGCATTAATAGCATGTTTTTATTGTTTTTCAGCGTCTCGCAACTGTGCTCAGACCTACTTTTTTTAAATATGTAGGGAGGATGTGTGTGTAAATTCTGTAGTGCAAGACTGACAATGCTGTTGAGGTCTCCAATGTAGCACCCAGATCTCCATCACCTTAAATGAGAAGTTATTCAGCAGACAGGGACTTGCATGCAGACGTGGATCTGGCCCTTGAATGATCTGCAAGGCTTTAGGATGAAATTCTATTCAATATTTCTTCAGCGATTTCTATTGAAGTGTCTCCAAAGTGTTTTAAGAACAACACTATTAAGAGTTTGGGAGATGGGAGGAACTCTTTTCCACTTTCCTTGGAAGGAGAAAAGAAGACAGTTTGGAATTTATTTGGAGGACGAGAAGGTTCCAGATTCTTGAAAATGTTCTGATTATTTGCAGCAGCGAATCCTTGGGGCTGTTGTAACGTGGGCTCTACCAGTCCTGTGCTAGGGGGAAGATAAAGGTTCTTTTTAGGTGTGATTCGTCCTTTCTTCCACCCTTGGGACCTCTGGGCAGGTCTGTCTCCCATCATTTTTCTTGCTTAACTGTCCCAATTGCATTAAAAAAGTAAAAAAATTGGCAGTTTTGGATGGTGGCAGCCTGGCCTGTTTTAAGGAAACAAATATTTCTGTAGCAATATGCAGGAGCTAAGAAAAATCTTCTCCTCTTTTCTTCCCATAAGAAATGAAGTTTAGAAGACTAGACGTGACTTAGAAATTGAGTTGAGCTCAGGTTCTCTGCCCAAAGCTCTAACCAGGCTGGTTCCTGCTATTGGAAGATGTGGTTGTAGCTCAGATAGAATCATAAAACATAGACTAGTTTGGATTGGAAGGGACATTCCAAGCCCATCTAGTCCAACCCCTGCAACGACATCTTCACCCAGCTCAGGTTGGGCTTTCGGTAGAGAGAAAACAATAATGGCCGATTGCGTTGACTTCTGATGACTTTCTTCTTAACCCGATGCGTTCCTAGTGGTACCAAGTTATGTTTTGTTTCCCAACCTCGTCCCTCGTGGAGATCCCCCCCCCCCTATTAGCAGAACCCCCTTCACTGCAGCGCTTTTGGGGGGGTCACGTTCACACCTTGTGAAAAGCAGGTGCAACCCCATTAACTCCAGATGGACGCACAATGGTGGGAACCCTACTGAATTTTGTCCTCCAGCTTCCCTTGCCACCCTCATCTTAGATTAAAATACACTCCAAAACAATAAACCCCCCCCTTTTTATCAATAGCAGGTGGAGTTAGTTACCTGCAGAAGGCGATGGGTTAATTAAGCTGCACGTTGCTGAGGTTGAACGACGATGCCACACGTGCACCAGTTCCTGGGGACCAAGGGAAGACCTCCCAGCTCAACGGAGAGGTGCTTGTTTTCTTTTAAAAGGCATATAAATGAAACTTGGCAAGGGTTGGAGGGAAGGTGGGAGATTTTTCTGGTGCCTTTCTTAATATTTTTTTTTTCAGAGTTATGTTTTTTATCCTTAATAGATTTATAATATGCAGGTCCCTTTATTTGTTTCTATAAAATTAACTAGTAAAATTGGAATGGAAAAAGGCTGGTAATGGGAACCAGGCCATGGTTGCCAGCGCTGAGATGTCGCTGCATTTCTGGAAGGGCACTTTTCCTTCTGCCGGGTTTTACGCCAAAGTGCCACATGTTGGACGGTTATAAAACTTTAACTGAGGAGAAGCTGGAGCAATGGTAACTTTCTAATTGCTTTTCTTTTGGGGTACAAGCTGCTGTTTATTTTGGCCTTTTAAAAATACGACTGTAATTTTGAAGTCTCCGAGTTAAATGGTAACGGGGGACGGATGCTCTACCTGGTGGCCAGAAGAAAAGCTGGTGACCTGTGTAGCTCTTGCTCTGCTCATTCCAACACCCTGGAAAAACTCCTTAATATATCAATCCCGCGACTCCTCTCCCCGTCAATGGCATTTTTGTTGTATTATTTTTAATTTGTTTTTTTGAGAAAGGATTTCTTTGCTACATCCATCAAATGGTGACAGCAAGTTCCTACCCATCGGTGTCTTTGGATGAACCTTCAATTAGGAGTTATTCCTGGCAGCATGTGTTACATTTGATATCGCTTCGCCAAGTTGTCGGGACGCGTGATTAAATTAAAGGGATTAGTTCACAGGAATGGTCAAAGGGGCATTAAAGTGCAGAAGAGCTTCATGGAAGTTGCTCGGTGCTCGTGGGATTAAAGCTCGTTTGTGCAGAGATGGTAGTTTCTTACTCCAGATAATTTAAATCTGTGTTTCCTTCCCTCTTTTCTTTTTCTCATTGTCAGTTTTTGTTTCTCACCATTACTCCCATGCTGCTGGAAGGCTGGCAATGGTGAAACGCTTTGACATTTCAGTCTTTACATCTAAACCCTCATAAAGTGCTTTATGAAGGGATGCCCTGGAAATGGGGCGTTCACTTGGGGAATATTCTTAAAAACTGTATTGGAGGGGGGAGAAGCAGAATTAGAGCTTTGCAAAAAGTGCCTGAGGTCAGGCTCCTCTCTCGTGTGCCACATGTTGCTCTGAAGGGAGTTGTCGCCAAGGAGCGCTGCTGTTTGATGAACCCCAGTGACGACTTCAGTGGATTCAGCTGAAATTCAACCCAAACCCCCTCTTCTGGTGCTGTGTCTGCAGGCAACGCGGGTTGATGTCCTACATCACATCTTCTGTACGGGGCACTTCGGGCAAAATTTCCAATCTGGAGTAGTGGGTTATTGTAATCCTTATTAAGGTACCTTAGCAAAAGCAACCTGATTGGAAAGGATGTAACTACCCCTTGTCCTGTCACTGGTTGTCACTGAGAAGAGCCTGGCTCCATCCTCCTGACACTCCCCCTTTCCATATTGATCCCCATGAATGAGTCACCCCTCAGTCTCCTCTTGTCCAGCTCCAGAGCCCCAGCTCCCTCAGCCTTTCCTCACACGGGAGATGCTCCACTCCCTTCAGCATCTTGGTGGCTGCGCTGGACTCTCTGCAGCAGTTCCCTGTCCTGCTGGAACTGAGGGGCCACAACTGGACACAAGATTCCAGGTGTGGTCTCCCCAGGGCAGAGCAGAGGGGCAGGAGAACCTCTCTGACCTACTGACCACCCCCTTCTAACCCACCCCAGGTACCATTGGCTTCCTGGCCACAAGGGCCCAGTGCTGGCTCATGGTCACCCTGCTGTCCCCAGGACCCCCAGGTCCCTTTCCCCTACACTGCTCTCTAACAGGTCATTCCCCAACTTACACTGGAACCTGGGGTTGTTCCTGCCCAGATTCAAGACTCCACACTTTCCATTGTTGTGTTTCATTAAATGTTTCCCCTCCCAGCTCTCCAGCCTGTCCAGGTCTCTGATGGCAGCACAGCCGTTCATGTCAATTTTTAGGATATTAACACCCCAGCTCCCATTTAGCATCCTTGCCCAGGGAACTCAGAAGCAGCTTTGAAGATGCCTAGATCCCAAAACTTGGCCTTGCAAAAGCGAGATGGCTGTGCAGTGACGATGGTGCCCCGAGGGAGATTACAGGTTTCCAAGCTAACAGTGTATTTTTTTACGGAAGATTTCTGTATTGAGATTCAAGCCGTCGCTTCTGCGTGGCCGCGGTCCAACCACGGCTCCTCCTTTGCTCCATGTTGTACCAGTAGCGAGTAATCGCAGCATAAAGTTGCAGTGTGCAGTATTAACATGTTTAGTCTATGAAAGGCACATTTGATTTGTGTAGGTGCTTTACGCGAGATCACGCTTTCTGAATTTATCAGCGGAGTTTATGAAATAATGCATAGCGTGAAGAAATGATGCGTATTGGGATGTAGTGAATGGTGGTGCTGTGATTTGTCATCTGTTGGTTTTTAGTTGGGATGAGCACGTTTTGATGGAGAGGAACAGGCTCCAAATAAAGAGCCCGTTGGTTTTGAGGCCCGTCAGTGTGGATGAGCTGGTGGCTCCGGGGATTGGAATGGCCGTGTAAATTGTGTCCTACAGAACCAGGAGTAGAAAACCAGCTCTAAGAGCCTCCCATATTCCACTGCTGCTGGCTTCTTGTTTAAGATGGAAACATCTACAGTGTCGATGTCAAAAACTCATTGGCAGGATTTTTTTGAGTGGTTGGGCCACACATTATGTATATTATTAGCAAATGAGTAGGGTCATGATGCAACATCAATGCTGTTTGCCTTATAAAATTATATCGAACAGTAAAATCGATGGGCTTCAGCCTGGGGTCTGGTTGAATCTTATTATGAAGATACGAATCTCTCTCAGCAATGGAAGGGTGAGATCCTGGCTCCATTAGGGCAAGAACCGAGTTTTATTTGAGCTTAACAAGGCCAGGATGGTCACGGTGTGGGCTGAGCTCAAGTCAATGTTGGTCAAATTGGGCCTGGGCTCCTCTTGAGTGGTTGAACAGTGGGTTGGTTGGGAAAGGGAGGGCAGGGAGGTAACGAAAAAGAAAACAGGAGGATGTGTAACGCTTCACGTTGATACTTTGGCTGGAAAGTTCTCTGCAGTTTCCCCATTTGCCTTTAGAGGGCAGATGATGTCCAGCAAATCGCAGCTTTCGGGACTTGCCTGATTTTTCCGGTTCTGAATCCTGAAAGTTTGGCCACTCTGAATGCAGATTTATTTTTTAATGCATAATTTTAATTAATTCAACAATAACATCTGGTGCTTTAAAGGATGAATGTTATCTCAACTTACATAAGCAAGACGAGATCAAAATTTGATCTATCTATGTGTATTTAACAGTCTTTATAGTTTCAGTGCTGAAAATTGCAATACAAGCAAAATGCTGCTTATTGATGTGGGGAGGAAAATCCTGGGAACATACTGTGGTAGAGAAGAATTATGTAATATGTTGACTAAATTCATTTTTATGTTAAAAAAGACCACAAAATAATCATTGGAGTTTGGAGGGCAGGTTTTAGAGTGTAACACTGCGTGATGGATGTGTAACTCCATCCTTCTCTCTTGTAACCTCTCCGGAACCCCAAGGCTTATCCCAACAGCCTGAACCTTGGGGAACCAACAGCTCGGAAACCCCTTGTTTATCAACAGAATATTCCACAGTGTCAGAGGAATCTGTGTGAAGCGAAGGAAGCCAAATGAAACTGGAGCTCTTCTGTAAAGTCATTTTCAGTGAAACTTTTCATATGGGGATTAAATACCCCTTATAGTCAACATGTTCAGAGAAGCAGCAACTATTTAATTCTCTGATTAATTAGAACCAGAATAATGAAATAATGTTCTGCTTTCTTCTGCTACTACCCTAGAGCTCATGGATCACGGAGAAAATGATTATTCTTGAAAAAGCCATTTAGTTCTGAACAAGAAAAGCCAGTCTTTGCGGCGCAGCCCTTTTGGCATCTGCTTTGTGGGTTTCTCATCAAAAAAACCATAGGGGTTATTCCTAAACAGAATGAAATAATATTTGTTCCAAAAGGATTTCTCTCTCTCTTTTAATCTAGAAAAAAAACAATCTACTGAAGGTGGCAGTACTGCTGCTGTGCTCCCCAAGAGACAGGGACCAGATAGTAGGAGTTTCTGTAGATTTTTGGGTCTATTCTTTAAATGCCGTGGTCCTTGCCCTGTCTTGCTGCGTAACTCTTTGGTACGTTGGTACGTAGCTCTGAAGTTGTTCTTACAATGCTGACCGCTCCGAGAGACATTGCTCTCTCACAGGAAACAGGACAGTAAGGCTCTCGAGACATCTTCTAGTCCAGCAGGTTCTTCTTAGATGTGGTTGATGTTACAGAGCCCGTCTCCATAACCCAAGAGAGTTGAGAAGAGGGAACGGAGCTGGTGAGGGGCTGGAGCACAAGTGTGATGGAGCGGCTGAGGGACCTGGGGGGTTCAGCTGGAGAACAGGAGCTGAGGGGAGACCTTCTGATCTCTGAACTGCCTGAAAGGAGCTTGGAGCCAGGGGGGTCGGGCTCTGCTCCCCAGGAACAAGCGCCAGGAGCAGAGGAAACAGCCTCAAGTTGCCCAGGGGAGGTTGAGGTTGGATGTGGGAACAATTTCTTCCCCAAAGGGCTGTGGGGCATTGGAAAAGGCTGCCCAGGGCAGTGCTGGAGTCACCATCCCTGGAGGGCATACGATCATCAAACATATTCTTAGGTCTCAGCAATGGAGTGATACTTTGCTGTCCTTAACATTCCTGGCCCGTCTAGCCCAGATCTCATCTTGACATGACCCCCTGCGTCGTTAGGGCACAGAGTTCAGTGCCCATAGGAGTCTGTGAAAGCGCCTTTGGGTGCATCTCAGATGAGTCACCGGTGCCAGTGTCTGGGCTGACATTACTCTGAGCCATTGCCAAGAGCCTATTAGTACAGATTCTGCCTCATGGGAAGAGGTTGGAAGCTCAGATCCGTGCCCTCGCTTGCATTGGTGGAAGGCTGCCCACTGCTTCGGTGCAGCTGAGAAACAGCTGTGGGACCTGTGACCTCAGCTTGTCGTGAGTACAGTTAAGGATAGTTTCTCCCTCTGAGATGGATCCAACCAGGCTTTTGCCAAGAAAGGTTTATAGAATCATAGAGTCATTTCAGTTGGGAGAGACCCTCAGGTCATCGAGTCCAACCATAACCTAACCCAACCCTAGCACTAAACCATGTCCCTAAGAACCTCATCTCAGTGCCTTTTAAACACCTCCAGGGATGGTGACTCCACCACTTGACTCTACTGGATGATCCTTGTGGTCTCTTCCAACCTTGTTGTCTATGACTCTAAGACTATCTGCTGTGTAAATCATCACAGATCTGCTTTAAAAGACTTATCAGCTGCCTTGGGGCAATGCCAAAAGATGTTTTGCCCAGGAGTCATCACTCAGGGCTTTCTTCTTGTATGCAGATGAGTCTGTGTGTTCCGGGATAATCAGGGCCATCTAAGATAGGTGCTTTTAATATTGCTGTTTTCTCAGAATCTTGAAAAAGCCCAAACCAGACCAATAAATGGAAACAAAAGTAGAATATTGAAAGGAAACTTATCTCCAAAATGTTTGACAAAGCCCAGAGAGAGGGTGTGTGAAACGACAGTTTGGGAACTCCCACAGAGCATGGAAGAGAAGGGTTTAGTGAGGCTATGAGGGTTAACGCTCTTTTCACCTTGTAACTTTTGGAGGGTCAGTGTGGTCAAGGTGGGTAGAGTGTGGAGTAGAGACCCAAGCGCCGATGAGCTAAAATCTTTGCTCTATCGTGGCTGAGCGGGCAACCCTTTAAGCCTTCCTTTGTTGCAGTTAAATGGGGACGTTAGGCAGCGTGTTCCTTGCTGTACCAGTAGCTTTAAACAGCCTGTGCCCTCTAGGCAGTGGGAAGGAAAAATTAAAGTAGAACCATTGAGAAATGTTGGAAATGGCTTATGCAAAGTCTTCATTTTCCTCACCGCGGTTGGTGCGTGAGGCGCTGTGGCGTGTCAGACCCCGGGCCGTGGTGTCTCCAAGCCAAAGCAGCACTTGTGAGCAGGCTCTAATTATTTTTCCAGAATTACCCATAGATCAAACCCTGAAAAGCTTCACAGCCCAACACGCCTTCAGCCTTTTGTGAGATCTAATCCATGAGTTCTTTTTACTCTGAGTTGCCAGAGGTGTGATAGTTGCAGCTTCCTTGGGCAGGGTCAGAGGTGTAGGACAACAACTGGAGAGGTGCCCAAGATGATTTAAAGCGAGGTGAGGGTTGACGTGCTGCCACTTGCTGCTGGAGCTCCTACAGGTTACGGTTATTGTGCTGGGAATATTTCCATGTTGGGGGTAATGGTGCTGGGGGCTGGAATCATAGAATCATTTTGGTTGGAAGAGAACCTCAAGATCACCCAGTCCAACCATAACCCACCCTGTCCCTGCCCCATGTCCTGAGAACCTGATGTCTGTCTGTCCAACCCTCCAGGGATGGTGACTCCAGCACTGCCGTGGGCAGCCTGTTCCAATGCCCCACAGCCCTTTGGGGAAGAAATTGTTCCCACATCCAACCTCAACCTCCCCTGGTGCGACGTTGTGCGCTGGTTGGTCCCTGTGGCTGACGGGGGTCTCTGGGCAGGTGGAGGTAGTTCTTCCCTCCCTTCTCCATGCGCATCCTCTTCTGTTGTTTATCTCTGGGAAAACAAGCATTTTGTGTCGATTTTTCCTTTTTAATAGTTTCGGTGAAAAAAACCTGCTGTTACCTCCATCGTGGCCTGATTGGCACAGAGCGTGTTGAAACAAACCCTCTTCTAGAAAATAATTACTAGTGCTGGTGCATGAGTCCTGCACCGTGCGCGCACGCGAGTCAGTGCGGGATGGGGAAGGCGAGATTGGACCCTCTCGCCTGTGACCGGTTGTGGTTGCGATCACCTCGCTGCTCCCCCTGACTCGGCAGGGCTTGGGTCGGTTGCAATTAGGCTAACGAGAGGTCAGACCAAAGTGTGGGAGTTTCCACTTGCGCTTTGAGTCATAACTAAGTCTCGTCAGGGAGGGAGATGCCTCTTCGGTGCTGTATGAAAAGCCAGCATTAAAAAAAACCCCAACATCAGAGGGTGATTTGTAGCGTTGCATATCACAGGGGATTTCATGTGAAGGCGCTCGGCATTTAAAAAGGAATTTTAAATTGTTAGTAGAAGTTAATCAAAGAATATGCATCCAGTTGCTTAAGAGGGAGCAAGTGAACTATTTATCTGAGCCTGGCTCAGAAAGTGCTTGGGACTGATTACACAAAGACCTGAGCTGTGGAGTTCAGGGCCGCGGTCTTTAATGTGTTTGCAATGCCTTGTAGAACACCCGTCCCCCTACTGCTTTTAGGCCGCTTATCTAATTTTCGGCTTCTCCACTCCGTGTAAATGTGATAAATAAACTTTGTAATCGCATAACTGAGCTCCTTTTGACACCTGCCTGCAGATAGCTCGTTCTTGGGGCTGGATCGCACCACAGCATGAATCAACACTTGGCTTAATAAAGGACTGCTTAAAAAATGGCTTTTGGGCTTTTATTGTACAGCTGAACCTGGTTGCTTAAGTCTTTTTATCAATGTTAATGTGATAAACTTCTTTTTACGGCTCCTAGTCTTGATCATTCCTTTCTCCAAGTGCTGAACTGCAGGAGTTTCCCCGACAAACAGTCGAGGTTTAATAGCTTTGACATAAATGCTGGATTAACCAAGTTACTTTCTACAGTGAACCCTGAGGGTATAAATAACACTGACCTGGTCTTGTGGGTGAGGAAGAGTGTGGGGACGAGGATAAATCACCGAGTGAAAACAAGAGCAAGGGGAGAATTGCGTGTTCCCCATTGCACACTCAATGCCAAAAACTGGTATTTGAGCAAGCGTGGTATTTGGGAATATGAATATTGTGAGCTGGGGTTTAGCAGCGGGTGGGCTGGGGTGGAAGAGTCATGTTTTGGGAAGGAGGAGTGGGAGGTTGAACAGGGCGTCGAGTAGAACAAACTCGTTGAAACGCTCCTTTTCTAAATGGATTTTTTAATGACCAGGAACTGAGTTTAAAAAAATATATATATATATATATAAAAAATGGCATTCTTGGGCCTCATTTCCTGTGCTGCTGGTGAACTTTGTCAGCCAAACCTCCGACAAATTGTTTGCTCTGATAACCAGTTAACACCGAGAAGGCAGATAGGCAAGAGCTCTTATCATCTTGACAAGCGCCGGGCTTTTTGCTAAAACTCGAACCAGAAGCCGTGTCAGTGTGTTGAGTTTACACCTTGCAATAATAATCTGGGCTTTTATCTGATCGGAGGGGGATTTTATAACTTTCAAATGGGCCTTTGGCGGGGGGCCAGCCCTACTGTCATTTGTTATTAACTTGCTTTTTTCATCCCCTGCAGCCAGTCTGCTGCTCTGTAATATCGTTTAAGGAATATGTATCCCATTCCTAGGGATATTGGGAAACGATATTTTAGAGTTCTGTGTCTCAGCCCATTAGAGGGGTCTATAAAACAATCGCGGCAGCAAATGTGCAGTAACTAATCAAAACCACCGAAGCTAACCACAGCATACTTCATTCCTTTCAATAAGAAAACCTCTCTCTTTTCTTTTCTGTGCCTTATCTACTATCTCATCAGGAAAAAGCTAATTAGATTCTTCTAAAAAGTAAATATTCTCAGTTCACTGGTGGGTGGGGGTGACGGGAGGTGAGACCCGCTCGCCGTCAGCATTGGCAAACCGATGCCGAAAACAAGGCAAAGTTATAAAAACCCTATAAAAAGCTATTTGAGTTATTAAAGGAGCTTGTTCCCTGTGTAGGTGGTATAACAACTTTCCCTTTTGGTGGGTATGGCTTCCATAGGCAGAACCTGGAGGAGTCCATTACTTGCTCTACTACTCCATGTCATTCCCCATCTTAGCTCTGCAGGTTGGGGTTGCAGGTTTGGGGCTTTGTTGGCTTAATCACAGCCAAGTTACTTTGAAAAACCTCAACTACTACTTCTTGATAGTGTTTTTGAGCCAATACATTTAATTTCCAATGCAGAATGTTGGGCCTGTGCACTGGGTTAGTTGAGTTGTGATGGGTCTTGGAGGTTGAGTTGCAATGGGCGGTGAGGGTTGAGTTGCGATGGGCGGTGAGGGTTGAGTTGCGATGGGCGGCGAAGGTTGAGTTGCAATGGGTGGTGATGGTAGAATTGCTGCTCAAAAGCGTGTCAGATGGACTGGAAGGTATTGAGGACTTGTATTAGGACCTTGTATGACGGGCTTGATGGGAAAACCCCCAAAGCCATGTCCTACAAGGCTGAGAATTTGGCAGAGTGTAGGTAGCGAACGTGTAGGTAACACAAGAAGTGGATGGCTGGGGGGAGAAAACATGTAGTAAAGGTAGAAGTGCTTTTTCCTCTCATTCCTTTGATTCTCTGTTTCTCATGGAACAAGAGTAAAAAAAGGATTGGTTCTTCCAATTGTATTCAGCCAACACAACCCACCCGCTTCTCATCTGTGGAGATGGAGGTCTCCAGGACTTGCCTGACGTCCAACCTTGGTGTGGTTACACCAGCAAACGTAGGTCACTGACCTAAACTTGAACCCGCAGGTGGAAAATTGCCTTTGCTTCTTGTACCCAGCAGCCTGGAAATCACGGTGCAGTCAGAGGAGCTGGATTTCTGCCCTGGGGTGCGGGTGAAGAAAGTGGCTGTGCTTGAGGCGACTTTCAGCTACGTGAACCAAACGCTTCGTGTGTTATTGCTGAACGTAACATTAGCTACGAACAGACATTTGGTTTCTTTTTTTTTTTGGTGTTTTTTTTAATCGTCATATTACGCAGGGAGTCAGGAGATTGATAGTCCTGTATAATAGAGGCAATTTTACAGAATAATACAGAAACGCACTTGCTTTCATGTAAACCACACCAAAAGGTAAGGGGATTTTTTATTTGATATATTTTTGGTCCCTCGAGGGCTTTTGGCCTCCCCCGTAGCCCCGGGTCCCCCCGTTTTTGGGGGGCACGCTGGAGTGTCGCCTGGTCTTTGATGTGGTTTCTCAAGTGTGCCTCTTCACTGGGCTCCCTACAGGCGCCTTTATGTGAAACAGAACGTTAACATCCAAACGTGCCTGCTCCGCAGGTCATTTTTCACCCTTTATGTGCGACGTCAAGTAATATTGCAGAGTTGTTCTGCTGCACCCCCGGCCTTTAAGGCACGGGGTAACGAGATGGGGGTAGGAACGGGGAGTTCCTTGGCGGTTTAAGCCCAAATTTCTCCTTCGTTGCTTCCTCTGGGCCTCTCCCCAGCTCTTTCTTTCTCTCAGGGTGAAACTGAAACCTCGGTGACTTCACCCAAACCTGCCGATGTTAAAGAAAATTTGATATTTCTCACTTATAGGTCACTTCAGTCCAGATTGTTTCCTGCCAGGAGTGGGGGGAAATGCCCTTCTGGTAATGGAAAAGCAATTATGGGTTTTTTCTGGAGCGTACGTCGCGTCGTTCCAGCGTAACATGTAGGTTATGGGCTCTGCTCGTGTCACAATGAGTCCTCGTGTCATGCCGTCGTACACTGTGCCGTGAGGAGGGAATAACATCCACTGTGGGGCCATCTGTTGGTCTTCAAGGTAGAAAATCTCTGGAAAATACCTTCTAGTTGAGAACTTCCCCACTATACCTGAATTTCCTGAAGGTAAAAATTGCTCTTGGTGGGGTTTTGTGGCATTGGGAGCAACTCTCTGGCTGCTTTTAGTGGATCTCCGGGAGGTGGGACGGGCTTTTCTTTCCATCTCCCTGGACTTTAGCTCAGGTCAGAATTCTCCTCTCGTTAAACTTTAGTTCATTTGCATTGAAAGTGTGCAAAATGCAAAACATTGCTTGGATTTGGTTGTCGGACTCCTTGGCCTAGAGCGATGGCTTTTTCTACAGGGCCGGATTTTCTTGGCTTTGGGGTTTTCTCAATACAAATATTTATCAGGTCTTGTCAATATTTGCTTTGGATCTTATCAACATTGGTGTCTGGCCAATAATGTCACGTACTACTGTGCTCTTGTGACCACGGCCAAAGGATGGAAAGATGGAGGAGCAAGATAACGTGTCTCCTAAGAACACGTCCACAAGGTCCTCTGGTGCGACTCATTCTATGCTCAGCCTAAAATGCTGAGTTTTATGTGTTTGGGGCTTCAGCAGTGAAGTTTAGAGCTGGCAGCAGCACCCATGAGCTTCTGAGCCCAGATTTTTCCTCTCCCACGACCACTTTTCTGCTGTGATCTTACCGCGCCCCGTTTAATGATCCGTTTCGAGCACAGCGTTTTATCCAAAGTTTTGTGCTTTCCCATTCTTTGATTTCTTCCCTTTCTAGAGGGACAAAGATTACATAAATATGAGAGATTTTAATGAGTACACTGGGCTTGCTTTTGGTGTAATTTACAGCGGATTCAGTATTATAACTTCATTACGCTTCTGTTGAGTAACTTATGTCATAAATGGGTGTATCTGAGAGCGGAATCGAGCCTCGGATCTCTTTGTTGTGTGGGCTTCAAAGAGGGGAGTGAGCGTTTGGTCCTTCTGAAGTCCTAATTCTCTTTGGAGGATGTTGCAATGCCTTTCTATAGAGTTGTGCCTCTGAAGTGTGAGATGTCTAATGCACAACCCACCCCTTTTCCCCCCATTGCTTCAAGTATTGCCGTTTCTAGCAATATTTGTCTTCAGCAGCATTCACACAGACCTTTCCTGCAAAAATCCCTATTGCTGAGACGCATCCCTTAAGAGAGCTTTTTAATAAGCTTGGTCTTCAGTCCCCTTGCTCCGCCGTTACTTCTCTTGTAGGAGCATTTGTAGTAAACATCAAGGATACTACTGCTTTGCAACCACTAGAGGTCAAGATTGTGCTATGGCATAGAGTAGGGCTGCTCGTCTTAGGAGGTGTAGCTCCAGTTCCTGCTGTAACCACGTCCAGCGTCGCCTATATGTGTATATATATATATATATATATATATATATATTTAATTTTACTAACAATTGCCATTTTTGGCAATGAAGACGCTTTTGCACGGTGTGGAGAGCACTTTGCCCTACGCAAGTGGATTTTGCCAGGGTCGGATATCTATGCTATGCTCGGGGTTTAATATTCAGATCTAGAAGCTACAGGAGCGATAGGTCTCTGCTGGGCTCTTTCTTCCCAAGGAGGGATTTGAAAGGGACAGCCTGTCAAAATAAAGCTTGCTCATAAACTACTTTTGCATGACATTAATACTTTGAAGTGTTTAAAAGGAACTAATTTTGAAGGTTTGCGCTCTAGATAGAGCTTTCTGCTTCCTGTGGTTCAGGTAGCAAAAATTATATCTCTATCTCTATCTCTATCTCTATCTCTATCTCTATCTATCTCTATCTCTATCTCTATCTCTATCTCTATCTCTATATCTATATCTATATCTATATATCTATATCTATATCTATATCTGTATCTATATCTATATCTATATCTATATCTATATCTATATCTATATCTATATATCTATTTAACAGGCACCACTTGTTTTAATTCTCCATTGTTTTCCTGGCACAGTCCACTGACAACCATATCTACAATATGTTTTCTATTCTGGCGTGGGGCAGGGAATGGTCCCCAAGCGCCACCTCGTTTGTCCCCAGGTTTGCTTCAGATTGTGCAGGTAGTTGCTAGAAATAAGAGTTTATATTAATAACTGAAATATATATATATATAAACCTCATTATTTTTTAAAAAAAGAAACCCGCCATCTAGAATAACACTTTCAGAAAGACGTCTGGATGATTTCCATGCACCTTTCTCATATATGAAAAGTTTATGGAAGAATGTAGGAGGGATCCTATAAATCTGTGCGTGCATTTCCATACACATTTCAGGTTTTCCGAGTGTTAGTTACACCAGAGCACAAGCCCACGTGCACATCCCTTGGCTTGGCCTTTTCCCCCTTGTTTTGGCCATGATTTGGCAAGAACAGCGTCTGTTCCATCCGTACTCCTTCTCCTTCCCCTTCAATTTGCAGTTCTCGGTCAACTCTCTTAAACAATTGGGGCTAAACCGTTTTTTCCTGGCAAATATGCTGCTCAGTAACAATGAGGAAACCAAGTGAGCTTTTGCAGCGCAGCACACGCATTGACCTCCGCTGCAAACTAACCCCGAAACCCCAGCAATAGATACCAAGAGCGGTTTGTGGGAGCTCCATTGAGTCCGTGCGTTTCACTCCCCAAATCGTGGTGCTTCTCCCAGCGAGCGAATTTTGGTCGAATACCTTTTACAGCTCATTCTGTACATCAGCGACGGACAATTAAGCTCTCCTGGGGTACCACAGAAATGCTTTCAGGAACCTCTGGGGTCCAGATGTGGAATGTTTTGTGCTGACATGGGTTGAAAAGAGGAACAAATCCAACGGTTAAGTGCGTCCTTTAATTCAGCCTGTGACAGTCACCACATGGCCTATGGGCTAATATTTCTGCATCTGTGCTGTAAATAGATCAATATGGCAGCGCGATGGGTTTGGCGTTTTGATTTGTGACGAGTCAGAATATTGTTTGTATTGTTGCATAATCCCTGGAATGGTTTTGAAATGAATCTTCTGTTTCTTTGGAATATCTGGGTTAGGAAAAACATACCGTTTCTAAGTTCCACTAAGTGCATGTTTTATTTTGCCTCATTTGTCGTATTTCGTGACCGATTGCGTCTTTTGGCTGAAAAAAAACAAAACAAAACAGATGCGAGGATGCTATCATAAAACGTGCAATCTGCCTTGTGTTTTCTAGGCACAGCAGCAAAGAAACCTGGACAATATTGTATCCCAGCATCCCAGGATAAGCGGGGGAAAGAAGTCCAAGAAAGAAGTCTTCGCAAGCTCAGATCTGGAGGTAAAAAACACTAGCCCCATGTCTGAGCAGGATTCGGGTATCCTGGATGTTGAAGATGAGGATGAGGATGAAGAGGTAACTGTATAATATCAAATCCAGGAGACTGGGCAGTTTGGGGGTGATCAGTTGCGTCTCAAATGGTGTTTGCACCTCGCTCAGTCTCTCGTGTTGCCGTGCAGCGCGTCTTAAAGATGCAGAACAGGCTGTGGAACGTGGGTTGTGTTTCAGTGTTGGGTGATTTCGCATTGTTGTCCCTGTTCTGTTAGCAGGCTCAGCAGAGATGCAGAGTGTTGTATGAGAACTGAACAACTCATGTCGTTTGTCCTCCTGCTCAAGAGTTGCTCTTCTGTGCTTACTTGGGAAGGCAGTTTGGCATCTGCCCTTCCTTTAAAAATCCATACATTCCTGTGTAACGCACAAGATACTTGGCCTTTTCTGTGCGACAGAGACGTACATTGTGCTGAAAAGGATTGCATCGGGACAGAAGCTTTTTAAATGCAATTTTAACTCCTTGGTGTGCTCTCTTCTTTTTGTCTCCCTTTCTGCTGTCGCTTCCTCAGACCGACTTTCTGTTCTTTTTGTTAACCGCAAAGCATAACCTCCTTCATGGTGTTGGTTCTTCTTTCCTTCCCACACTAGAGGGTAGTGATGTAGTGGGACATCTTGGATTTGTGGTGCTTGAATCATAGAAATGCAGGAGTGCCCCATCCCTTTGTGATTCAGGAAAGGCGGCTTGGAGATGCCTACTTGGAGTGTAGGTTATGAGTTGTTGAGTTATTTGACGTATTCTTCATTTACTGCCGTGCAGTCTTGCTTTGGACCTTTTGGCAAGTTCATCTGCCACGCTGGATGTTTCTTCTCTTACTTCTGAAGCCGCTCTTATGTCACACAATCAGAGAATGGTTTGGGTTGAAGGAACCTTTAAAGCTGATCCAGTGCCCCCCCTGCCATGACAGGGACATCTTCACCAGCTCAGGTTGCTCAGAGCCCCGTCCAGCCTGGCCTGGGATGTCTCCAGGGATGGTTCATCCACCACCTCTCTGGCCAACCTGGGCCAGGCTCTCATCACCCTCAGGGCAACAATTTCTTCCTCATGTCCAGCCTGAATCTCCCTCCTTTAGTTTAAAACCATCACCCCTTGTCCTATCGCAACAGGCCCTGCTCAAAAGTCTGTCCCCATCTTTCTTATCAGCCCCTTTTAAGAATGGAAAGGCCCTACTGAAGAGTCTGTCAAGAAGTGATATTTTCAGCCATAACCTGTAACTGGATCGGGCAGGATTTGTTGCTCTAAACTTGCCAGCCCATGACAAGCCAGAAGAGGATTAAGAACAAGTTTCTGAAGTTTAGAATAGTTGTTCCAGTGGTTTTGTGCCCGTGTTCTGCGTTTTCCCCACAGTTCAATCCTCTTCATCTCCGCTGCCCTTCCAGGGGACCGAAATTACCTCTTGCTTCACAGGGACCAAAGCACAGGGTGCGACCCAGCGCCCTCCCAATGCACCCAAACCATCCGGGTGGCACGTTTACTCCTCCATCAACATGGAAATAGAGCAGAAGTTAAATAAAAGGAAAAATGAGTGGGAAGGAGATGGGGGTTTTTTTGAAAACAAACATTGAATTGAATAGATGTATTTCGGTATTTCCCTGTTAAAAATTGAAAATCTGGTCCTTTGGTAGTTCTTGTTCTGTCTCACTCTCAACATCTCTCACTTGCTGTGGAAATGGGTTCTCGCAAAACGTGGTGGTGCTTGTGGGGTGTGGGGCATTCGAATTAAATTTTGATTAGGCTCGAAAGGTGTAAGGAAAAGCTTAAGGAAAACATTAAGAAGGGGAGGACATAAAGATGATAATTTGTATAGCGCAGTTGGGAGAGAGCTCTTGAGCTGTTCGGATGGAATTAACTCATCTTGAGGCAGATGGAATCCCGTCTCTATGTGTGTGTAAAGGCTGGGAGGGAGGGAATGAATGTGCAGGACATGGAGGGACCAGGGTCAGGACTGGGGTGTCAGGGAAGGCGGAGGCTGGAGGGCCCGGGGTGTCAGGAAAGGCCGAGGCCAGAGAGGCCGGGGCTGGGGTGTCAGGAAAGGCCGAGGCCGGAGGGCCCAGGGCGGTGCGGCAGCCGCTGTCCGTGGTGATGAACCGGGCCTGGCGGGGCAGCAGCCGCAGAGCCCCCGCACGGCTCAGCCGGGCGCTCTGGAGCCCCATAGCGAAGGGCTCTCATCCTCCTGTTCCCCGTGTTTACTTAGGGGGCAAGCGGGAAGGAGAAGGGTTTTGGTTACTGATGAGCTCAGCTCTTCCCCGTGTTCCTGCCTCCAATGTGTCCTTTTTTTGAAAAAAAAATAATTTATTAGTACAAATGGATCTCTTGTTTGAAAAGAGAGCTGTTAAAAGTTTGGGTCGCTTGCAGCAAGAAAAGCCTTGAGGTGCTGGAGCGAGTGGAGAGAAGGGAACGGAGCTGGTGAGGGGCTGGAGCACAAGTGTGATGGAGCGACTGAGGGACCTGGGGGGTTCAGCTGGAGAACAGGAGCTGAGGGGAGACCTTCTGATCTCTGAACTGCCTGAAAGGAGCTTGGAGCCAGGGGGGTCGGGCTCTGCTCCCCAGGAACAAGCGCCAGGAGCAGAGGAAACGGCCTCAAGTTGCACCAGGGGAGGTTGAGGTTGGATTGGGGGATCAATTTCTTCCCCAAATGGCTGTGGGGCATTGGAACAGGCTGCCCAGGGCAGTGCTGGAGTCACCATCCCTGGAGGGTTGGACAGACGGACATGAGGTTCTCAGGACATGGGGTGGAGGTGGCCTTGGCAGTGTTTGGTGAACAGTTGGACTCGATGATCTTGAGGTTGTCTTCCAAGCAAAATGATTCTATGATTCTATGTTTCTAAATCTGAAGGAGTGTCATGTGTGTATAGTGGGTTGATCCTGGCCAGTGGCTGAGCCTCCACCCACTTGCTTTCTCACCCCCCACCTCCAAGAAGAATTAGGGAGACCTTGTGAAGGGCAAAGGCAAGAAAACTTGTGGGTTGATTTAAAGACAATTTAATAAATAAAAGGAAAAAAAGCCCCACCATACGACGCAAGGCAATTACTCACCACCTCCCACCAGCAGACCGATGCCCAGCCCGTGTCTGAGCAGTGGCTACTTTGGAAAAAAAACACACTTTTTCCCCCAGATTTGTTGCTGAGCCTGACGTTACATGATATGGAATATCTCTTTGGTCACTTGGGACCAGCTATCCCTTTGTGTCCCCTCCCAGCCTCCTGCCTTCCCCACTCTTCTTACTGGGAGGACAAAGAAACAGAGAAGGTCTTGATGCTGTGTAAATGCTGTTTAGCAATAACTGAACTGCTGCTGTTGTATCAACACTATCCTGGTCACACATCTAGACCACAGCACTGTTGGTCTACAGCAATGAAAAGGAACTCCAGCCCAGCCCAAACCAGTACAGTTTGTAAAATGTTAACGGGAGGTCCTTTGGTAAAGGTTCTCTAAAGTTACAGGCCCACTGCAAAGTTGTTTTTCATGGTTGGTGGATTCATTCCTAGCTTTTCATCTTCTGGCGTGACTGTTTCTCCTTATGATTATCTGGTCAGTCACATGCGCCCACTTGTTGCCCACTGTTCTTCTAAGCCCAGAATACTGCTAATAAACCCTGGAGAAAGAAAAGGTGGCCCCTGGTAGAATAAAGTCAGTAAAGAAGAAAGTAGACAAGTCAAGAAATGGAACTGAAACATTCAAAGACAGCACTGGTAGCTCTTGCTGTTGACCTGTCGCAGCCAATAAAGCCAACCAGTAACTGCAGGTTTCTATTGAAAAGATGGCCAGTCATGACTGATTTAATATGGAAAGGGAAGAATGAAGGGCACCTTGCACCCCCTCCCGCTCAGCACTGAGAACAGGGTGGTCTTAGTTATTTCTGATTAAGTTTTGCCAGGAGGGCTCCTGGTCCTGGTACATAGGCTGGAAAAAGGGGGGTAAATGTATATTTCTTTTTGTTGTAGGAAATATCTGAGGCCCTTCAGCCGGCAGTGTTATGGAGTTCTCCACCTAGGCTGGGTGAACTGTTCTGGAGATCCTGTGATGGAGCAATCCCTTCATCCCCACATCCCCACAGCAAAATTGACAGGAAAAGCTTTGGAAGGGAAGGAGGAACAGAAGGGTTTTGCTTATAGTGTTGCCTGTATTCTAGTGTGGGTCATTCTCTCCTTGGAGCAGCATAAGAGGGCTCTGCGGGCCGCATGCAAGAGGACAAATATGAGATGTGGTTCTCCGCTCCATTAACCTTCTCCAGTTTGGAGACATTATGGTCCAGACCTGTCCCGCTTAAGTGCAGATGCCTCACCGAGGTGGAAGCTCCCATTCTAATCGGAGTAAGGGAACGGGCCCAGCTGTAGAGTGAACTGGGAGAAGGCTCAAATCCAGTTTTTATGAACGTCAAGTTGCAGAAGGAGAATTTGCATTTCACAGTGAGTAGCTCCGCAGTCTGTTGAGTTTGCGCCAGCCGTTCCCTTTGTAGTAAAAAGCATCCAGCAAACTACAAAGCTCACCCAGATTCTTCTCATTTTCAGTGACTTTTCTGCTGTGATCCCGTTGAATGCAGCAGGACAAGCTCGCCGGCGTTGTGCCTCATTTCTTCTTGTCCCTCAAAAGGACTGGTCAGGTGGCTGTGAAGTGGTTGGGTCCAACTGGACTCCCTGGTGCTCCTTTGTGGGAGAAGGGGAAGTTTTAGGGAGGGACATCCCACTTCAGAATAACGGCCACTTAACTGTCTTTGAAGAATAAATCACCAAATTCCAGACAGTTTTCTACTTGGAGAAGGAGTTTGGCACTCGGGACGTGAGCAGGTGTGAGGTGTAGCCAAAATTCGTCATGCTGCTGGCGTTCCTGGCTGCAGGAATAAGTTGTAATTCTCTGCGTGAATGTAATAGATTTCTTACCAAGTTTTGGGAGTTAGAGCAGGGACCCCAGAGAATTCTCTTGACTTTCCCTGATAAATGGCTTTGTTGGATGCCATCAGATTCCACCTTTTTTTTGCTTCCACTAGTAATTATGCAAGAAAGATCTTGGACACGGAGAAAACCTCTCTGTTTCCAGACAAAGCTGTCTGCCTGTTGTCTCTAACACGAGCCAGAGGGAGATCAGTTTGTCTGCAGGACTGTCTGGCCACTTCCAGTATTACAATATCTTGAGCATCTTCTTGACCATAGAGATACATTCAATTTTTCCCCTGAGGTTAAGACGTGGGACACGCTGGGTGGTCAGGGGACACTGAGACCACACAAGATGTAGCAAATCTACAGCAGGGTTTGTTTTGTGCTTTGGTGAACAGTTGGACTCTATGGTCTTGAGGGTCTCTTCAACCAAAATGATTCTGTGGTTCATTCCGTATGGGATAAAGTGCTTCTGGGCTGCTGGTACCCGAAGAGATTCAATGTGAGCTGTTGAAACATAGAATAGTTTGGGTTGAAGGGACCTTCCCAGCTCCCCCAGTGCCCCCCCTGCCATGAGCAGGGACATCTTCACCAGCTCAGGTTGCTCAGAGCCCCGTCCAGCCTGGCCTGGGATGTCTCCAGGGATGGTTCATCCACCACCTCTCTGGCCAACCTGGACCAGGCTCTCACCGCTGTCATATTAAAAAATTTCTGCCTTTTATCTCATGTAAATCTCCCCTCTTTCAGTTTAAAGCCATCACCCCTTGTCCTATCACTGCAGGCCCTTGTGTCCAGCTGTGGCCCCTCAGTTCCAGCAGGACAGGGAACTGCTGGAGAGAGTCCAGCGCAGCCACCAAGATGCTGAAGGGAGTGGAGCATCTCCCGTGTGAGGAAAGGCTGAGGGAGCTGGGGCTCTGGAGCTGGACAAGATGACACTGAGGAGTGACCTCATTCATGTTTACAGATATATAAAGGGGGAGTGTCAGGAGGATGGAGCCAGGCTCTTCTCAGTGACAACCAGTGACAGGACAAGGGGTAATGGGTACAAACTGGAACACAGGAGGTTCCACTTAGATATAAAAAGAAACTTGTTCCTGGTGATGGTGGCAGAGCCTGGCCCAGGCTGCCCAGGGAGGTTGTGGAGTCTCCTTCTCTGCAGACATTCCAACCCGCCTGGACACCTTCCTGTGTAACCTCATCTGGGTGTTCCTGCTCCATGGGGGGATTGCACTGGATGAGCTTTCCAGGGCCCTTCAACCCCTGACACTCTGGGATTCCAGAAATTCTTCTAAAATAAATCATTTATTTCCAAGGTACAATGTAGAGAAGCTTGAGCTGGTTCCTCCTGAAGAGCAACCCTCAGCAGAAGGAAAAACGTGGATGCCTTGTGCAGTGTCACACGAAGGGACCCACTGCTCAGTGTCCCCCATTGGGCTCGAGCCACTGTGGGTGCAGCGTTGTGTGTGTTCACATTCCTCCACACCAGCTCATCACGTACGTCAATCAATGGACCCATAGGATGGTTCAGAAAACACCTCTGCTATATTCCCAGCGTTTGAACCTGGAGGGTTTTTCCCCCTCGCTGTAAGAGGGACAAGTGTCCCTGTGCTTGTGTCACGTCTTTACATCAAAAACTAACCAGGATCAAGAAACTCAGGCCATTGTATCGCAAATTAGCTAAAGCCAGATCAGAGCATCTAACTTAACTCTGGGCCAGCCTTGTGTCGGTGGCAGCTACAGCCGAACATTCCCATTGTCAGCTTGGCTTCCGTGGGTTAAATTTCCTACAGTCAGCGTTTAACCTGACTGGAAATGTTCTTGCAAGAAGAGAGGGTTTGGTATTTTACAGAGACTGGCAGGTCGGCCCCTGCTCCCAGCACCGGGATCGTGCGGTGAGGCTTTGGGATCGAGGGCTGGGAAGCTGGTGTTTTGTAGACTGGGAAAATTTGGGACAAGATGAATAAATTCTTTGTTCTGCAAATCAAAAGGAAAAAATAAAGAGATTAGGCAGAAGGGACATGTCAGGGGAGCAATCCGTCCCGCTGTTGGGGCGGCTCTAGTTCTCGTTTCATTGCCGAGTGTCAAAAATCAAAAGATTTATTTGTTTTTTGAACGCTGGCGGTGCAGCTTGGGCTGAGAACACCAAGTCACTGCTGAAGGGGATGTGCTAAGCCGGAGTTCTTAGATATGTCTATATATCAGATGAATATCTAAATATTAGACACATCTAAATTATGCAACATATTAAACCAACCGCAGAGATAATTTCATATATTCTGTCTATTCAGAGGCCTATATTGGTCAGTCTGGAAAGATTTCAGACGATAGGTTTATTATTTCTTCTGCTGTAGGGCTACAGCTGTACATGGAAGAAGCGAGTTATCCTTTTCGTTAAAATATACTGTAGGTTTATACCCTACATAAAATCCCAGCACAGGTTCCTATCACTTTGCTTGATAGCAAAAAGCTTTGAGGCCGCCCAGGTCTGGTGCTTCAGTATCTGAGTGTTCTACCTAGATTAGAGATTTTAAACCTATTCGTGTCCCAGGGATGTTAACTCTGCAGAACAGCCCAGTGTATTTTTTGAGAGCGTGTGTGTGGGCTTAAAAGCTTTTACAGAAGATCAGAGACTGTGAAAATGTTGCAGCCTGCTTTGAAAGAGCCTCTCTGGGGGAGTCAGCTCCGTTCTTTGGCTCTATCCTGATTTCACAAATCTTTATCAGGAATATTCCTCCATGGACTATTTTCAAGTAGCGCCCCGAATCCAAGAGGAGCAAAACCCTTTGATCCTGGGTTCAGATCCGCAGGAAAACATGGGCTGCTTTGATGCCGATGGGGAGGGATGACAGATTCCTCCTCCCTTAGAAGGATGCAGGGCGGGCTGGGGTCTGTCCGGTCCAGATTCCCCACGCCGTGGTGCTGGCCGCAGGACGGCTGGGTCGAGCGAGTGCTGATATTTCCCCGTCTGCTTGAGTGATCTCCAGCAGTTTTGCAATCGGGGATTTCTGAGCCAAAAGGGTTTCTACTGTTTTACCAACTGGAGACCAATTACACTTAACGCTGCAGGAATACAGCGAGGCAAAAGCCGTACCCACAAACTAGGTGAAATCTCGGTTTGGGAGCTATTTAGGGAGCGTTAGGAGGCCCGGGAGACTGCAAATGGAAAATAAATGTCCAGGGAGACACGATAAAATTGACGTTAACACAATAAAACCGCTGCCTAGTGTTTGCAATTGTCAAATACAGTCTAATAAAAGGCGGGAGGTGCTGGTGAGCCGCGTGGCACGGCTGCTGCCCTCGGCTCGGCTGTGACCCTTGTGTGGGGATGTCGATGTGGAAATGGTCTCACAGGTGATGCCAGCCCTGCCCCTCGCTCCGAATCCGTCCTCCTCCCTCCCGAGCCAAATTCCCTGTCAGAGCCGCTCAAATGGCATTTGGGTGCTTGGTGTAAGGGGCGGAGGGAAAGCCCGGTGAGACTGATGAGCAGGATCGTGCCGTACCCCAATAAAACTCTTTATTCTCGTGTTCCCTGCACCACCAGGTTGGGACGGTCACATTTTTGGGGGTCTGGAAGCGATGCTGGATGTGCAGATGGGATGTTCCCTCGCTGTGCGTTGCTGCTATAAGTGTGATGGGAGCGGCTGAGGGACCTGGGGGGTTCAGCTGGAGAACAGGAGCTGAGGGGAGACCTTCTGATCTCTGAACTGCCTGAAAGGAGCTTGGAGCCAGGGGGGTCGGGCTCTGCTCCCCAGGAACAAGCGCCAGGAGCAGAGGAAACGGCCTCAAGTTGCGCCAGGGGAGGTTGAGGTTGGATGTGGGGAACAATTTCTTCCCCAAATGGCTGTGGGGCGTTGGAACAGGCTGCCCAGGGCAGTGCTGGAGTCACCATCCCTGGAGGGTATGAGGTCCTCAGGACATGGGGCAGTGCCAGGGCTGGGTTATGGTTGGACTCAATGAGACCTCAAGGGTCTTTTCCAACCAAAATGATTCGATGACTCTATCTCTGTAGCTTCTTTCACTGTTCCAGCTCTAACCAAGAACCTCCGGAGCGCGAGGTTTGGGTTTCTTTACGTGGAGGACGTTCCTCAACAGCTCCAGTTCCACATTATCCAGAGGCTATTTAACAAGATCCCCTGTTTTCCCTTTCCAGCCCAGCACCTCTGCACTCCCCTGCTTGAGGCCGTTGCTTCAGACCAGGACGACCACTGGCCCCAGGCGCTTTGGGCAGCGTTGGCTGAGCCTTGTGTACCCTCATCCAACTAGAAACTTCTCTCTTCTTCATCCTGCCTCCTCTTTAGCAGAAATGCCTCTTAAGCATAATTAAAAATATATAAAATAAACATGTATCCCAGGCCTGTCCATTGGTCCCTTTCATCTTTCTCCCCTTTTTTCCACCACATGTCAACACAACACTCCCCTCCTCTCTGGATTTTGGGGGAGAAGGAGAGTTGCTTTAGCTTTATGCCTTGGCCAACATGCTTAATGCTGTGTTGGCTCGAACATATCCAAAGGACACAAGCTTCTTGTATGCAAATTTCTCCTCTGATCTTTCCTTTCACCCTCCCTGTGTCCCACCCTTCCAAAATGAGCTTCCTTGTCCCTCTCTGAGCCTCACGATGTTGTTGAAAGGTGGTGGAGCCTGGGTGGCGTGCGTGTGCTTTAGGAAAAGAATAAGAAATGGAGTAGAATTTGCGCTTTTAAAGAAATTGAACTGGAAATCTAGAGAATAAGTTGGTTCTTTTTGTTCTTCCCCTGTTGCATAAGGACCGGAATGGCTTGTGCCAGGGTGCCTGGACTTGTATTAAGGCCTATATTCAAAATGAAATCTCTGCTGAGCTGGCTAATGGAGGGTCACATTATGCAATGTGATTTCCTAGGGGAGCCTAAATGCAGCGAGAGAGCAATGTTAAATGATTTTTTCCTACTTTCAGAAACTTAAAAACATTTAAATGTAGTCAGACATAGGTGGATACCAGTAATCACCCTGATTTTACATACCTCAAGTCTTGGTGTTGCTCTCTGTCAGACTTGCACTTCTATATGTTACATATTAGAGCTGTACTTACCTATATGTGATATATTAGAGTTGCACTTACCTGTACGTGTTCTGCACATTTCACACTCATCTCCTGGTGTATTTTAGGTGCCGGGGGCCCAGGACCTGGTGGATTTCTCACCCGTGTACCGATGCCTGCACATATACTCTGTCCTGGTAAGTAACTCTGCTGCCTCGTGATGGATGGATTTGGGTAAAAACCACACATTTCCTTCATACAGGCCACAAAAATACAAAGGAATATCTTCTCCAACCGCTGCAGACCCTGGGTTTGTAATATATGTGTTTTTTGGTCGTGTAGTTTGCCTCCAAGAATTCTTCTTTGAGCAGAGTAGCTTCACTAATCAGTGCAAATGGAGGAGTTATGGGGGGAAGTTGGTTTTGAACGTGTTGTTTGCTGTGCTTGGGAGAGCTTCACCGCTCTTCAGACACGGTTTGACAGGAGCAGGTTTGCTGCCTTCCCTCCAAATCCCCCGTTTGACTGCGATTTCCCCATAGTTGTGCTTTCCGGCCAAACTGAATCTGCTCTGTGCCGGCGTGTTACGTGTTACTCCAAACTGCGTCGTGTTCTTGAGAGCTTGTCAAGAGCGCTCCCGCCTCTGCTGACCGAGCTGCCTTTTCTCTGCCCGCTATGAATACAGAAATAATTGATGTTTTTAACTTATTTATTTATAACGAGAGCAGGTAAGATGCCCTTTGTAGCTTACCCTTCAACTTGTAGTTTCTACGCTGCCTTCAGCAGCCTATGAGCCTGCTGTCTGCGCACCCGTGTTGTTCGGTCCGTCCTTTAGGGCCCTTACAGAGGCCGCTTCTCCCCACGGTTGAGCAATTGGAAGCCCCGGCAACACATGGAAGGAGAAATTCCTTCCCAGCTTTCCTCCCTTTCCACAGCCTTGAGATAGATTTGGTTTTGAGGCGCTTCTAAAGCCAGTTTTCTCCAGCGATACGTACGAATGGATTTGCGCAAGAATTGTCATAAAAGACACTTATGTAAAACTCTTTCTGTGCCCTCAGCTGTTAATAATTATGTAATTTGGCTACCTTGCCTTGATGTTTTATTGGAATGAAGAAGTTAACCTACCCAAAACGCGTTACTCTGTTGATCTTGGACTAAAACCTCCCCCTGCAAGCCGGCGCTGGGAGCCCAGTTCAGGGGGTGTGCGAACTGGAGATTGCGACTGGGCCGAGCTGCTTGCTGCATTTCAAAGTGTCGCTTTATTTGGGAAACTTCAGGCAAGAATATGTACAATGCAAACAGAATTAGGAGCCCTATTTGTGTAGATTACACGCATTTAACGCAAAGGTGTTTATTTATTTGCGTATTTATCCGTAAAGCTGTTAGGAAAAGGATGAAGAGCTTTTGCCGGTGGATATAAGAGTTTTGCACGTCTAGAATGGTCTCGTTTCTACATTGAGGCTTTGTTGTCGTCTTGTTGCTTTGCTTTTTAACCTGAAATACAGCAGTTTGTCCTCTGCGGGAGGGAAATGCTGCTTCTGGAAGTTTCCTGGCCATGGATCTGGGTGGGAATAGCGTGGTGGGCCTGGCGATGGTGACGTTAAACCTGGTTTTGTGCCAGCGGCTTAGTGTCTTCTGTCCCCATCCTGAGCTGAGATATTCAATGCTTTTCCCCCTGCTCCTTCTCCGTTTCAACCAAAAGCCCTAATAATGTGAAAAAACATACAGCGGAGCTCTAAAGAAGGTGCGTTGGTCGTACAAAAGCGAGAGGAAAAGGTAACAAACCACAGCAAAAGCTCCTGAAAAGAAAACTGCCCTCTTTCTGACCTGTGATTGAATCCTGCCCCGGCTTTCCAGGCCCAACGTGGCTTGAACAATGTCAGAGATCCAACACGCACGGAGGGAAACGGCCACATCAGTGTCAGACGGAAGGATCATAATGTAATAGTTACCAAAAAATCCTAATATTTGTCATTTACAATAGCGTTATCTAAACGCTTGGCCTGCAGTTAAAAAGGCCCACGTTGAATAAACATTGAGATATTTATTATTTTTAGTGAAATCGACCTTCCAGTCACCTCGGTTTTATGGCTGCGCTGCTTATAAATTCCCAAAGGATTATTTGAAAAATCCTACTCATATCTGCCAGCCTTATCAGCAGGGCAGGAGTTCACATATTGTAACGGGAGGTCAGGCCGCGGTCATGGTCTTACGGAGGGGGCCAGGCACCTGTAAATCCTTCCTTCAGCAACCAAGGCGAAGTACAATATCAAACAGGCAGCGCGACTTTTCCAGGAAACGCTGAACTTTCTCAGGAAGGGCAGAGGAGGGAGAAAGAAAGTGAAGGAAGGTCAAGCGGGGGTTAATTGAGCCTTGGACCTTGGCGCGGTGGCGGCTCCGGGGAGGACAGGGCCGTGGTGGGGATGCTTTATGGGACTATTCATCGGGCGATGCCTTTTCTTGTGAGAAACGAGGGCGTCTCGAGGGAGAAATGGGCGTAGGGGAGGCTTTGAGTATCTGCAGATACCGAACAAAACATCACGGGAGCGGGTTCGCGCGTTACGCGCCGGGTCGTGCGCACGGCGACCCGTCTTTGCTCAGATAACGCTTTGGTTTCACGTTGTGAGTTTATGTCCCCAAACGGTGCCTACAACAAGTCCGTACCCTGCTTGTGGTTTCTGCATGTGGCAAAATATACTCAGAATTGAGTGGAAAAAGGGCTTTTCACTCGGCAGGTTTGGTTTCACGTTGGTACAAATCGATAACCTCTGAACAACCTCAGTGCCTCGGTGGGATTCCTGGTCATATTAGACAAACGTATGCTGTCCTTTTCCTAGAAAATAACAACAAGGACAGGCTGGAACCATGATATGGGGGTTCTTTGGGTGCCTGGAGCATCATATAAAAAGATTAAGAGGGAGAATCGGCAGCAGAACCAGGACACACGAGTCCTGGGGCCTGTCCCGCTCTCCTTGGTCAGGTGGCCAAAGTCCGTGTCTCATTTTAGCTGATCGCAAACACTAAACCCAGCTTAGTTTCAGTTCAGCAGCGATGTGCTATTTAAGGACATTCATCTGCAGCACGGTTAGGCTGTTGGCATCAGGCGGATCTTTTCCTAGCACAGAAGTTTGTTGAAAATGGTAATATTATTATGTAAAGAAGAAACAAGAATATCGCCGCGAAGCGATTTTGCCATTGACGTTTGTATCTTTTATGTTGCCTTGGACCAAAGTCTATGTAACGCTGCCGTCGCTTTGATGGATATCCAAAACAAATTAGGAAAGGTGAGGTGTGGGCCAGATGGTTTATCTGCCGGAGCATCTCAACAGCTGTTGGGTGCCTTGTATTTCAAGGCCAAGACATGGAATTGCTTTGCTTTACACAACATAAAATGAAAAGCGCTTCTTGTTTCATGTTTCCCGTAAGCTGTGGCCAGGGAGAAAGCAAAGAGTGAATGAAGGGCAGAAAGGAATTAAACAAAAGCTTTTTAAAAGCCAAAAAAGGTCAAGAGTGTTTTGCACACAGGGCGCTCACAATAAGTTGTCGGTGATTTAAGTTGCTTAAGCTCCTGCTTCAACCAGCGCTGGTGCCTGTTAGTGCTCATTTAGGCTTTGCCTTAGCTAGGTGGGGTTTTTTTTTTTTAGCTTTATGCTAATTGGTAACCAATTACTTTGAGGTTGTTAACATGTTGGTGGAGACACTGATATCGACACTCCCAGCTCTTTGATGCGAGCTACAAAGGGGTCGTTTTAGGGTAAAGAACAAGTGTCCAAAACAGGAAAACAAAAAAGAGCAGATTCTGATGTAAATACAGACTTAAAACTGGAGCTGGCTCCTGGCTGGGGAGTATTTCTGGAGAATCCCAGAGCTGGATCATTTAGATAAATAGCAGTTGACAGGTATTTACTATAAATTCGTTGTATCTCGCCACTGACGTTTTTATCTGCTGTATTGCTTCTTACTCAGAGCCTCTCTAACCCAAAAGCAGCTTTGATGCACGGAGTCCATTAGGAAAGGTAAAAAAATGTGAAACAAGTATTAAATAAACCACTTTGCTAAAAAGAATAAATAGAAATGCCTTTAAATTCCTATATTAAAATACAGGCGTTCTGCATAGACTTTATCCACCCGTCCTTGCCTGTTTTAGTGACGAATACACCGTTTTACATCTCTCAGCTGCACAAAGCTCAGCCTTGGGAGGAGAAACTGGGGTTTAGTTTTGCTTATGGCTAAATGGCTCCGTGTTGATGATCGGGGGCCCTTCGGCTCAGGGACTCGAGATGAACTGTTGGACCACGGATGGAAAACACTGACTTCACATGTCCAGGCCGAGCAGGTTCCATCCGAAGTGGGAGATGCCGCAATCCGGTGGCGGATCGTTCACCTTCTCATTAAATAATTACGATACTATATTCCTGTTAGAAGTGTGCTGGCATTGTGCTGCCTGCATTGATCCTCCCATTTCTGCCTTTGTGGGCTAATAAATGGGCAGCTGGTTGCCCGTGGTGGCCACGACGTCCCTGCCCCGTCCCCACCTCTCCGGGGGGGGCTCCAGAGTCCCCACCAAAACGTTTGTTCTTTGGTAAACGGGGCAAAACAATTGAAGTTGTTCTTTCAAGGGATGAGAAAGCCTCTTATAGGAACCACAATTCAAATAATAAGAGCTACCCAACCCTCTCTTTCATATGAGAAGGGCTCTTTTTTCTCTTTGTAACGCTCGTTGTTTCTTTTATTTGATACTGAAACATGAACCGTACCATGGAAAGTCTGTGGTTTACTCCTCGTTTTTGAGATTGGGGTCATAAAGTATTCCCTCGGTGTCCTTGGGAACTTGAAAACTCTTCTTTTCTTTAGGGGGGGTGGTGCTGGAGCAGTGGAAAATGTTCCTTCTCGAAGCCTCTGGTAACTCCTTGTTCATCTCCGCCACTCTGCAGATTGTCCCATCGCCGTGTCCCTGGCATATCTCAGCGTCTGCTGACTTGGCTGACCCGCTGGTGCCTGGTGGGGTTAGATAGCTATAAACACAGCCCTGAGATCATAGGGAAAGGCTGAGGGTGAGACACTTTGTGCACCGGATTGATAAGGACACAGGAAAAGCCATTAGAGGGAACTGGTGTCAGTGACCTGTGATAACCATTCTGTACTACGTGCTAATGGACCCTGGGTAGTGTGTCTGTCTGTCGTGGCAATAGATTTAACTTTTGTAATTGTCATATTGCTCTTTTAACCCCATGACCTTATTACCCAGGAGAAAACCACTTGGCTTCGATCAAAGAAGCAGCAAAGAAATCAGTGTTCATTCTAAGCTGGCTAGATATGATCACAGGCAGCCTTGATTCTTAAAATATTCAGCTTGGAAAACAGACATGTTAGGGGGGAGGAAAAAAAAGAGAAAAGGGAGGTTTACCACAATAGCCCGGATGCAGACTTCTTGTCAGCCGAGGCTGGGAACAGCAGCCCTGCTTTCCCAGGGCTTTGCAAGGCTCTGCTCCATCACTTACTCACTGAAAATACACTGATATTGGACATTTAGTGCTGATTTCATTCCAGTTCACCCAGTCCCACTCCACTCTCAGTGGCCACAAGAAGAGACCGACTCTGTCAGTCCTGCCCGTGGAAAATGTACCGTTTCCTTGAAAATAAGACAGGGTCTTATATTAAGTTTTGCTCCAAAACATATTACTTTTTTACATATATAGCTGTCTGGACACTATTTAAAATGACTTTTTAAATGAACTGTAACTAGCGCTTATTTTTGGAGTAGGGTTTATACTTGGAGCATCCTGAAAACTCATGATAGGGCTTATTTTGGGGGTAGGTCTTATTTTTGGGGAAATGAGGTATTGCATCTGTTCAGTATATCATTCAGGGTGGATGGGACCTCAGGAGGTCTCTGCTCCAACCTCCTGCCCAAAGTAGGGGCAGCTCTGAGGTTACTCAGGGCTCGATCTGCTCTGGTCTTGAAAACCTCCAGGGACCTGGAGTACAGGGCTGAGGGACCTGGGGGGTTCAGCTGGAGAACAGGAGCTGAGGGGAGACCTTCTGATCTCTGAACTGCCTGAAAGGAGCTTGGAGCCAGGGGGGGTCGGGCTCTGCTCCCCAGGAACAAGCGCCAGGAGCAGAGGAAACGGCCTCAAGTTGCGCCAGGGGAGGTTGAGGTTGGATGTGGGAACAATTTCTTCCCCAAAGGGCTGTGGGGCATTGGAACAGGCTGCCCAGGGCAGTGCTGGAGTCACCATCCCTGGAGGGGTTTAAAAGCCATTTAGATGAGGTTCTCAGGGACATGGGTTAGTGCCAGATTTGGGTTATGGTTGGACTTGATGATCCTGAGGGTCTTTTCCAATCAAAACGATTCTATGATTCTATGACCAAGACAGCAAAACCTCGCAGGGCGACATTCTGCTCCACGACCTCCTTGTAGGTACTGAAGGTAACAAAGATGCTGAAGGGAGTGGAGCACCTCCCGTGTGAGGAAAGGCTGAGGGAACTGGGGCTCTGGAGCTGGACAAGAGGACACTGAGGGGTGACTCATTCCTGGGGATCAAGATGGAAAGGGGGAGTGTCAGGAGGATGGAGCCAGACTCTTCTCAGTGACAACCAGTGACAGGACAAGGGGCAATGGGTTCAAACTGGAACACAGGAGGTTCTACTTAAATGTGAGAAGAAACTTGTTGGGGGTGAGGGTGGCAGAGCCTGGCCCAGGCTGCCCAGGGAGGTTGTGGAGTCTCCTTCTGTGCAGACATTCCAACCCGCCTGGACACCTTCCTGTGTAACCTCATCTGGGTGTTCCTGCTCCATGGGCGGATTGCACTGGATGAGCTTTCCAGGTCCCTTCCAACCCCTGACACTCTGGGATTCTGTGAAGGTGGTCATTAGATCCCCCAAAACAGCGACTCCTCCAGACCGACCAAACTTCATTAACCCTCTGCAAGCGCTGCAGCCCCAACCATCTTGGTGACCTCCACCCTCTGCTTTATCCGTGCCTTTCCTGTGTTTGAGAGGCCCCAAACTGGATGCGGTATATAGATACATCCCTAACGAGAGCTGCGTGGAGGGGTAGAATTGCTCCCCTCCACCTCCTGGCTCGGCTCCTGCCAGCACAGCCCGGGAGGCTCTTGGCTGCCTCGGCTGCCAGGGCAGGCGGCTGGCCCGTGTTCCGCTGCTGTCTGCCAAGGCTCTTGGGCCTCGTCCACAGAGCTGCTCCCCAGGCAGCCGCTCCTCGCTCTGTGGTGTTGTACGAGGTTCTTCCTTCCCAGGTGCAGGACTTGGCGTTTCTCCTTGTTTTTGTTGAGTTCCTGTCACCCCGTTCCTACAGTGTGTTGAGACCCTCTGAGTGGTGGCCCTGCTCTCGAGTGTGTTGATCAGCAGTGTTGGGTTAATGCTTGGGCTCAATGACCTTAAAGGTCTTTTCCAACCATAACAATTCTGTGATTCTATGACTTTCCCCCTCAGTTTGCTGTCATCTGCAAAGTGCACGAGACTCTGCTCTGTTTCCTCTTCCAAGTCATTGATAAAGAGGTGTTTAAAAGACGTTTAGACAAGGTTCTTAGGGACATGGTTTAGTGCTAGAGTTGGGTTAGGTTATGGTTGGACTTGATGATCCTGAGGGTCTCTTCCAACTGAAATGATTCTATGATCTATGATTCTAAGATTCTATGATCTATGATTCTGTGATCTATGATTTTATGATTCTATGATTTTATGATTCTATGGTTCTATGATTCTATGAGTCTATAATTCTATGGTTCTATGAGTCTATAATTCTATAGTTCTATGATTCTATGAGTCTATGATTCTATGTTAAGCAGGACAGGTCAAGACCCCATTGTGGTTCCCCACTTGTTACCAGCTCCTATGTAGGGCACGACTCGTTAATCACGACCCTCTGAACTTGACCACCTCATTAATTATTTCCCCATCCAACCAATCATTCATCCAGGCTGTGGTGTCTAAATTTAGGTACAGGAATATTGTGGAAGAGCACGTCAAAAGCTTTGCTAAAGCCCCATATCCGTAAATCTGGTCATGCTAACGTAGAAAGCAATTGGATCCTTGGCATAACTTCTTGTTTAGTTCATGCTGGTTGTCCCCAGTGCCCTTCCCCTCCATATTCCTGGACATGTGTCCCTGGAGGACTCAGCTCGTGACATCCCCCTTAGATCTTTTCAGCCTTTATCGCAACTTTTACCTTTTTCCACTTCTTGGAAGCAAACTTTAATGACATTTTAACTTTGGTTCTCGGGAGCTTTAAGACTGGGACTGATTTTGTCATGAGATGTTCACTTTGAGTGGTGCCGAATACAGGTCAGCTGAAGGACACCAACACCACCCTTTGTGTTGTTGAAGTACGGGAAGGCTCTTTCAAAGATTTGCTCAGTTTCCGGGCATTGGGGCTCAGAAGGGTCCCGGGAATGTTTGGAAAATGCCTCAACTACCCCGGAAAACTTTGTGGTGGTGTCCAGAAGTGGTGGTATCTAAAAAACAACAAGTGATAGAGACGGAAGTGCTCTGATTTGTAAAGAATTTCCCTGAAGGCCATTGAATTTTCTGAAGTAAAACCGGGTTTAACAGAAAGGGAGATCTCTCACAAGCATTCCCACTCTTTTCTCATCCTCTGGCTGTAGACTCAGAGTAACTGAGGCTGGACCTTGGTCCAACCCTTCACTTGGGGCTAAATTTGAAGTCATATCAGGGATCTCAGAGCCACGTCCAGTTGGGTTTTGAAGATCTCCATGGGTGGAGACTGCCCAGCCTCTCTGTTTTACCCTTTACTACCTTCACTATACACCCTTTTTCCTCTAAAATCAATTTGAAGTTATCCTTTTGCATTTTTGGGTTGCCTCTCCTCGTGCTGTGCATTTCCAGGTGACACCATTCCACTGGGCTAAATATTCAATATTTAAGACTCATTTTTGCTCCTAAAAGCCAAACAAACGCACTCCGGGTGCCGGCTCAAGGTGACGTGTGATGGATATTGCAGCGTAACACCAGACCCAGATCTGACGCTGCTGAATCAGATCCAGTTTCTTTTGATTATCCCCAAAACTGGAGTCCCAGAAGCGCCTCTGAGAAGTGAAGAGTCTTGCCTGAAACCACTGAAAAGGCAAAAGTGATAAGATGTGCATGGAAGCAAAGCTGCGGATATACTGGCCCTGTAATTGTAAAGATAATTGTGCTGTTAATTATTTTAATGATCCCAGGCTTCAAACTGGATCTCAGTGGAGTATGTGCGAGGTGTAGGTTCTCTAAGACTGCTGGAAAAAGAGACATTGAGAAGATCCCTCTGCATGATCTATTTGTGTTAGTGATTTTATGCATAAATTAACCCAGAGGGAATAATCATGTGCTGACCAGAAACCTCACATTATTGCTGTTTTTCTCAAAGAAGGCAGCGTGTTTGTGGGGGAGGAGGGGGCTGTAAAATAAGAACTCACCACCATGTTTTATGCATCTCCGAAAACGGCTTGGTGCACAGCTGCCGCTGCTGTTTTCCTGCTTATGTATATTGTTTCTCATCTTAAAGGCCTATATGCCGAGTATCTGGGAAATGATTGCCATCCTGTTTGCAATAAACCCCTTTTTTTTTGTGAAGGGTCTCGAGCTGCCTGGACATTAATCCTCAATCTGTTTACAAATATTGGCGCAGGAAGAGAGCGAGCGGCGCTCAGGCCGGGCTAATGACGCAGATGCCCCCCCTTAGTTCAGCCCTTTGTTCGGGAAGATGTGGGAACAGGGCAGTTTCTATACAATGAGCAAGTCCCGTCGCGTTGCGGGAGCCGCTCGCGATGGGAGACGAGGCGCACGCAGAACCGCCAGCCCTACACCCAAAGAAACGGTCATAGACGTGGCTTCAGCTCCGAGCCCAACAGGCAGCTCGGGGTGTATTTTGTGACAGGTGATGGAAAAGCTCCAGTTGGTGGTTGGTGATTGCCATATACAAAAAGTAGGGATATGTACAATGTGTTTGGAAGGCGAGCGTTGCCTTGGAGAGGTTTTCCTTGGCTCTGCTCTCCGGTATCTCTCAAAATGAGACGTTTGGCTTCTCAGAAATTCTTCTATCATTTGAAGCTGGTTACCTGGAGGTCTGGGTGACTTAACTTCTAGTTTCTTTGCTTTGCAGAGGCTTAATCACTGAGCTGTTAGGAGAGCAGGGATTTGGCTCTTGGTTTAAATCTTCTCTCCCGGCTTTACTACCCCAGCTTGTCTTGCCCCAGCTGTGGTGATGTAGGTGATGAAATGCCGTGAAATCCATCAGGATGAACAATTGTAAGGAATAACATAGTTCAAAATGTTGTGCCTGTTCCTTTTAGTAGTTGTTGCAAATATTAATGGACAGAATTGAAGAGCAAACTCTTTATTGTAGTAGTAACTTAGGTGCATGTTTTCTACAGCTGTTGCTGGATAGGAAGCCTTGTGCTTTTTATGTTTAGACTCTATAACTAAGCGGGTGCATGTTGACTCTTATGGGTGCACACACATCTATACATTATTGCTCTATAGGGAAGCTACTATTCACAGACAGAGGTTGGAGGGAAGCTCTGGAGATGCCCACAGAAGCAGGAGCAGCTGATGGGGTTGTTCAGGACCTTGTCCGGTTGGGATGGAAACTCCACGGCTTCTCTGTGCAGCCTGTTCACAGAATCCCAGAGTGTCAGGGGTTGGAAGGGCCCTGGAAAGCTCATCCAGTGCAATCCCCCCATGGAGCAGGAACACCCAGATGAGGTTACACAGGAAGGTGTCCAGGCGGGTTGGAATGTCTGCACAGAAGGAGACTCCACAACCCCCTGGGCAGCCTGGGCCAGGCTCTGCCACCCTCACCAGGAAGAAGTTTCTTCTCCTATTCAAGTGGAACCTCCTGTGTTCCAGTTTGCACCCATTACCCCTTGTCCTGTCACTGGTTGTCACCAGAAGAGCCTGGCTCCATCCTCCTGACACTCCCCCTTTATATATCTGTAAACATGAATGAGTCCCCCCTCAGTGTCCTCTTGTCCAGCTCCAGAGCCCCAGCTCCCTCAGCCTTTCCTCACACGGGAGATGCTCCACTCCCTTCAGCATCTTGGTGGCTGCGCTGGACTCTCTCCAGCAGTTCCCTGTAAAGGAATCCAAGGCAGGTTTTACCCAGCAGAGCTCCGTGGGCAATGGGCAGGAGGAAGGAGAACTCTTGTTCTGCTCAAATGAGCCAAGTGCTGGTGCTTGTGCTTAATTACATCTCTGTGTAACTCCACTATTTCACTGCCTTGCTTCTTGACTTAACCAAGTTTTATAAACCCTAATATTAGATATGTGTTGGTTTAGGTGGGCAGAGTTAAGGGCTGGTCAAACCAGAAGTTGTGCTGGGCCACTTCTGGCTGGGAGTAAATTGTACAATATCCCGCGTGCCTGTTTGAACTCAGTTTGTGTGGATCATTGCATTAAAATGGGGCAAAATCTCATTGCCAAACGTGGGGAAAGGCTGTAGGACATGACTTGTTCCCAGAACGGAGGGTGCAGCTGATACTGGATGTGCTGCTGCTCGGTGGTGCTTGGAGCAGATGGTCTGGTTAGTAGTGTATCTTGGTTTTATTTCTCCGTGCTCCCTGACTGTTTGTCCACGTTCTGCATTGGCCGAACGAGAAAAAAACACAAATATGCAGATTTAGTTCTCCAACCCAAAGCGTTTTCTGCTCCGTCGTGGTGTGCGGGACCAGAGCTTTGCTGTGTGTTGTGGATTCGCGGAGAGCTTTGAACTCAAATCATCCAGCAGTTCTGCACCTTCTCCTCATGGAAGTATCCCCACTTAGCGACTTTCCCCCCAAACTGTATGTCTGCAATTAATACAAACCCCTGTCTGTCAGTGACAGCTTATAACACTCAATATTAAGCTTAAAACACTCAATATTAAGCAAGCAGTGAAGAAATCGGTGGCGTCTGTTGCAGAATGCATCATTTTAAGCACATTTTTGCCTCTTATCCTTCCACCTCCCTCTTTCCTCGGCTGCTTTGCCTTTCCCGGGACCCGTCCTTCATCTTCCTCAAGGCCTCATTCTGCACTCTTCTTAAACTGAGATTTATTTCTTTGTTGTCCTTAATTGATGGGAGCCCTGACAAGGGCTGATTAGCTGTTGGGGTCGCATCCTTCCTTGCAAAGCTCGTGACCCATTTCCACCGCTTCCTTCCTTCCTCGAGACTGGAGAGCAAGTTCTTCTACAAACCTCCGAGATTTTATGCACGGTGACCTCACATGGATGACTCTATGGGCTTGTCTTGAATATATATATATATTTTTCTCCCTGGCAGCTCATTCATTATAAAGTTTTAATGAATTTTAAATATATTATGAAAAGAGCGGGCATTTAGAAACCACCTCTGCTCAGCAGCGCTGGGTTGTGCTTTTCTTTGCAGCGAGGGTGGATGGAAAGCGAGCGGAGAAAAGCACGTCCCCGTGTGCTTAACCCCACGGGTCACCTGGGACGGGAGGAGATCACTGAAAAATGCAACCTGAAAATGTTTAGCCGCTGCTGTTCATAATGAGGAAATATCTGTCTACATCATCGCTTTGTAACTTTTCAAAAGTCAACTTAAAAAGGACAAGGGGGGGCGGGATGGAGCGGGAGCTGCACTGCTGTGTTCTCCAGAATGAGAAACACAGGCTACTTGTTCAGTCAATTCAGTTTAGGTCAAAATGTAGTTATGAAAAACAGATGATTGCTGGTGATCAAGCTGCACTTTGACAAATATCCCATTGTTTGAGCGTGCAGTGATTGCTTCGGAGCGTTTGCCGTCCTCCAGCTCGGAGCCGGGTGCTCTGGACCCAAAGGTTTGGCTCCGTGGGAGGAGGGATTGCACAGAAAGTGCAAAACGGGTGAGAGTGTAGGGGAAAGGGACCTGGGGGTCCTGGGGACAGCAGGGTGACCATGAGCCAGCACTGGGCCCTTGTGGCCAGGAAGCCAATGGTACCTGGGGTGGGTTAGAAGGGGGTGGTCAGTAGGTCAGAGAGGTTCTCCTGCCCCTCTGCTCTGCCCTGGGGAGACCACACCTGGAATATTGTGTCCAGTTGTGGCCCCTCAGTTCCAGCAGGACAGGGAACTGCTGGAGAGAGTCCAGCGCAGCCACCAAGATGCTGGAGGGAGTGGAGCATCTCCCGTGTGAGGAAAGGCTGAGGGAGCTGGGGCTCTGGAGCTGGACAAGAGGACACTGAGGGGGGACTCATTCCTGGGGATCAGTATGGAAAGGGGGAGTGTCAGGAGGATGGAGCCAGGCTCTTCTGGTGACAACCAGGGACAGGACAAGGGGCAATGGGTTCAAACTGGAACACAGGAAGTTCCACTTAAATAGGAGAAGCAACTTGTTGGGGGTGAGGGTGGCAGAGCCTGGCCCAGGCTGCCCAGGGAGGTTGTGGAGTCTCCTTCTGTGCAGACATTCCAACCCGCCTGGACACCTTCCTGTGTAACCTCATCTGGGTGTTCCTGCTCCATGGGGGGATTGCACTGGATGAGCTTTCCAGGTCCCTTCAACCCCTGACACTCTGGGATTCTGTGAGATTCCCACTCTAACTATTAAAATATGAGCTCACCCGGGGCTGTTAGACACTCTTGAAATGATGCTTCTATGTACAGGTTGTATCCAGAGTAAAGGTTCCTTTGTAGGACTCTGATATCTCAGAGATGCTCCTTTGTATTAATGTATCTTAGCCCTGTGTAGCTTTGAGTTATTATATATATTCTTTTATGGTTTTCCGCTAGGAAAAAATTCACCCCCATATTCTGCGTGGAGGGTCAGGCGACTGTTGTTCACGTTACAGAGACAGGGGTGGTTGAAGCCCAGATAAGCGCGTGTGTCCCCTGACCCGAAAGGCTGAGCCCGCGCTCCTCCGCTTTGGAGCTGAGCGATGGGATGGCTCTGCAAGGCGGCTGTTAACCCGAAACCTCCACGCGTCTTAGAATTCAAGTATATTTCCAGATTTCTAAGGCCGGGAAGCAATATGGACGGATATGCTACCTGACTCTGGTTTTATGGGCGATGTGGAGGCTGCAAAGTGCCGAGGTAACATTTAATCTTTTTTAGGATCTTTATTCTGAAATCGGTATCTCTTTGCTCAGGAATCTGTCCAACCCCTCCATGGATGGCGACTCCACCCCTGCACCCTGTTCCAATGCCCGACAGCCCTTTCTATCATTATTTTTTCCTAATATCCAATCTAAATCTCCCTAAGTTGACCTAGAAAAGCCTTGTCGTGGTAGGAGAAGGTCTTGTGTGTGTCCGTCCTTGGAGCAGTTACAGGAAATATTCCATTAGACGCCGGGAAGACTGAAGGGCCGGATTTGTGTCTGGTCCTGGTCATTGGCGTAACGTTTAGAAACGTACACTGTTACTTGATGTATTTTGTCATCTGAAAACAAAATCCAAGCTATTAAAACCAGGGAGAAACGGTTTGTGTTTGACTGCTTATCGCTGTCACTGGGCGTCAGGGTATGAACACGCGTTGGATCTTCTGCTGCGCTGCTACCGCTCAGAGATAAACTTCGGACTAATAGTCACGGGAGGAGATTAGACCTTCCCAACAAATCTGAGTTTGTGCATGTTGCTTTCTCCTGCTTTGGAGCAGCATTAACTGCGAGGAGCTGTGAAAGCCCGAGCTGTCATCTCAGAGAAGTTTAATGTCCCTGTCGCCTTTCCCAGCTCCGTGCGCCCCGCGCGTCACTTCATTTGTCAGGCACAGCGACTCCACATTTGGAGCGCTTCTTCTTCCTCGCTATTACAAAGGAAATTTTGTTAAGATCAGAAAAGGCCCCCGAGGGAAATATTTTGAAGTACTCGAGTCTTTCTTTATGTTCCTTCTGGATGAACGTCTCTCTTTTTAATATCAAGAATTGATTTGGTAAATAGAAAAATGCTGTTTTAGAAAGGTTGGCCGTGTGTTCAGTGTTTGTACAAGCGAAGCAGATCCCTGTAACCAGGCTGATGTGATGGTAAATGGCGTGTTGGGCTGCAGCAGCAGACTTCCCTCTGTCTAGTTTAAGGAAAAGCTGTGGTACCCGCTCCTGGCCAAGCAGGATGACAGAACAAATGATGCTTGGGGAGCAGAGACTGAAGACCTTGCGCTCCCTCGCTCTTGTTAAATGAACCCAGCAGCTCTAAACCGATGACTGAGCAGTAGCAAATACACCAAATTTTTCTACTGCTGTTAAATGGAAAAGAAAACACATTTCTGGTTAATATTTCAACCTATTAAAATGTGATTGAAGTGGAAGCCGCATCTTGGATTGCTTGGAAGATTTATTGTGGCTGCTTGTCTGTCGCATTAGGAAAAGTCGCTTCCCACTGAAAATCCCTAGTTTTCACTAAAATCTCCTTGTTTAGCTTGTGCAGCTCTATACCTGCTTGCAGATTGTAGAATCACAGAACAGTTTGGGTTGAAGGGACCTCCCCAGCTCCCCCAGTGCCCCCCCTGCCATGAGCAGGGACATCTTCACCAGCTCAGGTTGCTCAGAGCCCCGTCCAGCCTGGCCTGGGATGTCTCCAGGGATGGTTCATTTACCACCTCTCTGCCCAACCTGGGCCAGGCTCTCACCACCCTCAGGGTGACAGTTTCTTCCTCATGTCCAGCCTCAATCTCCCTCCTTTCGTTTCAAACCATCACCCCTTGTCCTGTCAATGCTTCTCTTGCATCTCAGATGCAGCAGCGTTTTGCTGCACCAAGCAGTTTTGCGTTCCTTCGGAGAGCTTCTGTCGTAGTTCTTGCCCAAAAAACGCCTTCATTTTGAGAAACGGAAGGGTCGCAGGATCTGTTGCTGCATTTGGAATCTCAAGTTTAATTTGAAACTTCAGTCAGGCCTGGGAAGAGCGGCAGGTCTTCGTCTCCCTGTCCTCTCCCCTCCCCGCTGCCTCTTCTGCTTTCAACACGAGCAGTGAAGTACGTGTGAAACGCCCTTTCTCATGGCAGGACATCCTTAGCTCGTGCAGCGGTTCAATTCTCGACAGGGGAATCGACTTGAAGAGGCGATGCCGTCCCTTGTCCCCTTTGCAAAGCTCCCTGCAACCTGCGACGCGGTGGGAAATGCGAAATGAGTTGTGGAAGGCAAGTCCTCAGCACGAGCGTGCTCGAAACCAGACGTGCTGCTTCTGACTTCGCTCTAAAGTTTACTCGGAGGAAAGAGTCCGTTTGCTTTGTACAGAGATATTTGTTCTTTCTCTCTCTTCTTCACTGGACTCACCGCAGGGTTTGAGCATGAAGCACCAGTTCTTCAGCTGGTCCTGCCCCTGTGCTTGTGTTTGGGATGCAACGAGGTTTGGGGTGGGTTTAATTCCTTCCAAAACTGCATTTTGCAGCCGGACAGACCCCTGCAAAGGCTGCACTGCCTGCAGAAATCAGCTTTATTGGCAGGGGAGGGAGATCCGTCGCGTAGAGAGAGCCGGGTTGTTGATGTCCCCTTTGCCCCGTCGTTTTAGGAGGAGACGTTTTCTGTGTGCTCCATCCTGCCCATTGAGTGCTTTGAAGACAGAGCACCTGAGCCCCATAGCGTGGGGTCACCGCAGGATTTGGGGCTTGGTTGTCAGTTTTTGGTGGCTTTTAGCTCCTCTGAGCACAACGAGTCGGTTCTCCCAGTTTAAAAGACGAGGTTCTTAGGGACATGAGTTGGTACTAGAGTTGGGTTATGGTTGGACTCCATGATCCTGAGGCTCTCTTCCAACCAAAATGATTCTATGATAATATGAAATTATAAGCGCTTTTTTCCCTGGCTTTTAAAGACTCACAGTCTGTTTTGACCCCTAACCTCTATTTTCTCTGCAACTTTACCATAAGGTCGTGCAGACGCTGGGCATTGACATGGGCATGGGAAGCCCTTGGGCAAATTTGTAGAAGAACAAACAAACAACAAGACAACTGGGTTTGTAGCTTGGGGTGTCCATGTGCTGGAAGTTGATAAGAAAAGATACTGGTGAACCAGGGTGATGTGTTTGCCCTGTTCTCATAAAACAGAAGCATGAAACAGAAGCTTGAGTGCATACGAGTCACATTCTAAAGGGAAAAAATGGCTTTCCATATCTTCCATGAGCACAAGGCTTGTGATGATGCGGTCACCATGCTGACTCCAAGGTGATTACCTGCCTACCCACCCCATTTAAAGGTAGTTTTACTCTATGTTAAAGCTGAAGAAGAAACCCAAACCTTCACTTAGAATAGGTGAGAATAAGTATATCCATGCATATACTATTGTTTTCCTGTTCTGAAAAGAACATATGATACGTGTTACACAGTCATTAAAAGCCCCTCAGAATTTAAGAAGAATAAGTTACTGAGTCAAATAACCTTCCCATATGAACATATATCACAAAGGAAGCTCCAAAAAGAGAGTTATTGCAGAAACATAGTCCTTGCTGATAAGTGAACAGTGTTCTCCTAATAGCAGGAGGCAAGAATTGAGGTCTCTGTAAGAATATGATGAATTTCTGATTTTTCCCAGTTAAACCATTCTAGGTAAACACGAATGAGGCAGAAGAACTTGTAGCATTTGAAAACGCATTTATTTCCCAACCTGTGCAATTGAAGGGCATTTTATTCGCATTGTCACACTTTTTTCCAGTTAGAAGGATTAGAAATAGCTACTTATGTGCATCGAAAGCTTCGGTAGCTCTGCAGGACGCTGGATTCCGGCGTCGGAGGTGAAACGTTTGAGTTCCTGGTGAGGCCCTCGAGAGTGGAGCAAGCGGCAGAGATTTTAGTCATTTTAGTGGCTTTCTTTTATTCCTTTAGGTCTATTAATTCTTTGACTTTCTGTCACATTGCCACTTCATTGATGGCTTCTCACCACAAGAAGAGGGGAACACCTCATCATGGCCAAAGCAAGGAATTAATTTACCTTTCTACTTCTGGTCCCCACCACCCTCCCATTGCTTTCCTGTTGATCCCGTGGAGGCGAGGGGGGAAAATGATTGGGTTTAATTCTCTCTACAGCACCAGCTGGTGAGGAACATGGGTTGGGAGGCACCAGGATCTGCTTCTCTTCTATTTCTCAATTCTGTATCACACAAATGACAAAACTCCCACATTTCTCACCAAACTGTGATTTCCTCCTATTGGGAAAACAGAAGCGTCTCTGAAAGGGGCTGACGTGGGAAGAACTCGGCGTCCGGTCCAGACGGACCGAGGTGATGCTCATCCCTTCTCATCCGTCCATCCCCGCGCACCTCCAGCCCCTTTTGGGCTGAAAACTCCTGTTTTTGCTGGCTTGGCCCCGCCGTTTGTCATCCCGGGTCAGAGGTTATGAAAAGCAGTAGTCAATTAAAGCTTTATTAGATGTACTTAGTAATGCTCTGAAAGGAGCCAGCCGAGCTGAGGCCGCTAATAAAGGCCCTTTGTTAAGGTATTTAATAAATTAACACTCAGGGAGGGCGGGAGGCGATTACAAAAGCCAGGCTCGTTAATCAGCGTGTTTACCCTCTTCAAACGCCCCGGCCCTGCGGTTCCCTAATCTGTACCCTCCAGATTTGCTGGGAGCTGCGCGGGGACGGGAAGCGCCTCATCGGGTCACGCCAGGGCCACCGCGACACGCCAGCAAAAACACTCGAGGCTTAGGAGAGCCGTGGCGCTAATCAGCGGAGCCCCTCGTTAGCCTCATTAGCGCAGGTACCCGTTATGGGCGCAGGGGGGATGCTGAAGCAGCGGGGTTCCCCAAAACATCATCCCTACCCCGCTTATCTTGATTACTTTTTAACACCCCCCCCCTGCACACTATGGATGTGCTACCAGGCTTGAACATGAGAGGGCATCTCCTCCTCACGCTTCTTTATTCTTTTAATGTTTTTCTTCTTTTTGGTATGTTTTGTTTTAGCGCAGCTTAATCTATAGGGCCGTCTTTACAATCAAAAAAGCAAATAGAGCGTTTGACCTGCTGTGCAAATTAGCCATATGGTGAAGTGTAATATCCCGCTGACCCTCATTACCGTGCAGTATGAAAAGCTCTCCCCTTTTCACATGCGAGCATATTAAAGTGGCCTTTTCAGCATTTTCTTCCATATAAAACTGTCTTCACTCCAGTGGCCAAGCAGTTAAAAGGGAACTCCAGCTGCAGCCGGGAGGGTGAAATTAAAGGCTTTACCTTCGTCTAAATGGAAAATAGATATTGCTTCCTATAGACAGGGCTGGGGAACAATGCTGCACCGCCGGCTCCGGCAGCGGGACGGGGGTAATGGCCTTATTTTCTGGGAGGAAGGAGCCCGGCTCCTTTGAGAGAGGAGCTGTTGGACGTCCACCTCGGAGGATGGTGGAAAAAGGGGGAGATCTTACCTATTTTCCTCTCGAGTTAACTATTTCATGGCCAAGGAGGTGGGAAAGGGTGGGAATCTGTGTTAAAATCCGCTGCAGGTCTCCACGTTTTCCCTAGGACACCCGGTGGCTCTTGTGCCATTTTGAATCAGCGCTGAAGCAAAGCCACGTGCATCTTCATCCTGCCTTTAATCCCATTCTCTGGTGCGTTGGTGATGATGTGTTCCTTGTTTGCCTGGCCAGGGCTGGCTGGGAGCTCACCTGGGCCCCTGATGCTGTGTCTGGAGGGACCAGGAGGGGATTTCTCTCCCATCTTCTCCATCTCTGTTGATGGAGGTGGCCCAGGTAGCACCACCAGCATCTGCCAACCACATTGGACCAGGTGGAGCAGGACGGAGGTCGCTTTCCCTGTTAGGCCCGGACTTGAAGCTTTGCTTTCTTCTTGCTTTTGCTTTGTAAGTTTTTTTTTGGTGTAAATTAACTTACTAAACAAATGATCGGAGGGAGGGCAGAGTGTGCTGGAGCACCTGTGGACGCTTCTGGGTTGCCTTTCTGCTCTTGCAGCTCTTGCTTGTTCTCAGAGTGTCTTTCAATGGGCTGCTCATGACCTTGGTACTATGCCATCTCTGGAGGACTCTTTTCCTCTGGCATGACCTTTGGTTGTGCTCCTCAGCCTTCTGCCGCTTTGCCGGGTCTCTTAAGTGCTTGAGTACGAGTCCACTAAGTCAGGCAGTTCGCTATTGTTGAACGCGAGCCCTGAAACATGGAATTCACTTTGAAACTTGGAATTTAGCAATTTAAAGAAGAACTGGGTGATGATCTTTGATCTAGGGTACCAGTTGGAGTCCGGGTTAGGTGAAACAGAGATCAAATCCCGCCTGGGCTGGGCTGAGCTTGGAGAAGAGGAGACTGAGGGGTGACCTTATTAATGGTTATAAATATATAAAGGGGGAGTGTCAGGAGGATGGAGCCAGGCTCTTCTGGGTGACGACCAGTGACAGGACAAGGGGTAATGGGTGCAAACTGGAACACAGGAGGTACCACTTGAATTTGAGAAGAAACTTGTTGGGGGTGAGGGTGGCAGAGCCTGGCCCAGGCTGCCCAGGGAGGTTGTGGAGTCTCCTTCTCTGCAGACATTCCAACCCACCTGGACACCTTCCTGTGTAACCTCATCTGGGTGTTCCTGCTCCATGGGGGGATTGCACTGGATGAGCTTTCCAGGTCCCTTCAACCCCTGACATTCTGGGATTCTGTGAAGGAGATGGCGCCATGTGTGTACCCAAGGCTGGACATGAGGAAGAAATTGTTGTCCCTGAGGGTGGTGAGAGCCTGGCCCAGGTTGGCCAGAGAGGTCGTGGATGAACCATCCTTGGAGACATCCCAGGCCAGGCTGGACGGGGCTCTGAGCAACCTGAGCTGGTGAAGATGTCCCTGCTCATGGCAGGGAGGAACTGGGGGAGCTGGGAAGGTCCCTTCAACCCGAACCCTTCTGTGGCCCTTTTATCTGCATGCTCAGCATGATGAGACACCAGCCAGCAAAGCAGCACAGAAGATCAATCCAGCGAGGATGGTGGAGACATCCCGGGCCAGGAGAAGGGGCTGTGCCCATTCTCCACCCGCATGTGCTCGTGGAGACGAGCGGCCGCTGGGCCCCGCAGCCTCGGGGGGCGGCTCTCCTCAAACGCGCCCTTGTGCTCGCTTCCCCCCACGCAGTTTTCTGCTCAGCTTTATCTTGTTGTTGTCGGTATCGAGGTGGTGTTTACAGTCAACAAGCGGTTCCACGGGGCTGAGCAAAGCGCCTCCTTTTTGATCCCGATTCAGCAAAGCGCTTGCACGCTCCGTGCCGAGCACCTGCGCCCGCGTGCCTCTGTTACATTATTTGGGAATACTTACATTTTTAAAGTTAAGCATCTGCTAAAGAGCTGCACTTCTTTGTGTTTCATTAGCGGCTACTGGTATTCTCTTATCTGGGAGATCTTCAGGGCATGTGAAGCTTATTTTGTAAACTCATTTTCTTGCAACTTATTTCTAATTAGTGTACAAGCTCTTTTTGGTTTCTTTAAGAGCTGGATGATCATCTGTCCTTAAAACAAACCACTTCTTTTGGGGTAAAAAGTGGTTATTTGCAGGATTTTAAAACTTGTGGATGAGGCAGGTCCCATGCAAAGTGCTGCTCTGAGCTGCCCAGCCATGGGGGCAGAGGGGCTGGTTTTGGGGGTACCCGCGGAGATCTGGGGTTGGGAGAGGGGAGTAGAGTGGATCCAGGTTTGACCGGGCGGCTCTTCGGCATTGACACGATGCCAAACGTCATTTGGCGCTTGTAGGCAAATTAAAATGAAACACTATCTGTAGGGGCCATTTCAACCAGGTGAGGGGTGACACATCCCAGCACTGCCGCTCGGTGACGGGGGAGAAGAGGAATATACTGTTTCTTGTAGAAATGAGACTGAAATTGGCTGAACTGTGAACGTAACCCCCATGAAAATGGGTCTTCTGGCCCCAGTTCTGGCCTTTCCCCCTCGCAGAACACGACACATGGGAAGTGGCTGGTGAGCAGCACATTTGGGGGCCAGGGAGGGAAGTAAACCATGTGTAAAATACCTGGAGGCTTCAGAGTCTCTATGTAGCCCGTTTGCGAAGCATGTTTCTCGCAGGATGGGGTCGCCCAGGTGGGAAGGGACCTCAAGAGGTCTCTAGTCTGACCTCCTGCTCAGAGCAACTCAACTGTGAGATCAGACCAGGTTTCTCAGGGCTTTATCCAGTCTGGCCGTGAAAGCTTGACTGTAAAACACCTTTGGAGAGCTCTTTCTGCTGCCTGACTCTTCTTGTTGTGAAAAAGCTTTCCATTACAACCACTCAAAATGTCTGTGTTTTGATGGTAGCCGTTGTCTCTCCTCCTGCCGTGCAGCACCATGAAGGTGACCTGGCTCCATCTTCTGAATGACCTCCTCATAGGCGTTAGGATTACATCCCCAGGTGCTTTTGGCTCCTTTTGCATGCACTGGTGGTTCATGTTCAGCTTCATGTCTACCAAAACTTGCAGTCCTTACCCACAGAGGTGTTCCCAAAGCAGTGCTCTTCAGTTCTCTTGTTGCAAGGGGTTCAGGGGTTCTTCCATTTCATATGCAAGATATGGCATTTGTCCGTATTTAATTTAATCATGTTCATGTTGGCACATTCCTCCAGCCTGCCAAGACCCCTCCAGATGGTGGCCCTACCCTTGAGTGTATTGACTTTTCCCTCAGTTTGGGGTCATCTGCAAAATGGATGAGACCAGGTCCATTGCCTCCTCGAGGTGACTCCTGAAGATGTTAAGTGAGGGAGGTCCCAAAATCATCACTGTCATTCTCCAGTTGCTAACAGACCTCCATGAAGAGCATGACCCATTAGCCCACAACCTTCTGAACCCTACTGTTCAACCAAGTATGGGTGGGTGCCAACCAGGTATATATCAAGCTGGTCGGTCACCTGGTTTGACATCTTATGAGGAGCAGCTGAGGGACCTGGGGGGTTCAGCTGGAGAACAGGAGCTGAGGGGAGACCTTCTGATCTCTGAAGTGCCTGAAAGGAGCTTGGAGCCAGGGGGGTCGGGCTCTGCTCCCCAGGAACAAGCGCCAGGAGCAGAGGAAACGGCCTCAAGTTGCGCCAGGGGAGGTTGAGGTTGGATGTGGGGAACAATTTCTTCCCCAAAGGGCTGTGGGGCATTGGAACAGGCTGCCCAGGGCAGTGCTGGAGTCACCATCCCTGGAGGGTTGGACAGACGGACATGAGGTTCTCAGGACACGGGGCAGTGCCAGGACTGGGTTGTGGTTGGACTTGATGATCTTGAAGGGTTTTTCCAACCAAAATGATGCTGTGATTCTAGCATGCAGTCATTGAATGTGTTTTTACGTAGATGAATACCAAGCGGCTTCTTGGGAGACAGTTGTGCAAGCCCTGGAGATGGAGATGGGCTGTGTGAGAGTGCAGCTGCGCTCTTGTGAGATGCAGTTGTGCAAGCCCTGGAGATGGAGGTGGAGGTGGAGATGGAGATGGAGGTGGAGATGGAGGTGGAGGTGGAGGTGGAGATGGAGATGGGCTGTGTGAGAGTGCAGCTGCGCTCTTGTGAGATGCAGTTGTGCAAGCCCTGGAGATGGAGATGGAGGTGGAGGTGGAGATGGAGATGGAGATGGAGATGGGCTGTGTGAGAGTGCAGCTGCGCTCTTGCGAGATGCTCTGTAAGTCTCTCTTAAAGGTGGGAGAATTCCCAAAACACATGCCTGAGAATTTCTGTGGCCCAAAGTCCGAGATGGATGAAGAGCGAGTGAAATCCAGAGATAAACTTAAGAGAAGCCCAGGTCATGCGCTAGCTGGCGCTAATGCATTAATACATCCAGATGGGCAGTGGGTTTAAGATTCTAACTAGCGAGGGATGAAGCCAAATCAATAACTCTTCGCTTAAACCTGAGCCGCAGGGATGCGAGTGGCTTGGCCTGGGATCGGGTGCCACAAAAACATTCTGCGGCGCATTTAAAACTGAGCTGTTACAAGTGAATTTGGGCTGTTTCTGCTTGTTCTGTGCACCTGATTAACTGGTGTCCACATATATACTCTATAACGTAAGCACAACTTGGCTTTATCAAGGAAGGAATCTACTCAGCATATATTATCGTAGCACTTCACCTTACTTACTGTCCTTGTAATGATATTTTAATGCAAGAGCTTGGAAGATCCACTCATTTTTAAGGAATTAACTAATGATATTGCAAGTGCAAAGCATTTGAGGTGACTCCACCGATAGACCGATGGGTAATTATGGCATGTGTTACCCAGCTGGACACAGTGAGTAAATTATTACATGAAGCACACAGGGCGCATTTGTGCTTCCCGGTAAGCAGAAATTTAATGATCCAAAGTATTGTCACCTACACATTCTGGATCCAGAAAGTCCCATTGTAGTGAGTATTTTAATCATTTGCTGAGGACCACAGCAGAATAAAGCTCACAGCACGCTTTTCCCTGTGTAACTCACAGCCAGGTTTGCTCTCAGCTCTCTGCTGCGACCAAATCATGAAAATTTTGGGGTTTTTTCAGCTGTTGTTTTTGCATTCTTATGATTATATTCTGTTTTCCCTTATGTGGTGCTCATCTACAGTCTTAATTATCTGCCTCTCGTTGCCAACTCTGTGAACTCCGAAGCTAATTTGAGAAGGAAAGTTCTGCTGGGTAATTTTAAAAATATGAGGCATTATTGAGGGTTTTTCCTGGACCAGTGGTTACAATGAATGTGTAATTTGGAAGTGTAGCTTGGATTCTTCTTGTTCGCATCTGTGTAGGAAAAACCCCGGGTTCCAGTATTAGTTGGGAATGACCTATTAGAGAGCAGTATAGGGGAAAGGGACCTGGGGGTCCTGGGGACAGCAGGGTGACCATGAGCCAGCACTGGGCCCTTGTGGCCAGGAAGCCAATGGTACCTGGGGTGGGTTAGAAGGGGGTGGTCAGTAGGTCAGAGAGGTTCTCCTGCCCCTCTGCTCTGCCCTGGGGAGACCACACCTGGAATATTGTGTCCAGCTGTGGCCCCTCAGTTCCAGCAGGACAGGGAACTGCTGGAGAGAGTCCAGCGCAGCCACCAAGATGCTGAAGGGAGTGAAGCATCTCCCGTGTGAGGAAAGGCTGAGGGAGCTGGGGCTCTGGAGCTGGACAAGAGGACACTGAGGGGGGACTCATTCATGGGGATCAATATGGAAAGGGGGAGTGTCAGGAGGATGGAGCCAGGCTCTTCTGGGTGACAACCAATGGTAGGACAAGGAGTGAGGATGCTTCCTCTGTCGTGATACGTAATAGCAGCGTCTTGCTCCTGCAGAAGGTCGGTGGTGGATTTGGAAGTCCATCAGAGTTTGGGTTGCTCCTTTGGTCTTTCCCACTTGTTCCTTTTTCTCAGGCCTGCTTGAGGTCTGCATAGAATCACAGAATTGTTTAGGTTGGAAAAGACCTTGAAGATCATCGAGTCCAACCATTGACCCAACACTACCAAGCCCACCATGTCCCCAAGAACCACATCTACACGTCTTAAACACCTCCAGGGATGGTGACTCATGTGCACCGTGGGTTTTGTTGAAAAAGGAAAATGCTGCAGGTGTGATGAATCTTTACAGAGTGAAAGAGCTGCTTTTAGGAGGAAATTAAGAAGTTGGACCGGTTCGCTCTGGGGGGACACGGAGAGCAAGAACAGGACACGTGCACATGGGGCTCTGCTCCAAGTGGACGTGCTCACTTGCAGGTCAGCTCTGGTTCTGGTGTAGCTTATTTCTATTTGCTTGGGTTTTTGCCAATATTGAAAAAATAGAATGCAGAGGAGTAACATCATCTGAAAACCCGTACGTTGTATAGTCTCCAACAGGTCAGATATGGGGAACTGGCTGATCTAAGCTAAAACTGCCACCAAGGGGAAGAAAGAGTTTGTGTTCATAGGAGAATGTAATATGTGAGTGATAAAAAGATCTAGGGAGGTGATGGAGGGATGCACCTAAGAGAAAAGGATGAAGTTGTGTGCAAGAAGAATGCGGATAGTGTCGAGAGAGACTTTTTTGGCGTGGAGAAGCTTTTTGTTGGAGTAACATCTCAGGAGAGAGCCCCTAATTCTTGGGGCAGTCAAAAAAGGCTCAAGAAAGAAAATACAGGGAACAGTGTGTTGGGAGGGAGATGCTTTTTGGTCAAATTGGCAGGTCTCTAGGCCATAAATTTCAGGGAAACTGTTAAAATGTGAATACGGTCTACAGTTTTTTGGGCACGGTTTGAAAGGTCTTTGCTGTTCCTTCTCTTCTTCTACAGTTAAAGCCATTAGTTGGGTTGGAACAAGGAGGACCTGGCATCCGCAACCGCTCAAGCACCCTGTGGGGCTGAAGGGCTTCCCTCCAATGTGGAGAGGCAGGTTTATGGGGAATCCTCCGTGCGGTATCTCCGGCCCAGCTCGCATCGCTTTTGCTTCTCATGTCTGTGGAAAACATTTTTTCCCCCTGAAAGTGCAATCCAAAATAGTTTAATTTTTCAGAGGATATTGTGAAGTTGGTCCAGATGCTTCATCTTCTCGCAAAGCCACCACTAAAATAGGGATAGAAACCTGGCTTGGGGTTTGTTCCCAGTGGCAAAGGAGCTGAGTGGTGGGGTCGAGGATTTTGGCTCTCGACCATGGGTACGCTTATTTCCCACTGCCCTGTCCCCAAGACCTGGTGGCTTCTCAAGACCTGGTGGCTTCTGCCTCTCCGAGCACCTGGTGACCTCCACCATCCTCTTGAGGAGCTGGTAGGAAAGTGGACACATGAAATGGAGAAGCTTTTTAATGAGGTGAACAGCTCTGGGATGAGGTCGCTGGTGTTGCAGGGTGGTTGGGAGGATGAGCAGAGCTGTGCTGGAAGTGGAGCTGCTTGTGGGGTCATAGGATTGTAGAACAAGGTTGGAAGGGCCCGTCCCAGCTCCCCCAGTTCCCCCCCTGCCATGAGCAGGGACATCTTCAGCAGCTCAGGTTGCTCAGAGCCCCGTCCAGCCTGGCCTGGGATGTCTCCAGGGATGGTTCATCCACCACCTCTCTGCCCAACCTGGGCCTGTATTTTACCACCCTTGAGTTCTTAGGTGTCTTCTTGGCCTTTTGTTCCTGAAGAAATGCACAGGGAGTGTGAGGTGAGCAGGGAGGATCTTCTCAGAGCTCAGTTGGAGGGATGAGGGTGATTTCAGTTGTGGCTGAGCCTCGGTGTGATCTCACCTTTAATGGTGCTATACATTAATTTACAAAAGAAATGGGGAAAATAAAAACCCTCTTTCAGTTTTGAATTTGCACCACAAATTCATTGGTAGCAGTGGGTTAGCGAGGCGCTTCGCCCAAAGGTCTCAGTGATGCTACCAGAGAGGAGTTGCTCTCATGGTCAGGATGGAGATGATGAGGGGTGTTTTGTGCCACTTCTGTGGGTTTTGAGAGATGAGGATTGAACAACACCTGAAGTCTGGTCCCATCGGTGGTGGGGTGGGAGTAGAACAGACCGTTCTGTCTTGGTTCTCCTGTGGCACCAACAGAATTGAGAGGAGATGGGTAACATCATGGGAAACATCACCTCCTGGCCTGGGAGAGGAGCTCCAAGGGAGGTCAGAGCTCCCTGCTTGGAGATCTTCTGCAGGATCCCAGTGCTGATAAAAACTATGAGAATCCTCCCTGTTCTGGGTCCAACCTGTAGATCACTGATCTCTGGCTCATGACCCTTCCCTTGCCAGGGGGAAACAGCTTCTGAGAACATTGAGAAGACAAATGACGTGGAAATGCTGGTTCCATGATAGTTTCTGTTTCTGAAAAGCTTTCTTAAAATGTCGGATTACTTGTAGGCTCAAGCTGGTGCAGGATTAAGGCTTGGATTTATACCTGATCCTGGTTTATCGCAGCGTAGGGAGTGGATGGACATGGGTCGGGAGCTGCTCATCCTGTGCACCCCAATACTCACCTTAGATAAATCAGAGACAAAATCCACAGTGTAAATCTACGCGATCTTTGCAATTGATACGGTTGTGAGAAGGTGTTTTGATGGATTTAACCCATTGGGAAGGGCGGTACTGGCCGGGGATGCTCCTGGGCACATCAACAAGGTGGATTTTTGCTTAAGCCTCGAGATCCAGCTTGTAGAGGACAAGGAGCAGGTCGGGCAACAGCTCCTCAAGGGTTTATCGTAGACGTTTCGTAATACTCCTTGAGTCAAGGGCATCCTAAGGCAGCCTAGTTGTATAATACCATAGTAGCTGGAGAATCATTAACTTAGCATCAAGTTTTTCCTCTAATTATTGCATATTTTTGTAGTAGAGGCGGTTGACATCTGGTGCCTTGCTCAGGTGAGAAAATGAGCTCAAAACCCTGTTTTTATTTGTCCCGACTATATAGACCGGTCTCATAAATTGCTCTAACCCGCACAAGCACGTTTTTCTGAAATTCCCCTGAATCAGCAGGAGAATTTCTGGCATGGTTTTCCCCTCTTGCTTTTTGCTAACACGAGAAATTGGTTGAATAAATCTGATATTTGTCCAGATTATGGTTCAGCAAAGAAGCTGCTTGTGCACCAGGGTACAGAAAAAACGGGTCTAGAAGAACTAATCAGATACTCTTATACCTGAAAAGTTGTTTTTTTGACACACTGTTTTGAGTAAAACTCTTTATCTTGCAGTATTTGGATTGGTTTTGCAGGAGAACGTTGCACGGACATGCTGGAGAAACAAACGATTTGGATCTTAAATGCAGTATATTGCAGGTTAACACTAAATGCAAACCGTTCCAATGGTTTCAATGGACCTTTTCTGTTTTCCAGGGTGCCCGAGAAACTTTCGAGAACTACTATAGGAAGCAGAGAAGAAAACAAGCCAGATTGGTCCTGCAACCACCTTCAAACATGGTACGATTTGTGGTTCCCAAGCTTTTTCAGCCAACTAAAAGCGCGGTGGGTTCTCTCTGCACATGCTGCTACCGCGGGGTGGTCTCTTCATTGATTTCCACTTGCTCTTGGTCACCTCTTTTGTTTAATCCTTGCTCACTTTGTCTTTGTTGCAGCATGAAACTTTAGATGGCTACAGGAAGTATTTTAATCAAATTGTAGGGTAGGTATTCTTTTTATATATGTCCTTGCTAAATATGTGCGCGCGGTGTTGTTGAGGAGCCCAAAAAGCACGAGAGGGGAGGGAATGGTGATGTTTTTGAGGGTCTTTTAAATGGAGCCAAAAGAGAGGAACAAAAAATAGCGGTTTGGGCTTTTTAAGTGTTTTAGAGTGTGTTTTATAGCACCGGGGAACTTCGCTGCGTCTCTGGTGGGAGAACAGAGGAACCCGCCAGCTCTTGGACCAGCAAGAGCATTTCTGGGATTTTCAGGATAAATAACCTCTGTGGACAATGTGCATCTACCTGCCCCGCTAATGAGATGAATAAGCCCTCGGTCGTAATTATTCTTTAATATTTAATAATTATTCTTTGATTATTTTCCTGGTGAAGGATTCTCAAGCCTCTATTCTTGTTGCAGTCAAAGTTGACAAGAGTTTTCCAAAACCAGACAAAATCTAAGAGGAGGCAAGCTAAGACAGTTAACCTAGGAAAGATAGGGCATGGTGCTGAAATTTCTTCAGCTAATGATAATAATTTCAATGATAATAATTTGAGAGGGGAAATTCTGCCTCTGTGCAGGCTGTTTCAAAAAGATGGACTGTAATTTTGGAGATACAGTGATTTCAACTTGGGTCCATCTTTTTGAAACACCCTGTATGTACAGTCCCATACTATGAACTGCGTTTTAGCTCACTTCTATGATATAGTGAAACATCACATAAAATACCGTGACATGTACCCCCTGCAGCGCTCCAGGCTGGGCACAGAGTGGCTGGAGAGCAGTCAGGCAGAAAGGGACCTGGGGGGACTAATGGACAGAAGGTCAACATGAGCCAACAGTGTGCCCAGGTGGCCAAGAAGGCCAATGGTGTCCTGTCCTGGATCCAAACCAGCGTGGTCAGCAGGACAAGGGTCAGCAGATCCTTCCCCTGTGCTCTGCACTGGGGAGGCCACACCTGGAGTATTGTGTTCAGTTCTGGGCCCCTCAGTTCAGGAAAGAGATTGAAGTGCTGGAGCGGGTCCAGAGAAGAGCAACAAGACTGGGGAAGGGACTGGAACACAAGAACCATGGGGAGAGGCTGAGGGAGCTGGGCTTGTTTAGTCTGGAGAAGAGGAGGCTTAGAGCTGAGCTCAGCACTCTCTAGAACTACCTGAAGGGCAGTTCTAGCCAGGTGGGGATTGGGCTCTTCTCCCAGGCATCAGCAATAGGACAAGGGGCCATGGGCTTCAACTCTGCCAGGGGAAATTGAGGCTGGAGATGAGAAAGCAATTCTTTGCAGAGAGAGTGGTCAGGATTGGAATGGCTGCCCAGGGAGGTGCTGGACTCACCGGCCCTGGAGGTTTTTAAACTGAGATTGGCCATGGCACTTAGTGCCATGATCTAGTCAATGGACTGGAGTTGGACCAAGGGCTAGACTGGATGATCTCTGAGGTCTTTTCCAACCCAGTCAATTCTGTGATTAAAAATAAGTGAATAAAAATAAGTGAACAAGTGAATAAAGCGCTTAGCATTGGCTCTATTTGATACAGATGTATTTGGTGTAGATGTCTGTTGCGTGCGGTGTTCGCAGATCTCTCGTGACATCTCAAAACCCATAACTTGGGATGACTGTGCCGTTTTCTCCTCTCCGTTAGGTTTTTTGTGGTTGAAGATCACATCTTGCATACGACGCAGGGCTTGGTAAATCGAGCCTATATCGATGAGCTGTGGGAGATGGCCTTATCAAAAACCATTGCAGCTTTAAGAACACATTCGGTAAGTCAAAACCCCGGGTCGCTCAACTGTTGCTTGAGTACGACTTGACATGCTGGAAATATTGGCTTTGACAGTAAATATTCTTAGTTTTGCCTCTTTTCCAATGATTCTGTTTAAAACAATAACATGAAGATTGACTGCTATTTCCCCACGACCTTTCTCCAGCTTATTTTGTGTCTCGATTCACTGCATTCCCCTACACCAAACTCTCCATATTTTGGTGGACTGGAAAGAAGAAAAGAGTAGTTTAATATTTTTCTCCTTTACTTCTCTGATTGCTTTTGAAAAGCACCAGCAGAGGGAGTCGCTTTGTCCCGGAAAACTGGGGGAAAAAGTGACTATTTGGTACACTGAAGTATTACTGTGATAGTCCCTTGAAGTTCATGGCAGCGAATGGGCCGCTGTCAAACTGCAAATCCTTTGTGTGTCAAAAGACACTAAATAGATTTCTTATTTTTTAATACCAAAAGAAGTTTGGAAGAATTGGTTATTGCTTCGGTGTTTCTCTGCTTGAGAAAAGAACAAAAGAGCAAAAAATACATTATTTCCAGTTTTGTATGACTTGATATAGTGTTGTACTGGTTCAGCTCGGGCACTGGAGATTTCTGAAAACTATTGGTTGGTGGGATGAACAAATTGCATTTGGCTATAAAAGGAAAAGCATTAATGACTTTCCACAAGTCCGTTTTCAAATTGTTGGGCCATTTTCTCCAGGAAAAACTAAGTATTAAGTCACTGAAGTCCCAGTGCTGCCCCAGGCAGGAGGATCCTGCAGGGTCGTGTTGGTACAAACCTGCACCTGATGTGATGTAATGTGCACGTGGTGCCACCCAAGTGATAACGACGTCGTTGGTCTTGGCTGAGAAAACCCCAAAACTTCTGCCTTCAGATACCACTTTGCTTCCTCCAGAGCACACGGAGTTTGACACTGACCTGGCTTTGGCTTCACGTGGTCGCCCACGGGCAGCGTTGAGCTGCTTGGCTGTATGTGGGCAGGTGGGGGTGATCCGGGTGATGGAGCTTGTTGGGATTAGTGCCGGATTTTGCACCTGGGACACGGCAACCATGGCTGTACACACAGACAGGCCCTTGTGGCCAGGAAGGCCAATGGTACCTGGGGTGGGTTAGAAGGGGGTGGTCAGTAGGTCAGAGAGGTTCTCCTGCCCCTCTGCTCTGCCCTGGGGAGACCACACCTGGAATATTGTGTCCAGTTGTGGCCCCTCAGTTCCAGCAGGACAGGGAACTGCTGGAGAGAGTCCAGCGCAGCCACCAAGATGCTGAAGGGAGTGGAACATCTCCCGTGTGAGGAAAGGCTGAGGGAGCTGGGGCTCTGGAGCTGGACAAGAGGAGACTGAGGGGGGACTCATTCATGGGGATCAATATGGAAAGGGGGAGTGTCAGGAGGATGGAGCCAGGCTCTTCTCGGTCACAACCAGTGACAGGACAAGGGGTAATGGGTACAAACTGGAACACAGGAGGTACCACTTGAATTTGAGAAGAAACTTGTTGGGGATGAGGGTGGCAGAGCCTGGCCCAGGCTGCCCAGGGGGTTGTGGAGTCTCCTTCTGTGCAGACATTCCAACCCGCCTGAACACCTTCCTGTGTAACCTCATCTGGGTGTTCCTGCTCCATGGGGGGATTGCACTGGATGAGCTTTCCAGGGCCCTTCAACCCCTGACATTCTGGGATTCTGTGATTCTCTGCCTGGGAATGAGATGCTGGAGAGCAGCTCCATGCAGAGGGATCTGGGGATCTGGTCGATGACAAGTTGAACATGAGCCAACAGTGTTCCTGGCACCAAGAGGGACCTGTGTCCTGGTGCATCCAGCACCCTGGGTTGCATGTGGGATGGACTAGATGACCTTTAAAGGTCCATTCCAACCTAAACCATGCTGTGATTCAACCCCAGCCATTCTGTGATTGAACCCAAACCGATCTGTGACTCCAAGCACACCACGGCCAGCCGGGCATGGAGGGGATTGTCCTGCTCTGCTCTGTGCTGATCCAACCTCACCTGGAGCATTCACTGTGTGCAGGGCTGGGGATACAGGAGAAAAGGAGATAAAGCTACTGGAGTGTCCAGAGGAGGCTGTGAAGCCGGTGAAGGGTTTGGAGATGAAGCCGTGTGAGCAGCGGCTGCAGTCCCTGGGTTTGCTCAGCTGGAGCAGAGCAGACTGAGCGCAGAGCTCATGGGCTGCAGGATCCTCAGCAGGAGCAGGAGGGGCAGGCTGAGCTCTGCTCTGTGACAGTGACAGAGCCCAGGGAACGGCAGGAGATGTGCCAGGGAGGGGCAGTGGGACATGGGGAAAAGGTTCTTCACCAGAGGTGCTGGACACTGAACAGGCTCCCCAGGGAGGTGTCACGGCCCAACCTGACAGTGTTCAAGAAGAGACTGGACACCGTCCTCAGACACATGGGGTGACCTATGGGGTGTCCTGTGCAGGGACAGGAGCTGGACTCCATGAGCCTGTGGGTCCTTCCAGCTCAGGACATTCTGTGATTCTATGACCAGAGCGGCTCCGGCTCTGTCCAGCTCAGCGGTTGTGTTGGCTGGAAAGCTGCCTCCTTCCACTTCACCTTCTGTGTTACCGAAGGGGATAAACACAGAGATGTACACCCCGCTAGGTTGTAAACATGTGTTTATTTTCTTTTTAAGTGGGTTTTTCTGTGAGGTGAAAGCTGTGAGTGTAAGCCAGGTACAAACACCGTGTGTTTCAACGTTACCAGCTTTGTTGCCACGAGAAGTTGTTTTATGTGATGCCAAACTGAGTGCGTGAACTGGCTGCCAGCACAGCTTATTTACTTCTTATTTTTTCAGTAATCATGGAATGTTACATGATTTCTCAACACCATTCCTGTGCTCATCGCTCATCTCTGTGCACTGCTCAGCCTACAGCTCCCATATGGACCAGCCCATCCATCCCATATGGCCCTTGAGACTTGATGTGGGGCTCTCACGTTGGAGAGCCTGCTTCAGTTCTTCCAGTCCGGCCAAACTTACCCCTGGATTTTCCTCCTTACTGCAGACAGGGACATCTTTTATCACTTCTGATAGCTTTAGGGCATTATCTTTCTTTCTGACTTTCTTTTTTGGACAGTGAAATGGAAAATGTGTCTCTTCCAGTCTTTCACGTTGATTAATGGAGTCGTTCCTCCTTGAGTTTCCAGTGAGCTTTAAATCTGTTTCTCTTTCCAGCTTATGATCACTGATTCTATATTTGGTAAAACTCTGTCTGAAACGTTACATATTTCAGCATGGAGAGGTTGTCTGCTGTGTCCAGAGCAGCCCGTGTGCGACGTGGGGTGGCTCTGGGGGGACAATCAGCGCTGTCGCTGCCCTGAGTCACGTCTTGAGGGTTTCAAACAGCGTCCTGACCCACAATAAATACTCGTGTTGTAGCTCTGACCATTAATATTACTGACATACAGGCGTGCGGTGTTTTTCTCTCAACCTGAGCCACTTAGCAATGCAGCCTTTGCTCGGGGGTGCCGCGACGCTTCGTTACCATCAGACACAACGCACTAAATATTGAACGAGAGGCGCTGCTGTCGTCCCGCTGTGACCGACGCTGATTTGCTTTGTCTCCTCTCGCTTCCCCAGCAGCTCCTGGCTAATCTTAGAGACACTTCAGGTATCTCTAGAGCGACCGAAATCCATATTCATCCTGGAGAGCCTCAAGAGCAATGTGCTACGAGGAGAGATACCCTTATCAGCGTGCCCTCCCTTGCCCTGCGCAACATTAGGGCATGGGCTGGAGGATAAAAGCTGCTGATCATAAGACTGTATGGCGTGCCTATGTATTTATTATCACTCAAGCGATAAGGCAGGAGGGCAATGTTTTTACCGCGTGCTGCAGTTACAACCATGGTTTAATTTCCCCTCTTCTTTGCAGTCCTACTGCTCGGACCCGAGCCTGGTGTTAGACTTGAAGAACCTCATCGTCCTCTTCGCAGATACGCTCCAGGTGGGTGACTGCAGCTCCTTACCTTGCTCGCAGGTGGTGTCCGTCAGCAGTGCTAGACGGCAGCCCGGCTCCCATTGTCATGTTGTGCTGCATTAATTGCGAAACACTTATTGATTCTGCACATCGACTGGCCAGCCTGTGGGCAAGGACCGAGCCTTGGCCGCCTTGCCAAGCCCTTGTGTGTCCTGCCGGCATCTAGGCCAGGCTTAATAGCTACCACCTCAGTTAATCTCCGCCTAAGTCCTTCCACCAGCGCCATACACTTCTGCGGTGCCAGCGTGGAAGAATTTGCCCAAATTCTCCCTATTAAATAGATGAAGTAGTCGTCAGCTACCTGCTGGTGGTTTTTTCTTCTCTTAGTTCTGCTCTCCCCCCACGTCACTGCAGGGATACGGCTTCCCGGTGAACCAGCTCTTTGACATGCTCCTGGAGATCCAAGACCAGTACAGCGAAACCCTGCTCAAAAAATGGTCGGGAGTCTTCAGGTGAGAAGCTCTTTATGCACACTCGTGAGATGGACCTTACAGAGTCGTTTTATCCCATAAATAAAATCTTTTGAGAGATTAGTAGCGAGCTCATGTGTAAATTTTGGGCAACAGTAAGATCCGGCCTGGCTTGTCCTTGGACCAGGCTGAACCAATTTAAATACAGTTATGAGGATCCAGTTGAGGTGAGATCTGTGCAATAAATCAGTGCGGATCAGAGGTTTTATATCACAGATGGATAAGGTTATGGTTTCACACTGACACTTGATGTGCCCACTTCCTAAGAGCTTCCTGACCGAGCAGTGAATCTGCGAAACGGTTGTCACCAAGCTGCCTTTCTAACTTTTCTTCTCTTTACTTAGAAATATACTTGATTCGGATAACTACAGTCCCATCCCAGTCACGAATGAAGAGGTTTATAAGAAAATAGTTGGACAGTTCCCATTCCAGGATGCAGAACTCGAGAAGGTAATTTTGAGATGGGGACGAAAACCCCGTGCTCTTGTTGGTGGCGTTGGGACTGCAAATGAAAGGGTCCAAAAACATAATAATGATAATGATAATGATAATGATAATAATAATAATAATAATAAAAGCCAAAGAAACCCCCCCAAACAAATAAGCAACAAAAAAAGCAAAACAAGGGAAGAGAGCAAATACACTTTGCACGTGTTATGTTTCCCCTGGTGTGGATGAGGAAAGTGCGTATAGCAATAGCTCACCCGTTCTGTTTTCAGATCACGGCGTACATTGCAGCTGAACAGTGCTTGCGGTAGACAAGAGATTAAAAATATCTGCTGCCATTGGTGTTCTATTCCCATGTTATGATCTTTATTTGTTTTAATCTCATATTTAAAAGCAGAAACCCCACGAAAGCGGTATATCTTGGCTTTTGTGGAAGTGTATGCTTGCAAAACCTGAGTGCAGCCAAACTTCACCCCAGCCAGTGTCCCTTGAAAGGCTCCTTGGCCTTGTGCTCCACATCTGGCAGCCAGCGAGCTCCAAGCCTGGTGAACGTAATTAAAACTGGGAGGGTTTTTCATCCAAGGCAAGTGTTTAGATTTCAGAAAGTCCGCGTCCTTCCACAAAATTACATCCTGGGGTCCAGCTTCTTGCTATTACACTCCGCACCATCCCAGCCATGTGTGTGCTACGGGAAAAAAGCTACTTGGAGCACCTTTGGTTGAGAACATCTGTTTCCTCTTGGCTTTTGGTGTTGTGAGCAAGTGCTCACCTTGGGCAGCAACTGCGGGAGGCGACTGAGCAAAACACCTTGTGCATGGTGGGAGATTAAAGTCTACAAGTTCTCCAATGGGTTTTTTCCTTGTTTTTCTATGAGTTAGGGAATTGGGAAGGGGAACGAGGGTCGCGTTGTGCTGCCCGCACCCTCCCAGCTGCGAGTTCCCTTCCAGCCCCTTTCAGCCTCCAAATCCCTTATGCACCCGTGTGCCATTTGTAAGTGATTATCTGGTCTTTCACTTGGCTGAAGTGTTTATATAATATACAATAAATGCTGGCGTGTTGTTGCCTTGCTGGACTTAGCTAAATACTAGAATTAATCTGACTGCTTGGAACACGTTGCTGGAAAGTGGTCGTCACTCCTGTTAAATATCTGCTTTTCGACTTGAGTTCTCTCCTGTCTTTTACAGCAGCCGTTTCCAAAGAAGTTCCCTTTTTCTGAGTTTGTGCCTAAAGTTTACAATCAGATTAAGGAATTCATCTACGCCTGTCTGAAGTTTTCGGAAGACCTTCATCTGAGGTAGGGGGTGAACGTGGTGTGGAGGTTTTATCTGCAAGATCTCAATGGGATTAAAATATAAACTCTCTTCCTCAACCCTTCATGCTGCTCAGCCGCTTGGGCACTCGCTGCCCAGGCTGGAGGTGGCTCCTTGGAGTGGTGGCATCCTTCGTGTACTCACCAAGTCCTCAGAGCTTGCTGTCTCATCTAGGGAAAGATGGCCCAGAACCCTGCGAGATGTATAAAAAGTGAGGGGGCTGTTTCCTCCAAGATGTTTCTGAGCCATTTGTACTAAATAGATGAATCTGGTTGTCTCAAGAAAGACAGTGGCGTCCGCTTGGCATTGAGTAGAATATCTACAGGCTCCATGTGGCCTCCCAGCACTGTCCCTCAAGGGTGACGTTGGCATGAAAACTCTTGGAAGTGTTGATTTGCCCCATGCGTTAATGAGTTTCGGCTGCTGGTTAAGGCGTTTTTGTTTTTCTTCCTTCCCTTTGGGAGTTTCAATACAAATAATCTGATTTTTTTTTCTTTAAAGCCTCCAAAATATTCCATGTGTTCACCCTCCCTTCTCCATCCCAAGGTGCCTTGGTGCGTGTTTTCCACATGTGGAAAGACACATTGGAAAACAACTGGATTAGCCAGAAACGGCAAGTTGGTGCTTTCTTTTTGCACCCAGTAATGTGGAAGTATATAAATGAATAACAAGCTTTTTACTGGAAGGAGGATCCTTCTTCCCCTCTCTTTGCAGCACCATGCTACTGAGAGGTTGGACTGTGTTGGACTTCGCGTCCTGGCCCTGGACATTGCCCCGGTGCTGCTGTAAAGCTGGCACAGTATTTTTGGGACCCACCAGATGTTTTGGTGCCTGCAAAAGGCTCTCCAGCATTTTAATTCTCTTCCTTTGTGTGCGGGATAGTGATTTGGGGAGAGGCTTTTCTCTCCATCGTCTGCCAGAGGACGTGGCAGCTTGTTGGGTGATGTGGAAGCGCAGGACGTCTCTCACCCGCGTTTAATCTCGACCTTTCACCGGTGGCAGGTTGTTCTCTCTGGTGGCTCCCGGAGCTCTTAACCCGGGGGTCACCATGAAACGTCTCGGTTTCCAAAGCCACCAGAACGGGCCCGTTCACACAGATGCTGGTTTCACCGGACCCCACCGCTGGCACTTCCCTTGCGAGTTTTGTGCTCCTCACCATTATGGAGATGATTGGGTTTGTCAGAGACGGGAAGAAAAGTGTCCCCTTGGGTCCCTCCTCAGGGGTCCCCTCGGACACGTTATTAACATTCCTTTCGACATTGCATTTCCCAGCCCTTTTCAAGGAGCGCTTTTGGGTTGGGGGAAGGGAGCCGAGCTCTTGGCTTTTCGAGCCAAACATTTGGAATATTTCTCTGAAAACCCCTGTTGACACTTTCTTCATTTCACCCTGACAGCTTGAATTAGGTTTTATTAGGAAGCTCGGCTACAAAGCCGGCAGCAAGTTTTCTTTCTCTCCTCTCTTTCTTTCTCTCCTTGGGTTGTCATTTCCCGCGCACCCCGGAGTGATTGGGGTCAGCCCGTCAGTCACCGGAGGCCTGAAGGTCACGACTAGTGCCATGGGATACGGCCATCAGCTGTCATTAACCCACACGGGTCGCTGGAACGCTCCACGCTCCTTCCTGAAGAACAGAGCCTGTGGCACAAAACGCACCCTGTATTTTAGTTTTATCTCATTTATTTTTTAAACCAGCTCCCGGTATTAGTTGGACGGGAGCATTCTTCTTTATATTGATACGCTTGTCAAGTATCCGAAGAAAATTCGGAGCTCAGCATGCATTTATAGGGCTCGCGGTTTTTTTTAGTTTGGCTCTATAAATTTAATTAGTAGAAAGAAATCCTCCTCTATATTGTCAGCAGCTCTGCTGTTGTTAAAACGCGTGTATTTGAGGTCATTGAAGAGGTGTCTTGGGAAGTCTCTGCTTGCTGGAAGACTGCAGCCTGTTCCAGGGGAATTTCCCATTTGAAGGATAGGGAATATCGTTGGAAACCAGCGGGTGGAAGGATGGGGTGTCAGCTCTAATCTACCGGGACTTTGTTTGGTTTGGGGTGTTTTTCAAACAAAGCACCAATCCTGAAAGAACTTGGGATACGATTTTTCAAGTGCTGAAAATAATGTCAGTATGTAAAGTTATTAAAAATATAATAAAATAAAAATAGAGGCTTGAATAACTAAATCAGGGAGGACCTTTGGAAATCAGCTGGAGGAGAGAGGAGGTAAATGTGGGTTCTGTGATAGCTCCTGCTGCTGCTCCTGTGTTACTAGTGCTCTGTGGTTGTAGACGCAGTGTGTAGGGTGAGTAACAACTCCACCGCTACCAATTTCTACCAGTTTGAGGCTGACGGATCAAATTGACGTCAGACATAGGTAGCGAGCAGCCCACGTGGACAATATCGTTCATCAGGGGGTTTTGTTTTCTTTGTGTGTATTGAGAATGGAGATCTGACCTGTCTGTTGAACTGAGACCCAACGTCTACAGCATGGTCAAGAGTTGGTGTCGCACAACTGACCGGTACCGTGATTTGGGGGTCACGGTCCAATACCTCCTCTTTTTTGTTTTTTCCCAAGGAATGCTTCCATTTCTTTTTCCTTGGACCTCATGGGAGATCTCATAGATCCTTCTGCTCGGGTTGAACCCAACCACAGGGGTTGCCAGGTGGCTGGACCCACCATGCAACTAAAGTTACAACCTGATTTTCTACCTTATGCCGCCAACAAGCAACGTGGGGGTAGGAAACCTTTGGAAATGGTGCTTGTATGCGACGAAAGCTCAGTTAGAAGTGCTTTGAAGAAGTAAAAGCCACATGGAAGTGCTAAACAGGATTATTAAGCCCTGGAGGCTCCCACGGTTGAGATGTTCCCGCAGCCGAGGGGAGCGATTAAAGCAAACCCTGGATTTGCAAAGCGGTTGGTGATAAGGCCACCTCGTGCCATCGGCACTGGCCACAGTTCAGATATCAACAGGTTGATGTTTGAACTAAAACACCCGAGCTTTTCCAGCCCGGCCTGTTGGATTGCCGTGTTGGTTCAGCGAGAAAAGCCGACATCGCGTCCAAACCCCCGTGGTGTTTTTTCACCTGCGCTTTCTCGGTTCCAGCAGATGCTGGAAGCTCCAGCCACCAGCTCCGCTTCCAACCTCAACCGTTCTGCGCCTCCAGCATCCTTTGGGATGGGAGTTTTGGATTTCCCATGGAAAATCCCCAGAGCAGCACAGTGCTTGTACAAAGCGGCAGCTTTGTGTATCATTTGCTCCCTACACCTGGGTCCAACCCTTTCTCCTCCCCAGCCCCTTGCCCGCTTCCCATGCCGCTCTGGCAGCTGCCCCCAGTGTCACGGGGTCCCTTTGTACCCCCCTTTGCTTTAAATCTCCTTTGTACCACCTGTAGATCAGCACAGGGTTAGATTTCATTGTACTTGCTGTATTTACCCGTGCCATTGTACAGTGGAGGGGACTGGGGACAGTTCTTCCTGGGGGATGGTGAAGGGCCTGGGGGGTTCATGGTAGGTTTTGGTTATCTATAATACTTATCTATATACTATATACTATATCTATATACTGTATATCTGTAGCTATATACTTATCTATAAGTAAAACCTTATTTGAGAGCCCTACCCATAGTATAAAGACCAGGAAAATTCATTGGCTGGTTTCTTCATCCTCTATTCCAATACTTTAAAATCCCAAATGCATCACCTCGGACCTCACATCGAAACCCCGCGAGAAGGTTCCAAGGGGTCTGTCTGGGATGTGACCCTGATTGTCGCTTCCCCGCTAAGCAGGAGGAAAATAAACTCACAGGGATGATCTAGAAGAGACCCAGACCAAGACTTGGGCTGATACCACTGAATTGACATTCCCAGGAGCTGTTTCATGCCGAGCTGCCGGCCCTTGTGTCCAGCTGGGAAGGACACAGTGGTCAACCCGTGGCAGGCGTCTGGCTTGGGAAAGCAGATTTCCAAACATCGGGGGAAAGACAATATTCGAGAAGCGTGTTGGGGAGCGTGGCGTGGGAGTTGTGCAGCTGGGCTTTGCCTTGGGAAAGCTGCAGCAAGACACGGCTTTCTCGGGCTGGCGGAAACACGAGCAGGACTTCGCTCGGAGATGTGGGCGGGGAGCCATATTTGCTGCTTCTCCCAGGAATTCGGGGCTCTCGGTGCGATTCTCATGCGGCAGCACAAGGAAGGGCCTGAGTAGCTTCAAAAATGGAGCTGATGGAAGGATGCGTGGTGCTCGGGGGCATGCGCAGGGTCAGGGGACGCTGCTGTGACGCACAGAGGAGGCTCAGTCTTGCATTCATGAGCTTTGGGTGCTGATGATGATGCTGAGGAACCTGGAGCATCTTTCTGATGAGGAAAGGCTGAGAGAGCTGGGGCTGTTCAGCTGGAGAAGAGAAGCTGAGAGGGATCTGATCAATGCTGATCAATATCTCAGGGTGGGTGTCAAGAGGATGGACCAGACTCTGTTCAGTGGTGCCCAGTGAAAGGATGAGGGGCAACGGGCACAGACTGAAACACAGGAGGTTCCATCTGAATATGAGGACAAACTTCTTTACTCTGAGGTGCCAGAGCCTGGCCCAGGCTGCCCAGAGAGGTTGTGGAGTCTCCTTCTCTGAGACATTCAAACCCGCCTGGACCGACCTGTGTGATCTGCTCTGGTGACCCTGCGTGAGCAGGTGGGTTGGACTGGATGATCTCCAGAGGTCCCTTCAACCCAGCCCGGCTGGGATTCTGTGATGGACCAGAGCTTGGCTCAGTGCATCTGCTCCCAGGTTAACTAGGCACAGAAATTTGGGAGGCACCAGTGTGGCAGGATAACTGCAAGGTTGACTTTTGTTTCTCGTCTCCGTCCCTGCTTTGTAATCTGGCCCATTCGTCAGGTAAAACAGGAGAAGGAGCAAAAGGTCACACGCTTGATTTACCGGGAGCCTTAAAGTTGTTAACGCCTCTCAGCCCTCCCGTTGGAAATTGTCTTTGCCCTCAGCTGCCTGTCCCTGCGCCACCAGAGATAAAGCCCCGTGGTGTCAGGGCTAATGTGGGGCCAACCACAGATCAAAGGAGCCTGTGCTGGGTTTCCAAAAACCTCCTTCAGGACGGGGCGGCTGCACCTTCTGCTCTGCACCTTGGAGGGACAGCAGAGGCCATGAGCATGTTGCAAGAGCTTCCAGGCTGATGTATTTAGAACGAAAACCATGAGAAGGTTGGGGGGGTATTTTAGGGGGTTGATTTGTTTATTTTTCCCCCATTACAGGTCTCGGATCCCTTTTCTCTTGTGTACTGAATGTGCAAAGCTCGGGTGTTGTGTGCAGGGTGCTGGCTTGGCTGAGGGGGTTAGTGCTGATGCTGGGGTTGTTCTAACCCATCCTAGACCAGCCCATCTAGGAGAATCACAGCATCACAGAATGGACTGGGTTGGAAAAGACCTCAGAGATCATCCAGTCCAACCCTTGGTCCAACTCCAGTCCATTGACTAGATCATGGCACTAAGTGCCATGTCCAGTCTCAGTTTAAAAACCTCCAGGGCCGGTGAGTCCAGCACCTCCCTGGGCAGCCATTCCAATGCCTGACCACTCTCTCTGCACAGAATTGCTTTCTCATCTCCAGCCTCAATTTCCCCTGGCAGAGTTGAAGCCCATGGCCCCTTGTCCTATTGCTGACTGCCTGGGAGAAGAGACCAATCCCCACCTGGCTAGAACTGCCCTTCAGGTAGTTCTAGAGAGTGCTGAGCTCAGCTCTAAGCCTCCTCTTCTCCAGACTAAACAAGCCCAGCTCCCTCAGCCTCTCCCCATGGTTCTTGTGTTCCAGTCCCTTCCCCAGTCTTGTTGCTCTTCTCTGGACCCGCTCCAGCACTTCAATCTCTTTCCTGAACTAAGGGGCAAGAAGCTGAAGAAGCTCAGGGATGTAGATTAGCACCTGTTAGGCCCCTTCTGTATAGACACAGGCACAAAAAGGCCTAAATGGTTGGTATTTTGCTATACATTAGCATGTTAGCGCCTGTAAGCCATGCACGGATGATCATGCGTAAGGCAGGAGAAGGTTGGGGAGGAGAGCGGGTGATGATTCTTTCCACCAAGCGTTTTGCCAAATCTCTCTTTACAATTCTTTTCAGCTCCACCGAAGTCGATGATATGATCAGAAAATCTACAAACCTGCTGCTGACCCGAACGCTGAGCAACTGTTTACAGAACGTCATCAAGAGGAAAAACGTCGGGCTGACCGAGGTGTGACGTGGCTCTGGGACAGGGCGACAGCAGGGGTTTGGTCCCTTGGGATTCATTACAGCACCTTCACAGATGCTGCTTTGGAGCATTAGTATAAAATATTTGGTTGGAAACCAAAAATGGAACCGTGTGGTGTTGCTGTGTGAAGCAAGAAACACTTTACCTTGTGGGAAGGAGGGAGTTTTGCTGCTGCTGTTCATCTTACCACTCTTTTGAATTTGTGGAGCACTATCCATCTGAATTGAAGTAAGAAAGGTTGAAGGAGCACTGGAGCAGAGCCAGCTGGGGGCGAGGAGAGGATGGGGACTTGTCCCCAGCTATTAGGAGACCCTTGAAGTGGTTTCAGCACTTTGCTGCACTGCAAACTCTAATTTGTATTTTTGCAATCAATCCTTTTTTGTGCACAAATTTCTGAGCTGTTTAGCGCAGTTTGGGTCCCTTAGTCAGACTTGTGTGTGCTGTTATTAAATGAGGAGACACTAATACAGCTGTGACTGTTTAATTAACTGTACTGCAGAAATGTGTCCTGTTCTCTGGACGCTGTAAATACGCTATGGAGGTGAGTTTTGGGGAGCTTAGTGCATTTACAGCAGTTTGTATTTACACGTGGTGCTTCCTCAACCCTTTATCTCCCGGTCTGGAATCTCTCTGCTCCCTGGGGGCAAATTCCGCTTCCCTCCTGCTCCTCCCAGGGCTCCCTTCACAAAGAATGCAACACTATCCATGCACTGTCCATCCCCCAAAGGATCTTTTTATTTTGCTGCTGTTACAGTCATTCCCACAGTGACGGAGTGTAGGAAGGGCAAACCCATTGCAACAGTTTTGCCCGGTTTAGAGGTGTAGATGTTGCTCAGCATCTTCCTCGTTGAGTGGAGGTGATGCTTTTCTTTGCAGCTGAAGAGGATTTTTGCGAGGAAAGCCTATGCAGCACAAATTGTATTTAAAATAAAGGCGTAGCATGTCCAGAGACTGGCGTTCAGCACTGAAACTCTTGTATTTTCACCCTCTTGTTCCTCACCACTGACCCAGGTACAACGAGCTCTCTCCTGGTGTTCTCTCTACCATAATTTTTCCCTCATTTGGTTGAAGAGAAACTACTCTTAGCATCTTTGTCCCTTCCTGCCTCTTTTCCTTGTGTAACCATTGTCCTGTTTGTCCAAATCATCATTTTTCCACCGAGTTGCTCAAATCCTTCCTGCTTTAGAGAAGACATTGATGTGGAGCACAGGAGTTGAAGGGTGCATTGAAGAGTCCCAAATCATACACAAGCACAGTCCTGGTGTTGAAAGTGATTGCAAAAGATACTTAAACACCCTGCGCTAAGTACGTTGCATAACTGTCACTTCCCAGATTTAATTGTTGCACAAAGCAACACCATCCACTTCTGGGCTCTCCAATGTCATCCTCCAAGCAGTGGACAAGGTAATACAAGGCCGTGTACCAGCCTTCCTGGTCTGTTATCCTCTTTATTTTATTTTTCATTGCTGTTTCTTGGGGCTGCATCCTAGCAGTGGCTGCTGACGTTTGTTAGCAAGTCTGCTCCGAATAATCCTGGTGTTTTGAACAACCCTGACCATCCCTCAACAAAAGAAAGGGGAAAGATGCAACTATTCTTTTCACTTGAATACCTCAACAAGGGGGTCTTACCCCAATGATGGGGTCTTACCCCAATGAGAAGGTCTTACCCCAATGATGGGGTCTTACCCCAACGAGAGGATCTTACCCCAATGAGAAGGTCTTACCCCAATGAGAAGGTCTTAGCCCAATGATGGGGTCTTACCCCAACAAGAAGGTCTTACCCCAAAGATGGGGTCTTACCCCAACAAGAAGGTCTTACCCCAATGGTGGGATCTTACCCCAATGAGAAGGTCTTACCACAACGATGGGGTCTTACCCCAACAAGAAGGTCTTACCCGAACAAGAAGGTTTTACCTCAACGAGAAGGTCTTAGCCCAACGAGCGGGCCTTGCCCCAACGACAAGGCCTTACCCCAATGAGAAGGTCTTACCCCAACGAGAAGGTCTTACCCCAATGAGAAGGCCTTACCCTTCCAAATTCAAGACAAGGTCAGAACTTGAAAGAGCCAGAGATGGAGCAGGAAATCTCATAACAAGTGGTGGAAAAGAACCAAAGCAATCAGGGCCTTCACGTTTGACAGCTGATCTGGACAATAAGTTGTGATGATTAGAGGTTTAGAAGGAATTTCACATAGATGGACATATCTAGTATTTAATTAACTTGAAACTATAGGAAAATATATCGCAATTGTTACGTCAGGGCTATCTGATGCCGGGAAATGCCAACGAGCGCTTGTTTGGAGGCAAAAATGGAGAACAAAATTAATCCAAGGAGTTCAGGAATGAGAAGCCCTCCTGGTTCTTTGTGTAATACATCCCATGGGCCAAGTACAAAACAAGAGGAGTTCAAATAGATCATAATTTGGTTTCTTAAAAATGAAAACTTGACTGAAATCGAAGAAGCGTTGGCTGGAAGGGACCTCTGGAGGTACCTGGTCTGACCTCCCCCTGGAGTTGGGATCATTGCCCACTTGGGTCGTGTCAACCGTGGCTTTCTCTCCCTCGCTTTGACTTTCTCCAAACCAGAGGTCCCACAGCTTCTCTGGGCACCCTGTTCCAGTTCTGTGCTACCTAATGACGCTTTTCCTTCCCAATATCCACCCTGAACCTCCCAAACGTCAACCGTTGCCCATTCTCGTGTCATCTGCCACTAGCGCTGTGATCTTCGTGGCGTTACTTCGAGATTTCTGTGCCTGCAACACTTGAATCAATGATTAATCCTTTGTATTCAGACGATTTGTGTTTCAAAATAATTTCTTTAAGAGGAGGTGACTGGGAGCTGCCACACCATAACCCAGCAATTAAATTATATCAGTCTACAACATTATATTAACAATATTTTGTGTCTGGAAGAGAACTGCTTTGGCATGATATCTGACATTATTTGGGAAGGTTTTGTTATAGATTATGTTGCACCTTGAAAATATTCACAGCAGTCTGCTCAGAAAATAAAGCAACTTAGGGAATGAATGATGCTTCAAGTCAGTGATCCTGACGTGGGAGCCCGGATTGTTTTGCTCTGGATTGTAAATGCTTGTGTTGCTTGACTTCAGCAAAAGGTTTTACTCTGTTGTTGCCTTCAACATCTCGATATAGTGCCATGGGACAGCAGCTGAGAAGACAGCGTTAAGAAAATCGCAGATAACAGGGGTATGATAAGCAAAGAGATAGCAGGTGAGCTCTGCTGCTCACCCACACCACCCTCAGCAACGCAGAACCTCGCGGTTTCTTTGTTACGTGCCTTCGTATGATCTTGTTTGGTGTCACTCAAGATATGGGTTATTTAGGGTTCATTAGCAGACAGAATACTTGGGATTTGACGTGGCGTTTTTATTTTGTGAGCCTGTTGTATCTGAACGGCGCTGAAACAAGCCCTGACTGACAGCTGAATGTAGGAAAGTCATTACAAAAATAACCTTCTGTGGTATTAGTGGCTGTCATGGGAAATGCTTTTCCCCCAAAATTATCTTTTATATAAGTTTCTGATCGTGTTAAAGGAGAAAAGCCTTTGAGCTTGTAGCAGAGCTTAGTGTGTTTGTACAGCGTCAGCTTTTTCATGCCACAAGTGCTTAAAAATTGGCATCTCTGAAGCCGGTACGTCCCTGGCTTCAGGAGCATGATGGTTGAATGTCTTCTTTACCTTTGCAGCTCGTACAGATTATTATAAACACCACCCACTTGGAGAAATCCTGCAAGTTCCTGGAGGAGTTCATAACCAACATCACTAATGTGCTTCCAGAAACCGTCCACACTACCAAACTCTACGGGACCACCACCTTCAAGGTGAGACGGCTGGTAGATCCACCTCGGGGAGCTGCTGCTGGTATTTGGCTGGAGAGTTTCTGCTCCCAAATGCGCACGTGCTTGTGTCTGTAGGGAGCTGAGCTGAGCTGGAAGGGAATTTGGTCATATCCTGGGAGGCTTACGCCATCAGACCAGCTTTTGGGCTTTAATTCTGTTGAGATCATGAGCCTGTGTAGCCCTAATTTACAGGCTGTGACTGCAGCACTTAGTATCTAAAGGTTTAAACAAAAACTTGAACCAAAAACCATGTCTGGCCATGACCGCACCTCTCCTCTTTCACCCAAGAGGCAAATAGATTTTCAGAACTTGTATTTCTGTATCTTTCCACTCCTTTTGGTGTTATCCCCTAAAAATCATGGCCGGCAGAACCTGCTAGACTTCCCAGTCTTTAAATATTTAAATTATAAACAAGGAGTGACCACCCAGATACTTTATATGAAATCTTAATGCCATAAATGGGTCACCTCTGAGGTGTCTGAATTGTGGCCCATGGCTGGAGAGCAGGAGATGGGAACAGCACCGAGGACTCGAGCGACAGTAGAGAATTGATTGGGTGAGGTTTGCCCTTGGGATCACTCATCAGGAGACTAAGGCCCCACATCTCCAGGGAAGTCCATCCGTTGTCCATTCTGGCATCACCTACGTATTTGGCCTAAGGATGAGTTTTCCTACCCTTATTTTGGGAGGGAGGCCCCTCTGTGACCTTCCTGAACCTCAGACCTGCACACAGTTTGGTGGGTCTCAGCCTTCTTCCATATGGGATGTTCCTCTCCCATCTCTCTCACCCTTTTCCATCCTTGTCCTCCTGGTTCCATCAGAGACAAACACCAGCTTGACCTCGTCTGCCACTGACCTGGTGGCACACGTCATAGAGTCATAGAATGGTTTGGGTTGGAAGGGACCTTCAGAAGTCATCTAGTCCAACCCTTCTGCTATGGGCAGGTTCATCTTCAACTAGATAGATGTCCCACCAGTCTGAGCTAACCTGAGGCTTTCGAAGCTGTGTAGTTGCCCACAGACACTTTGAGCTATAGGTTGGGTCAATCTCGCGTTGTGTTACTTGTGTAGACTGGGAGACTCCATCCCACGTAAGGTCTCGTTTCCCAGGACGCTCGCCATGCTGCCGAGGAGGAGATTTACACCAACCTGAACCAGAAGATCGACCAGTTCTTGCAGCTGGCGGACTACGACTGGATGGCCATGGAACCAGGCAGCAAGGCCAGCGACTACCTGGTGGATCTCATTGGCTTTCTACGCAGCACGTTCGCCGTGTTCACCCACCTCCCGGTAAGCAACCTCAGCCCATTTGCTTTCTTTTTCGGGCTGGGGACCGCACGGGCATCCGATGGGGCCGTTTGGGTTGCTCAGACTTTATGGAATATGATGGAATCGGGGCCTTAAAGTGTCAAGTGTTGCAAAATAACAAATCTCTTTTTAAAACTGCTTCACATGTTACCAGAAGTTGGGCTTCAGTGAGTCTCCCAGAGTATTTGCAATTCTACATATATGTGACCGAGGGACATATCACAGGCCACTATGTAGAAGTAGGCTCATAACTCACTAGCCACCTATATTTTAGATATATTAACTCTCAGCTTAATGGACATTGGAGATTTTTTCAAGAGATCCCAGCATAAGGGTGTCTATTATTTGAACCGCAGATCCATTTGCAAATGTTTGTCAAGTCGCTGGACGCCTTACATCGAAATATTGCTCTGCTGGAAGGCAGCATATGTTTCTTTCTTCTCTCTGCTGTCTAAAATATGCTTGTGTTTATGCTGTTATTGCGACCAAAAATGTATTTTATGTTGTTTTTTGCATTTGGCTGAGTAGTGTCCCATTGAAAGGGGAAAACACAGTCGTCAGGGAGTTTTGGTTTTGCTCAAACAGCTTTTTTTTCTTTAAATAAGATTTGTTCTGAGCTGTATGGATAGATACATAGGAGTATGCTCAGTCGGTAGGTATTTTGAAATAGCAAATCCACTGAATGCTTTATTTGTCCTAAGAGCAATTTCAGTTCATTCTTCTCTGTGGGACTGTTATTTGTTTGTTGTCAGTGGGTGCCCAGGACTGTAGTTCACCAGCACACACTGGGCATCTGCCTTGAGCTCGGATATAAACAGGAAGAAAAGGTTCATGACACACAGTGGCAGTTTCCTTCGTTCTCCTTGTTTGCGCCACTGCGATCGCTCTGCTGGGTGTTCAACCACCCCAGGGCTGTTTCAGGAGGTCTTACAGCCCCAAAACTCTGCAGTCTTCTCCGTGGCTTTGACTTTGTCACAGCAGGAATATTTGGTAGCGGGATGGAAATGAGGATTGATGTGTTGTGGATGAAGCCACTAATAGAGAAGTGGCTTTCCCAGCTCCCTGTTGAGGAGAAGGTGTTTTCTTGGCTCTGTTATCACTGGAACAGACTTAGAAATGAAGTGTTACCTCCATGCAGAGAGGTCAGAAGGGCTTTTGCCCATCTTCATGTTCAGGCCAGGTTTATTGCCAAGAGTCCCCTCCGTTGGCAGCCCTGAGCAATGTGGCTGGGGGCCTCTGGGTTCTGGAGGTGCTGGATTCCTCAACTGCTCTATTTCTCCTTAAAAAAGGAGATGTGGCTGCAGCAGGATGGGTTATGGCCTGGAGACTGCTTCCACAAATCACACTGAAATACTTACACAAGCAGGTAACGGAGTTTGACAGGGAGATTGGTCTCTGCACCAGAGCGTGAAGCACGGCTGGCAAGAGAGATGGGGATGGGGAGAGATGCCCGCAGTGATTTATGAGATGGGCCTGCAGTGATTTATCTTCCTTAACGTTCCCTTTTTGAGGCAGTCAAAATTGTTTTGGAGACTGGGAGGGCAGGTAATTGGTCTAAAAAGGATCAAGACAGATTGAAGCAGCCTTTTCTCTTCCAGAACTGGATTAGAAGGCTGCCTGCAGGTTGCTGTGGTGGATGTGCCGGGTAATGTGCTGGTGCTGCTCAACCAGCAGACACCACAGCACCTTCTCTTCAAGGTGTTGCGTGACCCTGATCCTCCTGAAATCCCTGTGACATAGGGGAAGAAGTCAATCAGGTGCTACAATCTGATTTGTGAAGCTGTAGATCTGGTTCAGTGGCTTGTATGAGACGTAGGTCTGGGGTTTTTTGGTGTCTATTGGAGTTTCTTTATGGGAGTGCTGTGCAGATGCCGTCATTGAACGTTACGGGCAGGTCCCCACATACTCCTAAAGGCAATAGTGGGTGAGAACATGTCAGCAAAAGATCAGGGTCCATCAAAAAGACACCCAGCTCCTTTGGTGTCTCTGCTGGGTCATTGTTGTAGGGTTCGAGGGCCTTTTTCCAGTGGCTTATTTAGAAACACATTAGAACTTCTGCACTTTGCTAAATGAATTGTAGGAGAATAAGGTGTGTGGAAGCTCACACCTGCCTAAAGCAATGCAGAAAAATGGCAGAGATGTTTTTGAAAGCACCAGTTACGTGGGACGAGCTTCATTTGTGAAAGAGAGGGGGTCAGGGAGGAAAGGAACTATCTCCAAAAAGGGTGAATTATAAGTAAAAGAGGCTATTGCAGGATTGGTAGTGATGAGGTAGAGCTGGTCCAAATCCAGCCCAAATCATCATCACTACAGGGTCACGATCTAAGAGGAGCTGCCTCCCAGATTGAAATGAGTTTGCAGCTTTGTCCATCTATAATATAGATGATTTCCACACTGCCAGTAGCTTGCGAAGAAAAGCAAGTGATTGTGAACCATCCTTGGAGAGTGGAGCATCTTGTTCCTAGAAGTGCAACACCATCCCTTCCTGCTCTCACGTCCTTGGCTGGTTTGGAAACGCCCGTGTCTTCCAGGGCAGGTACCTTCACGTTGACTGAATTTACACAATTATAATACGTGAGAAGCGCTTTGCTAGTGTTTGAACTTGCGGCATTTTTTAAGGAGAAAAGCGGCAATCTCAGGAGATGACTAAGTGGCAGGAGACGAGCTACTCACCTGCCTTTTGTCACGACAGTAATTACACCGAGAAAACCCTTCACCTGGTGATCAAAGCAGCTCAGCCTGGGCATGTCGGTGGTTACCGTGCTGAAATTACACCAACAAAAAGCGCTGTCCTGTAATAGAACGGAGCCGAAAGTCCTGAGCCTGCAAAAATGCAGGCGGCTCCTTGGCTTGACGGGTGTGAGTAATCCCATTGTCTCGGCCGGGGCCGCTCGTCTGCAGGAAACCTCTCTGAGGTCAAGGCTCCAGGGCACATGAAACAGCCTTGAAGGGTCCGGTTGACTCGGGTCAACTTTTCGGAGAGGGGGTGAAGAGAAGCAGAGTTGCTGAGCGAGTTAAAAGGCGACTCCAAGGCAAAATTTGGGCATTAAGTCTTGTGTTTTTTGGATACGAGGCGGAATTTTTCATGTATTTATTGAGGTGAATCGCGGAAGAGTTGAGGTTGGAAGGGACCTCTGGAGGTCATAGGATCATAGAATGGTTTGGGTTGAAGGGTCACCCAGATGGGCAGGGACATCTTCAGCAGCTCATGTTGCTCAGAGCCCTGTCCAGCCTGGCCTGGGATGTCTCCAGGGATGGTTCATCCACCACCTCTCTGGCCAAGCAGATTTTCTGGTCCAACCCAAGCATGAAAAACAACCCAGACTAAAGTTAGTCCTGGCTCATGGAGTGGCATAAAGAGCCTCCACTTTCTCCAGCATTCAAGCAGGAATTGCAATCCCTGATTTTCCCTTTAGAGCATCATTGCGGGACATGGTGAAAACCTCTTCATATTCGGAATCCCTGGAACTGATTTATTTTTTCCACCTTTGCTTTGGGGCGCTGAGCCCCCGTTGCGGCGGGTACAACGTGGGCAGGGAGGGGAGGAAAAGGTCACGGTGAAGCGAACGGGGTTTTGGTTCGTCCCGCTGCCGCACGACATTTTTATGGTGGTTTAGAGCCACAATTGGAAAATTTCTCCGCTAAGTGCCCCAAATGTCTCAAAGCAAATAACACGCTGGTGGAAAGCAAAGCATAATTAACATTTGCCTTCAAGGCCGCCCTCTTCCTGCGGTAACCAAGGAGAGTTGGTTCCTGCTGCTGCGGAGCTTATTAACATGGGATGCTCGGGCCTCCTTTAAAAGAAAATGCCTTTTTTTGGTTGTTTTTAAAGAAATAAATACATTGGGGGAAAAAAAAATAGTAATTTAGAAAAAAAAAAAGGTGGTTTCTGCTTTTCAGCAAGTAAAGGAGCACGGCCTCAAGAATTAACATTTCCAGCCTAATACTTTGAAAAGAATGACTGAAAAAGCCTTTTGTCTTTGGTGGCCGATTGTTGTTTTTATTTCTTGTTAGACAAGTTAATGTAAATCGCATTGACAGGGCTACTCCAAACACACTGATTTGTTGACATTAAGCTTCTCAAAGATGGAGGGTTGTGTCAACACCTCCCCTGAACTGTCAGGTTAACAAAGCAAGGATGTTTTCTAGGGGGAGGGGAGCAGCGGTAGGGGAAAGGGGGGCTGTTTTGTTTTTATTTTAAGTTTCCTTTAATCCTCTGTTAGTCTTGTATCTTGATAACCTCCTTTGCAAGGTAATCAGGGCAGGTCAAGAGGTGATGCTGACCCGGGAAGGGGAAGCAATCTTTCAGCGATGGAACCAGCTCTAACCTCGGCCGTTTTAAGTGGTTCAGCCTGAACTCTTTGCAAAGGGGCTTTAGGGTTGTTGTTTTACTTTTTGGCCCTTTTGTGCTCATTTCTGCAGATGGCAGGCACGGATTTCAGCCGGAGCCGCGCGAACGCTGCGCCCGCTCCACCTGCAAAGTCATTCCCTTATACACCCTATTGACATCTCTTCCCCGTTGCAAATAAATACAGCGGCCCCAGCAGCTCTTGCTTTGCTAGAGTGAGCTTTGGAAGCGTTTATTTTCTTTTGAAAGATAATTATTACGTATGTTTTTACTTAAAAAGCCGAATCCCTCTGTAATATTTTAAAAGGCAAGGCGCTGGGCATGGGAGTAAAATGTCCTGACCTTTGCACCAACCACAGCCTTGGCCACGTTGGGAGGGACCCAAGCGGAATGAAAGCATCATGGAAACATCATCTGAGCACTAAACACCTTCTTTAGATTTGCACGAGTCCTGTCTGGGCTTAAATAACATCCCCTTGCCCTCGGAAGAGCTGAGCAGGTTCTGGTCCCTGTCACCCGCTGTCCCCAACTAGGGTTTGTCATCCATCACCTCCACCCTACAGGCGGGAGGGCTGAGGTATGTGGATGTTGACTTGCGGAGCACATTTAATAGCAATAAAACGTGTCTTGTGATACTCAGGCCAGGTTCAAAGAGCCCACATTTTGCTTTTTCAATCATCTGCGGAGCAGCCGGTGCCTCGGTTGGAGCGTTGGGTTGTAGGCACCTCCGGGTGGTGACCGATGGGGACCTCTTCTGCCTTTCTCGCTGTTGCTTTGCTGTCTTCTGCGTTTGACTTTCACCTCCCTGTGTTGTCCTCTGTAGGGGGATGTAGATGTCCACTCTACCATGTCGGTGAGTACCAGACCGCGTGCCGTGCGCGTTTGGTCCGCTCTGCTTGCACCTCAAGTGCTGGAGGGCGAGTTGAACCAGAAAAGGTCCTTAGTCCCGGAAGGGTGAGAAGGAAAAATCTGACTAGAAGTTTAAGTCAACAGGGTAAATACGAGACCAGGGGGAAGAGTTTTCTTCCAGACACGTTGCCCACAAGCAAGTAGCATTGCTAAATTATTGATTGCATTTAATTGTCTATTTTTATCCCCCACACATCTCTAAATGTGCAGGTAATTAGGAAAAATGCCTGTTATTAAGGAAAGCATGATGGGATCTTCAACTTCTGCTTGAAAGAGAAAAGATCTCTGTAAAATCCCCTCGCTCTCCCTGGGGGGGTTTCAGCCTTACGTTCCTCCTGGTCTAAGTGCTCTGAGCCGGGACTTGGATGGCTAAGCCTGCCCCCCGGCCAGAGCTCTCAAACTCTGTTTCATCCAGATAATCCCATGGCTTCTTGACGTTTGCTATCTCCCTCTTTGGATTAGGGCAATTAGCACAAAGAAAGCGAAGGAGACCTTTTCGGACCTGCCTTCTGGTTCAACGAACCCCTCTAATTGTCATTTCTGCTTGTTTGACGTGCGGGAAGCAAAAAGCTGCGGCGCTTCCCCGGACGGATCGCAAGCAAAGTGCTCCCGAGCCGCCTCGCTTCTGCTTGTTCTTTTGCCTTTAAGCTCCCGCTCGCCGTTTGAACGCTGAGCGTTGATGCTCCGCGCCGCGGTTGGATGCGTGTACCCCTTTCTCCTGGAAACTGAGCGTAGCTAAGCCTGGAGTATTTGCAGGCTCTGGGCACCTGGGGGTTGCTAAGTCCACATCGAGGTCGCAAATCAACGCCGGCTTCTGGAAAGAAAGAGCAATTAAAGCAATTGGAGGCCAGAAGGTGCATCCAAGCCAGGGCTGGGGTTGCAGGAGCAGGGACACTTGGGACGTCGCCCCAGGAGCGATGCTGAATGTCACACAACCTCCGCGGTGTCCACAGGGCGGACGCCAAGAGGGACAGATCCAAAAAAGAAATGGTATTGCCGCTGGCTTTTCAAGACTTGCAACCATTTAGAAGCCAGATGTATTTATTTCTTTAATTGAATCCAGTGCCTAGACAGCTATGGAGTCAGCTTCCTATGGAGAGGGGTGCATTAGTTTCATTAAGGTAAATCAATGAAAAATAATACCTGGAGGTCCCCTGGAAAGGGTCAGGGATGGAGTAATCCCTTTATATGGTGGGACTTTGCTGGCTTGCGCTTAGTTGGTTTTGTTCTTAACTGCAACAGATTCTGATTTTCCTTTTAACCCCTCTAATTTTGTGTTCTCTAGGTAGTTTGCGTTAACTGGCGGAAATAAATCACTAATCTGCCTGTCTAAAAGAGATTGAAAAATCAAAATCTGATTGCACAAAATAGCAGGACAAAGGAATAATTGTAACAGGCTTTAAAATGTCCGGTGGGAAGTAGTTGTGGCTAATCCTGGAAGTTTCTTAGTGTTGTAGACACAGACGCGCATTAAGAAAAGCGAGTTCCATGGGGCGCACACACGGATGAACAGCATCTAAAATCCTCTCTGTATGGTCCTCAGGCAGCTTCTTATGCTCTCTGGAGATGATCTGGGTCTCTTGAGGGGTTACTTGGACCAGCTTGCCCCGAAGCTTGGGCAAAACACCCTTAAAACGAGGGGATACGCTGAGCCGGTGATGGAGTGGCGCTCGCTCGGCTGTGTGGTCCCGCGCTGCGGTCTGCCGGCTCGGCTTTGCTCCTCTGCTCTTCTCAAGTGTCTCCAAAATCCCCAATACTTCCCAAAATGAAGGGGTCAAAACAAGAACTTAGGGCGGCTTTAAAGCAAGGAGCAAAGCATTCAAATACGGTGGTTTTAGCTTTGTTGGCTGGGAGAAGCGTGACCTCTGATTAACCCGGGAGCGCTAGTTAACTCGAAGCTGGGTAAGCCAAGTTATCTTGTAATTACATGGTTTCTTGTCTGCTTTCAGCACTCTGAAAATTAATTGAAGCTAAAATGCCCAGTCCCATAAATCCTTTAAACCAGGGTGTGCACGCTTCCCCAGGTATGGCTTCCCTTTGTGTAGTCACCTCGGCATGTTTGGCTTTGATTTTTATTTTACAAACGTAGATTTATAAAGCTGTTTTATGCTCCCTTTTGCATGCACGTACGTACACAAAGAATCGAATGTGCAGCACGGGGAATTTGGCAGCCGAAAATCCATCCTGAGCGGAGTGGAAGGAATTCAAACACACCTGCTGCCTCCCGCACCAGAGCCCCAGCGTCTGTCTTCCAAAAGCCCCAACAGAAGTTTAAATATGGGGGTTTTTTTCCTCCTTTAGGCTCGAATTTAAGCGAAACAATAGACTTTGCAATTTTACGCTTTCCTCTTAGTTCATCTACTGGCAACGTGAAATCTTGTAAGGCTTCTCTTAAGCTGTGAACGTGCAAAAGGAACCTCGGTGAGCACCACGTCTGCTCCCAAAGTCCCCAACTATCTCCCTTAACCCACCCTTGGGAGGAGACCCACCTGCCCCAGGGGAGCCCAACCTTTGAGGGCAACGTCCTTTGGGGTTCCCGTGCAGAGGTCACTTGAATTGAGGTTGCGCAGAGAAATGTTGAGAGCTCGTGGACATTGTTCGGAGCCAATACCTGTGTGAGCATGGTTGGGTGCTCTTGGTGTGGTTGAAGTGGCTGCAATTAAGGACATGTCATTTCATGACCGTCAATGTGTTCTCCCTGGTTCCTGCAGCCTAGGTTAGATGTAATAGTAAGAAGGAGCAAGAAAAGCCTTAAAAAGTGGAGAACATAGAATCATTTTGGTTGGAAGAGACCCTCAGGATCATGGAGTCCAACCATAACCCAACTCTAGCACTAACCCACGTCCATGAGAACCTCATGTCCGTCTGTCCAGCCCTCCAGGGCTGGTGACTCCAGCACTGCCCTGGGCAGCCTGTTCCAATGCCCCACAGCCCTTTGGGGAAGAAATTGTTCCCACATCCAACCTCAACCTCCCCTGGCGCAACTTGAGGCCGTTTCCTCTGGTCCTATCACTTGCTACTTGGGAGCAGAGACCAACACCCTCCATGCTACAACCTCCTTTCTTGTGATCACTGTGGTCTTTCTTCGTTGGGTTTCCTGAGAGGCAATAAATAAAGAGAGCTCGATGGGTTAATTAAAAAACAAGATAACACTAATTTCTATCCATCCTTTTCTCCTCTCTGTCTTTAACTATAACATCTCAGTATTGAAAACAGAAATTTGATGTCAAATTTAGTTTGTGGAAACAATGTAAAATGAGCTGATGTTTCATATGCCGCTCGTGTTGGTCACTCAGCAATCCGCTCCGCTTGGAAGAGAAAAATACCTCCCAATCGGAGCGTTGATGGCTCATGGAGTGGAAATGGAGCGGGTGGGTGGGGTGGGGTTTTGTTGTTGTTTTGAGCTCATCCCCTTTTCCAGTCTGTTCAACATCTGGACCTTAAGTCATGTAACAGTTGCGTTTCCACCAGGCGGCCGTACGTCACGGCAACATGCCGACCCTTCCTTCGGCATCACGGAATCTGCGTAAATGGGCAATCTGGAGCGGCCACGTGTGTGCGAGGGGTGAGGAGCCCTTGGTGTGGGTGCACCGGCCGGCTCTGCGTGCGGCGTGTTGCGCTCCAGACATCAAGATCTTTCCCCTCTTTACTTATAACGTCAAATTACAGTTATAAAATTATATAGCAGAGATGAAGCAATTCAGTTCGCGCCCTTTAAGTCTTCCTACTGCCATAATTGGCAGCTGCTTTGCCCTGATACATCAGCAGAAGGAAGAGTGGTTCGAGCTCTTCATACGTTCATCTGTATTTAATCAACTTTTTGCTTCCAAAATGGCAGCTGCTTTGTATTTAATGGAAAATCAGGCTCTTCCCAATGGAAAGAATGTTATTCCCGAAGTGAATACAAAAGAAAAGCCACAAAAGAGGAGGATGAAATATGACATTTATGTTTTTTCTCGCTCGCTCCGGTTGTGCAGCCACGCGTCCCGATGGCGGCCGGGCCGCGGCTCTGGTGTGCGTCAAGTCACTCGGAAAGTCCCAGCTCATGGACTCAGGGACCACGTTAGGAGGCACAAACAGCACCAAGAAAAATTAGGGCTCCTTCATGCTTCTTGTGTACATATGGAGACACAAATGCTGCTTATTTATGGGTTTAACTCCTTTGCAGGCTGAGATGCCTCAAGTGTTGGGGCGCTGTGTTTTCCTTGACACCTCTTGTTGTAGGGTCTTGGTGTCTTTTTCAGAGTTGAACAATCTTTGTTGAGACCCAAGTGATGATGATGGGAGGAGGAGAAAATCACAGAATCACAGAATGGACTGGGTTGGAAAAGACCTCAGAGATCATCCAGTCCAACCCTTGGTCCAACTCCAGTCCATTGACTAGATCATGGCACTAAGTGCCATGTCCAATCTCAGTTTAAAAACCTCCAGGGCCGGTGAGTCCAGCACCTCCCTGGGCAGCCATTCCAATGCCTGACCACTCTCTCTGCAAAGAATTGCTTTCTAATCTCCAGCCTCAATTTCCCCTGGCAGAGTTGAAGCCCATGGCCCCTTGTCCTATTGCTGACTGCCTGGGAGAAGAGCCCAATCCCCACCTGGCTAGAACTGCCCTTCAGGTAGTTCTAGAGAGTGCTGAGCAGCTGGAAAAGAACCTGGGGATGTTGGTGACGGCAGCTGAACATGACCCAGCGTGTGTCAAGGTGGCCAAGAGGCCGCCAGCATCCTGGCTGGTACCAGCACTGGTGTGGCCAGCAGGCCCAGGGCAGTGATCGTCCCTGTGATGGGACCTGGGGAGGCCAAACTGCGAATCCTGGGGGCAGTTTTGGGCCCCTCACAATGAGAAAGGCCTTGAGGTGCTGGAGCGAGTGGAGAGAAGGGAACGGAGCTGGTGAGGGGCTGGAGCACAAGTGTGATGGAGCGGCTGAGGGACCTGGAGGGTTCAGCTGGAGAACAGGAGCTGAGGGGAGACCTTCTGATCTCTGAACTGCCTGAAAGGAGCTTTTGGAGCCAGGGGGGTCGGGCTCTGCTCCCCAGGAACAAGCGCCAGGAGCAGAGGAAACGGCCTCAAGTTGTGCCAGGGGAGGTTGAGGTTGGATCTGGGAACAATTTCTTCCCCAAAGGGCTGTGGGGCATTGGAACAGGCTGCCCAGGGCAGTGCTGGAGTCACTAGCCCTGGAGGGCTGGACAGACGGACATGAGGTTCTCAGGACATGGGGCAGTGTTGGACTTGGCTGTGCTGGGTTAATGGTTGGACTTGTTAATCGTAAAGGTCTTTTCTAACCAAAATGATTCTGTGCTTCTATTGTATGTTTCTTGTCCAGCAGGTCCATGGGTCCCTGTCCTGTCCCAAGGATTGCAGTGAATGTGCAGCACCGTCCTCTCTCTGTCTGCTGCTCATGGTTGCTTGCAGTGTTTGTATTTAAATGTCAAAATATCATAATTCAGAGCTGGGGGGAAGGCTGCCAAACTGCCACAGTGACAAGTTAAAAGCCTCAGATTTTTCCAATAGAGTAAACGCTGCAGTTCGGTTTGGGATTCCCTCCCGCTGAGGCGCAGGAGATGTTGATCCACGCCATGGAGATACCTTCTGGGGAAAGGAGAGGTGGTTTGAGCTGTTGTGACGTGCTCTGTCCTAGTATTTTGGGCTTTGCGGTGGTTTTTGTAGCTGCTCCAGCGCTGGCCCCTGCACCTCCCTGTCTCACCATCCCTCAGTGCAGGGAGTTGACGCCAGCATTTGCGGTGCAGCTCAAATCAAGTGGCAAACGAGGATAAAGCAGATTGTTCCTCGAGTGTTTCAAAGCATAACGTGATCGTATGCCTGACCTGGACTGGCAGGAGTCCTTTCCCACCCATTTTTGGTCCTTGCACAGGTCTTTGAAGCATCTCAGGAGACCAACCAGCAGCTGGATACTCCAACGCAGACCCTGCTCATTTGGGTGAACCAGGCTGTGCACACAACTGTTTCCATGCTATAGACTTAAAAAAACCCCATTAATTAAAGATATCCTGCCATGCACTCGCATGGTATGCAAGTAAAAAGACACACATCTTGGAAACTGAATCCTCTGTTTCCTTGTGTGTTTTGCATATGTGCATAAGCAAAAAAGACCCCAAACATCTCTTGCAGTTCCCAGCTTAAGCTTTGCTCTAAACTGCTGAGCGCCTGCAAAAAGGCCTCTGCCCCGTTGTGTGTGTCTCTGTAAAGCTTCCCTATGCTCAAAAGCTGAGTCCCGAGGTATTTCCCTTATCCACTTTCTGCCCTTCCTTCTAGTTGTTTATTTCTTATTCAAAAAAAAACCAAAATAGATGTTGCTTGTTGACTCTGCAGCGCAACCAAAGGGAGGGAAAAATCTTGTGTTCATGTGCATTCTCCTGTCCCGGAGCCTCTTCTGTCCTGGATCCTACGATTCTATGTGCTTACAAAGTCCTTGAGCTGTGCTTTCACTTTTGGGTGTGTTTGCTCCAGCTTGTAGGCAAATAGATGAAGTTTGTGGTGCCAAGACCCCTCGATGCCTACGCAGGAAAAATCTTGGTTAGTCCACAAATGAAGTCACGTTTGGTGAAAGACCAAAACAAACCCAAACCCAATGAAAATCAGAATAAAATAACATATAAAAGAGAAGCCAAGCCCTTTCAGCTCTGCCTACGGGGGCCGGTTGCGATTGTCGCCCCCGATGCCGTTACTTCTGTGCTGCTCTGCGTTTCAGCCTTGAGTCTCCCAGCAGCTTCAGCCCAAATAGCCTCCAGCTGTTGACCTTGGGCATCTTTGACACAACCAGACTCTTAGGGTTTTCTGCTTTGATTGGAATGCGAGGGGTTTTGTATCAGGCTGCAGCGGTTGGCCTAGCTGGCTGGTTTATTTTTTGTGTGGTGAGGATAATTGCTGTATTTGCTTTTCTTTCCCCTTTTCTTTTTTATTTGTCTGGTGGCCTCTCAGCTTCTGTTGGGAGCTCGGCTTTGCCATGTGTTTGTCTCGCTGCTGTATCTGTGACAGCCTGTTTTCCCTTTAGTACCCAAAATAGAATATAAGTGGTAAATGTTTACTTCTAAAAATGACACCCCGTCGATTCTTTTAAATACCGCTGGAAGGCAGCCACTTAAACACGGGCTTGGGCTCAGCTTTCGCGTGAGTTTGAAAGCAATCCCGCTTCACGCAGAGGACGGTGGCCTTCCAGGTTGGTTGGAGCAGCTGCCCTTTTTGCTCTTAAGACTCTGTCAGCTTTCCAGGTGAGTGGGTCCTCACACGAGGCAAATTTCTCTTGAAATTGTCTTAGTTGACGTGGCTTTAAGGTGTTGTTCTTCATAGGTTTAGTGTTCTGAACCTGAGACACTTAAGTGGTGGAAGGCTGTCTCTTGAAGCCTGGTAGGGATGGTCAAAGTCATGGGTGGACCAAAATCCTGGTTTCACTCAATAAAGGGTACGACAGTGGTGACAATCTGTGTAAATCTGGTGATTTGCTAATGGCAACGAAGCTTCTTCCATAGGTGACTACAACCTGCCCTGCTCCCAGCCCAAGTCATCGGGGGGAGAGGGAGGATGAGCAACGCCTGCTATTTGTCCTACACAGACCGTGCGTCCTCCTCCCCAACCAGAACCGTTGTTCATCGTGTCACTTTGGCATGGCGGGTCCTGGGCAGAAACAGGCCTTTCTCATTCCTGCTAAAGCAGGATTCAAATGTCTGTCCCATCCACTGCGAGTAGCAGGATGGATGTTGGGGCTGTTGGAAGGGAGGCTGTTGACATGAAGGCGATGCCATTGACCATACCAGTGGGTCCCAGCTGTGTGTTGAATCCAAAATGCCTTCCTCAAACACATGTGCAGTCATTTCTTCTCCCTTCCTAAGTCTGGGCATCAGCAAACCTTTAACTTCATGATATGAAGACCTGATGGGGGTCCAAGGCTGAGGAGCATCGTAGACGTCCAAGGCTGAGGAGCATCCTAGAGGTCCAAGGCTGAGGAGCATCCTAGGCTGGGGAGCATTCCTTTCCTCCCACAAATGTTGCTCATCGCCAGCCTTCTCTTGTTGGCTGGAAGGTTTCTTCTTCATTTCCTTGGCAAATTTCACAACCACATGGAGATCAACTTGCAGCTTTGGTGCCAGTTGCCTTTTCCAAGTCTGCAAGTCAACACACTGGCTTCGGTGTTTAGCTCCTGGCGTGACTTCACGGAGCCAGGGATCAAATGCGGAGCTTGACTGTGGCTGAAATCAAAAAGCGACCGTTAATATTCGTGTATCAGTCACCTCTCATGTCCCACACAGGTCATGCCTAACGCAGAGTGACAGGGCTCAGCCCGCCCTATGTTCCCTGCTGGAGACCAGGAACGGTCTGCTCTCCTCTCTCTGTAACACAAACAATTTGGGGAGGAAAAAGTGGTATCTTCTTCTTAATAAGGGTTCTGCAAAGCCAAGTGAATAGATAAAGTTAATTAAGAGTTGCTCTCTTGATGTCTAATGTGAAGCTCATACTCTCAGGGATGGATATGATTTTGTGGAATGTGTGGTGTTGTCGGACCATATAGCACTTAACGAGTCTAATTGTCTCCTGGACAAAGACACTACATTGATTCTCTTTTTATGTTACACATAAAAACTCTCAGAAAAATTAACTTTTCTTTTTGCTAATCTGTATTGTTTCCATCATTTGATGCTCTTGCTGTTGTGTTTTAACTTCATTTGGTTGCTTCCTTTCTCACACCTAATCTGGGCTTGGTTTAGCTGTGATATCCCGCGGTTCTCCAGATCAGCATCTTCCCTTTTAAACACTGGGGCAGATGTTTTCTCTGTCTTTCCTTCAAACTGCTCAGTGCTCTGAGGCCGCTAGAAAAGGAACATCGATGTAGGGAGCTCCCGTGTGCCTTGTCCCTCCAGCGGGTCTATGTGATCCCATCCTGTGGGTCTGTAGGTACAATTTTTGGTTTGGGATCATGTTCCCTGTGCTGCTGCTTCTCTGTGCCATCAGGTCTGCACCCATAGAGGCTGGTATGGTCAAGCTGGTCATTGATGCCAACTGAACTCCTGCATTCAGAGGGGACACCAGTATAAGTTGGGGAACGACCTATTAGAGAGCAGTGTAGGGGAAAGGGACCTGGGGGTCCTGGGGACAGCAGGGTGACCAGGAGCCAGCACTGGGCCCTTGTGGCCAGGAAGCCAATGGTACCTGGGGTGGGTTAGAAGGGGGTGGTCAGTAGGTCAGAGAGGTTCCCCTGCCCCTCTGCTCTGCCCTGGGGAGACCACACCTGGAATATTGTGTCCAGTTGTGGCCCCTCAGTTCCAGCAGGACAGGGAACTGCTGGAGAGAGTCCAGCGCAGCCACCAAGATGCTGAAGGGAGTGGAGCATCTCCCGTGTGAGGAAAGGCTGAGGGAGCTGGGGCTCTGGAGCTGGACAAGAGGACACTGAGGGGGGACTCATTCATGGGGATCAATATGGAAAGGGGGAGTGTCAGGAGGATGGAGCCAGGCTCTTCTGGGTGACAACCAGTGACAGGACAAGGGGCAATGGGTTCAAACTGGAACACAGGAGGTTCCACTTGAATTTGAGAAGAAATTTGTTCGGGATGAGGGTGGCAGAGCCTGGCCCAGGCTGCCCAGGGGGTTGTGGAGTCTCCTTCTCTGCAGACATTCCAACCCGCCTGGACACCTTCCTGTGTAACCTCATCTGGGTGTTCCTGCTCCATGGGGGGATTGCACTGGATGAGCTTTCCAGGTCCCTTCAACCCCGGACATTCTGGGATTCTGTGACACCTTTGGAGACCACCCTGCCAAGGGTGGGCATTGCTGTGCCAGCCTGTGGCTTGTCCAATGCAGAGGAGGATGCCTCTTCTTTGAGGATGGTGAGAGCCTGGCCCAGGTTGGGCAGAGAGGTGGTAGATGAACCATCCCTGGAGACATCCCAGGCCAGGCTGGACGGGGCTCTGAGCAACCTGAGCTGGTGAAGATGTTCCTGCTCATGGCAGGGGTGGCACTGGGGGAGCTGGGAAGGTCCCTTCAACCCAAACTGTTCTGTGATTCTTGACAATCTGTTTTGTTTGGGGCTTTCACATGTTGCTCCAGGATGTCTTCATCCTACATACACTCATAGAAACATTTTAGTTGAAAAAGACCCTCAAGATCATCAAGTCCAACCGTTCCCCCCATCCTGGCACTGCCCCATGTCCTGAGAACCTCATGTCCGTCTGTCCAACCCTCCAGGGATGGCGATTCCACAAGTTGTTGAGTGCAGATCTGCAGATTTTTAATAGCAAAAAAACCCACCCACCCAACCAACCAAACCTCCCCCAAATCCAACAAAAAAGCCCAACCCCAAAGCCTTACAAAATCCACTTTGTCAAAATTGAAAATGGATTTCTGGGTAACTAATAAGAGACTTGATTGTTTTTAAGTAAACCTCTTAAAACCAACAGAGTTACCTATTGTACATTTGTTTTTACTGCTTGGGAGGTGTGAACGTGTCTGGGTATGGTTTGGGGGTTTTGCCATCTTCAGTGACTGCAGAACAATTGGAGGGTTTTTTTGTATAAAAAGGCAATTAAAAATGCATCAGGGTGGTGTTAAGAACCTGGCAAATCAGGCTGGCGCGGGCAGGGCAGGAAATTTTCCTCTTAAGAGTTAGCGGAGCTGATTTACTGATTTTGCCCGTGGTTTAGTGAGATTTGGGACTCTGACGCTGCCGACATGAAGGACAGTCCAGAGACATCTGGGGCAGGAGGAGATGGTGCCGGGGGAGCTGCAGGGTCTGGACTCCTTGTGCCTGCACCCAAAGTATCCACTGGGGTTATTTGCAGTTTTATGCTGCCAAACAGTTGCTCATTATTGTAGCATCACATTTCCATCTTCTGCAAAATATCCCACCAGTGTCGCGTTATGAATTGGAGAAGTCAGCAAATTCGATGTTGGAATTATAAGGGCAGCTTGTGGTGTTTATAGAAAAGCGGACATTTAGTATGGAGGAATCGAAGTTTTTTGGCCCACTTTTCTGTTGCGTGAAGCCCGTGGATTTGCACGTCTAAATATACCGAATCACATCAATCCTGATGCTCGTCGCGGATTTCAAAAAAGGAATTCTGCTGGTAGCGAAAAGCAAAAATAATTGGAGATTCTGAGACCATTTGAAAGCTGTCAGGCTTCATTTTTCATGGGAATGCTGCATTAATTCTGCGGCGAGCTGGTGGAAGTGTGTTCGGGGCTACAATAGCACTTTTGTTTGCTTTTTAGTGGCCACATTGCACCTAATTTTGCCCGAGCAAAACGCAGGAGGCACGGGCAGGTTCCTCCCCCATGGAGCTGGAGGTGCTTCAGCAGGATGTGGTCCCTTGGACAACCATCTCGGGCCTCTCCTGGGACCCTCTGGTCGGTGGCCGTTGCCACCCGGTGCCACCACGGTGGCCGTGGCAGCGGTAGGTGAGCGCAAGGAGCCCCCTCTCCCCCGTATTCCTGATTGCGCCTTAAGATTAATGAGTATTTATTTTAACAACCATTCCGTTTCAGTAGCTTTTAATGAGTCCTTTGATAGCGAGTTCCTTAATTAACGAGGCAGCCTTTCAGCGTTTCCTTTCCCTAATTGTTAACATATTTACTGTTTTCAAACACAAAGCGCTCCCGTGAGCAGTGCCTGTGCTGACCTTCCTCCTGGGAGCCCCGAGGCTTCCATCTGCTGCCCAGGGGTGAAAAACAGATGGCAAGAGGTGATTTCATGACTCCTGAAGCGTGGTTGGGTCGGTTGAGTAGCCCATGGAGGTGTGCTCTGCTAGGTGCCCCTTGATTGTGTCTTCTTGTGTTCAGAGGTTTGGTTATGCCCTTTCAGTGGTTGACGTGGCCTCGAGAAACCTCTCTGGTCGTCCTACCCGTGTGCTCAGAGGAAGCTTTGGTGGGACAGGGACGACAGCGTTGCCTTGAGAGAGATGTGGAAACCCCAGTCTTAGACCCCAACAACAAAGCGGTTGCACCGAAGGACATGGGCAGAGGGATCCATTGCCAGAAATGTGCTTAGACACCGATTTGAGTCTCAAAACAAACCACCCATGGCTTTTGTTCTGATAATATGCTCATAATTCCTTCATTTCACTGAATGTTGGACCAAGCTGGAGCTTGGTGGGGGTGTCTGTGCAGGCACTTGGTTGTCTTGGCCATTGAGCTCTGTCAGCTTTCATCTGTGATCCCCATTCTCCCTCATACAAATCCAGTTCGTTTTTAATGAGGTTTTTGAAGGTCTGGAATAAACGAGTGATACTCTAGAGCAGTTCTGGACTTGCTTCATGCGATTTTAAGGTTTTCAGTTTCCTGTCAAGTTGATAAATGAGAGTTTGGTGACTTTAAGGTGTTTGTTTTTACCCCTTCTCTGCAGACATCTCAGGTGGTGATCGCGTTCCTCCTCCTTCGCTTTCCAAATCTCATCTTGTATTTTAGGTAAACGGTTCCTGAGCTGGAGGGGCCGCAGTGTTCGGGTAGGTAAAGCATTTCTGGAACACAGGCAGGGCCCGAGCTGGTTCGGAGCGGGATCAGGATGTAACCCTGCGATTTCTCGATGCGCCGGCATGGGGAGAGCCCTTGGGAGTGTCACCGGTTCCGCCACGCGCTCACCAAACTCATCAGGGTAATTAGCAGCAGGTCTGAGCCATCCCGGCGGCTCCTTTGAACCGCGGGGTTTTCTAGGAGCAGCGATGTCTAGGGATGACATCTCGGAGGCAGCCGGCGCCACCTCGGTGCCAAGGCGCATGTCCCGATGCCGCTGCCGTGGGTGGTGCCGCGAATGGTTTCGGGAGGGGGGTGGAAAACACGTCCATCGCGAGCTCGGCTCCCTGTTTGCCGGGCGGGTGAGCAAGGGCTTTTCCTCCCAGCACCGCATGAGAGCTGAAAAATGAGCCAGGGAGAAAAAGAACCTGCTACAAAGTCAACCTCAACCTTGCCAAAGAGCCAAGATGGGCACTTTGCAATATGAGGATGTGCTTGATATCTGCTGGCGTTGCAGCCCAAACCATCCCGAATGCGAACCCGAACACCCTTCTGCGCTTCCAGCAGCAGCTTGTTAGTGGTGATATATCCATCTTTTCTGCCTGTCAGCAACAGCTGCTTACCAAGCAGATATTGCACTGTATTTCGGGGGAAACACTCTGAAATTGATGTTCGGGAGCCATTGGTGATCTTAGAAGGAGCTGCATCTGCTGCGCTGAGTGTAGGGGTGAGGTAGAAAAGGATTAGGTTCAGCCTTATTTATAAGGTTGGGTTCAGTCCTATTTATAAGGCTAGGTTCAGTCTTATAAATAAGAATGAAAAATGTGAGTTCTGGAATGGTTTTAAATCTCGGTGCCCAGGGAGGGAGATGCTGGTGGTCCCTGGTGGTACCTTCTTTTCTCTAGCCAGACGTTTAGTGCAATGATTTAAACCCCTGTGGCATCTCTAAGCCCTCTAATAGTAAATATAAGGAAAAATGGATTAATGCTTAAAAGGCGGAAAAAAATACCTGTATATACTTTTGTCTTTCATCCAGTAATATTAGATCCAAACTGTCAGGCGTCTGTATGTTCTTAAATCCAAGATGAAAGACCAGGTCTTTTTTAGAGCAGAATGTTTTTTAGGTGTTTCAACCTGAAGAATAGTGGAAATAAGAGGTCGGGTTCTCAGCTGGCACAAGAGGATTCGGCTTTAGGGTTTTCAAAGACACAGTGCACTTTTGCACCTGAAATGAGTTGTGGGCCTGGCCAAATCCTGCGTGAAAGGGGAAGGTTGAGCCAAAAGCTGCTCCTGGGCTTCTTGGTTGGATCCCTGTTACCATCTCTTCAACAAACTGCAGCAGAAAATACCGGCAAAGAATGTCCTAACGTGCCACTTTTTGTGGCAGAGCCTCAGCAGAGTTGTTGTGCTGTCAAGCCCTGATGATTCAATTAGTTTTTCCATCCCGTCTTCCTCTCGTTCGGCTTATTAACTTGACATTTCACCTCAGTTATTTGCTCATCTTCACCCTGTCACTTGTCGTTCAGTCTGTATTGGGGCAGGCCTGGCCGGAGGAATGTGTGCACGGGGCAGGCGTGTTGGCTGCGGCTCCTGCAGGCCCAGCTGACCCGTTAGGTACCTCCACACCTGCTGCTCTGACCCTTGCTTGGGATGCAACAAGGTTGCTCCTCTTCAATTTTTGTCAACGGGGCAGAAAACCAGCCTCAGAGTTTTCCTTTTGACTTCACCCGGGGTTATAGAATCATTTTGGTTGGAAGAGAACCTCAAGATCATTGAGTCCAACCATAACCCAACTCTAGCACTAAACCATGTCCCTGAGAACCTCATGTTCGTCTGTCCAGCCCTCCAGGGCTGGTGACTCCACCACTGCCCTGGGCAGCCTGTTCCAATGCCCCACAGCCCTTTGGGGAAGAAATTGTTCCCCACATCCAACCTCAACCTCCCCTGGCGCAACTTGAGGCCGTTTCCTCTGCTCCTGGCGCTTGTTCCTGGGGAGCAGAGCCCGACCCCCCTGGCTCCAAGCTCCTTTCAGGCAGTTCAGAGATCAGAAGGTCTCCCCTCAGCTCCTGTTCTCCAGCTGAACCCCCCAGGTCCCTCAGCTGCTCCCATCACACTTGTGCTCCAAGTTGAGCATCTTCAAAGCTTCTCCAAGGCTTCCAACCCTCTGTACAAACTCCGGCTGATATGCAAGTGTGAGCTGATGGGGGGGATTTTCTCTTGCTCTTCCAAGCAGGGTAAGGAGCCCTGTCCCCCGTGTGGTGGGGGACACGGTGAGTCCCAGGACAGAGCGGTGGTCCCAGGACATGGCTGCAGAGCTTTGCTTTCTCATCCTCTGCTTCCACCTGCATCTTCTGCTCAAGTTTTCACAGGTGAAAACTACTCAATCATAGCAAAAGCTCAAGTGTCTGTTGGGAGTAATGAAGAAAAATCACAGCCAGGTAGTGACGCGCTTCCCACCGTGGTTGGGGATGAGGAATTGGCACAAGCGGTGTTTTAAATAACCAAATGTGTCAGAGGGGCACGACTAAATGATGGAAAGCAAAGGAAAACATGCAGTGCTCCGCTAAACCTTATGGTTGCCGTGCTTCATCTTCATTTTAGTGGAGGTGTTTGTTTGGAGGTGAGTAATGATCGTTCCTGGAACCTGGGAACAGCGGTGAAGAGTGGAGATGAAGTACCTGCCCCGCAATGCGTGGGTCAGCTCTTTTTATTTCTTAAATAAAAGATTGTATTTTACCCTCCTGCTGAAGGTGAATATGACCCGAAGATCCAAACCAGCTTTGCAAAACCAGTAAGAACATTTCCCAGCACATGCATCCAACATTTGCTCATCTCTCCGTTCTGCAGCAATGAAACTCGCGGCCCGAAACACCACGTAAACCCCTCGTATTAATCCCAATTTAAATACAATTTGTAAAGTGCTCGTAAAAATCTGTGTGATCTCCCCAAGCCACTCCTTGATGTCAGGAAAGCGTGCTGAAGTCTTTTGTGTGCCTTTGAAAACATAATCTCCTGCTGAAGCTGTTTTCAGGGTAGAGCCATTATCCAGAATTACTGTATTATGGTGGGGTTCCACGTACCGCCATAGGGATCGCATCGGCCGAGGCGTTTGTGCGAGTCTGTGCTCTTGTGCCAAAGGATTTCCCCATTTTTATGGGTTTAAATCTGTTGCAGACCCATGCAAATCTCACCTGCCAATTCTTATCTACCCGAATCTTACCTGCCACAAATTTTGGATGGCACACAGCAATGCTTGAGGAATGGGGGGAACCTTTTGAGCATTTGGAAATGAGGGAGGAATTCAGATAGGATGAAAAACAAAATGCTCCCACGTGTTCGGTGCCCCAAAGAGATGCTTGGTTTGAATTCACTGAGACCGTGGCACCTGTAACCTGTGGGACTTGCTGCTGCGATGCAAAATATGTTCAGTAAAAATGAAAGAAACTTCAGATTTTTAAGTGCTGTGTGTTTGAGATGGTCTGAGTTTGCTTAATGACCTTATGGGTGCTTTAATTTTCCTCCCATGCTTCTGGTCAGACTGGATTGTCTGAAGCACTTGGCTGCATGCAGCGTGTGCTCCCCGCTTGCTCCCCTCTTGGTCATTGAGAGGACCGGGCTTCTACAAGGCAGAGCATCCGTGTTCTTCTTGGAAGGGTCTTGTCCTCTGTCCCTTGGTGGCATCTCAAGGGGATCAAGAACCTGTAGGTCTTCATGGAGGATCTCAGTTCTTCAGGTCTATGCCCATCAGGTTCCGTCTCTTCTGATGGAGGTTCTCCTGGTAGTGCATGCTTTGGCCAGGTCGGGGTGTGGGTACTCGAGCTTGGTGACCTGCTCATGGTCTTTCACAGGAGATGGAGCTTTGTGAACACCCGCCTGTCGTTCTCCATCCCATTCCCCACCATCATCCCTTTCCTTAATACCACTCTCTGAACACCCCGAGTCCTCAGAGGCATCCTGAGCTTCCCCCTGACAGTTCAATTCTGTCCATGCAGAGGCTTCACCCATAATCTGAAAATCAGCTGTTTCAAATTTCATAGCTCAAAAATTTAAGCGTGATAATTGAATTGTCTGTTGTTATTACTCTTCCCTTGCCTTCCTGCTGTTTCTCGATCAGAAAATGGAAGGCTGAGATCTCAGTTGTTCCTCAGCGGTGAAACATGACTGTGATGGCTCAGATAGTGAGACCACACCTGGAATCTTGTGTCCAGCTGTGGCCCCTCAGTTCCAGCAGGACAGGGAACTGCTGGAGAGAGTCCAGCGCAGCCACCAAGATGCTGAAGGGAGTGGAGCATCTCCCGTGTGAGGAAAGGCTGAGGGAGCTGGGGCTCTGGAGCTGGACAAGAGGAGACTGAGGGGGGACTCATTCCTGGGGATCAATATGGAAAGGGGGAGTGTCAGGAGGACGGAGCCAGGCTCTTCTGGTGACAACCACTGACAGGACAAGGGGTAATGGGTGCAAACTGGAACACAGGAGGTTCCACTGAAAGATGAGAAGAAACTTGTTCCTGGTGATGGTGGCAGAGCCTGGCCCAGGCTGCCCAGGGGGGTTGTGAAGTCTCCTTCTGTGCAGACATTCCAACCTGCCTGGACACCTTCCTGTGTAACCTCATCTGGGTGTTCCTGCTCCATGGGGGGATTGCACTGGATGAGCTTTCCAGGTCCCTTCCAACCCCTGACACTCTGGGATTCTGTGAAGGACAGTAGTTGCGAGATGGAGCACTCCCTGAAGATCCCCTAGCAGATGGAACACATTAAAGAGGTTGGACTGGCTCTGAAGCAGTTCCTCATGCATTTTGCTCTTGCTGGCTGTACTCAGTGTCCGTTTTCTGTTGCAGGGGAAGGTGGCGCAGACAGCCTGCATGTCGGCATGCAAGCACCTCTCCACCTCGCTGATGCAGCTGCTGCTGGAGGCCGAAGTGCGGCAGCTGACGCTGGGCGCCCTGCAGCAGTTCAACCTGGACGTGGAGGAGTGCGAACGTAAGACACCGAATCATCTTGCTTTTTTCCATGTCTCGCTCTGCCCCGTTGTGTGTTGGGACCCAAACCAGTGGTTTTAGTGGTGCTGAGTTATTTGGGACGGGTGAAAGCCTGTGGAGCAAACTGGCCTGTCCACGGTGACACTTGGCAGTATCTTCAGGACAGAAGCAGCCCAGTAAATCCTAAGAGATCAAAGCTTTTTCTTCTTAAATGCTTCTTGATGCTTTCCAGACCATCCCTGCTTTTGGAGATGGAGTATTTGGAGTGGGTAAAACATGAGGAGAGCTCAAAAAAATCATTTACTGATGAGTGCTTCTGAAAACGATAACTGGCTTGTGCTCTTTAGAAGTCCTGGTCCTCTCCTGACCTCAGCTGTTTGTCGTCTCTATGTGCTGCAGGGAACTTTTTCTCAAAGCAAGCTCTGTTTGCGAAATCACTGTTATGGAGAAAAGGTGTCTTGTGACAAAACAGTGACATGTGCTCGAGGTGTGCGTGGGGCGTCGCGGTGCCAGCCATGCCTCTGCGCTCCACCTGCTTGCTTTGGTTCCTCGACTTTACACCCGAATTAGCTCTGAAGTCCCAACGTTTCCCTCAAGTCGCTCATGAACCTGCTCAACAAAAGGGTTAAAAAATGCAGCACAAAACTAACAAAACTTCTTCTTTTCTCCCTGTTTTTGTAATGAAGCTAAAGCAGGGTGAGCACATTGTGCACAGGAACTTCTCTCCCTTAGGAGGGTGATGGGTTTATTACTGAGATTAATATTGGGATGGATTAGCCACCGTGGCTGTGGAAAACGCAGAGCTTGATAGGGTTGGTAAAGACTTCAAGAAATCTTTGATAAAGTATTTTGGGGGAGTTTGATTTTTTTTTGCAAATACCCACATTTTTGGCTTTCTCAGTTGATGTGGAGATGGAGATGTATCTTGTGTAGAACACGATAGACCTGTTTATTGCAGAGTCTTCTGAAATGTTCTTTGGCCCTATGTGACTCCCATTTAACTCCTCAGGAAAATAGTCCCTGGCCTCAGTGCAAATGGTGTCGGAGAATAAACGGGTGGATTTGCTTTTCCCATCTCTGATAACTCAGTGAAATAAGTTGTGTTGGTTTTATCATCGTCTGCCACTTAACACTGTCAAAAATGATGTTTTACCCTTCATAAAACATTTTGCTGGTCGTTTTTTCGTTCATCTTCACACATCAATAGTGAGATTCGATTTATTCCTGAGGAATATCACCCACTAAGATTTTTGGTCTTTCTAGCGGGTATTTTTTAATGTTCTTTTCGTCATTCACAGAATCACAGAAGGGACTGGGTTGGAAAAGACCTCAGAGATCATCCAGTCCAACCCTTGGTCCAACTCCAGTCCATTGACTAGATCATGGCACTAAGTGCCATGGCCAATCTCAGTTTAAAAACCTCCAGGGCCGGTGAGTCCAGCACCTCCCTGGGCAGCCATTCCAATCCTGACCACTCTCTCTGCACAGAATTGCTTTCTAAACTCCAGCCTCAATTTCCCCTGGCAGAGTTGAAGCCCATGGCCCCTTGTCCTATTGCTGATGCCTGGGAGAAGAGCCCAATCCCCACCTGGCTAGAACTGCCCTTCAGGTAGTTCTAGAGAGTGCTGAGCTCAGCTCTAAGCCTCCTCTTCTCCAGACTAAACAAGCCCAGCTCCCTCAGCCTCTCCCCATGGTTCTTGTGTTCCAGTCCCTTCCCCAGTCTTGTTGCTCTTCTCTGGACCCGCTCCAGCACTTCAATCTCTTTCCTGAGCTGAGGGGCCCAGAACTGAACACAATACTCCAGGTGTGGCCTCCCCAGTGCAGAGCACAGGGGAAGGATCACTGCCCTTGTCCTGCTGACCACGCTGGTTTGGATACAGGACAGGACACCATTGGCCTTCTTGGCCACCTGGGCACACTGTTGGCTCATGTTGAGCTTCTGTCCATTAGCACCCCCAGGTCCCTTTCTGCCTGACTGCTCTCCAGCCACTCTGTGCCCAGCTTGGAGCGCTGCAGGGGGTTGTTGTGGCCAAAGTGCAGGACCCGGCACTTGGCCTTGTTGAACTTCATCCCACTGGAATCAGCCCATTGTTCCAGTCTATCCAGATCCCTCTGCAGAGCCCTCCTGCCTTCCAGCAGGTCGACACTCCCTCCCAACTTGGTGTCATCAGCAAATCTGCTGATGATGGTCTCAATCCCCTCATCTAAATCATCAATAAAGTTGTTAAATAATATAGCACTCTCAGCTTCATACCCTGGGAGAAACATCCTTGCTTAATGTATCATATCCAAAACTTGCAGCTATATCATGTGTTGTACTGCAAGCAATACCTTATTTTTCTTTCAGAACCTTCAGCCCTAAATTCTGACTAATCTGTGTCTCATCTGTGCGTCGTGTTCCCAGCGATGTCACTGAGAATAATAGGAAGCATTTGCCATTAATAACATTTTCCGTCGTTTTCTTTTGATGCAAACACACTCGTAGCCCCGCAGCTTTCCGCCCCATCGCTAACGCGGGTCACTAAGCCGCATCCTTTCCTTGAAAGCCCCCGACGCTAAGTAAAACGGATGGCATTTAATACCAGGTTTAAAAGCACTATTCCTTAAATTCCAGTCGCTTTGCGAGACAAAACCGGGAGCACTCAGACGTTTAAGAGCAGGTGACGCCAACCTGAGCGGTGGGGCCGGTGACCTGGCCCGAGATGCCGTCGCGGATGCTGGTGCCGTAACCTCCCGATCCATCACTGTCAGCCCTGAACGCTGAACCCAGACAAGGTCTTTTTCTTCCTTTTTGGCAGCAAAACGTGTTCCCTCGTCCCCGTGGGTTTGTCTGGTGGCTTTGCTGACACGGGGGATAACTGAAATTCTGTTTTTGAGAAGCGGGGCGTCAGTATTTCAATTTTGAGAAAAGCCAAATCTGAGAGTGAACGGGTATATTCAGAAAATACGTTTCATTTTGCAAGGGTTTCCTTCCTTCCTTCCTTCCTTCCTTCCTTCCTCCCTTCCTTCCTCCTTTCCTTTCCTTTCCTTTCCTTTCCTTTCCTTTCCTTTCCTTTCCTTTCCTTTCCTTTCCTTTCCTTTCCTTTCCTTTCCTTTCCTTTCCTTTCCTTTCCTTTCCTTTCCTTTCCTTTCCTTTCCTTTCCTTTCCTTTCCTTTCCTTTCCTTTCCTTTCCTTTCCTTTCCTTTCCTTTCCTTTCCTTTCCTTTCCTTTCCTTTCCTTTCCTTTCCTTTCCTTTCCTTTCCTTTCCTTTCCTTTCCTTTCCTTTCTTTCCTATCTTTTACCTGAAAGCTCCAGTGCAAATCTCAGCATCCTTATAACACCAGTTGCACATTGACTTTACGTCTCTGCCCTCCACCCTTTTCCTCTCCCCAGGCCTCCGAGCATTCCACAGTTCAGTGGCTTTATCACGTAATTATCATATTAAAATCAGATTTGGGGGCTGTTTGGAGCACTTGCAGTGAGTTGTGTGATGTGGGAGCAGGGCTTCACAGTTTCAATCCTGGATTTTATTGGGCTTTTGTTCCAGTCTCCTGTGAATGCCAAAGGTATAAGCTGGTTAAGAGAGCGATGGGGCAAATTAATGAAAGGATTTAGTGGTATATTAAGCCTGGTTTGAAGGTGGTGCAGATAATTTGCTCTATATTAGAAATAACATGTATTACAAGAAAACGGGTGTATATACACAGTAGATAAACTATTGTAGAGGTGAAAAGAATGATGGTGTAGGCTTAAAAACAAGACATGGGTAAATTAATTCTCAAGACATGGGGCAGTGCCAGGGGTGGGTTAACGGCTGACTCGATGGTCTTTTCCACCCAAAACGATTCAATCAGGCCGAGGTTGGGCACCAGGCACGTGTGACCTTGGGTGGTGCTTGGGACAAGGTCAGGGTCGTGATGGGACCTCTTGGCCGTGCTATCAATTCCCTTTCCCTAGAAACGTGCTGGTTTTGCATGCTCAAAGCGCCAAGTATCTACAGCTCATTAATTTTATGAGCTTTGAAAAGAAAGCTTTTGGAAGAGTCAAGTAGTAAAATTAAATATAAAGAGCCAAATATTGCATGTCTTGATGTCACGGTCCGTTCGGCAATGGGCTCGTGATGGTTCTTTTACCTTGATCTCAGAGAGCAAAATTAAGGCGACCAAAATGCCAAGAGGTTATGATTCAATCAAGCAGTGTTACTTTATTAATTTGCCTGTAAAGCGGCATGTGATAGAGGGAAAGAGTGAGAAAGAGAAAGGGGAAAGAAACAGGGAAAAGTAAAAGTAAAGATGAGCAATGAGGTTGCGTTTATCACCAGTTGAGTTCCAGAAGCTCCCTCTGGTCTCCGGTCCCGTGGAGTCCTGCTGGTCCTCCGTCGTGGTTCAGGGTCCTCTGGTGGGAAGATCTTCAATGGTGTCCATTCTGGTCTCACCTTTTATGCTTCTTCACCCCCCTTGCTCCCATTGTTTCAGGCCAGTCTCCGCCTTGATTTTGCATCCCAGGCTCGTACTGCGCAGGCTCGAGAGATTCACGCTTTCTTTTGGCAACGCTTACGTGTCCAGCATTCAGGGGTCTTTCTCTGGTCCATTGGGTGACCTCAGGACCCTTGGTGAGCTTCTGGGCATGCTCCTTGTCGTTGGCCATTGTTTGGGGGAGCAGGTGGGGGACACGTGCAACTGAGGCTGCAGGTTAGAACACGTTCTTCTGGATGGCAGCTGTTGTCCCTGGGTCAAAGTGACCCTCATACCAATAGCCTTCAGGAGGCTGGGGCTCGTTTGGCTGAAGCAGCAGGCAGAGTCCACACATCAGCCATTGTGAGCAGCAGCCCCCCATATCAGAGAAACCAGTGCAACACAGTGCTTCTCCTCGGGCCTCTCTCCAAGTCATTGTCCAGCTGTTCTTTCTGTCAGGGCCTCAGTTCTCCAAGTTCTTGATGGCGATGGTCAGGCAAATACTGCTCCATCTTCAGACCGACTCTCACACTTGGTCATATGCGTAGTCCCATATATATCAGCAGCGGTTTTGGTGCAAAAGAGGCAAGAAAGAGTGCTAGCCAGGTATTAGTTGTGACTCTTGTTTCTTACTGCTTGGCTTTCTGTCGCTCGTTTGAATCAGCCAAGAGAGATTCTCTCACCTCCTTTTTAAACCTGAAGTGAAATAAGGCGGAGGTTAAACAAACTGCCCAAAAGGACACAGTAGGACACGTCTAATTATGTCCCAATTTAGGAGGGAGTTCTGGCTCCAGCCCAACGAGCCAGCTTGAAAAGCGGAAAAAAAACAGCTCTGAGGAGGAAAAAAAACCCCACCTAACGCAAATATTTCTGTGAACCTGTAAATAGAGGAGGTGATGCCTTTTTCAGAATAGCCACGTGCTTTTTAACATGGGTTTGGTGTCTTCCAGAATGCATCTGCAACCCAAGGTTTAACAGTACATGAATGTGCTTGTTGTAATAGCTTTGTGCCTTGTAACACAGTGCCCTGCTCTGCTCTTTTTTAGACCTCCCGGTGCTGGAATATATATATATATATATATATATATATATATAAAATCTTTTTTTCCATATCTCTTGTACCTCAGATGTAGTGGGAATCAAATATAACAACCCAAATTTGGAGATTACGACCAAAGAAAGCAGAAAGCGAAGGGGCTTCTCTCACTCGTGCAGAAGTGTTTCCCATCCACAGACCCCGTTCCAGCAGATTGTTTTTACAATACTTAGATCATAAAATAAGCAGTTCCACAATCTCTCAAGTCTTTTAACCGCCGCTTTATGAGAAATTAAAAACGCCGTAAAAGTTGTGCTTGAAATTTCATTTGGCTCCCAGTGTGTGTTCAACCCGTTCCTGGGGCAGGCAATGTGAACCACACATGTCTCCGCTGGTTTTGAGGATCCTCCAGCCTCACACGCAAACGTGCCAAAATTTGCCGGTACGGGGCCCGGCGCAGCCGTTCCCCAGCTCCTTCTCAGACATGTTATCTGGCTCCCAGCGCTTTCTCACGCGGAAATCCCATGCAAGACACCGGGGTTCGCCCCAGGTGTCCTCGCCATGCAGACACCTGCCTGATGTTCTCCCAACCTGCAGCCCCTGTGGGATTAGCGTATGTGGCCATGGAGGTGAGTGTGGTGGTTTGGAGGACGAACTCCCTGGTTTGTGCTGTGTGCTTGCTGGTGTCCATCCTGCCACAGAAGTGTGTGTTTTGGGGGAAAAAAGGGGATGTTGCAGTGAATAGATGGAAAGGTTTGAGAAAGTCGCATCAGGAGGGAAATCTCCACACCACTGATGCTGATCTCTCAATGTACCTCGAATTCTGGGGGCAGTTCTGGGCCTCTCACGCCAAGAAGGAGCTAGAGGTGCTGGAGCGAGTGGAGAGAAGGGGAACAGAGCTGGTGAGGGGCTGGAGCACAAGTGTGATGGAGCGGCTGAGGGACCTTGGGGTTCAGCTGGAGAACAGGAGCTGAGGGGAAACCTTCTGATCTCTGAACTGCCTGAAAGGAGCTTGGAGCCAGGGGGGTCGGGCTCTGCTCCCCAGGAACAAGCGCCAGGAGCAGAGGAAACGGCCTCAAGTTGCGCCAGGGGAGGTTGAGGTTGGATGTGGGGAACAATTTCTTCCCCAAAGGGCTGTGGGGCATTGGAACAGGCTGCCCAGGGCAGTGCTGGAGTCACCATCCCTGGAGGGCTGGACAGACGGACATGAGGTTCTCAGGACATGGGGCAGTGTTAGACTTGGCAGTGTTGACGGTTGACTTGATGACCTTAAGGGTCTTTTCCAGACTAAATAATGCTATGGTTCTTCAGATCCTACAATACCTGATAGATTTGTGTTACATTAGGGGCTCACAGCCTGTCTGGTGTCTCTCCATGCCACTGAGATGTATGGTTAAAAAGAAAAGATGTATGTTTAAAGAAAATATTAAAGCTGCGGGTCCTCATGAGAATTAGGGCTCGTACACAGGGTCATGTTACTGCAGCTGGTGGTTCTTCTGAGCTGGTTAAGCTGATGGTAACCATGTGTGTGTGAGCTCCTCACCCATGGTGAGACCCAGCAAAGGGACCTTTATTAGCCTGTGATGAAGGACTGAGCTTCACCCTGTGTGTCCTGGGTTGTGATGGTGTGAAAGGACTATGGCTGTGGTTCAGGTGGTTGGTAGGAACGTGGGAGTTGCAGGAGCTTGCGGGTTGGGCTGATGGTGGTCAGTGGTGGTACTTGGGCGACAGAAGAAGCCGATGGAAGAGCAGGGAGGAGGCACGCCAAGTGGAGGGTTGCTTTGCCATCTGCCCTGAAAGCAGTGTCCACTAAGGCAGGGTTTTCAATCTTTGCTTTGGAAAACTGGCCAAAATAGCCTGCGGTGCCTCTGCCTCGTGCTGCTGCAAGGTCCAAGATGAAACCTACAGACATCTGCTCCCCAGCTCGCTCTGGGGATGCTCTGCTCCACGCAGGGCTGCTCTCCCTCCCGCTCAGATTCTCTTCCTTCAGCAGCCCCGTTTTCCCTTCCTGGTGACTTTTCTTGCCTAAATTTCCGCTCATCGATAGCACTTGATTGCGCACATCAGGAATAAACACAGCTCCATGCTGTGCGTTCCCCCCGTAGGGCGGGCTGGGGGTCACGCGTTGGCACCGCGTCCTGGAGCATCACAGCCTGGAGCAAGAAAACAAGCAATTCTGGCAAAAGGGTGCTGAGCTTTGAGAGTTTGCAGGTTTATTTAGTATACAGGCATGCCGCTGAGCTGGATCGCGGCTTTTGGCAGCTTAGAAAGCGGCTGCCTGTTGATTAAAGTGCCATTGGTGTTCTAGACTGTCCCAAATATAAGGTTGAGCGCAGTTTGCATGAGCTGCCTGCATGGATGGCTTGGAAGAACACGAGGTGGTCGTGGCGCGAGCAGATCCCGAACAGGCGCGTGGTTCAGCTCATCCCCGTGATCCCGCAGATCCCGATGTCCATACAGGCGCGTGGTTCAGCTCATCCCCGCGATCCCACAGATCCCGATGCCCGTACAGGCGCGTGGTTCAGCTCATCCCTGTGATCCCGCAGATTCCGATGCCCATACAGGCGCGTGGTTCAGCTCATCCCCACGATCCCACAGATCCCGATGCCCATACAGGCGCGTGGTTCAGCTCATCCCTGTGATCCCGCAGATCCCGATGCCCGTACAAGCGCGTGGTTCAGCTCATCCCCGCGATCCCTGGGATCCCGATGCCCGTACAGGCGTGTGGTTCAGCTCATCCCTGTGATCCCGCAGATCCCGATGCCCGTACAGGTGCGTGGTTCAGCTCATCCCCGCGATCCCGCAGACCCTCAGTTTTCCCGGTGATCTGCACCGTTCCCGGGAAGATGAGAGGAGCAGATCGCTTCCTTTACCTCTTCACCTGTTGAAGCTCGGCCCTCGCTGGGAAACAAAACACAGTGTTTTCATGCTGTCCAAATGGAGTGGGGTGGTTTGTATCGACGAGCTGCCTTCCAAGCGCTGCTGGACGTGCTCTCTGAAACGGGGAGGGTAAATTATTGGTGTGCCAGGTGACAGGGCATGGAATTGGGAGCCTCTGCTCCACGGCTGTGTCACTTTCCGGTGCTTAGATTTATCCTCACTTATTTCTTCCTGAATTTGTTCCCCGGGGCACGTCATTAGTTTATTTAGCGCTGTCTTTCCCTCAGCTGACCTTTCCGAGAGGTTGCAAAGTGTTTGCAGCGGCAAAGAAGGTGATGCCTGGTGAATTAGTGCGTATAAATATGTATGGAGGAGAAGCGCATGACGCCCCATCAATGAGATATCAAAAAACGTGGCCTTTTGGTTTAGATGCTGATGGGAAGTATTTGGGCAATGCTCTGTGCTTTAACACAGCACCTAAGTGGTCTTGGTAAATCTGATTCAAGCAAATCCTGGGAGTCCGTGTAGCGTCAAAGAGAAAGAAACAGCTCTCCAGCCTTCTCATGTTGCCCCTAAACTGAGATCTCCTGCTTGCTTCTGCCATACCTAAACATCAGCTGATTTTTGTCTTATATTCTCCCTTCATCTGTCCTATGATCCATCACCTGTTCTCCTTCAGCATTTCAGGTTTAGTATTTCTCACTGTTTGCCTTCTGTCTCCTTTGCAAACCTCTTGCTAATCCCACAGTGTCATCTCAGCCTCTCCTGTCCTTTTGTTTCCAAGTCCCACTGTCCACTACAACATGCTGGAAATATCCTCCATCTCCAACGCCTTCCCGTGTTCTCCCTTGTTACCGGGACACCCACTCATTTTAGAAGGGCCTGTTGTGATAGGACAAGGGGTGATGGTTTTAAACTAAAGGAGGGAGATTCAGGCTGGACATGAGGAAGAAATTGCTGCCCCTGAGGGTGGTGAGAGCCTGGCCCAGGTTGGGCAGAGAGGTGGTGGATGAACCATCCCTGGAGACATCCCAGGCCAGGCTGGACGGGGCTCTGAGCAACCTGAGCTGCTGAAGATGTCCCTGCTCATGGCAGGGGGGGCACTGGGGGAGCTGGGAAGGTCCCTCCAACCCAAACTGTTCTGTGATTCTATGATAAAATGTCTCTGTCCACACCTGATTTTGTTTAAGCCATTTTAGGAGCGCAGAGTTCCTCAACTCAGCACCCACCTCCCCTTCATCATGGACACAGGTTACTGGTGCTTGTTGACCGTTGCAGCTCAAATGAGCTCATGGTGAGCTGTGCGCATTCCACTTTTCCTACTATTAATATTTTACTGGAGCTGAGAACTTCACATCTGCCAGGAGACACCCACTGCACATCTTGAATTATGGCTTTGGAAACCTGTGTATCTCTATAACTTGATTCTGCAGACCTGTCCTATGGATTGGCAGGGGCCAGTTTTCTTGGCACACTTCTCATACAAAGTCTTCTGAAGAGCTCCCTTATCTTCTACTTGAAAACATCTAGTGGTCCATCAGTGAGAAGTTCTGCAGAACATCCCGGCCCCTGCGACCACATGTCTCTACACAGGAACAGGACTCTGGGCTTATCTTTGTTCCACCAGGGGAAAAAAATGACAGAGAGGCGTAGAAATGGTTATTTAATCTGACCCAGTTCAGTATATTTTTGATAACTCCTCCCTCTCCCCACAGCCCTCTGGAATTCTCCAGATGGGGATGAGCTTTGAGAATTTGGCCTGTAATGGGGAACAGCTTCATAGCGGGGCTGTGTGGGTGAAGTATAAGCTCAATATGGAAAGTGGGATCTTGTTCCTCTCGCCTCAGTTCCTTACCCGTTATTTCTCCCCCTTTTTCCTTTGTGAGCTTCTCCAGAGTCACTGCAGAGATTTGTTGTTCAGCTTGAGCATCCTCAAGGTGTCATCCTCTGCCTCTGGATGAGGTGCAAGAGCTCCTGTCACTTGGCTTTTCTGAGATATTCTTCCAAGGGTTTGTCTAAGGAAAGTGACTTAGAGACCTACATTCTTAATTGGGAAATACTGAGGTGGTTGTTTCCCCAAATAGAAAATCTTGTTCATGACGGATGCAACCGCGGGTGGCTTGTCCATGTTCCCCTCACCGGGAGCTGTTGTAACCTCCATCCCGCACGTCTGCCGTCGTGAATTCCAGCGGTGTCATGGAATTCAGAGAAAATCTTGTCCTCAAAATGATGGTTTTGAGGAATTAAGTCACCAGCTGTGTTTGTTTGAACCGCACAATACATGTGAGACTGTCCCTGTGTGCGCAGCCGTCTCCAGTCGACAAAAAGAGATTCCCCCGTTCGGTATAATTAATTTACAGTGGATGTCTCTTTTCTGGTGAGCGTTTGAACTCTTTATTCTTTGTCCATTGTAAAGGGCTTAACAGTTCCTGTTCCTTGATTCTTTCATCGGTGAAATGTTTTGGAAGAGAGGTTAGAGTCCCCCTGCGACCTGCCCTGGGTGGCCCGAGCCTGCAGACCTTGCAAAGACATTACTTTTTTGGCCTGAACACAAGTCTCTCAAACCTTTAGCCTGGCTAAATGCTTTGTACAAACAGCCGCATACTGATCTGCTCTATTCTCTCGTGATTTTCTGCTCGAGGGGCCGTACTGTAGGTGGCTTGCTCTGTTTGCCACTTGCCTTGGTCGCGGAGCTGGTACAATAAGCGAATCCGACAGTACTGAGGCCAGCACTGTGCTTGGTCGTTCCGAGAAAATTATCCTGAAATCTGGTTGAAGAGATTAAAACCAAGAAGAACTGGCTGTGTCTTTCCTCTAAAGCCCTGTTCTCTTCTTTGTTTCTTTATTTTCCTTTAAGACTTTGTTCACTCCTCCTTCAAAACAAGTTCGTGGCATTGGTATGTAAACTGTGACCTACGATTACAGAAGGTACGGCTATTTTTATAACAACCGTGGGGTGAAGCATTGCATTCATTCCTCTTCGGGCTCCTCAGAGCTGGAGCGGCTTTCTTCTAGCGTCCGAGCTGTGTTCTTGATCTCATTTCTTCTGTAATACGAATAATATGAGCTCATACGTCATTTCACTTCTTGGACGTCAAGTGCGCGGTTAATGCAATCGAAGCTCCAGGCTGTTCTTTTGATGAGAACTGCTGTTGCAGCAAATGTTGGTTCAATGTGCTGCTGTTGTATTCATGGGCAGTGTCACCCCATAGCTTCTCCAGTGTCACCCCGTACCTCCCGTACCGTTCCTTCCAAAGAGAGAGACCTGCAACCATGTCTTGGGATGAAATGTGCCTCAAGTTGCCTGTGAGCAGATGACGGTAGCGATAAATCCACAACCCAGTCACAGGCATTTTCTCATGAGGATTCGAAATTCCTGCTTTGGGGAAGATCTTAAATTTCCCAGCTCCATGTGTACGTCTAAACAGATCCCCAGCAGCTGTGAAGCCCTTACATCCAAAATAGAAACTTCCTTTCATTGCAGTTCCTTTCAGGCTTTCTGTTTCCCAGTGCTTCTTCAAATATAATTAGTAACATGACGAGACCCCATCCTTGGAGGGTAGGACGGTTTGTTGGTACCTCAACCCGGGGACATCTGCGACACTGAGTGTCCCTCGAGACGATGCTCAAACGCTATTTCTCTCATCTCCATGTTTTTAGCTTCTCAGGTGCGTCCTTTTCCAAAGTGGGCGAGTGATTGATGTGGCTTTCAGGATAGTTTTTCCAGATGAGACAGTGGGGTGTACAGCGGATGTGTAAAGATGATTTATGCCTTGCAGATCAGAGTCAGAAAGCTTGTGTTAGTCTTCCCTTGCGTGTGTGCGCTGGCACAGCCGAGCTACACTCAAATTTTATAGCGAACGTACATTAAAATGCCTTTACAGTTAGAATTAATTAAAACAGTTTTTGAGGGTTAAATGTAAACTCGTTTTTGACTATTCGCAGCCTAAATATTGCAGCTCCAGCCTGTCCAGTCCCGTCCTGAGCAAACAGTCCATAGCCACGGCCACGGATGGTTTCTCCTGGCTTTGTGTCGCACTTTTCCTTTCCGAAACCTAAATCTGAACAGTCACGTACATACTTGCTCTTCTTTATTTTCCATTCTTCATTTCTAGTAGTTGCGTTGGATAACAATAATGGCTTTAGAGGCGTGTTTGTTACTGTCCTGCAGCAGCTGTCGCTCGAGCGGTCGCTGCGAAGATGAGCGATCATTTCAATCTCAGAGCTCTTCTGGCACCTGAAAATATTAAAAAGCCAAGCGGTGGATGTCTGAAAACTGGTACCTGGAGGTACCGGTGTCTGTGTTGAGGGATGTTCTCCATCCCGAGCTTTTCATGCAAGGTGGAACGAGCAAACTGACAAATAACCCCGCTCTGGTTTCCAGAATAAGGCATTTGAGGAACAGGGCTGAAACCCAGCTGTCTACTTCATTAGTCTTTCCTCATTAAAGCCATGGGAACGGCTCACATGTCTGGACTGCTATAGGAAGTCCTTAAAAATAGGATCATGATGATTATTTTTCCTTCTTTTGTGGCATTCGCTTGAAAATGAGATAACCTTTGGAAGGAAAAGCGTTCGAGGAAAAGACCAGCTGGCATGATATGACTCTGCTGAGCATTTAAGGACAGGACAGGGTTTGTCCATTAGTACCTTTGCGCAGTCAAAGAGACAGAAGCCAAGATCCTTATTCCAAGTCATCCTTATTCCTCAGCTTTGTGGAGCTGCCGGAGCCGTTTCGAGGGTTCCTGTATGGTAAGAAACAGAATAGTCGGGTGATAATAACTTGAAAAGCAATGGGTTGGTGTCTGGTTTGCATCCCTTCTTCATTCCTGCCATCACACTCACTTGCACCTCAAGAAAACTTCATTCTGGTGTTCACCATCTTCAGTGTCCACAGGAGCAACAAAGTTCAGCTGAAGGTTGAACTCTGTCTTGAGTCTTTCATGATGTTGAGTTGTGGCTTCATTAATTAGGTCCCTCGGTGATGAAAAGTTGCACGGAGAGCAGAGATAAAGCTGTTACTGCTGTAGCTAAAGAGGGTGAAAATTAAGTGAAGTTGGGCAAAATCAACCTTAGGGATACTTTCAACAGCCACACTTGGGAATGTGCAGTCGTTGGCTGCACGAACCAAGTAAAAGCTCTTAAATGGCATGGAAGAGCCAAGGTCCTCTAGCGTGGATTCATTCAAGGCCCCCTCGGTGGCTTCAGACTTGGTTTAAATAATGGATTAGAAGAAAACGAAATGACTTAAGTATGACATTTTGGCCAGATGACACTGGAAGGAGGTAAACCTGGCCTCGGAAATATTCTCTTCGCTTCACAAGCCAATGTTATTCAGTTGTCAGATGTCTTCATCCAACATAAATAAATATGCCGTATAATGGCCGCGCTTCTTCCCATTTGGGGTGACCGTAGGCTGGCAATAGCGCACCGTACCAGATAATGCAGATAATCTGCTGCCGAATAATTAATGATGCGGCTGGGCATATTTTTTTGATGAACGCTTATGGAGCCTGGTGACAGGCGTGAAATTAGAAAATTCCTTCGGCACCCTAAAATATAAATAGCTTTCGGAACTGAAAAGAGTTTCACAGCTGAAGATTTTATTGTGTCGAGAGGAAAAACTTTTCCACCCCCATCCCCCCCTTTCTTCTCGGCAAGTTGTTTGTCCATTCACAAAACAAATACTCTGGAGCCCAGTACGGCTCATGGGAATAAATTTCAGGTCGAATTAGTACAGTTTCCTTGCTGTCAGGACGGTGGAATTAATGGTGTTTTGATGACACGAATTTTGAAGGGCGAACAAAGACGCTGAAGGGAGGGAGACATGACTCCTTAGAAGCGCGGTCCTCCTCTCCCCCAGCCTCTCTTGTCTTCCCTGTCATCCGTCTGCCAATCTCCCTGTCCATGGTTAGTTAAAGGCGCTTTTTATCCTCTTTTCTTTCCCACAGAGTTTGCCAGATCCGGCCCAGTGCCTGGGTTCCAAGGGGACACGCTGCAGTTGGCCTTCATCGACTTGAGACAAGTAAGTCTTTGTGTTTTTGTTTTTTGTTTTTCTTTTAAGATGTGTGACTGAAGACCATCAGGTCTTAAGGGAAGGGAGAGGAGGGGAAACGGCGTCGGCGATTTACGCCGGAGACCTATATTTCCCCCCTCCTCCTCCTCCCCGCGCTCGAAGTCACCTTCTCATTGAGCGCTCCGGGGTCTTGGAGATGATGGAGGTGAAAAGGGCTGGTGGTACCAGGGGCGAGAAAGAAAGCCCTGCCTGACCCGGGGCCGATGAGGTCCATTGTGCTCCCGTTGGCTTCTGCAGACGCGGCGAAAAGATAAGTCGGCGACTCTCCCGGCTGACGCCAAGCAGGTGGTGCTGACAGAGAGAGCAGTGATGCAGAGACCGCCCGCCTCGGGGACTTTTGTTCGCAGATAAAGCCCGCCGAGGCGTTCTGCGAGGGCGAAGGAATTTGCATTCGGGCTTGTGCAGGGAGGGTACGCGCCCGTTTTGTGTCCGTCTTTGGCTTCACTCTTCCCCCCCGCCGCCCCGGTCCCCTCTTCCGCAGATGGTCCCCAGCCATGAATGACAAAGTGGCTGTTGGGAAGAAGGTTGGGGAAGGCTCCACCCGGCGGTGCCCACCTCTTGAGGGGGTCCCGTTGGAGCCAAGTTGACCATGGCAGGTACTGAGGCATTTGTGGGGCTTGGCAAGCCAGTTGAGGGAAAAGGGCCATTCTAGCCAGTCATTTGTTTGGGGTAGAAATGGGCATTATTGATATACTAGACCGGGGGGGGAAAGTGAGGTGGTCCTGTCATCTCTTGGCACCGAAGATGGATGGGTTGGATAGAAAGTCTGAATGAAGTAAGACTCAATGACTGATGCTTCTCTCCTATTAAAACAAACTTTTTTTGTCTGTTAAACCCCCCTGGCTTTGTCCCTCCTGCCATCATGATGCAGTGCCTCTTGTTTTCAGGGTTGACGGAGTTTGCATTCTGAAAACTTTCGGGTGCTGAGGGTATTTCTTAAATCTGCATAATCCCTTGTATCGATGATCTCCTTACCACTGGGACTCTGATTCATGCTGGAGCCGCTTTTAACCCGCCAGGGTTTGAGAACTTCTCTGAATCCAATTGATGTGTAGGGAGCAATCAGTCATCCCATGACACCTCCGCGGAGCCGCAAGAAGTTTAATAACATTGCGATGCCGCGCGTTTACTTTTCGGACTTGGGCCTGTCAGTAACTGCCAAATTTGCTGCAAAATGGTCAAAATAACTGCACGGGAAAGGTATCACTGCTGCGCGTTGACACTTTTATCTTCATTAGCTTCTTGGCACTTTATTGACCGCAGTAGACAACACACTCGCAACCTCATGGATGTAAGGAAATGTGGAGGCTTTGGTTCTTTTCCAGGCACCAGGACTTGAATGCAGGGGTTTTGAAGAGGAAAGCTGGGGCTGTTTGAAGAATAAAATGCCTTAAAAGTGCTCGGTGAGGTCGAGCTCGTCCGAGCCAGTGCATTAGCAGCGAAATGCTTGTACGGTTCATAAGTGCAAAACGCAGCCAAATGCATTCAGCTTGGATGAGGAGAACGCTGAACAGGAGCCCTCTGCAATTCCTCCTCTGTCAAATGGTTTCCTTTGTACATGGCATTTTCACAGAGTCCCGGAGTGTCAGGGGTTGAAGGGACCTGGAAAGCTCATCCAGTGCAATCCCCCCATGGAGCAGGAACACCCAGATGAGGTTACACAGGAAGGTGTCCAGGCGGGTTGGAATGTCTGCACAGAAGGAGACTCCACAACCCCCTGGGCAGCCTGGGCCAGGCTCTGCCACCCTCACCCCCAACAAGTTGCTTCTCAAATTTAAGTGGAACCTCCTGTGTTCCAAGTTTGAACCCATTGCCCCTTGTCCTGTCATTGGTTGTCACCCAGAAGAGCCTGGCTCCATCCTCCTGACACTCCCCCTTTCCATATTGATCCCCAGGAATGAGTCCCCCCTCAGTGTCCTCTTGTCCAGCTCCAGAGCCCCAGCTCCCTCAGCCTTTCCTCACACGGGAGATGCTCCACTCCCTTCAGCATCTTGGTGGCTGCGCTGGACTCTCTGCAGCAGTTCCCTGTCCTGCTGGAACTGAGGGGCCACAACTGGACACAATATTCCAGGTGTGGTCTCCCCAGGGCAGAGCAGAGGGGCAGGAGAACCTCTCTGACCTACTGACCACCCCCTTCTAACCCACCCCAGGTACCATTGGCTTCCTGGCCACAAGGGCCCAGTGCTGGCTCATGGTCACCCTGCTGCCCCCAGGACCCCCAGGTCCCTTTCCCCTACACTGCTCTCTAATAGGTCATTCCCCAACTTATATTTTCTTCTTTGTTTTGGAAGATAGTCCAAATCTGGTTTTCTTTCATTTCAAAGGAATAGCTTTTCTGAATGTTGTGGGTGAAAGGGCAGATTCTGTGGCCTGTTGAGTTTTGGGTGAGGACAGGCAGCCCTGGGTCATCTCCTGGATAACAGGGATGCTTGTTGATGCCAACTATTGGACAGATAATGGACACCATCCAAATAGAGAAGAATCCACCTATCACTGGCCTATTGACATCAGCAATAACGTGCAAAGAGGCGTGAGTTCCCAGTTCCCTTCATCCTGCCCGTGACCTCATCCCGTGACATGCAATTTGTCACCAAACTCCGTCTGTGTGAAGCTCCGTTGGCTGCTCTGAGGCCATCAGAGCTCCACTGCTCCCACCACCGTGGTGCTTCTTGCTGCTCTGCAGGGCCTGGGAGCGGTGGAGCTGCTTAAACAGCAGCAAAAAGAGCTCTTAGTTTGTTCTTCAACTTGTTTTTAATTCGTCCTTTTTGGACGTTGCGTTCTTTCTCTTTAAAGCCGCTAAATGTTAACACAATATTGACTTAAAGCTATGAACAGGGGAAAAAGATACCTCCTGAAAATGTTTGTGTTCCTGGCTGTTTCCTTCGCCCGGGAAGGAATGCTGGTGTAGCTGCTGAAAGGCTGTTTCCAACAGTCCAGACAGGCTTCGCAAAATATATAAAAATATATAAAAGGGAGGAAAAATGAGGTGGCAAAAGATGCACAAAATAGGGAGACTGAAGAGGTTTCCCTCTCCCTTCCCAATATATTCCAGTTCTCGTTCTTACAGAGGAACTGTAGATGAGAGGGAGTTTTCAAAGTAATGTGGGATGATGAAGTTTAATGGATTGACCTAAATCGATTCTTAGCACAATTAAACGTGAAAAGGTAGGAAAAAGGTAGCGAATGGGTTTGATTGTCAATCACTGTAGTGGAAAATAAGCCCTATAAAAACGCCATTGTGTGGGGACATCTGGATTCCTGTTTGTTCAGAGGAGCAGAGTCAAGTGTAAGATCCCTCTGTGCTTCAAAATTCTCATTTTCTCCTTGTGCACAAGGAAATTTGGAGCAATTCACCATATCACCATATGGTAAAGAGGAAAAAGAGTCAAGCCAGGAGGATCAAAATTGCTCTTCTGAGCAGAGAGTATGTTAAAAAGTGACTTTTCTTCCCATCCTGGGACAATTCTATATCCATAAAACCCCTTAATGAAGTGATAAAGTAAACCAAGTCGCACCTCATCCTTCTGTAAGAGCCTTTTCTAATAAGGGTCTGACAGCGATACACAAATATTTAAGGCTTTACAAGGAAGCAATAGTTACCTTTTCCCCTTAAAGTTTAACCTACACTCAGTGCTATGTATTAGTAACCTGAAATAAATTTAGTTCCATAAACAACCTTGCTAAAATATGAAAAGTGCGTAAGTAATTTAGTCTTCAGCATCTGTCTTTCAAAAGTGATTTAGATGCTTTGGTCCAAATACAATTAGATGTCCAAATACCACTGAAGAGCTCCAGGATGCTCCACATCCTCCCCAGGGCTGCACATGCAATACGTTCACTCTTCTCTCCGCAGCCTCTGGCCAGCTGGAAATGGTTTAGCTTTTCATTTTCATGGGTTTATTGTAAGAAGGTTGGTGGAAGAGGGACGTGTTAGGTTTGTCTGTGAAGTCGCTGCAATGCACAGCCGCGCCGATCTCTCTTAGGAACCAGATCGACCCTCGTGGCCACCCGCCAAGGAAAATCCGTCTCCAGCACTCCAAGAATTGCACGTTGGGCTCTAGCGAGGGGATGTCCCCGATGGGTTAGAGCTCCTCTCTGTCTGTCCAGCGAGCTCTAAATCTTCTGTGTTGAATTTGCTCTGCGAGGGCAAACTTCATCAAGGGAGATTTGGAGATAGTCAAGCAGGAGCTTGTCTTGTTGGAGACACGCAGATGGGCAAGAGGTGAGGACAGGGAGCTCCATTCTTCTGCTCCATCATTCTTCTGTTGTAACGTGACGGTGGTTATGAAGGTGAGTGTGAGCTCTTCAGACCCCATCGGTGAGGTCCAGGCAGGCAAACGCTGTCGCTGGGTGTGGAACGGCTCTTCTGCTCCCTGCTTGTCCAGGAGCAAACATTTAGTGCGACTTTTTGCTGTGTTTGAAGGCCAGCTGTGGTTATTTTGGGTTCGTGTTGCGTGCTGGCTGGCTGGGTAATGAGAGGTCTCCCCTGATGCATTAATTTTCCCTGTTACCTCTAATAGAGATGCTTAATAAAATAATATTCCCGTCAGGAACACAGCTCCCTCCCATTGCTGTTCTGTGCCGTTTTTACCTTCAGAGAGGTTTCCTGTCTCTTCTGCATTGTTTGCAGGTTATTGGAAGGGTTTGGTTGGGTTTATTTCCATTTAAAAGATATGAAAGACAAAGTGAGGCAGGAGCTTTTAGCCATATGAAATGTGCGGTCGTTTCATCTTTGTGTCCCTCCTAATTTCCCCTAGTGACTTCTGGACCTGCTGGCCCATTTTGGCCATATTTGGTTGGTGGGCTTTGAGGGAATTAACAACCCTATGCGATTTCTGGTAAAATGAGCCAAGACAAAGGGGAAAAGGTGCAATGTGAACTCATCCCATAGACTTAACCCTGAGAGAAACCCATGGGGACACCTGGATTTCTTGGGTTTACGTTTGGTTTTAAGGAACCACCTGCTCTGTTGCAGGAAATGTCAAACTGTGAGGTTGTGTTGCGAGATACAATGATGCTGATGTTCCTGGTTACTCAGCTTTGCTTCCTATCAAAACATCGGGTGATAAGTAAGGTTCTTAAGACTCCATCTGACTTGGTCGTTGGCTGCTTTGAAAGCACTTGGAGGCTTGGGCTTGTGCAAGATGAGCCTGTGTTGATTAAGTTGTAGCCCAATCTCCTACATCTGCCATTTCTCACAGGGCTTCTATATCTACCCCTGGGCATGATGGCCAAGGGGAAGCCCTTGCAAATTGTGGATCTGTGCCTCGACATGACACTGCAAGGCTTTGACCACCTCTCTGCTCTTACCTTCAATAGATGTTCATCAATAGATGGAGACAGTCCCTCCAAGAGCTCCAAGGCAGCACCCAAGCCAACTCACAGCTTCGTTCTCAGCAGACAGGAAGCTCTGGGTTGTTGGTGGTTTTCTTTTCTAACTTGTTTTCATATTTTGCGGTTAAATGTGGTTTCCCTGCCCTGCAAAGTCAAATTATCTGATGAGCAGTGTGAAAACAAGGGGCTGGGTGAGCCCTGGAGCCAGTCCTGAGCTTGCTGAAGGTGCCATGAGTGTGCCGTGGCGCCAAGAGATGCTTGTTAGACCTGAAACCGGTTTGGCCTATTTTTCCCCATTTGTTTTGCTGGTAGATGCAACAGAAGTTGAAAATCGGATTAGGGAGAAGATCAATTAAGTTAACTATCTCGGCGAGGTGTCTCCTTTTCACACGTACTTGCGTCTTTGAACCCAGGTGTCTGTCGTGAGTTGCAGACGGAGGAGCTGCTGCCTTGATTGCCGGGTGCAGTGAGGGAGAGGTGAACAGGTGACTCATGGGTTTCAGCTCATCTGCTTCCTGGCCGGGCTGTTTTCCATCTCCAAATGGTTAGAATCACAGAATGTCCTGAGTTGGGACTCACAAGGATCATCGAGTCCAGCTCCTGAATGGTTCGGGATGCTCCCCAGCCCACGACTGTGCCTCATATTCGGTCTCACAGCTCAGCTGATTCTCCCAAACACCCATTGCAGCGTGGGGCATCTATACACTCTTTTTTTGAGGAGCACTGTTGTAGATGTTGGTTGCTGGTCTTCTTTAGTGTTTAATGCCCTTTGCAAAGGGACTTTTACATTTTACATCTCACTAAACTTACATTCTGTCCTCTCCTTTTAGCTGCATCCCTCTACTGTTGTGTTTACCCTGTATTCTGTCCTTGCTGAATAGTGCTTGTGTTGATTATCTAACCATCGCTACGTGGCTTCTGCCACATTATCATGGAATTGTAGTATAGTTTGGGTTGAAGGGACCTTCAAAGCCCATCCAGTGCCCCCCCTGCCATGAGCAGGGACATCTTCACCAGCTCAGGTTGCTCAGAGCCCCGTCCAGCCTGGCCTGGGATGTCTCCAGGGATAGGGCAAGCGAAGTTTTGAACTTTCTTTCATCACAAGTGTCATCTTGTGCTCTAAGGACACAAGAGAAGTGAAGACCCGTGCTCCAATTGCAGCCTTAATTCATAATTACCCAGCAATGATGGGTTGGAGCTAGTTTTATCATTACCCTTAAATACAGGGGTTTGCTGTTAAGATTGTATCTCCAAGCTGTTCATTACTTTTGTTGCTCGTCTCTGAGTTCCTTACACTGATTGGTATATTTTGGATAAAACAACCCCCATTATTAATCGTGGTCATTATGGCAATGCCGACAGGCCAGCTAATAACTGCCCATTTTGCTGGGTCTTGTGCAAACACGAAGACCCGAAGAGTCTAAACAGATGATGGAGACCAGATGTGTCTGGCTTCCAACCGAGCACATTACTGCCAATTAAATGCTGTTTTGTTTCCTAACACACATGAACGTGATAGATGCTTTTATAGGCATCCAGAAGCCATAGCCACATCAGCTTCCCAGAAATGGAGATATTATCTCCTTCATCCCCCGTGACACCTCTCTGCTTCCACAGACCCAAATTGGGCTGGTTTTTCCTAAATGCCAAATCGCCTGGGGGAACCGTTTTCAAAGCTGTAGTCTGGTGTTAATTTCTGGTGGACCTCAGTGGTGTCTGGGCCACTCAGCATCATGCTGAGCTTCCTCTCAAGAGTTATCTGCATGGGGTAATAGAACAGTTTTGTTAATTAAAAAACAAGACTCATACATCAGCTTTCTCTCTCAATAAATGACTGGATTTGTTTTCTAAATCCATATTTGGCATGAAATTACCTTTGAAAATGTTGGCTGTAATCACTTGGTGGAAGGTAGCAGTTTGTGTAAAGTTATAGATTTATTAAGGCTCATTTAAAAACCTTATGAATTTGATGTGCTTGTATTGTACGGGTCGTCTGCTCTTCAGCTCAGGTTAGAAACCCGCTATGGTGAGAACATGGTACCTGTTTCACCTGTGACCAAGGTCTACCCCAGGCCCTCAACATCTGGAGATCACATGAGGATGTGGGACGTATTTCCACATCACCCCTTGTGCTTTCAATGCCCTTTCAGTTTCCATGAGTCAAGGTATTTAGGTGTCTCCATCCCTCTGTCTCCCACCCTGTATCTCCTTAGGAAACTTGGGAGAAGTGAAGAAATAGAAGATGGGATGGAGGGAATGACTTTTTAAAAAGAAAACCAACACAAAATTAACAAACAGAACCCTGCAGTTGTTTAATGAGGGGCCTTTTTTTACCTTATTTCATGCTCTTCACATCACCTGGTCCTTGTGCCTTGATGTTAGCACCATCCATTTGAACCCCCATTGGGAACATCAGAGCAGAATGCTTTCTCTTTTCTGGAAACCATTTGGACCTTGATTAAAAGCTGTCTCAGAGCAGTTATGACACATCTGAGAAGGAGCAAGAGATGTGTTTACAAGCTGCATTGGAATCTCCTAAAAGTCAGGCTGGACTCCAATGCATGGGCATGTTCCTCCAGCACCTCTGATGGTGCTCGGAGTACTCATAGGGAAGATGCTCCTTGTTGGAGATCCATCACCCATGGCAAATAGAGGGAATTTTTCCTCCACTCCGATGCATCCACATGCAAATGCCCATGGAGATCTGCTCAGACATGGGTTCTTGGCCAGGCTTTGCCCAGGGAGCCGGGCAGGAATCTCCCAGACCGCAGCAAACCCAGCGCACCGGCAAGGACATTCCAGGGTCGTGGCCAAACCACCGTGTTTCTTGCTTGTCAGGCTCACGGTATGTTGGTTTTGTTGTTTTTTTTCAGTGCCCCAAAACCAACAGTATTTGAAAAGAGCACATTAAGTAGTTTATTTATTTTTAAATCAGTGTTAACTGTCTGACTCACAAAGAAAAGATGCTTCAAAGTTTGTGCTGCAAATGCTGCTCGCCGTGCCCTGCAGAAAGGGGATGCGGAGAGGGAAGGAGACACAAAAGCGCGAGCTCAGAGTGGATTTAGAGCCTTAATTCTGATTTTTCCTGCTTTGGTGGGTTTAAGCTAGTCTTAGTGTTACTTTAAACACAGCCTTTTGTAGTTCAATTATATTAAAATCACACAGTTCCCTAGTCCATTCAGCTACTTGGTCTCGCTGAGAATCCATCACTCTTGATCCAGGAAGGGTGTATTGGCATGGGGAGGAATTCAAAGTGCCTGGGTGCTCCCCAGGGCCTTCAAACGAAGAAACCAAGAGTGCAAACATATTCTGTTAGCACTTCTCTTACATGGGGAGCGCTGCCTGGGTTTCTTTCATTAGGGCATGGCAATGGGAATTGTGGAGTCTGTCGACACTTTGCAGACGGGGACAATAAAAACAAGCAAACAATCAAATCTTATTTCATTGTGAGATTTTGGGGCTAGACAAAAGAAATCAAGGGAGGAAATTAGGAATTGAAAGGCGAGAAATAAAGAATTTGAAAGCGAGAAATAGACGTTTCTGCCTCATGGTTGGACGCTAAATTCTTCAAGCCGTCGTGTAAACCGTGTACAAGTTTTGCTTAGATGTGGAAATCAGAAGGTGGTGGGATGAGAGATACTTGTTCTCACCTTAATGCTTTAGGCTGGGCTTTGGGGTTTATTCGGGAACGACAGGGCTTTGCACGCTGTGGTCTGCGGTTTGGTCCCGTACACCCCACGGCTCCGGGCCCGTCTGCAGTAAAACATTATGCAGCCATTTATTATTCCTTTCTCCCATTTTCATGCGCTTATTTACCGTAAAACAATCAGTGCAGCCATTCAGATGGGACGTCATGAAGAACCTCAGCAAAAGCGGACCTTGCGCTTGGACAGGAACGTGTGTTATTTGGGTTTTATTCCTGCAGGACTCAGCTGCAGACCCTGTCCCCTCCGGAGCTGCTCACGGTCCGTCCACCCTGCAGCAGGTTGCTGCTACTTCAGGCATCTCCCATGGGGCATGAAGAGCAGGAGCTGGTCCGTGCTGGTGGGAGGAGAGATGACGGATCTCCCCACCGAGCCCTCTAATTGCAGGAGGCCGTGAGACAGTCATCCGAGCGGGGAAACAGACACCGCTGGAGCTATAAGGCCCACATTCACCTTTAACCTGCTGATTGAGGCAGGGTTGATGGGGAACAGAGAGGGCCAGAGGTGGTTGCCCTTCCCCTCCACGTCCTGTGAAACCGAATCCGCTCCGGTGATCTGTGCGTGCTCGGGAGCTGCCACTCTTGAGCTGGAGAGGAAGAGCTGTCCATAAAGAAGCCTTTATGGAGCTGCCTTTCATGACATCCTGCCTTCACCTTGTGCAACGTGGGCCTTTTCCCCCCCTGAGTGCTCCTGTTGCTGCTGTGAAAGCGAAGCGTCGCTCGGCTCAGCTGCTGGGTCTCCCTGAGAGGTATCAGCTGGACCTTGGTGGGTGGTAAAGTCAGTTGTGCAGGGAAGTCTTGTCTTTGAAGCTGCAGGGAAACAGTATCTTGACTTATCTGTGTGATTCTTCTCCTTGGGATCTCTCAAGTGCAGACGTATCGCGGGGTTGTCGTTTCAGAGCAAGGAGACGATAGCTCTTGGAAAGCCTATTGTGATATTTTGCCAGTCAGGGAGTCAGCTTTCCGAAATAACACACACAGTGGCGCGATGAACATCTGGGGAAAATACGCAAGACAGGGCTGCTGGTGCTTTTATCCATCAAGGTGACTTTAATTGCGAGGCAGCTGTTTGAGAAGCCTTCGCTACCCTGTGTCCTTCAGGAACGAGCTGTTACCTCTTAGACAACCATTCCCAGCACGGCCTGTTGTCGGACTCTCCCATTGATTTTTTTCCTGTTTGATTTAAAGAGTTCACATATCGACTGGCGTTCATGTAGTGCTGTACGCGTGGATTAAGAGCTTAATGAATGAGATAAGGCTTATGAGGAAAGGCAGGTGACTCTGGTGTGTGAGAGCCCTATGAAGGAGAGAAGATGGAGGAGAGGACACTTGACCAAAGCATTGGAGAGCATGTGCAGGAGTGACGGCGGTACTGGAGCTTTGGAAGAAACCAGCAGAGAGGAGATGTGTGCTCCAAGTAAGCTGAGAGTCGGGGTCTCAGGATTGTGTTTTAAGCTGACTTTAATATATTTCAGCCAACAGTTCCTTCCCGAAGCTCAGTCACTTGAGTTTAACACACTGCACATCTTGCACCAAAGCATCGATCCTTAGCAGCTGTCACTTTTATCGATGAATTGACAGCAAGGTGGCACTGTATAGCAAGGAACCTTACAGTATGATTTATTTCAACTTTTCTATTAGTTCCCCCCCCATTCCATGATAAAAATAGTAATTTGCATTCCTATAGGTTCTGTTGATTCCAGGGCATGTGTGTGTGTTTTTAAACACCACACAATAGTTGCTGCTCTTAGATGTATAAATGGGTTATTTTCTAGGTTGGTTCTGTTAGGAGAATTTACAGATCGACCTGATGATAGTGGGAAGTTTTGGACTCTTGTTCTAAATCGATGCTTCAGTGTTGAAGTGTGGTTTTCCTCTAGAATAGGAGCAGATTGGTACATGTGTCTAAATGCGGTGTCTACTGCTGTCGTAGAAGCCCAGAGGTGTCCTAGGTGTCCACAAGAGACAGGTGGATGATGAGACATAGGCATTCAAGAGACTTGTGCCTTGCTGGAGTAGCAGCTGGTGGATGCCCTGAGGTGCCTCCAATGGCACCTGATAGACTGTTTAGGACCTGGCCTGCTTCATGTGACTGATGGTTGGTTTATTAGATGTACGTCAACATCTATTGTAGTGACAAAATCAAGCTTTGAGGTAACAGCTCTGCTACTAGTAGGAGTAATGGAAGATGAGGTGGGTTTTGTTCTAGCCCATGGCTGGTCGTGATCCAGGTTTATGTGCCCATGCAGTTTTGGTTTCTATCTTTAAATGTGCCTATGAGACTTCAGGGAGCCAGGAGTTGGGAACGTGGTCTCCAAAAGGTAGTTCTTTTGGAGGATGAGAGGAAGAGGCCTCAAGTGGTGCCGGGGAGGTTGAGGTTGGATCTGGGGAACAATTTCTTCCCCAAAGGACTGTCGGGCATTAGAACAGGCTGCCCAGGGCAGTGCTGGAGTCACCATCCCTGGAGGGTTGGACAGGCGGACATGAGGTTCTCAGGACATGGGGCAGTGCTGGACTTGGCTGTGCCAGGTTAACAATTGGACCTGATGATGTTGAAAGTGTTTTCCAAACTAAATGATTCTGTGATTCTTCATGCCCAGTGTTCAAGTGAACAAACCAGAAATATCTTTCTAGCTTTCAGGTTGACTTTTCATTCCTGCCCACTAGTAAAATGAATCCTGAATTCTAGAAGTGTAACAAACTTCACCAAAGCATCAGAGATTTAACATGCATTAGAAATCCAGTGGGTGATTTTGGCTAAATACTAGAACAAGTACCCTTATTATTACCTATTTTTACATGTATCAAAACATGTGTGACTTCCAGGAGGGTACGTGAGACCACCAGAGTGCTAAGAGGCCTCTGTGTGCTACGATACATAGGGAGGAAGAGAGCAATTAGGCTAATGGTCTTTAATTGTTAAAGATCGAGGTGGTCCGTCCAGAGGAAGAGCAGTTTTCTGCTGCGGGACTTGGAGAATCTGACTAGAGGTGAAACCAGTGTAACGCACACACAGATATTATACTTGGACCTAAGAGCAGATATGAAGACTAAACAAAGTGAGGACAGGTTCCTTCTGGACCAGGAGGACCTCCTGAGCTTTCTGGACTACCCAAGCAATGCAGAGGAGAGTAAATGAGGGTGAGAGGAACAGTACATCTGTGAGTGTGGCAATGGAAGTGGCCCACCGAGGAGTTTCTGCTTTGCAGGAGGTGGTGTTGATTGTGCTCTCTAATGGTTCACAGGACATCATATGTTGCTTGATGTAACGCCTGAGTGAGGTAAAGCTGAGTGGCGGAACTCGACTTTGCATGATCAACCCCTTCTCCAGCAAGAGAGGTTGATGCATCTTCAAGGGCTGTAACTGAGATGAGCTTTTCTCTGTAGATGGTTGGTAGAATTCTCTTCTCTTCTCTTCTCTTCTCTTCTCTTCTCTTCTCTTCTCTTCTCTTCTCTTCTCTTCTCTTCTCTTCTCTTCTCTTCTCTTCTCTTCTCTTCTCTTCTCTTCTCTTCTCTTCTCTTCTCTTCTCTTCTCTTCTCTTCTCTTCTCTTCTCTTCTCTTCTCTTCTCTTCTCTTCTCTTCTCTTCTCTTCTCTTCTCTTCTCTTCTCTTCTCTTCTCTTCTCTTCCCCTCTCCCTCTCCCTCTCCCTCTCCCTCTCCCTCTCCCTCTCCCTCTCCCTCTCCCTCTCCCTCTCCCTCTCCCTCTCCCTCTCCCTCTCCCTCTCCCTCTCCCTCTCCCTCTTGTCTCTCTTTCTCATCCCTTTTCTCTGGTGCCCAGTGACAGAGCCCAGGGAACGGCAGGAGATGTGCCAGGGAGGGTCAGTTGGACATGGGGAAAAGGTTCTTCCCCCAGAGGTGCTGGACACTGAACAGGCTCCCCAGGGAGGTGTCACGGCCCCAGCCTGACAGTGTTCAAGAAGAGACTTGGCACTGTCCTCAGACACACGGGGTGACCTGTGGGGTGTCCTGTGCAGGGACATCAGTTGGACTCCATGATCCTGTGGGTCATGAGGACATTCTGTGATTCTATGATTCCCATGGCTTCTGAAGAGTCTAAGCAGAAAACGTGCATCTCCTGAGGCTCAGTTGAGGTTAAGCAATGGAAAAACCATTAAGTTCTTCTCCTCCACCTCCCACTCCCTTTGGATTGCTAATGGCAAGATGCAAACACCTTTCAGGACACATATCTACAAAGTCTTCTGCAGGAGGCCCATCCAGCGCACACAGAGAGGATGGCTGATGCCCCTCTTGTCAAAAACCCTGTTTTGTAAGGGTTTTGAACCTTTGACTCTTCTGCACCGAAAAGCAGAAATGTCTGGGTGCTTCCCGCAGGGGTGAGGAGTTGGGGTGCTTTCCACCATGGGCTACATCTCCCTGTGCTTGCAGACGGGTCAGCCCGAAACTGGAGGAGGAGCAGTCGGGGGAAGGGAGGCATATGACTCCAGACGGTGTTTATTATATTAGCTGTAATCTGTTCATTTAGCACCTGTTATTACTGGATGCTTTAACGTGTTCTCAGGCACCGCGTCTGCACCGATGGGGTTTTTTTCCTAGACGCCAGACAGGTTTCTGTTGCAGAGACCCATCACCAGCTTTACGGTGTGTTTTCACATGGCTCTCTTGGATAATCCCTCGCTCTTTCTGACAAATCTAACGAACCGCACCAAGTGCAGCGTTTATTCAGGTCGTGTGCTCATGCATATTAATCTCTCCAGCCGGCTTCTCCTTCGTTCATTTAAATTCTCCTTCTCCACCAGGCCCCGCCGAAGGCAGTTCCCTGGGGGATGTGTTTTCGTGTAACGGCGAGCTGGCGTCAAGTCTCGCGGATCGATACTGTGCATGCTTTCAGCGTTTAAATTACCACCATGGTCTGTTGGTCTTGGCTTAGGCAAAAGAATCCCAGTGATGAAATGACACTCGATCTGGAGTTTGCCAGATAGTGTAAACAAGCACATTACTTGGACCGGATAGCCATGATAATTGCAGAGCGAGACTGTTGCTTGAATGGATCCATTAAAGCTGGCTGCAGGGAGCTGTAGCATCCTTTTGGGTTGCTGCAAAGAAGGGACCAAAAGGAAAATAGTCATGGCTAAAAGATATTGCTGCGGAAGAGTGAAGTACCAGATTTATCCTTGACTTTTCATTGCTGAGCTTGTGCCGCTTGCTTGGTGGGATTGGGGGTGTTGGATCACTTGGGGATCCTCTTTTTTTTGTGCTTTGTGCTGCAGGAGAGCTGCAGTTAAGTGGGGCTGTGTAGCTGTTGCTGTTGAGCATCTGCACACTGCAGAAAATGGGTAGAGTTTTGTGTCGTCCCTGGAGGTTTTTAAACTGAGATTGGATCTAGTAAACGGACTAGAGTTGGACCAAGGGTTGGACTCGATGATCTCTGACATCTTTTCCAACCCAGTCGATTCTGTGATTCTGATTCTATGATCATAGAGTCATTATGGTTGGAAAGACCTTTAAGATCATTGGGTCCAACCATTTTCCCCAGCCCTGTCCCTGCCCCATGTCCTGAGAACCTCATGTCCGTCTGTCCAGCCCTCCAGGGCTGGTGACTCCAGCACTGCCCTGGGCAGCCTGTTCCAATGCCCCACAGCCCTTTGGGGAAGAAATTGTTCCCAGATCCAACCTCAACCTCCCCTGGCGCAACTTGAGGCCTGCTCCTGGCGCTTGTTCCTGGGGAGCAGAGCCCGACCCCCCTGGCTCCAAGCTCCTTTCAGGCAGTTCAGAGATCAGAAGGTCTCCCCTCAGCTCCTGTTCTCCAGCTGAACCCCCCAGGTCCCTCAGCCGCTCCATCACACTTGTGCTCCAGCCCCTCACGAGCTACGTTACCTTCTCTCAACTCGCTGCAGCACCTCAAGGCCTTTCTCACTGTGAGGGGCCCAGAACTGCCCCACAACTCGAGGTTTGGCCTCCCCTCCTCTTAAGGCCTCATGTCCCTCATTGAACTCATCAGAGAGAAGCACCATCCACTTTGTTCCTTCTGCATAGCAGTTCCGACTGTTTGCAGAAGGTGGGGATGACCTTTTTACTTGTTTTAAGAATTGTCATGCTTTGGAGTCGAGCGACTACTCGAAATGCTGCAGTTTGGAGGGCAGGTGCCTGGGAAAAGCAGCACATGGCGTGATTTTGGAAAGGTCTGACAGAGGAGCGATGGGGACATCCTGATGTTCGTTCCCTGATACACACTCATGTTGGCTGGGAGACAACTGTGTCACAGGAAACGAGGTTTTCAGCAGATATTTGAGTTTGAAATTTCAGCTGTAAGAATGTATTCACCATTTTAAGAGCTGTGGACGGGCTCTGACATACAAAACAATAAGTAAATACTGTATTACTAGATGTTAGTTGGCCAAACTTTGTTGACTCAACTTGTGTTTGGTGGGTCATCTGCTGGGATGGTGACAGCTGGATTCTGTGCATCACCAAGAGCCATCATCTCACTCGAGCTGAGTTTGTTAAACCAGGATAATTTAGCTCTGTGGCTCGGTTCTTGTGTTTTTTGATGAATCGCTCAGCCGTGGTGCTTGGCCAAAGTTGGAGCCATGGCTTGGTTGCAGAGGGGTTGCAGAGCTTTTGTTTCTCATGCGTAGCTTGGAGTTCTGTGTCATTGGGGATGAGTTGTCTTGTGAGCAGCGGGTTGTTTAATTTGTATTATTTTTTCGTATCTTCCCATGAACTCGTTGATTCCATCTCCCCCAGTGGGTGCTGGGCTGGGTGGGGATGGGAGTTCCTGACGTTGGAAATTCAGGTTGTCCTGGGTGGATGAGGGTGTCTGAATTTTATTTAAAGCGTGTGTATCTTTTGAGCAGGGCTGGAGCACCCTGATACGCTGAGTATCATCAAAAAAAGGAGATCTGGCTTTTGTCTTATGTGGTGTCAGACAGACAGACGGCGAAGGAGCAATAGGTGTGGACCTCGCCGAGACTCACTTGGCATCTCCCCATCCTCCTGTTCACAGCAGTCGCATCTACCCAAGTGGAAGAGTAAATACTCCTCCGATGTAATCACGTTAAATGTTCCAGAGTGTAATACCTTAATTTGGTTGCTGACATAAGGGCTGATGAGGAAGTGATGTGGTAATCAGGAATGACAGCGCTGGCAGATAGGAATCTTTTGTTGCGAAGATTAAGCGAACCCGAGTAGATAGTCTTGAGGGGTGTGCCCCGTAACCAGAAATAGTCCTAACATGCTGACTCAGAGCACAAAGCCGCTCAGGAAAGTTGAGTCTTTCTGCAAATGACTTGACTTGTTCCCATCTAAACCTGTTATCGGCCTCTGGAAGATCCAGCCCAAGGTCAGAGGCATCTACGGTTGGACTCGATCTTAAAGGTCTTTTCCAGCCTCAGTGATTCTATGATTTTATGATTCTCACAGAATCCCAGAATGTCAGGGGTTGAAGGGCCCTGGAAAGCTCATCCAGTGCAATCCCCCCATGGAGCAGGAACACCCAGATGAGGTTACACAGGAAGGTGTCCAGGCGGGTTGGAATGTCTGCACAGAAGGAGACTCCACAACCTCCCTGGGCAGCCTGGGCCAGGCTCTGCCACCCTCACCAGGAACAAGTTTCTTCTCAAATTTAAGTGGAACCTCTTGTGTTCCAGTTTGAACCCACTGCCCCTTGTCCTGTCACTGGTTGTCACCCAGAAAAGCCTGGCTCCATCCTCCTGACACTCCCCCTTTCCATATGGATCCCCATGAATGAGTCGCCCCTCAGTCTCCTCTTGTCCAGCTCCAGAGCCCCAGCTCCCTCAGCCTTTCCTCACACGGGAGATGCTCCACTCCCTTCAGCATCTTGGTGGCTGCGCTGGACTCTCTCCAGCAGTTCCCTGTCCTGCTGGAACTGAGGGGCCACAACTGGACACAATATTCCAGGTGTGGTCTCCCCAGGGCAGAGCAGAGGGGCAGGAGAACCTCTCTGACCTACTGACCACCCCCTTCTAACCCACCCCAGGTACCGTTGGCTTCCTGGCCACAAGGGCCCAGTGCTGGCTCATGGTCACCCTGCTGTCCCCAGGACCCCCAGGTCCCTTTCCCCTACACTGCTCTCTAATAGGTCATTCCCCAGGTTATACTGGAACCTGGGCGGTATTAATTCTGTGTGGTATTAAGTTGTTGTGAGTACACTATAAAGACAAAAGCAACAACAACAAAAGATAATCTTTCCCTCTTGGTTTTTTTTTGTGGCAATTTGGAACCCAAGCCTACGAAGTCTGGTTTTGCCCTGCTCCTCGTAACATTTAAATCTGGAATGCACCCCTATGCAGAACCACTTTTTCAAAAGCGTTTGAAAACAATCGTTTCTGCAGGAGCAGGAGCTGATCCGAACAGCCAGTTCTGTCCTTGAGCTGTACATTCCGGGATGCCAGAGGAAAATAGCAGCCTGGAATTTGCTTCATGTTTGAGGTTAGTTTGAAAGGAGTCCGGCGCTTTTATTGAGGGTGGTTTTATATAGCAGCTCTCAGTGGAAACAGTTTGTCTTTTATATTTTTAGGTTAAGGGATTTCTTTAAGGTCAATCTGAGTTCACTCAGCTTTTTTTCTTCTGCCCTGATGGAGGTAGACATTATTATTTGCAATGACCGGGCTCCAAACTTGCTGTATAACCTCTCAGGCACATTATTCTATATGTTTGTGGAAGCAGGTTGATGAAATGAAAGAGCACATATCATTTCCCAGTGTGTGGAAAAACGCTGCTTCCATTTCATGCCTTCGAATGGGTGGAAGTTTTCCATGAGCATCACCTGGCGTCGCAGGCGGTCATTGCCTTGGGGAGGAGCATTGCTCATGGACCTAATTGCAGATTCTAGTATTTTGAGGCATTTAATTATCCTTCTGCCTTTCAGCCACTTGCAGCCTTCTCCAAAAGGCTCTTAATAGAAGGCAGAGGAACCCTCCAGCACATATTTCTTTCCAGTAGTGTATTTTTCCTATAGATTATCCTTTAATAAATGTGACGAGAATATTCTGCTCTCGTAAAGAGATAGTGCAGCTTGTGTGGGGCTGTATGGATAAATATATATGAAGTTACAAAGTTTTCCAAGGGGAAAATGTGATGTAATGGACTATGGAAAAAATGCCGTTTTTTATTCTTTCTCTCATCTGATCACACTTATGATATACATAGTGGAAAAAGGCACCAACCCGTTGAAACGTAAACCGCTCCAGTAAAGCTCCCCCATCACGGCGTGTCCAGCGCATCGGTGGCAACGTGGGCTGCATCTGCCATGGCTTGGAGGTGTGGAACCCATTCAGCAGTTCTAGGCAAGGCCAGAAATAAAGAATAGCCTAGAAAATCAGTGTATAAATGGGAAAGGGGAGGCTGAAGAGCTGGGGGAAGCATGGTCTGTGCAGTGCTGTGATTTACGGAGTCGTTTGCTGCTGCACCCCACGGTGGGGTCGGGGCAGTTCAGTTGCCTCTGCAAGGGGATTTGGGGTTGTCTCCAGTAGGTTAAGACACGGTCAACAGGAATACCAGTGATTTGATGGGTGGCACCTGTCCTCTGCAAAACCACCCTTGGAGTCATCCCAGCACCGTGCTTGGGAGGTACCGTCCTGGTGGACACATCTCAGCTTGGGTTAAGTTCAGATGAGAGCTCCAGGTGATGGTGTTTGCTGTTTTCAGAGCTGAGTTTGAGTTTTAAATGATTTCTTCTCTAACATTTTGTTCACCAGTTCACTTGAAGGAGCGAACACCTGCTTTGGTGCATCTGCAAGGCAGGTGTCCTTCTTGGGAACCCGCGTTCAACCCTTCTTTCACGGACCCTCTCGAGATACTTGCAGGAGGCATTTCTGAGCCAGAGCCGTTAGCCATCCATGGCCACCTGCAGAGCAGCAGGGCCTCGCCGATTTGTGTCTTCCAACATCCTTATTCTGACCGGCGTGCAGGATTTGACCTTTATCTTTCCTCCTTTTCATTGCCTGCTGGAAGTTGGGCATTGCCTTGGTGATGGTGGGTGCACTTGGCCAAGCAGCATATGCAGAACACCATTTTTAGGGCAGTTGAAGCTCTGTCTTCGTCTTCTTACCTTATTATTAAACCCTTTTTGAACAAGTCCAGCTCTGTGTAAGGCCAACTTTTTGTGCATATTTTTTAGTCTTTGGCCTTTGCATTGTCTGAATGGATTTCTTCTCTGCCAATATGTTTAAAGACCGACTTCTGCCTCGTCACCGACCGCATTCCATGGTGACTGCAGAGGCAGCAACGTGAACTAGGGATGTTTTGGGTTAATTTCCTCATTTCTCCTCCTCAACCTGTCTGCTTGCAGGTCTGTGTCTCAGCTCTGATGCTTCACTTACCGCTTACTCAAACACCCAAGGGAAACCTCGTGCTCTGCAGTGACACTGGGATTTGACATGTGCTTGTTTGCTTCAAATTATCGACTGAAACTGCATCAATTTGCTTTGTTTCTAAATGGGCATCACACAGATGTGGTGCCCAACAATTTACTGTACAAGCTGCGTTTCATTTTGAACGTGGGAGTTCAATCAGGGAATATCTTTCTGTGCATTTGAGAACTGCAGAGCAAGTCCAGCTGTTGTAAAATATGTGGGAATAATGTCAATTGTTGCTTTTTCTGAGGTAGTCCGGTCTGTGAGCACCTTGTAGGCTTGATTGGTGAGTGAGAACTGGATGAGGAAGGGGAAGGAGAATCCGGCATTCATTTTGTTTCTTGACACCTCATGTTCAGGTGGAGAACAGGGGAAACTTTTGATTTCTCCTACCCCTGTGGGGTGAGGGGATTCCCACCCGGCTCAGCTGGAGCACAGCGCTCAGGGACATCCAAGACACCGGCCCAGGTTGGCCAGAGAGGTGGTGGATGAACCATCCCTGGAGACACCCCAGGCCAGGCTGGACGGGGCTCTGAGCAACCTGAGCTGGTGAAGATGTCCCTGCTTGTGGCAGGGGGGGCACTGGGGGGCTCGGAAGGTCCCTTCAACACAAACCGTTCTCTGATTCTATGTAGTTCTGGGCCTGTAACACAGAGATCAAGTCTTGGATTAAAGCTTTGGGGCTGCTGATGTCCCACTGGAGGTCGCTTTGAAGGGTGCTTGCAAAATGTTTGCACAACTATTCTAGAAGTCAAAAGTGTTCAAATACAGTGCCACGCTTGGAAAGCTCCTTTTTATTTTTACATTGCTTCTGTTTGCAGAATTTACATAACTGGGTGTGCTTTTCCCTTAAGTCAGCACTTTAATACTCTTTCAATCAGAATCTGAGGCCTCTTCCAGTGGTGGAAGGTACATGAGACCCCAGCGAGGGCATCGCAGCCCCAGACAGGAGCAGCATGTTCCCTTTGAGCTGTTTTTGGTGGAAAAGCTGCAAGTGCAGGTTTCTTCAGAAGTTTGTTCAGGAATGCATTGGTGAGCGTTTTCTCAGCTGCAGTGTCCTGGGGGCGCTGACAGTGAGCGGGACTGAAGGTGGACTTTGGGTGGACTTTTGGAGCTTGGGTAGACAATCAGGTTGGAGATTTTTCAAGTGAAGCCAATGGCAAGTTTGCTGACGTCTCGGGCAGGATCTGGCCCTTACAGAGTAACTAAATTCTTGGTGACTTCCCACAGTTGTGTTTAGCTACGCTTAATGGGAAAGTTGTACCAGCTGGGAGCACTGGTATATTCTCCCTATTCTTGGCATCCTCTGATGCCTTTCTGCATGTGGACATGTAGCTGTGTATATTTATATATTTGCTCTTGTTTTGTCTTTATCGCTTTCTTCCTGTACCGATATCCTTTCCTTACTCTGTCCTTCTCATATGCATGTTGGTTTTTTGTTGTAATCCTTGGTCTTTCCCAAAAACCAGCAAGGAAACAGATTCAGCCATTCATTGATCTGTCTTGTAGAAGATCTACAATAATTCTTATTTCTTTGGAAGAAAACTATAATTTCAGAGCATGATGATGTAGTGTAGAGGAGTATTGGGGAGGGCCCAGGTTGCTCAAAACCTTGTCCAGAGACTTCCCAGCCTCTTGGGACCCCTTTTCCCATCTCTGTCTCTGGGAAATGCTTGTTTTCCCTTGTATGCCATTGCGATTACTCTTGTCGCGACCCGTGCCTCTTGTCCTTTTGCTGGTTGCCTCGAGAAGGCTCTGGTTCTTTTTTTCTCCGCCTTTTAGGTTGGTTGGTACCAAAAATCTTGACCTCGTAGCCCTTAGATTTTAGTTTGGGAGCAGTGCAATCCAATATATATACATGCTTTTTAAATTGTTTTGTTTTTTAATTTAAAATGAAACTAGTGGGAAGTTGAAAGAATTAGAGAATTAGTTTTTGGGAGGAGACCACCTGCCCAGATGTCACAGAAGAATGGGATTCATCCCCCTTTCACTTTTGGGGTCATTTTGAGGGTAATTTGAAGCTTTAATTTTAAAAGATTTGGGGAAACTTCGCAGCCCTGCTGGCCCATCAACCTTTTCCTTCTTGGGCCAAGCATCGCTGTGTTTCAGGATGAACCTCCACCTGCTTTATGTGGCCAAAACCCCTGAAAAGCAGTTCATCAGCGTTCCTGATAATGAGCTCTTTGCAGCAGGGCCGCCCGTCTCCCGCATCCCACCGCTCCTCTTCCTCGGGGGTTCCCGAAACTCGGAGCTGGCCCCCGGGAGCCCTGCTGGGATGGAACCGAGTCCCGGCGCAGGGAAGTCCCAGCGCCGGAGTCACAGGAGCCCGTCACATGAGCGAAGCGCTGGCACGGAGGCTTTGCCAAAGCCACTAATGGGATGCAGGTTTCCCGGGTCGGGGACGGAGTCGGTGAGGAGCGGCTCTGCGCCCCGTCCTTGTTATCCCATGGGCTTCAATGGAGTCCCCGTGCCTCAGTTTCCCTCTCTCCTCCCTCAGAAGCTTCACTATATGTGATATTGAGAAAAGGCCAAGTATTAACAAGAAGAAAATTAGGTTTTTTCTTCTTTTTCTTGCATGGAAACTGTCTTCTTGCAAACTCCAAAGCTCCGCTTATAAAACATACTTTAAAATTTAAGATGGAAGAGCGTCGTTTTTAGCTGTTTATGGTCAACAACTAAGTCGTTCCTGCCCCAAAAGTTTGATAGGTGGTCTGCAAAGAGTAGCGAAAACACGATTATTGCTTCTGTCAGCCTGCTCTAAATGGAAAACATGCAGACGGTGGCTGGAGCTGACAACGAGCCGAGCGATCGAGCCCCGAAACTCAACACAGACCTCGTTAATGCCGTCGCTTTTATTTGGATTTCTATTCATGTATTTTCCGCTGTCGTTTCGAGCAGCGTTTTGTACAAGTTATTGAAAGTGTTTGCGGCTGGTGCTGTGAGTGATGAACCGGCTGCATCCAGCGTTACAGACACTCAAGTACAACCGACTCCGGCTCCCGCTTCTCAAAATTCACGGGGGCTCTGTGCACAAATGTTACAGACTGTGGCAGCTATAATAACCTACAAATGAGATTTAGTTTTTAAAGTAGATTATGCTAAGAAGTTTTGTTTTTGGTAAACGATAGGGTTGCAATTGGATCTTTTGATGAAATCAGCTTTCTGGAAAGTATTTGGATACTGCAACCTGGCTCTTGCACAGGAGCTTAAATCTGTCTTCCATCAATGGGGCTGGAAATCACCGCATGGGTGGTGGCGTTTGGTTTCTCAAGGACATTTCTGTGTGCCGTAGAAGCAGCTGCTGCCTGTGGAAAGGCTCCCACAGAGTCCCAGGTCACCCCACAGGGAACCTTCTCATCCGTGGGTCAAGGAAGTTTCTCTTCCCAAGGTTTGCCGTAGCGGCGACTCAGGCATTTGTGTCATACGGGCCATTTCTTATCTCTGCAGGTAGATGTTTGTCTCTCACTGTCCAGCGTGGACGTCAGTGGAAGTGTTGTCCATCACTTCTTATTCTGCACCTGCAGCTGGGATGCTGGAGAAAGAACCTGGAATAGGAGCAGAGGAAACGGCCTCGAGTTGCGCCAGGGGAGGTTGAGGTTGGATGTGGGAACAATTTCTTCCCCAAAGGGCTGTGGGGCATTGGAACAGGCTGCCCAGGGCAGTGCTGGAGTCACCAGCCCTGGAGGGTTGGACAGACGGACATGAGGTTCTCAGGACACGGGGTTGTGCAGGGCTGGGGGAACGGTTGGACTCGATCATCTTGAGTGTCTTTTCCAACCAAAATGATTCTGCGATTCTATAGCCAAATCATTCTTCTGTTTCTCATCTTGTTAGATATGTTCTGTTCCTTTACTGGTCTCCAGGGACGCAGCTCCCCTTATCTTCCAGCCTCAACCACCACTTTTTTACTTAACAAAGCAGAAAGTTTAAAAGTTCACAGCTTGCCGTCTCAGCAAACTAACACTAAGCAAATTCTATAGAAGCGATTTCCAAACGAGTTCTATAAGGAGCGGTATACCAACTAATTCACCAAGCCAAGGCAGTCTGTTCGCTAACACTTAGGAGCAGGATGAGCTGCATGAGGAGCTGGAGATGCTGGTCACCCAGAAATAAGGGGAAAAGCCGGGTCTGGGAGGTCGGTGAGGCTCCCAGCATCCGTCCCCCCCGACACGACCCCAAACCGAGATGCTGAGTTTCCATACTCGCTGCCCTTTTGGCTTTAAAATAAAGTGAGCAAACTCACAGTAGCGTTTTGTTTTTAAAAGTAAAGGGCAGCCCAGCCGGGCTGCCTTCCAGATAAGTGAACAACCTTGGAAATTCTGGGTTGAAAACACATGAAAAATGCTTGATGGGTCGGTGTATTTGTGTTGAAGATAACATATCCCACCCTGCGTCCTCTCGCTTTGCTCTGGTTTTTGCTCTCCTGTGGCTCTCGCAATAAAGAGCTTTACTGTGCTTGCAAAATGTATATAATGCACGTATTCATTCTCCTGTGGGCTGCAGCCTTTAAAATGTTTTGGTCAGTTTTACAGTTGTTACAGTGACATAATAATATTTGTCAAGGCCGTATTAAATGATGTTTTCCCATCGCCTTTTGCCCTTTGGAGGTGCAAAGAGCAGCTCTGCAAAGATATGACATTGAGAGCAGTTTCCTTCTGCTAGAAAGGGACCTGAAGCTTAAATTTCCTCTGATGGTGTCTTCAAGAAGTCTGATAGCATGTTAAAACTCACGTCGTTTAGTCTGGTCTTTAAAGTTGCAAGCTTTTGCTTTAGAAGTAAATGAGTAAAAGTAGGCTTGTGTCATTCTTCTGCTTTGGTGGCCTTGATGCTCTTGCTTTCCCCTGGCTTCAACACCCAGGGAGCTGCAACCTGAGTCATAGAATAGTTTGGGTCTGAAGGGACCTTCCATTGCAAAGAATCTCTTCCTCATGTTCAGCCTGAATCTCCCTCCTTTAGTTCAAAACCATCACCCCTTGTCCTATCACAACAGGCCCTGCTCAAAACTCTGTCCCCATGAACATGTTCTCAAAGGTATGGATGTTACCGTGAGCTGCGGGAGCAGCCTCCTGTGTGTCTTTCCCATGTAATTACTAAAAAAAAGGCTTAAAAATAATGAATTTGCAGTGGAGAAAGCTCTTGGTTTTCCCTGCTGGTTGGGAGTCTCTGCCAACACCTCTTAGCTTGACCGTGTCTCTACGGGGGTTAAATACGTTCACCTTCGCTTAAGCCATCCAGTTATACGATCGCATGACATTCCCAGGGGATCAAAGCTCCGTATCATCGATTTTGTTTCAGCGAAGATGGTTTTCCTTGACACATAATCAAATGATATTTACTTGCTGCTGCTCCGACTCCGAACTGTCATCTCGTAGTTGTGTGATTTTTCACGAGCGCGGTGCCAGCGGAGTTGAGGAGACTGTGGTTTGGTTATAGCTTCGGGCTAAACTAAGCCAGATGTTACGGCCTTTATTTGAAGTCATTAGCTCCTCACCAGTCGGTCTGCGCACATTCCTGTCATTGCTGGAGCGCTTTGCTCTTCTGAGAATATCTCCTTCTGCAGGGAATCCTGGTGGTTGTTCATCAGTTACTTCTGGGCATTTCAGGAAACAAACTAACATGTAATTTACAGCAAACAACACGCTGGCTTTGGTCCCACTGTGGAGAAAGAGCCAGGAGACCCCTGGCCACCCCACAATATGCAGAAGATCCAAAGAGCAGAAGAAGTGTTGGAGGAACCTTCTTCAGCCTTGTTTCCAATGGGTAGTGGGAAGAAGGATGGAGGGGGGTTTCCATGGATAGTATCGGGAGTTTAGAGGCTCTGGCTTGTGCTTTGCCAGCTGATGGTGATGATATTGGGCAACTTGTGTCCTTGACATTTCCACAGCTGTGGAATGGGCGTCTTCTACCTAATGTGGGACTTGAGGCTTTGTTCAAGTTCATCAGTTGGTTTCTAGTTCGTAGGAAAAAGCCAGTGGAGAACTCCAGTGAAGTCCCATAATTAGGCCAGTTGTAGCCAACCAACAGATTTTAATTTCATGATAAATATTAAAAAGAAAGAGTTGGGGTTTTTTCCTCCTGTGAGCGAAGAACTTCATCAGTGCTCCAAACCTACAAAAATTGCTCAAGAAGCTCATTGTTTTCTTTCACAGGAGCTGTTTCTGACCTTGAAAATCTAAAGCATTAAGAACATCAATCAGTTCTTACTGTCCCTATTATTATTAGTAGTATCTTATATTGCGTTATGAGCTGTCTCTGAAAAGCTGTTGCCTGAGACGCCGCCCTCTTGGCCTTTGAATTTTGTCGGACACGTAATGAGTTAAAAATTGGTGTGTTTTGATTCACCTTCGCTTTGTCTGAGGGCTCAGAAGTTAGTTTGAATTGTCAAATAAGCTCCCTGGCGTCCGTGATGAGTGACGATACAATTACGGCGGTGGAACCGCACTGCTAAGGAATTTGGCTGTAGAAGTTACCTGTGTTTCCCACAGCTGAAACCTTACCTCATTTAACCAGTATTTGGTCACCTGTTTAAGGTTAAGCCAAGAAGAAAAAATTGAGCAACGCTTCTGGTTTAAGCAAAATGGGTGGATAAGAGAGGCTGGAATTGGAGGCAGATCAGTTGTTTCCTCAGCACCATCTGAGCACCAGGACATCCCCGTTGGTCGTAGGCCGGGTCGGTGTGGAAATGCTTCATCAAACAGGTTCCGAGTCAGGTTTTACTCCCATGCAGTAAAATCCTAAGGACCACTAAGCTGGGTTTAAGCACTGAAAAGATATACGAGCCTTGTCCTCTGGGGAGATGAAGTTACTCCCAGTAATAAACTTTGCCTGATTGGGTATTGAATTTGCAAAGTAATTAGGGTTATTTCTATCCCATCTTTCATTCAGAAGTGTCTCAGATCATTAAAAGCACAAATTGAACTTCCAGACAGCCCTGCCTAAGATGGAGAGGAAGCATTGCATTGGTTTTATGGTCTAGGAGTTCACATGGAGATGCTGTTGTAGGGCAGCAAAGCTCCAGCATGATTCGCACGACCCAGCTCTTGGTCCAGGCCGGGACACTGCTCTTTGTAACTACAGTTTGCAAATATCAATGGGTTTTGCACACTAGATGTGGTGCAAATTAGGGTTTCTCTTCACCCAAAACAATGTCTAAACCCACTCCTGAGTCTCAGGCTTGGTTTCAAGCTCAGACGTGCATCTAGAGCGTTTGCCCGCCTCGGATGTTGGACGTGGATTTAGGTCGTGGAGTCGAGGTGTGAGGCCACACTTTGTTGGCAGCCTGGAGCTGTAACCTGATTAATCTGAACAGGTAGAAAGTAACGCGATCCATCAGCAGCACAACTGGCAGCGCAGCCCGGCGAGTAGTGAATTTTTCATCAGGGGCCCTCGGAGAGGAGGTGTACGTTACCGAGGCTGGTAGAAAGAAGAGAAACATAGCCAGGCTTTCATCCGGAGGGATATTGCCTAACCAGCGAGGAATCCTTTCATCAATAAATTATGAGAAGAATGGGAGAGTTTCGAAAGATCAGCCTGTTAACGTGCTCTCATCCGGCAAATTTCAGGAACATTATATTTTGGCCTGGGATGGGTTGCAGGAACGGAGAGGCAATAGCATGCCGAGGAAGGTGAGACCCCGTTGCATGCGTTGGAGTTGGGACGGGCACCGAGCATCCATCAGCAGAGAGGAGAGAGAGGAGGCAAATGTGGTGTGACCGCTGAGCCCCCGTATTGAATAACGGGAGGAAAAACCGAGCAGGCGCCCTTTTGTTCCCCCACCTGGAACGGATCCTCCCTCGGAAGGGTGGTCGGTTTTCCGATGACATCTGCTTGGCAGCGGTGGGGATCCCCATCCCTTGGCGTGTGTGATGAGCCCTGGTTCCTCCGCTCCGAGGAACGGGCGAGGTTTTCTCCATCCGCAGTGACCAGGACACGTTTCAAGAAGGCAGGGCTTTAAATACTCATTTCAGCACCGTTTTAAATGCTCATGTCTTTAATTTATGGCAACCTCTGTTTGACTCGGGTCTCAGTGAATAACAACACATACTTTGAGCGCCTTTACGGGAAGATGTCAAGGCGCTTGGCGGGTGGTGGGGGAGACATTGAGCAAGAGGCTCTGCTCCCTGGACCTTCTCATTGCGTGGATGGTACCCAGGGAGAGGAGGTGATGGTTCCAGTGGAGCAAAATGGCTCCTTGATTGCACCTACACGTCCCCATCCTTCGTTCCACGCTCCAACGACAGAGCCGTGCTCCCGGCTTATGTAAGCTGGCACATGAACAAGAGCTAAGTTATAACAGAAAGCAAAAGAATTCGGAGCCGTGATCAAACTCCCGCAGTGTTTACGGGGTGGAAACTTACCCAGAAATGCAGTTTTCCAAATGCTTCTTACTGTCAAAGTTTTTTTTGTGTTGCTGGCTTTTCGCTAATTGGGAGCGAGCGGCTCTGCACCAGTGAGATGCCTGCTGATCCTGACAATTGGGCACATTATTGTAACGTCCATGAAAGGGCCTGTTTCTGCAGGGCGATGAGCGGGGAGCAAACCAGAATTGGAATTTACAACGGATTTGCTACCATCCTGCCTTAATTTCCTCATGTTTAGTATGTGCAAAGATCTCTCGAGGTCTAACCTCAAGCACGCCGCGTTCTCCAGCGGGCGGCTCAGAGCAGCAGCATGGGGAGCCTTTGCTCTGCAAGTTTTGGGTGCCCGTGTTGCACCCACACTGGATGCTAAATGGGATTTTGACCCCTGTAGACCCCACTAACCACATTGTCATGAACTTCCAGAGCCTGTTCTTCTACAGCTGTGCATCATGCACCCAGCAAAGCATCTCAGGGTGAGTTATTGCACTGTAGCTGCTGGAGAAAATGTCCCAAGAAAGCACATTTCTCATGAGCCACCTCTCCGAAGGTCACAAAGAGTGAGTTTTTGTAAGGCTGAGGTGGGCGAGAGAAATTGTCAGGTCTTTTTCTGCAGCATCTCCTCTCGGTTTGGATGCTGGTGGAGTCAATGGCTTGGACACTTGCTAATGAGTTGTATTTTTTTCCAAAGCAATTAGCCCATGGGGCCCAGAGTTGCCGAGTTGCAACCTGGAGGTTATTAACTTGGAGCAGCACAGGGTCATCCTGGAGGACAAGAGACAGGGAGAACTGAAGTTCTTTAGTGTATTGACTGGCAGGTTTTGCCTTTGTTTGATCCTTGTCATTGCAACCTGGCTACACCAGTAATCAATGCTGCCGGAATTAGGGATTAATATCCCTGTGTCCTTCCTAGCAGGGGAAGGTAAATGTTTCTACCGTACGTTTTAGCAGGTTTTAGTAATCTTTTGGTTAAATAAGGCTGGACTCTCCCAGTAAGAGTTTGTCTTCCAAATCTCCTAACAGCCCTGAAACAGAAAGCTCAGGTGGTGAAACCTTCTATATAAATAAATCCACTCTTCGCTCTTTTGCTTTTGTCCTGCGTTTCAAGCGAGAATATCCAAATCCTTGCCGTAGAGTGGTGTGTGGGAATGGGTCTGTATGGACAGTCCCTTGCAGAAGACATTTTGATATCAAGTCTCTGATGTTGTAATTTATGATTTCAGAGTGTTTTGGCCGTCCAGTTTCTTACCAACGCAGGAAACCAGGTCTCTTTTTGTGGCTTGGGACTGAACTTGCTCTGCTGCCTTTGCCTTGGGAATGACGCGCAGATGTCGAAGAGTCATAGAGTGGTTTGGGTTGGAAGGGACCTTAAAGATCATCCAGTTCCAACTCCCCTGTCATGAACAGTGGCACCTTCCACTAGACCAGGTTGCTCAGAGCCCTGTCCAGCCTGGCCTGGGATGTCTCCAGGGATGGTTCATCCACCACCTCTCTGGCCAACCTGAGCCAGGCTCTCACTACCCTCCTGGGGAAGAGTTTCTTCCTTATATTTAATTTAAATGTCCCCTCTCTCAGTTTAAAGCCATCACCCCTTGTCCTATCACTACCTGTGCTTGTAAAAAGTCCCTCTCCAACTTTGTTGTAGGTCCCCTTTGGGTACTGGAGGCTGCTCTAAGGTCTCTCCAGAGCTTCTCCCCTCCAGGCTGAACACCCCAACTCTCTCAACCTTTCTTCATTGGAGAGGTATCATTTAAACTTCCTTACTCTACCCACGTTGAAGGATGATGAGACACCTTAATGATATGTAACACAGTTTTCCTAAAAGCTAGAGTAGACCAAATGAGTTTTATCCTGATCATGTGAAGGATATAAAACCATAACTATTTTCATCCCGTGTCCCCCATCTTGGAGACATTTGGGGACATCCCACATTCATCCCATCTCCTCCAGAGAAACAGCTCATTTTTTGTTGTTGTGTTTTGTGGGGCTGAATTGATATGGGAGAAGTTTGTGAGGGTCCTTGGGCGTTTAGCACAATGTATTGGGAAGACTTGGACCCACAAGGTTTAGGGGACCTGCAAGGTTTAGGAGCCACACAAGGATGTGAAGTCAAAGGCAACACCAACAGCACATCTTTGTTGTTGTCCTTCTGGAGCAAGAGCTTAACAGGATCAGAAAACCCATGGACGTGTTGGGGCAAAGGAAAGGAGGAAGCCAAAGATCCCTTATCAAAACTAATCCTGCCTCCAAGGTGCTTCCAACTGTTAGGAGCGGAGCCAAGCTCATCTTCAGAGCTTCACTGCCAAAATTCCCACAAGGACTTATGTGATGAAGGAGGGAACGGAGAGGCCCCCAGTCTTGCAGGGTGTCTGCAAGGGCAGGCTGGGCTCACACCCACCTGGAGAGAGGAGAAGCTTAAAATAGGCACCAGCATATTTTGGCCGAGGTGAAGGACAAATCTACGGGGCGGCTGCAGCTTGAGCTCTGCTGTCAGCGGTGTGCAAGGCATCTGGTACCGCTCGCGAGCTGTTTTTTTTCTTAAGCTTGGCTTATGGGTTTGCCCTTGGGGATATCAAAGAGCGGCTCACAAACACTCCATGGGGGCAATTCCCGCAGCATCCAAGGGGCCCGCTGGGGTTATTTCTGCATGGTGGGTTCCGCCCTGCGACATCATAAACCTTCTTCCAGCAGGGAAAGAGCCGCTAAAATTGCTTAAATGAGACTGAAAGAGAAGATGATATCCCGAGGTAGCATATGGTGGTTTGCAAATGGAGTCATGGGCTCCGGACGATGAATTTCTTCCCAGTCTCACCAGTATGGCGATGTCCCTATAGGATAGCGTGTCCTGGAAATGGGCAAAGTTAAGGAAGAATTAGCGGTGTGCATGGCAGCACAATTATTTCCTTGTTTTGCTGGTGATAATAAGAGCAAGGACAATGTGCAAATGTAGATAAGTATGTTGGAAAATAACTCTACAAGTTGGGGGAGCACCTCCGAGAATGCACCCCTGCTTGGCCCCAAAAGTCACAGAATCCCAGAGTGTCAGGGGTTGGAAGGGACCTGGCAAGCTCATCCAGTGCAATCCCCCCATGGAGCAGGAACACCCAGATGAGGTTACACAGGAAGGTGTCCAGGCGGGTTGGAATGTCTCCAGGGAAGTCCTGAGCCTACTCTGCCCAATAAGCAAAACAAAAGCTTGGGAGATTTCTTTTATTTCGCTGTATTTCCTGAGGTGACCCACATCAACATGACTCAGGGTTTCGGCAGCTCAAGGCAGCGTGATGGGCTCAGGGCGAGCTGTGGGCTGGATGTGACCAGGACTTCTGACCTCAGCCGTGGAGATGCGAATTGATGCCGGGATGAAAGGAGACTGAGATCTGAGCCGTGGAAAGAAAGAGAGAAATCTCCACACCACTGATGCTGATCTCTTGATGCACCTCGAATCCTGGGGCAATTCTGGTCCCCTCAGACCAATAAAGGGCTTGAGGTGCTGGAGCGAGTGGAGAGAAGGGAACGGAGCTGGTGAGGGGCTGGAGCACAAGTGTGATGGGAGCGGCTGAGGGACCTGGGGGTTCAGCTGGAGAACAGGAGCTGAGGGGAGACCTTCTGATCTCTGAACTGCCTGAAAGGAGCTTGGAGCCAGGGGGGTCGGGCTCTGCTCCCCAGGAACAAGCGCCAGGAGCAGAGGAAACGGCCTCAAGTTGCGCCAGGGGAGGTTGAGGTTGGATCTGGGAACAATTTCTTCCCCAAAGGGCTGTGGGGCATTGGAACAGGCTGCCCAGGGCAGTGCTGGAGTCACCAGCCCTGGAGGGCTGGACAGACGGACATGAGGTTCTCAGGACACGGGGTATTGGTAGACCTAGTAGTATTAAATTAGTGTTTGAACTTGGTGGTCTTAAAGGTCTTTTCCAACCACAATGATTCTACGATTCTTCAGATCCTGCAAAAGAAAATAGGGCTTTCCGGTCAAATGTCACATTTATGGGAGGAAATATTTTGTGGAATGAGGGAGCGGCTGTGGGCAGCACGGGCAGGGGTGTCCTTGGAACCACCAGTGTCACCCGGGGTTTTCACGCTGCTTGCTGTCCTGCGGGGCTTTGGTGCATGTTTGACACCTCTAAACAAACTGCATGTTCCATTGTGAAAAAAAAAATACAACCTTACACACGCCCTTATGCTCTGGTTGCGACTGATTAAAAACACAGGTATTACTCACCAGATTTTATCGAGACTTTCTGTATCCTAAAGGGCTTCGCGCGGGCTCCAGATACCTTCACCTGAACTGTGGCTGCAGACTCAGTCTTAGCGCTGTTTAATTTTGATGAACCCTGTTTTCTCGTTTTGAGATGTCTCAGCCATCAGCTTGCATGTCGGTGCTTTGTCTTGTGGAGTCTGCCCAGAAAAAAAAGCCCAATCAATAAAAAATACCGTAAAAGATGGAGAGAAAGAAGTAGCAAGAGATGCGTAATCAAGTGTGTCATGCTTGCCCATGTTGGCTCTGAATTGCTTTAGGATCTCAGCAGATCAGGTTCCTTCAGACCTCAAGCCAACCTAGAGGTTTTTGACACCTTAAAAACACTCAAAGAGCTTTATCAACCAGAGGTTTTCAGATGAAGTTGGGGCTCCACAGCGCTCCGATGCCAGCAACCAGAATAAATAGTGTTCCTACCGCCGCCAGCTCTGAGGTTTTCTCATTTGTTGTGGGAAATAGAGACTGGACGCTCCTGGTTTTGCTGTAATAAAGTAGGAGAAATAATCCTGGCTGGAAAACCGCATGAACTGGTGAGCTGAGCTCTGTAACAGCGGGTGGAGGGTCTACAAGCCACTCTGCAGCAATCGTGGTGGGGAGGAGGAGACTTGACTTGGTTCTCGTGATGTTGCTCGTGCGTCTTCTGGTTGAGCATTAAATGCTCTTCTGGTTGGCGTGCCCTGGTCAATTCTCAGTGCGTAAGTAAGTGCGTGGAGCTGTGATCAGAGCTCAGCTTAATTAAATTTGGATTAATTTGTTATTACCTACCTCCATCCAAGGAGAGCCAGCCGTGTGCCCCATGGAAATGCAACTGCCCTCTAGGAAATGGGACAAAAAGGGAAATACTCTCCTAGAAAAGCTAGAGGTGTGTTACTCTCTACCAAGGGATGGCAAAGCTTTGGCCTAGCAGGGACCTGCCTTACAATGTGCTAATGAACAGAGCAGCTGCCCTTCAAACGAGTGAGTATTCGCTATTAATTAAGCAAAAAAAATCCAATTTGTCAACCATGCAATATTTTTTACTACATATTTTACCATCCAAAGGTGAGGTGCTGCGGAGACTATACAGATGGTAGGCACAAAGTGTTTAGGCTGAGCCTTAGGCTTGGGTTTTCCTTGCTGCTTGTCTCTGTGGGCTTGCAAGTCAGCGAGCAAAGAGCCAGGTCAGTCGAACGTGTTCCTTGTGTTTTCTTTAGAAAAGCCACAAACCCATCCAAATTCCCCTTCAGCTGTTGTGGGAATGGCAGGTTTTTTTTCCTATGACTGTCATTCCTGACTGGATGTATTTTTATTGTATTTTATTTTAAATCAGAAAATGAGTTCCGCCCAGCGCCGCTTCATGCCGAGAGTGCCTCCATTAATATCAGATGGGAAAGGCAGTCCAAACACTCAAAGTGGATATAGTTTGCATTTGAAGGAAGGTTTTGTGTATGAAACCGAGAAACGCTTCCCAGTCTGACACCGGTGATTGATTGCAGTTCTGCTAAAGATTAGCCAGACGTTTTAAGCACCGCAATTATTCATGTTTTCATAGTTAGATGCTATATTTAAGCTGCGTCTAACAACGTATGTACACTGCGTTATGCTGCGACACAGGCCCGGCTCCTGAGCGGGGAAGGAAAATGTGATTGTTTTTATTTGTTATGATTATTATTTCATTTTGCAGGTATATTTTGGGCCGCGTATGCTCTGTAACGTGCGGGCCCAGCGCACACATGATGTCAATTACGGCTGCGCCGCCCTTGGCACCTTTGCAAGGACGGGGGGTGGGAGGTGATGGGGGGGCCTGGGGGGTCCAGACGTGGTGGGTGCAGCTTCTGCTGGGGGTCCTGCAAGACAAAGTGCTCCCAGAAATAACCACGACCCCCAGGACCTCCTGGGGACGTGTGGACCCAACAGCGCAAAGAGTTTTGGTCTCGACGGGTGGGAAGAGGCTGTAGAATAGAATTGATTATTTTTTGTCCTTTTCTGCTGTCGGCAATAGTGGAAACTCAAGACAGGAGCGAATTACAGCATTTCTGGGGATTCCTATAGATGAGCAAAGGGATAATAGTGCGACTTTCGTCGCCATTAATTCAGAAAACAAACTCAGGCGAGCTCTGTGCAATTGTGCTCTTGAACAGCACATCTTGCCCAGCGCTTCATGAGACATCTTCAACATCTTCACCACATCCCTATCTCATTTCCCACCCAAAAGCAAGCAAGGACACACCTTGCAAACCTTCAAACTGCCCCACTTCAAAATGCTTTTAATTTGTATTTTGGGATGAACAGAACTGTCCGAGTACCCAGCGACGCTCCCGATAAATCTTGTCTGATTTCCCACCAGCTCAAGCAAGCAAACTCTGATCTACAGAATTTGGTTTTCTTGAAGGCTTATCCTGCAGATTTTATAGGGAAAAGTGGTGGTTTTGAGCCCCTGGATAATTTCCGAGGGGTCCAGGAAAGGTAACTCAGACAGACAAGCCTCTTGCCAATAAACTTCAATTAATTATTCAAGAGCCTACATCTCTCTCAGCTGAATTTAGAGAGCTCAGCAGATCGAAAAAGAGGTTGAGACTCCCCGGTTTGGGGAGAGAAAACGAGAAACACTGCGAAACATGGTGGAAAAGCCGACCTTACGACGTGTTTCATTTTAGGAAGGGTGGATGACAGCGTGTTTACTGCTGCGAGGTACAGGCTCGGAGGTTCGTCGGGGCATTTATCATTGAGATTTGTAGCTTACGGCGGAGCTTGGAGTCAACATCAAAACTCCTACTGTTTCCGCTAAAGAATAGGATTTACAGTTTTCTCGTTGCTTACTAGTGCCTTGAAAAATCAGAAGACAAAACCAAACCTGCAAAATAGATGGTGGTGATGGTGCTGGTAATTAATATGGGTGTTGCAGGGCTCAGCGGTGAATGGGTTAATTCAGTGTGCTCATGCTCTGGCATGTCAGTGGAATTCCTTGATGGAGCTGATGGTGTAATTGAGTACAGGTGATTTTTTTTTAATATGGATATGTATTGTTTTTATTCCATTTTCAGATGATTTATAACTTTGGAGTGTTACAGCTGTTTAGACTATAGAAAAGTTTGTCTTCTCGTGCACTCACCTCCCATATGTTACAATATTAATAACTCTCTGTGTTACTAAGGGTAATTCATTATTTTTCCCCCAAAAAACCCAACGCTCTGCAGACGACAAACCATGCAAAACAACTGTCGGGTGTCCCGCAGCCTCCTACTCCCACCGCAGCTTTGAGAAAAGGTGAAGCCCAAAGAAATGATGGCAAAGGAGAACGTGAAGCGCGAGACCAGCTCAGATCTATTAGTGTTAATGAGCTGTGAAGGTTGTTAAGCCGCAGTGATGAGCTCCGCGTTACATGGGCGGCCTTTGTGGGAATCGCGCCTGGTCCATGTTAATGGCCTCGGCTGTGGGGATTTCCTGGGGCTGCCAAACCCGTCATGCTGGGATGTCCCAGGAAAAGGAGCTTTGAGCCCATCTTAACACCGCTGTGCAGCCACACATTAACTACTTCCCATTTAAACAGGGTTTGGGGATTTACCAGGGCTGCCGAGCTGTTTGCAGAGGATGACATTTGCCATCCCCGTGCTTTCTAAAATCAATTTAACCTCCTGTTAACGGCATCACCGTCCCTGGAGGTTTGAACAGATGAAGGTGAGGTTCTCAGGGACATGGGGCAGTGCCAGGGGTGGGTTAATGGTTGAACTCAGTGATCTTGAGGGTCTCTTCCAACCAACGTGATTCTATGATTCTGTGATCACTAAAGCCCAAAATCTTCCATGGACAGTGTGGACAGTGGGATGGCAAACTTGACTCCAGCCTTGCCCCGTTTCCGATAAGTTTTCCTTGGGAAGGAGCAAATCCCTTTGCAGCTCCTGCAAATTTGGTCCTGGATGCTGTGATTCAGGCAGCATCACCTTGCGTTCATTTTATACTGGGGAGGAGATGCTCGGCATCTTCTTTCCAGTGGTACCCAACGCAGTGCATCAAACCCAATCCCTGTATCCTTTCCGTTCAATCCCCATATTCATTCCTATCAGTCCCTGTATTCTTTCAATCCCTATATTCTTTCCTATCAATCCCTATATTCTTTCCATCCCTATAATATTCTTTCCTATCAATCCCTATATTCTTTCCTATCAATCCCTATATTCTTTCAGTCCCTATAATATTCTTTCCTATCAACACCTATATTCTTTCCTATCAATCCCTATATTCTTTCAATCCCTATATTCTTTTCTATCAATACCTATATTCGTTCAATCCCTATATTCTTTCCTATCAATCCCTATATTCTTTCAATCCCTATATTCTTTCCTATCAATACCTGTATTCGTTCAATCCCTATATTCTTTCCTATCAATCCCTATATTCTTTCAATCCCTATATTCTTTCCTATCAATCCTGTATTCTTTCAATCCCTATAATATTCTTTCCTATCAATCCCTATATTCTTTCCTATCAATCCCTATATTCTTTCAATCCCTATATTCTTTTCTATCAATACCTATATTCGTTCAATCCCTATATTCTTTCCTATCAATCCCTATATTCTTTCCTATCAATCCCTATATTCTTTCAATCCCTATATTCTTTTCTATCAATACCTATATTCGTTCAATCCCTATATTCTTTCCTATCAATCCCTATATTCTTTCCTATCAATCCCTATATTCTTTCAATCCCTATATTCTTTACTATCAATACCTATATTCATTCAATCCCTATATTCTTTCCTATCAATCCCTATATTCTTTTCTATCAATCCCGATATTCTTTCCTATATCTCACACCACGCTGCCTGCGAGCAAGCTGCCAGAAAAAAAAAACCCTTCAGATCCACGTGTTGCTTTGGCTCTGCAAAGGGAACAAGTGTAATTTATGACGCCGAGAGCCACTATTGTCAGGATTTCAAAATACAGCACATGTTAGGCTTGGAAAGTTGCTTTTTTGTTCTTGCAATTAAAGCAGCACATAAATATCCGACAGATGAGGTGCTCTGGGCTCGCTGAGTTATGGCCGCGGCTTGTAGGAATCAGTCGAGCAGGCATTGATATACTGGTATTTTCTATGCTAGGATTTATATTTCTTGGTTTGTTAAAGCTACTGTACATTTGTGTTTAAGGTTAAGGTTTAGTTCTGGGCAACCTGCTAAGAAATGTGAATTGTTACCATGAACTCCACTTGGCCTTTCGGCTTTGTTGACAGAAATTTAGTCCACATAGACAAAAGGGAGGAAAAAAACTTACGAAAAATGAAGCAGGTGAGGTCATTGGGAGTTGAAATGAGCCTGAAGCACGTTCGTGTTGGGAACAAAGCTGCAATGAGGCCAGCGATGGCCGAGGCGTCCGCGGAGGAGCATGGCTGAGCCCTTTATTCAAAGGAAAGGGGAAAGAAGGGTATTTAAAGAAGTGAAAATAAGAATAAAACCAAGTGCACACAGGTGACACCCTCCAGGGTCTGGCAGTGTTGACCTGGCTCAGTTTTGCTGGGAGATATGGGGCTGGTTTGTATTCCCCACGGCATCGTCCCCACGGTGCCACCGTAGAGTCCCCTTGGTCCGTCTGCCAGGCCAGGCGGCAAGTGGAGCAGGCAGCAAATGTTCTTGGTGTGTGTGTGGGTGCCGGGGAACGGAGGATTGGGTATTGAGAACAATTTATTCCTGAAAAGCGCTGTTGGGCATTGGAACAGGCTGCCCAGGGCAGTGCTGGAGTCACCATCCCTGGAGGGCTGGACAGACGGACATGAGGTTCTCAGGACATGGGGCAGTGCCGGGGTGGGTTATGGTTGGGCTCCATGACCTTGAGGGTCTCTTCCAAACAAAATGATTCTATGATTTTATGAAAGCCAAACCATAAAACCCCTGGTGACCTTGGCACACCAGGAGGGACCTTCCAGTGCTGCACTGGTTGTCATCGAACCTTCAGTGTGGGTCCCCAGGTGTTGGTGGCTGCACGTCAGGCTTTTCACAGAATCCCAGAATCCCAGAATGTCAGGGGTTGAAGGGACCTGGAAAGCTCATCCAGTGCAATCCCCCCATGGAGCAGGAACACCCAGATGAGGTTACACAGGAAGGTGTCCGGGCGGGTTGGAATGTCTGCACAGAAGGAGACTCCACAACCCCCTGGGCAGCCTGGGCCAGGCTCTGCCACCCTCACCCCAACAAGTTTCTTCTCATATTTAAATGGAACCACCTGCGTTCCAGTTTGAACCCATTGCCCCTTGTCCTACCACTGGGGACCGTTGCTGGGGATACACAAGGACCTGGAGCAAAATCCATCCAGCAAGGCTTGGTGACACCTTGGGGGTTTCGCCTCGGGGGACCTGCACTGTGGTGGGAGCTGCTGGTGGGACACAGGATGGTCTTTGGTGTCACCTGGTCCCAAATCAACACCAAGCAGCATCAATTTGTAGCCAGGAGGTTGAAGGAGCTGGAAAACCGAGCCTGAATTTGTTGCTTTGTGGTCGTACCGTGTTGGCATTTGGCGTCTCAGAGCAGACCTGGCACCTCCAGGAATTGCTTCCGAGAAGGTGCAAGAGACCTGATGGGGTAGAAACATCTCACTCACCCCCAGCTCTGGGAGGGTGATTTGTGCCCTGAAGCAGATAGTTTGGGAATCCTTCTAAAACCATTTACTTTGCGTCTCCGTGATACATTCATGCCCAGCTGTGGTTTGTACGTCACACAAGCGTGTTACATCCGTAGAGCTAACGAGAATGGGAAGATATCTATCTATCTATCTATCTATCTATCTATCTATCTATCTATCTATCTATATATATATATATATATATATAAAATAAAGTTTTAAAAGCTTCATGCTGAAAAGTCACCACTTTTTATATATTGTAAAATATTCTGTAAAACTAAAGCAGGATTTAAGTGATTTGATCCAAGCTCCATAAACTTCAGTTGAGGGCTGTAATGATAAACGGCCGAGGAGCCCAGGATTTTGCAGGTTGTGCTTAGATTAAGACATGGATTTGTGCTGTATTTCCAATCCTTATCTATGCTGTAGGAGAGCGCTGAGGTTTGGGGTGAAGTTTTCCCGGGAATTGATTTTTAAATGAGACTTTCCCCATTATTTTGGGTGCTGCGGGTGTGCTTGTTGCTGAAGCAGGTGAGTGGTGGGATCCCTGCCATGCTCAGGTCCATGGTGGTTTCCTATAAGGGTCCCTACCTCCTGCTGGCCAGCAAACTCTTGTGAAACTGCCCCACACCGCTGGCTGGATACACAATGGGGTGGAAACACTCAGTGCAAATTAAGGATGAGTCTTCTCTGTGCCCCTGCGTCCACCCTTTGAGCCTCAGATCTGCCTTGCACGGCTTCCTCAGCAGGAGATGGGACCCAAAGTCTTTGCGTCTTTATACATCTGGGAGAAACAGTGCAAATATTTATTGCATTTCTGTTTGGTTTCCACATCCTCGGCGTTACCCGGCATCTCCGCCTGCCTCGCTCTGTTCGGATTGCAAAATACTTGGGTATTTCACAGAATCCCAGAGTGTCAGGGGTTGAAGGGCCCTGGAAAGCTCATCCAGTGCAATCCCCCCATGGAGCAGGAACACCCAGATGAGGTTACACAGGAAGGTGTCCAGGCGGGTTGGAATGTCTGCAGAGAAGGAGACTCCACAACCCCCTGGGCAGCCTGGGCCAGGCTCTGCCACCCTCACCAGGAAGAAGTTTCTTCTCAAATTTAAGTGGAACCTCCTGTGTTCCAGTTTGCACCCACTGCCCCTTGTCCTGTCACTGGTTGTCACACGGAAGAGCCTGGCTCCATCCTCCTGACACTCCCCCTTTCTATATTGATCCCCAGGAATGAGTCCCCCCTCAGTGTCCTCTTGTCCAGCTCCAGAGCCCCAGCTCCCTCAGCCTTTCCTCACACGGGAGATGCTCCACTCCCTTCAGCATCTTGGTGGCTGCGCTGGACTCTCTCCAGCAGTTCCCTGTCCTGCTGGAACTGAGGGGCCACAGCTGGACACAAGATTCCAGGTGTGGTCTCCCCAGGGCAGAGCAGAGGGGCAGGAGAACCTCTCTGACCTAATGACCACCCCCTTCTAACCCACCCCAGGTACCATTGGCTTCCTGGCCACAAGGGCCCAGTGCTGGCTCATGGTCACCCTGCTGTCCCCAGGACCCCCAGGTCCCTTTCCCCTACACTGCTCTCTAATAGGTCATTCCCCAACTTATACTGGAACCTGGGGTTGTTCCTGCCCAGATTCAAGACTCTACACTTGCCCTTGTTATATTTCATTAAATTTTCCCCACCCAACTCTCCATCCTGTCCAGGTCTCTGATGGCAGCACAGCTTCCAGTGTCACCACTGCTCCCAGCTTGGTGTCATCAGCAAACTTGCTGACAGTCACTCAATTCCCTCATCCAAGTCATTGATGAATATATTGAATAATACCGGCCCCAGCACTGACCCCTGAGGCACTGCACTGGATACAGGCCTCAGCTGGACTCTGCCCCATTGACCACGACTCTCTGGTAGGGCAAAATACTTGGGTTTTCCCTGAGCAGCCACCTTTTGTGCTGCATCAAGTAGCTGGTGGAGACCTTGATTTGTATGGGCAGAGGATGTTTCAGTTGTGTTTTCAGGTTTCTTTAAAAAGGGAATAAAACCAGGAGTTTGATGTCTTTTGGAGGCTGCTTGTAGGGTTTTATGGTTTCGGTGCTTTGAGCCTGTTTGGAGCTGGACGAACACCTCTCCCGAGGTGCCTGCAAATGGCAGATAGAATACTGCAGTAATACATCGCTTTTTGGGGTTTTTTTCCCTTGTGTTTGAGGTCCTGGGTGTCCAACTGACCCAACCACAGGCTAGAAGGTCTAGAAGGGATGTGGAGAGATCTCTTTGACAAGAGATATTAATTACTGCACCCAAGCCATTTGCGACAATCTCCTGTCTCTCTCTTCTTTGCAAACACCCCGATGATGGGGAGTCTTGTGCTCCCCTGCACCATCTGTCCTCGCTCACTGCTACCAAAGCTTTTCTACTGTTGAACATCAGCGTTAGTTGGTTTTAATTTAAGCATGTCATTCCCTGGGGCTCCTTGGGGCAGGTGTATTTATCCCTTCATCTGTATAGTTGTTTTTTCCTTTGTTTTCTTGTCATCATTGCTGTCCTCTTCCCTTTCGCATCAACATCTCCAAAAGCTGACGCACGACTCCAGCTGCGGAAGATGAGGATTGACTCTCATGTGTCTCGCGGGCCTGTTGCTCACCGCAGACAGCTTGCTTTTAATTTGTGGGTCGTTATAATCGTTAGAGACTCTTCCTGCGCTGCTGGAACCACATGAGGGTTTGCACGGGTGGGAAATGCCCATCGGTGGGATGCAGAGCTCCGCTCACCACACATCTCTTCCCAGCAAGGCTTTCAGGTGCCACCAAATATCGATCTCCCGTGCACAAGAGACGTGTTGCAGGTTGTGCACGAGCCTCGCTGGGCACCTGTGTGACATCCTGGAGGGGTCTCCTCCCTGTTCCCCGCCAGCATCACACAAATGTGCTTTTCTCCTTATTTTCTGTGCTGAAGAAGCACAAACTCTTCCAGGCAAGGTTTTCTATGTATTCACACCTCGTGCTCGCTGTAGGGACTGATGCTCCTTGGCCAGCACTTGCAGAACCGACACCTTGGTAAAGCACAAATCCTGCCGTGAACTTGCTCCTCGTGAGCTGAATTAAAAACCAAACCACTTTGCTGGCTTGTTCGGGGGCCTTTTAAGCACTGAGATAGATGTAGCGCTCGCTGGCCCACAGCCCTCAGCTCCATTCCAACAGGAGAGGGGTCAAACGAATTACAGAACATCTAGAACAACCCATTCCCTGCACACAGGGAAGATATTTGGGCCCTACTAAAGTGCTAAAGGAGATTTCAGCCAGTCCCCCCTTTGCACAGAGGACACATCCCTCTCTTCGCTGCTTATTGTTTGCCACAACCGAGCAGGACCAAGCACATACTTCTCTTTTCCGAGTCCAAAATGATGTAGTTTTGGTTCTCCCGCTGGTTTGTGCCCATGTTGGTGATGGTGTGCTTGACACTTCTCTCTTCCCCCTCGTCCATCCGTCCTCTCGGAGCTGCTGCTGCTCTTCCGAGCCCCCAGAGAGAGAAATAAATTGTGCAGAAACAAATTCCACACATACAAATTCCCCTTGGAAACCCGCCCTGCCTGCTTTATAATTAATGCTGCTATTGTTCTCCTCTTTCTGTATATTTAGATGGCCTTTTTGTTTAAAGTTGATTACTCACTGCTCCTTTGAGTGTCTCTCAGGGGAGGGAAATGGATGATATTTCAACAGTGGATCGGCCACAATATGTACTAAATAAACAGACTTGCTAAAAACACCAGAAAGGCCCCTTTGTCCTGTTGGATAGTAAAAAGCAGGGGGGGAAAATCTCCTAGAAGGATGCTGGCAAGGATAACTTATCTATGAGATCTCCTATTGCTATGATTGTACCGGAAAGTGACCTAAATTAAACACTTCCACCCTTCACCGGTCACCTAAAATGTCACCCCAGCTTTAAAGGCTTAGCAGATGGTATCATCTTAAGTATTCCCAGTATCGGCCAAGGCCGTGCTGGGCAAGATCTCGGTGTTCGTCCGTGTTAACACACCGTGCGAGAGCTTATGTCAAGCGTCAGAATAATCAGTCGCACATGGCTATCGATTAAATGACAATTTTCCCTCCTAACAAAATTGATCTTGGCTTTGGATTTAGCGAGCCCGGCCCCGGCTACGAGTTTGTTCAGTTATTTAACTTTAATGATCAAGTTGCCCTTTTTTCTGTATAAGTAATTTGATTTCAGAGGCTTTGGATGCGGGGAGGAAACCGGGGATGGGTAAACACCCAGCAGCGCTGGGGAAGGGCCGAGTGACCTCCAGTCATCCCGGATCCCTCCCTGATATTCATTCCAACCCTGATTTTGGGGGGATTTGAGGGAATCACCAGCATTTTAACCCCCACCTGATAAGGACCACATAGAGCGTATCTGCCTGAACTTGAGTCACGATGCTGGTTTGCAGCGTAGATGCTGTGCAAGCTCCCAATGTCAATGAGAAGCTCCACCAGCGTGTGGCTGGTTATACTTTCCATTTCTCCTTGACCTCCCTGTCTGAGTGGAAACGAGTTGTGGAGCTGTTAAGTGGAGGCGATGACCTGGGTTCAGCCCTTGCCGTCGGCTCCCGACGCAAGTGATGTGCTCAGATAGATGCGATGGTGTCAGATGGTGGCGTTTCCACCGGGGAGGCTCTTCGAACTTTATCAGACTCGGCCTGCTGAGGAGCAATCTCGATTTATTATTAACGACCGGGTAAAACAATATCATAAATGGCTGCGAAAATCTTGCATCCCGTTGGACGCGGGGTTATACGCTGCTGCTTTTCGGAACTGAAGTTCAACGCTGGGTTAATTGCTTTTGGTCTGTAGTTATCTCTGGCGCATCCTATCAATGTTATATGATCAATAAATAAACTCGGAAGAAAATTTAAGACATCTGTATGGACAAAAATATTGGGTATGAAATCATAGTAAAATCTGCTTGGCAAAAGAGGCCGTTAAAGCAAGATTAGTTTTCGCGAACAACATCGCGGCGTGTTTGGAAATGCTTGCTGAGAAGGAAAGCGGCCGCGGGAGTCGAGATGATTAGGGGACCCTTGAATAAAGCTGCAATAAAGCATCCCAAGGCACATCAGGACGCAAATTTATGGCAAAGCAGCCGTAAAAACCAGGAGCTGAGCTCCTTCTACCTGGCCCAACGTAGCTTCATGAGGTTCAAACCTCCTTTTTCAATTAATGGATTAACTGTTGGATTTATGTGCTGGGGCTCGGGCATCACACAGAGCAGGCTGGACCGGAGGACGTTGCTCTTGTTTTCCATCTCTGTTGTTTCTCTCCAGGCTTCTTGGACTCAAAGGGTTTTTCTTTGAGAGCAAAAGCCCGGTCTTAACCTCCTGTCTAACCCAGTTATCGACTCGGTTTACTCAACAGCATGTGAAGTGCTGCAAACGCGTTGTCGATGCGGAGAAGGAGCTTTGAGCTGTAATGTAGAACAGAAGGGGAAAGCGCAGTAGGCTGAGATTAGTCGCTGAGGCCCTGCAAAGCCAGACAGAATGGTGATGCTTTTCTGGGTGCCGAGAGGACGGACGAGCTGAAAACCAATAGAAAAACCCAAAAAATAGGAGAGAAAAATCCATTCAGTCCTGCTTCTTATTTTGTCCCATCAAGCAAGAACAAGGTAACGAAGCTAAAGACTCTTAAACTGAAAGGAATGGGAGCTTGAATCCTAACAAAGTTACATGCTTTCCTCCCAGGTGTTGTGGTTTTCTGTTTCTTCCCTGTTTAAAGGATCCAGAGTGAAAATCATAATTGTCTCTCAGCTTTTTACTGGGCAAAACTGCATTTAATCCTTGCTGGTGCCTGTGCAGGCTGCAGGTTTCTGACCCATCCCGTGTGCCCTCCGCGTAACTCCCATCAAAGGCGATACACAATCTTTCCAAGATGCTGGGAGAACAATTAATAAATTGCATTGAATAGAATTACATGAGCCCCACAACAGAAAAATGGATTATTTACGGCCCCCCAGGCGCCCTCCCCGGTCCCTGCGGCGGCCGTAACCTCGCAGGAACACTCACTTTACAGTTCCACGACGGGGTCAGATCCAGTGTTGAAACAGGATTAAATACCAAAGGCAATCTCGAAATAACGTTAGTATGAGCAAACCTTGATAAAAATCACGGAAACTTGGAGCTCAGAGCTCTCCCAGCCCCAAACCAGCCCAGCGCAGCCGGCATCGCTGTGTGCCGGGCGACTGCGTCTCCCAACGCGTTCGCCTTGAGAATTAGGAGGTTAAATGACTTTTTTTGTTTAATTTAGGAAGATTAAGGATGGATTCAGGTCCTACACCTTGGGAAATACCTTGAATTGCTAGCCAGGAACATCTCTGTGTAGAGTATTGCTTCTGGGCAGGAACAACCCCAGGTTGGGGAATGACCTGTTGGAGAGCAGTAGGGGAAAGGGACCTGGGGGTCCTGGGGACAGCAGGGTGACCATGAGCCAGCACTGGGCCCTTGTGGCCAGGAAGGCCAATGGTACCTGGGGTGGGTTAGAAGGGGGTGGTCAGTAGGTCAGAGAGGTTCTCCTGCCCCTCTGCTCTGCCCTGGGGAGACCACACATGAGCTTTCCAGGGCACTTCAACCCCTGACACTCTAGGATTCTGTGATTCCGTTGCCTCAGTTGTCCATCTTCACGTGGATGCTGATTTTCTATCTTACGTCCTTTATTCAGCTCTTAAATGTGGATGGCTGTAGGCTGGTGTGGCCACCTATAGATGAACCTCGTGGTGGCTGTGCACAGGATGCCTTGGTCAGGGCTGTTGTCTTGATCATGGTGCGGGGTCAGTAGCTAATTATTTGCCCTCCTCCATCTCTGGTTTGTGTCCTCTTCTATTCTTGAATTTGCCTTTGCATTTGGTATTGCTTAATGCTGGAGAGCCCAGTTGCACCAGTGTTGGGAAGGTAATGAATCAGCTGAGAAAAAGAGGTAGAATTTAATTACAGTCCTAGAGAAGGTGATGGAGGGATGATGGTTGAAGATGGCTGCTTAGATTGGATTAACAGATTGGATAACCCTGCCAGGAAAATGGAAACCCCATTATTTAACATGCTCAGATGCTTTTTATTTTTTCTGGAGAAACAGAGAAGAGACCAGAAGAACTGGATTTGTCCATATCTGGACTCTTCTAAAGAAATATGGGTGTGATAGATGATTCCCAGATCAGCATAATAAACGCCATAAATCCCAGGTGGGCTGTTGGTGCAGAGGAGGATGCTTGAATGAACATGGGACACCAGCTCAGGCCATGGTAGGTACCTCCAAACACACGTGGTGGGCTTGTGTTGCTGGCAATGGACTTCATTGGCAATGACATTTTAGTGATAGATGTTCAAGATTCAGATGGAAACACCATTTTTCACCCCAGCTTTAAACATTGCAGACTCAGTATAGTGGTTTAATTGATGCTTTTGAGGAATTTGGGAGCTTTTCCGGGGTGTTCCTGCCGCGTCTCTGAGTGTAGCAGAGGATTTCTGGAGACCAGGGCGAGCACTTGGAAGGTATTTCCACAGAAAATTGCAAAACTAAATCAACTCTGCATGCCAGTAGCTCTATTATGATGAAATGCATTGAACCAAAAAGTTCAGCGTTCTTGGAAGCTTTTCTTGTGGTCAGTGCCAGAGATTTCTGATTAATAAGGAAAACAGGATGGCTTCCTCCCTCCGAGGTGCTGGGATTAAGAAAATGAAGCAATAAGGATGAGGAAAAGCCTGGAGCCAGAGGATATAATGGTAGCAAAAGAAAGGAGAATAATAAAAAGTGCACATAAAAAAATACTAGGGGGGAAAGTGGTTTCAAAAAGGTGGTGGGAGCCTTCTCGGAGGAGGTTGGTTCAATGTCCTCTTGAAGATGCACAGTTGATTCACTGAGCATCCTTTCCAACCCTGATAAATATGTGAAGGAGAGGAAATACCACTGTCTTGGCACTGTTAGGAAGTCTGGCTTGGTCAGCTCACCGTTGTTGGGATTCTGTAGTGTCTAAAAGAGCTGAGCTCTTCTCTTATATGGTCTTGTCTTCTTTAGCGGGCCATCTGCTTTGAGGAAACATGGTAGATCATTGCCTCAAGGAGCTGTGGAGTCTCCATCTCTGGAGATACCTAAAACCCAGCTGATGGCCTCAAGTTGCAGCAGGGGAGGTTGAGGTTGGATCTGGGGAACAATTTCTTCCCCAAAGGGCTGTGGGGCATTGGAACAGGCTGCCCAGGGCAGTGCTGGAGTCAACATCCCTGGAGGGTTGGACAGACGGACATGAGGTTCTCAGGACATGGGGCAGGGACAGGGGTGGGTTATGGTTGGACTCGATGATCTTGAGGGGCTTTTCCAACCAAAACGATTCTATGATTCTGTGTCCTGAGCAATCTGCAGCTCCCATTTCTTGAGCTGGGACCAAGTGCTCTCCAGGGATCCCTCCAGCCCCAGACACTCTGTGATTCTCCACGTTTACAACTGTCAGGACTCTACCTCCCCGTTTGTATTTGTGATTGACCCTTGTAAGTATTAAACTGAACGAAGAAGAACCACGTAAGCCTCATTTTCTTGAGGAACCCATCCATAAAGGAAGGAAGTTGGGAAGGTAGGAGAGAAAAGCAGAGTGGTTTCTTCTACATTTCACACATTGTCATGGGGACGAGGGGACGAGCCTGGTGGCCGCACAAGCCGCCGATGCACCAAGCCCTGAGTCACGGGGGGGTTTTATTAACTTGAGCAAGAACAAAGTTGTACCCAAAGGCATTTTGATGCTGTGCAGACATTTACAGAAGGAAATCTCTGTTTTCTGACTGTCCCGTGTCCCTGCCAACTTAATCCCATCACCCTCCGCTCGAGGACTTTTTTCTTTATAAACGTAGTTCGATAATGAAACAGAAACACATGTTGTGTTTTGTTTTGTTTTATTTTGGTTTTTTATTCCAAATACCATGATAATTTAAAAAAGGCCTTTTTCATTAGACGTTATATACACAAGGGCTACAGATTACAAGTGCAGAAAATTAAACTGTAAACTCTACAGTGAGGCCTTGGGGGGTGGGAGTAATGGGAGACGTGAGCCCCCCGCTCTCGCTGGAGAAGACCCACCTCCTTTCCCCCCCCCCACCCGCAAGCCAAGGCTCAGATCCTTATCACCTTTAAATTATATTCCTAACTTATATATATATATATATATATATATTCCTAACTTATATTCCCACTGCCAGGACAGCAGAGTTAGCAATATAATTAATTTAATCCTTTCTCTCATCCTAGATCTTAATTAATATTAATCGTTGCAATAAATCTGTCTCTGCTGAACCCATTCAGGGGCTGAATTCCATGGCTGTGGCAGCAGGTCCAGGTCCAGCAGCATCCTTCTGAGTGTTCTCTATAAACTGGGTTTTGCCTCCTTAAGCCCCCAGGGAACTACACGAGGTTTCTCTCCCATGACGTGCGCTGTGCCCCCGTTCTCCCAGCACACTCCATAATCCTCCCTCGCCCCCTCTTTTAAAAGGACCTTGAGCTGAAAACACCCCATGCCCTTCACTACTTGATTTCTCCTCACAGTTATAGCTCCTTACTTGTCTGGGATACGTCAAATATAGATTAACCATAGATGGTTTGGGTTGGAAGGGACCTTTAGAGGTCATCTTGTCCAACTCACATATCTTTTGATATATTTATATGATATATAATGCTATATATAATAATATAGACTATAGAATGGCACACAATTATATTACGTTATATATAATTTAATATAATATTCTATAGAGCATAATATATCTAGTCCAATCCTTTCCAAAGGAAAACAAGTGCCAGGCGAGTTGCTGGTGAGTTTAGCCCGTGCGATTCCCCCTCCGCTCCTCCCGACCCTTTTCGAACTCATTGCAGGACTTTGCTGAAATTTCACACGGGGTGGACGGTTATTATATTACTACAGGTTTAATAGAAATGGGATAAGAGGGGAAGTCCAGCAAGCGCCGTCCCTCACGCTTCGTTACACCCGGATTTTATAGATGGGATAAGGATCAAGCGGGGTTGACCATCCTTGTACCAAAGCCGATCAATCACAAGATGTAGATTTAGCTAAAGCCACGCTTGCTTAATTTGGTGCTCACCAAACCACTTGTATAAAATAGGACACGGTCCTTTTCCTAAGCCCCTGGCTGACTCTAAATGACTTGAGCCTTAAGTCCCGTGTGGTCTAATTAATCTTTTCCTTTTGAAGGAGTTGCCAGTTTTTGGCATCTCTGGGCTTTATTTGCTCATCTTTAGTTGCTGGAGCGTTTTAGGGCTTAGCTCGCCCACAACAGCACCATCCCTGTGTAGGATAATGACTGTGCCGCAATATTTCTCACAGCTTCTTTATATTCTTTGCAACTTCGTCGTGGCCACTTCTCCCACCCGGTGTCTTCATCTGCAGAAAGCTCGTATTTTTTTCCCCTTTAGCTGTTTTCTATGTCCCCCCAGGTTGTGAAAACCGTGCTCATGAGGTCACGGTGGGTGAGGAACAGGAGATCTGCTGTAGCCCTTTTGGTGGCTCCTTCCTTTAGGTCAAGAGAGGTTCTCCTGCCCCTCTACTCTGCCCTGGGGAGACCACACCTGGAACATTGTGTCCAGTTGTGGCCCCTCAGTTCCAGCAGGACAGGGAACTGCTGGAGAGAGTCCAGCGCAGCCACCAAGATGCTGAAGGGAGTGGAGCATCTCCCGTGTGAGGAAAGGCTGAGGGAGCTGGGGCTCTGGAGCTGGACAAGAGGACACTGAGGGGGGACTCATTCATGGGGATCAATATGGAAAGGGGAAGTGTCAGGAGGATGGCGCCAGGCTCTTCTCAGTGACAACCAGTGACAGGACAAGGGGCAATGGGTTCAAACTGGAACACAGGAGGTTCCACTAAATTTGAGAAGCAACTTGTTGGGGGTGAGGGTGGCAGAGCCTGGCCCAGGCTGCCCAGGGGGTTGTGGAGTCTCCTTCTGTGCAGACATTCCAACCCGCCTGGACACCTTCCTGTGTAACCTCATCTGGGTGTTCCTGCTCCATGGGGGATTGCACTGCATGAGCTTTCCAGGGCCCTTCAACCCCTGACACTCTGGGATTCTGGGATTCCCAGGGGCAGGTGGGACAATGTGTAACATTTACACCCATCCACGGTGCAAGAGGAGGAGAATACCAAATGCCCGAGATTCTCTGGGCTGCTGAAAGCAGTGTGATTTTCCACCTTGCACATCTCATTGTCTTTTCACTTCTGCTTTAGGCATTAGATCAGGTCTCCGAGCGGGGAGATGATTAATAACCCATACCATTCCCATCTCCGCTGGCGTTTCTTTGTAAGTCTTCTCAATCTACGAGGATTTTTTAAATTTTTCATTTTTTACTTCACTCAGTATTCCTAGAGATCAGTTGTACAATCTACTATTTAAATCTGCTCATTTTCAAGCAGATCTGTGTTGTCTGGAGGCTTTGCTGCCCGTTCTGGGGCCGGTGCGGATGTAGGTGGGCAGAGGTTACTCATCTATCGGCAGAAGGTCACGGACCCGCAGACTAAATAAGTGATGAGATGTCATGAAAACTCTGTATTTGAGCGCAAGGCAAGTTCAGCACATGCCACGAGCTCACTCGGCTTTTATTTATTTTTAATTCATTTTTCTTTCTTTTTGAATTCAGTAGCTAATTCATCCATGTGTCCGTCTCAGGGGACCACGGGTTTTCTGGGCCGTTCAGAAAACAAGCCCTTTTTAAAGAGAGAAAGGTATCAGACACAGCCGGTGGTTCGGAGAGGAAAATCTCGAGGCAAGAGGAAGAAATGTGGGAGAAAGCATTAGGGCAGGAATGAAAAATGAGGCTTGTTAGCAGTAGAGATGAGCAGCGGCACAGAAAGAGGGATTTCTGTGCAGAATTTTGACATTGCATGGAGGTTTCAGGGGTGTGAGAAGCGCTTTGTGCCCAACTTCTCTTCTGAGGTTCTATGTGCAGGTTTTCTGCTGAATCTACTCCAGAGCAGGGTGGATTTTGCTGGAGGTGGATCCTGCTCTTCACGTCTGATTTACAGCAAAGCTCTGGGGAGGCAGCAACCGCCGACTCCGGGCTGGTTCTCCAAAGCTCTCAGGTTCACCAAAGGGTGAGAGCAATCCCGCTGAGTGGAAATTGTAGTATCGCCGGCAATTGGAAATGAAACCCTGCGCGCGATTGCCTCCGGGGATGGGCGAGTAATTCTATCCCGTGTGGATCAAGAGATGGGAAGAGGTTGGGTGTAGAGGCAGCCAGACGCGTCTTTCTGACCGTATATTCCCAGGTTAAGAGGCCTCTCTGCCTTTTCTCTCGCAACGTGCTCATACCCCGTTCTTCCCTTTTCTCTAAAGTTATTGATATGCATGTATTGCCTTTGATAGGCGTCCTCTGGCTTTGCTGAACACCCTGTTAGTGGTTTATTTCCTTCCCATAATAATGCTGTCAGCTTTCCCTTTCCTTTCCTTTCCTTTCCTTTCCTTTCCTTTCCTTTCCTTTCCTTTCCTTTCCTTTCCTTTCCTTTCCTTTCCTTTCCTTTCCTTTCCTTTCCTTTCCTTTCCTTTCCTTTCCTTTCCTTTCCTTTCCTTTCCTTTCCTTTCCTTTCCTTTCCTTTCCTTTCCTTTCCTTTCCTTTCCTTTCCTTTCCTTTCCTTTCCTTTCCTTTCCTTTCCTTTCCTTTCCTTCCCTTCCCTTCCCTTCCCTTCCCTTCCCTTCCCTTCCCTTCCCTTCCCTTCCCTTCCCTTCCCTTCCCTTCCCTTCCCTTCCCTTCCCTTCCCTTCCCTTCCCTTTCCCCTTTCCCCTTTCCCCTTTCCCCTTTCCCCTTTCCCCTTTCCCCTTTCCCCTAATTAACATTCAGTGCTTTAATTACATGGTACCTTCTGCCACGGGTGCAAGTGCAGTGGTTGCAGGTGGAAGTTTTCCCTGGAAGGAGCCGTGGTCTGAAGGAGCCAGGTGGGACCTGGCTGGGGACACCAGCTTTGTCTGCTGGGGACAGCACACAAACTGGTTCCATTGGTTTTGTGTTGGTTGCACTTTCTCTTCCCAACATGAGCCTTAGAATCACAGAACAGTTTGGGTTGGAGGGACCTTCCCAGCTCCCCAGTGCCCCCCTTGCCATGACAGGGACATCTTCACCAGCTCAGGTTGCTCAGAGCCCCCGTCCAGCCTGGCCTGGGATGTATTGAGATACACGACTGTGACCCATGACTGTCACACCCGTGTCGCTTTGCTGATGTTTTTCTGGGCAAGCTTGGATGGAGGACAAAGTGCCTTGAGAACCACCTGCTACCCCATCCAGCCTGGGACACGGAAGGGCTAGAATTGCTCTTATCTTGTGATCCTATGTCAAGAGTTTGGAAAGGACACTTATTAGTGCCACCACAAGTTCCTTTTCTTTGGGTTGTGACCCTCAGGGTTGGGATTGAGACCTCAAAATGCAGCGGGGCTTTCAAGTCCAGGTTTTGTTATCGTAATAACAACGGAGAGGCTTGGGCTGGCAGATGGAAAGTGCATGCGAGACTTGCGATTTCTTTGCTGGTTTGCCACGATATACTTGAATTTTGCTGTCATCTCAGCTCCCTTTTTGTCAGAGCAGCTTCCACACTGGCTGTAACATTACCCTTGTTTTTTTTTTAATTTCTTTAAATATATATATATATATATTAAGCTAACAATGACCTCAGCTGTTTGCTTAAGGAGTTCATAACCCTGCGAAAAATGTTAGAGGCAACCCAAAGGAAGTTTGCAGAAGGCCCTTTGGTTGGGAGCCTCTGGCATTGATCTGCCGGCCTTCTGCTTTATGTTCTATCAAACAATAATACAATTTTAAAAAAGAAGGGAGTAAGTAAACAGTTTGGTGTAAATAAAGACAAATCCATGTCGTTTTAGCCTTCCTGGAGCAGAGGGGATGACGAGCAGAACGGACTGGGAGAATGCAGCGGAAAGAAGTGAATCAAGCCGCAAAAATTGGGGATGAAATGGGGGTGAACCCTGAGAAACCTTGAGAAAAAAATAGTGCTTCAATAGAAGGAAATCAGCCGGCGTCTCATGGCAGCCCCCTGGGTTTGGGCTGAAATTGCTCAGAAAAAGGGATGCCCAGCTTCAAAGTCCGGGCTTAAAGCTGAGCCGTGTTTAGTTTAGGCCTGAGTGTAGCAGGTCGTGTGAGCCGGCCCAGTTCTGAAGGTCCTGCTGTTGTTGGAGGGTTTTCGCCGCCCGTGGCCAGTGCTGAAGTAGCTGGGAATTAATGGGTCTGTCCCGAGTCTGGTGCCGAAATCTGGCCCTGAGTTCCCTGGGCAGACGGGGGTTGGTATGTGAGATTGTATCTGCTCTGGCAAATCCCGTCCTCTGAAATGCTTCTACAGGAAATTTCACCGGCTTTTTAGTTCCCTTTGTTTTTCATTTTCTTTTTTTCCTCTTTTATCTTTTTCCCTTCTTTCTCTCTATTTCTTTCTTTTTTCTTTCCCTCTTTCCCTCTTTCTCCCTTTCTCTCTCCTTTTTCTTTTATTTTTGTGTAGTGTTATCTGTTTTCTTTTTCTTCTTTTTTTTTTTTTGTTCCTTTTCTTCTTCTTTTTCTCTTTCTTTTTCTCTTTCTTTTTCTCTTTCTTTTTCTTTTTCTTTTTCTTTTTCTTTTTCTTTTTCTTTTTCTTTTTCTTTTTCTTTTTCTTTTTCTTTTTCTTTTTCTTTTTCTTTTTCTTTTTCTTTTTCTTTTTCTTTTTCTTTTTCTCTTTCTTTTCTTTTTCTTTCTCTTTTTCATTTTCTTTTTCATTTTCCTTTTCTTTTTCCTTTTCTTTTTCTTTTTCTTTTTCTTTTTCTTTTTCTTTTTCTTTTTCTTTTTCTTTTTCTTTTTCTTTTTCTTTTTCTTTTTCTTTTTCTTTTTCTTTTTCTTTTTCTTTTTCTTTTTCTTTTTCTTTTTCTTTTTCTTTTTCTTCATTTTCTTCTTCTTGTTCTTCTTTTTTCTTCTTTTTCTTCTTTTTCTTCTTTTTCTTCTTTTTCTTCTTTTTTCTTCTTTTTCTTATTTTTCTTCTTCTTGTTCTTCTTGTTCTTTTTATTTTTCTTCTTTTTCTTCTTTTTCTTCTTTTTCTTTTTCGTCCTTCTTCTTCTTTTTCTTCTTCTTCTTCTTCTTCTTTATAGTCTTCTTTTTCATTTTCTTCTTCTTTCTCTCTTTTCATTTTCTTCTTCTCCTTCTTGTTTTTATTTTCTATCTATTTTACCTTTCTTTCTCCCTTTTCCCCGTACGTACTTCAACCCCCGGAGCAGTTTTCTCCCGGCACATTGACGCTTCCCCAGTTTTGCTCCCAGAGCTGCCATTCAGACACTGTCGATCATCGGGACGATCATTTGGACAACACACAAAACCAGGACGGTGCCTTCTGGGGTCCCATCGGGAAACGCTCTCACCCCACACCCTCCCTTTCCAGCCCTACCAATACCCTTAAAATGCATATTTAGCCCCCATAAGTGGACTTTTTCCTGTTTCCTTCATCCCTTCCCCACTTTCCTCCCCATCGCCAGCCACGGTGTTGGGTTCCCCACTCCATTTGGACCTCGCCGCTGGCCTCTATCGCCTCTTTCCACTACAAATCACTTTATAATGGGACAATAACTCTGTGTGCACATCATAAAACATCTTTTCCCGGGATCTCTACCCAAGATGTCAGCGCGAAGGGGATTTCTCAGCCACGGTGCCTCTGCTTTTGCTCCCAACACGGTTCTTGGCATCTCAGATCTGCCTTTGTTTGTACCTTTCCAAAGCATCCCCTGCAAGGTTTGGGGGTTTTAATTCATTTGAAGCTGAGCTTTGCTCACCTTGTGTGTTTTCCGGACACCAAAAGCAAGTGTCTCATGCTGTATTTTTTTTTCCCCTTACATGTACAAATTAAAACTTCTCAAATTGTTTTGCGCCCGCCGAAAAATGGAACAGGTTCAAATAAGCTCAATATTTCCTCGAAAGAAAAGGGGTTGCTGGAGGGCAAGGGGTGGCTGGCCAGGCTCCCAACCCAACCTGCCGTGGGTGTGCTTTTTAAATCCTCCTCTTTTCACCCTTCCTGGAAGCACTTTGTGGAGCTCACATGAAAGTCTGGGGTCTAGAGCGTGCAACCCCCCAAAAAGCATCACTTGGGGAATGACCTATTAGAGAGCAGTGTAGGGGAAAGGGACCTGGGGGTCCTGGGGACAGCAGGATGACCATGAGCCAGCACTGGGCCCTTGTGGCCAGGAAGCCAGTGGTACCTGGGGTGGGTTAGAAGGGGGTGGTCAGTAGGTCAGAGAGGTTCTCCTGCCCCTCTGCTCTGCCCTGGGGAGACCACACCTGGAATCTTGTGTCCAGTTGTGGCCCCTCAGTTCCAGCAGGACAGGGAACTGCTGGAGAGCGTCCAGCGCAGCCACCAAGATGCTGAAGGGAGTGGAGCATCTCCCGTGTGAGGAAAGGCTGAGGGAGCTGGGGCTCTGGAGCTGGACAAGAGGACACTGAGGGGGGACTCATTCCTGGGGATCAATATGGAAAGGGGGAGTGTCAGGAGGATGGAGCCAGGCTCTTCTCGGTGACAACCAGTGGCAGGACAAGGGGCAATGGGTGCAAACTGGAACACAGGAGGTTCCACTTAAATATGAGAAGAAACTTCTTCATGGTGAGGGTGGCAGAGCCTGGCCCAGGCTGCCCAGGGAGGTTGTGGAGTCTCCTTCTGTGCAGACATTCCAACCCGCCTGGACACCTTCCTGTGTAACCTCATCTGGGTGTTCCTGCTCCATGGGGGGATTGCACTGGATGAGCTTTCCAGGTCCCTTCAACTTGACACTCTGGGATTCTGTGATTCTGTGATAGCCACCAATGGGAGCCCGGCAATTTCTTGGTCTTGGCGTGTAAAACGTGCTTTATCCTGTAGACACTAAGCAGAGCGATGAGCTGTCGCAAGGGGAAGTTTGGTGGTGTCCACTCCACTGGAAAAGTGACTTTTTTATAGCATGGATGGCTAATAAAAGGTGAAATGATGGCCTTTAATCTTTACATTTTTCATGGTGATTTATTAGCCTTTAGAAGCCAAAGAAATATAATTATCTTTTTGCGAAGTCAGATGATAGCGCATTCACTGATTTCTAACCCTCTGCAAAGCTATTTCATTTCTGTGTTTGCTTTTAGCCGAGTGTTCCCTACCAGTCCTGTCTTCACAGCTGTTTTAAATATCCATTTGCTTGTGCGTCTGCCTCTCTGTAGAATCCACTAAATGGCTCTAAATGCCTCTCACTGTTTTCCCAATGCTATTTCAGGCTCTGGAAGTGCATATCCCGCGGCCCTATAAAAATAGTTCTAATCAACCACCCAAATTGTTGGGTTATTTCATGGGATGAATTAGTTTTGCAGGTGACACCGCGGTGCCTTTCGGGGGGATGTCGCTGGGAGTCGGTGTGTTTGCAAAGCTGAGTGAAGCTTCTGGGTGGGAGCTGGAGGCATCTGAGGCCACGTTCTCCATCCCCTCGTGCCTTTGTGTCCCCTGCCTTGGGCAGACACCCCAGTCTCTTCTGCACTGGTGCTGGGTCCGTCTTCGTTGGACGGCTGTGCTGGAATAAGTCTTCTGGGAGCAGGAACAAGGGTGGAGAGGAGCCATGAGGACACCAAATGGGGGGAAAAATGCTCATTTTGTTCAAAATATCTCCTTAGTGCTGCAGCATGAGCAGCTTTTGCATCCCCCGCGCTCCCCCTTTGCAAGGACGTTTCTCTGAGTGAGGGTCAAACCCGTGACAAGTCAATGATGGAGAGCACAAAACTGCATCTTGGTGCCCCCATCACCCACCCTTCCCAAATCCCCGTGTCTTCTTGTGTTCCTTGAACCATCCCAAGATGCAATCCCTTCCACAAAGGTTTTATTTGTGTTTTATATTTGTTCCCCGTGTGCCACCCCATCAAGGGGGATGCTGTCTGGTGGCTTCCTCAAGCACCTCCGAGAACTTCGTGCCACCTCCAAACGCCGCTAATGAGCGTTAAAGAGGTCTGTAATTGGGAAAGTGGCAACTTTCCAGCCTTGCAAACAGCAAAAAGCCCGTTTCTCCAGCAAAGCAGCAGCGGAGCCAGCGCTGGAGCCGCGTGGTCCCCGGACCACCCGCGGGTACCACAGCTGTCCTCCCGCATCCCACAGGTGTTCTGGGCCTTGAAATGGGCGAGCCTGATCTTTTGGTTTCTTATAGAAGAAAAAAGAACAACAACAACAACAACAAGTAGTTCCAGGTCTGAGCCTGCCTCCTGCAAAGCCAGGCAAGGGCACTGCAGTGTGTTTTCTGTTTACAGTAGAGCTTAAAGAAATAAGCATCGGTTACATAGGGGGAAAAATGAGAACACGTTCAAATTGGACCCCAGGGCAAGGCTCGCCGAGAACAATAGATCTGCTAAACAAAACCGCTGAGGGTAAGGAGGAAGTTATCATGAAAAGCGGGGGATATATTAGTTTAGTTTGGAGTGTGGTGGTGAAAAAAAAAAAGGTATGTGAAGCACTTGAACTTGAGCCTATCTGTTTCACCGCCCAGAGTCTCTGCTCTCGGTCGGCCCGGTGACCCCTGCGTCAGGAATCGCGGACGCCTGAGCTCTCCCGTCCCTCCCGGGTCAGCCGGGAGATGAAGCGGCTGCCGGTGCCTCCGTCACGGCTGCGGTTCGGAAATAAATGGGAGGATGGTGATGGGCTGTGGCACGTTTGTGAAGAGGGCGGCCAGAGTTCAGGAGGCCGTGGCATGAGGGAGGTTTCCTGGTGGGTGAAGGGACCCGCGGCTCGAATCCTGGGGGCAGTTCTGGGCCCCTCATGCCAAGAAAGGCCTTGAGGTGCTGGAGCGAGTGGAGAGAAGGGACCGGAGCTGGTGAGGGGCTGGAGCACAAGTGTGATGGGAGCGGCTGAGGGACCTGGGGGGTTCAGCTGGAGAACAGTAGCTGAGGGGAGACCTTCTGATCTCTGAACTGCCTGAAAGGAGCTTGGAGCCAGGGGGGTCGGGCTCTGCTCCCCAGGAACAAGCGCCAGGAGCAGAGGAAACGGCCTCAAGTTGCGCCAGGGGAGGTTGAGGTTGGATGTGGGGAACAATTTCTTCCCCAAAGGGCTGTGGGGCATTGGAACAGGCTGCCCAGGGCAGTGCTGGAGTCACCATCCCTGGAGGGCTGGACAGACGGACATGAGGTTCTCAGGACATGGGGCAGTGCCAGGGGTGGGTTATGGTTGGACTCCTCCGTGATCTTGAGGTTCTCTTCCAACCAAAATGATTCTACAACCGCCAGACCCTTTATCACTCCTTATTGCACTTTCCTTTTTGGTTTATTTTAGGTATTTTGTGCTCAGAGCCATGCAAACCTTCCACAGGTCATCCCTGCTCATGATGGGCACCCGGAGCCGCTCGCTCCAGCCGCAGGGCCCATACACAACTCATTGCATGCACAGGAGCAGAGGACAGCACGGGAGCTGCTTCATCCCTCTCCCATCCCCTCAAATAGCTGCTTCTCTGTCTCCTCCCCACGCCGGTACACGCCAGGCTGGTTCCCGGCAGCTCCCGGCGTTTCCATCGTTCCCCCTGCCCGAGGACGGCGGGAGGAAGCGTGCCGATAATGCTCATTAAATTTATAGCCGCGTTGTGCTGTAATGTTTAATCAAGGTTACGTGCCTGTGTGCTGCCGCGCAGGGTACAAGTTCAATGCAAGGTGAATCTTGTCTGAGATAATCTGAAAGTTCATTCGGAGGTGAAGGCAGCGGCAGCTTCTCATAGAGCGGCTGGGGTTAGCGAGAGGTCGCCTCTTTCTTTTTTTAATCTGCTTTTTTAATGTGTAAACAAGAGAAAAAAGGCAACTTTGCAAAGGACTTGGCATCAGATGAGCAGCACGAAATAATCGTGGCCGCGCGGTGCGATTTGGTACCCAGCTGCCGGGCTCGGGAAAGGTGATGCCGATGCCTTTAGGGGTGGTGGGAGCAGTTTAATTCAAATATCATGGCTTTCTCCTAGAAGAAATCCTAATTTTTGAGCTTAGACAGACACCGCCGGCTTGTCTCCCCATGGGGGAACCAACACAGGGTCCTCACTGGGGTATCTGGGCATCAGGTGCTGGTGGCAGCGAGCAGGGCTGTAATTATCAGAAGACGGGGCTCAGTTGTCTTCTGATCACTCACAGATACCTCGATTTGCTGCTGAACTGTTGGCAGATGGGGAGTGTTAACCCCTCCCAGCCCAAAACCTTTCTGGCTGCAAACACCTCTTCTGTCCATCCATCGAGAACGTTTTTCCCAAGAAAGGTGGCATTTAAAGTGACGTTTTTCCCCTCTGATGCTGTGGGGTCGATGATGGAGGTGGCTTGTCTATAGCCTTATTTGGAAGACCGCTGCTTTTCTCCCTTTTCAACCCACTTTCATGTGTTCAGGAGGTTTTCTGCCTTCTTTTGGTGCTCTCATCAACTCTTCTCCTAAAGCATCCTGACCTGCAGCTGAGATATTGGGATTTGCCTTGTCACTTCTTAGTGTTTTCTGATTTTGAAGTGTGGGTCGGGCAAGACGAGTCAGATATATGCATGATGCTATAGGCACCCGGGTATTTCTGTATACAAGGGGTACGTGAACGCACGGTGCCACCATCTCCCGACCACGGAGCATCTTTGCTTTGGGAATGAATCCCCCTTTGTGAGAGTTAAATGGAAACGTAAAGTGCTATTCAATAGCGGTCCCTGGAGAACATTCTTCCGAAGCTCTTTCATTTCTTTTGGCCGCTGCCCAGTATTGTCTCTTTGTCTTACGCAGATTGTAGGGTCTGGAGGGCAGAAACACGGTCGGTCATCTTCTCTGGGCAGAAAGCACCACACGAACTTGTGAACCTGCGTGGAGGATTTGATGAGTCTAAATATCTATTTTTACGAGTGCAAACTGGCTACTCAACCCAGCAGGGCAGAGTTGCCTTTTGTTCTTTTGGCCATTCATAAAATTCCCCGTCTGGGTGGTTATCGCTAGAACCGACTGATTTTCATTCTGAAGCGCTGAAATCCCAGTGGTTTTGCACTGAGTAATTTTCATGCCTTGTAGTTCTATTTCTTTTTCAAGCAGTTTTCACAGAATCACAGAATGGACTGGGTTGGAAAAGACCTCAGAGATCATTCAGTCCAAGCCTTGGTCCAACTCCAGTCCATTGACTAGATCATGGCACTAAGTGCCATGGCCAATCTCAGTTTAAAAACCTCCAGGGCCGGTGAGTCCAGCACCTCCCTGGGCAGCCATTCCAATGCCTGACCACTCTCTCTGCAAAGAATTGCTTTCTCATCTCCAGCCTCAATTTCCCCTGGCAGAGTTGAAGCCCATGGCCCCTTGTCCTATTGCTGATGCCTGGGAGAAGAGCCCAATCCCCACCTGGCTAGAACTGCCCTTCAGGTAGTTCTAGAGAGTGCTGAGCTCAGCTCTAAGCCTCCTCTTCTCCAGACTAAACAAGCCCAGCTCCCTCAGCCTCTCCCCATGGTTCTTGTGTTCAAGTCCCTTCCCCAGTCTTGTTGCTCTTCTCTGGACCCGCTCCAGCACTTCAATCTCTTTCCTGAGCTGAGGGGCCCAGAACTGAACACAATACTCCAGGTGTGGCCTCCCCAGTGCAGAGCACAGGGGAAGGATCACTGCCCTTGTCCTGCTGACCACGCTGGTTTGGATACAGGACAGGATCCCATTGGCCTCCTTGGCCACCTGGGCACACTGTTGGCTCATGTTGAGCTTCCTGTCCATTAGCACCCCCAGGTCCCTTTCTCCCTTTTGTACGGTGCTTTGCAATGTAGTCAGAGAAACCTGGGATTTCCCTAGAATTCAAGGCTCCAGTGAATGACTAAAGCCAGGATCCTGCACCATCCAAATCAGGAGGAGCATGAACAAAGCTGGTGGGGACTTTCCGGGCGTCTTCAAGACTGTCACTGTAACACGACGTGCTCATCCTCAGTGTCCCCACCCTCCGGTCGCTTCTCTTGAAGCCCCAAAACCTTTTGTGGCTCCTTCCTGTGGTTTTGTGTTGCAGGCTGGGAGGAAAAGGTGGAAAAAACCCAACCGTGTTCAACTTTTACCATAAATGGAGAAGTGACCCACTATCAGAAACACAACTTCTTGAGGGGTGAAATTGGGTTTGTTAAGGTTTTAATGAGACCCATGGAATAAATGTCTTCCGAAATAGCAGAAAAGTCATAGCGTGTAATCACAGCATTACTCGAAAGCAGGTGGAAAGCCAGAGGTTTTTGTTCGAATAAATGATGAACTTTTGCAGATGGAAAAGCAGAAGAGTTTTCTGTGCACACAGTGCGGGCAAAATGCTTTCTGGAGACTTGACCCTGGAAAACCAATGTAACAAATGCAAAAACCTATAAACAGGCAATAATATGAATCTGACAAGAATCCAGAGTGGACAGCTTAGGGCTTTGTTGGTCTCAGACCTTCCTCCTTTACATGATGTCCCATCTACCGTAAGTTTTTCCAGATTCTTCTCATGTTTTTCCTAAGAACTGTTTCACTTTTGCAGATACGAGTAAACAGGAAAAAAAAAAAGGGGGGGAGGGGGAAGATTAAACTTCTGCCTTAACTTGCAAAATTAATCCAGTTAAAAGGTGAGGTGAGGAACTTGGTATTGGTTCTCCTTTCTCCTTCCTCCAGCATTTAGGGGGAAGGACAACCCTTGGCTGGGACATCTGGAGGGTCCCTTGAGCGCAGTTATTGTGCCTTACAGAGAGGTCCAGGCAGGCTGGGCAGCACTCTCAGATCTACAGTAACTCCTAGACGTCCATCTCTCTCTTGCAACCAGGTCTGGAAAGCACCTAAAATGAGATTGACCTTCCCTGAGCTCCATGTGCACTGATCTCTTGTCTTGTGCATCGCACCACATCAGGTTGCTGCAGGTGCTGTCCACCCCCTTGGACAAAGGATGCTCAGTACATCGAGAAAAATCTTAGTTTCCAGTGAAACTGGTGACAAATCTGCTCCTGCTTTCATTTCGACCACGCTTTTACCCTCCCTGTCTTTCACAAGTAAACGAACAAACGTCATGTTCCAATTCCTGGTGCCTTTTCTTCTTGGTAATGTTCTTGTCCAAACCCATGTCTCCCCGTGGGTTAGAATATTTCTTTCTCTTTCAGTATTACTTTCCCATGAGGCATAATTGAAACCTCACCAAAATAAATGATTTTGAATGTACTTGTCTGTGGCTGCTGATGCTGGGAACTTTTCGGGGTTTTGTGCTCTGCAACAATTACCCGCTGGCTGGTGGTAGGGGCTGCTCAACCAGTGGTGGGGATGGGTTAGGCATGGGCAAACTGGGAGTTGGCACTGGTTTGGATTCAGTAGTTTGTTGTGCTTTTATGGAGGTACCAGCAGGACTGGGTCTTACCTGGATGCTTTCAGGTCCCGCTGGAAGCGTCTTGTCTGTTTGTACAGGTGGGTTTAGGTGGGATGGCGGTAGGACCCAAGTGCCGCTTTCCTCTGAGCCTCTTGTTGTCACCTTTATCAAAGGACCTGTGGTCTTAAATCAGGAAAATGAGCTTTTCAAAGAAAATATTTCTATAGATTTGTAAAGTGCTCTCTCGCAACCTGAAGCACGGTTGGTTTGTAGAAGTGTTGGGCCAAAGGCTGATCATTCTGTCTGCAACGAAGTCTGGGGAAGAGGAGCATTGGGTTTAAAGGATAAGGAAGGATAATAGAGCTTTTTGGAGCTGGGTTCAGATTGGTTCTGAAAATATTCCCTCCTTCTGCCCCCAGAAAACAAAAATAGTTGCTCATGAACACGACCCTCAGAAGATTTCAGGACAGGAGATCTGCCTCCAGCTGGGAAACCCCCAAACCCGGCTTAATCAACACTTCTCTGTGCCCTGGCATCCAGGGGACATCAAACTAATCACGAAAGCTCGACTGCAATCCTGTGGCATCGCTGTGCCTTCCATGTTGATCTGAACCTCCCCCAAAACCCACCACAAGGAAGATACCACGCACCTGCTGTTGGCACCACATAGACCCAGTCTGGGCTCCTCCAGACGCCTGGCTGTCTCCTGCTTTAAGATGCAGCAAGTCAACTCTTAATTCCCTTAGCTCAGCTGAATGTGAGAAATGCAGGATAATTGTGTTTAAATTTGTCGAAAAAGGTTGCAGGATTTTCCAGCTAATGGTCCTGTGTCGCGTTTCCTCTTTCATCCTTCGCTGTGTGTGTGCACATGTGCCGATGGTGTTTGGTTTAGGCTTTTTCAATAGCAGTTGGTCCTTTGTAGAAGACGTGTCAGGCAGTAACACCTTGCAGCCCGGCTCTGGCCAGCTCCAACGTGTGGTCCACGAGCACTATGGTAAGTCAACAACTCCTTGTAGAGATGAGTCTTTCTCCTGCTGTACAGGAAGAAGAGATAACAGGGTAATTAATAACTGCAGAATCATGAGAATGCCTTAATTTGGGCTTTTGGCAAAGGGAAGGCCTAGTTCTTTATTGGATGTTTCCCACCAGCCTTTGCAATGTCTCATTGCTGGTGGATCTACTGATATGTTGATGGTGTTGGCAGAGGAAAGTCCTTTTCAAGCCCTCTTGATGCTGTCTCTTGTCACTAGGAATAAATATCGTGGTGGGTAAGAGGCAAAGGGATTCTTGTTTCTGGGATAGAATCACAGAACCGTAGAACAGCCCAGGTTAGAAAGGACCTTGGAAGATCATCTGGTCCAACCTCTCATGGGAAAGAAGCCTAGATGAGATGTCTAGCTAGCATGCTGTTCAATTGCATCTTGAAAACTTCCAACAACGGGGACTCCACCACATCCCCAGGGAAGTTGTTCCAGTGAGTGGTTGTTCTCACTGTAAGAAATTTCTTTCTCATATTTGAGATGAAACCTCTCCTGTTGCAAATGGGAGGCGTTACCCCTTGTCTTCTCCATGTGAGCCTTCATCCTTCTTGTAGCCACCCTTGAAGCACTGAAATACTGTGATGAGCTTCCCCCTGAGCCTTCACATCCCTGGCAAAAAGAGACCTAGACATTGAAATAAAGTGAGAGTCTTCAGGATGGGGTTGTTTCTCCTTTCACCATCCAGTTACTGCGTAGCCATGAGGCTTTTGCTCCAGATTGCCTCTGATGATGGCTCTTTTCTAAATGCTGATAATTCATGTGGGACTTTGGCCCCAAAAACTTGGGATATTGCAATGCAAAGGACTGGGGCATGAGGGAAGACAGGAACATGAGCACAGAGGTGGTGATGGCTCTTTTGGCTTGAACAGGACTGCAGGCTGCCCTCGTGTCTTGAAGCACATCTGGTTGTGAACAGTCACTCTTTGCTTTTATTTCAGGCAAGCTTTGCTTCCTGCTCCAATGGATATAACATTGTGTCCGGTGTCGTGACGGTTCTGTCCGAGGAAGCTCTTCCCACTGCAGACAGGAGATGATCACACTCCTCTTCCAGTAGACTTGTCCATGAGCCCAGAACATTGGTTGTGTCTCCAGTTTCTTGTAGGTCAAAGCGTTTGGGTACAACTCCCTGATCGTGGATGCTGCATCAGTTCAGAAGAGAAAAAAAAGAAGAGCCAGACGTTGCGTGAAGTCGGGGAATTCAGGAATTTCGTCTGTCTTGCAATAATACTTGACCTTCATCTCTTAGGCTTGAGGGGAGAGCTCCTTGGGGCCAAGAGGATCCTGTATCTAGAGTTATCCCTGCTATATCATCCTGACTTCTCTGAGATAAGACAAATGCGGTTTGCATGGGTTTGTTTTCATCTTAAAACACACAGGTCTCCTTTTCATGCCATCTTCTTTTTCTCAGACCACCACGCATCACCCTCCAGGTCTGCGACGCTGGTGCAAGCGTGTGAACACCGGTCCTTTGCTCTGATCTCGGTTCAGGGGCACTGGCAGAGCTCGTAAACCGCGTTTGGAATCAGTTTGGATTCACATTACGTTATTCCTGCCTTGTCCAGGAGAATTTTATCCGGATTCAGCCCTGTTGTGTCAGACGGAACGTACCGTCCCGCTTCGCGGCCAGAAGGAGAAGCTTGCGAAGTCATTGCTGTGTCCCCGTTCCCTTTGCCAACAGCGTAAAATTAAGTTGCAACCATTCTTTCCTTGTAGTTTATGTGAAGACAGTAAAAACATGCCTCTGCTTTGAAAAAAAAAGAACATTTTTGAAGAGTTTGCGATGGCGATATTACAAGGGGAGTGAAAAGGAGGTGTTTTTTGAGGTGGAACTGACGGAAATGGGGAGACAGTGCTTCTTGGCCCCTGCTAAGGGAGCCTGGAGCTGGGAACTGGTTCCTAGTTCAATTCTTTCTTTGTAGTATCATCTTGAATCATCATTTGAGCATACGTGCACAAAACCAACTTCTTTTGTTTTGTTTGGGGTTTTCTGAGTACCTTTCTTTTGGCAACATATTCAAACCGTTCCCCACGTCTTCATTTTTTCAGATAGATCAGTGAAAATCTCCCCCGTCTTGCAGCAAAGACGCTTCTCGCGCCCCGAGAAGCCGCAGGTTTGCAGCTCGGCTGCAGCTTCCTGAGCCTATTTCACTTTCATAGCATTGTGGTAAAAGCTCCTGTTCTTTTTTCTTTCCCCCCACCCCTTCTTCTTTTCCTTTCCCCCCAGTGTATGTGCTGTCGAGTCTGATTTATGGGCTTGAAAAGGAGACTCTAGTTTGAAGAATTAATGGTATTTGCATATTTGATTTGGAATCTCCCTCGGCAGGCCCGCCGCAGCCCCGCGCGGGCGGCTTTTTCCTTTCCATTTCTTCCTTTTTTTCTCTTTTTGGTCCCTCAGATTTAGCAGCAGAGGTGAAAAGTTTAAATAGTAAAACCAATAAAACCACATTTATGTGACAGATAAATGGTTTTGAGGAGGTTTGCCCAGAGCCGTCAGGCTGCCTCCCGCGCGGCCAAGGGTGCCGGCCCCGCTGTCCTTGGATCTCCCTCCCCGGCAAGATGGATGTGGGCAAACAGTTGTAAAATACACAGGTTATCCGTCACTGTCGTGAGGTGGCCGGGGGGAATCTGGGTCTCCCAGCACTTGGGGAAGGTCCGGCCCTGAGGTGGGAGTGGGTTTAGGATGAGGTTTGTTTAGAATCATTGAATTGTTTTGGTTGGAGAAGAGCTTTAAGACCACCGAGTCCAACCATTAAGCTGATACTACCAGGTCCATCACTGCCCCATGTCCTGAGAACTTCATGTCTGTCTGTCCAACCCTCCAGGGATGGTGACTCCAGCACTGCCCTGGGCAGCCTGTTCCAATGCCCCACAGCCCTTTGGGGAAGAAATTGTTCCCAGATCCAACCTCAACCTCCCCTGGCGCAACTTGAGGCTGTTTCCTCTGCTCCTGGCGCTTGTTCCTGGGGAGCAGAGCCCGACCCCCCTGGCTCCAAGCTCCTTTCAGGCAGTTCAGAGAGCGAGAAGGCACCGAACTCTTCTCTTTAGTGACCAGTGTCGGACCCCAGGGAATGGCAGAAGATGTGCCAGGGAGGGTCAGTGGGACATGGGGAAAAGGTTCTTCACCCAGAGGTGCTGGACACTGAACAGGCTCCCCAGGGAGGTGTCATGGCCCCAACCTGACAGTGTTCAAGAAGAGACTGGACAATGTCCCCAGACACACGGGGTGACCTGTGGGGTGTCCTGTGCACGGAGAGGAGTTGGACTCCATGACCCTGTGGGTCCTTCCAACCCAGGACATTCTGTGATAAGGTCTCCCCTCAGCCTCCTTTTCTCCAGCCTCAGCCTCCTGTTCATAGCACCTCTCGATGCTTCTTACTTCATCTTCTCCTCACCCGTTTCTAACCTTTGACTTTTCATTTTCTGTCTGTTGTCCCTTCCTCCCAGGGCTTTATTTCCAGGCCCCGTGAACATCTACCTGTATTTTCTTGGGCAATAACTCATGCTGCTTTGTTCATGGTTTGCCAGAGGCACGTTCAGCGCCCCAAGGCTCACCAGCAAGAGGACTTTGGTGCATTGGAGGTGGGGGGGGGATCCGATTTAGCCTGTACAACCATGCAGCTTCCTGCAGCAGCCAACAAACCCAACAGAAGAGTTTTGGCCCCGCTGTGCTGTGTGAAAAGAGCCTGTGAAATCATATTTAAGGTTGTCTCTTGAAGGTGCCCTTTGGGAAAAAAGAGAAGAAAAAAAACTCCTGACGATGATGTTCAACTCGGGTTTGTAGTTAACACAATGGACCCGCCGTACAAAGCCGAGCGGGACCGCGGGCTGGAAAAGCCCCTCTTAGGTCCCGGCTAATCCGTCCCCCCCGCCAGCCCGGGGGATTGTTCCTGACAGCTTGTTTTCTTTGCCCTGACCTACATAGTCAAAAAGAATCTTGTTGCACATTTTTGTTTTGTACCTTGAGGTCTCGGAGGAGCCAAATCCCCTTCTTGGCGGGGCGGGATGTGTTGTTAAACAGTGCTGGGAGTCTCCAGGAAAACCATGGAGACGCGGGGACAATGAGCTCTCTATGGTCCTCGCTTGGCCGCGGGATGGTCCTTCTTCTCTGGGCTTCGGTGGTGGGCGCCGGGACGCGCAGACGCGAGCGATGAAGACGTCTGTGTGCTTGGCAGCCTGTCCTGCAATAGAGCAGTCACAGCGGCTCTCCAAGGCAGAAGGTTGGCGGGGGGAAATGCAGCCGCTCTTAATTAACCTGTTTCAGACGATGGAGATGGAGGCTGCATCTCCTCCGTCCTCAGCTTCACTCTCGTGAGCGGATGTAGAGGCAAGACCTCTTAGGAACTAGTAGATCCTCGTGTGGGAAAGATGTGGGAGTTCTGGTGGGGTTTTAGGGAAAATAAGGATGCAAAAGTTTGGGATGGAAGACGACATTTGGGAAAACTGTGCTCTAGTTTGCTCATCCCTCACCTGGATCACCTGGGAGGGATGGGGTGCTGAGAGGGTCCTTTGCGGAGGTGAAGGGCTTCAGGTGTGAATTTTGGGCGTCTGGAGCAGGGACTGTGATGTATGCCTGAATTAATCCGCGTTTTCCTTCCCCCGCCGCCAGGGTCAGCGGTGGTTTCTGTAACAAACAGCTGGAAACCACCTGGGATTCCCAGTCTCCTGTGTTCACCTGAAATAAACCCCATAGCTCCCGGATGGGTCCCACACCTCCTGTCATTAGAGACGCACACAAAGCGCTTGGGAGATGTTGAGATGGAGCGAGCATGATGAGAAAACCTTGTGGAATGGTTCAAATGATGCCGGGGGGTTATTTGGGGACAGGAGAATTTTGTGGTGACTTTGACCTAGCTGAGAGCATCAGGGCACTGGGACTCTTTGCCATCAACCTCCTTGAGATGTCTCAGTCCTGATAGCCCCTCTACCACCGGTTAACCCCAAAAAGCAGATATAACGTAGCAGGAGTGAACTATGGCTCCATTAATATAGCCATACATCAATTAATATTAAATATTAATAAGTTAATAATGAACTATGTATACGTTAATAATGAAATATTAGCTGGATGATAAATAAATTAAGCCTCCAAACCATTTTTTGTGATTAACGCCGCTTATATTTTCTGTTTTGTTTTTCTTCCCGGTGGTTGCTGCAGCTCTTAGATCTGTTCATCCAGTGGGACTGGTCGACGTATTTGGCAGACTACGGGCAACCCACGTGCAAGTACCTTCGCGTGAACCCGACGACAGCCCTCGTCCTGCTGGAAAAGTGAGTGTGGGTCTGGATTCCCGGCGTAGTTTTCACCCCATAGATTGCTTTGGGCAAGCGCCTGTTTTAGCATCTGATTCTATCACATGTGGTGCCTGGATGGAGCAGCCTGGAGAACAGGAGCTGAGGGGAGACCTTCTGATCTCTGAACTGCCTGAAAGGAGCTTGGAGCCAGGGGGGTCGGGCTCTGCTCCCCAGGAACAAGCGCCAGGAGCAGAGGAAACGGCCTCAAGTTGCACCAGGGGAGGTTGAGGTTGGATGTGGGGAACAATTTCTTCCCCAAAGGGCTGTGGGGCATTGGAACAGGCTGCCCAGGGCAGTGCTGGAGTCACCATCCCTGGAGGGTTGGACAGACGGACATGAGGTTCTCAGGACATGGGGCAGGGACAGGGGTGGGGGAACGGTTGGAGTCAATGATCTTGAGGTTCTCTTCCAACCAGAATGATTCTGTGATCTCAAACCCCAAAAATAATTTAAAATTGGCTAGCCTGCAGGCACAGGCAGCCTTGCTCGGTGCTGGTATTAAAAAAGCCACAAACCCCAGCTCGGTTTGCCAGTCTTCTCCCCAATAGGGAGCTCATTTGAAGGGCAATCTTCGCAGCCCTGGTGGAGTCACCGCGCACCCTTCTGTTGAATCTCTGAAGGGGATCAAGTGCTAAAAGCCCAGCTCTGGGACAGGGACAGTGTCTTTAGGTGACCGCCTGCTCCAAGGCTTGCTCTTAGCAAGCTTTTTTATAAGGGAAAAAATGCTAAATAATGAATAATGTTCCAGGAAGCTCATGCCGTGGGCACTCCACCACTCAGTCTTGCATGGAGGAGCAGGCAGGATGAGCGAGTTGCAGTTGGGTTTGGTGACGTTTACCATTAAGTCAGATCCTGAAGAGGAGTTTGAGTTGTTTTTTCTGGAGTTTCTCTCTTTCTTTGTTGCTTGTAAAGGAGAAGCTGACTAATACAGAGTTGGGGATAAACCTTTAGAAGGCCGACCTTGGTGTGTTTCTGACCTTTGGAGTTGCATCTGTGTTATCTGTGGTCCATGTAACCGCACCACCTCCTCCTCCACAGAGGATAGTTGATTTCACAGCGACTCATGACATCCAGGCGTTACCCATACAGTACACAGGGACTAAACTTAGGTAGCTGCTGTGTGTGAAGCACCTTTGTACATCATAGCATTGTTTTTATGTACATATTTACATATACTGTGTAATACGTTGTGCTATTTGCAATGTATTCACAACCCAACATCCATGATGCAAAAGCGTGAGGTGTATTCAGAGCTATCAGTAAAACAAAGAGCTATCAAAAAACTGGGAGCTGGGATCGGTGGAAGCTGCTGGAAGGTGGTGGGACAGCAGGAGAGCAGCTCCGTGCTCCTGGCCGTGTTCCCCAGGTAGCACAGAATGTGCCGCATCCTTGCTCAGTGGTGGTGTTAAAAACCCACAAACCCCGTCTCGGTTTGCCAGCCTTCTCCCCAAAAGGGATCTCATTCGAAGGGCAATATTCCCACATCCAATTTGCTCTCTGGAAGCAGCCCTGGTGGAGTCACCTCGTTGGCATTTGCATCTCCCGCATCCTCGTGGCGCGGCATCGCCTGCATGGCATCGCCGGCACGGCATCGGCGGGCTCTGCCCTGTCCCCCCTCGGGCTCCAAGCCCCTCGGGGGTCTCCGTGCATCACCCACCAGCTCCAGCTCCCCCAGGGCCTTGCACTGACCTGGCCGTAGCTCCAGGCACGTCCGCTCCCCACGCTCCGGTCCCACCTCCCCAGCCCTCTCTGTAGGCAGCCAAGCTTTGCCGACAAGGCAACGTGAAATCCCGATCCACTGGCTCGTTTTGTAACCTGTTTTCACCGTTATCTCTTTTCCTAATCACACATCTCTCATAGGATATCACGAGTGTAAGTATGCTGCTCGCTTGGGCTTTTACCCTCACCTTGCAGTGACTTTATTGTTTGATTTAAATGGAGCACTAAATGATCTAAATGCAAGCTGTCTTTGAAACGGTTCCCTCCAGTAACTTTATCGTCTCAAATGCACTAATTAGAGCTAAAAGAGGAGCTTTTACTCTGTTGCGCTTTTTTTCTTATAGATTAATTTAAACAAAGCTTGGCTCTTTTGAAGGTGGTATTTGTTGACAGGGGTGGGGGCAGCGCTCAGCTCTCTCTTTCCCTTCCTCCTAATTTGTGTGCTAATGCATAGGGACCACATTACAAACCCGGGCTCGGTTGTCCCAGGGCCCTGCAGCCACATGCGTAAAGAAATAAAACTATTGATCCTCCAAAGAGCTGCCGGGCGGCTCGAAAGCATTGCCTCCCTCTTTCCAAGCTGATATTCCTGGTGTCGGGATGCACCGCTTGATCAGGGACTGGGTGTTTCCTACAGCCAAATGGTGGAAAAGGAATGGGGTGGCATTTCTGAACAGCTTTGACACCGAGCACGGTGTGGTCTCCTCGAGCAGATCTACAAGCTCAGCCTCTCCCCAAGATGCATCTGATGCCTCCTGGTCCCTGGCACAACACACCCAATTCTACGGGATTTTGTGTCCTGTAGGCAACTTAATTCATTAATAACACTTAATAGCTCAGTGCCTCTACCTTCACCATCCATGGAGGTGGTTAAAAGTCGTGGAGATGAGTTCTTGGGGACATGAGCTAGTGGTGGACTTGGCAGTGTTGGGTTAAAGGTTGGACTTGGTGATCTTAAAGGTCTTTTCCAACCGAAACAACCCTATGGTTTGCATGATGTCTGGATGATGTCTTGCCTCCCTCCCAGACACTTACCCCGGTTTAACAGATCCACCTGCCTGGGTTTGTTGTGGGATCAGTGCTCTGGCTGCTTTTTCATCCCAACTCAGCAGCTTTATCCATGCAACTCCTTTCTGATCACTGAAACACGTGCAAAGGTTTCCTTGCATACAACATGTGTTAGGTCAAAAACATTTCCTGGACCTGACCGGCTCCCATGGGATTGGAAATGGCTCTGAGGATGCCCAGAGGGCTCTTAGGGCAGAGGATGCTCTGCCGTGAATTCCCCTGGCGGTACCAGAGGTGGAGAGTGACGGGTGCAGCTCTGGGCGGAGGTTTCTGAAGGCCCAGGTTCCCTCTCAGTGCCACTGATGTCCCCACGTAGCCTGTGAAATACAGACAGAGCTCTCAGCCCTCCTGCTAAAGTGGTTTGAGATCCACCGGAGCCGTGCAGCGCGACGGAGGTGTCCGGCGCGAGGATGGTTGTTGCCAAAATTCACGATACAGTGACACCTCTAACCAGTGCGACTGGAAAGCCTCACTGCAATCCCTCTGCTGCTTGCGGCGGAGCAGCTGGCAACCTGCTTTGCTTAAAAAAATAGAGAAAGAAAAAAAGAATACGGATTTGGTTGAATCAAAGTGCTCCAAGCTATCCTGTTACCATTGGGAAAGCAGCTCGGTTGTCATGCTGTGTCTTTAGGCACTTATAACGTTAGCAAACAGCCTCCGGGATGAAGTTGTTATCCTTGTTTCCAGTTCCAAGCTGGATGTTTTGGGGAACATTTCAGATTCCCGTTGGCTCTTTTTAGGAAGATCGAAGCATGAAAAGCTTTAGGGTTGTTTTTTCTTCTTCTTTTTTTTTAATTGGATAAATAAGTTTCAAGAGGTTTAATTTGTGCTTAGTTGACTGAACGCCCCCCCGGGTTTGATCAAGTGCCAACTTCCCAGGCTCTGTCCCAGTCACTTTAATGCTTCATTTAGGTCCCCAGAGCCAAAAATATAGATTGATGTGACTCATCCAAAGCCATCTGCCCCTGCCAGATCTGATCTACCGAGAAAATCATTTACAAATCATGAAATTACAAAAGAGCGGTGCCGGCTGAGAACCAGCAGTTGGATGTTGGGAGCCTGATGCCTTCAGGAGCTGTGGAATGGTCGACCCTTGTGGCTTGGTTTCCCTTCCTGACACGTGCCCTGTGTAAAGCTGATGCTTGGAGAGTGCAACGAGACCTGGTCCCCCCCCAAAATCTGTATCCGTGGATGCGAGCGTGCATGAACCCCCAGCTTTGCATGGCAGAGAGAGATGGAGCTCCGCCAGCTTCGCCACCAGGTCCTGTCCCACCACCCGTTACTTCTTGGAGACCACGTGGAGACCAGCGCACTATTAAATGTCATTTTAATACAAATCTCAATATTTTTAAATTGGGAAAACCAGTGCTGGACTCCTTCCTTTAATATAAATTTATTATGTAATATTGCATAATGTTTTAAGTTCACGACTCCAGAATTTCATGGCTGCGCAAACGCTGCATCTCTTGGCCGCATGCAATGCACCATTTCTAATAGGAAGCCTTAATGCTCTGGATTTGCTGCTAATTTTAACATTTCCTCCTAGCATGACAGCATTGTCATCTACTGCTTCACAAGATGCCGCAGGGACATCGCAAAAGCTGTTTTGGAAGGGGAGAACGAGAGAGTTTGGGGTTTTGTGGGGTGTTTTGGCATCAGAGACAGACCCTGTGGCAATATTGGCTGGGATTTGTGGGGTTTAAAGCAAAAATGCAAACTGTAAAGCCTATACATGGCTTGCCATGCCCGTTTTACCCAAAACCGTGATAAAAATCAGAGCAGAGCCCAGATACGGGCACAGCACCCGCGATCCCTTCGCGGGGCTTGGCTGCGACGCTGAGCAGCGGTAACGCCTGTTCCATAACCTGTTTCTGCTCTGCGCAGGATGAGAGACACGAGCAGGAAGAACAATGTTTTCGCCCAGTTTCGGAAGAACGAGAGGGACAAGCAGAAGCTGATAGACACCGTGGCCAAGCAGCTCCGCGGCCTCATCAACAGCCACCACTCGTGAGGGACCAGGGGGCGCCTGCCCGGCCCCGCTCCGCAGCCTTCCACGTGCCTGGACTTGGGATTCTTGTGCAAAGAGAATATATATATATATATATATGTATTTTTTTATTCACCTGTATAGTATTCATGAAACCTACCCCTGACGGCAAAACGTTCCTTGTTAAACAATCCCGGGGAAGGTGGATGGCGCCGCTTGGGAAGGTGGTGTCGGGAGCCTCTTCTTATAAACTCCTATTTTCAGGGGTTTATAAAGTGACGGTAAATCCTGAAATGTGAGAGAGAACTTCACACCCAGACTATTTTCTTTTCTTTCTTTTCTTTTTTTTTAAGAAGTCAAATGGATAGAATCGGTCTGACTTTCGTTGACTTATTCAGTTGCAGAACACGTGAAAACAAAAAGGTATAGAGAGGAATCGTGGTTTCAGGTTCTTCTCACGGGCACATGTTTAGAAAGTCACCCGTTAGCTTGTCTTGCCAACTTGCTTATTAAATCTAGGTAGGAAAAGAGGGAAACTGGTTTCCCAACGTTTCTCCTCTTTTTCCTGGAAGGGCTGATTTCCACCTTTAGCTGGAGCCGCAACCCTTTCCCCCACGTCTCTAATCAGCATTGCCACCCTCCGAGCTCCATCTCTAGGACCTGACGGTGTCCTTTGGATCTGCACTGAACACAGAATGGCTTTGAGAGCTGCCTCGTTAATTAAATGTGGAAACGGAGAGCAGGAAGGTGATCTGACAGGAGTCCTGGTGCTGGGACGCTGGGACCACGTCCCGCAGGCTTGGGTAGCAGGAGAGGAGGGATGCTCGGCGGGGACAGCGCAGACGTGGCTCTCCTGGTGTCCAGGGTTATTTTCCGATCTTTGCACCTCTTTTCCACGCTGATGTCCCATCTCCCCTCTCCTCCTGACACACCAGAATGGGGTGATGTCCCCCCGCTTCCCACGAGCGCCCCGTCTCTCACTGTGCATGGAGCAGCCCTGCAAAACTCGCCCTGGGCAGGATGGTGAGAAGGCACCTCCTGGAGGTCCCCGAGGTGGAGATGGCCCATGGAGCAGCATCGCTCAGCAACGCCCAGCTTGGGAGTGCACATGGAAAACGTTCTTCTCTCTGGCTCTGAAGTTGCCCAAACGTCATCTGCTCAAATCAAGACAGTAACGCTACCAACAGGACTTGAATCCCAGGATTCAGATTACAGCAAGAGGGGACTTTCACCCTTCTCATTACCTGGTTGACTCTGTAATTAGAGTGAAAGCTTATCCAGCTGGTTCCTCCACCTCCTGAAATCCGGTGTTAAAGGGAATTCAAATCTTCCTGGTGTGTGTTACGGCCCTGATGGTGCTGGTTCAGCAGGGGCACGAGCTGTGCCCATTTCCTACCCTCATTTGGAGGTGGTGGGTGCTCAGCCCTCAAACCACTTCTGGAAACAGTGGGAAGTTCCTTCTCCTTCTTCTCCTTCTCCTTCTCCTTCTCCTTCTCCTTCTCCTTCTCCTTCTCCTTCTCCTTCTCCTTCTCCTTCTCCTTCTCCTTCTCCTTCTCCTTCTCCTTCTCCTTCTCCTTCTCCTTCTCCTTCTCCTCCTCCTTTATTCCTTCTCCTCCTCCTTTATTCCTTCTCCTTCGTTCCTTCTCCTTCACATCCCTTGGCACAGACTCCTAGAGCTACGAAGGGGCAGGACTGCTTAAATGTCACCACGTGGGGTTTGCAGAAGGGCAGCAACACTTTCTTGATGCACTCAGTCCCTTCCCTCTCTCCCCATGTGCACTTTTTGCTCGGCGTTTCTCGCATGAGGAGCTCTTCTGACATGGAAGCACAAAGGGGATGGTGCTTTATCTTCCCTCCTTGCTCCTTGTCAATACTTTTTGTTTGCTTTTTGATAAGGGTATGTGTTAATTAACCCTGATAGTAAATAGGCACGTTGTCAGCAGTGACCTTGTGGGGCTGTCATCCTGTCCCAGCAGCCTCCAGCCACAGGGACCAGTGAATTATTTTGATTAATAAGAGGGAAGAACCAAACCTGGCCTTATGGTTCCTTGCTTTTGGGCAGGGATCAGAGGTGACGTTTTTCTTAATTCCAAGTATATGTGAGAAGGATGGAGGGAAAAAGAAGCAGCTGAATGAAAGTTGGTGTTAGCATGGCCAGAAAGAGATCATCTCCACAGATACATCTACATACGAGCCAGCAAAGGCTTTCAGAAGGACGGGTGAAAATGAACGTGGTCTGTTCCCTGCTAGCGACCTCCCTCCTCCTCTCTAGAACACTGGACCTGAGCATGAACCAGCCTGGCCTTGGTCTTGGCATCCCAAATCCTGCACGACCAAGAAGGAAGAATTGCCTGGCTTGCTGGACTCCAAATTTCTGGGGAAGGAAGCAAAGTGGTCCTTATGGTCCTGGCAGCGATGGGAGAGCCCTCAGCCCTCCAGCCAGGACACGTCCCACAAGTTACAGGACCACAGGACACATTTCTCCTCCCCATCCCTCGGCAGTGTCACCACGGGACAAACGTGGGGACAAGGGTGTGAAGCGGGGGGCAAAAGCAGGTGGGACCCGCTGGTTCAAGCATCAAACCTGAGCTCCTGCTGGAGGCTGGAGATGGAAACAAAAACCCCAGTGGTGACAGTAGCAGGGGAAGCTTCACTCCACAGGGCACTTGGGTTGAGGGCCATTAAATAGTGACAAGCACTTTAAAATCCTTTGGAATCAAGCTGCTACAGATGCTGGCAACGGCATCACCGAGCGTGACACATAAGGCACCCCAGCATTTCCAGTTTTTATTAGTGGGAGGATAGACTGTCAAACACAATTTTCAGTGGCTTTTGTCAGCCGTTTGCTTTGCTGCTGGCGAGGCAGAGCTTTGCAGCCCAGGATATTTATCTCTCTCCCATGATAAGTGTGGGATGAAGAGAGAAGGAGCAAACACCGCCGGGCAGCGTCACCTCTGCACCCCGAAACACTGGGAAAGGCCTTTGTGCTGCTCTAAAAAGCATCCAGCTCCTGCCACAGCCTTGAAACTCCGTTTCTTTTTCCCCAAGGTGTAACCCCTCCATTGCACTCTATAAAAACCCCAAAGCACGTGGGGCTTGAGGCCAGACCTTATTTCAGATGCTCCAGCCGCCTCCCGGCCATCCCCATCCCACATCTGGGCTTTCCCACCCATCTGCACCGAGGTTTAATTATAAAAAGGGAGCGACACGGCATTGCCGTCCCTGCCTAGGATGCATTTCCTCACTCTTTTAAGCTCTGCTCGCAGAGGCCGGGATTGGGATCCTGCAAACCGGCTCCTGGCGCTCAGGACCCACTGCTGGGAAAGTCAAACGCGGCCAAGGGAAGAGATTCGGCGAGTTTCTGATTTCGGGAGGTCAAGCGCCCAACCGCAAGTCACAGAACGGGATGAAAAATGGCATTTTGGTGCTCTGGTCCTAATTAACTTTTTGTTCTGAGAGATGCAGTTCCATCCCTTCAAAACAGAATTAATCTTTTAAACAGATTGCTTAAAAAGCCCTGGAAGACATTTAAAATCCCCTCTAAATCTCTTACTAATGATCGGTATCCTCCGATACGGATGGTATTGCTTACGAGGGAGAGGTTGTTGCTATGAATTTATAAGTGGGGGGTGGGAAACAGGGGCAGAACCTGCTGCTGTAATCAAAGATTCGCAACCCCCAGAACAAATAATGCTGCTCTTAACACCTCCGTGTACATACATTGAACCTTCCTTAGGTTTCTTTTTAAGCAGTGGCTGTAGGAAAGACTGGGTTATGTCCCCCTCATCCCCCACCCAGCAAACAGCTCAGCATCAGTGGGGAAAGTGCAAGGCAGCCCAGGGATCGGGAATTATTGTATATAAGGTTAGAAACTGCACCTATACATTAGGGGTTGGCCTCTGTTAGACTCCAGCGTGTGCAAGAGGGAAGAGGAAATTTTTCTGGGTGTTTTCTTGTTGTTTCTAGGGCTGGAGTTCAAGTCAGATGCTCTTGGCTATTTGCACTTTGTTCTACGTCCAGCCGCAGCTCCGGCGACGGGAGCGGGACAAGCCGGACGGTGCTTTGTCCGAGGGGCTGGTTTGGTTTCGTTTTCTTGAAAACCATCCACTTTTGTGCCACTATTAAAACAGGCATTTGGGCAGAACGTGCGGATGTTTGCAAACGGTTTGCAAGGTGCTGGGAGGCAGCGCGGAAAGCAGGGGGGTGAGATGGAGCTGCTGGCGGCACATCCCGCGCCCAAGCTGTTTTATGGGCAAAATCCTTTACCCCCCAAGGTGGGATGGGGCAGCTGAGGAGATTTGTGGCCCTCCAGCATCCCCTCAAACCAGGATTCACACCCAACGCAAGGAAATCTTGGCCCGTGGTTGGTTCCTACCTCTCCGCCATGCCGCTATTTGGCTTTTCCCTTTAATGCCGCTTTGGGTTCGGTGCTTTTCTTTTGAAGCATCAAGTGGTTTGGAGCATCAAACCACCAGCTGGGGCCATGTCCTACCCCCAGGTGCTGGGGGGTTTTCTGGGGGTGTGCACCCGATTTTCTTAGTGCCATGAACACCCCTCTGTGTTTTCCCCCCCAGCAGCAAAACTCGTGTGGTTATCACTCTGCTGGGGAGCTCAAAGGGAACACAAATAAATCCCATCCCAAATGACTTCAAGATGGGCCCATCCCAACTGGGAAAACTGCGCTTTTTAAGCTAAGCGACCCAAATACACCCCGCTCTGGGTGGGATTCACCCCAAAAAACAGCGGATGGAGAAGGGGGAGGCTCAGGTTGTGACCTGGGGACCGGTTGATGTCCCTCATCCCTCTGATGTTGTTTTGACATGAGAACACCCCCATCCCCATCCCCAGTGTCGCTGGCTGTTTCTGTTGCCTTTCTTCAATTCTTTTAGGGGGGAAGGACATAATTTTGTAAACTAATGTGGTGAAAACAGCTTTTTTTGCACAAGTCATTGCACAATAAGGGGAAAATTTAGTAAATTAGGTTTAACTTTAAAGGGAACATTTTTTTTTTAATTGTTAAAACTCACTAGCAGAGCTACTGATTAAAAGAGATGGACTGATTAAAAACGGACTGCATGGTTTACAGGTGACATTGCATTAGAAATGAGCATGTTGATTTTGACTGTACATTTATCCTGTTGTAACTCCTATTAAACAATACAGCGTATAACGGTTTCAATGAGCGCCTGGGCTCACTCTGTGCGTCACGGGGAAGGCGCCGCCTTTGCCTCGCTGGAAATACGAATCCTAAATCCCGTGAAACACAAAATCCAGCGTCTCATTTGTCCAACCAGCGAGGATTTGATGCTGAAACACCCACAGAATCACAGAATCCCAGAATGTCAGGGGTTGAAGGGCCGTGGAAAGCTCATCCAGTGCAATCCCCCCATGGAGCAGGAACACCCAGATGAGGTTACACAGGAAGGTGTCCAGGCGGGTTGGAATGTCTGCACAGAAGGAGACTCCACAACCCCCTGGGCAGCCTGGGCCAGGCTCTGCCACACTCACCACCACCAAGTTGGTTCTCAAATTTAAGTGGAACCTCCTGTGTTCCAGTTTGAACCCATTGCCCCTTGTCCTACCATTGGTTCTCACCAGAAGAGCCTGGCTCCATCCTCCTGACACTCCCCCTTTCCATATTGATCCCCAGGAATGAGTCACCCCTCAGTCTCCTCTTGTCCAGCTCCAGAGCCCCAGCTCCCTCAGCCTTTCCTCACACGGGAGATGCTCCACTCCCTGCAGCATCTTGGTGGCTGCGCTGGACTCTCTCCAGCAGTTCCCTGTCCTGCTGGAACTGAGGGGCCACAACTGGACACAATATTCCAGGTGTGGTCTCCCCAGGGCAGAGCAGAGGGGCAGGAGAACCTCTCTGACCTACTGACCACCCCCTTCTAACCCACCCCAGGTACCATTGGCTTCCTGGCCACAAGGGCCCAGTGCTGGCTCATGGTCATCCTAGATCTATGAATGGTCGTGGGGGAAAATACCCCATACCAAGCGCTGTGTTGCATTCCCAGTGGCTGTTTTAATTGGTTTATGCCATAAATAAGCATGATTAAGCCCAAGCCTGGAGTTGAAGAAGTAGCCACCTTGCTCTCACTGACTACATCAAGGTTTGCACGTGGGGAAAGTGAACCCAAGGAGGAATTAAGGCTTTGGAGGGCAGAGCAGAGATAATAAACAGTTTATTGTGGCAGGGAGCCCGAGTTTTCTACGGGAACTCTTTTTGCCTGCTCACATTGTATATTTTCTTTCATGGTATGTGTCATCCTTTACAATTTGATGATTGTATTAGCATGTTTTTGGTTTGTTGTTTTTTTTTTGTTGGTTGTTCTTTTTCTGGCCCTAATTGCGTTAAGGTATCGGATTCCCCAAATACCTCCCAGCCCTGGCACTGAACGCGCAGTAAACGTTGGTTTCTGGAAGATGTTTGACTTGGTGCCACACGGCACGTTGATCAGGAAATTAAAATGATACGAAATCAACACGACACACACTAATTAAAAACTGGCTGAGTGGGATATCTCAGCGGGTAATCCTGAACAGAGGCTCAGCACCGGGCATCTCCGTGGGGCTGGGGGGAAACGGGGGTCCTGCCCCCCTGGTAGGGACGAAGAGGAGGTTTGGTGGAGGTGCTCAGGGAGATGATGTGTTTGGGTGTATAGGAGTGATGGATTTAGGCAATGTTCATGGGCTGCGGGACTCCCTCCTGGAAAGCAGCAGCTGTGTAAAAGGATCCTGGATGGGTTGTATTCCATTAATTCCTCTAAAAGGCTTTTTTTTTAAGCCATTTATCCTTTTTGCTTTCCATCACGGCCTGGGCAGGGAGTCCCGTGTGTTAATTCAATGCAGTGGGGAGGAAAAGTGCTGGTTTCTAACTCTGCCACGTGCACACAGGGTAGAAGAGGATAAAAGGAGGATGGAAGTGTCCTAAATTGAATCGGTCCACCTCAGCATATTCTTGGGTGCCATCTGGCAATAACAATCATGAACAAAAGGGAGCCATGTCCTCTGACAGCAGGTCCAGGTGGGACCCCAAAAACACACAAAGCCCCCCCAAGCCCAGGCAGCCCATCCTGGGACCCAGTGGGACCATGGATCAGCCTGATGTCCTCAGCACAAGACACTCATGGAGCTGCTGGAGAGGGGCCAGAGGAGCCACAGGAATGACCCGAGGCTGGAACAGCTCTGCTGGGAGGACAGGCTGAGAGAGTTGGGGTGTTCAGCTGGAGAAGAGAAGCTCCGGGGAGACCTTAGTGCTACCTTTCCAGGCTTTCTTACCTGGAATCTTGTGTCCAGTTGTGTCCCCTCAGTTCCAGCAGGACAGGGAACTGCTGGAGAGAGTCCAGCGCAGCCACCAAGATGCTGGAGGGAGTGGAGCATCTCCCGTGTGAGGAAAGGCTGAGGGAGCTGGGGCTCTGGAGCTGGACAAGAGGAGACTGAGGGGGGACTCATTCATGTTTACAGATATATAAAGGGTGAGTGTCAGGAGGATGGAGCCAGGCTCTTCTGGTGACAACCAATGATAGGACAAGAAGAAGTGCGTGCAAACTGGAACACAAGAGGTTCCACTTAAATATGAGAAGAAAGTTCTTCATGGTGAGGGTGGCAGAGCCTGGCCCAGGCTGCCCAGGGGGGTTGTGGAGTCTCCTTCTGTGCAGACATTCCAACCCGCCTGGACACCTTCCTGTGTAACCTCATCTGGGTGTTCCTGCTCCATGGGGGGATTGCACTGGATGAGCTTTCCAGGGCCCTTCAACCCCTGACATTCTGGGATTCTGTGATTCTGTAAAAGGGGCTGATAAGAAAGATGGGGACAGACTTCTGAGCAGGGCCTGTTGTGATAGGACAAGGGGTGATGGTTTTAAAGTAAAGGAGGGAGATTCAGGCTGGACACCAGGAAGAAATTGTTTCCCTGAGGGTGGTGAGAGCCTGGCCCAGGTTGCCCAGAGAGGTGGTGGATGAACCATCCCTGGAGACATCCCAGGCCAGGCTGGACGGGGCTCTGAGCAACCTGAGCTGGTGAAGATGTCCCTGTCATGGCAGGGGCGGCACTGGGGGAGCTGGGAAGGTCCCTCCAACCCAAACTGTTCTGTGATTCTATGATTCTGTGTCTGCTCCCATGTGGCACTCCATGCAAAGCACCTGTGTTCAGGGCTTTATTGGCCCTTGTCCCCTTGGCCCAAGATGTTCTGAGTGCTGAACGCTGCCCAGAACAGAGCGGATGCTCCAGGCTCGGGACTGTGCTGCGGGGGATGCTCAGCCCAGGACAGGAGATTCACAAGTGCTCTGCAGCACCCACAGGGCCAAGACGTGGTGGGAGATGGTAGCCAGAGATCTTGGACCATCCTGTCCAGTGGATGAGTGAGCTGCAGTTGCAGGTACGTTTTGGGACAGGGATGCGGGATGCTGCAGTGCACAGCGATGCTGCACCAAAAACCAAGATGCTGTGTGTCCTCACGACTTCTGGGGTCTGCCAGAGCTACAAGCCTGTTGTCCAAGCCTTGGGGACATGCTGCAAGCCCAGCGTTGGAGGATGGTGCTGGTTGTAGCTGCATCCCTCTGAGGAGCATGTCCCTGGAGCAGACCCTCCCCAGGAACATGCCTGGGCATCTCTGGAGAAGAGCAAGTTGAGGCGGTGCAGCCGAGGGTGTGAGCACAGACCCACACCTCTGCTCCCACCCTGGCCTGATGCTGTGGTAGATGTAGGGACCATGCCCTGAGCCTTTGGCCTACTCCTTTTGGTTGGCCACGCTTTGCTTTTCTCATACTTAAAATAAGAGTTTCTCACATTGACATCTTCTGCAGGGCGTTGAGTTTCTGCAGCAGGATTTAACATCTCCATGCGGTGTCTCGCTGCCTTGCATTTCTCACCCAGATGGGATGGAGGCCAAGAGGCAGGTCTAGCTGGGTTATCGCCATCAGCGTGGCTTTGTGGGGTCTGCAAGACACCACGAGGACAAAGCTCCAGCCTTGACATGCGGGGACCCAGAGTTGCTCCTGTCCCCTCCAGCGGAACAGGACCTCGAGGTCCCTCAGCCAGTCTCCTGCTCCAAGCAGGACTCTTGCTAATGCTGCATCAGGATGACTGTGATTTTATGTGACCAGGTCTTGAGAAACCTCCAAGGATGGACATCCCCCACCTCTCTGGTTGTCTGGCCCAGGGCTGCACCACCCTCCCAGTGTAGGCTTTCTTAATATTGAACATGAATACAGCTGCCAGCGCTCATCTGCTGTGCTCAGGAGAATGACTGTGGGCTTATGTTCAACCTGGTTGTCACTGTCACCACTAGGTATGGCCCAACAGAGCTCATACTCAGCCACCCTGTTCCCACTCTGTGGCTGCTTCCCAGGGTGGCACCAGGCAAACCGTGGTACTGAGGGTGATGAAGATACAGGCTGATGACTGTCCTGTACCTGGGACATGAGGAGTTAGCAAAGCCAGGCATCTTCCAGTCCCAAGCCATTATTCTGTCCCATGGCAGCACCATTCCTGGGGCTCTGAGCAACCTGAGCTGGTGAAGATGTCCCTGCTCATGGCAGGCTGGGACTGGATGAGCTTCAAAAGTCCCTTCAACTCAAACCCTTCGGTGATTGTATGACTGCTGAACCTGGCTCCCTTAAGGAGGAAAATCCCGTGGGCTGGAGACAGGCTGATCTGACAACTTCACTTTCCTGCAACGTCAGCCAATCTCATCAAGGAAGGAGGTTAAGAGGTAAATCAAGGTGAAGGCAAGAAGGGACAGAGACAGGAGGAAATAAATGCTCAGGAATATCTGTTGAAAAGTATTTGTCTCTCACCTGCCTCGAAGAAAATAAGGAGGGAAAAAACCTCCCTGCTTGTGGTTGCTTGTGGGTTTGGGATTCAGCTCTTTGGAAAACAGCTACTGCAAATGCAAGAAGAGAGAAAACCCTGTTGGGTGATCGCTGAACTCTGAGTCAGGGTGGTGGCTGCAGGCAGGAGACTGCTGGGGAACCAAAACCTTCCCATCCAACCCCAAAAACTGGTTGAGAACCAGATAATGGTGTCCCAGACATCCCCTTTTCATTGTCTCCAGAGGTTGACTAGGCCAGATGTGGGTCCCTGCACTCAGGCAGGGGAATACTGCCCAAAACACCTGGGATCACATCAGACCTCAAAGCCCCTGTCTGGGAATCTGCTGGTTGGAGGTGAGGAGCTGATCTCATCCAGTCCTCTAGTGGTAAATTGACACCAGTTGTGTTTCAGTCTCTCCTTTGAAAAAGTGAGGATTTTGCTCCCAGACACCTATTTGGAAGCCTTCTCAGCATCATCTCAGTCTCTCTCCCATATCCCACCAGTGTTTATCTCAGACCAGTTAGCACTTGTTTGCTTTTGTGTCAGCTCTCATTCTTCAACTTTATTAGCTCTTTGGCTTCCTTGGTGTTGTCTCTCCTGATATGTGTAGAGAGAAAAATCACACCATCTTCTCAGCTGAGGTTTTCCAAGCTCAGCAAAGCCCAGGGGCTTTAGGCTCTCTGTTCCTCTGTGTTTGCTGGTTGACATTGCCCATACACGTTCCCATCTCCCATACATGTTCCCATCTGAGCTTCTCTTCCAACATGGGGGACCAAAAAGGTACATTCTGCAAGGAGCTGGCAGGACTGACATGTCTATGGGCATTAATGCTTCACTGGAAATGTCTCACCCAATACTTAACACCCTTTTTCAGTGCTATGACAGAATTGCTTTGTTGTAGGCAGTGACCATCACATCTGGGTCATCATCTTTGGTCATTTTGGGATCAAGGGCTCTTTGCTTGGTGCATGACTTTGCTCTAACAGCCCTCACTCTCCTGCCTTCATTCGGCACATTGTGGTTGTTCAGTTCTTCCCAGTTGACCTCTGTTGACCTTCCCAGTTGACCTTCCCAGGTGACCATCACCCTGTTGGTGACCATCCTTCCCATCACCCTGTTGGTGATGTTGATGCAGTGTGGAGGGTTTGCCAGATACCTTCTGCCATGGGTTAAAACCAGTTCTGGCAGGATGGGGAAGATTGTGTGAGATAGGTGGGAGCATATGGCCACCACTTCAATGAACTTCTGCCCACCCCGGAGAGCAAGGAACAAGTGGACAGATGGACACTGGACCAAAAGGACCACCAAAGTTTGCAGGACTGAAGAGTTTAAAGCAAAAGTGGAGGAATAAAGCTGATAGAGACAGCTGTCCTCACTTGCCCGGAGAGCACAGATGAAGGAGGTTGTTAGAGCAGATAAACAAATATGAGAAGGGAGAGGAGCAGATATCCCAGAGATAGTGCGACCTGCGATAAGGATGGGTGAGGGAGATGAAGCAGCTAGAGAAGGGATTGCACTCCCCTGGCAAGAAGACTGGATGAAATCCAAGAGGAGCGAGCACAGAGCATTACGTACAGGGGAAGAAATGTGGGCAGGGAGACACAGGAGGTGGAGCGACTGGATTTGGGATGTGAAACTGGGTCATGCAGGGAGTCACACGGCTGAGCAGTCACAATGCCAAGAGAGGCCAAGGATGGTCGGGCTGGATGGCAACGAAGGTTTTAGAGCTACAAAGATGGTGAAGGATCTGGAGCATCTTACGAGGAAAGGCTGAGATAGCTGGGGCTGTTTGGCCTGGAGAAGAGAAGCAGAGAGGGGACCTTATTTATGCTGATAAATATCTCCAGAGTGGGTGTCAAAAGGATGGACCAGACTCTGTTCAGTGATGCCCAACGCCAGGGTGAGGGGCCACGGGCACAGACTGAAACACAGGAGGCTCCATCTGAACATGAGCAGAAACGTCTTTGCTGGGAGGTGGCAGAGCCTGGCCCAGGCTGCCCAGAGAGGTTGTGGAGTCTCCTGCTCTGAGACATTCAAACCCGCCTGGACACGACCCTGTGTGATCTGCTCTGGTGACCCTGCGTGAGCAGGAGGTTGGACTGGATGGTCTCCAGAGGTCCCTTCAACCCCAGCCAGTCTGTGAGGGTGTTTGGAGCGTCATGGTGTGTGATGGGGGAGAAGCAAGATGGGGCTATTTGGGGTAAACAGGACTTTTCTCCTTGATGTTTTCTTCGTGCTTTGCCCCAACACCCAGCAGTGCATCCGATCCCCAGGTGGGACCGGGCAGCCTTCCTCCCAGTGACAGCCCCTTCATCTTCCCTCTGTGCTGTGATTATGAGGCCCACGTGGCTTCACGGCCCTGCTAATTACATTCTGTGGGGCAGTAATTGAATGAAGGCTCACGAGAGCCATGGATCAAAGGCAGGCACCCATCAATATCTGCCGGCCCCAGAATCCGATTAGCAGGGAGAAGGCATCAATCACAGCTGCCCCTCCCTGACCCAGCAATACTTAATGCAGGTACCGGCGCCCGGGACGGTGTCAGGGAAATCTGATTTGCTCACGAAAGGTTAAGCAACACCGCGGATGAAAAATGATTGCGACGCCGTGTCTTCTCGGCAGCCATTCATCTCCGCACCACTTGCCGTGGGATGGAGGGGCTGCCCGAGCCAGCTTTGGGAGATGATTACTCAACGTCGCCGAGACGTGTGAAGTGTTAAAGACCCCCCGGCGGGGCACGGGGCAGTCGTTTGTATTCATTAGCCGGCCCGCTGCAGATGTCGGCTGGTTCTTTGAGGGGGTGCAGAGACGCGCGCTTGCTGCCCGGGTCCTCACTTATGGTCCTCGGTGAAGTGGCAGGACCTGATTTCTTCTCCCTTGGTGGCCCCGGGCACTTGTTGCTCCACCGCGCAGGGGACTCCCATGTGATGAAGCCAATCCTGTTCCTGGTAACAAAACCATCCCACTGGGGCCATGTACCTGCAGGGAACAGTTTGTGTGGGCACCTGGAAAGAACCTGAACTTCAGGCTTTTTCACTCCTGTGTCCCTTTTTTATGCTCAAGCTCTGATGGCCCCCAGGATTATAGAGGGTGCTCTACAGCCCCATCCCACCACTGTCATTTGTACCTCTGGTGATGTTTCTTCACCATGAGGTGGAAAAGCCCTGGTTGAAGGCAGCTCTTGGCGCTCCTCCTCCCCAAATCTTTGTCACCAAGCTTTCACTGTGCCCCACTAGCCTCTTACAAGCCAAAGCCATGGGTTTTTCAGGGCGGAGCTTGGTGGGTAACTGGATTTCCAGGTATGTTTCTGTTCCCATCTGTCCAAGGATGGATGGGCAGCAGCCCCTAAAGTGTCATGTTCAATCAGGTCTTCCACTTCTCCACAGCATCACGATTTAGAAGAAACCCACAGAAGAGAGGAAAAGCATCCCTCAGGTAAATAACCTGATTATTGATCATGCTGAGGGACAAACCCTCTACAAGCCCAGCTGGTGGTGGCTCCAGCAGTGGATCCTCCTCCCTCACCGCTCCCAGCCCCACCTGAAGCTGCAGCTTCTGCTCGCTGCAACACAACTTTGGGGCTTTTTGAGGCAATGAAGTTTGTTTTGTAAAGGAGAAATCACTGGTAATGCAGTATTTATTGTCCAAATTTGCTTTTGGCGGGTATTAGCCAGGTACCAACATGCTGTAAAGAGGAAGATCCTGGCTGATGTTCCCCAGGGGCTGAGATGTGAGTGTAAATTTGTCTCAGCTGCCCTCAGCTCCACCAGCTAATAAGCAGAAAGCTTTGTGGAGAGCCAGGAGCAGCTGCTGACAGGGTGTGCCTGGACTGGCTTCTGTTGAAACTGTGGCTACTGGAGGTGGAAATCCCTGGTTTATCTGTTGAGCACCTGCTGCTGGGCTCAGCATCTCAGCTTGTGCTATGAAATCCCTCCAGTTCTCATGTGCACCTCTTTCTAGATACCGACTAGGATGCATTGTCCATCTGCTTGAGGGCATGAGAGCTTGCAGCCATTGCAGTTGGACAAATGTGGCTTTCAAACCATTGACAGGAGGTGGAGTAGAGTGTGGTGTAACAGCCTGAGGCCCCGAGTTAAGTACTTACTGTGTGTCTGTGATACTCAGCCCTGTGGTCCCTGTCCCATCGTGGTCTGTCGTGTCCTGCTGAGAGACATCCTGCTCCAAGGAATCTTCCTTCCTCACTACGGAAAGGTAATTGCTTAAGAGATGTAGAACTCGGCTTGGGAATTAACATCCTTGGTGCGACCAGTTGGGAGTTCTATTATTTGATGGGTAGAACATGCCCAGCATGGGGCTGGTGAGACAATCGAAGCATCTTTGTAACTGGCATATGGGTTCAGATCACTTTGGGTGCTTCATGGTTGAAGTACCTGGGAATATTTCAATTGTCTCAAGGCAGGGGGTGGAAGGAGGGATTTCAGCAGCATTTACAGGTTGCAATAGCTCAGTGGGCTTCAGGTTTCTTGTGCTGTCAGAAGCATAAGGGTGTCACTGGGTCAATGGGTGAGTGCAGACACAGACCTGTATTTCATTACTATGGACTTGGTCCAAAGTCCCCCAGAGCTGCCCAGAGAGGTGGTGGATGAACCATCCCTGGAGACATCCCAGACCAGGCTGGACGGGGCTCTGAGCAACCTGAGCTGGTGAAGATGTCCCTGCTCATGGCAGGGGTGGCACTGGGGGAGCTGGGAAGGTCCCTCCAACCCAAATTCTATGGAGCAAGCCCTTGGTGTGTAGAAGTGATGTGAGCAGCATCAGTCAGGGTGATCTTTGCTCCCTGCAGGAACCATCGGCTTCCCAAGAAGCTACACCAAGGTGTGACTTCCCACCCTCCTGAGCTGTTTCATTTCATCAGTGAACCCAGGAGAAATCAAGCAGCTTGTCAGCACAGCCACACACTGCGCACTGGTTTCTGCTTTGGCCAAAAATCACCTTTCTCCAGCACTGCTTGGGAGGAGACAACTCCATTGTCAGCTTCATGGAAGAGGTTGCAAAGCCAGCTTATCCCCAAGGGCAGCCTTCAAGATCATGTCCTGGACATGTTGGCATGAAAGGTTTCACTGTGGTGATGTACCCGGGCAGAAAATCCCCACAAACAAGCCGTTGTGGGGATGATCTTGCACATCCAGCCCCAAGGAGTGGTGAAACTGCAGCTTTCCTGTCTAGCTCTGGTGTTTCCTGACTTCAGGAGGGGTTTGGGAGCTTTGTCTGCAGGCAGAGCAGCCTGGGGCTCCAGCACACGTGTGGTGGCATGCGGGAGGAGATAGCATCTCTCTGGGGTTTGGCCCCAAGCTGTTAGAGGGAATGCATGACGATGCTGGCTTCATCGAAAACCCAGCCCGGTGTTGGACACTGAGCACAGTATGTGTCAGGACTGGCCTTTTTGGGGTTACCAGGGCAAGATTTCCCCACCACTGCCTTCAGCTTAAGACCAAACCCTTAGTCCTAACCTAGGAACACAAAAAAGACATTTCACACCTGCTCGAACGCTTTCAAGCCTCTGGGACGCTTTCCCAGGGTAGGGCTGCAGAAAAAGCCCCGAGGCTGTGTCTATACCAGCAAATTAAACAGTTCCAGGGTTCAGACACCAATTATCCTCACTGTTAAATTATTAACGCTCGCCCAGGTAATTCTCGGGCACGGTTTGGGAGCGTGCGTGGCCATGGACCCTTCCCCATAGGCAGGTTGGCTGGGGCTGCCCTGTTTTGGCAGGTAGGGGAGGTCAGTTCAGCGGGCGAAGGCTTGTCCCTGCCCGATGTCCTCGGGGCCGGAGGATGGTCCCAGACACGTCCATTGCAGATGTAACCCCTGTTCTTCTGCGGCCCAGACATGGCCAACCAGGCCCTCATTAACCAACCTACAGCGCAAGTCTCTACAGCTTGGACAGCAACCAAACATGCAGCCATGAATACCTAAGTGATGGTAATTAATTATAATTGCAAACATTCATATTAATTTACAGTAGCTTTTTTTTTGACAGGATGCTTATTTTTGCTGAGTAAGGCTGTGACTGCAGCAGCTGCTGTTGTCACCAAGAAGGGCCTAATTTTTGGCAGCAAAGGTAACAAGAATCCCTCGCCTTCCCAGCAGCTGGTGAGGCACCGTGAGCTCCTGCCGTGTCTTCCAGCCACTGAAACTGGGACCAGAGGAATCTTCATCACCATCCAAGGCTGCTCGAGCTGCCTCCTCCTCCTCTCCCCGTGTCGTGCACCTCGTCCAACCCTCATGCTCCCCCGCACTTTTGATCTGTCTGCTGGGGCGGTGGGATGGGCACGAAAGATTTACACGCTGGAATTTCAACAAGGAAGTTCCCCGGTGCAGAAGGGACTGACTTCTTCCCTGATTTTTGGCTTATTATATTTTTAATTGTTTTTCTAGTCATCTAGTGGACAATTTTTATGGTTTTTTTCCCTCCCAAGGACTGCTAGAAAGTGGCTGTGATGTGGAACATCCTTAACCCTGGAGTCACCCTGACCCTGTGCCCGTATAGATGAGCCGATGACTAAAGTACCTCTTGGGCTTTCTGAGACACACCTGGTCGCTTGGCTCCCTTCTAAATATATCTATCTATTTTTGTTTTTACAGTCACTCTCCCCATCCTGCTGGGGAGACTGCACCCAAGGAAAGCTGAGTACACCTACATCTGGATGATGCTGTGTCCATCTCTGGGGAGAACTTGTGCCAAAGGAAACTATTTACCTCATAAAAAATGATGGAAGAGGGAAGGTAAGAGCTTGGTTCTTCTGGGCATGGTGTAACCATCCAGTCTCCGTCTCTCTTTGGTTCTACTGAACCCTCTGAGCCTGAATTTATGGCCTACAGTGCTGGAAGGGCACAGACTGGTTGGAGACAGTCTGGAGTTGGGCTGCAAAAGGACCAGAGGACTGGAAATCATGGCCAAGGAAGGAAGATCAAAAGGCTTGAAGCTGTATAGTTTAGGAAGACTTTATAACAGCCTACAGATATGTAACAGGCAAAGAGGAAGGGAATGAACTGTTCTCCTGGTTCACCAGGAATGGGACAGGAGGTAATTGGCTTACATTACATCCAGAGAGGCTGAAGTTAGGAGGACCTTTTTTCTATGGTGAGGACAGGCATTTATGTTGGGGGATGAGGGAAGGAAGCGTCTCCATCCACGGAGGGTTGAGAAGACGGAGAATCAACGTGTGTCTGGAGCAGTTTGTGCTGGAGCAGATGCACAGAGCTGGCTCAGGAGTGGGCTGGATGCCATGCCAGAAAAATGCATCTAGAAACATCTTCACTCATGCTTAGCACCATGGGGAGGAGGCAGCTCAGGTCCCTCTGCTCTCGGGTTTAGGAGGTGGTAGGAGCTGCTGCTTTGTTGATAGCAAGGATGCAAGCTGGATTGTCAAAAGAATCCAGCAACAGAGTAGTTTTAAACACTGTTTTCAGGTTTTTCTTTCTAGTTTGTTCAAATCCATATCGTTTCAATAATCCTGTGGCTAAGTCAGCTGGGACCAGGGCTTCTGAAAGCACTTTTGCTGCTGCAGACACAGTAGCATCACCACCCCCTCTCCCCTTGGGTCTCCCCAAACATGCGTTTTTCTTTCACAAAATTAGAAACTAAGCAGTTTACTGCACCGCTTATGAAATCTGGGGGTTGATGAGATTGCCTTCGAGGTCCTTCTGGCCTTATCGCAGTGATATAAGTGAGGGGTTTGCCTGTTCCCTGTCCCAGCTGGACACTGGGCAAGATTCAGTTCCCAGGCTCCCACATCTAAATGTTGAGCTGAAATTCAGTTGGAGAGATCTTGGAGGCCAGTGCCAGCTGGAGAGACCTGGAGAGGCCACCAGGCCTCCAGTTGTTGTCCAAGGAGGATGCAATTCTCCCAGAGGTTCCAAGCTCTTACCATTGGCTCTGTATGGACAACTTAGACAGTCCAAGCACCTCAAGCGCCACTTCATACCTCTGTGTGGGCAACTGAGACTTGCCTTCAAGATCTGGTCTGTGTAGTCAATGCAACGGAGAGCTATCAGCTGACCAAGCGTAGGTTGGCATGAGCTGAAGACCTCCATAAACTCTAAATATCCCGGGAGGTAGAACAAGAATTTGCTCTTATCTACTGCAATGCCCCTGACCGTGTTCACCCATAAGACAGCAGGACTTGAGCATGGGTTGTGGAGAGCCCTCCCAGATGTTGCGTAGCACATGGAGATCCACCACAGACCACCTTGGTTTTGGAACGAGGTGCAGTCACGCTGACATTGAGGTGCACCACGCTTGGGCAGGTTGCAGGAACACGGGGCTGAAGGTCATTCTTGATCAGATAGCTACTCGCTAGCCCTGTGTGCATTGTCTGCAAAGCAAATGCCTTGTTCAAACACTTTCCTCCATTGGCAAACAGGAAAAGAAAAGCAACAAAATAATGCTGCTTGGGGCTGGGAGTGAAAAGCTGCTGTGGCTTGGGGAAAATTGAACTTCTCTGAGCTGGGGTGGGAGGAAAGGCAGCTAACAAGAGTGAGCCTTCAGATGCCTTGAGTGACCACAGGCTTGGAAGTAGCTGGTATGTCCCTGTACATCATCCCTCCTTCCTCATTTTGCACAGTTGCAAAGTGCCTGGTTTCTGTGAAAAGAGCGTGTGATATGTCCTGCAGAACTTTGTGGAGAGATGCTCCAACCATCTCTGGTCACAAGGACAGATGAGCTGTGAGAGAAAGGAGTTGGTCCGATGTCCCATTTCTGAAGGCCTGAGGTGGGGCTTTAGCTAAAAGTAGCGTTTTCTGCAAGAGTCTTCTGCGAGCTGGACATGTTTTCAGGCATGTGGACCTTACTGTGGGTCCAGAGTAGCGCAGACTCTAAGCCGAGTCCTGGCTGAGGATGACTGAGTGGGACTTAATGATGTCAGTTGGCAATTAGGCAAAAAAAAGGTGGTTGTCAGGCAGAACGATAGGTTAGGGAGGGCAGAGGCAATATGGTCATTAATCCCATAAAGCAGAGAGAAAATAGAGGCAATAATTGCCTGTGAAGCGAAGAAGCTGCTGTTGAGGAAGCCTGTAAAATGCTGTGAGAGCAATACTGCTCTTCAATCCATCATATTTAGTGCCCAGCAGTCACAACCTGTGTTCTTTATTATTATTATTATTATTATTATTATTATTATTATTACTATTTTTATGCCATTTTTGCTGGTGGTGAACAAGGCTGAGGTGTGAGTTGGGATGGTGGGGCAGAGGAGACTATGTGATTCTCATGATGGATAGAGCAGGGGCTGGTCCTCCTTGGGTCACCAGGTGTACCCAAGGCCAAAAGGGAAGGGATCGCCCCTTGCTATGTGCTCTATGTTCCCAAAACTGATGAGAAAAAATTCCCAGTTCCCTCACTGCTCACTGTGCTATGAGGACCCTGAATCCTCCTGTCTCATTGAAACGTGGGAGTGGGATTCATCTCACCCTGGGATTTCTCTAGAGCTGAAGGACAGGAGTTGACCTTCCAACCAGGGCTTGACCTGCCTGATTTTAGGTAGCTAAGTCAGGATGAGATGGCTTGTATCACTCTGAGTACAGAGGAAGCCTGAACAGATGATCTGAACAGATTTATGTTCAACCAGAAGAAATCCATGTGATGTGAATCCAAATGTCTTCCCAGTGAATGTCCTTGCTAGACCTGAAAGTATTCCAGTCTCCTATCACACTTCCCATGCCAAAGTCTATTGGTCGTGTTCCTTCCCCCTTATCTCCTTTTTATTGCCTCCTCTCCTCTTGCTGAAGTATGGCCAGGCTACAAGCCACCTCCAGGGAGAGATTCATCCCGTCCTAAGACATGGACACTCGCATGGGAGGACAGATCCTGCCCTTCTGAAACACCAATCCTGGGAGGAGATGCCTCCACCTCTGAAAGTACCAGAGGACCTCAGGGAATGAGCCTGGAGCAGATGCCCTGCTTGTGGGCAGCTTCACAGAGATGGGATGAGCCAGACCCACCGTCAGCAGGACACTTTATATTTCCATTGTAAAATGATTCCTCCAGCTCATGAAACATGTTGTCCTGTGGGCTGCCTCCCATTTCAGATGGTGTCTTTTAGATGCCAAGAGGACCGCTTGGATAGATATTGAAAGAAAACTTGTGAAGATGGCAAATACATTATAAAATAAGAGATTTATTTTTAGGAATGACATTCTTGCTCTGGACCTTCATCTCCAGGGACACTGTGAGAACTTAAGCACAGAAACGTTGAACACCAGGCAGCACAAAGTGTTTTTAAAATATCTTTTATTATGGCTGTGCGGAAAGATGATAGGTTGAATTTGACATCTGACATCTCTTAAAGGCCTGGTCACCCTGGTTATTCTTCAAAGTGTTATTGGACACTGGACCTTGTTGCTTCTGGAAGCCACCAAGGCTCCGAAGCTTAGCAAGGGTCAAAGAAGAATTGGGTGTCTCTGTGGGTGATCTGGGTGAACTGTGGCATTTCAGGAGGGGGTTTCAGAGAGATGATGAGCAGGGTATGGAGACCAAACCTGAGGTCTCCATTCATTCCATAAGCACTTGACTGCCAGAGCTTGGCTCCCAGGATCATCCTTCACAGGAGAGTGTCTAGTGGCGGCTGCGTGATATCCCTGAGCACATCAGCAGGTGACTTTGCTCCTCAGCATCCCAGCGAGGTCTGCAGAGGGTTTTGAAGGAGGGATCTTTCAGTGTGTCCATGGGAGGAAAGCTCGAGTGGGGCAGGGAGGGCGAAGTGCCTCTCCCAAAATAATCCCGCTTGTCCAAAGTGGGAACAGCTGATGCGAGTATGTTACAGAGAGGCTGGTGATGGGGGCTGAGATATCATCCCTTTAAGATATTCAGGCCTGATAGCACTCATTCAATCTTCTGCCTCTCTAATAGGCTTCCCCTCCCCTTTAATCTGCCTCCACTGATGGGCATCTCATGACATTCATTTGCTTTTCCATTCACCCTCCCCTTGCTGCCCGTTCTTCTGGAAGTCAACTTCTGCAGAACAGCAGAGAAAAGCTGAATATCCCCCAAATCCCATTCTTCCCTTGGCTGAGGGCAGGTGCTGAGTGGGGTCCCAGCACCTTGCGATGGTTGCGAGCCCGCGATGGGATGTGCGTCTGGAGGCAGAGAAGCCGGAGAAAGGAACAGTAGCTTTTTCTCTTCCCGGCGACGCCGACGTGGTGATCAGAGGAGCTGGCCAGAGTCCTAATGAAGATAAATGAATATTCCCTCTCCTCCGCTCCTCTGGCTTTTATTGATGGGCTGCGGGGTGAAAGGTGAGAGCCTGAATGTTCATTTAAGCAGACGTCACGAGTTTCTTTGGAGGGGAAGGTGTAAGAAAAACCGCCTTGTGCTTGAAAGTTACTCCAAGATGAGCACGCTCGGCTTTACAAGCCTTTCTCCATTCCTTCCCCATCCATCACTTCCCGGGAGCCCTTTGTAAATGCAAATTGCACTTTGATAGAAATAATGCACTGAGCCTCTATTAGTGTCTGTGTAATGGAGAGGGCTATTTTAATGCAATCATTCTTAAAAACAGAAAAAAAAAAAAAAAAAAAAAAGAAGCTCCTCTGTGTCTTATTTTAGGCTGTGTATCAAAATCCAATCTGAAAACACGCTCCTCCCTGCCCTGCACTCCCTCCCGCCTCCGGCCTTTCCAGCCTCTGCGATACTTTTCATTTTGGGCTCGGGATTTGTGGGGCAGCCTGGGGATGTGACTGTGTGAATGAGAGCTCAGGTGGACACCCCATCCAACCTGGTCCCCAGGATGAGGGTTAACATCCTACAATAGGATTCCTGGACCGTGGGGTGGTGAGCACAGCAGTGGGACAACCCGCATCCTTTGGAGCTTGTCATGGGTGAAGCTCCAGCTGTAATCTTAGGGGGCTGAGATGTCTGATCCCCCGCAGCTGTTTCTTCCCCTGCTCTCATGTGTGTTTTCTAGCAGGAGGAACCTTGTTGAGTCCCAGCTGTGAACATCTCGTGTGTGATGGAGACTGTGGGTTTGCAGAGCAGCCCCCGAGATCCCTGTCATCCTTCTGCACTCAGCAAACTGATTTTTCTCATGTCCCAGCCTGATCTCTCCCTCCCAGGGTGTGCAGCAGCAGTTCCAGCACTGAAATCAGTTTAAGATGCTTAAAAAAAAGAAAAAAAAAAAAAGGAACATTTTAAGTCATTGAGATCCCCCTCCACACACACACTTTGGGAGGTCAGAAAAAAACTGCTTTGAACTGTTTAAAAACAAATCTGAAGCGTCATTCATCTTCATTAATGAGATATTTAACCAGTTCCTTTTAATAACTTTTTGATGCATATGCCAAACGAAAAAACATATTTCAGTCTCGTTTTCTGCTTAAAAAGCCATCATTTTGGTCTAATTTTCTGCTTAAAAAGAGATTATTTTGGTCTCATTTTCTGCTTAGAAGGCCATTATGCTCCATCCCCCTTCCCACCTTAACCTCTAAATCCTGCTTTTTTCCCCGTATCATTCTCACACTCCCTCGGAGCAGCACAGGGTCCTTCTCGCACCCTGTGTGTGCCGCTGTGATTTGTGCCACCAAGGGTCTGCTCGTGGGTCGGGGAAAGGAGAGGTGACTTTTACCATCCCTCCTGGGTCTTCTACAGCACTGTGGGGCAGGCGAACCTCCTGGAGAGGTTCAGCTGGGTGTATCGGTCTGTCTGCCTCCTCCTACCTGTTCAGGTAAGAACTACACTGGGCACAGGAGTGGATTTTGTCCCCGTTACTAGAAATCAGAGCCATTCAGGAGCATAAACATGAAGCCCTCTCCCAGAGAGCCGCTCTAAAGGTGTGGGTCTCCAGCACCTTCCCAGCGGAGATGAAATATTTAGTGCCAGTCAGAAACATCAGCAACATCGGCTGCAGAGCGGTTCTTCTGAACTCTGGGGTGGGGACCACCGCTTTTTCGGGATCCTCGACTCCCAGCAAGAAAGATATAGGGAGAGAAATGTCCTTTCATAAATCAGAGAACAAAGGGAGGAAACATAGAAAGCAGAGGGGGTACTTTCCTGTTTCTCGAAGAGCAGAAGAAGAGGAATGGGGAAGGCAGCATCGTTAAAGAGAAATCCCCAACTGGAATGACAAAAGGGAAAGAAATTAAAGCCAGATTTGTTCCCCTGGGCTGAAGGAAGGAGGATCCCTTTTGGTTTGTTCCTTCTTTCTTGTTTCCTTTAAAGACAGGAGATCAATTGCGGGGCTTAATGAGAACCGTCTAGTGCGAGAGGTAGACAATGCGAGACGGAGAAGGATGTCCCAGCGCCCTGGAGATTTTACAGCAGCTTTGAGCATTGGGATCCGTCCCTGTGAGTCCCAGCCCGTCTCCGGCCCGCGGCATTGTGCAATGCGAGCACCGCTCGGCGCTGAGTGGGGTCGGCCGGTGGCAATCCCGGTCCCTCGTCCTGGGGGAACACCGCGTCCGTGGGTCCATCCGCCAACGCACACTCACGTTGCAAACCGGTGATGAAGGTGCTCGTGGCTGGTGGTGCATCGGGATCCTTGGGGGATGCTGTGATGGTGACGGCACTCTCTGAGCTGCTTACAGCATCGCTACTCATGGCCCTTCATCAGCATCCTCCTCACCTTCCTGGTCAGAAGGACGTGCCTTAATTGGGCTCCAAATGTTGGAGGTTTTTGGGCAGTAATTTCAAGTTAGATTGGATATTAGGAAAAATTTGTTCCTGGAAAGGGCTCTTGGGCATTGGAACAGACTGCCCATCCCTGGAGGGGTTTGAAAGATGCATAGATGAGGTTCTTAGGGATGCAATCTGGTGACAGTATTGGGTTAATGGTTGGACTTGATGATCTTGAGGGTCTCTTCCAACCAGAATGATTCTGGTTGAAGGTAACCTTGGATACAGAGTGTCTACCAAGAGCTAAGGAGGGCTTACGTCCCCTTGGAGAGCAGGTCTGGGGCAATCTTTCTGGACGAGTGTGCCTGAGAACATCTCAGCTCTCCTGGAGACCCTCAAGGGAGACAGGGGTTGCCTGCAGAAGGCAGATGAAACAAAGCATAGAATCACAGAATAGTTTGGGTTGGAGGGACCTTCCCAGCTCTCCAGGGCCACCCCTGCCATGACAGGGACATCTTCACCAGCTCAGGTTGCTCAGAGCCCCGTCCAGCCTGGCCTGGGATGTCTCCAGGGATGGTTCATCCACCACCTCTCTGGGCAACCTGGGCCAGGCTCTCACCACCCTCCTTGTATAAAAGTGTCTTCCTTATGTCTATCCTGCTCTTTGCATGCTAAACTTGTGCCAACACAGGTGCTTCTAGGTTTACACGCATCGCAAGGCAGGGAAGGATTAAGCAGAATAAAATCCCTGATAACTCTCCCCCTCATCCCATCCGTCACCCAGTTCCCCAGCTCCATGGGCAGCAGTGAGAGCTGGAAGCTCTTGGAGACATCCGTGCCTCTCCCACGAGGAGCAAAACCTCCCGAATCGGTGCGGAGCCGCCTCTTTGGAGGCCTCAGTGCCTGGGGATGCATCCTCTTTCAGAGCAAATTATTTTCGCTGTCACTTGATAGGTCTCGAAGCCCAACGCGATCCCTTGAGCTCCAGCCGGAGAGAGGGACCTTTCACGGGGCAAGTAAAGGGGGACGGGGAGGAGGGGGGAGCAGGTCTGCGGTAATAGCTCTGAACTTGGCTCGGAACTCTTAATGAATGCAAATGAGCTTTTAGCTACTGGGTCACTTTGCGGTGTTTTGTGCAAAGGTTTTGTGCTCTTAACCGTAGCTGTTCACGTGCCCGGCTTGAATGGCGAGGGGCACGGCGGAGGCTGAAAGGACGAGCAGGTACCTTCTCACACCAAAATGTTAACAACTTCCTCCCCATGCTGTTTGCCAGCCCCGGAGATTTGATACAGCGTCACCCAGGCCTCTGAAACCCTTTGCAAAAGGCTTTTTTTCTTGTTGTTTTTTTTCCCCTGAATCCTCATCACCCTGGATATTCAATATTTACGGGTTTGCTCACCATTATGAAAATAGGAGGGGATGTAGAAGGTGGCAACGCCACCCAGTTATCCCCCAAACCAGCTCAACTGCGCACCCCATGATAGTTATTGCTGAAGCTACTGATTTCTGTTCCCAGCATAAATCCAGGCTATTTTTATGCAGGAAAAATGGATTTTGATTTCTCAGAAAACCTGAATGTGGCTCAAACTGGGTATTAATTTCTTCCCTCATTTTTTAACTAGGAGCATGGATTGATTTTGGTTTTGAGGAGGTTTCCCTTATAGGGAAACTGAGTTCTGCAAGGAGAATGGGAAAACCTCCTTGTAATGCAGTGATCCTAAAGATGGGCTGGAAAAACCATTGGCACGGGTTTCAGAACACAGAGAAATACTCAGAGCCGGCGTCCTCCACCTTGTCCACAGTGAAATACTGGTTTTTGATGCGGGTTTCAGTGGGGCTGTTGTGTTTTCTTTCAATCATAAGGTCACAGAAGCCGTTTGCTAGATTCAGAGTGGGGCATTTTTGTATAAAAACGGGCCATGTTCCTTTGATCTCCGTTCCACGTGTCCTTGAGGGAAGTGGAAAACTCCCACAAACTTCCCCAAACTAGAAAGACTAGTTCTGAAAAATGATGTTTTCTTCCTCTTCCCCAGCGCCTTTCATCTCTCACCCTCTCTCCCATTTTCTGGAATTGGAGAAGAAAGATGCCCCTTCCTTTTGCTTTACTTTCCTCGTGCTTCACCCCATCACTCTGCAGCAAAGGGGTGACCCCATCTAGAGCATCTTCCCTTTCTTTTTGGCCCAAGGGGATGCAGGTGATGATGGCTGGGAGGATGCAGGGTTACCGGGGGGGTCCCTCACTCAATGCGAGTTTTGCTGGGTGCCCTAAATGCTGGGTGCCCCAACCAGCAAGGACAGGCACCCTAATACACCCTGACCACACTGGCGATGGGTGAGCTTGGGAGCCGGCCACCATCCTCAGCTATTTGAGACGAAAGACAAGACATTTTAAAATATATGGAAGGAAAGAGTGTTGTTTTCTCTTGGCATCCCCAGCCATGTCTCTGGAGGGCACTGTGTGCCCGGCACAAGCTGAGCCCTTCACTTTGGCGCTCGGGGAGACAATGAATCCCACACTGAACTTCCTCTCGTTTGAGGCTCGATGTGTTTTTCATTTGGGCCTTGTTTTGTTTCCTTTCTTTTCCTCTCCCTCGCTTTCCTCCCCGGTTTCCCCAGCGGGATTTAACAAGCAGGACTCGAGGGACGGGAGCTGCTGGTCGGGCATCGCCGTGGGGGCGAACGTGCACGTCAGCTCCCGCCCTTAAAATCATGAGCTGCCATGCAAAAGCCAATGGTCTCCACTGCTTTCTCACTACGATTCTTGTCTTTAAACTCTTTTTCAAAGGTTTTCTGATGAGTTTGGGAGCGGGGAAAGGAGCAGGGAGGGGAAGGGAAGCTGCTGGGGGTGTTTAGTGTGGAGGGAAGGGTGAAAACCCAGGATAATGGCGTAAATCCCAGCTCATGAAATATCCTTCACATGGTCCTAGAAAGAGGTTCCTGAGCAAACTGAATTATTCCCACTCGGTGCGTCCTTGGCGTTGCCTCTTGGGCGATGTTTTGTATTAAAAGGTCTGGCATGTAAATAGTGTTTCAGCAGCATCTTCAAAGTCTCATCTCATGAAAATATCTCCGAGCACACATGTACCCCTCGCTCCCTCCCTCCCGGGCCCTGTCTCCGATTACTCGGGCATTTTCCTTGGAGATGAGCAGAGAAACTTCGACGTAGTTTATTTTCCTTCAGAGCAGGGTAAGATGGTTCTCGTTATGCCTTTTTAATTTTCTAAAAGGCTGCATGGCATGGAGAATAATAGTGGCTGTATTCTCGCAATGATGCAAAAACCCTTCGCAACCCACCCTTTCGAGTAATTATCTACTGCTTGCAGAAGACCCAGGCAGGGGAAAAGCCAGATGGCTTTCAAAAGGGGCTGAGATTTGGGAGGATGGTTTTGCTGGTAGCAGAATACAAAATAAGAAGAAGAAAAAATTGTTGGGAAAAAGAGAATAAACACCAGGGCTAGCAGGCTGGCTTTTCCAAAAGGCATTTAAACCACATTCTTTAGGGCAATGTTTTGCAGAAATACTAGAAAGGCAGATAAAATAGGAGGCGATCCAGAAAGCAAGCAAGACATTTTTAAAAAAAGACATAAGAAGCTCTTCTTATAAAGAAATTTCAATCCAGGAGATATTAAATGAAAACTCTGGATACCTGAGATTATTCACAATGTGCGGAAAATATTTGCAGCTTGCGGGGAAAGGCAGTTGCACCTTCGCTTATGTGACCCCCGCCAGGAGCTTTAATCTTCCTATTTTCAGAAGCAGGGGGAGAAAACATGTGAAATGTTCCTAACTGAGCAGTAATAAAAGCTTCAGAGCTCAGTGTGCGGCTCTGGGTGATGTCCCAAGCGGGGCTCCCATGGGGACGCACACCCGGGATTCGGGATGCTCCAAAGCATCAGAGCGTTCGGCTGCTGGCATTTGGGTTTGAAGAAGAGATGGAGGGACGAGGTGGCTTTGGGGAGGTGGGAAGGGGCTGAGAGCGACCTCAAAATGCTGGGTGGGAGAAAATTGAGTGTGGATGGGAATAAGGGATAACCCCAAAGGGATACGGGGGGGTCCCTGGAGCCTCTTCCCAAGGGAGCTCAGCCCGACACCCCATTCCGAGCGGACCCAAACATCCCGCTTTATAAGGTGTAAAAAAGGAGTGAAGGGATTGCATTTGTGTTTTATTCGTGCGTCTCTCTGTAGCCACCCTCTCTAATAACGCCTGGAGCGGGACCAAGCCGCTTCTTGTTCTTCGGAGGAGGAATATGCACAAAAAGGGGAATATCAAAATGATCTCGTTTCTGTCTCTCTTCGGTCTCATATTGAACAAAGAGACAGATGGGAACGAGAAAGCAAGAAAAAAGTCTCACCTGTTCCCATCCAGTCTTAGAGAGATCGCAGTCATTATCTCGGCAGCTTCACATTTCTAAAGGGGCTTCATTTGTCTTTCAAACACTGGCATCTTGTTAAAAAAATGGGGGGAGAAACCCCCTATTTCCACCCCCCCAAAACAAGTGGCTTCTCCCCGCTCTCCCCACGGCCCCAACTTTAACACCTGCGACAAGAAAGTCGAAAGGAAAGCCAACCACAACAAAAATAAAGGCCCCCAACTCCGGCTTTTTCTCCGTGGCAGTTTCTCCATCTGACAAAAGCCTTTGCTTCTCTGTCATTCTTTTCATTTCCTTGATGGCTCCCCAATTGTCAGCCCTTCAAGAAAATGCACTTTAGCTCTTTGTCCCCAAATGTAATTTGATAAACTCTTTTTGTGTTGTTTTTTTGCAGAAACATTCTGGTTTCGGAGGCTTTTCAAAAAAAAAAAAAAGGGAAAAAAAAGGAGAAAAAAGGAAGGAAAAGGTAAGAGGGAAAAGAGGGAGAAAAGGAAGGAGGAAAAGAAGAAAAGAAAAGAGAAAATAAGGAAAAAAATAAAATAAAAAGGCCATGAGCTGCTCCTGGAAGGGATGTGAGTGGGGGGACAATATTTGCAAGCCTATTTGAGCGTTTTAAAGGAAAAATGGGGGTTTTGAGCGGGGGGTGATGGAGGAGAGGCCGGAGCGAGGCCGGCGATGCGGGCGGGCGGCAGCCGGGGCTCGGGGGAGCCCGGAGGAAGCTTTACATTGTCATCGTCCCTAAATGCTTATGAATACTCATTTTCCAGCAGCACCCTGTGGGCGGGGACCACCCCAGCTTTCACGCTATAAAATGCTGCAGGTTTCCCTGGCGCGGGGAACGGGCCGGGGGACCCGCAGCGTCGGGGCGGCCGAAGTCAACTTGGGCTTCCACGTTGGGTAAGTGGCGAAAATAATAGAGATCTTTTTAAATTTATATACATATATATATGTATATATATATATATATATTTCCCTGGTGGTGGGAGCTGGTTGCTGAGTGGGGTTTTTAGCGCTGCGCCCAAGCGCTCATGAAACATGTCGCTCCCCTTCCTGCGCTCCCCTTGGTTTTTATTGAACGGCTTCTGCCCGAGGGGTTTGTTGTTGTTTGCTTTCATCTGAGGGGTGAAAAAACCAGTGATGACAACTTCCAAATGTCATTGCAGGGCTTGAAAGGCGCCTGGTTTACAAAAAAAAAAAAGGGAAGAAAAGCAAAACAGAGCCTTAAACCAAAAGTGAGGGCCTATTCCCAGGTGGGGGATGTGGTGTAACTGCTCCAAAAGGACTCGCCGGCCGCCGGGAACCCCGGGACTTGGGGGGAAAAATACATAGAAACTGATCAAGAAGCAGCAATTAAATTGGAAATTTGGCTGCAAAAGTTTGCATGGGAGAACTGGTTGCAAAAAAAGTCACTTTGCACTGCGGTCATGAGCATTAAATGGGAGATTTGACTGCAAAAATGACGTTGCGGATCGGGTGGCGAAAATTAAACTGTGGACGTGGTTGCAAAAATTAAACTGTAAATGCAGGGTTTCCCCCCCAATAATAGCTTAACGGGGCAGTGGTTAAATTACAAAGGAGGTGGAGGTGGGATTTCTCGGAAATGTAAAGCTTCCATACGTCCTGGTGCCCTTCATTTGCCGTACAGGTGGTCGAGCGCTTAGAAAGTACATTGTGATCCATCCCAGCAAAGCTATCAAATCAGCTACAAAACTATTGTCAAAGGAGAGAGTATTAATGCCCACAAGAAATAAAACACACCGTCAAAGTGAAAAAGTAGCAACATTCGTTAGCTGGGAGTCCTGGCTCCAAAACGAAAGGTTATTTGGGTAAATTTTATTTTTAAAATGTAAAATAATCAAATAGAAATAGCATCGCGTGCTGTGTGTGCGGTGAGAGCGGCCTGATGCTACCGGCTGTGCATGGGATGTGGAAATCAAAAGCTGCACTTCCAAACAATCGCATTTCCAGTTCATCCCAATTCCCCTGTCGGTGGGTGAGATATGGACAGAAACAGCGTGTTAAAAAAGAGAGATGGGGCATGAGCAAGTGTTTGGCAGCGAGAAAAAGAAAAGGCAATTTCTGAAGCAGCTGCTTCTTTTAAAAATATTAAATTAAAAAATAATAATAAAATATTACCTAGATGTGCCTCCGGGATCATTTCAGAGCATCCTCTCCATGTGTGTGGATGCAGCTCGTTCTGCCGGGGATGGCAGCGGCTGTGAAAGAGGGGACGGAAAAGGCACGGAGGGACGCGATGTGTGCAGGGAGCAAATCAAGCACCTCTCGTTACCCTCCTGGGCATGACCCGGAATGGCAGAACAACATTTCGCTAATAATGGGAATATCCAAGTCATGCGGCGTCGCGTTGAAGCGCCGGGACTCTCTGCTGCTCTCTCCAGCCGGAATTTGACAGCGCTGGAGGTTGCAGGGAGAGCATCGCCCGCTCTGGGCAAGTCAAAACTCATTCAGTTTGGGGAAGGAGAGAAATGTGGTGCTTTAGGGCGCAGAGCAGCATCAGTCAGCGGGGAACCCGCAGGGAGCTTTTCCTGAGGCAGGTGGTTCCCTCTTTGCACTGAATTGTGCTGTTTGTTTTTATCCTGGCGTGGGATGAAGCAGGAAAGTTTCACGGTCCCGTTTGTGTTGTAAAATGGGACGCTGGGGTCTGACCAAGATTGAGCCGCAGGGTGCGGGAGACCCAAAACTGAGCAGCACCCACCACCACCACCCTCCCTGGGGCTCGTTCTGCCCAACCTGCTGCCAGCTGGTGCCACCACCCCTCAGGAAAAAACGCTGTTGGGTTTATTCCAGGGCGATGATAAAATGATCCAGCCTGTGGGAAAAGTCGGGGCAAAGGCGGGAGTGTCTGGGCAGTGCCTTTATCGCCCCGGTGACCTGGTTTCAGCCCTGCCGTTCAACTTGGAAGAAATAAGGTTCTCCTCTGGACTCTTGTGGCTTTATTGCCAGAGGGGGAAATTCTGAAAAAAATATAAATAAACCCTTAAAAAACCCCACAGTTATTATTTAGGCGTTTACCCTTTACCTCCGAATTTGCACCAGAGGGAAAAGAAACAGATTCTTACGAAAAATAGGAGGGTGGTTTATTTCTGTCCATCTCGCACACCCCTAAGGGGACATTTTCACACACTTAGGAGGCTGTGGGGGACATCTGGGGACATGAGCTCTGTTCACACATGCTGCTGCTCTTAGGGGGGGCAAGAGCATCTTGGGAATGGATTTTTCCCATAAGAAAGTGAGGTAGACAAGGCCTCCCTCTTGTCTGGGTGCATCTATGGTCAGCCCCGCAATGTGGGGGTTCCTGGGGTGTTTTCCGCAGCAGACGCTGCCGTCGGGGGCCAAAGCGAAGCTGTTGGGGGTGAATGTGTTTCTCTTACAAGTCTTTTTGTCACTCTCAGCCTCTGTCCCAGCCCAGGTCTGGTGCTGAGCCCGGTGTCACTGTGGGAGATGCACAGTGTCCCTTTCCACACTGACCTGGGGACACAAGGGGAGGATTGAGCCCCTTCCCCATTTTCCTTGCTTAGCGGGGGGTGTCCAAGCCCATTGAGGGGGTTTCTGAGCCCCTACTGGGCTGACTGGTGGGATCCAGGGCTCAAACTGGGGCTGCTGGTCATGGAGTGGGGATCCCAGGGTAGCAACCGGACAGGGGAGGAGGAATTCTGGGAGGGTATTTCGGGGAAGCGATTAGGGGTGATATGAGGCACTTTGGGAAGGTGCTTTAGGGGGTCTCTTTGGGAAAGTGTTTTAGGAAGGTGCTTTGGGAAAGTGTTTTAGGAGGATGCTTTGGGAAGGTGCCTTAGGAAAGTATTTTAGGAAGGTGCTTTGGGAAGATATTTTGGAAAGGTGTTTTAGGAAGGTGCTCAGGGAAGTTATTTTGGGAAGGTGCTTTGGAAAAGTGTTTTGGGAAGGTGCTTTAGGAGGACGTTTTGGAAAGGTGCTTTAGGAAGGTGCTTTGGGAAGGTGCTTCGGAAAAGTGTTTTGGGAAGGTGGAATTTTGGGGAAGCGCTTCGGGCCGCCCCCTGCAGGGAGGGGGGGGCTCGGGCGTTGCGCAGGGGGGTGCGAAGCGGTGCGGGGGGGGTGCGGAGCGGTGCGGCCACCTGCGCTCCCCGCTTGCAGTGCCACCGGCCGCCACCGGGTGGGGCGACAGGGCAAAGAGTGAGCGCGGCGGCGGCGCGTGGGGGGCTGCGGGGCCGCACCGGGGAACGGGGGGGGCGCTCCCGCACCGGGATGCACCGGGGGGGCCTCCCTGAAGCGGGGGGAGCTCCCCGCAGCGGGGTGTATGAGGAGAGGGGGGTGTCCCCGCAGACGGGTGCACGGGGGGGGTTCGCTGCAGCGGCGGTTGAAACTCCAATCACTGGGATACGCGGGGACGCGGTGGGTGTGGGGGGGGTGTCTCTGCACCGGGATACACGGGGAGACGGGGGGGGGTGGTCAGCAGCGAATCCACAGGGTGGAGGACCCCCGTGCTTCGCGTTGTGCCCCAGGAGGCACCCGGACCCACGGGAGTGCTGCACCGGAGGGGGCTGAGCTGGCCCGGAGGTACCTGAGGATGCTGGGGAGATGGGGAGGGAGGGATTCCCGCACTCCCGGTCCATCCCCGCACTGGGGCGAAGGGGGTGTCACAGGAAAGGGGATCCAGTCCTGGGTCACCCCAAAGGAAAGGGGTACCCCCCCACAAGCCCCTCTCGGAGCTCCACAGTGCCGCCGGGCACCAGACTCAAACCAGCTGGGGAGGATAAAGGGGGACGCGGGGCGGGGGTGGCGAAGGAGAAGGGGGGAACTCAATGAACTTTTGTTTTTCCTGTAATCTGAAGCAAATGCTTTGCAAAACTGCCTGTAACCAGGCAGCCCGGATACCTGCCTTTGCCTCCATCGCTGCTGTGGCTGGGCGGGCGGTTTGGAGCCGGGGGGGCGGAATTGCAGCCTCCTGTGCAAGGCAGTGGCTGCGTTGGAAACACACCTCGGGTAGAACGTGGGTCACCCCAGCCCTGATCCCCCCGACCTGGAAAGCACCGGGAAGGGGGGGAGGTCAGGACAGTCACAAACACCGTCCCCATCCCCAAATATATATATATATATATATATATATATATATATAAAAATAGGGGGTACACCTGAAAATAATATGGTGGGTGAAGGGAGTAAATCATTGCAAGGGGCAAATCACTAGGAGAAAGTCATTGGAGAGGGAAATCAATGTAAGTGGGCAAATAATGGGGGGAATCTTTGCAAGAGGGGGGGGAAATCATTGCAAGAGCTCAAATCATTGCAGGGGGTGAAACTTGGGGGTGTAAATCACTGAAGGGGCAAATCGTTGCAAGCAGGGAGGTAATGAGAGGGGAGCAAGGGGCTGTGAGCGGGGAAAGGTGGTGGGGGCCGCAATCATTGAGGGGGAGTAAATCATTGCAAGGAATAAAAGGGGAGAAGCAATAGAAGGAGTAAGTTATTGGGGAGGGGGGGAATGATTGCCTGGGGGAAATTAGTGTGGGGCATGGAGGGGAAAATTGTTGTGCGGGGCAAATTAGGGTGGGGGTAAATGGCTGAAAAGGGAAAATTATCGGGGATGAAACTTGAGAGTGTGTGTGTGTGGAGTCATTGCAAGGGGGGAGCCACTGAGGGTGATTCTTGCAGGGAAGAAATTATTGAAAGGGGGGATTGTTAAGGGTTAAATATTGGGGGGGGTATTGTAAAGGGGGCTAGAGCCTGGCAGAAGGATTCATTACTAAGGGGAAGTAATTTGGGGTTAAATATTGGGGGACCATTACAAGTGGGAAGTCATTAAGGATTAAATATGGGGGTGGCATCACAAGGGGGAAATCATTAAGGATTAAATAGTGGGGGGGCTGTCACAAGTGGGAATAACCAAGGGGGAGTGGGAGTCATTGCGGGGGAAAAATGATTGGGAGGAATCATTGCAAGGAGGGCATCGTTAAGGGTTAAATATGGGGGGCGTGATTTGGGGTAGGTGAGTGATTTGAGGAGGGGGGCATGATTTGGGGCAGGGGGCTAAGTTGAGGAAAGGAGTGATTTGGGGCAGGGGGGTGATTTGTGGCAAGGGGGCAAATCGAGGAAGGGGAGTGGAGATTTGGGGTGGGGGGGATGATTTGAGGAGGGGGATGTTTCGTGGTGGGGAGATGATTTGAGGAGGGGGCCATGATTTGGGGCAGGGGGTAATTTGAGGAAGGGATTGATTTGGGGTGGGGCGATGATTTGGGGCAGAGGAGTGATTTGAGGTGAGGGGCATGATTTGTGACAGTGGGGCGGGGGGGAGTTGAGGAAGGGAGTGGTTTGAGGCAGGGGATGGTGGTTTGGGGTGGGAGGATGATTTGAGGAGGAGGGGGAGACGATTTGGGGCAGTGGGCTAAATTGAGGAAGGGAGTGATTTGGGGCAGGGAGATGATTTGAGGAGGGGGAAGATTATTTGGGCAGGAGGAGTGATTTGGGGCAGGGGGTAATTTGAGGAGGGGTTTGATTTGGGGATGAGGAAGATTATCTGGGCAGGAGGAGTGATTTGGGGCAGGCGAGTGATTTAACGAGTGGATGATTTGGGGCGGGGGGGGATGATTTGGGGCAGGCGAGTGATTTGAGGAGTGGATGGTTTGGGGCAGGGGGGTAATTTGAGGAAGGGTTTTATTTGGGGACGGGGAATATTATCCAGTCAGGGGGACGATTTGGGGCAGGCGAGCCATTCGAGGAGCGGGACGGTTCGGGGCAGGGGGGTTCATTTGAGGAAGGGGGTGGCGATTTGCGGCGGGGCGATGTTTGCTGGCGGCGGCATGATTTGAGGAGGGGGAAATCACGTCGGGGCACTCAAATCATGCCGGGGCTGGGGGCGCCGGGCTCAGCCGCGTTGTCTCTCCGCAGGGCCGAAGGTTCGGACGGCGGCGGCGGCAGAGAAGAAGAAGAAGGAGGAGGAGGAGGATGAGGCCGAGGAGCGGGCGGCGGGCCAGGGCTCGCACGCTCCGCCGGGCTGGACCCGCCTCCCCCGGAGCCCTCTGAAGTGAGAGGGTGGGTGGGTGTGCGGGGGGAGCAGCCGTTTGGCGGCCGGCCCAGCCCCGGCTTCCCCGCCTCTATATAAACACACATGGGCTTATTTCTTATTTTTTTACTTTTTTTTTTCTCCTCTCTCTCTCCTTCCAACTCCAGATCCAGAGGGGCTGTGCCCAGCAGCCCTGCCTCCCTCTCCAACAGAACAATCTGGTGAAAAACCGGGGGCTAACAAATCACCGGCATAGAGATATATATTTATAGAGATATATTTATATATATATATAGACAGAGATATAACCTGATCCGTCTCGCTCCGTGTGTATAGATACATATATATATAGCTATTTAATTCTTCCATCTCTCCAGGTCGTGGCTGAATTATTTGATGATTTTTTAAACATTTTTTTTCCAAAATCTCACTCCTTTTTTATTTTTCCTTTATTTTCTTTTTCCACCTTCTGCTGCGTGTGGCGTTGCCTGGAAAGCGCAGCAGAGCCGCAGCATCTGCATTGGGACTTTTTGGGGGTCTTTATTTTTTTTTTTCACTCCGGGATTTTTATTGGTTTTTCGCGCGTTTTTGGCTGCCCATTTTCCCTCCCCCCTTTTCTTTTTGGGGTCTGCCTTGGTTGTCTTTTTTCCCCTCTTTTGCATCGTGTTATTTATTATTTTAATCAAGTTTATTCCAAACAAGAGCAAAGTTTTCAAAGCGGGGCAGAGGACAAACTGCTTTTTGCCCCCTTTTTTTTCCTCCCTTTTTTCTTTTTCCCCGTTGTTTTTCTAACCTGCCAGCGGAGAGGGGGGCGAGCCCGGCCCCCCCAAACCCACCCCCCAAGGACCCCCCAGGCAGCCTTTAGCGTACGCTCCGCAATCGCCTCTCTCCGTGCGTGCGTGTGTGTGGGTGCGAGTGGTGGTGCCTGTCAAAGGGCTGTTTCTCTCCCCACCCTCCTCCTCCTCCTTCTTCCAAATATGCTTTTTGCAAGTTTTGATCTCGTCTCGGCACTGGCTACCCTCGCCGCGTGCCTGGTGTCACTGACTTTGCTGCTGGCCGTGTCCCAACAGCTGTGGCAGCTCCGCTGGGCTGCCACCCGCGACAAAACCTGCAAGCTACCAATCCCTAAAGGCTCCATGGGATTCCCTTTAATCGGAGAAACCTTCCACTGGCTCCTGCAGGTAAGGAGGATTCCCTTCCCTCTTCCCTCCCTGGAACATGGGCTGGGACCGGCTTTTTGGTTTTTTTCTTTTAAAAGACTTTTTTTTTCCAGGGCTTTTTTTTTATTATTATTATTTCTTAGGGTTTTTCTTCTTCTTCTCCTTCTTATTCATATTTTTCGCCCATTTCGATTGCATCATGCGGGTTCCCGCTGACCCGGGGAGGTAACTGGGGCCAGGGGCTCGGTGGCTACCGGGGGAGGAACCGAGGGAGCCCGGCCCGGTTGGGCTCGTCCCGGAGCGGCCGCCGCGCCGCGCTCCCCGGCGGGACTCTGCGGGTTTCCCCCGGCGGGGGGTGCTCGGTGCCGGCAGAAAGCTCGGGGTCTCCCCCACGCTGCCAAAAACCTTTATTTTCCTCCGCTTCCCAGCCTAAATCCTTGGAAAAAAATAATTAATAATGATAAAACAGGGGGTGGGAGGTAGCCCGGGGGCGAGGGTGGATGTCACCGGGCACGGCGCGGGGGTTTCCCGGGTCGTGTCCCCCTCCCGCTCCGTGCAATGCGCTCCGGTCCCGACCCCGTTCCCGGGGCTGTTCCCGTCGGGTTCGCAACCCGCCCGGCTCGGGTCCGGTGTTGGGGGAAGCCCGCGGAGGTAATCGGTAGATTAACCTGGGATTAACCTCGCTAAATGCTGTTCACAGCGGCGAGCAGAGCGGGATCCCCTCGGACCGCGTTGCGAGAGGGTGACTGCCAAAAAAGAGGCAAAAAAGATTAAAAAGGGGGGAGAGGAAGCGGCCGAGGGGTGCGGAGCTGCGGGCCGGGCTGGGGGCACCCCGGGGACTCGCAGCATCCCAGGAGGGAACTCCCGAGGAAAATTAGCCCGAGGGTTTCCCACTCCCTCCCTCCTTCCCTCCCTCCCAGGGGCAAAAAGAAATAACAATAAGCAAACGGGAGCTTGGCGACGATGCTCCCGCCGGCGAAAAGGTCACGTTTCATTGACGGGACCGCCGGGCAGCCCCGTCCGGGCCGCGGTGTCCCCCGGTTCCCCCCGCTGCCCTCCCCGCCACCGGGGAAGCCCCGACGTGGGAGCCCGGGAGCGGCGGCCCCGCTCCCGCCAGCGGCGCCGAAGGGGTTAACCGCACGCTCTCAATAGGGCTTTATTTTTTAAAGAAATTTATCAGATTTTTACGGGGGGACCAGAAAAGGGTTTCTCGCTTTTCCACAGGCTCCGTCCAAACAGAGTCCAGGGCTAAAAATACAAAATTTTGTATAAATTGGACTCCATTCGAAACTTCTCCCGCATAAAGGTCCTCTTTGTGCTGCCCTGGAAATGGTGTACAAATAACTCTTTATTAATGCCACAAAAAGGACTTTAATTATATTTACGCAGATCAAGAAACAGGGTCACCTGAACATCTGAAATTCACAACCGCGCTTTTGTTTCAAAATAAACACACGCACTCCCCAGCCAACCCTGGGGCGCGGAGCTGCCGCGCTCGCAGCCATTCTCCCCGCTCCGGATGGCTTTTTCTTCCTTTTCCCCTTATTTTGGGGTGTGGGGGACGACGGGCCACCCTCCCGCCCCCTTCCCCCGCGGCTCCATCGGCCTTTTCGCCGACAAAAGCCCCCGGAGCATGTGGGAAAGTTATTAAACCCTCTCAAAAAAATCTGGAGATTTACTTAGGCAAATTGCAGCCGTTCGAGTAAATGCAGCCTGAGCGAAAGAAAAAAAAAAGAGACAGAAAAGGGGGAAAAAAAAGAAGTTAAAAAGTGTCAGGGGAGGTAAAGGTAGAAGGAGGAGGAGGAGGAAGGGGGGCGGAGGGCACCGACCCCCGCCGGGGGGCGGGAGGAGCAGGCGGGCAGCGCCGGGCGCCCCATCGGTGGGAGCCGCGCTGTGCGCGGGTGGGATGTCGGGGTTACCCCGTTCTCCCCCATTTCTGTCCCCCCAGCCCAGTCGCCCCCAACCCTCAAGCGCAACTCCCTCCCCCCTCTCCGCGGGGATCCCGCAGTTGCTGCGGCTGCGCGGGCGCGGAGAGGCCGTGCGGTAACGCCGCTTCCCCCCCCGTGTTTCCCCCCCTTCTTCTCTCCCCACAACCCCCGCAGGGCTCCTGCTTCCAATCTTCGCGGCGGGAGAAGTACGGGAACGTTTTCAAGACGCATTTGCTGGGGCGGCCGCTGGTGCGGGTGACGGGGGCGGAAAACGTGCGGAAGATCTTGATGGGCGAGCATCACCTGGTGAGCACCGAGTGGCCCCGCAGCACCCGCATGTTGCTGGGGCCCAACACCGTGGCCAACTCCATCGGCGACATCCACCGCCACAAGAGGAAGGTGAGGTTCCCACGCGAGACGTAGCGAGGGGCATGCGTGGGGTGGGGATCCCCCTCTCCCCCTTGCGTTCTTCCCTTTCTCTTCTTTCCTTTCTCTTCTTCCCCCTTTCCCACTCCTCCCTTCTCCTCCTCCTCCTCTCTCTGCGGACCCCACTGTGCGTGGGAGGTCCCGCGTGGGCGCCCCCCATCAGTGTGTCCCCCCCCACCCCGTGTCCGCGCTTGGTGCCTTTGAGGAATTTAAAAGGGCGATGGGGAGACAAGAGTGTGAGCGGGGAGGGGGGTGTGTGGGTCACACGTGGGGCTGTCCCCCGTGTTGCAGCTGAGGATGGAGGTGTTGTCCTTTTACCCCTCTCATCACCAGTCCACCAGCTCCCCCCGCAACTGGTGTCACGCGTGGCGGGGGCTGCTGTGAGCTGAGAAGCCAGTGCGGTCCCGGAGGGCTCTTAAAAGGGCGATGTGGGTGGGGGAGGGGGCACAGCGCTGTGTGGGATGGAGGGGAACAACGAATGCCCCCCCCCCCCAGCATTTCCAGGCTCTGCCGAGAGGTGTTGTGTGGAGACCCCCCCAAGTTTGTGCTTGTTGGAGGATGGTCTCATGGCAATGAGCGTTAATTGGGGTGCTAATGGGGGTCTCGGGATGAAGCATGGGAGGGGACCGAGGTGGTTGTGGGGGGGGCTGAGACACCTCTTGGGGCCTTGCTTGGCATCATCCGCTCAGTGGTCCTGGGGTCAGACTCCCTTGCAGGTCCCAAGTGCAGACCGGACTGGTTTTGGGGGGTGCTCAGCCAAGGCAGATGAGGGGGATTGGCCTCGTGTCCCCCCCATCAGCTAAGGTGGTGCTAAAGGTGATGCCCTGGCGTCAGTGATGTGTTTCAGATCCTGTCCTCCACAGGACAGGCTCTTTTCTAGCTGGGGAGGGCATGGGGGGGCAGGCAGTGGATTTGGGGTGAAAGGAATGTGTCCACCCCCCTCTCTGGGGTACAAGGGCCAGCACAGTACCCAGCTCCCAGCTGGGTCCCTTCTCCTCTCTCTGCTCGAGCAGGATTTCCTATTCTTGGCGTATATATTCCTATAAAATCCCTACCAGACCAATTCACTCGCTCTTTTCTCCTGGGGGGAGAAGACGAGAAAACAAACACCCCATGATACCCATTAATCACGTTTCTTAATGCGCTGGCGGCTGGTACTTGAGCGACACCACAAGAAACGCGGTGTTGATCCCTCCTCGAGACCTGAGCAAACTCAGTGTTTGCAATTACACTTCTCCTTGCTTGGGCTCCTTCTTTTTTTTCCTTAAGGAGGGGGGTATTTTTTTCAACCTTGCTGTCAAAGAGAAAGGGCGATAGTTCATGGGGCTCCCCCCATCATGGACTGTAATTTGCAGCGGGAGATGAGCAGGGAAATGGGGAGCAATGCTCTTTCCTCCAGCAGTGGAAGGTAGCAGCTTTGGCTCCTATTTATTACCTATTAAGGGAGGTTTTAGCAGCAGCAGTTGTTGATTTGCAGGTGCCTCTATGCTCCTTCGCTACTTCTTTTATCACCTGCACAGCACGATAAGTTTTTGGGAAGTGGGGTGGCTGAAGGGCTTTGGTCGCCATCACCTTAATAAAACCACAGAATTCAGCCTTCAGGAACAGACACTGGGGGAGGCGATGAGGCCGTGGGCTATGGGAACGGGGTCGTGGAAAAAGGAGGCCTGACCTCTGTGGTATCCTCATGAACTTGGAATTTGTGCCACAGCCCAGATGGGGAACGCTGACACCAGCGAGGAGCAATTCCAGAGCCTCTCTATTTGATATAGAGCCTCTATATCAAATGTTCTCACTTTTGCATTTTTTTTGGACTTTTCTGAGCCTGAAGGCTGCTCCGGATCTCCTTCCTCCTCAAAACCCTTTTACCTTCCTGATTTTTGGCATCAACGCGTGATCCCAAGCTGGCAAAGATCCTAATTCCAGCTTAAGGGATGGCTAAAGCCTCCTGAGAACAGGTACTCTGGCAAAACGCTGTCCCGGGATGACCCTTGCCAGCCGTGCCTGTACTCGCACACCTTCCCTCTGCTTGGAGCCCTGGTGTACCCGAGACCTTGCCCCGCATCAGCGGGATGGGGGATGCTCAACTACCTATTTAATTTTAAGCTTTCTCTTTCAGCAGCACAGGTTTGGGTACTCTGGGTTCAGCTGGTTCCCTTCCCTTTGAAAATGGGAGGATATTCTGTATTCTGATTCTTTCACTTGGTCTCCTCTTAATTACTGTAATCATGGGGCTGAGCATCCCATGTATCACACACCCTCGGGTGCTCCCCGAGCCTGGCAGCTGCTTAAATCTCCTTGTCCCCTATGCAAAACCATCCCTCTCCCTGCACCCAGTGCGCTGTGCACACGGAGATAAGGCAAACCTGCTTCTAGCGGGAAGGAAACAGATCATTTTGTTCTTGGCGAGACTGCGATGACCAGATTAAAGCTTTTTCCAGGCCAGGTGCCTTCTAGCGGTAGAAATCACCGGCGTCTTTTGAGGCTCTGAGCTTTTGTTGCTGTTAAATGGGGTTGACTTTTAACTCTCCCCATCCAGCTGCTGAGAGGTCTGAGGTGGAAGTACTAGGTTTAAGATTTAAACTTGCTTTTTCTAGGTAGTAACTTTCTTCTTAGGTACCTGGTCTGTACCTTCCTCTTGACCCGCTGGGGAACTCAGCAAAAACATATTGGCAGAAAACCACGTTTTTCACAGCTTTGTCCAACTGTCACAGCAAGGATGCTGGAATTAATAGAAAATATTTCAAAAATGGAAGCGGTCTGAAAGCTCCCTGCAGAAGAGCACTAGCATTTCCTGGAAAATCTTTTAGGCTGTCATTAATTCAATTTATGGCATTGTGAAGCTTTGTGGAGTGGTAGCTCCATCCAGCTCTTAAATTCTGGTTTTGATCCCATTTCTGAGCTTGAATCTTCAATTTCTCTTAAGTGGTTTCTCCTCCTCTGGTCTTGCTAGAAATTGTGCATGAGGTATAACTTCTCACGAGGCTGCTTGTGGTGTTGGGTGTTAGACAACACCAGGAAAGGTGGAGTGTGCAACCCCATGTTCTCACCCTCTGCTGCGACTCCAACCACTGGGGTCATCTCTAGCTCTGGTTCCACCAACCCTTATGTGGTCACCACCTGCAATAAGTCCTTGTCACCTTTCTATAAACCAGTGGAGTTGCACTTATTTCCAGCAGTGCTGTCAGAGAATCTTTCATCTTTCCTTGGCAATTGAGCCGTGGTCTCTTGATGGGACAGATTGTCACTGGAGATGCGAAGACAAGCTCTAGCAAAGGGCTTTAAACCCAACATGTTCTTGCATGATGTTTCTGGTAGCTTGCCATTGACATCTGCAGTTTTGCTGGCTGTGTGTTGTGAATATTTCCAAAGAGATTTAGCTCTTCAATTTAACTTCAAGACCAGTGAACTGCAGCTGTCACTGCTGGATCTGCTGTAGGACACTTTGCCCATGACGGTGGTGGGATTAGAGCCGGGCTGGACAAGTCGGTCTCTCAAGCTCTTCTCTCAGGTTTGCTGCTTCCCTATCTCAGCTCCTTTTCAGGATCCTGTACAAGATTCAATATCCCTTTCCATAAAGCAGATGATTATCCTCATCTCCATCCCAGAGGCTTTAATCCCATAGGAGTTGATAAAGGACCCCAAGGTGCACGTGTGAAAGGTTCTCGGAAAGAACAAAGCCATGTTAACAATCTGGTAGCTACAGCAGCTCTCTGCTTTCCCATCCTATGCTTATTAAATCTCCCCTGCAGGAAGCTGTCAAAGTTAATTTAAATTGGAGAAAGCTTCCTCCTTTTGGGAAATGAATTTTCCAGTTATTAGAGAGGGGGTCTCTTGGTATAAAGTCAAATTTGCCCAGGGGTGTCACAGCTGGTGGGATGGAATGGAGGGTGAGAGCAAGGGCTGGGAGCGGGGCTCGTGTGCATCAGGGGTATCACTTTGTTACAGATATCATCAGCGTTGGCTCTGTCCTTGGCCTGAGATGAAGCTGGTTGATAAGAACAGTTTACAAGTAGTAAAGAAAAGCAACCCAAAACTCCTCAGCCTCCCTCCTGAGATGAATATCTACTGAGAGGCTGTTACTGCTGTTGGGTCACGGAGTTTATGTTGATGTCTGAGAAGGATCTGGGTGACCCGTGCTGCAGCTCCTTCCTCCGTGGCAGCATTTTTGTCTCAAAATCACCTTGCAGGTTACTGAGAGGAGCAGCCACATTGCTCTCACATCCGGCTGAGCACGGTCATGTCTTTGCTCTGCGCTTTTGGTGGCAGATCCTTGCCCCTCTCCGTCATATGAAGGATGCACAGAGTCCCTTGGGGTCAGACGTGACATGTCCCAAGCGAGGGGGGAACCAGTAACTGTAACTGGGTTGACTGGGAATAGTGCCTGGCTGAGGATGCTCCTTGCTCCATGCTCCAGTGCTCTCCCCATCCTGCTCCTATTGTGGTGGCACAGCCGTGGCTCTGCTGCAGCCTGTCCCAGCCTGATGTTGGTCTCTTCTTCCAAGGAACAAGCAATACAATGAGAGGACAAGAGGTAAACGACCTCAAGTTTTACCAGGGAGGTTTTGATTGGATATTAGGAAAAATTTCTTCCCCAAAGGGCTGTGGGGCATTGGAACAGGCCGCCCAGGGCAGTGGTGGTGTCACCATCCCTGGAAAGGTTGAAGAGATGCAGAGATGAGGTTCTCAGGGACATGGATTAGTGCCGGGGTTGGATTAACAGTTGGTTTCGCTGGTCTTGACGGTCTCTTCCACCCAAAATGATTCTTTGATTCTATGATTCAATCCATTTCACATCTCAGTCTAGATCTGTCCTTTCAGACATCGTCAGTGCCCATTTTTACCCGTGAAACCCCCGTGCAATCAGTGCAGGCCACTCCAGATTTGCCGCCTGTGTCTTTTGGATTTGTCAGTCCCTGGGTCAACAACGAGCTTTAACAAAGGCAAAGCAAATCTGCTCTTAGGCATGGTGATGGTGTGGGCTCAGGTTTTATGGGATGTAAGGAAGTAGAATTTCAGCAAACACAGAGGGAGGGAGTCCTGTGAGGGACCCCAGCATCTCAGCAGAGAAGGAAATGGGAATTGGAAGTGGCCGGGACTCACAGCCTTTAGATTTTAGGTCGAGACTAAGCAGTGCCTGGGGCCAGGAAGGAGTTTCCCCATGCAGGATCGGCACTGATGTGCTCTGAAGGAAGGTGGGACTCAGACTTTCCTTGGAAGCATCCAGCCTTGGCAGGAGAATGCTGGACTTGCCGGTCCCGTGCTCTGTTCCAGCAGAGTAATCCCAAAATAGGCACGGCTGGCTTAAAAAAAGGAAAAGAAAGAATAAAAGCAAAGCAGTTCGTGGGCTGGGTAGACATCCTAGACCCGGAGACTCGAGGAGGAAGCAGACAGTGGTGCGGAGAAACGGCCTGTTTTGTCTCACTGTCCAAAACTACATCATTCATTAACACACCACAATTAATGTTCTGCCTCGGAGGCATACAAGTGTTGAGCTTATTAGCACCAAGTAGAAAGGTCTGAGGCTTTAATATAGTTTGCAAGAGGATTAAGAACACAAAAGGGGCCATAAATTTACAACCAAATATAAACCAGCTGCTGTGGGCTGGACTGGGGGGGAGGGAGGGAAGGAGGGAGATGGGGAAGAGGGGTGGGAGGAGGAAGGAGGGATGGGAGGCAGCAGGAATGTACCTTTTGCACTACAAAACCCCCTCATCTGAGTTGTTAAGAGGGTTTTTTTAGGTTTTTGTTTGCTTGCTTTTACTTGCATTTCCACCCAACCCCGCCACCCTCCTCCATGTGAGCTGTGAATCCCACAGTGGTAAGGAAACCATCCCCTTCCATCCGAGCTTCTCCCCCCGCCAAATCGTATCCACTGCACTGCAGCCCCTTCTCAACGTGTCTGTGTTGGGCTGCTGCCCTGTGAGCTTTAACCCACCAGCAAAAACCGCCGGAGCTGGAGAAAAGGCTTTCATTGATGGAGGAGGACTCCTGCTCACCGTCCTGGGGAAGAATTTGTCAGCTCGGTTGGCTCGTTGACTTTAGACCAAGTAGCGCTGTCGTGTACAGTGGTGCAAATCCACAGTAATTCCAATGGATTAAAAAAAAAAAAAAAAGCAAAGTGCAGGAGCTTTTGGCTAAAAGACAAATTTAGTGCATTTCTCATAACACTTTCAACCCCAAAAAGCCCTGCAAGCTCAGACCCTGCTTTGAGAATCATAGAATCATAGAATAGTTTGTGTTGAAGGGACCTTCCCAGTCCCCCTAGAGCCCCCCCTGCCATGACAGGGACATCTTCAGCAGCTCAGGTTGCTCAGAGCCCCGTCCAGCCTGGCCTGGGATGTCTCCAGGGATGGTTCAGCCACCACCTCTCTGGCCAACCTGGGTCAGGCTCTCACCACCCTCAGAGCCAGCAATTTCTTCCTCATGTCCAGCCTCAATCTCCCTCCTTTATCTTAAAATCATAACCCCTTGTCCTATCGCAACAGGCCCTGCTCAAAAGTCCATCCTTCCAAGCAGCTTGAGCAACCCGCTACATTGTGGTTTGTAATATCCCTCTGGGAATCGAGTGTTTTTTTCATATTAATGATGCTCTCCATTAGTTCTCAGGTGACACTTCTACCACTAAATATATCTCTCTGTCGTCCAACTTGTTCTTCACCTTCCTTCTCCTTAATTTTGTAGGGTGGCCTTGGGTTATCTCAGCTTAGTTTAAAGCCCAGCAGGGGCCTCATTGATAGTCACGTGTTGATAAGCAACCATCACATGTTGATGGTGCTCATTCCCATATGATGTGTGGAGGTCTCGAAGACCTTACTCAGGATTTTGGCAGCAGAGCTGCTGGAGGAAAGACTTTTCCAAGTGTCTTCTGCTATTTGTGCCAAGAGACCATGTGTGCTGAGAAAGGTGTATTTATTCCACCTTTGGGATGGAGCAGGCTGCACCATGGGGTGGCTGCTTCCCTCTCATCCCCTCTGGGAGTGTGGCCACCCCTCGTGCTCTGCTCCACTCCCAGCTGGTGGCCCATTTGACAGGACTCAGGTCTAGGTGCTCTGGTGGGAGAGCACTTGAGGCTGGTTTCTTTGCCAAGTCTGGCTTTGTCTCTAGGAGAACCTGTGGCTCTAGGTTACTTAAAGAGGGTCCCTTCCCTTTGGTCCCCTCTCTATGCTCCAAGAAGATTCAGGGGGTCAGCAAAAAGAGGACTTTCCTCCTAATATTTCTCCTCTATCGGCTTTACAGTGGTGGACAGGACACTGTCCCTGCTGCCTGGGCAAGATGCTTTCCTCCTCTTTAGCTCTGGGTAGACTCTCATCTCCACACCAGAGGTCTGGGATTTAGTATGTAGTCCAACACCAAACAGGGGAGCCTATCCCAGCTTGAACTGGTGCTCTGATGCTGATGAGTGGCTGCTCTGACCATGGGTTTGCAGGATGCTCCTTCTCCACGGCTCCAGCCAAAGACACCAGCCAGAGGCAGCAGGTGGTGCCCTCTTGGACACCTTCTTGGGCAGCACATCTCACCTTTCTAATCCCTTCTGGCTGGACACAGCTCCCATTTCTCTGCCACGCTGTCCATTGATGTGATATCTTCTCTCTCTTTCCCTGTGTTTGCTTATTCCCTCCTTGAAGAGCAGTGACAATACATAAGGTGAATTTTACTCTCCTCAAATGCACCGGTTCCTCATGAATAAATGAGGAGAGGACACTTGGAGCAGCACTTCAGAGGTGGTGTAGGGACACAGGTGCTGAACAACCGCAGCCTGTTTAGGTATCTCTGTAAAATGGGCTAAGAAACCTAAACTGCTGAATGTAGCTGTTTGCACTTTGCTGGTACTGGCGTTGTGTGGGTTGTTTTGAGACACAAGGCAGTTTTGCAGAGAGGGGTGCTGAGACAAATGTAGGGTGTCCTGCTCGTTCCCTGCTGTCCCCTCAGCTTTTGCATCACCGGTCCTTTAATCTGACAGCCTGTTAGAGGATTTTGGATTGAAAGCAAAGTCACTGATGCATTGTAGAGGGTTTGTAGAAGGGCTGCTTGGACATAAAGATTTTTGAGCTGGGGGAGAATGGGGTGCTTGGGCTTGTTTTTGTTCTGAACTTGAGCAGAACTATGAAATGATAGTTTCTCACAACACTAGATACTAAAAAAACCTAAAAAATAGGGATGTGGGCAACCCTGAAAGATAACACGATCATCACAATGTGGCCCAAGGATGCCGAAATGATTTTTTCATTTTTTTTAATCCCATTTTTTTTGATGAAATATTCAGATTTCAGTGAAAATGCCTTTTGCAAAGGAGTCTCTCCCCCTCAATTTCTTTTCTTCAGCTGGGCCGAGTTTGGAGCCTCCCTCCACTGTAACCAGGCTCCCTTTGGAGGCAGGTCGCAGCATTTATGGTGCTCTTGCATTGCTCCCTGGCAGAGGTTGCTGCCTTCATCTCCCCGAGACACCCCCGCTCCTCACCTGCACTCTTCATGCAGCGCTTTGCTTTGATGGGCAAACCCAGCGTTGCTCATTTCGGGTGCTCAGGAGCTGAAACTCTTGGTTTTCCCCCCTCAATGGATTCATCCCATGATGGAGCACACCAAAAGACCATGGAGTGTTCCTCCTGCTTTGTTTTCCAACTACGGCATGGGGAGAAAAGGGATCAGCTCTTTGCTCTGTGAAATAGATGGCAGAGTCTCAGGGCAGCAGTGAGGTTTTGTTGCAGGTTCTCTCCTCTTTGCGGTGCATTTCATAAGTCTTCACCACTTCTTTTTGCTGTGTTTCCCCTTTACTCGTGCTCCCGGTGCCAGGACAGCCTCTTGCCTTTTCATCCCGCTCCAAAAATATCACGGTTTTACAAGCCCGCTGGACCAGGACAGTGGGGTCCATGTCTGGTGCTGGAGAGAGGCAGACTTCCATTATAACGTGGTGACAGGACAGGGTCAGGACAAATGCCGCCTGGCCTTTGAAGTGTAGGTAGAAATAGTAAGTCTCCATGTTGAGACGCTGCTTTGGATGCTTCCCGACACATCCCACTGGCCAAGGTGCCGGTGGGTGCCAGATTGTTTCATGAAAACGTCTCCATGCTAATTATGCCTTCGTTTGGTTGGGCCAGCAGCTCTGGCTGGTGTAGGCTGGATAAGATGCAGGTGTCTGATCCCAAAATGTAAGCTTTACTCCTGGAGCGGAGGAAGGAAGAGCTCCATTCCTCCTTTGCCGTGCTGGTGTGCTGGGTGGGAGCATGGTCAGCAGAAGGCAGGGGCTGAAGCTTCTTGGCATGGGGAGTCTTGGCCAGCACCAAGGAGGGGTAATTAATGAAAAGCATCATCCTTGCTAACTCCTTTCCACCCCAGCCACGTAACGAAGCCTTTGCTACACATAAAATGCTGTGGGTTGAAGCTCAGGGCTTTTCACTTGGATGTCCTCTTCTCTTTGGTGGGGTTTAAGGATGGGGCTGGGGTATTCTCCATGTGGGACAAGGGGCAGTTCACTGCCACACAGAGCCAGACCTCTCCAGGACATCCTGGAGCTGAGACACTGGCAAGGAATTTTCTACCTTAGGAAAACCATAAATCTTTAAATATCCTGTTTCCAGCAGGTGATGGGATTCAGAAGTTTCTAGGCAGGCTCGCTGGGTGGTGGCGTCTCCCTGGGCCTGGGGTGAGCCTGTGTGTGTCAGTGAATGCCCCCAGACAGAGAAAATCCCCAGACTTGGGTCTTTTGGGACATATCAAAATATAAAATAAATAAATAAATAAATGGGGGCTCTTTCCAGCATCCCCGAAAAGTCCTGGTGCTGCCTCCGAGGCCACCGGCCAGATCTCAGTTTTAGCAAAGCTGAGCACCCTCTTAGGGCTGATTTTGCCTCCTGGCAGCTCTGGAGCAACGTTTTTTGCCCCGATTCTCCTTGGCTTTGCCAACTTGTGCTCCGGTGAGCGGCCGAGACGTTCGGCGTGACTTCACTAGAGGGCGCAGGAATTTTAGGCTAGAAACCGCGCGCGGAGGTTTGTCGGGGAAAGTTGGCTGCCTTTTCCTCCTTTTTAATCAACTGGAAAGATGCAGGGTTGAACTGGAGGTGACTGGAAGGGGATCCAGACATCTGGGATTAGGCGGCGTGGAGCGCAGCGGCGGCGGGAGGACGGGACGTTGCAGCGTGGCTGGGCTGGCGACGTTGGCCGACCCCATGGCCGGGAGCTGCGGGTTCCAGCAGATGTGGGGTGCAGCCGGCTGGGGCTGCAGGAGCCTCACAGCAAAAGGACAGCTCAAAAAAAGAGAAAGAAATTCCCCCCAGCTCTGCTTTTTTCAGGCTGGGCAGGTGCTGTGTTGTCCTCTATAGGGGTTCCGTCTTGTCTTCCTGAGGGTCCCCTCCTCTGTGCCCGTCACTGTTTGGGACGGGGACTCTCCTCTTCAAAGTCTGACTTGGTCCGTGGGTGTTGATCTGTCCCTGGGCTGGTTCCCTGCATCACTGCAGTGTTTTGCACAGCGAGCCCAGAGGCATTTTTTGGGCTGCTGTACTTTTTTTGCAAGGTGCATGGGGGGTTCCTGAGCATTGTGCCTGTGGGAGATGTTGGGCAGAGCTGGGGGAGGACGGGGTTTGCCCCACATCAGGAGCCTCAGGGACCACCTCCATCGGGATTGTGGCTCCAAGCCGGGCTGCAGCTGTGTCCCCTCATCGGCTCTGCTTTCAGCTGGGGAAACTGAGTCACGGGGAGTGTTTGGGGAGAGAAAGGGGATTCAATGTGAGCCTCTGTCGTTATCCCACACCCCGCAGTGTGGATGAAGGGCAGACACCAGCCATATGGGGACACATCTGTGTCCCTTTGTCCCCACTTGGGACGTCCTGTCCCATCCCTCCTGGCTGCCAGTTCTGCTGCTCATGGCCACCAGGAACCGGCCCTTTCCCAGCTCCCGTCCTACCTCCCCCAGGCAGCCGCGGGGCTCAGCTTTAGCACCTCCAGCTTTTCCTTTTCCGAGCAGCTGCTTTTTCACCCTCCCCCGCCCAGGCAGGTCTGCCTGAGCATCGCTGCCCTTTCCAGCCTTAAAAATAGCTCGTGGAGCCCAGCGAGGCGGCGGAAAGCAGCAGCCGCGCCGTCTCGCGCTCTCGCCGTGGCCCCGCTGTTTGTTCATTCATTCCCTTGCTCCGTTCATTCATGCCTCTGCTCCGCGTAACCATCCCGGGATGGCTGTCTGTCTGCAGGCAGATCTGTCTGTCGGTACGCTTGCTTTCTTTCCCATCCCATTTGCATGCTGGTATTTCATAGGGAGCCTCTGAGCTCCGCTCCACTGTGTCTTGTGTGATGAGTTTGACTCGGGGCTCAGCTCGTTATGAAGTGGCTGTTGTCGAGCCTCCTGCTCGGGGCTGCGAGGGGACAGAAATGTTATTTCACAAAACAAACTCCCAGCGAACGATGTGCATTAGCAATGAGGGGTCGCAGCCAGGAAAATGTTACCTTTCCCTTTGAGTGCTGACTGCGGAGGAAATTCTCACATTTACAGCTCCAGCGAGTCCGGCGCTCATGGAAAGAGGGGCTGGCTTTGATTTTTCTCTTCTCGGTTTGATAACTTTGCAGCCCCCCCACCATCCATTGAGCTCCCCCCGGGAACCGACCACCACCGGAGGCTGCACAGCCTCGCAGCTCCCTCCTTGGGAGCCTGTTTTAATTGGATTTTCCCGGCGGCCTGGCATGCGGCGCTGCGTGTGTGCGTGCCGCCCCGTGCGTGGAGGTTAATAAAAAGTAAACAAACAGCACTTTTAAATGGTTTTTTCCTCGGGTGCAGGCTGGGAGGGATGTGGCGGGGATGCCGAATGAAAGCGTGTGCTGTGGCTGCGCCGGGGAGGGCGGCAGGGACATTCCTGGCATTGCTGAGCTCCTCGTGCAACGCGCGGGCCCTGGCCCAAATTGGAGTAAGGAGCCGTTAGCGTCGGGGACCTGGGGAGGCCCACTCCCACGCACTGTTTACTCGCCGAGCTTAAATTAATACTGTCTGCTGACATCAGGTTTTTCTTCCTTTCTTTTTTTCCCTTGGTTTCCCAAGGAAATGAGCTGTGTGCGATCGCAGCCTCTGCGTACGTGTGTGCCGCTCTTCCCCGCTTGAGCCCCTAAGTTCTGCCAAATTTCACAGGGATCCTTAATGCCTCAAAATAATTATTTGATTTATTTTTTTACATATATTAAAAAAATGGTAGTTGGTAGGTGGGAGAAGCTGCCAGTGCTTCACACTGAGAGAAAAGCTTGCCTGTGTCTATGTGTACAACCATGATGTTAGGCGCTAGAGAATCATAGGACCAGAGAATGATTTGGGATGGAGGAACCTTCCCAGCTCCCCCAGTGCCCCCCCTGCCATGAGCAGGGACATCTTCACCAGCTCAGGCTGCTCAGAGCCCCGTCCAGCCTGGCCTGGGATGTCTCCAGGGATGGTTCATCCACCACCTCTCTGCCCAACCTGGGCCAGGCTCTTACCACCCTCAGGGACAACAATTTCTTCCTCGTGTCCAGCCCAAATCTCCCTCTTTTAGTTTAAAACCATCACCCCTTGTCCTATCACAACAGGCCCTGCTCAAAAGCCAGTCCCCATCTTTCTTATAGGTTCCGTTTAAGTACTAAAAGGTCACAATCCCTACAGAAGAAATGCTTTAGAAGCATCCAGATTCTGGGTGAATGCAACTGGGAGCCATGAGACACGGAGCTGTGGGAAAGCCAACTCCATCCGTCCTGCCGTGTGCAGGATGAGGCATTACCTTCTGTCTCTGTTTTGTGCCATGTTAATGCCCATCATTTGTGATGGCTGTGGTAGGGATCTGTTGGCTGATATTTCTCCATCCACCCTTTTTGGTGGCTATTTTAGAAACTGGTGATGCTGGATGATGATTTCTGGATGATAATGGGTCTTCTGCTAAGTGAACCTGTGATGCCCATTTTTATGGACAAGCTGGCTACTAGAGAAGGCAAAGAAAAGGACGTGTAGAAATCTCTACTCGCTCTCTTTCGTAGGTTTTCTCCAAAATCTTTAGCCATGAGGCACTGGAGAGTTATCTCCCCAAGATCCAGCTGGTGATCAAAGACACCCTTCGGGCCTGGAGCAGCAACCCTGAGTCCATCAACGTCTACCATGAGGCCCAGAAGCTCACCTTCCGCATGGCCATCCGTGTCCTGCTGGGCTTCCGCATCCCTGACGAGGAGCTCAGCCGCCTCTTCGAGGTCTACCAGCAGTTCGTGGAGAATGTCTTCTCCTTGCCTGTGGATCTGCCATTCAGTGGCTACAGGAGGGTAAGAGACTTGGGATGAGTCCTCCACCAGCCAATAACACCCAATTATTGGGATTAATGGGTCCGTGGCTAATAATTTCTAGAGGTTCTTGATGGGATGTTTTCTCGCCCTCTGACCTCTAGAAGCAGGTCCATTTTTGGGCTACAAAGTCCTGTTTTGGTAGAGTGGAAAGGGAGATCCATTCACAGGTTTTTAGAGTGCTAGGGACCCTGCGGTTCGATGCAAGAGAGAACACAGGATTTGCTCAGATTTAATGGGTAACTTTTTCTTACTTGTGACTCTCAGTTTTGCTGTATATTTTGGTTTGTGGGACCCTTCTTCTGTTATTTCCCTCCTGTCCCCAGGGCAAAACACATCAGTGGACTTTCTAATTCTATGAACTGTCTTAATTTTTTTCATGAATGATGCAAAATGAAACATAGAAAAATCATAGACAAAAGATTGTATTTTTTTCATGGACAATTTTGGTGATAGAAATATGAGGGTTTAAAATTCATTTCTATCATTATCACTGCAATTTTTTTCATTATTATTTGACTGTGTGAATGAGCCCAACCGTTTGCAGCCCCGATGCGTTTGCAGCAGCAGGTTGTCCCCGTGCAGCTGCACTCAGATAGGAATTGCTTTACTGAGACCAGGTGATAAAATTGCTTGGGAAACCCATTATGCTCATGGGAAGAGGGTCCTTTCAGATGAATTGACCTTCCTTTGAGAGACAATTTTCCCAGGGACTGCCATACATCCTAGGGTGAGCCAGAGGCCTGTGAACTGGTGCAGTACTGGGGCTCCCACATCAGACCTATCATTTGCACGTAGGTGCTGATTACTCCTGCCTGTAATCTCGCCCGCTCGGGGCTTTGCTCCTCCTGCCCAGGGAATGACTGCAGCATCTTTATTCTTCTCTTTGAGCACCTGCAATTGCAGTTGTATTACTTGGACATGTTGTCCTGAGCACGTCTCCAGCTCCTGGGGATGCTGGGTTGGGGATGGTGGTGATAGAAGAGAATCATAGAATCATTTTGATTGGAAAAGACCCTCCAGATCATTGAGTCCAACCATAACCTGACATCACCAATGCCACCACTACCCCATGTCCTTGAGAACCGCATCTCCACATCTGTTCAACCCCTCCAGGGATGGTGACTCCAGCACTGCCCTGGGCAGCCTGTTCCAATGCCCCACAGCCCTTTGGGGAAGAAATTGTTCCCACATCCAACCTCAACCTCCCCTGGCGCAACTTGAGGCCGTTTCCTCTGCTCCTGGCGCTTGTTCCTGGGGAGCAGAGCCCGACCCCCCTGGCTCCAAGCTCCTTTCAGGCAGTTCAGAGATGAGAAGCTCTCCCCTCAGCTCCTGTTCTCCAGCTGAACCCCCCAGGTCCCTCAGCCGCTCCCATCATACTTGTGCTCCAGACCTTTCCCCAGCTGCGTTGAATAGAAGAATAGAATATTTCAGTTCTAAGGGATGTATGATGATCATATAGCCCAACTGCTAGTCCAGCTGGTGTTGTAACCTGTGTGGTCTGATGGCTTCCTGCTCCACAGGGCATCCGGGCACGCGAGACACTGCAGAAGGGGCTGGAGAAAGCCATCCAGGAGAAACTGCAGAACACGCAGGGCAAGGACTATGCTGACGCGCTGGACATCCTGATAGAGAGCGGTAAAGAGCACGGGAAGGAGCTCACCATGCAGGAGCTGAAGGTAAAAGTCTTCCCCATGGTCACCTTGTCCTTGTTGTGCTCAGGGTAGGGGCTCCTCAAAGAGCAAAGCGTGAGCTGGTGTAAGGAGCATTTTTTGGGGCAGACCTGAGATGGTCAGTGAAAGCTCGGAGACCACAATGTGTTGTTGGAGCTGCAGGTGAATCCTGGTCTGGTGGATTATGGTGCCAACGAGCCAGTGGCTTTCCTACAGGCCATATTTATTTGCATATCACACTCAGTCCTTTCTGAAAAACATTTCCAGGGAATACCAAAAGACCATACAAGTTTGTTGAAGCTTTCAGCCTTGACCATCTTCACTTCTTGAACCCAATCAGTTTTGTGGTGCCTTCTTTGCAGGGCAAATGAGCCCTCAGTGGGCTGTTACCTGCAGCAGTGTCACAGCATAATTTGTCCTTCAAGTGCTATCAAGAGACATGCCCGGGTTTTTTCTCCTGCCTGTCTGGCCCTCAGCATCCTCCAAGGCTTTGTGGGATGATCCCGCTGGTGGATGTCCAAGATCTCTGCCTGCACAAGGATAGAGACCTTGCAGTTAGATATGACCAGACTGGAGAGCTGTTGGGGCAGCCTGCATGCCTGTCCTTGATGTGACACGGCTGCTGGCTTGTCTTGTCTTTCCATCCCTCATGCCTTACCCTGGTTTCCCTCTTGTCTCTCAGGATGGCACCCTGGAGCTCATCTTTGCTGCCTATGCCACCACGGCCAGTGCCAGCACCTCTCTGATCATGCAGCTCCTCAAACACCCCCGCGTCCTGGAGAAGCTGCGGGAGGAGCTGCGCAGCAAAGGCATCCTCCACAACGGCTGCATCTGTGAGGGCTCCCTCCGGCTTGACAACATCAGCAGCCTGCACTACCTGGACTGTGTCATCAAGGAGGTGCTTCGCCTCTTCACCCCCATCTCCGGGGGGTACCGGACAGTGCTGCAAACCTTCGAGCTGGATGTGAGTATGGCTGTCTCCTTGGGCTGCAGTTGTACCGTGAGCTGCCCAAAACAGCCTTCTGCATCTTGTTGCAAAGCTTGTTTGAGCCTGGCTTAGATGAGACCTCAAGGAGGACAGATTAGGTCCTCATGATGATGAGAAGTAGACTTGCTCTGAATTGAGAAGGGGGCAATGGAATGGGGTTGTTTAGCTTGGAGAAGAGAAGGCTCTGGAGACACCTCATGGTGGCCTTCCCATACTTAAAAGGAACCTATAAGAAAGATGGGGACAGACTTTTGAGCAGGGCTTGTTGTGATAGGACAAGGGTTGATGGTTTTAAACTAAAGGAGGGAGATTCAGGCTGGACACAAGGAAGAAATTGCTGTCTCTGAGGGTGGTGAGAGCCTGGCCCAGGTTGGCCAGAGAGGTGGTGGATGAACCATCCCTGGAGACATCCCAGGCCAGGCTGGACGGGGCTCTGAGCAACCTGAGCTGCTGAAGATGTCCCTGCTCATGGCAGGGGGGCCACTGGGGGAGCTGGGAAGGTCCCTCCAACCCAAACTGTGCTGTGATTCTATGACTCTATCTGGCCCATAGCAGGGAAGGGACACACTTGGGCTGTCAGAGAGGAGACAGGCGTGATGCATCAAAGAGCAACTTGTGACAATGTTTGACGCCAAAAACTGAAGCGGGGTGTGACAAGGGAAGGGTTTACTGCAAAGGGCATCTCCAGGCTGCCGGATGACAGGCAGATTACTCACCGCAATGGCTGGAATTTCCTACTAGCAAAACAAAATCTTGAGACCTGGCTTGTCGCTGTAAATCCTCCTAATGTAATGATTTGAGTCGGAAACCTTTTAAAGTGCTCAGGGGATGATAAATCCGCCTCGTTTCTCATCGCCCAGGCCCTGACATGTGTGTTGGGTGTGTGGGGCTGACAGACGGCGGGATGAGCAAAGCCATGGGATGCTCTGGGGAGGGCTGGATGGTGCACGGGAGCAAGAAAAGCTGCTCCCCTTTGCCCGGCGGCAGCCCAGCACCACGAGGTCCTGGGTAGGCGACTCCTGCCAGCGACCACAAAGCAGATAAATAGCAACAGAACATCCAACAGGTCCCTGGGACAGAGGCAGGAATACACCCAGGATTCCTATCTCCCAGCCCTTTGCACTGCACTTTCTGGTTTTCTTTTAAATCTGTGTCACACTTGAGTAATAATCCCAAAGAAAATGGGAAAAAAACAAAGCAAAATTGCTTTATCTTGTTCTCCCTCTCCCTTTGCAGTAAGGTTGACTCACTCTGGTTTTCTCTCCACTCCTTCCCTCTTCTCTGCAGGGTTTCCAAATCCCCAAAGGCTGGAGCGTGATGTACAGCATCAGGGACACCCATGACACTGCCCCTGTCTTCAAGGACGTGGACGTCTTTGACCCCGACCGCTTTGGGCAAGGGCGAAGCGAAGACAAGGACGGCAGGTTCCACTACCTCCCCTTTGGAGGAGGCGTACGGACCTGTCTGGGCAAGCACCTGGCCAAGCTCTTCCTCAAGGCACTGGCCATCGAGTTGGCCAGCACTAGCCGCTTCGAGCTGGCCACCAGGACTTTCCCCAAAATCACCCTGGTGCCCGTGGTCCACCCGGTAGATGGACTCAAGGTCAAATTTTTTGGACTGGATTCCAACCAGAATGAGATTCTGACGGGGACAGATGCCATGCTGGGGGCGACGGTGTAGAGCCCATGCTGGTGGCACCAGGGACGGGCGGCTGGGGGATGGAGGGGTGGGGTGGGGGCAAGGGGACGAACGGAAGGGGAGGAGAGAAGGGCGAGACGTTTCTCCACGACGCTCGCTTCACAGAGCCTCCGGGTCGGGACTGCTTTCTCCACTGCTGAAGCTGCCAAAACCATTTTGCTCTTCCCAAGGGGGCACGGAGAAGGTTGGGGTGTCATCGAGCATCTCGTTTGGTTCGGAAGAAGGAAGAGTCGCAAAACCCGAGTAGAGCTGGGATGTCTGACCATACACAGTATCTAAATATTATAAATATATATATATATATATAAATATCTATAAAACACTTCTGCTGCCAGGAGGAGCACTGCAAAGGCCCGACTGCGGGAAAGGTTTTGGAAATCAGTTGGCGATCAGAGGTCTGGTGTCCCGGGGTGGCTCTCGGGTGGCCTCTGATCTTCTTTTTTTTAACAGTGTTAAATTAGATGGTGATAACAGTGTTTTGTTTTGATTTTTTTTGTTGTTTTCCATTTGCTTGTGTTTTGTTTCGGGGCGTCGGAGGCTTTCCTTCGCCAGGGGGAGACAAGGGACGCCCGTTCCTGGCCCCTCTCCCGCTGGCGCAGGGGTAGCTGGGGAAGGGGGAGCTGCCATTTCATCTTTGCTGCGGGACCCAAAAACCCTGTGGTGTCTTGTCCGGGGCCAATTGCATGGTGAGCCATCCCGCTTAGGTCTCGGACAACTGCATATTAGCATTTTGCAAAATGCATTTGGGGCTCTGTGGGAGGTGGGGGGGTGTCCTTTTATTCTCCTCGTTGAGTTTCCTACTGCTGCTACACGGCCTGTGTGCATCCATTCCCCTCACCCCGCGGCCCCTCACCAGCCCCTTCCCTGTGCAGAGGCACCATTTTGGGGGCATTCTGGTGCCTTTGCTCTCCCTCAAGGTGCTGGCACCAGCCTCCCAACCGCATGGCCCCACCGACCCACCACGGCTCTGCGAGCACCAGGGCGCTGCGCAAAGCCCCCCCGGCTCAGAGCTGCTTATTTCAGTGCGTCCTCTTCCATGGGAGGCATTTGCATTAAAGGTGATCTCCATAAATAAGCCAACACATGCATTGTTTGTCTCGTGTTTGGGTTTTCTTTGGCGATGGGAGAGCTCGGCAGGAAGGAGAGTGAGTGGCAAGTTGTCCGCCCTGTCCCACCATTAAGCTGCTCAAAGCTCCTCCGGCATAAGCAAGCGGCCACCAAGGTATCTTGCATTTGATTTGCTGGGTGGGTTGGTTTGATTTGATTTGATTTTTTTGGATGCAAGAGGTTTCTGGGTTGAGTGTGAATGGGTGGGTTATGTTGAAAGCAGGCATAGCCTTGCACGTGGGTGCAGAGCAAAAGCTCCCTGGGTGTTTGGTTCAGACCAGAGCCAAGCACCAGGCTGGGGGATCCCTCTCTGACTTGAGGCATCTCTACCCAGCCTCTCCTCTCCCACCTCCTGCCCTCCAAGGTGCAAAGAACTACACAAGGACCATGGGTGAGACCTCTTCTAACCATGACGGGCAAAGACCTTGTTCTTGGGTGGGCAGCTTGGCTCTCAGCTTTAAAGGTGTCCAGATAAGTCAAGAGGGGTTGCAATGAGAAAGGCAAAGGGGCAGATGTGGCTTGCCCGGTTGCTTTGCAGGTCGTGCTTTTGACGAGTTGGTGCCTCTTTGGAAGGTCGAAGGAAGTGTGGAGCGAGCGATGGTGAGTGCTGCCTTTGCCAGCCCGTCGTCTGGTGGGGGCAAGGAGGAGGGGGGCAGTATTTTTAGCCAGGGGAAGCACTTGAGGTCGAATTGCCGTCAGCCAAGCTGCCAGAAAACCCTTCAGGAGCATCCAGGCGCATGGTCTCCACTCACGCCAAGGTTCACAGCTTGATTTTCAGGTTGATTTAACCTGAAATAAAACTCCCAGTCTTCTAGGACATGCCATTCAGACCCAGACTTTGCCTTCTAGTTGGTAAACACGGTGCCAAATCCAAAAGCAAGGTCTTGGGAGCCTCTGGATATGTGCACCATGTCCCTGAAGAAGACGCTCAGCTAGTTTGCCAGCCTGGAAATTTTGAGTGAAACATCTCAAGCTCAGGTGCTGTTGGGTTTTCAGGTATTTTCCTTGTCCTTGATAGAGAGAAAAATTTCTCAGTGATAAAAGGAGCTTGATCACAATCAAAACCCCAAAGGGCAAAGAAACAAAGGAGAACATAAACCTGAACGTGGTGGGAAGGGGTGAGTCTCCCAGGGGCGAACATCTGGGGAAAGGTAAGCGGCATGTGAGGGTGTCCATGGTCTTTGTGGATGATGAGCCCTTCAGGACGTGGAGATAGGGGTAGAAGGTGGGTGGTCAGCAGTGGGGAGCTGCAGGGTGGAAACCCATCACAGACCCACCACCGGGTGCTCTCCAGGAGCCCCCGTTTCCATCTGAGACCTGTCAGGGGAATAAAACTGTGTTTGGAGGAGAGGAGGCTGGAAAGGGGAAAGAACAAGAAGTTTGGAAGGTCTGGTTAAAGCTTCTCTTGGACTTCATTTTAGCTTCCAATGTCATTACACAGTGAAAACCAAATGTGCTTTTGAGTGAGTGGCTGATTGGGGAGTGGTAATGTAAGATGCATACATCCACTATATATATATGTGCTTACATCGTGTATATGTAATGTTTGTGTGTGTGAGTATTTAATCTAGGCATAAGTAAGTCATGCTTTTGTTTTTTCATTCCTAACGAATATAACTTGACTAAACAAGTTGCTGCAGTGGGTTTGCAGAATAAAGCACTTTGAATCTCAGAATTTTTGTTTTTCCTTAGCACAGTCCAATTTGCTATATTATTTTATACACAAATTTTTTTTTTTTGGTCTGTCTTTATAAACTGTTATAAGTATTTTTGTTATAATTCAAAATAGATATTTAGTATAAAGTTTTGTTGTTAAATATTTGTTATTTAGTAAAATATGTTTTTTTCCCCTCTATTGTAAACATTGTCTGGAAAAATATTAATATGTTTTATCACAGTTGTTTTTAATATTAAAAAAAAAGGAAAAAGCACTTGTGGGGTTTTTCGTTATGAAATTGGTGCCGTGTGAACATATGTTTCAGTCATGTGGGTTTTAATATGTATATAATATTATGTGTCGCATATTAAAATGAATGTTGTGTATTTTGTGATCTTAAAAAAAAAAATAATCCATGTGGCTATTTTATAGACTTCCATAATAAAAAGAGTTGAATCTCCAAAGTTTTTGTTTCATATCCTCCTGCATGTCCTCTCGAAGGGCTTGTGGCGCCTGGTTTGGGGTCTTTGGGTGACAACCTCATCCTGGGAACTGGGGCACCCCTTGAGTGGGATTTTTGCACCCAGTTTGGGACCTATCGCTCTTCATGGCCAGGGTGAGGCCTTACTGCCTGGCATGGATTGAAATACAGGAAATTCCACTTAAACATGGCCAACCGTTGAACCAAATCGCCCAGAGATGTGGAGTTTCCATCCCTGAAGATACTCAGAGCCTGGCTGGATGTGATCCTGATCAACCTGACCAAAGTGCCTGCACTATGAGGTCCATCCACCAACCCTCATGGTTTGGTGAGCTCCAGGATACCTGTTTTTTGCCCAAACCTTCTACTTCTCCCCAGCAAGAGACAGAGACTGGGCAAAACAAAGTGGAAGGGAAGGAAAAAGTGTTTGTCTCCAGTTCTGTGTGTGCCATGGCCTTTGCTGCTGGCTCTTTCAGGAGCTTCCACCCTATAGAGATGACTCAGGAGACCATCATGAGTTGAAGAACACACACGAAACAACAGATTGCATTGGCATGCTGGATGGTGGGCAGGATGTGTGTGGTGGACCAGACAAAGCATGACACAGGTAGCCCAATGGGAAGGACACTGTGACGGGCAGCAGCAGTGCCACAGGTTGGGTGGGAGCAGGCAGGTTGTCCCCAGCCCTCCCATCCTCTCCCATTTGGGCTGTTGAGAGGTTGCTCTGGTAATCAGGTCCTCAGCAAACCCGAGTCCCAGAGTTTTCTGTGAGCAGAGCTTGCTTTGAGATTTTTAAACCCAACAAGTTTTAGGAACTTCTGGCCCTGAGTGGCGGGATGAAGGGCTTTGCATGAGGTACGACAGGGCAAGCTACTGATGGGAGTTCCAGCTGCAGCTGTCCCAGAGCAGAGGTGGGGTGTGTTGGGAGTGCTTAGTGAGTCATTAGGTAATTATTTAAGCAATTAGCTTCTGTCTCCTTGCTCTTCTCCTCATCAAAAAAAAAAAGCTCTGATAGTGCCCTAGCTGTGGTGGGAGTTGGAGAACAGGATGTTGCTGCTCTGCAAACCCTTCCCATGATCACATTAAAAGGCAAGTGAAGGAATTAATACAGCCTTCATTTTTTTTTTTTTTTTGCAATTGGCTGGAAAATGTGACCATGCAACCCAAACCTGTGTCCCTTCGGTGCAGCCAGAGGCTCTGAGGCTCCTTTCCCTCCCTTTAGTGCTTTGCGGCCGCTCTCTGCTCCTGGTCGCCACTCTGGACGTGTCCTGCCAGCAGCGGTCTTACCGTGTCTGTCCTGCCCATCGCCAAAAAGACACGGTGCAGTTGCGCTTGTCCACTCTCATGTCCCTTTCCCCGGCCTCTCCTTGACCCGAGGGGACCGACATGTCACCTCCTCACCCTTCCTTTCCCTTCCAGCCCGTGATGCATTTATAATACCCGTCTGTCACCTATTTAATAGCAGGGAAGGTCATTTCCTCTTGGCCTTTTCTCTTTGGGATTTCTTTCCCCACCCCCCTCTTTGCTCCCCTCCCTTTGCTTCTATTTTGTTATTTATTTATAATTTATGGCTTTCTGGCGAGAGGCTGCACCACCCCTGGAGGGGGATGATGTGTCTCGCTCGGTTCCAACAGAAGCAGGGAGCTTTTTTGGGGTGGTCTCGCGGGAGCCGCTGGACGGCAGCGCAGGTCAGTCGGACTCCGTGTTCTTTCCATTCGGCTCCGGCACCGAGTTTCACGTTACTCACTTTGTTTTAACTTTAGCTGAACTCTCGGAAAGTTTCTTTTTAAAGGTTGTGTGTGAGAGCGTAGAAAAGGTGTGCGAGTGTGTGTACACTTACGTGGACCTTTCTCTTTTTCTTCTTTTTTTTTGTTTCCTTTTCTGAACACAACCTGGTGTCCCTTGCAAAATTAGGCTGCTGGAGTGGGCTTATGTCCCCTTGGTTTGGCTTTAATCTGCAAGGCTCGAGTCTCAGACCCTTCCAAGGAGATGCTGAGGCAGCGTTGAGCTAAAGGGAGCAGTGCAAAATGTTGAAGTGTCACTAAAATAACACTTACAGAAATCATTAAAAGAAGAGAGAGATGGGAGAAAGAGATGGATTTCCAGGTGGTATGAGTGGCTTCTTGGCATCTCTTACCCCCAGATAATTTTAGGAGTCCTGGTAGACCCTTAGCTCTGGTCTTAGCTGGGGTTTAAAAAGCATGGGTACCAGTCATGTGCTTCCCCATGAATGGAATGGAAGGGAATGGAATGGAAGGGAATGGAATAGAAAGGAATGGAAAAGAACAGAGTATTTCAGCTGGAAGGGAACAGCAATGACCAGCATGCCTGCTGGGGATGCTGCTACAACAGATGGCTTGGGGGTTGCTCATGGCTTCTTCTCTCCATGTTTCCCTTGTGCTGAAGGCTTCACACACCGATTTCAGACCCTTGCAGTGCACTATTGAGGTTGGCATGCTGTGTGCATCCTGCTGGCCTCCTAATAGAAACAGGCTGAAAACCCCCCAAATAAATTCTACTTCATCTTCCCAAATGCTGTGGTAATAATTTATAGCACCTGAATAGCCTTGATACCTTATAAACGTCCTGTTGGTACATTTAAAAATGATAGAATGTGACAGCAAAAAGGATGTAAAGTGGCGGAATAGCAAATGGCTTTTTGGCAAATATTTCTTTTTGGAGGTCTCCCTCCTCACTTTCACATAAGAGATTTCCAATTTATCCCAGTTGGAAATGAAGATTTGCCTTTATGACTGGCCATTACACCCAAACTGTAACTTACAGCATCTTCCTGATTATTGATTTAACTGCTGATGTGTGATTCGGACATGATAAAATACAAATGAGAAATGCTTGCATGAAAAAATATGGCAAAGAGAGAGTCGGGGAAATTTTGATACTGTGGCTCAAGCCTCCAGAGGACCTGTATGTGTTTTCTTGTAAATAATCTGCAGTGTAGAGACGCAAAACTGGGGGCTTAAGCATGGTTTTAGCTAACACGTCCCCCGCAAGGCTGGTTCCCTCTGGGTGGTTTCACAAGAGAATTGCTGAGTCTATCCAAATCAAGAGGTGGTCCTATCGCAGTGACTTGAACTTCCCCAGGACAATAAAGATCAGAAGGGTCAGGCTGCGGTAGGCGGGGTGACAGGTCCACGATGGAGACCTTGGGGACTTTTCTTAAACAGCTTCCCAAAGTCACCATTAGGTGATATGAAATTAAATTAAGGCAATGTTGAGTGTCATACCAATGCTAAGAAATGGATTTCAAATCCAAATGTTTCCCAAGTATTTCAGGCAGCAGCTTAAACAATCAGTTCACTCACGCTAGGAGAATTTCTTTTTAATGGCCTAAGACCAGCATCCAAATGGCCTTACCTGCATCCTCCTGTTCGTGTTACTATTTCATGTCCTCCTTCCGCAGTCAGTGAAGTCAATGGCTGTCTATTTTGACTGTGTTGGAAGCTGGATCAGGCTTTTATATGCTTTTTCAACATTATAAATATAGATGAAGTATATATGTATATTTGTTCTGAAGTATCATGTTTGACCATTTGTTATGGCATGAACAGTTCCTCTTTCAGTGTAATGAACACAGTTTTATCTGGCATAAGAGCTGTGTTTAGTCTACATTCACATATAGCTTTTCCTTTAACAATATTTGTGTAATTATGGCTGCATGGATTCATTTTGCTCAGTAGGAAAAGGGTTGTTTTTTGTGCTTGCATGTGCTTGCATGTGGTGGTGGTGGATTGCATTGAGGAACCCCAAACAACCACAGATGTGCTCCTTGGGTGCTCATGAAATGTCAGAGCAGCTGCTGCACCCCATGGTATCTCATAACCTGTCTATGAGAGTAACATGTATCGAGGGAAAGGTTGAAAGAAATGGACAGGTGTAGACTAAACCTTTTTTCTGGCTAAACCTCAGGTTAGGCCTATGGGTTGGTTGGGGACGTCCTGGCCTACTGGAGCACCAGGATTGTTTTGCAGTCACCAAAGGAGATGTTCTACATCAGCTCGTCTGGTCCTTTTCTGGAGCTTTCAAAGTAGAACGTTCTTGGTGTTGTAGCTTTTAAAGTCTTTATAGAAGGAAGGATATGGGTTGAAAATGTGAGAAAGCGATGAAATATGGCCAGCTTGGCTGACTCCAAGTGGTGGGCTGCAGACCAAAATGTAGAGCCACAACCTGAGCCCAGTGGAGGATGTCACAGGTGTCCTGGGCTCTCATCACATCATGGGGCCGGACACTTCACATCCCAGAGGTGACCAGCCCAAAGCTCAACCTCTGGCTGTTCTGATCCGCCGTCTTCTTCTGTAGAAGTTTATTTAAAACCAGAAGCCCATGAGTACTAGAATTGCTTTTGCAGGAGTCTCATTAAGACAGACATTATTGCGTCTATTAATAAAGCAGAACATTTCCTCTGCTGGATATTAATCACTGGGCAGATAGACTCAATGGGGCAGTGAAGGGGCCTCGTAGACTGAATCTGGACTGAATAAATTAATGTGTCAGATTACTCTCATAAAATTAACTAGTGTTTGTCCACAGAACACTGGAAAAAATGGACCCAGAGAGACCACAGAGCCGTCTTTCTGTTAAAGCTGACCTGCTGGGGAAGGTCAACCTATAGGAAAGGACCCTTGAGATCAATTCATTCAGGTTTACAGGACTCGAAATGTTGGACTTGTCTGAGTCACCTGGCAGAGTTTCAGCAAGTGTGTTGTTATCTACTCGTGCTGATAAGATATCCAAGAGACCCCAAGGAATAATTAATCAGTGAATCCTATGAGTCTTTCTGCCACTCCATCAAGTTCACCATCTTCTACTGCGGGTTGCCGGGCCATTGCCCCTTCTGCTTGGTACAGGTGTTGGGATGATGTGACCACCACAGGTCCCTTCTACTCTGTGTTATTCTATTATTCCTTCAATATTGAGTTTGAATTACTGACTGCTCCACTTTCCCCTGTCTCTCCTGCACTGGCAAGTGCTTGTTCACAGGGATGGAGCATGTATTGTAAGGGGCAAAGTGCTTTATGACTGACTGATGATTCCCTGGGGCAGTTTGGTACCAAGCCCTCCCTCTCTTGCCTTATTTTAACCGGATTAACATCCTCCTCTGGTAACAACTGACTCTGCAAGTCAACAAGATGAAATTTAGATGTTATGACCCTGAACTCACAAATGAACTTGGAATCCGTGAGGCCTATTGGGGTCTGTTTCTACTTTCAAGATAATAAAATGAGGAAGGGACTGGGAAACTGGTTTAGAAGCCCCTCCAGACCTGCTCCGTGATTTCTATATTAAAAAATGTATTTACATTGATCTGTTGTCAATTTTAGTTTTAGTTGCCACTGTTGAGTTTTCCATTTGAAAAAAAAACACATAAAACTCAATCAAACCAACATATTTCAAGCAGACGCAGAAGAACCCACAGTTGGTTTTGGGACCACCCCTCAATCTTTTTGAAGATGGCCCAGGAGAAAGCAAAGCATCCTGCTCTCAATGTATAATTCCAGGGTTGCTGGGAGTTAATGTTAATTTGTTTATTTTAATAAGGAACTATGAAGTCACCTTACATCCATGCTCACCTGGTCTCCCTTCTTTGAGGGAATCACCCTGTGCTACAGGCAAGCAAGAGGCTGAACCTTGTTAAGACCTAATGTAAGGTTTTCAGATGATTTTTTACAAAGCACGAGTTATAAGAATTTCAGCCCAAGTAAGTTAAAAGTCCCTAAAAGTCTTTTTATTAAGTAACGTGATGGTAAAAAGAAAATAATCTGGTGGTCTGATGGGTGGGGGGATAAAGAGTTCGGTGAAAGCGAGTTCTTGTGTGCAGCAGAGATGATTCATTGCCTCCGGTTTTCGGATGACACAACTCCACGGTGATGTTGCGCTCACTTAAATCTCAGTCACACTCAGTAAATCTGCCTCGTTCTTGCCCAGTTTTGGACTGAGGTTTACATTGCTACAAGCGACCGCCACCTTTGGCTCTGCATCCTCCCTCCCAAAAACCCCCTTCAGCTTTAAATTGCTTCCATAGCGAGGCAAAACCTTTGGCGTTCATGATGCTGAACCAGCCTGAGATACGACCAAAACTGATTTATTATAATAGAAATATATTTAAGAAGCTGTGCTCAGGAATTGCTCCTCATTTTCTGGGGGAAGAGAAGTGGCCTCTTTCGCTTTTTGCAGCTGTTCTCTCCCCGTGTTCACGGGGCTGTCAGCCCCCATCTTCAATGGTGATAGCACACGAAACACCCACCGATGTACCACAAATAGCAAAACATCCGTGTTTTGGCTAAACCAGCTGGGATGGCACTCTGAAAATGCCTGAAAAGTGAGGTTGCTCACTTTTTAAAACTTATTTTTGCTTTGCTCAGTTTCCTGTTTTGTTTTTTGTCAGTGGAAGGAGCAATAAGTCATTTTGAGTCTCAAGCGAGTTGAGGCATCACACTGTTTTTTGGGGGGTCATTGGGTTATAAAGTAAGGTTTTGTTACCGTTTGGGCAGTGTCTTCTCTTGAGGGAACTGCTGCCACAGAAAATCAGTGAGACGTTTTTAATATGAGGCTTTATTAAATCGAGCAAGCATTACATGTGCAGGGGCAGGCTGGGGAAATGCATCTCTGCCAACTTTCACAGACTCCTGGATCCATCACGTTTATGACCAAGAAGGGACATTAGATCATCCTGTCTCATCTCCTGAATATAAGCCTTAAATTTCATCCTTTTACCTGCGTGTCGCGCCCTGCCATGGGAATTCAGCAAAAGCACGTCTTCCAGGAAAACATCCCATCTTGAAGAAATCAGACGGTGGAGAATCCACCGCTTCCCTCAGCGGGTTGTCTGGTTAATCGCCCTCACTGTTTATTTCCACTTGTAATTTGTCTGACTCTCAGCTATTAATTCTTGTTCTGCCTTTCACCACCAGGCTAAAGAGTCCTCTAGGACCCAGGTTTTGCTCCTTGCGAAGAGGCTTATGTGATGTGATCAATCCACCTCTCGGTCTTATGTTTTTGATAAGCTAAGTGGAAATTATTCAGCCTGTGAAGCCTCTGAATCATTTCTCTGTGTGTTTTCCTCCCAATCACTCATTAACATAACAACCTTTTAAAAATATGGGACACAGAAACTCTGCCCAGATTTCCCTCACCCATCTCGTTGGTTGGAGAAATCACTGAGGAGAGCTCATAATATCTGCACCCATAGATCACACTCAATTTTTCCCCTTTTTACAGCTTTGTGTTAGGACCCATCAAGTTAACTTGGCCCCTTTGGGCCTTAACCCTTTGGTGGAGCAGCTGTTTTTGGGAGATGTGTCCAACACCTCTGCTTTGTGGGCAGAATTGTGGGAACTGGACAAAAAGACCTGTTATTTTTATGAGCTCAGATTACCAAGAGCTCCAGTTTGCTCCTTGTGATGCCTTGTTCTTGTTGCAATCTATGCTTCTTCCAGGCTTTTGAGTTATCTGACCTCTTCTTTTTTTGATGTTATGGGAAAAGGTGTTTTTGCCAAACCTGGTTTATTTATCTTGACATTATCACAAGAACGGAAAGGTGGAGAGAAACTGGGCTTGATATGCATGGGCTGGTGGAAGTCCAGTAGAATATGTGTGTGAAGATGATGATGCTGCTGAGCCAGAGCTACTGGAGCAATCAGGACCTGAGCAGACAAAGGTGCTTAGAGGCACTGGAGATGCTCACTCTATCATTCCATGATTCTACAAACTTCTCCATCAGCAGATGCAAACCAGCTCAGCTGCTGGATGCTCCAGCAGGCAAGGTGCATGCTGATGCCCCAGCTGCTGTTCGCTGGCCTGATGGTCCATCTGTCTCCCGCAAACCACGCAGTTTAGTCACCAGAACTTGCACAAACCCATCAGAAATGGCGTTCCAGCAGGCTGTTATTTTCTATATTTTTCCCGTAGGAAAGCTCTGCAGGCTTACCCATGCTGAGGACCTGTTCCTGTGCTTGGATTACAACAGAATAGACTAGATTTGTTAATCTGCTTGGCCCAAACAATAATACTGTGGTTAAATCTTTACATTGTGCTTGCGCCCTCAGGGGTAACTTCGCCAAATGCAACATGTGCACCGGGGTCTGGTTTTTGTGTGAGCCTGTGATGTGGCCAGGGAAGGTGCTGAGCCCTGGGCACACCTTCCCAGCATTTCACATCCAGCTTGGAGAGGGGGAAAGGAGCAGGAGAGAATGGTGGCCAAACAGCAGCTGATAACCCAGGCAGGTTCGCACAGCCAGGTGGTTTCTCTGTCTCTTAAAAGAGAGGTGAAACCAGACATTAGATGTGGTCAGCCCTGTGGTGCAGACACTCAAACGGGGCGAATGTGCAGTGGTGTTTCCATGGCCCCAAAATACCAGTTGAGCTGTCCTGGCTGCCCAGTTCGGACGTGCCGGTCGTCCCTCCAGCCTGGCTCCCGAGCACGCTCGCACTTTGCAGTTTGTGGTTTATTTACTGTCTGGGTGCTACTGGTGAGCTGGGGAAATATTCCAGGGCTGACTGAACCGCAGAGTCGGAAAGAGAAAGCTACACCAGCTCCGTCTTTGTTTTTATGCATCTCCAGCTATGGGATAAGGGCAACCTCAGGAGCTAATTTGAGTGGTGAAACTAAATTTGGGTTGTTCAGCCCAGAGAAGAAGAGGCTCCAAGGAGATCTTATTGCGGCCTTTCCAGATTTAAAAGTGGATGATAAAAAAGATGGGGACAGACTTTTGAGCAACATGTGATGGTCACTTATCAACACATGACTATCAATGAGGCCTCTGCTGGGCTTTAAACTAAGCTGAGATAACCCAAGGCCACCCTACGAAATTAAAGAGAAGGAAGGTGAAGAGCAAGTTGGATGACAGAGAGATACATTTAGTGGTAGGTGTGCCACCTGAGAACTAATGGAGAGCGTCATTAATATGAAAAAAGCACTCAATTCCCGGAGGGATATTATGAACCACAATGTAGCGGGTTGCTCAAGCTGCTTGGAAGGATGGACTTTTGAGCAGGGCCTGTTGTGATAGGACAAGGGGTGATGGTTTTAAACTAAAGGAGGGAGATTTGGGCTGGACATGAGGAAGAAATTGTTGTCCCTGAGGGTGGTGAGAGCCTGGCCCAGGTTGGCCAGAGAGGTGGTGGATGAACCATCCCTGAGACATCCCAGGCCAGGCTGGACGGGGCTCTGAGCAACCTGAGCTGGTGCAGATGTCCCTGTCATGGCAGGGGGGGCACTGGGGGAACTGGGAAGGTCCCTTCAACCCAAACTATTCTGTGTTTCTGTCATTCTAAATGTCTGCATTGATGAAGAGCACTGATGCGGCAGCTTCTTATCAGAAAATGGAAGGGGAGAACCTGAATCCCACTTCTTTCTTTGGTTGACAGAGAGGCGATAATGCAGTGGAGACTTGTCCTGTGCTTGACAGTGTGCACATGTAAAGGGTCTCCTCTAGTGCCTTTGATGGAACAGCATCATTAATTGTATTTTATGCACTTGTGAGTAAAACTGAAACCCAGGTAACCAGCCTGGCTTCCATGTTCCCCAGTTTAAGTGCTAAATGAAGTGCTCTGCTTAGGAGCTTTGCTCCAGACAGAAATATCATGGGCTAATTGTAAATATGAAGATGCAAGGACAGTAGGAACAGATGCAGCTTCTGAAACAAAAGTGTATCAAGTTCTGATTTCCTTAGTTATGCTCTTTCCAGCAAGGTTTTCTCTGGGTTAGCGCTGCTATTATCTTTGCCCAAATACCTTTGGTCCCTCTCACCAGTGCCCAAGGAGATTCCAAGCAGCTTTTTGCCTCCAAAACCCCCTCTGCTTTGTCCTCCCTTGCAGCTGCTAGAGCATCCCATGGCCATGAACCCACCTGGCAATGCATCTTGTGCCCTTATGGTGTGGGTCTCCTCATTGTCCCCTGCTCAGCACAAGTCCACAGGGCAAGCGATGGCACCCCCATGAACCTGGGGAATATTATGGCTCCCCAACATTCTCCAAATTGTTAGTTTTCTTTAGGAAAACAAACCTCTTAAAGGCACGTTAAAATAAAGTACTAGTGTGGCTGCAAAGGCTGCAAAACCCCAAGCTGAACTGTGGTTGTGTGGCTTTGATTTTACCTTCTTTGGTGCAAATGATGATCCTATCTTAAATGACGTGGTCACAGGCTCAGTAGTATCGCTACACTTGGCAGATCAAAGGGATGGTGTTCACTTCATGAGCAGCTCTTTAATAACTGGTTTTCTTCTTGTTGACCCAGAGCAGCTGTGGGTCACTGTTTTTAGGCCACTGTTTGCTCCTACCTCTGTCCACCTGGGGCTTCACAATTGACCCTGAGCCATACGGGTTGCCCAAATTTGCACAAGTTCCTCACCACAGCACCAGGAGCCAGCAGCGTTTTGCAGAGGGGAAGCAGAGGTGCAGTTGGCCCATCAACCCATGCCTGAAATGGGTGATTATGGATTTGACCGCAAGCCCAGGACACTTGTGGGACCAGCTGCTGCTCTTCCTCTGTGGGCACCCCCTGACCACAGCCACAGGTAGGAAAGCAGGTGGGGGAGAGGAGGAAAAAGCCTAAATGGGGCTGCTGTGCTGCACAAGACCGTGAGCACTGAGCTAATAAACAGATTCCCAAGGATGCTGGTGGTGCCTGAGCATCTCCGTAACACTGAAGAATGGTGAGGTTTTACCAATGCTGATTCCCAGCACCACACAGGCGTGAGTGGACTCACAACCATCTAGGTCTGCTGTGAAAAGTTTCCATGCGCATCTTATTGACTAGGTAACATGCAAGCGCTGTTCTAGCAAGACCTGCAGGTATATTGCTTCTTCCAGCAAGAGGGGTGTTGGGACATCCATCCTCTTCAGAGAGTTGAGAGAAGGGAACGGAGCTGGTGAGGGGCTGGAGCACAAGTGTGATGGAACGGCTGAGGGACCTGGGGGGTTCAGCTGGAGAACAGGAGCTGAGGGGAGACCTTCTGATCTCTGAACTGCCTGAAAGGAGCTTGGAGCCAGGGGGGTCGGGCTCTGCTCCCCAGGAACAAGCGCCAGGAGCAGAGGAAACGGCCTCAAGTTGCGCCAGGGGAGGTTGAGGTTGGATCTGGGAACAATTTCTTCCCCAAAGGGCTGTGGGGCATTGGAACAGGCTGCCCAGGGCGGTGGTGGAGTCACCATCCCTAGATGGGTTGAAAAGACGCGGAGATGAGGTTCTCGGGGACATGGGGCAGTGCCAGGGCTGGGGTAACAGTTGGATTTGATGATCTGGAGGGTCTTTCCCAACTAAAATGATTCTATGATTCTGTGAAATCCAAGTGCAAGGGACCATGGCCTGCCCAGCACAACTGCATGTGTGGCTGAGGGTGAATGTCAGTAGCTGAGTGTGTTATTGAGAACACAAATGTGCACGTGCTGTGTGTTCTAGGGAGCACGAGAGGCTGAACACGCTTGTGCACAGCTCGTGGGGTGGATGCGTGTGTCTGCCAAGTGTGCGTCGCCCTTTGTGGGGCTGCTGGATGGGACGGGGGGTACACATACCCTTATCCTGATCACACCCATCCAAGAGCTGTTGGAGCCGGACTCCAACGCTGGACACCAAACTCTGACACAGCATTTGGCTGTGCTCCCTTGCTGCCCTCTGCAGGCAACCTCCCCTTGTCCGTGGCTACGCGGAGCAGACACAGCCCATCCTGACACAGCTCTCCTTCTCCCCGTGCCCCAAAAAAACCATGCTCTGTTGAAAATGTGACCAGAGACCAAAGGCTGATGGGCACCAGAGGAGGTGTCGTGCTTGCTCGGGGTGGCTGGAGCCACTTGTGCCAAGGAGGACCCACAGCAACCCTGGCACAACAGCCCAGTTGGGCAGCTCTCCATGGCTTTGGCTGCAGCTGCTGCTGGAAGACTGAGCAGGATGGGGAAATCCAGGAGCCTCACATGTGAGCAGCCACGCAGAGTTGCTTGTTACCCACTTCCAGAGAGGAGACAAGAGTGTGGTGGGATGCAGGTGTTCGGGTGTATTGAGGCAGCTGCAAAGATGCCCTCTGATAGGGAGAGCTCATGGCAAAACACAATTGTCACTGTAATTGTCACTGTTTTCCTTCTAAAGCTGCAGGAAATTCAAGAGGGTTGCTTTGAGAAGCTGCTTTTGCATTCACAGGCTGGATTTCTGTACTACGGCTAGACCTGAAGCTTTCTCTTTCCTTCCCTCTGCCCTCTCTCCATCGGGTAAATCAAAGTTCTGCTTGCACCGAGGAAATCAAAATGTAAAAAATGGAGGAAGAACTTGAAACCACTCCGGTTCTGCAACACTTCATTTTTCAGTTTCTGGGCAGGATTTGTATTTGGCATCTAATTAATCTCAAGGCACACCAAAATCACGCAGTTTTGCAATTCCACAGTGCCTTTTACCTAGGAAGTTTGAAGCACCTTGTTAGGGAAATGGGCTTTGCAATTATCCTAAGCGTCCAGATGGAAAAACTGAGCGAGGCTATGTGATTTTGCCAAGGTTACCCAGACAGTCAGTGGCAGAGGTGCAAATGAGGTGGTAAAGGCACTTTCCTGTACACAGAAAATCCAAGCTAAAGGAAAAGAGCAAGACAGGATCAATGCTGAGCTTTCTGGGAGCAAGCCCAGCTCCAGCCCTGTTTCCCGAAGCCCATACTCCACCTGACACTCCATAACCATTGCAAAACTGTACAGCAGATGAGTAATAGGACAGCGGGCTAATTTGTGGCTGCAAATGGAGCTAAGGAGCCCTGACTGATGGTACCTTACTTGCACCACCAGCCCCCACAGTCCTTTATAATGACAACATAATCTTTGCACAGTATCTGGGAGCTGAAAGCAGTTTTGGTCTCCAGCAGGTTGAGAAGGTCCTACCTTGTAGGCTTGGGGGGCTCCACCTCCCAGAACCTGGAATTCAGCATGTGTTACTGGGGTTGCATGCACTGGATTTTCATATATATATATGGTGCTATTTTGTGCCTGAGTATCAAAGCTCTGCTCAGCGGGATGTGGACTCTGCTCCACAGTAGTTTGCATTGACAATTTGGGAGGTGGAGGGATTGCAGCCTCTGCAGGAAGAGCAGATGGGTCGCAAGGAGGATGATGAGGATGGCAAATTGGTTTCGTACTCATTCACAGAACAAGAACAGCAGAGAGTATCAGGGTTTTAGATCACGATTTAAAAAAATGGAGTTAGTGGGATGAAGACAGCAACCAGAGCTGTATATTGGGTCAAGGGGATAAAAAAACAGGGGAAAAGACATCCTTATGGTTTGGGGGCCAGGAGATCTGGTTCAGTTCTGTGTTACACTCCTGTGTGTGCTGCCCTTGGTTTGGGGCAAAAGGCATATCTGGGCATTGAAGTGGTCATTGAGGAAATCCGTATCTCCACACTCAGGTCTTCGAGTGCCTATTTTCAGCTGACGGCTGCGTTTTAAGTCACCCATTCCCATTTTGCGGTTATATTTGAGGCTTTGCAGTGCTCAGGTTGATGACCGGGAGTGTTGCTGTGAATAGTTTCCTCTTCATGAGGGATGTTAGAGCCCCGCTCCAACTTGTGAAGATCCCATGAAGCTGAGCCCCTAGATACCAGAGTGAAAAGCCATGGATTGGGAAGCAAATAAGTAGCCCCAAAATTAGTAAAACCTCCACCTTTAAAAGAGAGGATAAAGACTGCAGAAAGGAGGAACAGCACAAGAAAGGATCTCACAGTGGCTGGGATGCTGGATCTGAAATGGTGGAACTGGGATGAAGTATGGGCTTGGCACAAGGGGCAGAAGAGGGAGCAGACGTGGTGAGAATCCTGCGGGCAATGCCTGCCCTGTGGCTTACTGGTACCTTAGCACAGATAAGAGGTCATTTGAGCTCTGGCAGCTGCTAAAGGGAGCGTCAATTGGAACCAGATGTCAGGAAGTGCGAGGCACCACAAACGTGTGGAAGGGCCTCCCATCCATGGCGGTGGAGCCCCTAACACTGGGGTCATTCACGAAGCAATTAGTTGGCATCCTGCGGTTTTTGGTCTGCTAAAAAGGGGAATCAACCTTCAGGAGCTAAGTGGGGCTGCGAGAAGCTTTCCCAGGGCAATGGGAGGTGCTGGCATGGAGAATTAGAGTGAGACCTGTATGGTAGGTGATGGGTGGTGGAACGAATGGACCTACCGTTGACTGTGGAAAGACTCCTGTTGAGTTCACAGTGCTTTGCATCAGGCTGAGTGCAGTGGCTTTGGAAAAAAAGAAAGAGAGGCCAGGACCTCTACCTCTCATTCATCTTTCCTGTCGGTACATCCATTAGAGTGTCTATGAATTGTGTCTGCTGCATTTTCTCGTGGAGGGCTGTTGCCTGTTGAATTGTTGAGGCAATAAGGCAATAAGGTCATGATGGTTCCATAGGTGCTTCAGGTCTTTAAAACAGAGTTGAGAGACTTTGTTAAACATATGCCCTGAATCAACTGAAAGTTATGGTTGATGTGGGAATATCTGGGTGAGACTTTTTTAACTGGCTTTTGTAGGAGGTAGGACTGAATATATGCAGTTCTTCATGCTCCTATGATCATGGTAAAGTACTCTGGTTTTTCACCTTGATTGCTACACGTTTGTTCAATTCACATCAGCTTCCTTGCACAGTATAGAGAGCCTGTGAGGATGTGTTGCAAAGACTCTCCCATTTACGCTCATGCATAAGCCTCAAAGAAAGTTGGGAAAAAGGCTGGAAACTGTGGCTTGTGCTTCTTATTTTTTTCATTATTTATTTTCTTCTCCACTATGTCTGGTCTATAGAGAGCCCCCTGAACCCTCAGCAGACATCTTATGCTAGACCAGTTTTGCAAGCTCAAGAAGGTCAAATGATTGTCCGCTTTTCTGGCTGCATGCACATCGAATCCTTCTGACATAACTTGAGTTTTTCATACTCTTGATTTACTGCAGGAAGAGAAAGACTCAGGTACAAAGTTGTCCTGTGTTGGCTGCGGAGAAGGATTTATGCAGGTGAATATTTGGAGAATCACCAGCTCCAGCTGCTGAGTGCTCACGAGCAGACAGATGCTGCTGTGGGTCTGGAGAAAGATGTCCCATCCCCTGCTTGCTGAGGTCTGAGAGCAGCATTATTAAATCTCTATCAGCCTGTTTCAGGGTCTACAAAGTCAATGGATGCTGCTCTACTGAGCTCAATAAGCTACAGGATAGCCCCAGGGGGAGACGCTCTTCAATTGAGTCAGGATTTATTAGTGTATTTATGGAAGTCTACTCTCTCAGGAACCATAATGCTGAGTAATATTACATGGAGAGACAGCGGTTTATTGTACATCATGGGACACTAGCTAATGGAGCAGCCACAGCCTGGATCAGTACACTATATGTATCCTGGTATGAGGAGACCCTTTCTCATGATGAGTGTCCCCTCAGGAGGTGACGGTCTCCCTCTGATGTCTGTTGGGACTGTCTGGCTGAGCAGGTTGGACTAACACCTCGCTTGAGATGGCTGGAGGGAGGCGAGAGGATTCCCAGCTGAGGGGACACATTACGCAGCTTATTGCATTTGTCCTCCCAGGAGGCAGAGCTTTAATTCCCCTCCAGCATTTTTCCTTCCCCTAATGCAGGAGATTGCAAACTTTCTACCATCACGTTGCGTTCTTGGAGCTGGAGGTCCCAAGCAATAGCACAGAGGCCTGAGCATCCCATCCTCTGCCTCACCGTTTGTGTAGCCAGACCAGCACGTTGAGAACTAGAGCAAAATGGTGTCACTAAGGACTGCAATGGTGTCCAGAGGAGGCTGTGAAGTCGGTGAAGGGTTTGGAGATGAAGCCGTGTGAGCAGCGGCTGCAGTCCCTGGGTTTGCTCAGCTGGGGCAGAGCAGACTGAGCGCAGAGCTCATGGGCTGCAGGTTCCTCAGCAGGAGCAGGAGGGGCAGGCTGAGCTCTGCTCTGTGACAGTGACAGAGCCCAGGGAACGGCAGGAGATGTGCCAGGGAGGGGCAGTGGGACATGGGGAAAAGGTTCTTCACCCAGAGGTGCTGGACACTGAACAGGCTCCCCAGGGAGGTGTCACGGCCCAACCTGACAGTGTTCAGGAAGAGACCGGACAACATCCTCAGACACATGGGGTGACCTATGGGGTGTCCTGTGCAGGGACAGGAGCTGGACTCCATGATCCCTGTGGGTCCCTCCAGCTCAGGACATTCTATGACTTTAGGTGTGAGTGGCAATGCAGAAGGCATGGGATGCTGTAGCACCTTGCCGGTGTCAAAGAGAAAGGTTCACGTAGGCTGAAAGAAGAGAAGATTCACACAGATTTTCCAAAATGCTGCAGGCTGCACAAGGGTACAAGGGCAGGGGTCGTAGTGGTGGGCTTGGGGGGTATGTCTGGAGCAGGAGGACACCCTTTGCTCCCCAATGCTTCTTTCAAACCTCAACAAGTAAAAACGTCTGAGGGTTATGGCTTTATAACCATGCACTTAACAGGATCAGATGGACTTAGTAACTATTCCTATCTGAACAAAAATAACACCAAAACACTTTCTTTTCTCCCCCCCCCTCCCAGGCCTCATGACTTTAAAAGGATTTGTGACAAGCCATAAGCCTTGAGAAAATAAACCATGATGAATTCCCATCCACAGAGACAATTCTGAAGGTATGTGTCCCCTCCTTCCTGCTCACTGGAAAACCACAGTCTTGGCCAGGGCTGGAAGAGGAGCTGTTCATTCAAGCCTGATTTCCCAAATTGTATTATAAGAAATGGTCTCAGTTGCTCTTAAATGAGCTCCGTGGGGATTCTGCTTCCCCATGTGTGCCAGGTTAGCTCTGCAGAGCCTGCGGGGCTGGCCTATGTCCTCAGCACATGAGACGAGAGAGCAGCACATTGGGGCAAGCACGTAACCCAGAGACAGCTGGGAAGCGAATAGCTTAACGAGTTGGCTAACCAGCTCTGGAAATACCCAGCTCCTTCTAACTCTGCTCCACTATGATTAGCTTGGGAGAGAGACCTTAAAGCAGAGGACACTGCCTTACCGTTTTCTAGACAACCAGTGGGTTTTGAGTGCTATGCTTTATGTTTGCAAAATGGTGTTTGCTTGTTTTTTTTGTGGAGGCTGGCATGGCTTTTGAAATTCAATGAGGGCATGTAGGGTGCAGACCTTGCCACATTTGCTGCCTGCCCCTCTGCAGGTGATCTGGATGAATCTCACTGACTCAATGGTCACAAGTGTGCTAACCAACACGGGTGAGAAGTTTGGTTTCTGCCCTAAGAATCACAGAATTGTTTGGGTTGGAGGGACCTTCAAAGCTCATCCATTCCCACCCCTGGCATGACCAGGGACATCTTCACCAGCTCAGGTTGCTCAGAGCCCCGTCCAGCCTGGCCTGGGATGTCTCCAGGGATGGTTCATCCACCACCTCTCTGGCCAACCTGGGCCAGGCTCTCACCACCCTCAGGGCCAACAATTTCTCCCTTGTGTCCAGCCTGAATGTCCCCTCTTTTAATTTAAAACCATCACACCTTGTCCTATCACAACAGGCCCTGCTGAAAAGTCTGTCCCCATCTTTCTTTTTGTCCCTTTTTAAGTCCAGAAAGGCCACAATAAGGTCTCCCTGGAGCCTTCTCCAAGCTGAACACCCCAACTCTCTCAGCCTGTCCTCATAGCAGAGATGTCTTATCCCTCTGAACAAAGATGCTTCAGGTTATCAGGGAGAAAAGCAAACAGTCGTCTATGGCCTTAAATCAGTCTTGACCCTGACCTAGGTCCGGGAGATAAACCGTCTCTGCTTGATTCCTTGACATATGTGATTTTCCAGCCTGTGCTGGCTCAGCTGATGGGGAGCAGAGCCACAGCTCCTGCCGCTTCCTGACCAGCAGAGTGGGAGGAGGAGCACTGGGTGCTTAGAAGCTACCGGTTTCCCTTGCACTGATCTCCACGAGACACGATTTTGCTCCTCTGAATGCACACAAGAGGATTTACACTGGAATATGCTACTGGGAGGGCTGAGGTTTGCATGGGGCAGTCTGTGTGCTACATAAAGGTCTGTGGGATGCCTGTGAAATATTGTGGTTTGAGCTGGTCAGAAGGACAAGGTTTTGCATGCAGGAATTAGAAAGTTCGTTTTCTCTCTGTGCTTCAGAAATCATCTGTTTGTTTGGTTTTGTTGAAAACATTGGCAGAGATGTGCAAAAAAGCCGTTCTAGTTGACAGTGTGGTGTTTTGTATTTTGTCATCATGGTTTGTCGTTGTTAAACTCATGCTGATCTTCTTTCATTTTCCTTTTGTACTTTGGAGCTTTATTCGGACCTTGATGAAAAACTGAAATAGTTTTCTTTGACTAATCACATTCTTGGGAAAAGGTAGAGGTGGAAGACAGTTTTAAGCCGTTCCCTCAGTTAAAAATTATCCCTAATTCCAAGTCATACTGATAAATTTCTGGTGTTGCCTTATACAGATGAGCAAAATGGTTATTGATTCCCAACACCTCTTTCTGCAATAGGCTCGGCAAATTTTCCTGCCTTTTCAGTTTTAGCTGCTTCACCTTCCTTTGCCTAAGTGTTCCCATATCCTGGATGTATTTTAAGGGCAGGACTAGACACAGGTCTTTTCCTGCAGTTTTGTGTGTGTACATAGCAAACTTTGCATAAGGAGGCCCTGTGCTACTCAAGCAAGGTTAACCAGGGCTGGCAGGGAGGAGGAAGGACCATGCAGGCGTGAAGTTCACTGGGAAATTCTCTTGCGATGGGTGGGGAGCGATGACACATCAAAAGAGATGTGGAGAAGCAAACCCTGAGATATCAAACACATATGGCAAGATGAACCACCTACTGCTTAATGGGAGGATGAGGACACATGAATGTTTTTTCTCAGGCTACTTCAATCTGTTTCTAATCCTGGCCTAGGGAAGAGTGGATGAGAAGCAGGAGGCCAATATATATATATTTTAATGTTTCTCATCTTTAGTAAGTGTGTGCGTGTATTTATATTTACCGTAATTGCTCACAAAGACATGTTCAACACTGTTATTTTTGGTGTTCCTTGGCAGCAAGAGGCTTTTTACCACCAACCTATTGATACCACATGGTGGGTAATAGCACCTCCTCCTCTCCCTCCCCTATTTGCTCCAGACTGAAAAGCACTGGGTTGTCTCAGCTTGACAGGAAAAAAAAATGAAGAAAAAGGGAGAAGCCAAATTATCAGTTCAGCTCCAGAGCTCTCCCTGTTTCTCCTGAAATGTGGGTCCCTTGTTCCAACAAGGGTACGTGTGCGTACGTGCTTGCTACGTAGTGTTCCCATGGCCGAGCTTTCACAGCGCTCTATTTATTTTGCTGGGTTCTTGCTCAGGTCAGCCACAGTACTCTGAAGCGTGGTGGTTTGGGCTTGGAGATGCATCATGTGGTCTTCATTATTGGAGATCACCGCTTAAAAGCCAGCCTTGCCAAGACAGACCAGAGCCGCTCATTATCGGACAGCTTTGCCCAAAGTCAGATGAACTTGGAGCCTTCTGGCCAGTGTAGATGATGCAGAAGTGCCTGTAGGATAGGGACAAAAAACCCAAAATAGTCCCTTGCTCCTCAAGTGGTGAAAAAGGTCTACACTTGGATGGGGAATTTTGTTTAAACAGATTGTCCATCCACAAGTCCTTGTTTATCCTGCAGACTCAATATAAGCAAAGAGTATTTGTGTTTATGGGGTCTGGTGGTCCCTTGGACAGACTTGTAGGGGGAAGACCACTTCATCATGTGTTGAGTAGATTTACACAATCTATTTTTCTTCACTGAGGACTCTGTTGTGCAAAGCACTGCTGATCCAGAGCTCTACTTTGGAAGACTAAAACTCATGTGTGGAATACAGCTAAGAGCTCTGCTGGAAAACCATTGCAGAGGACTTTATTGGAGAAATGTGCTGAATTTGTCAATGAAACCCAAGTGCTGAGCTGGGTTGGGCTGAGATCCCTTTAGAGAAATTCCAGTGAACTTCTGCCTGGGGACTGGAAACCAACCTGCAAAGTGACACTTGGGCTGCCACTGCTCATTGACCTCATGGTGAGCAAGATTTTGGGTGAATGGGTGAGGTGATGTGACAACATCTTGGAGTGTGGGAGGAGTAATTCTCACTGATGGTGGGAGAGCGCTTGGATTAGGGCCAAAGATACTGTAAGGATGGCACAAGATAGATGTAGCCTTCCTTCTTTAATATATATAAATTAATATCTGTCTCTATATCTATCTGTCTCTCTCCTTTTCCCCAAGCAGACATATCCTTTTATGCAACATATATCACAAAGCGCTGGTGGCTGAACCTTTTAGAGGCACTTGTGGGATGTCTGGCGCACTCCTGGCTGAAGAAGGGAGACGGAGTAAGTTGAACTGGGGTAATTGTTTGTTGCAAAGGACTTGGATATGGTAAGATAGTCTTAAGCTGCTGTTTTCTGTCATAAATTCTTTGAAATTAAGTCAGAAATGGTCACCTGGTCCCCTCAGAGATCTGGCTCTTCCACAAAGCGATTAATCTCTTCCAAAGTTGACCTGATTTTTGGAAATGACATTCGCTCTCTTTTGATTCTTAAAGAAGCCAAATGTCCAGTCTAAGCTGTCTCCAGCCTTTTAAACTCCTAAATTCAGGTGGGATGAATATCTTAGTATCTTAACATCTTAACCCTTTTTAATTAGATTGAGCTTTCAAGGTATTCCACCACAGCATTTTCTCTTCCTCTCAGATAATTTCTGTGGCTTTTTCCTTAGGTCTAGCCAGCTTTTAAACAGCTTCTCTACAATATGTATTGCAAACTGTGCACAGCATTTCAGTATCTGTCTTGTCTGTGTTTCTGCAGACACAGAAACTCTTCCTTTCTCCTATCCCCCATCACCTTTTAGGGAAATCAACATGACTTTCTTGCCCATTCTAATATTCAAGTCCTTCCCCAAAGTATCACTGTCTTTCAGGTCACAGTTCTCTGCTTCATGGGTATGCTGGATGCTCCTTGTCATCTGAACATAACATTGCATTTTGCTACCTAAAATTTATATTTGAGCTGAATTATGTCAACAGCTTGATAGTCCTGATGGAGCTGGGTGCCCTGCCCTCCTCATTACTTACCATTTTGCCAGCTTCTGTGACCCAAACAGCTTACATCAGCTGCAGGTAATACATTTACTTTCATGAAAGCTGATGACAATGTTGACTACTTCTGGGCAAGGCAGTAGATCCTGACAACCATCAGTGATGTTTTCTCACTGAATAATACCTCCCAGCTTCCACAAGCTAGCCAGTCTCAATCTATTGAATGTATGTTTTATTTCTATAGTGTAGCAGAAACTTTTCAAACATTGGCTTGTGCAATGTTAAGTCATGCACCACATGAAAGTTTCTATTATGCCTGTAAGAGACTCTTTGATGACCAGAACTCATAATTTTGTCAGAAACTGAGATCAGGCCTATTTCCCATGAAAAACGTTGACTGACATTTGTTGCAAATGTAATTATTTTGTAAGGTGGAGTGGTGTCACCTCGCCTAATTTTAACCAAATAACAGTTTGCTGTCTGATCCAAACTAGCTGCCAAGGTGCGTTCTGCAGTCAATGGAGTGAGATCAGCCCTCCAGCATCTGAATCATCTAATCTATGTCAGACATCTGTCTTACAGTAGGATGATTGTTGTTTGGAAGTGTCTGCCTGTCTCCACTGACTGAAGAAAAAGAGCAAGGATTAATTTTGTGCTAGCCTGTGTATAGCTACTTGAATGAAATCACTTATCCTGCTAAAACATTGGCACAGCCTTCCCGTGCCTTTCTCCAAACGTTGGGAAACATATTGTTCTCCTTCAGGACTCTCATGACTCATAGTCCAGGGAGTCTCAGGTAAGTCGTAGGATGAATCCTGAACACACAAGTCCAAGATCCCCTCCCTGCCCCTTCCCTTTATCCAGAAAGATGGTTAGGCTTTGGCTAAGATGTTAATGGGGCAGTGTTTGCTAGACTACTCCCTGTTTGCCAACTAGTCACAGGCTTTGATCCTTGAGCTCTGTGCATCATGCCAGCTGGAAAGGAACGTCTTGTGTTTCTCCCAGCAAATGCCTTGGAAGCAAGAGGTAAATTTGAGAGAACGTTGCATGTGGTGCTGGTGGAAATGTGTACGTGATGATTTGACCCCAGCTCAGGAGAAGAAGGGCATAGCCAGGCTGGACTGGATGGTCAGAGCTGGTGTAGGTGTTCCTAGGAGTTGTACTAACAGGACAGCCACTGAGGACAGGAGGGAATAGGAGATTAATTTATGCTTGGGTAAATGAGATATCTCATTAATAGCTCATGCCAGGCTGGGGTTAAACCACAACAGCACCTAGAATTCCTTTTCAACACTGGTTATCCTTGGATTCCAACATTCTTGGTGTGCATCACTCCAAGGAGACCAGAATAGTGTGGGAAGTGCACAGATGTACAGCTGCAACTATGAAGTGCTGAAACAAGCCAAGGATTTAGAAGTTATTAATTACAGATAAAACAAATGAGTACATTTCATGACCTGCTAATTTGTAAGTGGAGAGGGACAAGCAAAACAAATCAAGTTGTTGTTTGCAGCAAATTGTTTACTTTGCTCTCATAAAAAATACGACTAAAAAGAAATGCCAATGCTCTGCCAAGGCAAAAAATGTGTGTGTCTGCATGTGAGTGTAATTCTTCTCTTGTTAAGCACTTCAAATGAGTGAAGCTGAAAGGATTACAGAAATCTCATGTTTCATCCTTTCAGCTCTTTGTTCATTTTTGCATTTCATTGATTCCACGGAGGACAGACTAGATTGCTCTAATGTGGTTAATCATCAATTAGTGTCAATTGGAGCAATTTTGTTGTCTTTAATACATGGGCTCCTTTTTGGGAATCAGTTTCTCTTCTAAGAACAATTCTTGTCATTGATTAAGGGAAGTGGAAACATTTTTTAGCTGTATTGAGTTTATTTTAACTTCTTTTAACTTAGCATGTGGATCTTCTGCAGCTGCAGTGCTAGGCAGCAAAAAGGGTAAGTGTAAAGACATTTGTGAACAAGAGAGATATATTTGGGTACTGCAATATTCTCTTATTTCCACTCCAACGAGTCCTGCACCACAACACAGAGCTGGAAACTCATTAGATGTGCTGTGCTTTGGGGCCCTGTAGTTGGGAAGAGTTTCTACTCCATCTTTCTTGAGTGTCCAGGTCTAGCTCTCAAATATTGTCATGTTTCAGATATTTGCATTCCAGACACTGTCCCTTGTGGGAACAGCAGCGCCATCCTAAGCACAAAGGAAATGTGGATTCGGAACCGTATCCAGACTTAGTAACTTAAGTCTTCCTCTCCAACAGGCTGAACTGAGATCTCTGATCTGAGGAGTCCCAAAAGGCTTCGGCTGGAGCCCGTATGTCCGGTACAAGGCATTTCGAGACAGATGAAGGCCAACTGGATAAAGTCCAGGGACGAGCAGCAAGAATGATCGGAGGTCCAGAAGACATGACCTCCAAGGAAAGGCTGAATGTGCGGGGATTGTTTAGTCTAGAGGAGAGATGACTGCAAAGGGATTTTCTGGGACACTGCGAGTGTGTGAAAGGGTACTGTGGAAAGGAAGAGGAGAACCTGGTCCTTGAGTCCACTGCAGGAGAACAGAAAACACCTTTTCGTCTAAATCAGGAACAAGCGGTTTTGGTTGGACAGGAGGAAAGGATTTGCAAGGGTGAGGTTAGTTATGTTAAGCTGAAGTCTTTTGGTTGAACTCATTCTATGAGGGAGAAGAAGAATGGACTAGACCCCACAAAATCTATTCCAGTTGTGTGGTTTTTTTTGTTTGTTTGTTTGTTTGTTTGTTTGTTGTTGTTTGTTTGGGTTTTGTTTTGTTTTGTTGTGTTTGTTTTTGTTTTGAGTTTTTTTGGTGGTGTGTTGGTTTTGTCTGGGATAAATTCATGCTGGAGAAAGTTAACCTTGAAGTATCAGTGGCTGTGCATGAGGTCATGATGGAGCACCTCAAAGTATGTGTCCACAGATAAGCCCACAGCAGAGAAGGTACATAGCAGAAATGGCCAGGTGAAGGAATCTTCTGCAGGACAGATGTTGGGAGTCTAAATGTGTGGGAGGTACACCCACAGGCACATCTGTGTATGTAACAAAGAAGAAAATATGAGATGAGAAAATAAAGTCCCTGTTGGTGCTTGCCACCCTCATTCTTCTCAGTTTTGGGTGGATACATTACAAGGAGCTGCCATTTGGATATGTTTCTGAATCTAATGCCTAAAATACTCCTCTACTCAGCATATGTTAGATTTCATCTGGAGAATGTGTCTCATTTTGGGGCTGTCCCAGTACAGGAAAAATATTCATAAACTGGAGTGAGTTCAGGGGGGACAACCAAGATGGTTGTGGGCTGGAGCTCTTGCTGCATAGGAAGAAGATGACATAAAGGGTTTTGTTCATCCTTAGAGGTTTTCAGGATCAGACTGGATAAATTCCTGAACAACCTGGTCTGATCTCCTCTCTGGAGGTCCCTTCCAACCTAGATTATTCCATGATCCTGCAATTCTAAAAATTCATTGTCTGTATCTCTTAAAACCCAGTGCTACTACTGAGGCCAAAGATGTTCCTTAAGTGTCTGCTGCCAAAAGGCAACAAAAGCGTCATGCTAGTACCTCTGCCCTAATTATCACCACATTTTCATATTCATTTTTATGCAGATGACGAACATGTCTGAATGTCCTCAGATGTCTCTGTGAAACCACTGTGCTTCATCTCATGTGCTCTCAACCCTTTCTCTGTTTCTCTGCTGGCAGAGAGACGACAGTCACGAGCTCCAGTCTGGGTTGCTCTCACCAGGAGGGATCACACAGAGATCCTCAAGCAAAAATGGACCAGACTGTGCTGGACTCACGTCAATGTGGTGCAAAAGGAGAAGTTAATGAACTCAGGCACAACGTTGCGGTAACACGGCTTTCTACGTCTTGGATCCTACTCGTTGCCTTCCCAAGGTACTCCATGCCCCATGCTGAGTGCACCAGCCCTCCTTAGCTCTGTGTTCCCTCATCTCTGTGCTGTCCTCCACGTTCTGGGCTGTTTAAGCCTTTGGAGCAGATGATGTTATTCCAGGTTAAATAAGGAAAAATTCAGATTGTTCCTGTTGTTTAGCATCATGTTGGTGTGTTTCAGTTTTACTCCAACTTCTTCTCAGTGCAGTTCTCACTTCTTTTTTTTTTATGAGATCAGAGATTTAACAGTCTCTTGGCATAGGCTTTTAAGTCATAAATAACTTTTATAGCCAGTTTGAAGCTAAGGCCAGTCCAACATGTGTGATAATCCACTGTATCACAGATGTTAGAGCCTCCCTGATAATGAAGATCTATGGTGCTATTTCCACAGTTTGTCAGGAATCTGGAAGAGGTGTGTGTCCAAACTCTGGGCATAGCATATGAAAGTCCTGTCAATTTGAACTGCTAACAGTGTTCCCCAGACAATGTGCCCACCCTTATATTTTGATTTTCCCTGATTTTCTAGTGCCTAGGAGAGAAGGATGATGGTGAGCAACTCTTCTTGCAGACCCTCACAGTGGGGTTACTCCTGGCCATGAACAGAAAACCTTAATGCTCAGTCCATCCTTGGATTTTCTCAGATTCGGGCAAAAGTCTTGTCTGTGCTCTCTGAGCACCTTCCCATGGTACATGCGTGCTCAGCATCACACGATGTGCTTCTTGCAGGGAACACTCTGCCCAGATCTTGTCCATCTCTAGTCAAAGGATTATTCCCAACAGACCGTGCTTTAGTCCATTTATAAATGTCTTAAAGAGCAGGGTTTCCACCACAGTCCCTGAGGAGGATGTTCCACAATCCAGTAGGTTAGATCTCACTGCTAAGAATGTTTCCCCTGATATTCAGAGTTCATTTTCCATTTCTTAATCCCATCCTGTGATTCCTGGTTATTCCCCTGTTGGGCTAACCTAAACAATTCCTCCCCCTGCCCGACATTTATGCCTGTCAGCTAGTCAGCAGACAGTTGTCCCCCTTTGCTGTCCTCCAGCCAAGCTCTACATATTTAGCTCCTTATTATTTTTTTTCCTCATAAGTCAGTCCTTCCAGCCACTTAATCATCCATGTTGACCCACTTTGACTTCTCTCCAACTTGAAGCATTCCAGCACTACTGAGGTGCCCAGAAGCAAATCAAATCCCCAGTGATCTCAGGCCAAGGAGGAGGTTGGCAGGGAAAACCTTGTTTATGAGAAAATCCCTATGGGCATCTCCTTTGTCGTGGGGCACAAATGGGGTTTTGGTGCTACCCCTGAGACCTGGCTGGGGAAAAGCTGCCAGTTTCATTCAAATATTCCACTGAATTCAGGCACTGGGAATGGCCAAGATGTGATGTCCTGCTGTGCTAATTTCATTCATTTCATTGTAATCTGCTGTGGCTGTGTTGGAAAGACACATGGAGGAAGGGTTGGTCCAAGGAAACACAGCGATAAGTGACCGAAAGAAGTCACTATCGAGTGCCACAGCCTGTCCATGCCAAGGTCATGTCATGACAGAGAAAAAGACCAGAGCACCTCTTCCATTTCCCTTTTCCTCTCTGAACATGAAGGAAAGGGTGTTGCTTTCTGTTTGCCAACTGTCCTGAGGCAAGGATGATGCTCACCTTACTTTCTTTGGGTATTAACATGTGTTTTCTAATTCAGAACAGAAGAATCAACCAAACAAAACACCCCCCAAAAACCATTATCCAATCTTTCTTTAAAAAGTAGAAAGACCCAGCTTAGGAAGAACAGGCTGGCAGCAAATGCAAATGATCCTGGGCCACTGCAAATCTTTTGTCTCTGTGTAGGGTAAATTAAATGTGAAGGAGTTACGGGTGATTATCACTCTGTGGAGCCTGGCTTGTTCCTCTCCAGAGCCCCTCAAACTCTTCATGCTCTTCACAATGAAAAGAAAAGCAACTGGAAGAGGTAATTTAACCAGTGCTCACTGGAGCCGGGGTCAGGGCTCATTTGAAGCTCTGGATTGCTCCCAGGATAGCAGTCATGTCTCTGTCTTAATTAGAGCCCAAGGTGCCATCAGGTTATGAGGAGATGTGGTGATGAAGCTATTGCCTTTGCCTGTGGCATAAAACTAAACCCCAGACTGCTTATTCACATGCAAGATCCTCTGCCGTGATTGAAATTCATTACAGCGTCGGCGTCTGTTATTTGTAGTAAAGCATTGTCTGCCACCTTAGACAAGAGAGAGCCCCAGATGACGGAAGATTTAATGACACGGGGAGGAAAAAATGACTGTGCCATCAAAATAGACAAGTCAGGAGAAGGAAGGGAATTTTTTCCTCCCACATTTTAATGATAAAGGAACAGAAATGCGAGGTTAGAGAGGAAAGTGTACTCGGTTGCTTCTGCTGGGGCTGGTTGTCTTAGGAACTCAGTCCCAGCTGAAGCACTTTTGTAATGCCGCAGGTTGTGGGATGCTTCAGCTCTTGTCCAGAGACAAGGTTATGCTTGAAGCCAAATTGCTTGAAATAGCAGCCGATGATTTTAGCACAAGATCATCCTTCCCACACACCACGCTGACTGACAGAGGCTTAAAGCATTGACCATCCCTGATGTAGCTTAATGGCTAAAGTGTGCTTTTCTGCAGCAATCCTGCGCTTACTTCATACAAATACCAAGTAGTGAATGGCTTTAAATCATGGCGAGGTTACTGTAGCTGAAAGCGCTTTGTACCAAAACTGCAGAGTACTGTAGGTCAACCCATCAGAAAATTCCTCTTCAGATTTAGAACACAACCTCTAATTTTGCTCCTCCAGCCTGTTTTAAAAATAGGAAAACAACAGCTTCTTTTTAAAATAGGAAAACAAACACCTTACTAAAAACACCAGCGTGCTTTTTTTCCCCCCTCCTATTTTATTTTGCAGGCTGAGTTGGCCCTGACTCAGCAAGGCATTTCTTCTTTGTGCATCTCTTACGCCTCATGTAGCACATCCCACCTCTGTTTTGATCTCCTCAGGCCTCCAAGGAGTTGGCTCCTGGGTAAGGACCAGTTAGTGGAAACTTGGTCCTTGTGAAATGCTGAATGAGCAGGATTTTAAAAGAGGAAAACTTGGATGAAAATTAGCTATGTGACAGCAGGAAACACCTGAAATCCCCTTTTTACTGAGGACATCGATGTGAAGGAGAAGACAGTGTGATAACATCTGGTCCTTGTGGCAGATGATGCTGCCAAAAGAAAAAACCTTGGTGCTCACCAGATGGGGACCAAATTTCATGTGCTGTATCTGAGACCATGTTGTCCGTCTCCCACCCACTGAAGTAAATCAGAAGTACTTGAGCTCCTGTGGGGCTCCCTGATAATCTTGAAAGAGCAAGGAGTGCTAATGAGTAAAAATATGGAGTTTCTCTTCAGCTCATGCTCGGAAACTTTGCATCTTTCCTGTACAGATGTGTCTGACCATACTGACCTACCTGTTTATTACTTGCAGGCAAGGTTATTGCATCCTCCTGTGTTTGAATTTGAATGTGATGATAAGGTAGTGGTCTGGCCACATTTTGGGATGGAGGGGGTAATGTCCATCCCATAGAAACCAGGCTGGAGAAAGGATGAATCCCTGATCTTGCCATTCAGCTACTGCAACCAGTGACTGATGGCCAGAAAATAAATTTACGTATCTCTATTTTCTCTTTCCTGCGAGCAAAGGGAAAACTATGTCCCAGATGTCACAGGCAAATGGTTGAATCACCATCCCTGGAGGTCTTTAAAAGACACAGAGATGAAATTCTTAGGGACATGGTTTCGTGGCAGACTTGGTAGTGTTGGGTTAATGGTTGGACTTGATGATCTTAAAGGTATTTCCCAATCAAAATGATTCTATGATTCTATTACACACTCTTTCTCCCACCTCTTGTTTCCATTTATCAGGTCTTTGCAGTGTCTTTTGGGAGCGTTCAGCCAGTTTGGAGGCTCTGGTCAGACATAAAGTGACCAGAAAGGCATTCTGGAGGTAGATGAGCTGTGAGGTTTGGGAAATGTCTCCTAGTAAGAGGGGTGTGGGCAAGGAACTACAAAAATGGACCTCAGTTTGAGGAGATGATGTGATGTGGCGGTTATGGGAGCAGAGGGCTGGAGTCTGAGTGAATGTTCTGGGGAAACATAGATACATGACTTTATTGGTCTGATGTCTTCCTTAAACATCTGCTGCTGGCTGCTCCTGCAGACAAGTTATTTGGGTTACTTAGAGCTTTGCTCTAAGCCTGATAATGGATTTGTAGAGGGACTGCAACCCCAGTTGTGCAGGAAAGCCCTGTCCGTACTGTTTTCCTCGAGCAAAATTCAAACAACGTGTTTGCCTTTGGGCTCTGCATGAGAACATGATACACTCTGTGGGTGCATAAGTGTCTCCTAAAGCCAAAATTTCACATGCTTCATATTATTGCTATTAACATCCCTACCACTCTTGGCATTTATGGCAAGTTTTGTTACATACCAGGCACTTTCTCAGCACTTCGGGAAATTTCCAGGACTCCAGATGCCTCTTAATGCCCATCTCAGATTCCCAGTGTCCAGGGCAATTGTTGCAGTGAATGGCAGGGTGACCTCAACCGTTCTTCATTCCTATGTTGTACTTTATACCTTGTTGAGGCAAAATGCACAAGGAATCATAGTCAATGTCACAAAATGTGTTCTAGAGGTTGCTTTGTGTCCTGGGTTTGTGTCACTATGTTCCAGCTACTGTGTATAAACTGAGGAATAAATAGGATTCAAATAGTAAATAATAATAACAGCCATGCTCCTGAAACATGTGAGCCACTGACATTTAAAGTTTAAAAAGCTTTTATACTGCTTTAATCTCTCACCCTCCTTTGTCCTATGTTAAATGGCACTGTAAAAATAGTGTTTCGAGCTGAAAGCATGGGAAAGTCCAAAACCCTTTCTGCATTCCCATTAAACATCAGCAGTTCCCACAAATTGGAGATTTCCCTCCCTCCTCCCCAACCTTTCTCCTTTTTTTTGCACTGGATAGGAATTGGTAGATTCAGGGCGACCATACAGGAATTGGGGTTGGAAAGGAAGGGAGTGGGGAAGGGGGGGAAGCAGGGTACAGCAAATGGAAAAAAATACACCACAGTAGTAGCCACAGAATTCTTCTCTGTTCCAGCTTCTCCTTTGAACTGGATACGCCACCCCCCCTCTCTTTAATAAGGAACAAATTTTCAGTGCTCTATGGGAAAGTTTGAATGCAACATATTTCTGACAGGTCACTGTCAGTTCACACTAAAGAGTTTTTTCTTCCTTTCCTTTTTTCTTCTTTCTTCTTGCCTCCACCCCATTTTCTTCCTTTTCTTTCTTCCTTTCTGTCTTTCTTTTTCCCTTTTGTCTTTTTTTTAGGGTGGACATGGCACCTGGAATATGCTGGCTGAGATGTTGATGGGCACATCGCTGTGGGTGATGTCATGTTTGGGGTGAGTGATGTCCTACTGATGTCACTTGTTGCTCGTTGGTGCCAAGCAGTTGTCCCTTGCCCAGCCATGACAGGGCTCTGTCATGTCTCGAGCACATGGTGGGAGCTGAGGAGTTTGGAACTGATCTTCGTAGCTTCGTAGTCTCTGAGCTCCAACAGCAGCTCTTGTGCAACTGGAAATCGCTCAGGTGACGTGTTGGGGGAATTGCCCAGGGACAAACCCAGAAAGACCCTGGATAGCCCAGTGAAAAATATATTCTCCTGGCATATGTACAAATAATTGCAAAGTTCTGGGGAGGGGGAGAAACAGGAATGTAACATACAGACATCAGCACGGCTGAGAGAGAGCTCGAGGCTCCTTCAAAATAGTGGACCTTCTTCCCTGCTAACGGACCTGCACCTTCAGGGATCTGAGATGCTTGTGCCCAACCCTCACACAGCCTCTGTGTTGAGCTGCATGCTGAGCTTCGGACACCCTGCTCACCTCATTTCAGGCTGGACATGAGGAAGAAATTGTTGGCCCTGAGGGTGGTGAGAGCCTGTCCCGGGTTGGCCAGAGAGGTGGTGGATGAACCATCCCTGGAGACATCCCAGGCCAGGCTGGACGGGGCTCTGAGCAACCTGAGCTGCTGAAGATGTCCCTGCTCATGGCAGGGGGAACTGGATGAGCTTTGAAGGTCCCTTCCAACCCGAACCATTCTGTGATTCTATGATCTGGAGGCCCAATACAGTGTGCTGAAGTAAAGCATTATATTGACCTTGTTGGACAAAACTCCTGATATTCAGCCAGTTTCCTCTACAGCCTGGCCAAGGGTACTCAAGCCCTGGCTCCTTGCCCAAACGTAATGATAGTTTTCAGCCCTGGCTTGAGGCAGCACTTGCAGTGCCAGACGTTGGTTTTTCCGGAGGACAGAAGCCGGTGCAGACTGGTACAGCCAGGGCTGTTCTGGGATCAGGCAGAGGAAACGCTTTTTAGGGAAAGCCAACAAAATACGGCAGTCCTTTTTTCCCAGTCTGCTGTGAAACTATGGTGGTTATTGCTGTTGGGGGATGGCTTGGGGCTGCTGGGTTGAAATAGGAGGTCCTCTCCTCGGTTTCCCTTCCTCCTCCTCTCTGCAGCAGTGGCATTTAGTGGTTCTTCCAAGCTCTGTCTCTTCCCCTTCTTCCTGTCCTTCCTCTCATGCAGGAGCAATCCATGGGGTCTGTTTAACCTCAGTGAGGAAAAGCCTTGTGCCATCTCCAGCCACCACGTCCCATGCTGGCTGAGATGTTGCTCAGCCAGAGTGTCCTTGCACATGTATCAAGAATAGTGTGTCCAGCAGGCCCAGGGCAGTGACCGCCCCCATGGACTGGGCACTGGGGAGGACAAACCTCAAATCCTGGGGGCAGTTCTGGGCCCCTCACGCCAAGAAAGGCCTTGAGGTGCTGGAGTGAGTGGAGAGAAGGGAACAGAGCTGGTGAGGGGCTGGAGCACAAGTGTGATGGGAGTGGCTGAGGGACCTGGGGGATTCAGCTGGAGAACAGGAGCTGAGGGGAGACCTTCTGATCTCTGAACTGCCTGAAAGGAGCTTGGAGCCAGGGGGGGTCGGGCTCTGCTCCCCAGGAACAAGTGCCAGGAGCAGAGGAAACGGCCTCAAGTTGTGCCAGGGGAGGTTGAGGTTGGATGTGGGGAACAATTTCTTCTCCAAAGGGCTGTGGGGCATTGGAACAGGCTGCCCAGGGCAGTGCTGGAGTCACCATCCCTGGAGGGCTGGACAGACGGACATGAGGTTCTCAGGACATGGGGCAGTGCCAGGGGTGGGGGAACGGTTGGACTCCATGATCTTGGGGGTCTTTTCCAACCAAAATGATTCCGTGATTCTACGTGGTGTCCTCCTCCCCAGCCCAGCCTTACTGGCCTCCCCCAGAGCAGCCGAGGGGTTACTAATTTACAACAGCAATCAATAATCCACATTGCTGCTGCCGGGTGCTGTCTAACACGGGTCATCTCACGCAGCCTCTGGTTGTGCCCCGGGTTTTTGAATGACACTCGGAAGCTCGGCAGTGGCTGGGGGGCGTGGGGTGGAATGAGGCCCTGGAAGGGCAATCTTAGGAGAAGGTAATTGGCTTCATATGTCTTGCAGGCCACTTCTGAGATCTCAAAGCAAGGTCAAGGGTGCTTGAGGCAGAGACGAGAGGCTGTTCTTGCTAACATTCATTTCCCAGTGGTATGTCAACAGCTTGTTACACGGCCAGAGCTGACGACTGCTAAAGATTGGGATGGGTGACTCATCGCGTTTGCTTTAATATCCATTTTTATTTAGTATCGCGGTGCAGTGGCTTGACTAATCAGCATAAATCTCCCCTGCTTCCCAGGAGCGGAACACATCAGTGCTGAGCCCAGGAGGAAAAACAGAAAATCCTTTTAAAATGAGGTTTGGCCAGTGGCGTCCCATAGGAGGGACAACCTTCACTTTTGGCTGTTCTTTGGGGTTTCTGCTCATCTTGCTGGGCGGACTTTGGCTTGTCAAAATGTCCCTTCTTTCACTGGCCCGGGCCTCAGGCTTTTCTTAACACATTCTCCTTTGCAGTCCTCTGATGCTCATTGCAACGTCAGCTGTATGCCCTGCGGATGCTGCTGACAGCAGAGCTAGCCCGGGCCACCAAATGCCAGGGCTGACATCCAAGTGTTCAGCAAAAACTTGTTTACGACAGATGTAGGTACCTGAGTTTCCATTGATTCCTGCAGGGCCAAGAAGCTCTGGGGAATTCTGGCCACTTGTTCTAGCAGCCAAGTACGTGCTGGGATCTTTGGGAAATCTTGTGATTAGCTGCAATGGTGGATTTTGGGCAAAGGGAGAGAAGCTGGATGAGGGCAACGGCATAATATTGAAATAATTGAAGTTACTTTCCAGCCATCTTTCCATTCCAGGGGTTTCAAAGTGGACCCAGGACCTGTGTTTGATGGCAAGGTTGTTTTCTGACCCTGCATATCTTCTGCTGGGAGTGACTGATGTATTTTAGGTTATATCCTTAGCTGAGACAATTTTTATTCTTTTCTTGGTCTAAGTTTCTGATTTTCCCTCATCCCCTTGTGGAAGCTTGTCCGTCCATCAAATAAGTACCTTTGATGCTCCATGCACTTTTTCCCTTTGAACCCCTAAAATGTTCTGCCAAAGGGAAGGAGGTGAAAATAAACCTGCTTTGCTGAGGAAAGGTCATGATCTGTCAGCTGTTGTGTTGAGAACTATCATCCCCCTCACTAAAGGATGAGATCTGTGGAAACTTCTAATGATCAAAGATTAACCTCTTGGTCCTTGTCAGGTTTTCGAGGGTGTCAGAGATAGGTGCCATAACTGCTGGTTCAGCCAGAGGGGGATGCCCAGAGCCCACATGCCAAGCGGAAACCCCCTGTAGGAACTCCCAGCCACAGGACTTCTCTTGATGGAAATTGGAGCCTCTACTCAAAGAAGAGCCAGGACACCAACCTTACCTGAAGGAAAGGACTCACTTAGGCAGGGGTGACCCACCTGGCTTGCAGTGTTGTCCTCTCATCTACCTTTTTTTGTTTATTTGTTTGTTTTCTTTCTAAAGAGCCAATGAAGTACAGCCATGTGTGCCTTTCTGGGTTGTCTTTGTGGACCTCTGTGTCTGGATTCTGCTCAAGTCCCATTTCAGGTGCGAATGCAGCTACCTGAGACTGAATTCTTAGGTCCAAATTAAACTCCAAAGAGAGAGAGACACCTCCAGAAGGTGTCTAGGTGTCTTCTCTAGAAGAAAAGACTAGTCTAGTCTTTCGCTATTCTTTTGGGCAGAAAGGAAACCCTGTAGTCAACCTGACTACTTTTCTGTTTCAGAATTGTTCTTAACTCCTGTTCTCTCATCTGCACTGTGAAACAACTTTACTTTGTTCAAATTGTATTCTGTTCCCTGGCTCTTAGCACCATGACAATGGGATTGCACAACTGGAAAGTCATACAAAATTTAGTCACGTACCACCCCTGTAAAATGCCTACTATAATTTGTCATGGTGTAAATTGTGGTGTAAATTGTCCACTTTTAGTATCTGGTAACTAATATTTTAATTAATTCATAGAATCATAGAATCATAGAATATCTCGAGTTGGAAGGGACCCATAAGGATCATTGAGTCGAAATCCCTGCTACTAGCAAAACTAATTAAAACTAAACTATATGACTAAAAACTTTGTCCAGATGTTCCCTGAACTCTGACAAGCTTGATGCTGTGATTCTGCCAGGTTTAAAACTGCCTCTGTCCAAATCACAGAGGAAGAAGTCAACACATTATCAGGACAGGCAGTTCTGCTGCTTTGGCAGTGAGCAGGTTGGCTGTGGTCTCCAGTTAAAGTGGGATATTCCCAATCCCCAAAGAGCTGCTACCTCCTGAGATCTCTAATTGGATCATATTACACTTTCCCATCAAAGAGCAGAAGGCTGGGAAAGGAGAGTGATGAGGACATCTGCATCACCTCCTCTAATCCACATTAGACAACAACTTTGGGCTGAAGTGAGGTAATTTCTTCAGTGTCTTTTTCTCTTCAGTCCATGAGTTAGGTACATGACTAACTCAACCCAGTGTTTCAACTTGTAACTCGGTGCAGAAATTACTGGCAAAAGGCTAGAAAGGGGGAAAAAATTCTCCTTGAGACAGTGGCATTGCATGGATCAAAATGTAGGTTGTGATATTAATGTTAGAAGACAGATTCCCTTATTCCTTGTTCGATGTCCTATACACTAGGTTACTCTGCTCTCCTTGTTGACTCCTTGGTGTAACTTGGTGAAGTCAATGGAGTCGTGCTTGCCCGCTCCTTCCTTTCCCTCTAGGCATGAATCAGAGTCCAAGCCCTTGGCTCTGGGACACGTCCACAATGATGAGGTAAGTTTCCAGTCTTAGGCACTGACAGAGACGAGCTGGGAAGAACTTGTCTCGATGTGGCTGGAGAAATGACGGTGTCCTCCCATAAGGGAGCAAAACTGGAAGCCAGAAAAAGGATCGCCTCTTGGCAGTGCCGCGAAAATTCAGCATTACAGTAGCAAAAGGTCAGGACGCAGTGCAAATGTGGCTAATCCTGCCGCGGCAGGGGAAAGGCTTTTTATGGTATGGCCCTTTCCTCCTTTTCTCAGGAGAAAAGACTTGGGAACACCCCAGTGTAAGGACTCAGAAGTGGGGGATTCTTGACGTTTTTCTTGAAATTCCTCAAGGGAATCCTATCAAAGCAGAGAGCTGGTTACAGCCTCCTGCTGTTATAAATGCCATCTAAGCAACCTCGGGCTGACCTTCCTTGGTCAGTGACACTGGTCTTTCTCAGAAAACCACAGTCCTAAAAAAGAAGGAGCCGCTTTTTCTCTTTCCTCCCTTCCATCACCCTCTCCCTGTTGAGCACCAAGCCAGAAATGACAAACAATCTCTCGACCTTCCAAGAAAACAAGGCAGAGCCACCTAGTGCGGAACAATAGGGCATGATGAAGACACAGCCACAATAGCTGGCTGTGGTTAACCTCAGAGGCTGCAGTCAAACCCAAGGAAATTACAGAAACCCTTAAACAAATACAATGGCCACGACTGTTTTCTCCCCAGGGGACCCATAAATAGAAGCTAGCGCTCCCGGGGAGGGAGGAGGGGAGAGGCGGGTGGCCGCTGTTTGTTCCTCTGTGGTTCGATGTAGGCTAAACTGGAGATTAGGCTACAAAGTCAAAGGCAGGCAGTAATGGATTTTGGCACTGGTTCTCTCAGGAGCTGCATAAATTCAGTGCAGAAAAAATGCTGCGTTCCTGCATGGTTCTGCGAGGCTTGCATGGGCTTGCTTGATCATCTGCAAGTGTGGGTTAAATTCACCTTGAGCCAAGGGTCAGTGGCTTTTAAGATTTTTCCATCCCTATTCCTTTTCATTTTACAGCCGAAACTTAGGTGATGCCTAAGCAGATTTGAAGCAGGACCTCTGTATGGGAGCATCAGGTTTTTGGGGTTGTATTGTGCATCAGACCAGTGATGATCTCTGTCGCTTTTTATTCTATGTATTGTTATGAGAGCTGTCTCCCTGCAGGGACATCTGGATAATACCTATAGTGCTGATAGAAGAGAGCAGTATAACAAAAAAGAAAGGTCTAGGCTGGAGCTGACAGCAAATAGCAACAGATGGGTCCATGTGGCAGAATGCAAACTCCCCCTCCCTCCTTCAGTATGGAAGGAGTAGGCACATCTCCCTCTCTCTCTGCTACTTGAGGCTAACAGCTTCTTTTGTTTGGCCCCTGAGCCCCCTGGCCAGGGCCATTAGGAGAAGGGAGTGCTGAGGTGCCCCTGAGCCGCTGGGCACCTGCGGCCGGTGTGGGGGATGTTTGGAGGCTTCAGGGGCACCCACAGCCAGTGTGGGGGTGCAGAGAAGCTTCTAGAATGCCTACAGTCAGATCTGGTCAGCCAATAGAAAAACGGGATTCTCGTCGAGATTCCGCCCATTGTCGCGGGTATCTGGGAGCACGAGCGAGATGCTGTCGCCGAGAGCCCCCCCGGGATGGAGACTGCACTCGCCTCACCGCCACGGCTGTGAGTAAAACTTCTAGCAGGATTGCGAGTATATTTATACTTTTCATGCACATATGCATGTGTAACTTTCTGTGCTCAATATGAGCACGTGTAAAATGAATCCTCGCAGAATCGTGGGTGTATTTTCCTTCCATGCACATTTGCATGTGCTTAATACAAGCACGCGTACTTTCCGTGCACAATACAAGCACGTGTACTTTCCATGCACATTTGCACGTGTAACTTTCCGTGCTCAATACGAGCACGTGTATAAATTATTTCCTCGCACAATCGCGAGTATATTTTCCTCCCGTGCTTCCACATAAGCACGTGTACTATTCTGTGCACATTTGCACGTGTAAGTAGATTAACCCTCGCAGGATTGTGAGTGTATTATAAATTTACCCTCGCAGAATCGCAAGTGTACACTTCCCATACTCACTACGAGTACGTGTATCTCTTTAAAATAATCCCACACCGTGTTCAGGCAAGTGTGTACTTCTCCCGGACTCAGGGCCGGCTCCAGCATTGTTTTGGGTGAAGCCATGTGCATGCACTCTGTGGACTGCCTGTTGTATTAGTTGCTGCCCCTTAATAATTTTCCTCAACTGATATCCGAACCTGTATTTAAGTCACTTTGGGAGTGCTAAAACCCTGTTTCTCACCGGTTTAATAAAGGTTGTTTTGGACCCTGTTGTCCCTTAAACTAACCTCGGGGTGCCTCTGTGACAGTCCATCTCCTTCAGTTTCCAAATCTTCTGGATGCTGCTTGTGTGAAGTTTTGACATAGGATTGGACTTGAACTGGTGGGGAGCTCTGGCATTTATTTTTGTAGGGAAGGTTGCAATTGCACTCAGTTGCACCTTCTGGCCAACCGTTCTGCAGCACCATTTTGTGTCACTGCTTATTCTCGCCATGAGCTGTTCCACTTACAAGAAAAGGAGGATGCAGCGGAAGTTATCAATATCTATATGTCTTGCAGTGCAGAGATGTGGTAAATCAGGTCATTTGGGTCATAAAATCAACCTAAGAGCAACTTGGAGCTCAATGCATTTCTGAGTCCTCAGATTACCTCGAATCTAGCCAGCTCAGGTGTTCTGCACAGGTAAACTATAATTTTAAAGATGCACAGAAAGAAAAGAGTGGCCCAACGAGTGGTTCCTTGAACAGAAAAGGATGGTTGTTACAGGTGAGAAAGAACAATTTATGCACCCTAGGCACTGCCATCAAGTCATCTCAGGCTGCAGTTGCCTGCTGGCAGTTGTCCAGCCCCATTACCCCTGGCCCACCCTCCTCCAGCACAGGCAATTACTGAGGCAATAACAACCATTACTTCTGCTCCTCACAAGTCTGAATTGTACAAGGCAAATTCCTCCGTATGGGGTTGTGTGCAACTGGATGGGCAGGTCCTAGCTGGATTTTGCTGAGTTTTCTGCTTTCAGGTCTCCCTTCCTAGAAGGTACAGGTCAAAACCACAGTAGGTGAGAATTTTACATTAGCTTTAGCTGGGAGTTGAGAAGACCTCAGGTGCAATGAATTAATGTGGCAAATGATCAGCGTTTTTTTTTTTTTCAAGGAAATTTAGGAAGATAGCAGCTGTGTAGGGGTTTTTGGTCTGGAAGATCTGAGTCAGAGGTGGTGCCATGGCAGCAGTGGAAGGTAAGGCCTGAGGTTTTATGCTGGTTCTTTTTTGACGTGTGATGGATTAGCAAGATGAGGAACTGGTTCTTACCTTTTCTCTTGAGAAAGTTGGAGTACCTGCCATAAGTTACACCATGAGCTTTGACATGGTGTAAACCACTGAAGTAAATGCTGGGAAACTTGGATTCTCACTGGCTTTGAGACGCTGATCTGGTCCCTTTTGTTTCTGTGAAATTAAAAGAAGCTTGAAATAGTCCTGACAACCCTTTTTAGTGTTTCTCTGGAAAATATTGATTTGTTGAAAGAATAAATATTTTTTTAATGGAGATCCTGCTGATGCATTAATTAATGCAACTAGCAGGATGTACTTGGTCCAAGATAAAGCTCGATAAGCCAATGTTTGGCATACAGGTCATTAGGGTTCAGCTTCTGTGTGTGACTCATGCAGTGCAGAGGGTTACAATTGCTCTCATATCTCATGTGAGCTCTCTAATAACTGACCTATTTGCCCTTCTTCCTTCCTGTCCCTCAGCTCTACCGTAGTTATGAAACACTTCCAAAGGACACATAATAGTGGGATAATGTGATCTTAGAGTCATGGACAAGGAAAACATTTCCTGCTTAACTAAGCTTTGCAAATAATTCTGCTTGGCTCGGTGCTTTCTCTCTTGTTAATCTCAGTTCTGAATCATCTAGGGGAGGAACTAACTAATGTTTGGCCTGGGATCTCGAAGGAGGTGTCCAAGGCCACGTTAATCTGTGTGAGTGATGTAAAGTTCAGCTTTCTGATTCACCCATTGTTCACAAGGTCATGATTAAAGCTTACAAATGTCACTTACCTTGAGGTCCCTCTGGGGGTGAATCATGACTTCTTGTCTATAAACCCACTTCAAAGATAGATTTGGCAACATCCTGTAAGCTGAGCAAAGTAGCAAACATCTCTGGTTTCCCGTAACAAAATGCGCAGCTTAAGCAAAATCATCTGTAGTGAGATGATTCCATGGCACTTGGCAGATAATCCACTGCCGACCCTTCTCTGGACCTCAAGGTGGGTTATGATCTCAGGACAACCTGTAGCTTTGTGGCAAAGTAAAACTGCATTTGGACTACATTTAGAAAAGGTTAGGCCTGTTTCTGTGTCTCTTGCTGACCTCTGTCCATATTGAAGGGATTCTCCTTTGCTCAAACATAGGGGACCTCTTGACTGGGGTACTCAGCACACACTATAACCATAAACTTGGAGACCATAATCTGTAATTGCTGCTGTAGCAACTTAGGGTTGCAAAGAAGGGAATTAAGCTAGTTGGAGATGTCCTGTGAGGCAATATGCTGGTGTGAGATAGGGAAGGTTGTGGGGTATCTGAGGAAGATTCTGAAAAAGCTGATGCATGCCTGTAGATGCTCTGATGTTTGAAGGGAGCATGTCTTATTTGGGGAAACACATGTATTTTGGCTAATGAAAAAAAAATTCTGAGGCTGGTGGGCATGAACACCTCAGTTTGTAGGCCACTTGGCCACCTTGGTAACCCATCTTTCTGCTGCTAAAGTGCTTCAGCTTTTGTCCTGTGCCTCTTAGAAGTCGTGGGATGTGTGCCTGAAGGTTTCTGTCAAAAAGCTGGCTGACCGCAAGGATTTATTCCTTATGCAGCTGGTACTAGGAAGGCAGAATAAAGAATTTCCTTGGCATAGCAAAGGATTTTCCACTTTCAGAGGTCAGCGTGTGCTGGTGTTCCTGAGAATTCACTTGTCCTTCTTTAGTGACCTGGAAAGTGTTGTCCAGTTCTCAGAAGCTTTTTGCAACTGTTGGGACATTCAAGAAAAGATCTACTAGGAAAGTGGCTTTTGTAATACCAGTCTTGGTTAGAGGAAATCCTGCTTGTTGTTGGCTTTTGTTTGTTTGTTTTAAAACCTGGTGTTCAGCAAAGGTGCTTTTCTCCCCTTTATTCCACTTGCTTAGAGAAAGTCTTGTCTGAGATACTTCAAAGTTTATGTGCCCTTGAGTACAATGGGCCTTGAGCTCAACCAGAGTTTTTAAGCTCCTTGGTTGAAGCAGGAGCCTTAATCCACAGGAAAAGGAATTCAGGAAAGGTACCCAAGCTGGTGTCATAAAACCAGGCTGATCACTGAGTCTGTGCATGACACTGCATATCTCTGGCTCTTTGAATGGTAAATGCTGGAGTAAGTGTGAACATGGTGCTGAATGCCTGAAGCACTTATAAATGCCCAGGCTGCAGCAGGTAGAAGTGTTTATGGCTGTGGGAGATATTTATGGCTCTATTACATCCTCTGTTATTCTGGCCTCATTGGCTTATTACAAAATCTGTAATGAAGGTTTATATTTTATACCTTCCCTCCTGGCTTGTGCTTGCTTTTAAGTAAGCATGAAGGTACAAAAGGTCCTGCAAAGTAAGCCTGGGACATGGCTTTGGTGGTTGTACGGCAGGACAGTATATCAGCAGAGGAGAGGGTTCCTGATTCTCAGCCTTGTGACTTGAAAAGCCGTAATTCTCCACCGCAGCTCACAAGAATTAAAATGCAGATGCATGTTTCATGTTTCCACTCTGAGCCGTCTCTGTGCCAGCCTGTAAGCAATAGGTCAAGCTTAGTACCATGTGGGTGTACATCTTGCCTTTGGGCCAGTGTGACTATGTGTCTTTGGACCCAACTCTGGCTATCTATTTGTCTCCATATATGTGTATGTATATAATATTTTTTTTCCCAGCCCACATCAGCTGGCAAGTGCTGGCAGCCCTGGTTCTATGAGAAGGCTGGATGACCTTCCTCCATGTTTGAAAACAAGGATGTTGTCTTTCCAGTGCATTTTATACTTTGTAATGAAGCTGTCAGAAATTCACAGGGATGCTCTGCAGGTACAATACATTTAGCAAAAGCTTTCTCTGAGAGAGGGGGATGTGGTTTGTATTTGCCATGTGAGTGCCAGGTGTTGCTTTTCTTCTTGACCTTACACATATCAGACCAACATCCAGCAAAGCACGTAATGGAAAAACTGCCTTAAAAAAACCCAGAAACAACCCCAAAGCAGTGAGGAACTGAGATGTGCTGCAGACTGTCCCTTCCTACTTCCAGGCAGGAGTTGCTCTGAGCATGAATTCACTCAGGCCAGTATCAGGTGTGGGGAATGTCTGAGGTTGGTTGGAGACAAGCAGACACAGGGGATATATCTCTGCAGGTTTATTAAAGCTGCTGTCTTCTACTGTGGGTCAAGACTAAGCATCTATCACAGATGTGGCTTGGCTTTTGGACCTGTGGGTTCTAATTTATTTGGTGCCACCACAGCCATGCACAACAAGAGGCAAAAGTTCCCATGAAGCATCTGCTCCTTGGTGGGAACAGGACAAATACTTGCAGGAGGTGACAAAGCGCAGAGGCACATGCGATGTGGGCCGAAGGGCTCCGCGAGATGCCTCTTGACTCATTCATGATGACATGAGATCTTTGCAATTTGTAAACTCCAGGAGGGTCAAAAGTTGAAGGGTTTTTCTCTTTTGTTTGCCACCTACGTTGCCCCGTTTGGAGGAACGCTTGCAGGAATCCTCCCTGGAGGTGCACACCAGGAAAGACAGGCTGCATTGTTCTGGCTCCCGACTCAAAACCAACACAGCTGACATGCATTGCTGCATGGTTCACCAGCTCTGAAAGGAAGTCAAGAAGCTGGTGACTTAATCCTTTGAGCGCCTGCCTTTCATCCTTTAGAAGAGCCGGATATTTTTGCCTCTTGTCATGGTTGTAGGCAAACTGAGTGCATAGGTTCCTTTAGAGGGTGCAGCCCCACACCTACAAAACTGATAGCCAAAGGGCATGTCTATCCTGCTGGTGTAGGCAGACCTGAACTGCCTCTTCCCCTGTGTGAGCTTGGAATTAAGGGCACAGGGTGTGCTGTGCCAGGCCTGGATGAGACCTGGCCATGTCAACCTGGCACTGTGCTTAACAACCCCTGCTAAATCCCTGTGGTTCTTTAAAATTGTAGAATAGTTTGGGTTGGAAGGGACCTTCAAAGCTCATCCAGCGCCACCCCTGCCATGAACAGGGACATCTTCACCAGCTCAGGTTGCTCAGAGCCCCGTCCAGCCTGGCCTGGGATGTCTCAGGGATGGTTCATCCACCACCTCTCTGGCCAACCTGGGCCAGGCTCTCACCACCCTCAGGGACAACAATTTCTTCCGCTGTCCAGCCCTCCTTTAATGTTCCCCTCCTTTAATTTAAAACCATCATGCCTTGTCGTACCTCAACAGTCCCTGCTGAAAAGTCTGTTCTCATCTTTCTTATTCGCCCCTTTTAAGCCTGAAAAGGCTGCTCACTGGGGCCTCCTCTTCTCCAGGCCAAACACCTTAACTCTCTCAGCCTGTTTACCTGAGGCTTGTGAAATCTGACGTTAAAATTTTAACGCATCCTGGGTGGGTCCACCAGCACCACATGGACTTAGAGGTGTGGGACATTACTAGGCTGTTAGTTCTGTATTAAGGAGTGAAAGGCTTGGAGGTCTGGTGCAGAGGGCAAGTAGCTTTGTGGAAGTGAAGCTGCCTCCCAAACTTTGGCATAAAGATGCGAAGTGTTGGGCTTTCCTAGACATCATAAGCAACACAGGTGTCCAAGTGGGACCTGTGGCAGTTTCCTGGTGTCCTGCCTTGTCCTTTCACCAGCAGAGGAGAAATATCAGCTGTGACTATCTACGGAAAGGGGAAACACACAAGCACAGGCTGGTCTCAACCTGTGCTCCTGTAACTGCACGATCCCAGCAAGAACCTCCACCCTCCTGTCCAGCTGCTGTCACCCAGCAAGACACGTACAGGGCTGCAGACTCTTCCTCGGGGCAGGGATTACCCAGACTAACAAGTGTTTCTCCTCATTTTGAATCTGTTTTATCATGTCCCAGTCCTGGCTGGAACTTCAAGAGGCTCAGTCTTTCTCTGCTAGAAGGAGCAGTGATGTTTAGTGGCCAGATTTTTTTCTCTGGGGACATTTGTATGTTTTAATGAAGATGCTGTGGATCCCCTGAAAAGACACATCGTGTCCTGACCAAAGGTTTTCTTTACCACTTCCATACTTTAAAAATTATTCTAAAAATGTGGAGAGTCAGCACTGCCTACATTTCCATCGTTCCCTGATGCTGGATGTGCAGTAAAAACTACTGGGATGTAGCTCCCAGGTGAAAGTATCTCAATTTCTTCTGTAGAAAATGGGAGGCAGATGTGTTTGAGTTCAGCTTTTGGCCTGAAGCATTTTAACTGATTAAATAAAAGCTTCACAGCTGTACTACATGAGGGGGGATCATTTCAACTGGACCCTTCAAACTCAACTAGGGACAACCCCAAAGTAGGCATGGACAATGTTCTTCAACAGAAGTTATCAGTTCAGCACCTTTTATGCTACTTTTTACCTTGTATCTTGGGGCAAATGTCATCTTCTTTCCCACCCCCCTTTTCTTCTTTTCTTTCATCTTCTGTTACCTTACAGCGTCTCCTGGGTACTCAGCGGTTTGGTAAGTGTTCTAACGGCCTTGGTGGCTTCGTAGCATTTGTCTTTCCTAGCAGAACCAGAGTTATATTTTGCAGGCGTCTCCTTGGTTGTTTTATCTCTAGCCAGCTTCCTAATTTCACTTCTAAATTAGACACTCTTGCTTGGTAGAAGGGGTTACTTTTTAAAAGAAGCTTATGTAAACTCTTTGGAGGCCGTGTTAATTGTATTTACTTCTGTAATTAATGGACTTCATTTTTGAATTATTCCTGCCCTGCTAGTAAATGCTTCACATTCCTTATACCCACTTCTCTGCTGATGAACAAAAAAGTTAAATGACTTCATGTTAGCGAAAATGTCTTTCTGGCTTTTTAAATATTTTTTTTTTAGAAAAGCAGAAGAACTTTGAGAGGGTTTTTTTGAAACCATACCCTTCACATTCCTGGCATATTGGCTTTTTAAGAGTAGGGTATTATGTCTATGTAAAGTCACCTACTTCATGGGTTGGATTTTAAGTGCCATACAAAGGGCTAATTTTTTCATTCTTCAAATGCTTCTGTAATAACCTTACTTGTTATCCTCCGACAATCTTGTCTTTACAGTGGACACAGCATATAGCACTCATGGGATGTTGTAGATCATGCTTCCTAATCCTCATCTGGTGCTGACCTTGGGCAAAGCATTTTGTCTACTTCCCATCTTTATTATTTTTTGACTGTTTTGATGCTAAGTCCATTGAGTTTGCTGGGACCGTCTTTTCCTGAGCATTAACGTGAGCTGAGGATTTTATCAGCATCCAATATTCTGAATTCATATGCTTCGAAAACGAATACCTAAAAACTTTCCCTTCTTTCACACTTGGAATTTGCTCTTTTTCAAAACTTAGGATGTTCTGCTTGGAGTTCATGGATCACAGTTTTGCTTTGTTTCCTCAAAGAAAGCTATGGTTTATGGGACAAGATCCAAAATATGTGGGGAGAAACCTATTCAGCAGCTGGTGGACCAGGCCCTGAAGCTCTTCGGTTTGATTAGGCTAGAAAAGAGGAAATAATCAACCCTAAGTGTGATCTAAATGGTTCAAAACACATGGGTTCAATCTGAAAAAAAGCTTATGGGTTCAATTTCAGCTTTGCTTAGCAAAGGCAATGCCAGTTCTCCACTCCAGCAGTCTCATAATCCAGCTGGTAAAGGGTAGCTGCTTCCACTTCTGTGCCGTGGCTTAATAACTAAGGAACCCTTTAGTGTTTGTGGGGGGGAAAAGCGATTTTCCCCACATCTCAAGCAATTAGGTCATACGCAACAAACTTCCAATTTTGTGATTTTATTTATTTATTTATTTTTACCCCCCCTCCCCGCAAAAAATTTCCAACTGACCCAATGGTATAGACTTGAATAGACTTTCTAAATAATGGACTGCTTGTGGAAAAACTCACCATGCTGGAAGGCAGCTGAAACTTTTCTGTCACTAGCACAGCAACAGAAGGAGGAGTTAGCACAGGAACAGTGAGATCATGTAGATCCTTTTCTAGGGATACAGGGAACTAGACCAGGAAATACCTATTCTCTGATCAGTTGAATTATGGTCAACTATTGCTTGCACTTCCTCGCCAGTACTGGTTTCACTGCCTCTGGGTGAGAGCTTGACCTTGGCCACCCATCAGCAGGTCTTGGAGGGGAAAGGCCATCTGAATTTTGTACTTACCTACTCATCAGCAAAGCGTATCTCAGTGTTTCAGATGGGGAAACTTATCTGGTGAGATCTGCTGGGAGGAACGCGGTGGCGTAGGCAGTGGTGAGAATGTCCCCCACACGCCTGTTGCTGGAGCCAAGTCAGAGTATGAATTTGGCGTGGCAAAATTTGAATGGTGCGCAATTTTGTTGGGACTTGTTGAGAGGCAGTTCAAGCCGAACTGGAATCCCATCCCAGGCTCCGTGTGCTGGCTGCCAAAATTTGTAAACAAGTTGCACAACCCTGAGACACTTTCGGTAGATAAAGAGGGACTCTTGGTTCTTCTTTACATCCCCGTCACCTTGAGGTGTTGAGAATGGGAGTAGAATTGGATCTGTACACGAGAGATATACTCAGGATGTTAATATTAAATGTTATTATTTAGTATTCAATTTAATATTTAATATTAAGAAAAGCTCTGTAAAGGTGTGAAAAGGTCAAAGTTCAAGTATTGCCTCATCTGAGCAACTTCCTTCTAAATCAAGGGGCCGTGCAAGAGTAACCAGATTTAGGTATGGTTACTCATAAAAGGCGGGGAATGGGGGGAGGAGAATGAGGAAGAAAGGATCAGAGAAAGAAACCTGCGTTTGCAAATGTCACTGGAATCAGCTGCCAGATGTCAGACTCATTATCCTCGTTAAATTTATCTAAGGTGATGAAGGCCTCTGCAACTCCTGCAGATGCACTGAGGATAGTGTGGGATTGTATGCCTGTGAAGAGTTTTCATGGCACCAGGGCAAAGAGCCTCTTTGCCACTAACTTAAACTCTCCCCACCACCAATAAATTCTACCTCTTGCTCCAAGATTGTCCCTTCCCTGGTCCATGAGCTCTTCAGGACTGGCTCCAGCAGCAAGGAGCAGTCACAGCTGCTGTGCTCACCCAGGGCAGGCAAGGCATTTGCTAAAACTTTCTGCTTTTCACAGCCATGTATGTTTAAAGTAAATGCCAAATTCGAGATGAATTAAGTTCGTTTAACAGAGTGCAAAGTACAGGTAATATAGGGATAGGTCATACCTGGCACATGTGTGCATCAGAGAGTCGGTGGTGGTCATCCCTGGCATTGCCCCAGTGTGAGCCAGTCATGTATGGGAATGGGCAATATTTGTCATTCAAAATTGCTTTGTCTGCATGACATGTGCGTCTGTGGAGAGTTCTTACATCTGACCTGGCTGGATGTGCCCAGGGACTCCTCAGTGAGGTGTCCCAGCCCAGGTGCAGGGTTGTGCCAGCATGACCCAGTGGCTCCAGCACGCCCAGCCATAACAGCCCGTGTGGACATGTCTTGAGCTGCACGTACAAGAGCAGCCCCAAGCATGTGTTTCCCCAGGGCTTAACTAAACTGTTCAAAACCAATCTTTCTAATTCGTGGCATAGCAATACCATAGAATCATGGAATCATTTTGGTTGGAAAAGACCCTCAAGATCAAGTCCAACTGTTACCCCAGCCCTGGCACTACACCATGTCCCTGAGAACCTCATCTCTGCTTCTGTCCAACCCTCCCGGGATGGTGACTCCAGCACGGCCCTGGGCAGCCTGTTCCAATGCCCCACAGCACTTTGGGGAAGAAATTGTTCCCAAGATTCAACTTGAACCTCCTCTGGTGCAGCTTGAGACCATTTCCTCAGATGATGCTGAGGCACCTCTCTCAGCTTGGATAAAGCCACCTCTTCCACCTTGAATGCTTGCACAGCACATAAGAACTGCTGTGGTTACTGAACCAGCTCTCAGCAGAGCTCTCTGACATTCTGAAGGTGATGAGACTTGCAGTGCCCCATCACAGTGGGACTTTGGTGACAATGCAAACAGACCGAGCCAAATTTTCACCTTATTGTGGTCCTTTCCTCTCTCCCTGCTGTTTATTTAGTAGGAGAGACCCTGGGAAGAGGTGTATTCAGGACACTTACTGATGAGCAGCCAGTCCAGCCTTTGATAGCAGCAAAGGCAAGAAACTGATACTGAGAATCAATAGAAAGAAGGAGCTGGATTCCAGAAGGCTCCTGGAGATAGGCTTGGATGGAGCTGCAGAGCCATCCTCTACCTCCCAGAAGGCTCTGTAGCTCTCTGCCTCATGGTGCCTCCAAAGCCAGATGAGAGACAGGCCTGCACAAACAAGCTGTCCCACACAAAGCGATCTTTCCCTCTTTCCCACCTCTTGCTGAGAGTGAAATATTTGTGATGAATTCCAGCAGCATAAATCTCAGCTCAATAACTCCAAAACCTCTCGCTACAGTTCCTTGCCAGTTGCCCAGGCTCCAGCCCTGGAACAGGTCTCAGCTGTGAATTTCCTGCCTTCAGCTGCAGGGTTGTCAGAGAATTCTTCATGGCACAGGGACAAACACACCATGACCTGATTTATGGGCTGAAGGTCTGTTTCTGCCCTCCGCGATTGGGCAGAAAATGAATAGGAGTTAGTGTGTTTGCACGTGTCCAGAATGTCTCCGTGGCGATGGCCAAAATTCCTGAACATCCAAAATGGTATCAAGTTGCCTTCAACAAGCCCCCATTGGTGCAAAGATAAGCTGTGTGCAGGAACACCATCATCTGAGGACACGATTCTTGGCTTATATCCAGCTGGATTTTCTCTCCCTCTTCCCTCCAGCGTGGAGCCCTATAGGCAAAAGCAATAAAAATACATCAAGTGCTGTTAAATATAAAGGTCAGCAGCTCTGGCTTAGGAGGTCCCTGAGCAGCAGAAAACTGCGATCTGGAGAAATGTTTTGGGATGGGATCTTAGCACGTCTTTGTGAATCTTATGCTTCTATTCTTTCCTTGTTGCTGTAGACTAACAAAGTGAATGTGGAGCCATCCCACAGTATCCACTGAAGCCTTTAATTTAGATACAGAAGTCGGAAGACCAGACTCCTTATAGCTGCTTGAGAAGGGAAGGTTGAAGGGCAAATTTCCTGTAGAGTAAGTCTGAGGAGACTTCGGAGCTTAGGGTTGCGTGGGGATATTCAGGCTGGACATGGAAGAAATATTTTACAGTGAGGGTGGTGGAACACTGGCCCAGGTTGGCCAGAGAGGTCGTGGATGAACCATCCTTGGAGACATCCCAGGCCAGGCTGGACGAGGCTCTGAGCAACCTGAGCTGCTGAAGATGTCCCTGTCATGGCAGGGGGGGCACTGGATGGGCTTTGAAGGTCCCTTCCAACCCAAAGTGTTCCCTGATTCTATGATTCTATATTGCTGCTAAGCAGAAGCTAATGATCTTCAAGGAGCCTGGAGGACCATCACAAGCCAATTCCTGCTGGTTTACTTCCTCGAGAATCAGCTCAACTGGCCTCTTTGCTGACAGTAGATTTTTATTTCTGGGGTTATCTACTTCCCAGAACCCTGTGGGGGTGCCAAACTGGCCTCCTTCTTGCTCCTCTCCAACTCTGCAGGCTCCAGGCTTTTCTTGGCCCCAGGCTTCCCAGCATTGTTTCTGAGTAGCCCATATCAAGCATTCCCTTAGTCCAGAAGTTCTTTCTCTTGCTTGCTTCAGGTCTCACTGTGAACTGGGTCTATTGGGACTGGATCCAGTCTTGCCCTGTGAGTACCGAGCCAGTAGGATTGCTCCAGCTGTTCCTAGTAGAGTTGTGCAAATCACTGATTTCTTTGGGTTGGCCCACAAAGCAGAGTGCTGACAACGTTCGATGTGAAATGGAAGCACCTCCTTTAGATCTTAGTCTGCTTAAAGTAATCTGGCCTCAAAGTACAGTTTCAAGTAGAGGCATTTCTGGAGGGGAAAAAAAAAATAGTAAAAAAAAAAAATTAAAGTTTAAACAAAATTTGCTTCCTTTAAATGTTTTCAGGCTTCTGGTGGAAACTATTCACTGAGTTTGCAAATAGTTTCGGTAGGCCCAAAACCCATATTTTTTTTTCAGTGAATAAATTATTCATCCAAAGAATCTCCTGTGCCGCGTCAGAGCTCACAGAATCCCCCGCCTGGCGTTGTCCACGGGTCAAACCCAGGCGAGGGGTGTCTGCCCTCCTCCTCCTCCCCTGTGCACACACAGGCTATCCCAGGAAAGCTGCCTAAACGCTTGGTTTAATCCTTCACCTCGGTCACATCTGAACCCAATCCCTTGCCAGCCTGAATACTTCGGCAACTAATATTTGCTCAATGAATAGCTGAAATGTCTAGAGCAGACAACTTTCAAATGCAGAGCCCTCTATTGTGGTTTTCTTCTGTGGCAGCATGAATTTCCTTTACTTCTGCTTAAGCTGTCTCTAGAAACCCCATAATAATCATGTTATTATCTCTTACTAACTGCTCAGGAATGTTGATGTAGGAAAGACCTGTGCTTTCTAGGCAGGTTAGACAGATTATAAACCTTTATTTCCTTTTTCTGATCATTTGGCCTTGTCTTAATTCGTCCGTTCTTTTTTTGGCCTCCGGATGGCTTCTGGGTTGGTTACATATGCCTGGGCCACACTTGTTTTTTTGGATGAAGTCACACACCTAAGCCATTCTGGGCTTTTCTAATTAGGAATCATTCTTTAAACTCAGGGCACGTCCACAACAAGGCGGTGTGTGGGGGGGTCTGATCTTTAAATCTAGTTTTTCTGGGTTGTGTTTTTCCATCAATGATGTGTCTTTAGTTTTCAATAACTTGAACTTCCACAGGATGACATTTGTCTATTTACCTCGGAAAGTATCTCATAGTCACTTTGGGAAGAAATATTTTAGAGACTAGAGCAGAAAGTCCTCTTGGTGGTTCACAACCCCTCTGTGCTTGGCACTGGACCATCCTTTGGCAAACCACCTTCTCTGACACATGCCAAGCCACATTTCTTTTAAGCTCTATCCTGGAATAAACTCCCTTTTCCCTGCGATTATTCCTTTGAGCAGCACCTTCCTTGGGTCACCTCCAAAACACCATGCAGATGGGGCTGGTGACCCTGAGTGGAGTGGCTGGTCTGATGGAAACGCAATTGCTCCCACTGGATCTGGTGTTACAAACCCAGCTCAACTGGGCTGGCAGTTGAACGTGGTCTGGGAGGGATAGTTGGACCTTGGATTATACCCATTGACTGCCTGTCTCCCTTGTGTATCATCACAGAGTCACAGAATGGTTTGGGTTGGAAAGGACCTTAAAGATCATCGAGTTCCAAGCCCCTGCCATGGGCAGGGACACCTTCCACTAGACCGGGTTTTTCAAAGCCGCATCCAGTCTGGCCTTGAAAACTTCTTGCATCTGCTTGTTAAAACCCTGTACTGAGGTGGAAGTGTTTTGTTGGTGTCAAATCCAAACTCAGGAAGGTTTGGGAACCGACTCACCACACATGATCTCCCATCTACAGGATTTGGGGTCATCCTCGCAGGGAAGAAAACGCTTCAAGTTGGACAAGGAGAGGAGAGGACTGGGGCTCTTTCCTCCTCTTCTACATGCAAGTGCCTTCTGATTCCAGGCCAGGAAAGCCTGGAGCTTTTTCCCTTTGATGTAGAGTCCTTCAGAAAGGGAACTCCAAGGAAGGTGAGAAGCAATTTTGTTTGTTTGTTTGTTCTGAGGTCAAAAGAGCAGTTTGGAACCTGTCAGAGATGTGTTTATACCACCTTCACCTGTTGCTGTTAGCACCTTGCTGTGGCAGCAATATAGCTTTGTAAAGAGCAGTAACGAGGCTTTGTTAGCGAGCACACGAGGAACCCAGATGGAATCACAATCCACCGTGTGTGTAGATACATGAGGTATGTGACTTCAAGACCAGAACTGCCTTGTGTCTGGCCAGCTTGGAAAAGGGCCAGGGGATCTTGATTTACATCCATTTGCTCAAACTTGGCCATGGCTCATCGCTCCCTAACTTGCTTGAGGTGAAACTAATGCTGTGAAGCTTCAGAGTAATTATTCCATAAGCTTCAGAAAGGAATTGGCCCTTCATTAAAAGGAGATTTGATGAGAGCTTTGAACAATCATCTTTTTAATTTTGAAGACTGTTATATTTCCTTTACTGTATTTTTCACCTTTTGTTTTTTATTCCTCCGTTTTCCTCTCTCTGTAATTTCTCTTCTTTCCAAAAGTAAAATGGCCTGAGCAAGGGGTGATAAAACTGTATTGTTTTCCCTTTTTGGTGTCACAGAGAAGAATGTGGGAAATCATTTGGGATAAAACTGTTGTTCCATGGGAGGGTGTATGGACTGGGGGAATAATGGGTTTCAAAAAGCATTTAATGTTGTTGTTCTGCATCTTGCACCATTTGGGAAATTCAGAGACTGTGGGAGATGGTGCAGAGCTCCATAGGGATGTCCACAGGTAAAACCTGCCTTGCAGTTGTCCCTGAAAGTCAAACCCACCCATGGCCGCAGCATCTCCTAAGAGTAGATTTTAGTCCAGGATGGATAATATAGAAACCAAGCAGTGGCAAGTGTGCTTGCAAGCAGGATTTTATCACAGTACCTGTTGCTGCAGGACCTGAAGAAGGATCTGCTCCCCAAAGGTGATGTTGAAGGGCATGTAAACCCTTGACAAAGGGTGTAACTGGCCTTAGGCTTTGTAGGAGAACGGCTGTCTTACCTCTTCCCCTCATGTTTGAACAATTGGCATTTATTTCCAGTGGGGACAAATTTCGGAAAGGCAGTAAACTGAGTCATACTAATCATCTGCAATTTGGGTGTTCTGAGTGTGTATGAACAGCTGGACTCCAAATCCTGTTGGACTGCACTGGGAGCTGAAGGTTGCTGACATGTCTTTAGGAAGGTAATTTCCCCTAACTTCCAATAAGGGCTTGAAGTTTTAGCTGTGACCTCCGTGTTACCAAAACCTACCACACGTGTATGTGTGTTTGATCTTTACCTCTCCCTGTAGTGGCTGCATGAGGAATCACCAGTGTTGTGACAGAAATGATCTGGTTTATTTTCTTCAGAAGGAATCCTGCCTTATAAAGCGAAAAAGAAACCATTTGATTTGAAATCCTCTGTCTTGATGTGGCTTTTCTTGTGAATTTGGTCACTTACTTGCTGCCCTTTATTAGGTCCCTACCTCTCAGTAGAAGTGTCCTGTGTGAAAATATTCTTTATACCCCCTCCAGTCCCTTGGGGCTTCGCTTTCATATTAGTCTGAAATCTGGCAGCGACACCCTGGTGAACATAAGCAGTTGAAAAACCTTAATTTTAAAAACAACAACCAAAAAAACCCCCTAAACACTAAACAAAATTAGAACTCTCAAAATGATGAAGAGAAAATCATTACCTTCCCTTTGAAACTTGCATGTAGAGGCATTTGCTCCTGCCTCCAATATTAGGAGCAAAAAAAAAAAATCCCAACCATCATCCCAATCCATAAATCAGAGAGGATTTACTTGGAGAGTAAACTCTATTTTGGGTGGGAATTTAATTTTCTACGGAAAACTTTAATGTTAGCCAAAGAAAATCCTCTATAAAATACGGCACTGGTTTTCTTCAGGCTCCTATTTTCTCCTTGGGGCGAGGCGTTCAGCCAGGTCATCTTCCATAATGCATTTCTTAGCGAGGGGTAGAGGCATCGTATGAATTCCTGGTTGTTGAGCACTGACAGATGTAACCTGGTATGAACTTCCCCTTTGCTATGTGAGGTAGACAGAAGTCTGGTTTCTGGCGTGTTTTTTTTTTTAAATCCTTTTTTTTTTTTTTTTAATTCCAAAGCTTTCATAGAGTCATGAGGTACATGATTTCACATGTAGAAAGGGAAGGGAACCTGATCATTTCTACCCAGGGTAAACAATTTTCTTCTCGCTATCTAAAACAGAGAAAAATCTTTCATGTCTTTTCTTCTGAAACCTGGGCCGCTTCTTCGGGTGCTCACAGAGCAACTAAAACATCTGTTCTTTATGTGACTGGATCTGAAAACGGTGGGTGAGTTTACTAGATGGAAATGAAAGAAAGTAGGTTGTGTCCCTGCTCTCAACCCCTCCTGGCAACCTCCACGCATTCAAAACCCACAGGCTGAAAACCACGTTTGTAACTTATCCTTTTCTGAGCTATTTTAGTAGCTAACGTTATTAGTGTTAGTATAATTAGAGGCATTCCAGCTCGGTAATGGATTCCATTCTGGGAGACATGAGTTTGCTTAGCCCTGGGCTTCAGTCAGCTAGAGTTTCCCAAATTGAATGGAAGCTGAAGATCCAAACTTCCTTGGGGTGAAGAATTTTATTCGCGTTCCAAAGCCTTTTCTATCCCAATTTCCCTCCAGGACTTCCACTGTTTCTGACATTGGTACAACCTCTGAGTTCGCAGCACCATCATGGACCTGTAGCCGTGCTTGGTAAGACAGTGGCCTTTGTAGATGACCAGATGCCATGATGGTGGTTGACATGATGATCTCAAGTAAAGAGCTCATAGTTTCTTGTTGGAGGAATGGAAGGAATGGTGAGCTCCTGGAGCAAAAAGGAGCTGGATGTGGGCAAAGGGGAGATGTGGTCTGGCTTGGTGGTGGACTGACTCAGTCTGAACCCAGCAAAGCTTCATCTTCTGGGAGCGTTAGAAGCAAGGAGGGTCTGCTGGTTTTATTTAGCATTGTTTTGCCCCGTACAAAGCTGGCGGGGGCTCTGGGGGTGCTGAGTTACCCCTCTACTTGTGAGGCCGGCACTGAAGGAGTTGAATTAGGATCAGTCTTCTGGCGGTGGGGTCTTTGTGTGCAGCCCCTGGGAACCGAGCCGGGCTGTAAGCAGCGCAGTCTCCCAGCTGGAGACAGCCTCACCAGCTTGGAGGGAGATCTCTTCTTTTTATTTCCCAGCTCACAGTGCTGCCAAGCAGAAGGTAAAGTCATGAGAAGAATTGGAGGGGGTAGGCAGGGTGGGAGGGAGCTCTGCCTCTAACCAATTCCACCTGTTCCTCTGCACACAGACTTGCTCTAATTTCTGGCCATCTGTATTTTTACTTTATGCTCTGCCTCAGAGTCTCCTCCAAAAGGTTTTTTAAATTAGTTTCCCAGACTCCTCCTTGCAGAGAGGGCAGCTGATTAGTGGCTCCCCCTATTTAATTTTCCTATCTAGACTAATTATTTCTCTTGATGGTCTATTTATCAAGCTAGTTTCCCTTCTGGGCTGTTTTTGCTCTGTGATGCTTTTCCAAAGAGGGGAGGAAAGGTAAATAAAAACCAGACAAGTAAAGTAGATGCAACTCCATCAACATTGTTCCTTATTAAAATAAATACTAAATTATTGGGCCACCCCCCTCCACAGAGGAGCCCATTTTCCCCTTAATTTCAATGGTTTCTTATCCTTTCGCTGGCGGTTTGTTTTGTTTCTACATTGCTGGAACTTTGGGGCTGCATTACCTGCCATATGTTCCAGCACTTTGCAAGGTCTTGGTTCTGCTGAAATGTCTGGTCTCACAGACTTATGTCATGATCCTGTGGTGTTCACCAAGCTTCAAGCCCACCAGACAAATGATGTCTCATAATGAACCACCATCCCTACTATGGACTTCCTACCTAGAGAGAAGGATGTTCCAGGATTGACAGGGTGCTTTGGTCTCTCCCTTCCCAAAATGTGTTTATGGACTGAGCTACCCAAACAGCCTTTTCTTTCCTTAAAAATGTTGTAACTTTACAGACACATGTACCCAAGTGGAAGATTTTGCAGCCAGTGACTGGGCAACAGTCCTGGGACGTGGCAGTTGAGTTTTGCACACTGGTTCTCTTTGGGAAGAATGGGGTCTGAAATGGGTCTCTTGCTTCCTAGGTGAGTCTGATGTCTCGCAGAGCCCAGATGTCAAGGTATTTTTCTGTGCTGTGAAGAGCCAAGCTCATGGAGAAGGATATTGAATGAGAACCCTGTAGGCCATGGGCTCCCCTCTCTGGCTTGCAATGCAAATCCCAATGCTTGCTTAGTAAAGCAAAAGCCTTTCTCCCTCCCTCTTCATAACACTTCCTAACTACATGTCTTCTTGGGGTCCAGTTTGCAAATGCCAGGTTTTTTGTGTGTTTTTTTGGGGTTTTTTTTGGTGCATTATTTGTACTGTCAAGATAGGGATCCATTGCATCATCCCAGGTGTGGCTCAGCATTTCTGAAAGGTGCCCCCACTTGTATTTGGGGAGAACCAGAGGATGTTCATATCAGATAGGTCTATGCAGCACAAGGAGCTGCCTATGTTAGACTCAAATGAGAATGAGTGTCACAAATAGCATCAGTAGAGGGTGGACAGGAATCTCCAGGAGCAACGTGAGATGCCTTCAGAGACTATTTTCCTCTAGATGATTTGCCTAGCATTCCGTAGAGAGCTTAGGGCAGGAGTTGGGACAGAAAGACTCCAGTTGCCCAGATGACATTCAGCTGTATGAGCCAAGACTCCTTATCCAAAGTCCTCTGTCATCTATTAGATGCTCACCGCTTTCTCAGGACCCTGCCAGTGGGCATCTGTCTTCCACTCCATTCAGCAAAGGGATGAGTCAGGGCTCGTGATGGAGCTTTGGTTTCCCCCAGAGCAGGTCCGTGCTGGGCACTGGATGAAGCTGAAGGTTTCTAGGCATAAAACTAGAATGCATGGTTTTCTGAAGTACCTTTTCCCAAACTCTTTCAAACTTCAGGATGTGCTCATGTGGAACAGGTTATTTTAATTCTAGTGGCCCTATACTATGGGCTGTCCAACCTCAGTGTTTATTATTGACTTCCTTTTTCAAGGGGGAGTGGAACTGGGATCTCCAAAAGGGACAGATGTAGAACATCCATTGGTTCAGTCCTGAGTCTTGGAGCAGAGAGTTCCAAGGATCAGAGCTGAACCCATGTCTTGTAATTTTGGTTCGTTTTACTTCCTGAGCAGATTGCGCAGTAAATGTCTTCTTAAATCTGTTCAGAGGCAAGTGTCTCAGGACTGCAGAATTTCAACATGTCTTGTTGGACTTTCTTTCTAATCCATCTCACGGACCACATGTGCAAATACCTAATTCTGCCTTTGGTGACCTGGGGAATTGATTGTCATAGATTATATGTTGCCTTTGCTCTTGTACTTTAATCCTCTTAACAACATAATTTTTCAATGTTTTGATAATTTCTCCTTTCCTGACATGCTGGAGAGAAAACATTTTGTGCTTCTGGTTTACAATATATGGAAAGCTGATGACTTCACAAAGACATGTTATACTTCTTGGCAGTTCATAGGCCCGCTCATCTTAATTTCTTTGAGTTTTCTTATGCTTTTGTCTTTTTATTCCTGTTTTCAAGGCTATATGTGGATATCCCTCTATTTTTCTGGAACAGTCTAAGGCAGTCAAACCCAGTTCCCCATTGAAATAAAGAAATGGCTACTTACTTTGTCTTAAGTTTGCCTTTGTTTTCCCAACATACCTCACTTTTCAGTTTCTTCTTTGGAAAGGTGGGCGAAGATGGCAGTGAGTGGCTTTTCGCCGTATCTAGGGTATGAAAAATCGCCCTCAGATAATCAGGCTTAGCTCTAAATGTGCTAGATTTATGACCATGGCAATCTCTTCCTGGAATAAAGTCCAGCTTCCATAACCATCCTGTTGAACATGGTGCTGTCTATAGCCCTCTTTCCATAGGCAGATGTTTACACTGTTGGGTGATGAAGGAAGGGGCTGTGTTACAGATGGGTCAAGTGGCAGTGTATGGGGAAGCTCAGCTCTGAAGGCACAACATCTACTCTGTTTCCTTTTTCTGTTTCCTAGTCAGTCTGGAAAATGGTAGGACTTGAAATGAGGCTGCTCAATGTGCACATCCAGCTCTTCAGCCACAAGTTAACTTCTATTTTCAACCTGCAAAGGGATGCCCAACTGCCACTTGGGCTGGTCAAGACATTAGGAATTAGGATTCATAGACTCATAGAATGTTTCATCCCTGGCAGCGTCCAAGGCCAGGTTGAATGAGGTGTTGAGTAACCTGGCCTAGTGGAAGTGTTTCTGGCCAGGGGAGGTGGGTTGGAACTAGATGATATTTAAGGTCCCTTCCAACCCAAACCATTCTATGGTTCTATGAAATCAGGTTGGAAAGTACATCTGGAGGCCATCTAGCCCAAACCTGTGCTCAAACCAGTCCTAATGGATCAGGTTGCTCAGGGACTTTTCCAGCTGAGTCTTGAACACCTTAAAAAATGGAGTTGTCCCCATTTATATGAAATTGTTCCAGCATTTGACCGCTGTCATGGTAAAACCAAAGAGGTCCTTAAATCTAATCAGAGCCTTCCATGTTTTAACTTGTGCCCATTGCCTCTTGTCTAGTTTCTCTACCATAAGCAGTGACACCTTCCACCAGATCAGGTTGCTCTAAGTCCCGTCCAACCTGACCTTGAACTCTTCCAGAGATGGGGCATCCACAGCTCCACTAGACGACCTGTTCCAATGTCTCACCACCCTCACAGCAAATAATTTCTTCCTTATATCCAGTCTATAAGTCTACCCTCTCTCAGTTTAAAACTATCACTCCTTGCCCTGTCACTACAGGCCTGATAAAAAGTCTCTCTCCATCTTTCTTCTAAGCCCCTTTTAAGTATTAAAGGCCGCAATAGTGTCTCCCAGGACCTGGGAGCTGTTTCTCTCACCTTCTCCTCATAGTGCAAGTGTTCCAGACCTCCAACCATCTTGGGGTGTCCATTGTCCCCTCTCCATGTGGTCTGTGTCCTTCTTGCACTGGGAAGTCCCACACTGGATGTGATCCTCCACCTGTGGTCTCACAAGTGCCAAATGAAGGAGAAGTGCCATGTCCTTGGACCTGCTGCTTCACTTTTGCTAACCCAGCCCAGGACACAGATCCTATGGGATTAGGATTAGAATTCACACCAAACTGATTTGACTTCGGTAAGGAAGTGCCCTGACTACAGGAGATTAAGGAACAAACTGTTTGGGTAGGCAGTTTTATTACTGATCACCCTTGCCGTAGCACGCACACAAACTGAGATTCAGAAAATCACAAGACAGCTTTGTATTCTTTAGAAGGTGAAGAAACCTCCGTCTTTCCCCTTGTATGAACGACAATACTCTCTTGCCCTTTTTGCTTGGTCTATGGAGATTTCAAGTCCTTAGAGCAGGACCATAAGAGCAGGAGTCCTGCTTCACCTTGAGGAACCCACAATGCGAGTGTGACCACAGGCACAGGTAGGGTGGCTTCCACCAGGGTACCTCTGGCTGTTGGATGCAGGATAATACATAGTAGAGCTGGAGCTGTTCATTTGTGACACAGAAAGACATGGCTGCTGTAGCAGCCTGTATGCAGAGGAGAGTCAAAAGGCATGGATACACACTCGCATAACGTGAATCAGCCTGGATCTTCCTGGAAAAAATAGCCGACTTTTTGTTTAGCCATTAAAATAAAAAAAATCCAACAACCCCTTTTGTTCCGGAAAGCTCTGGGCATATTAAGCGAAACCAGATACTTGAGGGTGGGGGTGCTGGGGAGAGAGGCATACAGGAAAGCAATCAAAATCTACTGGAGGAATTTCTCCTTTCTGGAAGAACATAAACCAGTAACAGAATGTAAACAACCCGCCATATGTAACTTGTAAATCAGAAGTAAAAAGAACGAGTTCCCAGCAGGCCATTGTGAACGGTTGGTTGTTGAGTCCTTTTTATTTTTGTTCCCCTTGTTTGATTTAATTTTAAATTTGTCATTCTTTTCCCTTCTCTTCCTGCCCCCCTAAGATCAACCACAAGCCGAACTCTCAAAGCCTGGCCTCCTAAGTGGTGCCTGAAATAGTCACAGCGTATTAATTTTGCAGGGGCTGAAGCACAGGGTTTAAATAAGGTCTGACAATGGTTCCTCCTGAAATCACGCCAGCAGCGTTAGTTGGTTGGGACAAGGCCGAATTCTCTTCTGAAATTATTCAGTCACCTGTGCTAGTGGATATATGAACCCAGAAGTTTATTTCTTGCTTATTTAGATTGCAAGAAGTGTTACTGTTAGTAAAGAGAGATCACTTTTTAAAGACACTCTGGGGTCTTTTTGCAGCTTGAAAAGGGGCTGCAGTCTCTAATAGCTACAAAGCCATTCTATTTAGACTTTAGAAGACCTCCTTTCCCCAAAAATCCCTTTTCTAACTGAGGAAAAAAAAGAAGGCACAGAATTTTTAAAAGCAGGTACAAGTCAGGTAGAGTAATCCATGGAGCTACTGGTCTTTGTTGTGCAAAGTGGACTCCAGGGGACTGAAGAGGCCCCATTTGATTCCCTCCATCAAGATATCCACCTGCTTCTTCTCCATTTACAGCCACATCCACTATGTGCAGCCTGGACATGAGCTTGGCGCGGAGCCCCAGGAGGCGGGTGGCTTTGGCTGTGAAAGGTGGATCTATCAAAAATACATATTTTGTCCTACAATGCTTTTTTTTTTTTTTCTCCAAAGAAAATTTCCTGAAACACTTAAAAACCCCTAAATAAACAAACAAATAGTTATGTTGCACAATATCGGATATACCTGCTTTTTCTAGCACCCATATCTTGATCTCAGAACAGAGTTGCGTTCACGAGATGGGCTCTGATCTCTGAGCATAATGCAAATTAATAAGAATGGAACAAGAGCAGTGTTTTGACTTTTTAATGTCTACAAAGAGCAAACTCAATTTATAAACACAGTCTCCTGAAGACAATGGCTAAAAGAGATAATTTCTTTTTACTTCTCCTCTGTGTTAAAACGAACAAAGCCCTCTTGTTGTTTGTTGTTGTTGTGAAACTGGGGGAACGAAGAGGTGAACGCAACCTCTGGAACATTTAGGGACTTCACCTCATATCCATTTCAAAGACACCTCCCTGGTGCTGAGCTTGCAAGTAGAGTTTAGCCAGGGAACATGGTTTATTTGCATGATTTCATCTCTCCCCCTTAAACATGGGCAATTGTAGTAATTTGTTAAAATACTATTTAGCACTGATTCTTTCCGGTATCGGCTGTTGCTTTGTCAATCAGATGGTTACAGCTCTGGAAATCCCCCCACCCACTGCTGCGTGTTTAGGATCACTACCTGCTCAAGGCAATTCTTAAACTACAAGCAGGTTTGTAAAGACCCTCTCAGAGCCTTGTCTGCCCTTATCATGACAACTCCAATACATAGTGATCCTGACAAGACCGAGCATGAGATTAAAGGTGGGCTGGGAAGAAGGATGGTGAGGGGCTTGTCAGGATCATCTCTGTTAGAGCTAGAAAGGTCATTTACCTTTTGGGCTGCTGGAGGTAGCACACTGTGACAGGCTGCAGACAGAATCCGAGAGCAAGCTTATGCTGCTCTCCCCTGCAAACTAGCTGTTTGAATAGCAGAGACAAGAGAAACTGGGCATCTCCCTCACTCATCATAAAGATGGAGCCACCAGGGATGGCTTCAGACTCTATGGAAGCAGCATTGCTCTTATCCAGTGCTGTGGGACTGAGCAAGCTTGGAAGGCAGAAGTTTATTAAGGGCAGAAGGTTTTTTTTGAGGTGTAGATGAGGTTCTCAGGGACATGGGCTAGTGCCAACGTTGGGTTAATGGTTGGACTTGATGATCTTGAGGGTTTCTTCCAACCAAAATGATTCTATTATCCTATGATTCTGCCCTCATCACTCAGGTCCTTGGTGTTGCTCTGTGCTGAGCAGTGTGTGGAACCATGGGGAGTAAGAGAGGGGGCAGTGGGGATAAACCAGTGCTGCTGCCTGCAAAGACCAGTATGAGCATCTTCAGGACAAGACATCTTCAGCTCTATGAAGCTGGTGAGGGGTCTGGAGAACAAATCTTATGATGAGGTGCTGAGGGACCTGAGGTTGTTCAGCCTGGAAAAAAAGGAGGCTGAGGGGAGACCTTCTGATCCCTGAACTGCCTGAAAGGAGCTTGGAGCCAGGGGGGTCGGGCTCTGCTCCCCAGGAACAAGCGCCAGGAGCAGAGGAAACGGCCTCAAGTTGCGCCAGGGGAGGTTGAGGTTGGATGTGGGAACAATTTCTTCCCCAAAGGGCTGTGGGGCATTGGAACAGGCTGCCCAGGGCAGTGCTGGAGTCACCAGCCCTGGAGGGCTGGACAGACGGACATGAGGTTCTCAGGACGTGGGGCAGTGATGGGGGTGGGTTATGGTTGGACTCCATGATCGTGAAAGGTCTTTTCCCACCAAAATTATTCTATGACTCCCCAGGAGTGCTCCAATAATTGCTGAGGAGTGCCCAGTTAATACAACAGCAGTTGTGACACCAGACCTGCACTAATGTTAGTGAAGATAAATCCTACCCAAGGAGAGAGCAAAAAAATCCACTATTACTGGTCTGGTCCTCGTTGCTGAGATGTGTTTTGCAAGTCTGGTTGGAAGCATCTTCTGTCACTGATGTTTCTGCTTTGTTGGTGTCCATTCTGTCCCTGGTGTCAGTGTGGGGACAGTGTCCTGTTCGCCCAGCACCGGGCAGGTGTGTGCGCAGCTGGTGCTCAGGAGCTTTCACCCAAGTGAATGTGATCTGGAAAGGTTTGTGTTGGAAAAGTGACAAAACAGAGGAGGAAAGTAGCGGTGCACACCAAACATCACAAAAACATCACAAACGTGAACTACATGGAGTTTTTTGGGAAGTCATTTAAGGTCTGTAATTTAAAACAAACAAAACCCCAAAAATGAACAAAAAAACCCCAACCAAACTACTACCCAATACATTTTTAGGTTGAAAACATCATGATAACTATTTCTTTTTGAACTAAACTGTTTCTCTTAAGAAATGTAGTGGTTGGGTTGGGTTTGTTTGTTTGTTTGGTTTGGTTTTAATTTTTTTGGGGGGAGACTAAAGCAATACAATCACAGCAATTTTCTGAAATTATTTCAACTTGAAGAACTATTTAAAAAAAAAACTTGAATTGGCTGGTTTTAGCCAAAAGTTGAGCTGAAATGTATGACCTAACCCTAACAAGAAGCATTGTGGAAGTTCAGACCTAATTCCAAAAGCTTGGCCAATAAGGTAATATAACCAATAGGGAGAAGACTCCGCGTAAGAAATGTGGAAATGTGTTTCCTTCTTGGGTGTTATTCATGCAAATGCTGCATAATCCATTACTCAAACGAGCATTTTTCAGCCCACTGGGGTCTGTCTGTGGTCCAGCACTATCTCTTACAATTATCTAGAGGAAAATATAAAGTTCCTGGTAAAGCTTTATTCAGATGGTGCAATCCTGGCAGAGAGGTCAAGTATGGACAGGACAGTTATACGAGGTGATACTGATGACTTGGTAGAAAAATTCTTCTCTCAGTCATGTTAATGCAGCCAAGGGCAAGTTTACACTTCTAAAGAGCTGACGGAAGGAGACGGTGCCTTGGAAGGCAACGGCTCTGGGAAGGCTTGGGACTAACAGCAGATAACAAACGGCATGTATAGAAATTATTGTAAACAGCAGGAAGTCTGTTGTCTGCTATGCCTGTGGTGGCTGGACAACTGGTGAGGACACAGAGCCTGGCAAAGCATGTCTGAGGTGAACTGGGGGATGAGCTTTTGAACTGGAAGGACAGTTAAGTCCTGGGACAGATGGTGGGGTGGGGAATCTCCATCCTGAAGAACTGCAATATCTTGCAGGAACAAATTGTCCTGCAAGCAGTCAGCTGAGCTTTCCTGGATCCTTGGAGCTGGCTGGCTTTGTTTTCTGAGAAGGATGAACTTTTTGGCTCGGAAGTCTTTTCTTGTCCCTGTAGAAATAAGGGGTGTATGTGAGTGTTCTTGTCTGAAATCTGGTGTAGCCAGCTGAAGGTTTTATGTAAAAATTCACTGAAGTGGTTGGGAGTACCATAGAACTCCTGCTCTTACTGGAAAATTCAGAGTTTTGCAATTATTTTTTTTTAATAACTTTTTAATTGGGATGCCTGGAATATCCGGGTGTTCTTTTCTTGCCTTCTCTTCCCTTATGAAGCTCAGAAACCTTTTTAGCTATGTCTATACCAGTAAATCAGATGTGCCTGTGAGTGTTCTCTGGCCCTGAAGGCAGGTGACACAGGGCAGCCGATGTCATTATTTGGATCTTTTGTCCTCCGACATAAAGTTGCTGCATCCCAGCTGGCAGCTGGGAACAGTCCCTGGCTCAGGTTTGCTCCTGTTCAGGTATCGTTTGCAAGACCATCATTTGGCCTGGCCCAAAACTGTCCCATAGACCTCTGTAGGAATGTAAACATATAGATAGTGGTGTTCCTGCGCCTGCAAATAATTCCTGGCACTATTTAATTTACTAGTGCAGATGTAGCCTTTTGTACATTAGCAGGACCTGATACTCTCTGGCGGGACACGACTCCTGTGATAAATAGCAATGGAAGTGAAGCAAAGTCAAAGGACGCAGAGAGCTGGTCATTGTGCCGTGGTGAGCATTAGGACTTGTCTTCTGTCTCCTGATGGATTTATTCAGGCTCTGGAGTTACAAGAGGTGGGGAAAAAGCAACCACTGTCTAGTCTTGGTGTTGACACAGATGTATTTCTTAGTTATGAACTGGCAGAGGCAACTTCAGTGTGCATCTCTTCTTGAGGAAAAATTACCGCTTTTGTGGGTATTTTTTTTGCTTCTTGGGCCAGGCCCTTGGCTGGTCTGAATCAGAAGAGCATTGCCAATGCCAGGAAATTATAGTAGTTTCTACCAGTTGGGATTCTGGCCAAGGATGTGCAGTCGCTCCCAGTTTTCCTGTGCTGTGGAGTGGCGGTAAGGAGAAGCTTTGGGGATGTATTTCAACTGCTATGGGTGTTACAAAATTAAAAAATTCAGAGCCTCCAGACTCTGAATTCACATAGAGACAGTTGAAAAAAAGTGGTCATGCAGTTTAGGTAAGACATATACTGAGAAAGGTCATGTTCAAAGGACATAGTTCTGGTGGTTAACCTGGGACTTGCAGGTTCTTTCCACCAGCTCTAGCTGGGTTCAAGCCTGGCAGATCTTACCCAGCAGGAGCTCTGAACACAACCTTGCCCATTTCTCAGTGAGGACTTGCCTAGGACTATGTCATGGGCTGCTGCCAGCTGTGACATCTACTTGTCCTCTCTGTCTCAGCAGAGCAGCCAACAACTTGGGGCACATCATCTCCTCTTCTGTAAGGCAGCCCCCATGCACCAGGGGTGGGAGTCTCTGAAGAAAAATAGGACTTTTACAGGAAATAGGGTTTTTTACACGTGCACCTTTTCAGTTCATCAGGGTTTTGTTCCTCTCCAAAGGGTGATCCCAGAGTCTTCACTGTTATTAGGGAAGCACTTGGGTCTACAGGACATGTAAGAACTTGTATTGAAAGTGATGTGATTTATGCACATTTGTTTAGAGTGCTGGTACCTGGTTCTATATGACCAAACTCAGCAAGAAGTGCAGGAATAGGCTCAGGCCCTTGAAGCATCTGAATGTTACAGGAACGAGTTCAAGAGAAAACCCTAAAATAGATGACTAGATAATTTCTGACATTTAATAACCTACTAGAAGATCTGAGAGCTTAAGGGCTCTTCATCTAGGAACTCATTAAATGCCAGACCCATTAGCTGTCATTATTGCTCTTACTATTTTGGATATGTAGAAATGTTCAGAAAAACAAAGACCTTTCTGAAGTGCTGTTGAAACTGGAGGGATAACTGCACGTCGCTATGCACTGAGGGTGATCAAGGTCTCACTCGCCTCACGACCAACAGGTTTGTTCTGAGAAGCTTCAGTGGGATCTATTAATATTCTAACCGGATACCGATCTGAGGTGAACATCTGATCCTAAGGCACAAAAGAAAACGTGGCAGGACTTTTCTTTACAATATTCTTCCAGTTTAGACCTCTAATTCTGAGATGCAGTTGTGGACCATGAAGCTTCCAGTCTATTTTCAACAAGATTTCACATATTTTCAAGAAAAAGATACACAGCTCTTAATTTCTCCCACAGATGAGACATGCAGACCAAATACATTCATGAGATATTTTCCTTTGTCTCAGATAGTTAAGATTAAGGAAAGAACGCTGGTATTTGGAATTGTAACAATTAAGCTCTAACTTTCCTGTTCTGTATGTAATTTTCATACCATTTTGAATACTCAGATTTCAGACATGCAGTACCACGACATGAACAACACTCACAATTACTTTTTCCTGCATAAGGGCATGGGTGTTAGGTGTTATAGTGTCTGCAGGGTCTTGTTTGCCTGTAGTAACACAACAGTTCCAAAAGGACTCTGAATCTCTTCTGCTGTCACTGACACATGGGTGTAACTGTGCTTGACTTAAAGGTGTTACACTAGTGCAAATCCAAATTGACTTGGGAGTTAGATAGAGTTGCTTTGCTTTCATACCAAGACAGGAGACCCCAAGGCCATCAGCAGATTTTGTGGTCTAGGGCTATTTACTGCTGGCTAAGTGGCTAATGGGGGTGAAAGCTGGGACCCTGTTTCAATTACTTTTATGATGGAGAAGAAGTGCTGCTTGCCAGTGGCAGGAGATCCTTTCCAGACCTACATTCCCAAAGCAGGAGAATTTTCCTGTTCTCTGTGGAGCTATGCCAGGATGGAAATGGTGAGTTCAAGCTCTGGGACCTTTGCTTTATAACTACGATACCCTTTCCTCAAGAGTGCCATTGTCCAGGGCAAGTTTTGGAGAGAGAACATCCAGTGATGGAGAAGGGCTGTAACCGTAGCTTTTTGTACCACTCACCCCACCTGATGGTCTGTGCTGCTCAGCGATGAGTGGTCATGAATGTTTTGGTGGATCTCTGAGGGTCCAAGGAGTGAAATGAGAAATAACGGTGACATTTTGCCTTGTAGCTCAGTGTGGCCATGTTGGGCCTTTGTGTAATAATATACACCCTTTCATTTGTGGAAAAGAAAGGATTTGTTCAAGGTCATATTGCAGAGCTGAGAACAGACCTTAGCCTCTGGGCTCCCACCTCAAGGTGTTGGCTATCAGGCCTGGCCACTGACAATGGCTTATGAGGTGATTCCCCATTTCTCCTTCATGGAGCTGGTCTGACTCATCTGCACCGAGCAGACATAAATTCCTTGGTCCTGTTCCCACAGGAACAACTGTTGCCTTTGGCTTTGCTTCAAAAAAGGCTGTTAGGTGCTAAAGTCCCATAGCAATCAGCAGGAATTTAAGGCCAAAATGTGCTTTTGGAGCTGGCACTCTGTCTCTGCTCCGAGAATCTGCTTTGTTTCTGCTGGAGATAATGTGGCTGGTGGGAGGCTCTGAAGGTTCAGAGATGCTGGGTTTTTTGGTTAAAAGATAAGAGTACCTGTCTGTTGTATCTACCAGCTGGTTGACCAGGCAGCCAGACTCAATCAAATAGCTGTGGCTTTTTCTACTCAGTGTAATGCTGGGTCATTTCAATGAGCTTCATTTTATTTTTTCCCATGTAGCTTCTCAGATGTGAAAATAATTTTACTAGTTATAAGGGAGGAATATGGCTATGGAAACTGTCTCTGTTTAATCAACAGATCTTCACTTCTTCTTCACTTCAGCTCTTATTCTGACAGAGTGATGGATGAACCAGACAAGGTCCACGCAGTTTCATAGGATCATAGAATCATAAAATGTCCTGAATTTTTCAACTCAGGGACCCACATGGATCATTGAGTCCAACTGCTGTCCCTGCACAGGACACCCCACAGGTCACCACGTGTGTCTGAGGACGGTGTCCAGTCCCTTCTTGAACACTGTCAGGTTGGGCCGTGACACCTCCCTGGGGAGCCTGTTCAGTGTCCAGCACCTCTGGTGAAGAACCTTTTCCCCATGTCCCACTGCCCCTCCCTGGCACATCTCCTGCCATTCCCTGGGCTCTGTCCCTGTCACAGAGCAGAGCTCAGCCTGCCCCTCCTGCTCCTGCTGAGGAACCTGCAGCCCATGAGCTCTGCGCTCAGTCTGCTCTGCTCCAGCTGAGCAAACCCAGGGACTGCAGCCGCTGCTCACACGGCTTCATCTCCAAACCCTTCACCGGCTTCACAGCCTCCTCTGGACACTCCAGTAGCTTTATCTCCTTTTCTCCTGTGTCCCCAGCCCTGCACACAGTGAATGCTCCAGGTGAGGTGGGATCAGCGCAGAGCAGAGTGGGACAGTCCCCTCCCTGCCCAGGTGGTGATGATGTGCTTGGAATCACAGAATGCTTTGGCTTGAATCACAGAACGATTTGGGTTCAATCACAGACTGGTTCAGGTTGGAAGGGACCTTTAAAGGTCATCTAGTCCATCCCTGACACACCCCAGGGTGCTGGATGCACCAGGACACAGGTCCCTCTTGGTGCCAGGGACACTGTTGGCTCATGTTCAACCTGTCACTGACCAGACCCCCAGATCCCTCTGAACAGAGCTGCTCTGCAGCCTCCCATCCCCAGTCTGTAGGTGCAATGAGGGTTGACATAAAACTAACGATGCTGCGTTGGCCGGGAATCGAACCCGGGTCAACTGCTTGGAAGGCAGCTATGCTCACCACTATACCACCAACGCTGTGCTATACGTTGCCCAGATGTTGTTCTGTGCTATACGTTGCCCAGATGTTGTTCTTACCACAGAGAGGTCTGGCGTCAACACACAGCATGACACAGTAGACGTGAAGCCTCCACGATCCACCTTACCTTTCTCAAGGCTTCATTTCATGCCAGCAGGAAGCAAACAGCGCGTTTTGGGAGGTAACTCAAGGGCGGGTACATCCCTGATAAAACAGCATCTTGACACCAATGTGCCTTTTCAGATAAGGTACATCAGGCTTTACATTTTTGTTCCAAGGCGACATTCTTGTATAGCAAACTTGCCACAGATTAAGTGAGGAGAAAGCACTAATAATTCATCCTGCCCCACTCTAAAAAAGAAGGATTTATTTTTCTTCAGCCAGCAATGCAAAAAACAAGAGTTTGAAGGTGACTTTCTCGTGCAGGACAAGCGGTGGTTCAGGGAATACAGGCAATAAAAAGGAAAAGGTGAAGTGACTGTAACAGTGGGAAGCAGCAGCAGCTGCCGTGCCCCGAGCAGAGGTCTGGAAACCTGCCTATCTCTGACAAATATATGCATAGTTATTTATTCCTCCCCAGAATCGGGACCTCCCCCAGGAGCTGCTGCAGATAAGTTTTGCAGGAATGCTCCTTGGTAACTTTGCCCTGCCACCAAGCAGCAATAGCCAGTGCTGCCAAGTTCACCCCCTGTAACGCTTGGCTCAGGTTTCTTCTGGGCCTCTTGTGGCTCCTTGTTATAATTAATTTCTTCTTCTTTTTTTTCCCCCTCTGTTTTAAATTCAAAGTGTCTGAAATATGCGAGAACTGTGTTGCTGGAGAGCTGATTTTACAGCACATTGTGAGGTGTGTCGTGAGGGTGTATGGAAGGGTTGGATGACTCTGGAGGATGGAGAGCGCCAAACCTGAGACTCATTTATACAGTGCACAAGGAGCAAAACAGCTTTACAACTGGGTTTCACCTCTGAGAATGCTGGTTCATCCCACAGAGAGACAGGAACAAGCCAACATACGTGGTAAGGATGACCAGAGGACCATGACCTAGGTGCAAACTGTTTTTTCAAGCCATTGATGGTTTGGACGTTCCTAGTGGGTCTCTAGAGCTGGCAGGGACCTCAAGGGACTGTCTCGAGACTGTGGCCTGAGCTGTGCCCAGCTGGCAGAGCTGGACATCCCTACCAGCCCAGCCACAGCAACACGTGTGGACTGCAAACATGCGTGAGAAGCAGAATAACTCTACCAAGCACCTCCTTCCTCCTTCTCTGGGTGGCTTCTCCAAACCTGCCTTCAGTGTCACAGCGTGGGTCAGGTACCCCCCGAGGGACTTCTGGGAAGAAGAGCTGTTCCCAAAAAGTCCCCGAGGGATAACTCTCGGTTTCTGCTATCTGTCAGTGTTGCCTGTGCCGGAGCGGGGTGAGGAGCAGGCAGGGCTGTTGATGTTTTGGCAATTGTCTCTCTTTTCTCTGGGCACGGCCCTTGCCTCTTATATCTCTTATCTCATGTGTATTTTATTTCCCCACATGGAGTACAGCTGGGGCAGGAGGTTTATAAGCAGGAAGGCATTTCCCCTCCCTGAGCATGGCTCGGGAAAGGGGGAGGGAGAGGGGAGGTGATTTTGTGGCTGACAGACCAAGGGAATCCAACGTGCCAAGCTACATCTGTGGTTCCTGAGAAATCAATTAGCGAGGGAGGGGAGGGGTGGTTGGCAAACCACACGGTTGAAAGGAAAACATCACAAAAACGAGACGGAGGGATGTTTTGAAGAAGCGGTGCTGCTGGAAGATGTGAGCCAGTGGCTTTGTTTGGTAGAGAGTGTGTGTGAGAGAGAGACACGCTCACCAAAAGGTTAATCAAGACCTGGTAGGAAAGACTGTCCTAGGATCTGGGAAGCAGGCTGCTAGTAAAAGAGATCGAGAGACCGCATTCATCCTGTGCTGAGCAGTATAACCCAGTGTCTGTGCTGTGAAACGAGATTGGGGAAGATGCACATTTGGCGTCATCAAAGCATTTTGTAAACTTGATTAGAGTTAGTTGGAGTATTTGGGCTTCTTTTTCAGACTTTAGTTCACCCCCCCTCAAGTCTGCTCTGTTCTTGTATTTTGGAAACAAATGTGTCCAGAGGTACATCAACATCCATGCTTCTGATTGTAGAATCATAGAATAGTTTGGGTTGAAGGGACATCCAAAGCTCACCTAGTCCAACCCCTGCCATGAGCAGGAATATCTTTACCCAGATCAGGTTGCTCTCCCCCTTTCTCTCTTTCATGCCACTGTAATGATGCCAAGGGGACAAGAGTCCGCACCACCTTCAGGAGGAAGCTCTGGGATGTATGGAACCTGTCTGTGGTTGTGGTGGTGCACAAAGTGCCTGCAGCTCTGCTGAGGAAGGGGATTTGAGATCAGGCCTCAGGCTCCTGGGCTGGGGAATGTCTTGTCATGTGTTTGGTTCCCTTGTGCTCTGCGAGGAGGTTTGAACACCCATCTCAAGCTTGATAACTGGGAATCCTGACCCTCAGGGTTGAGCACTGTAAAGCTTGGGTGACTTTCATGAAAAAACTTGTCTGTTATCCATGCAGAGATGGTAGCCATGTGTACCCAAATGTCCCCAACCTTTTCTCTTTATTGTTATACTCAAAGCAAACATCCCTCCAAACTCCTTCCTGGTGCAACTACCCAACTCACAGGGTTTGTCTGATCTTCTTGTTTTCACCATCGTTTGCCCCTCTTATTAAATTCCTCTAGAACCTTTTCTAGGGTTTTTCAGACTACTGCTTGTATGATTCTTGGGAGATGATCCTACTGAGGAGAAGCAAGTTAACGTGTAGTGGGACAGAAGAAGGGGGAAAACGTGTGCACGTGTCCAAGAGAAGGGAAGAACTTGGGAACGAGAGCTGTCGATGTTGTGATAGTGTCCCTGTGTGAGACCGAGTTTGTCTGTGGGTGTGAGAAAGGAATAATTGGAAGTCAGCATGCGTGGGCGTGAGGTGTGTGTGAGAGTGTGCATGCATTTCCATCCCCACACTTTGAAAACCTTTTTGGAGCGCTGCAGTGTTCAAACAGGCCTCAGTTCCTGAAATAATCAACCCGTCTCGAAAAGTCACAAAGTTTCTGGACACCTGGAGGAGATGGGTTTCCTAGCCATGCCTTGAAATGCATTTTAAGCAATGAGGTGTGTTGGGGGTCAAGACAGGTGCGGAGGGGTGGCTAGAGGAGCTCAACACCAATTCCTTGCTCCAAAAGCCTCCCCTTTGGCAGCTTCTGAGAGATGGAGATAAGCAACATCTACATCTCCTCCACTACTGCCCACTATGCTCCCTGAAGGCCATGGAAGAGGTGCAATCAGAGACCCATAGGATCAGGGCTGGGCTGTAGGTGACTTCACAAACTCCCACAGAAGAGTTAAGTTGTCCAAATTTTTATATTTCTGTGATAGGCTTTATTTTTTTTCCCTTCCAGAGTCAACACTGTGTTCCTAAAGCCAACACAAGTACTTCATGCTCTTGGGAGCTGTGTCCCTGGACTAAAATGCATGGGCAGCACGTACAGCATGTAAAACCTTTATACCCAAAACCATGTGTGCTGGCATCACTGCAAGGAGATCAGGCTTCTCCTCCTGCATCAGCAGTTCTTTGCCTCACTAGCCCCAACATGGGTTCACAACAGAGGAGACGTGGGCTTGGGTCTCTTTTCCATCGGGAAAGGTCCAAGCCACATCTCCCACCACACTCTCCTACCATCCTGGGGCGATGTGGGGAGGAGGTGGCAGGTGTCTCTACGCTCCCTCTTCTCCCCCATTTGGGGAAAGCTGTTCCACCTCACAGCGGGGAAACACCAGATTCAGTGGGTCAGCAAGAAAGAACAAGCCAGGCTGTCTGTGTTAGCGCTTGGGGAAATTCACCTGGGAGTGGGGCGGCCGGAGATCCAGCTCCTGCTCCAAGGACTGTTTATGTGTTTGAAAATTAAACAACCCATGGTGCTGGCAACTGGAATTCAGGTCTCCCCACTCCCAGGGGAGTGCCCCGATCCCAGGGCTGCGGAGTCATGCTCACTCTTGCCCTCTGGAGCTTCAGGTTTTGATTTTTATTTTTAGTTTTTCTGGTTTTGTTTTCTTTTCCTGATGAGTAGTTTCTCCAGAAAGGGGGTGCGCGAGCCCCTCTCTGGCTCTGCTGTTGGGTAGGGGCACTGCCCACGGCAGGCAGGATTTGGACCATTGCTGCCTCCCACATCAGCAGGCTGAGGTTTCCCAGACCTGGGAAAGCTCGCTAACCTTTCAGTTGTTAATTGGGATGGGAGTGCATGAATTTTGCCTCCTACTCCTGCGTATTATGGGCTGGTGCTGCATGGCATGTGACGTGGTAGGTGTGCGATGGAAACACCTACAGGACAGGCTTTGGTGGTGACACAATGGAGGGACGATGTGTTGGCCAGGTATGGCCTGCAAGGACTGGGACACTCCTGAGCACGTCCTGATGCTGTGCTTTTGGGCTGGGGACCTCTGCTGTAAAAACTGAGGTTTTTCATGGACTGTGGTTGCCCCCAGGGTGACATGGCAGGTGAGCAAAGGTGTGAGAATGAAATCTTGGATGTCAGTGGCTAAAACACACCAGATTTGGCTGTACAGACCCTTGTGGGAGAGTGTTCTTGCTGTTGATTTATCCTGGACAAAGCTCTTGCCTCCTCCAATGGCAGCAAACCTTCGATGAGGCCCCTTGGAAAGCAGCATGGTCTGAAGCCTGGCAGCAAAAGCCACAGTGGAGCCATAAACAGCAAAGCTTTGATATTGCTGGCATTAGGGATGAAGAGCAAGGGGCAAGGCTCCTGCACAGCTGCCGTTGAGCTTGGTGCTCCCATGTTCCCCAGATTTCCCTCTGAATTTTTAATGGTCTTTACAGCAGACCCTTAAATCCCACAAGAGCCGTCTCCTGACCCTGCGAGACGCTGAGCTCCCCACAGAGGGTCCCCAGCTCCAGTTACGACGTCGGTCTCTCAAGTTCTAGTTCAGTCTCAAGCGCTGGAGTCTGTGCCTGTGGGCAAATCACTTCCACCTCTCTAAGATCTGGCTGTAAAACAAGGCTAATAACACCAAATTACCTACCTGTGAGAATTAATGAGATCATACTTGCTCAGCCCTTTGAAGGCACAAAGCATTACAGAAGCACTGGGGCATTATTACAGAGTGTGTTTTTAATATATGTCTAGTTTCACTTACAAATTGGAGTTTTGCTCCCTTTTGACTAAACGGCACTAATTAGACATGTAGGGTAGGAAATAAATGTTTCCAGTGTTACTCAGGCTGGAAACCAGTTAATTTCAGGGTTCTTTGGTTTAATTGCGTCTGAAAAGACATTGAGAAAATGTATAATGAGCTGAGAACGCTTTAACTTTGTTTTTATTGTTCCCTAAACTCTTGCTTCTGCTAAGTCACAAGATGCCAGTAAAATAGTGGAGAACTGGACTTGAAGCAGGTTTTTTCTTTCTTTTAATTTTTTTTTTTTGGTGTGTCAAGGTAAAATAATTCCTACTTATTCAGTTTAATGTAGCGCTCCTCCTCCATAAATCTCTGAGCACTTCACAAAAGCGGGTACAGCGTTACCCTCATTTTACAAAGTGGGAAACATAAAGCAGAAGGAGTTTGTGGGATTTGCCCAGGGTCAAGTAAATCAGGTCTTGTCTACGTGAGAAACATGTGCCAATTCAGTAAAACAGGTGGAAAACACACTGTGGACACTTACCTCATTTTCAGAGTGGCTTTTCTTGTTTTCACTTTAGCCAATTCATGTCAATTTAAGCTTACTTTGGCTTAGTGGGTTTAAAGCAAAGGCTTCCCATAGCCTGTTGGACGGGGTTGACTAAGTTGGAATTAGCTCACGCCCTAACTTGGGCTGGTGTCTGTACACAAGCTCTGTATGGTTGGGCTCAATGATCTTTAAAGGTCTTTTCCAACCTAAACGATTCTGAGATTCTCAGTGGCAGAGAGGAGAGCCCAGCACATCCCACATCTCCCACTTCTACGAAAGTCCTCTTCCTTTATAGGGTTAGGTTAGGTGACCCTGGCATAGGAGAAGCTGCACTGGGATGTTTCCTGAGCACATTTGGATCAGGGAGCATCGTCAGTAAATGCAAAGAGCCAATGAAGTACTGTAAGTTATTATTGATCTGGCAGATAGCAGAAGGACCAATAAAAGTAACAAAATTAATAATAATTAAATAGGAAACAATGCTGAAAACTTGAAAAATAATTGTTCCTCCATTATTGTTTCTCTGCCAAGTGTAGAAGTGACCATGTGTTTATTATTCTGTTTTTGAGTAAAAAAAATATCCTTTACAAATCTGGAAATAAATGTAAAGACAGGAAAAACTAGGATTTTTCTCCTCCAATTTCACTTCATCTGAAGAGGTTTCATGAGGAATAGTGGTGTCTCATTTTGTAATGTGTGTTGTGACCTGAGCTTTCTGTACCCTGACAGCACTACAAAAAGCATTATTTTCCCAAAATTTCTGGCTCATGATCATGGCTTGTAGATTTTTGAGACAGTATTGTCTCATGTTTTGCTGTGAATCTCCTGTTAAAAACTTAATTGCACAAAATTAGCCGTGCTAATATCTGCTGTGTTTGTACAGAACTTAACACAGCAACATCTGGCTCAGTGACTGGGGATTGTAGACATTGTGTTACCTGGATTCTGTAAATTCATTTTGAGACAAACAGAAAGAATGCAGTGGGGCTGAACTGAATTAATTATGATTTTGGGAGTCTTGTTCATGCTGGTAGCCACTTGGAAGGACAGGGTCAGGCAATTCTGGAGAACCTGTGATGGTGCATGAGTGGGACTGACACGTCCATGCTTGAGAAATGGATGCACCTTTGTATTCAGTATCAAAAAAGAGGCATTTCCAGAGAACAGGAGTCAAGTCTTAGCCCTTCAATGACTGCACACAGGGCAATGGATTCCTATGAAACACCTTCAAATCCAAATGCCCTAAGTTAGGTGAACCATGGTAGGGAGGTGTTGGGTGTATTTTGTTTGGTTTTGTTTTAAACAAGGCACTGCATAAAAACAAGGGAGCGCATTGCAAAATCACAAGGAAGTCAGACCAAGAAAATCTGTCCATCCTAATCACTGAAAACCATCTCTGGGTCAGGATGTGGTGGTGTGGTTTTCAGTGGCTTTCTGTTTTCCTGTAACCCTAGAAACAGCCATGACTAAAGAGACTGTGGAAAGAAATGTCTTTGCTTTCCCACCCCTTCATCCCTGGGGAATATAATTAGGAAACCCCAAGTTCCACAGTCAGGTGGGCTCTTTGGGAAATGTGCCTGAATAATGTCAGCTTTAGGAGAGTTGTGGTTTGGTTCCTGGAGGCACTGGGGGACAAACTGTGCCCTAGAAGGGTGGTGGACATTATGTCTGAAACTGGCCATAGGAAGGGAACATCAGAGAGCTATGGCCATTCTCTCCAGAAACATTTAGAAACACATTGAATCTGATTATTGGACCAATTTGCAGCTGACTGGGAACTGCTCAGAGAAGACAATTGGGCTGGCTGTGGCAAGAATAAAGAAGGGAAGATTTTAGGCTAATTCCATCCAGTTGGGGACCCAGGAGATCTGGGGTATGTGCCCAGCTCTCCATTGACTTGCTGTATGACCAGAGCATGTGGAGTGAGATCGTAGAATCATAGAATGGTTTGGGTTGGAAGGGACCTTAAAGACATCCAGTTCCAACCCCACTGCCATGAGCAGGGACACCTTCCACCAGAACAGGTTGCTCCAAACCTTGTCCAACCTGGCCTTGATCACTTCCAGGGATGGGGCATCCACAGCTTCTCTGGGCAAGAGGCTCCAGTGCCTCAGCACCCTCATGGTAAATAAATTCTTCCTAATATCTAATTTAAATCTACCCTCTTTCAGTTTGAAACCGTTGTCCCTCATCCTGTCACTACACTTACTGATAAAGAGGCCCTCTCCATCTTTCCTGTAGGCCACCTTTAAGTATTGGAAGGCTGCTATAAGCTCTCCCCAGAGCTTTCTCTTCTCTAGGCTGAACAACTTCAACTTTGTCAGCTTCTCAGAAGGATCAGTTGTCTCAGAAGGATAAATCATCCTTCTCATGTTATCTGATATGAATCACAAGCAGCACTTCCATAGATTCCTCCTGCTATGCATGTTTACTCAACATGTAGTTCTATAGAGATTTGACCGTTACTGAGGAAGTTTTCAGTGAACTTCTTCTGTTTGTTGAAAATGCAAATCTTCACAAATCTTCATGTAATCTATAAAGCTATATTTTTCATTCTAACTTTTGGAAAGGAAGTAACAGATTCTTGGTGATGTATTTTGAAATTGCACTAAACCTTTTGGTAGTAGTCTGCAGATACAAATGCATGTCGTCAGAGATTTCATTTAATTCTTTAGGATGACTTTTAGCTAAGCATGCATTATCCTCGATGGAATGGAGCTTAATCTTTCTCAATCTGTCAGACAGCATTAGGAAGAGTTTTTCCACAGCTAAGGAAACCAAACAGTGAATGAGACACTGTGAGATACCTCCTGCTTTTTGCTTCCTGCATTACACAGGTGTGCAGATCATTCTGGGAGGGGAAGAGCAAATGGAATTTGCTGAAAATGAGAGGAATTGGTTCAGATGACATGTCAGAAAATAGTATCTGAAGCTCACAGTGAAGCATGGTAGGTGCTGCCCTGTTCTGTGTGAAAAGGAGGAAGGCCATGGGAACAAAGGGCAGGGAATGACCTGTGTGAAATGGGAGCATGTTCCATGTTGTCTAGGGCTGGTGTGGGATAGAGGTTCCTCAGGAGCCTTCAGTTTCTTGTGAAGTCTCCTCCATCATGTCTTAAATAGGAAGTGAGGAAGAATTGCAGGTGTCTTCAGATCATCTGTTTTTCTGTTCTTCCCTCTTCTTGTCCTTTGGATGTCTCCCTTAGATCCGTTCCTTTGTGGCGGGGGAATCCTAGCCTTGCTCAGCTGGGACAGGCAGAACTGGCGAGTCCTGATCTCTGACAATAGTTTCTGGAGGGACAGGAGACACTGTCTTCGGGGACTGCTACCCTCAGCTGTCCCTTGCTTCATGGATAGCTGATGCGCTTATAAGCCTCTGTATTTTATGGCATGATGTTCAGTCTTAGTTCAAATCTATACTAGTTTCTATCTTTGAAAATTATGCAGAGATTCAGTGATAGAATAAGAGGAAAAAGCCTCAAGTTACTCCAGGGGAGGTTTAAGCTGGATATTAGGAATAATTTCTTCACTGAAAGGGTGGTCAAGCACTGGAGCAGGCTGCCCAAGGAAGGGGTCGAGTCACCATCCCTGGAGGTATTTAAAAGATGCGTAGATGTGGCACTTAGGGACATGGTTTAGTGGTGGACTTGGCAGTGTTAGGTTAATGGTTGGACTCTGTAATCTTAAAAGTCTTTTCCAACATAAGATTCTATGATTCTATTTCAAAAGCCTCTCAACTTGTCCGTGCGGGGGGAGTATGGCCATCAGGTGGGAATGGTAACTTTGTCAGGCTTTTCCAGTAAATCTGACTTGCTTTTATTCATAAAGCAATGCTGTTTGTGATGCATTTCATGCTTTGGATTGTTTCACAAATGTGTTTGCATTTTAAGGCTCACAGAGTAAATTCTGTTGCGAGATTATAATAGAATCATATAATAGAATGGTTTGAGACCTTCAAAGCTCATCCAGTGCCCCCCCTGCCATGACAGGGACATCTTCAGCAGCTCAGGTTGCTCAGAGCCCCGTCCAGCCTGGCCTGGGATGTCTCCAGGGATGGTTCATCCACCACCTCTCTGGGCAGCCTGTCCGGTTCATGGTGGTACCATGGACAGCGGTGGGATGCTTTTTCTTGCAATAATGCGTTTTTATTATTATTGTTGTTATTGTTTTTATTGTCATTATTATTATTATTTTTAGCTGGCTGGCTCTTGTGAAGTCTTTGAAATAGCACCTGGTTTTAGAAGGGTAGGGTGGGGTAACTATGCACTTGTTTGCACATGAGGTGACCTCTGCCTGTCTTAGGCAAAAAAGCAGTCTTTCCTCCAAAAGCAGAGAACTTGGCTATTTGAAATCTTTATTCTGAATTTCATATGGAGCAGTGTCCTTGTGTCGCTGCCAATAGCTGTAACATGAGGTTGTAGCATGGAGAGTATTGGTCTCTTGTCTTAAGTAGCTAGTGACAGGACGAGAGGAAACGGTCTCAAGTTGCACCAGGGGAGGTTTAGATTGGATATTAGGAAAAATTTCTTCATGGCAGGGGCTGTCAGACATTGGAACTGGTTGTCCGGGGAAACAGTTGAGCCACCGTCCCTGGAGGAGCTTAAAAGATGTGTAGATGAGCTTCTTAGGGACATTATTTAGTGCCATTGTTAGGATAACTGTTGGGCTCAATGATGTTGAGGGTCTCTTCCAAGCAAAATGATTCTATGAGGAGGAAAAATCTATAATAACAGGTATTTCTGAGAAAGTGGACTTCCTAGTTTCTGAGGATGGGGATCCAGCAGTAGTTCTAGCTCTAAAGGGCCTATTGTAGCTCTAAAGGGTCAAGGGCAGGGCATGGAGCTTGTTCTGGTAGTAGAGGGAGGTTACCTACCATGGCATCACCTCTGCTCAGCAGGGGGAAGGAGTGCTGAGACATGGTTGGAAAAATCTTTCAGGTTGCATGTTAAACACTTATAATTTCACGTACAGAAAAAGAACCACCTTTGAGCCTAGGGGAGGAGCAGTGTACAGCAAAGTGGCTGTAGATGCTAATCAGGCTTAGTGGAGAACACAAAAGAGCTTAAACTGCAAAAGAAAGCTAATTGCAAAACCTCAGGTGAGAAACCCACCTCCAAGCATTATTCTGCTACACCTCTGATCGGGACATTGGTGCTGAGTGCAGAGAATTGAGGACATCAAAGCAGCAGCTATGCATAACCAAAGAGTGCTAATAATTGCTGAGGAACTAGTTTGGCGATCTCATAAGCATAAGAAGTAGAAAAGGGTTGCCAGGTCCTCATGTGATGCATGTAGGCAATGAGGCTGTGGAAATCACCTTGATTTCTTCTGTACTTGGTGAATATTATGCTGTACATTCATGGCTATTTGTACTTTTTTACACCAGATGGACACTTGGCCATCAGCTGATTGCTCCTGTCTGAGCACTTCCTGGTGTATTTAGGTTTAAAGGGTAATTTGTCTCACACTTCAGCAAACAGAAATAAATGCCTGTGGAGTCTAATGCTTTACCTTGAACAAATTATACTCCTCATCACTCCAGCCTTGTCTGCAACAGCAGTCAGTGTGCAGCACTGCTTTTGAGGAGGAGGAAGGCTACCCATGGTGCATGGACAAGATGATTTGGGGACAGTTGCCTTGGATGCCATCAGCACAGCTGTTCAAGCACTGAAAGGATGTCATTAAACATTTGATCTGTATTTCGGAAGTACCTGGAGGTTCCATCAAAGACCATGGCCACGTTGCTGTTGGCGCTGTACACACACTCCTTGGCCTGAGGTGTTTGTAATCCATAGAGAGATGGAGCAGACAAAGGCTGGATTATGGACTCCTTTTCACAGGTGGGAAGTGACTCAGGCTTTACAGTATTCAGCCATTTCAGACTGAAGGATGGAGGAGTCTGTATATGTTCATGAAGAATGGGTTGGATATCACGATATGCTGTAATCTAGAGGCAGAACCCTTTGGATTAAGGCAACCAGAGCTGTTCAGTTTTCCCAAGCCCTACACTGGTGCTGGGGAAAGACGGTCCAGGCAGAGGTTTTCTTATGTTTGGCACCTGGATGGTATGAGCATGTATGTATGAGGGAGGACGTTGTGATTCCGGCAAGGTTGAGTTCTTGGGTTCTTTCACCACTCTGAAGTTGAGGGGATTGGCAGGGGTTTGCCCTGGAAGACTGGCTATGCTGGACAGTCCCACCCATAAGAAAAACAAGCATGGAAGACTGAAGTGTTATGATCTTGAGTCTCCCATGGTTGCAGTCTGTACCATGTAAAAATCTCCCATCATCTCCTTGCTGATGAGTTTTCTAACTTATACCAACCCATTGGATGGTCTTCTGTAGTATCAGAGCTTTCTTTGGGTACCACCTGCTTCTCTCTGGGTGCTGTTCTGTTTTAGGCAATGTTGTATCTACCACCAAGGCTTTCATGGGACATTGGGGACAGGCTTCCTACATGCCCCGACAAGCACCACGAAAACTGTTTCTCAGTGCAAGTTTCCCACAGCCAAAGAAATTCCTGACAGGGGCCACACCTGCCTCTGAACTTGTTTAACACCAGCCTACTAAATGGGTGAAGCTGATAGGGACTGGAACCCACTGGAAAACACGCAGCCCAGCCCAATCTGAACATCTTTACCTGGGGCAAAACTTTCCTCTGCAGAGAAGGTGACAGATGTCAACTCCAGTCCTCTGTTTCTCTTGACGTGCTCATTTCCACCATCAGGAAGATGAGACCCACAATAGGTATAAAATGGAGAATCCCAGTACTGGTGGTGGTTGATCTGCATGAAGGCAAATCAAATAACTCCTCATTAGAGACTTAAGATGGGCTTGCAGGGGAATCCGGAGTCTGAAACCCCCCTGTGAAATTCTTTTGTGGGTTGCGATGCTCATGTGTTCCTGGCAACAAATATACACTTTTTGTTTTTCACTTGAAACAAGTTTTTCCAGGTGTGAAATGTCCCAAATGAGAAGAAAAAACGGACACCTCAGCTGCTTAAAGGCTCATGGGAACACCTTTGAGAGACTTGAGTGTTATTTACCCTGAGCCTTAAAGCAAAGCCTGGTCTGCCCCTTGCTTTTGAACCAAGACCCTGAAATCTAGGGCAGTGGAAAAATGAGTTAAGTATTTTTGGCAAAATACTTTTTAGGCAAAATACGGTTTTATCCTGAATACCACCTTGGTTCAAAAATGCTTGTCGCTATGGGTTGAAGATGTGAAACGGCTTAGTCTGGAAAATAAAATAAATTGAACATTTCTTGTTGCCTTTACGAAATACACTTTTTCCTGTTTAATTTTGCAATGACATTTTTAGTTTAAACACTCTTTTGATATGTTGTAAAAGATAAATTACACAAAATGGAACAAAAAAGAATTGCTCCAATTTGAGTGTTGTCACTTCTATGAAATTACTTTGGTTTACTAATTTTTTTTAACCTTAAAAATCAAAGAGGTGGGGATTTTTTTTAATATTCTTTCGGCACAGAGTTGAAGAATCGGTTTCTCAAGCTACAGGTTGGGGCCCAGACCTGTACTGGTCTGCATGACTGAGTTTTACTATATGTGACTAGTTTTATGAGATCCTTTTGTAGCAAATCCGACATCCCCACGGTACTTTGAAGGGGTTAAAATGCAGAAAAACAGATTACAAACTCAGTGGCCTGTCTTTTTTTGGTATACTCTGGTTATTCACCTAAATAGGAGATGGAAAACCTTTTTGTTTTCCTCTGCCGTGTTTCTTGGTACTTTTCCCTCCTTTTACCTGTTTCAGCCCCCACACTGTACATCGTGATGTCAGCATTGTTGGCTGCTGCTTCCTTACTTGTCTGGGATGTAGAAGTTCCCAGTTTAGCCCAGACTTGCAGTCTATTTTAGTCTAGTGTCTGACAGCAAACAAGCCTACAAACCCTGCAGCCAGCAGAGGCAGGACCGCTGAATGGAGAGGTCCGCTGGAGCTGTTAGACACTGGTCCCTCTGCAAACTCCCCATCAGGAATCCTTATGCTGTTGATTGCCAAGAACTGGACAAATGGATGAAGGGAGTGCTGGTTCCGTGCTTGTCCTTACGATGTTCTCCTTGTGTACACTTTTTCTTGGATCATGCTCCATCACATCGATGAAGCCACGGAGTGAGGGTAGATGGACTAATCATGGACCATCGTGGTCCATCGGCCTGAAAGTGCAGTGGTTAGCTTAATTCTTAAGTGTGGGAGTTAACCTTGGTTGCATGAAACTCACCTTAGCCAGCTGCTGAATTAGTTATCTTTGCATCTACCTGGAGTCTAATCTACTGTGGTTTTGGAGTGACATCTGCACCATCTTTCCGTAGTTTCAAAGAAGGTTGTGTTCTAGCACTAACCATTCAAAAGAGGATCTGGAGTTCGCCTGGCTGTTGGGGAATGTGAAACATGGCAGGGAATGGGACAGTGGCTCACGCTTAGGCTGAATTGGACCACAACACAGCCATGTACATGGGATACTTTCCAACAGATACTCAAGATGGGCAATTATCCCACTGGTTAAGTTGAAGGTGCAGGTTCCTTGACTCACTTCATACTTTGTCAGGAGCTTCCCTGCGTAGTTTCTGAACTAGTGGTAGGATTTTCCATCTTGTTTTCCCTTCATGAGGTGGAGGATGACTTTGGTGGTGCTACATCTGAGGCACAGGCCCTTTGGCTTAGTTAGATTCTCTTCTCGCCTACTTATTGATGTGCAACTGAAACTATCCCTCAGTTTGGCTGAGGGCCACGTGAAATCATGTGGTTGCAGCTGGTAGGAAGCTTCTGAGTAGAGTCCCATGGGAACAAAAGGGAACACCTACTGTGGGGTCCAGTGAAGTGCAAGGCACACAGATTATTCATGATGTAGGGTTTTTCATAAGAGCATCTTGAATTTTGTAGGATGATGAGTTTTAGCTGAAGAGTAAACACAAACAGAACAGGGTAATGAGTCTCAGAGCTGTAGCCCATGAACCTGCATGTGTGTGCATGTTTCCATGTCACGTTTGAAGCTTGACTAGATCCATTTGCTGTGCAGAATTACAGAAGCAGGTGAGTTATCTGAGTAAGGTGGGAACCTTTCCTTTTCCCTTCTTGCAGCTGAATCATGAGTGTGTTGTTGGCAAAACTCCCCTGCAGGTTAATGGCTTAGCAAGCCCTGTGCTTTGCCTGGCTGTCATAACTAACTAATACTAAGCACTCCTTTGAGAAAGAGGATGGAACTGGTGAGGGGTATTTTCCCTGCAGTTGTGTCTCTAGAAGTCTTGAGTTAGTGCTAGGAGGATTTGATACTCACATGGGCTTATATTTCCACTCCATGTGGAGTAAATGCTGTCTCACGTCATGCTGGCTCTGTGCAAAACTTGAGGCAAGTTCACCAGAGTCTTCTCCACTGTGATTTTTTTTCTAGGTCCTGTCCATGGAAGTGCAGGTAATCTGCCCATCTGGATTATTATTCCATGAAAACACCAGAACAGGACTTACAGGGTTTTACCTCCGTATGCACAGTCCACTATTCTCTTGTGATGGAGACTTTGATAGGTCTTGTAGGATGGGTAAGAAAGGACTTGTTGAGCTATGTCGTTGTTCATGAAACATCATACGCTAGTTCTGAAGGGTCCCTGTACCACACAGCAAAAGGTCTGCTTTGTTTAAAAAACAAACAAACACACAAAAAAAACCCAGAACACCCCAAAATCAAACCAACATTTGAATCAGATGTAATGATTTTTTTGGTCAAATGTTCATTGCTTTTCTGTGAGCCTTTTGAATTTAAATTTAAGTGGGTCTGACTCACTCGTGTCTCAAACATTTGTGTATGAAACTGGGCTAGGCTGCAAGAGAGGTCATGTAGTTTACCTTCTCTCCTCCAGACTTTCAGTGGAGAAGAACCAAGAATCAACAACTTGTTCCTGGAACTGGGAGACAGGAACTAATTTGAGGTTAAAAAGTGAATGGGAATCCCTGCTGGTGCTGGTACAAAGATGGTGGAGATGGAGCAGGGAAGAGAGTGACAAGCTGGAGAGAGAAACGGCTGGTGTTTCTCAGACCAGGATTTGCAGAAGTGCCTCCATATGACCAACATCTGGCTTTGGTGCTCCTGTCCCCTGCTCCGTTAGTATCTCTGATTAGTCTGTGAGCAGCATGAGGGAGAGATGGATTTTGCTGGACAAAACCAAGTGCTGATTAGCTGCTCAGATGGTGAGCACCGTTCCTCAAAGGGAGGAAATGAGGTAGGAATTGGGGGTCGAAATCCATGCTGCCCTAACTCTGGTGTGCACTGCAAAGCACAGCTCTGTGAGTAGGGTCTTCACAGCTGAACTGGGACTACCAGGGCTTTGGGAATGGCTGAGAAGGCAGAGAAAGCCACTCTGTAACACAGAACAGGCTCTGGAAAATGCTAGGTTGGTTCTGCACTATGGCTTCAGGACTTCTTAGTTTGTGTTCTGCACTGTGTGTCTGCTGGCTCTTCATGTGCAAGACTAGTGGAGTTCAGCTCTGCTCACACCAGGCTTTGTCCAAACTGGGATGGAGCAATGCTTATAAACATCTTCAGGGTGAATGTCATGAGAATGGACCAGACTCTGTTCGGTGGTGTCCAAAAATAGGATGAGAGGCAATGAGCACAGACTGAAACACAGGAGGTTCCATCTCAATATGAGGAGAAACTTCTTTACTGTGAGGAGCCAGAGCCCTGGCCCAGGCTGCTCGGAGAGGTTGTGGAACCTCCTTCTCTGAGACATTCAAAACCTTCTTGGACCATGACCTTGTATGATCTATTTTGGGTGAACCTCCTTTAGCAGTGGATTTGGACTGGGTGATCTCCAGAGGTCCCTTCAACCCCAGCCATTCTGTGATTCTGTGATTGCATCCTACTTGGAGGTCAGGTACCTGCCTGCAAGTGACATCCTTATCTTTCAAGGTCCTCTTGCCCATCAGACCCAACTCTACTGCTGGAGGATGCAGCATTAGGGGCAGTGGGGCTTCTAGGTCACCTCCTCCAGCTGCAGGAGAAGCCTGGTCAGGCAGAAATGCAGTTTGGGACAGTTTTATGATCTTGGAGGCTAGACACCCCAAGTAATTAGAGACCACAGAGTAACTGAAAAGGCTCATAGGAACTGGAGGTGACAGTGGCAGCTCAATCTGGGTACTGCTGAGCCTCTGGGAGCTGGGCCTTGCTGCGTGTGTGATGTTTTAGCATAACCTGGGCAACGTGTATGAACGTGCCTTTGACCTTGGGCCTGCAGACCTCATTGCCTCGAGGAAATGCTGAGTCCATGAACTCGTCAGCTTTTAGGACGGTGGAGTGAGGACGAGACCCACCCTCAGATGCATTAGATAGAAAGAATTAGGAGACATGAGATAAAAATCTGATGCAACAGCTGACCTCAGAGGAAACAAGGAAAGTGAAGAGGTTCAAGGTGATGACATTCCTAGGCAGGTTTTTTTTTCCCCTCATTATTTTCTTTATTTGTTGGCTTCTGGCAAGCCTTTCCTACAACATACACTATTGTTGGCCACAGCATAAATGATGATGTTACCAAAGCGCTGAAGTTTTCTCTCTGTGATACATGAAAGAAGTCTCATGTGCTGAGTTATGCAACAGAAGTGTGTGTTCGGCATGTGCTGTACAACGTATGTGTATTGGACTCGTGTTTGCATGTTCTATAGGAGTCCACCCAAAAGAGGCAGCTAGGGAAGCTGTCCCCCAGTGCAGCTCCACGCAGGACAGGAGTTTGCTGTGGGACATCCTTCCTCAGCTTCAGGGCTGCAGGTAGTCAGAGCATCACCACGTAGGCAAAAGAGCTGCACAGGACAGCTGGGATGAAAAATATGAGGGGTCCAGGCTAAATGGTCAACCTGATCCTTCTGATATTGCAACTGGAGCTTGTCCGCAGGCTTCAGGCTTCTCTCAGCAGAAGCAAAGACATTCCTTTGTTTTTGTGCGGGTTGAAGCCTCCACCCCCTTCACCTTGCAAATACCAAGATCTTTAGAAGATCTTTCAAAGAAGCCCCAGAACAGTCGTTAGTAGAGTCACTTTTGTACTTTGGAGCTAGTGATCATGATAGTTCTTTTGCTTAAGCTCATCTCACTATTCAGCTGATTGACTTCAGAGGTGGCTTCAGCCTTCACTTTGGAGCACTGAATAACAATTTTTTAAGAAAATAATCCAGGCCTGAATGCATTTGTGGCTCAGCAGAGAGCAGTTCACTGTGCCAAGAACGTTCTCCTCATTGCTATGATTCTTTTTTCCTTCCTGCATTTGTATTAAAAAATACAGGACACAGGTAGGTTTTATGGGTGTCTTTGGCAAAGGAAAAGAATTAAGACATCTGGGTGGCTACGCCCTGCCATAAATCTATTATGCATTGGTAGAGAAAGACCAAACAACATCAGATTTGCAAGTCATAGTAAATGATATAGGTGTAACCAGCCTCCTGTAAGCAAGTGCAAGCAAATGTTGAGGTTTACTAAGGGTCATATAGGAGACAGCGGGCCAAAGTTCCTCGCTTGTGCAAAATGCCACTCTGTCAGGACACTCTGCAGTTTTCATGCCTGGGAAGAATATGTCTCCTTGCCATAAATCTCCTCCTTTCCCTCAAAAGCATCTTTAAAACATTTGTTTTTCTTATTGATGAAGCACAGCTGGAGACATCTAGGTTATACAACTCTGTTGTGCCACCACAGTAGTACCCATGTAAGGAGAAAATGAACATGGTAGAGGTGGACTTGGTATTCCAGCAGTGCAGAGAAAGTAAAGAGGAGAGGAAAGCCATATCCCCACCCAGAGTAAACCAGCAGCTCTGCTGATTTTTAGCAGCAGAGAAAATGGACCAAACGGATCCCAATTTCATTTGTTGCTAGAGGAGAAGGGTACAGGGTGTCACCTTGGGCTCTCTGCATACTAGCGCTTATGATATGGGGGGCACGACCTCCTGGAGATGATGGTGCCAGCAAGTCTGCCTGCAGAGAGCAAGGCGATGCGCCAGGGCTTGCTGCATTATTTTGCTCCACATTGCGCTGCTGCACTGGTCACAGATGTTATTGTAATATTGACCTGAATCCTGACCCTCTGCTCCACAGCATGAACCTGGGTGCTCTTTGGGGCTGGGGGCAACTGTGGCAGTGAAGGAGTGTGAGGAGCAGGGGTGTAGGGACAGAGGGGATGGACAGTGGTGGAAGACCCATCGCTGAGGCTGGACATAGCCAAGGTGCTGATGGGGATGTCAGGGAAGAAGGGAATCATAGAATCACAGAACAGTTTGGGTTGAAGGGACCTTCCCAGCTCCCAGTGCCACCCCTGCCATGAGCAGGGACATCTTCACCAGCTCAGGTTGCTCAGAACCCCGTCCAGCCTGGCCTGGGATGTCTCCAGGGATGGTTCATCCACCACCTCTCTGGCCAACCTGGGCCAGGCTCTCACCACCCTCAGGGCCAACAATTTCTTCCTCATGTCCAGCCTGAATCTCCCTCCCTTAGTTTAAAACCATCACCGCTTGTCCTATCACAAGGGAAGGGGAGATACAGCCCCCTCCTTGGGAAATTTGCCCCTGCCACTTGCACCAAGGCAGATAGGAAAGGTGAATCCAAGCTGTCAGTCCCTGAATCCACCTTTCTGTATTCTTTATTTTTGCTTTTTTGTTGTCATTTTGCCAAGTCAGGCCTAGTTTCATTGAGAAGCAGCAGCAGGAGGGTGGGCAGGCAAAGAACCAGTTGCAGGTGGCATTTGCGATAAACAAAGCAATTAAACTTTTACTTTTTCCTTCCATAAACGGGAACAGCAGTTGAGAATAGGCAGGAATGTGGCTCCCTATTCCTGTTCCTTAATGAGCTCGGGGGTGGAGGTTTGACAGACTGGCTGGCAGTCATGACACCGTAATGACAGTGCTTTGCACTTAACACCTTTTACCTGGGGGATCTCAAAGCACTGTATAAACATCCACTCAGCTCCTGGCACTGCCCAGCTGTATTGTTCTTTTGATCTAGCAGAGGAGAGGGCGGGGGAACTGGGAGCAGAGAGATTAAAAAACAGAGATAAAAAACAATAATAAAATAATGCTGTGCCTGTGGTTGTGCTACAAGCATGGCAGTGGAGGGGAGAGCAAGCTGGTAATCCTCAGTCATAAACTCATAGAATGGTTTGGGTTGAAGGGACCTTCAGAGCTCCCCCAGTGCCCCCCCTGCCATGACAGGGACATCTTCACCAGCTCAGGTTGCTCAGAGCCCCGTCCAGCCTGGCCTGGGATTGTCTCCAGGGATGGTTCATCCACCACCTCTCTGAGCAGAAGTGATGGCTTGTTGTAGCCATGGTGATGTCTGGGTGCTGTCAGAGGTCTTGTGGGGCCACTGTAACTTGAATGGGGTGAACTCAAAGTTTCATTATGGATTTCAGGTTTGGTTGTGGCTCCTCTAAGGCCACCAAGACAGATTTCTCACTGAGTATGTCTGCACGTATAGACGCTTGCACCTTGACCCCAGGGGATCCAAACTAGAAGTGTGCAAGGCTGGCTGGGCCCATTGACCTCCCAGACTGAAGAGTTGTCCTCAGAGTTACCTGGTGGAAGGAAATTGGCCTCTTCCATGCTACCAATGATGTGCAGATATGTAGAGGTACTAACAGCTGGAGTCTCATCATCTTTGCTGGGAACCAATACTCTCACATAGTTCTTGACTAGGGTACTGTAGGTAGCTCAGGCTAGGAGAGCAACCAGGAGTGCTGGACGCTACTTTGCACACACATCAAGGCAGAGTTTGAAGACCACATGGAAACTGAGAATTTTGACCTGAGAACTCATTGACAGCCATTCTCACAGTATTTCCACAAGCTATCCGAGGGGTTTTTTGAGCAGCGTTATGGCTGCTGTACTACTAGTATGTTCTACCTCTGTCTTTCAAGCTGGCAAGGGCTAAACCAGCCATGGTGGAAATCATTTTGCTGTTTTCAACTTTGCAGCAAGGACTCAGATCTACCAAGTGACTGGGTGAAGCCCTTTAGAAACTCAGTTACCAGCTTTCTTAGAGACCAAACCTGCTCTGCCTTGTTCTGCAGAAGAAGCAGTTAAAAAAACCCACTTCTGTGAGGTTTCAACACATTTCTTATCATTCTTGGGAAACTCATTAACCACCTTTTTAATGAAAGATGATATTGGTTGAATCTCTGACTAATTTTTTTGGTTGCTGTAGCTGGGTAATAAATAGTCTGTGTGCTTATCTCAGTGACAGATGGCTTCTGTGTTGTAATAGATTGTATCTCTATTCTATGCTAGAGCTCTCCTGTCCCTGGAGGCATTCTTTAGAAAAAGAAAAAAAGAAAAAATGAAAAGGAAAGGTGTTTATCTCAATGAGTTTGTAATCCCCGCCTTAAAAAAAACAAAAACCCAAAGTTAACCCAAATCTGAATAGTAATTTATGACTCCAGGTTCCTCCCACTTCGTGACAGAGCCAAGATTGTGAGACGAGGGATGATGGTATTGGGTGCTGCTCTGTGCATGAAAGTGGTTCTACGTTTCTTCTCTGGCTGCTGCAAGTCAGTAAGAGCTGTGTCTTCTGCTGTCTGGGGGTCTGCCACTGTGTTTGGTGCTTTAACACTTAAAGTTTGGTGCTGGTTTGTTTTTCTGAGAGGAGGTGCATTGGTTAAGTTGACCCTGAGCAGCTTTTGATCGGTGTGACCTTGACCTTTGCATCTGTGCTGCTGCCTATAGGAAGCCCATGACTGAAGTTAATGGTGTTCATAGAATCATAGAATAGTTTGGGTTGAAGGGACCTTCCCAGCTCCCCCAGTGCCCCCCCTGCCATGACAGGGACATCTTCACCAGCTCAGGTTGCTCAGAGCCCCGTCCAGCCTGGTCTGGGATGTCTCCAGGGATGGTTCATCCACCATCTCTCTGCCCAACCTGGGCCAGGCTCTCACCACCCTCAGAGAGATGGAATTCACAGCTATTTGTTATCTCCAACAAATTTGGAGAAGGAATTCGGCAACCAGAAAGGACTTACGTCTGAGATTCTGACTTTGGGTGATTTACATCAATAAAAGGGGTTTTGTGAGACGACAGGACCCTGACAAAACTTGTGCAAAACTTGAGCAAGTAGCATAAAGCCCAGGAGGTCCAGCAGCCTTAGGGGCATTTCTTCCCATAGAAAAGCACTCTGCAAGGAACATTATGGCTGATACGACTTCTGTGTTTGCTTTTATTTCCTTCAACACCTAAGAAAAAGTTTTAATGTAAGAGCACTGAAAGAAGTCAGAACTTTGAGGACCTCTTCTTTGGAAGATTTTAGGCTTAAATTTGAAGTGACCTTTGCAAGTGGCCATTTCAGGTCTGCATCACAGGATATCTTCGGGCTACCAAAGAAAACCATGGGTGAAAGCAGTGCTGAAGCAACCCAGGTGCTCCTGAACATCTCCCTCCCTCTCCCACTCCCACCACTAATGGGTCAGTCTGTTCTGGGACCTGCTTTAATTCCCTGCTCCACGCTTTGGGAGTCAGGCTGTTTTCATTGCAAGCAGTATGTGACTAGTACATGCTGATCCTTTACATTTTGGCCCTTCTCCAGTATGTATTAATTCTCCCACAGGTATCGCTCAGGAATGTGCTCAGACCTGGGTGGTTCTTTCACACTGTCCTCCACTTTTGGGAACAGCTGTAAACGAGGGAAATCTTCCTACCACCTTGTGATTCTGTCTCTTTTCTGGATTTTCTAAGATTTGTCCTATTAACAGGATCTCTGTATGCAATCTGTAATGTCCGCTCAGCTCAAGCTCAGGTGGCTTTGGCAAACGACTCTTGCATTTTTTGGGCCAGCATGCTTGCTTTAATCAGTTCCACAATCTATTCAATATAAGACTTAACACCAAATAAAACAGGCTACTCCCTTCTTGCCCTGGCACAGCAGAGCACAGTGGTTACTGGCTTTCCAGAGACCTGATTTTGATTTTGGAGCAGGAGTGGAGGCCATGGCTGATGTGCCAGCAGGAAGAAGGGTTGGGTGAAGAAAGCTTCTTGAGCTCCCAGCTTCTCGTGGTAGCCCAAGCCCATCTGCAGAGCCTGCTGACACTGTGCCCCCAGACCAGCTGCTCGTTTTGGTGATCTTGCTGGCAAACTGGGCTGTGATGGAGGGGAGGAGGTGGGCAAAGGAGGAGACTGGGAGAGGAAGAAGGTGGAGAGATGAGAGTCACTCTTAGATACTCAATCAGTTGTTTTTCCAGACCCACCTTACACCTGAAAAGAGGCAAGTTGTACCTGGAGGTCATTTGAGCCTTGCTTAAAGCGCTCCTCTGGCCTTCTTCAGGTTTGCTTCAACCCCACATTGCCTTTGTTATAACAGAATAGTTTTTCTTCTTTTGCTACCTTCAGGCTTCTTACCTTGATGTTTTTCTCCCTGGAGAGCTGTGCTGGAAACAGGGTTTTCATGCAATGTCTAGATGAGGAGTTGTTGCACAGGCTGTCACCAAAGCCAGGAATTATCCAGGCTTAAAAGGAAGAAGAGAGAGAAAGAGGAAGGAAGGAAGGAAATGGAAAGAAGGAAAGCGAGAGAGAGAGGATGGAAAGAAGGAAAGCAGGAAAGGAGAGTCTAATACAAGTAACAATGCTGCCTGGTTGTCATAGGAAAAGTCTGAAATTAACAGATGTGAAGGTTGAATCCTTCTGCAAATGGGAGCATCACCACTGCCTTCACTGGCAACTGTGATGCTTTATGGTAGTTTTGGAAATACCCTGTATTTTTGTAGTGCTATTTTTTCAGGGAAGGCTTCAACTTCTAAGTAATGACACTCAGGACACCTCTTACTGGAGGAGTGTTCGTCTCCTTGGAGCACTCAGTGCTGGCTGAGCTACAGAGACGCTTTCTCTTTTCAAGCCAGGACCAGGAATAATAGGTAGGAGTTTAATACTAAATTTGTTGGTGTATCTGATGTGCATTAAGAGTGCTTAAACTGGGAGTAAAACTTAGACTTACTCCAGCATAAGTAGAACAGAAGTTGGCCTTTTCATCCTTTCATGTCTGCCCAGTCCTCCACTGAGACGTATGAGAAAAAACAGAGGTGCTGTTTCACCTCCAGTGTCACTGCCATCTCTGGCAGAGGAAAAAAGGTTGAAAAGAAGCTCCTTCTGGAGAAATCATTGTAGTCATCTTTGTTTTTCCTCTCACTCCTTCCTCTCCCAGACGTGGAGGGTGGGATCCAAAAGTCTGCAAACAAGGAAAGATCTGTATCTTTTAAGGAAAAACAAAACCAAAACCAACTGGCAACTGTAAGGAGACTCTCCAAAAGTAGCCCGTCTTCTTGTTGCTTGTGTAGAGTAACTCCCTGCAACAGTGTGTTTTGGGGTCAATCACAAACTCTTCTGATACTGCATTGAAGAGTGAGACCAGCACCAGGGGAAATCTGTCTCATCTGATCAGGTCTTGTGCTATAGGCACATGGAAAATCCTCCAGACCAAGTTCAGTTTGCAGGAACGGTTTGGAAGGTGCAGGAAACATCCAGATGATGAAATAAGAAGTCCGTAAGTTCCTAGTCTGCATCATTACAGACTGCCCTGAAGCGCGAGGGTTTATGACTCTAATTCAGGAAAGTACTGAGCCTGTGCTTATTTTTAAACCTTTCCTTAATTCCTATTCACACATCTGGAAGAGCAAATTTGACACATTGAATAATTAACTGAGGACTTGCTGTGCAAAGTTGGCAAGAAGCCTCTGGGCTAAAAATAAGCCACTGAGAACTGGGAATAAATGGGTGAAAATCATAGTGTGTTCTCTGACAGTTCATAAAGAGGGAAGGAAAGAGAAGAGAATCTGACAAATGGTTCTACACTGAATAATTCAGCCAGCATTGTTTGCTCCATGCACAAGGGACTGGACTTGCAAGGGTCTGAAAAGTTTAACTTGCTACTGAACTGGGGATGGCTAAATTTAAAACATATAGTGTGTGGAAATATCTGTACAGGCTTTGGTAGGTAGGAGGTTTAGATGATTTAAGATGTCTCTCTAGCACTATATTGCATATTTATATCATAAAAATACATATTTATATCATTAAACTGCAGGAAGGATGGAAGTAATAGCCTATGATGGTGTGAATTTGCTCTGGTGAAGTCTGGTGAAGGATAAATTGACCTACTTTTGCTGAAATGTGGGATTTATGTCCTGATTGATGGCAAACTGTTCAGCTCCATTGGACGCCAGTGGATCCACTGCTGGCAGGAGCTGCCGTGGCCTCAGTAGGTCAGTGGGTTCTTTGACTAGGCAATGTCAACCAGCATCATACGCTTCTAAAGCCAGGCTTTTATTTTATCAATGGAGAATCCACCCTTTTTTATTATTATTATTTTTAGGTAGCTCTGGAAATACACCTTCCTGATAACGAGGAAACAATTTCCAATTTATTTTCAGACTCATGGCTGTCTAGGGAGCTATTAGCTGCAGGATGGAAGAAAGCAGCTGTTGAACTCTGCACATCAACGCTACACAACAGGTTAGGGCAGGAAGTGAAGAGGAATCCAATTGAAACCTTAGGGGGAATTTAGGGAGACAGAATATAATTAACTCAAATTAGATTTTGGCCAGGATACCAGGGCTCTGCTGTTGTGAAATGCACATCTGGGATCTTGGACAATCATGAGGCAGCTCATCAGCTGGTGTAAATGAGCCTGGCTCTATTATCCTCAGTGGGTGAAAATTGGTCTCCTTGGAAGGAGTACAATGGAGGGGGTTTGGCTTGGCCAACGCTAGAAAACCTGGCCCATGAGGTCAGGAAAGCAGCTTCCCACTGCTTATCTGTCTAGTTCCTCTCTGGCACCGGTCATTTAAAAATACTTATACAGATACATAAATATATGTAAGGTAAATAATGAATTTAGGGGGAAAAAAAGTATCACTGCAAATAACATGGAATACCAAAAAACCCAAGAGTCCGTGTTTCCATGGTATCTTTCCTGAGCAGGGACAATTCCTTCCTCCAAGTTTGGGCTGTGGCTGTTGTCACTTCTGTGTAAAGTGAGTCAGATGTAGTGGGGGCACACGGGACATCTTGCTGGGGGTTATTGTCCCATTGAGCTTTGATCTACCACACCAGGAAGACCTTCATTCCTATGGGAATGTCCTGAACTGTGGCACGTTCGCATATGCAGACAACCCCGAGATATAAAAACGTCATGGGCTCATGGGTCTGCTGGGTATCCACACCCTGTTGTCCCTTTGCCTTGGTGGGTTGTCCCTTGCTTGGGTGATGGTCTGGCATGGGCTAGGGTCTTGTTGAGATGAAGGGCATAAACAGCACCAAGCTGCCACCGAACTATAGAAACCAGGAGTGGGAGGGAAGTCCAGAGGTCACGCAGTCCACCTCCTTGCCCCGCGGCAGGATGAGCTTTACCTACGTCATTCCTGACAGATATTGTCTAAATTGTTCCTGAAAATCTCCAGTGGTGGCTATTTTACCCCCATCCTGGCAATCTATTCCGGTACTTCTCTTTCCTTATCTGTGTTTTCCCTAGTGTCTCACAGCAGTATCTCTTGCCGAAATTTAAATTCAGGACTCCTTGTCCTAACCACCAAGGGCATAGTTGATTAGATTATCCTCTTCCTCACACAAGCAGATTCTCATCTCTCACCTATCACCTTTCCTAGACAAACCATCCCTTTTTCCTTCACTCTTCCCATGCTGTCCACATCTGCTGGGCCAAAGTTCTTCCTTTCCACCCTAATCAGGATTTTTGTTTTCAGTTGGTCTTTATCCTTCTGGAAATCTCCCAGCACAGTTTGAGGTTCTACAAGGATGGACTTCAGGGGACAGGTTGCTTCACTTGAAGGCTGTGCTCCTGCATGCTCCTCTCCATGGTGTGTCGGCATGTCGTTGCCATGCGTGTGGGCAGACATCGCCGTCTCCTGTCCGGTTCACCCCTCTCCTGTCCAGAATCCGCCTCCCCACTTCCTCACCTCCTCGTCTCACACTGTCCATCCCTCCTGCCTGATGTCTTACGAGCATCCTCACTCCCTGTTTCCTTCAGACCTGCTGTTCCAGTTTGTCTTGAGGAGGGCTATCATTGAGCTTCTTTGAGGGGTGAGCCACAAGAGCAATTTTCGGAGGCTAAAGGAGCCCCATGAGGATGAGATAGATATCAGTGTAAATCATCCGGGGTGTGGGTGGGAGGAGGTCCAGGACTCCTGCCTTAATCTCTGCTTGTTGGCCCCAGTGAGTCAGATACTGCTTCTGCTTAGAGGCCAAATCAGACATGAATTTAAATCTTGGCTGGACTGGGGACTTACAAGGGTATCAAGAAACAGGTGAGCAGCAAGTTTAGGTACCGGGTATCTGTTGGAGATACCTAATGCTTGTGTGGATCAGGACCTCCAATGCCCTCTCCAGTAAAGCCTTGCCAAGAGGAGGTAAATAATCTGCAACCACCAGGGACTTGACTGCAAAACCCATTCCAGAAACATCACCATCCCAATACTGCTGTTGCCCATAGACAGAGCTGGAGGTGACAGTTTTACCTCCGGTACCAAAGTCCCTTTTACCCCACACAGAGTTGTCAGGGGATGTTAAGACCTGTGTGGCTGAGAAAAACCCAATCAAGAAGCACAGCTTCATCTAAACTGTTCAGTTTAATTGCATTGACTTCAGGTTATGTCCTGCACGACAGTCTCACGTTCTTTTTCTGCCCATTTTGCCCATGGATTGCTTCTCCCAAAGCAGCAACACTGGCCCTTCTCAGGTGATACTGAAGCAGACAGCAACTCTGGATGAGATGGAAAAACCAAGCATTTGGCCACTTCTGTAATCATTCAAAATCCTCACGGGGATTTTGTAAGACTAGGTGTGTTAGCCCTGGCTCGGTTCCAGCTTTGCTAATCATATTGCAGCCTGGAAAAAGAAGGAAAAAAAAGAAACCCCAAATCAAAACAACAAACCCCAAAACGCTCCTGCTGCAATTTTGGTTGCTTACACTATTCTTTCAAAGCTGTTGCACTGGGATGATTTTTAGGAGTGGACAAGGTGGATTATCCCAGTGTTAACGATGTAAACTGACGTGGGCAAATAGGGCAGCATTATACAACATTTTCTGGGCTCTCTGCTGCTGTGTTTGATATGAGGGTTGATAGCCTGGTGCTATGCTGAGATACTGGCTCTGCACGTGTGTGTGTACCTGCGTATATACACAATTGTTTGTAATATGCTTTATGATCAAAGGTAGTACATAAATGTGAGTTATTAATAATCATAATTATTGGATGTTGAAAATTGTTTCTGGGTATTTTGCCATTAAAAAATAAAAGAGGAGGGTTTAAGCACTTTCAACTTTTGCCCGGGAATATTATGTTCATTTATAAAACAATATTAATGAGTTGCCTAAAGGAGCCTGTAATTTGGGTTGTTGCTGTGGATATTATCTTGCCATTAAACAGTTCAAAAACTCAAAGGGAAGCGTTTTCAGAAGCAGAAGCGTAATAACAGTTTATAATACCTGACATTCATATTGCACTTTTCATTCCAATAGATCATAAATCATTTTGCAGGCTGTAAATAGAGGGGGGGGCCTGCTCACCTCCCATTGAAACGCGGTCATCTCTGGGGTGGAGCGGAGCAGCCCTGCTGCGCCAGCGGTGTTAGGCAACAGCTTGTTTGGGAGGTGAAGTCATACGATCACAGGCGTTAGGGCTGGGAAAAAACTCATTAAGTAATTTACTCCATCCCTCTCCCCCTACGTGCTTGTTCCTCTGTCCTGTACTTTGTCCAGACTAGTTTCAAACATCCCAGGGGAGGTAAGGAACATCTCCAAACGAAACTGCAGAAGCAAGCGGGAGTAGACAGAGGAGCTGAAGCCCAGCCAGGGCAGCACAGTAATGTTCCTCTTGCAAAAAAGAAAACCCGACAATAAAATGCCACGGCATCTCCGGCGCCGGGCGTGCAGATTTTTAAAAGCACAGCACTGCCGATCCGTGCACGCTTGGAAGGAGCAGCTCTGCCTCCATCAGCACCAGCGTTCACTTCTGCTGCAAGTCTCCCCTTCAGACGCCAACCAGACACTTCTCTCCCCATCATTTGTAGGTGTGGATGCAGTGCTGGCAAAGCGGGGTGCGACTGCAAATACTGGCGGCTGCAGAGAGAGAAAAGGAGGGTTTGAGGGTGCATATGCAGCTCAGTAATTGCAAAAAAAAAAAAAAATAGCAAACTTCCAAAAGGAGCGTGGAATTAGCATCGCTCTGACGGAGGTCATTTCAGGTCGGGAAAGAAAGATGAGCACTTGAGATCTGCGGTGAGAAGAAAAAGGCTCGCCGCACAGGAAGCGGCGGGTGCGCTGTTGTTTGAATCATTGAAACTGGCTGGAAAAGGAGATTTCAGAATAGAAAACCATCCCGTGTTGCTTTGTGTGGGAGGCGGACGAGCCGTCCTGACCTGCGTCTGGCACTACGCACCCGTTAAACCTGGGCTGTGCCATGCAAGGGACACGGGTTTTGGAAAGCGCTGGCTGGTGCTGGGGGAAGGAAAAGGGCTTTTATACCAACCTCTGTGCCTCTGCACACTTACCCTTTTAGGCCTCTGGGGTAACGTGCAGAGCCAAACGCACAGAGGTAACAAACTGAGGTGTTGCTGTTCACTCAGCCCCTCTCCTTTAGCCCAAAATTCACCTGAACAAAACCCCAGCCAAGCCCTTTGCTGGACAAATCCTCACATTCTCCCTAAGCCTTCCCTTGGCTAAACTCTCCCTGCCTTCCGCGGCTGTTTACTCACTTCTTACTCAAGGAAACACCAATTGATTTTTTGACCTGGGTAAGGCTGGACAGAGGGTGAGTAAATTCCTTAGGCTCCGTCTTTGTGATCTGAGCCCCAGGGCGACCCTTTGCCAATATGGGAATGAAACCCGGTGTCTGAGGAGGACGGGAGGGAATAAACCGGCAAGTGCCAGTTGTTTAGAAATTCTGCCTTGCCTGGCTGCTAGACACACCTACTTGTTCCAGGATCGACCTTCCTGCCTAAGGATATTTAACACACAATGGCTGGCACAACTGAACTTTAATTTTCCAGACAATTATGGTGAAGCGGCATTCACCACATTCCTTTCATGCTCCTTTGATGTTGGGTGATTTCACAGTACATAATGATAGGACACAGACCAGGCTAACATCCTCACCCTTTGGAACCAGCACCCACTACCACAGCCTCATTTATTTCTAGATATATAATGTATATAATATATATCTTTACATACGTCTTTTTTTATTTTTTTTTTCCCCCACCACAGCAGATGGAGTTGTTTTGAGCAGCATTACTCTGGGTTCTTAATTAAAGCACCCTTGTTAATTATATTAGGGGACACTCCTTAAGCAATTATAAGTTGGAGAGCAAGGATTCTCCCTAGTCTGACTATTGCTGCCATTATACAAAGTCTTGAGAGAGGGTAAGCAGGATTGTTTGGGTATTTGGGATGTTTTACAGTCTCTCTTGAAATTATGTATGTCATAGCTAATAAATTTTTTTAATATACTTTGTTGAGAGTCATTTTTTAGCGACAGATCAAAGCTAATCCTGTGCATTCTTTTTCCTGCAAGCAGCCAGACAGAAGATGTCCATTGATTTTCAGTCTGTCCATTGATTTTCAGTCTGTCCATCGCTCTGAGGTTGTGAGGCAAAGATTTGGAGATGGAGATGATGTGTTGTGCCCTCCTTACAGCCTCTTGAAGCAAACGAAGCTGGTGGCGAGCTCCACCTCTGGGAAACATTCTGCTGCAGCCAGAGGAACCCAGCTGGGGTCAAGGCAAGTTGCGTTATAAAACTGTCTGGGAGCTTTGTTATAAAAACTATCTTAGATTGGATTTCTAAACAGCCCGACGATTGCCATCTTTTACATCTACCTTTGCCTTACTCCTCTGAGGCAGGGAAGTGCAAGTCCCACTTCACAGGAACCTGAGTCATAGAGAAGCAAAGTGACTTACCCCAGGTCATGGCCGAACGGCTCCCAGGATGACGAAGACAGGATGGAGACATCCTGAGCCCCAACTGCAGCCTCACCTTGTCCACTCCCCTCCCCTCCATCTGACCCTTGTCTGACCCGCGGGTGCACAGTCGTTCTGCAAAACACATCTATTTGCCTGGAGCTCTTGGCCTCTGCAAGCCCAGAAACACCCCGTGCAGCCAGTTTTGCACACAGATCCCACCCAGGCCTTGCTGGTGTCCCAAAAATAAGCTGAAAGGAGCCTGTGTTGAAGAGCTCAGGCCACAGTTATGCTGCCTGACCCTGTCTGACATTCAGGGGTGGGATGCAGCCTTCAAAGAAAGTGGTGACGGGCTTGCTATCAATCACCCAGCTCTTTTGCAGTAGCTTGAGCTTTCACTCATCCTAGGCTCAGATCTCACTTGGAGAGGGTTTAAAGCCACTGTCTTGTCCTCCTACAAGAACACTGTTATCAGCTATTTTCATCTAAACGCTCCTTAGAATCATAGAAGAGTTTGGTTTAGAAGGGACCTTCAAAGCTCATTTAGTCCAACCCCCTCCCAGATCAGGTTGCTCAGAGCCCCGTTCAGCCTGGCCCTGGATTTTTCCTCCTTCTGCCTCAGCAACTGATACAGAACAGCGGAAAAAAATCTGGAAGATGAAAGGGAAGAAGTTCACAGCAGGACAGTGTGATCTCCCTATGAGGCGAACTGAGCGTGAACCCAGGTCTTCTGCTTTCTGGATGAGTGAGCCAACCACTAGCACTCAGGTGGAAGGTGTGATGAACCATCACTTCCACCTCCAAAAAGTGTTTGTAGGTGCTGGCACTCAGGAAAACATCTCAGTTTGGGGCTGAAAGGGTTGTTTAGTCTCATGTCTGATGTCCTGAGAAGTTAGATGGATCTTCTACACTCAAGCAGGTTCTCTCTTATAGCATGTGGGTATTTTGCTTGGAGCGCAGCCCCAAGGAAAGGGAATAGGAGCCATAACATGGGTTTTGCTTTCCACCCTCATGTTGAGGAAAGGAGCATTGCAGTATCTGAGTTGTGAGGGCTTTGTCTTCTGCTGGGATAAGCCTTTGCTCTGTGAGAGAAATGGGAACTCAATTATCCTCAGAACATCCCATGTTTAAATTAGAAATCATTTATTGTTTCTAGCTGATCAAACAATACAGCAAGAGAGGGTCTCACTCCTTTTCTGTAGAGGAAGAGAAGCCTTTAGTGTGAAGTGCTGGCGGTAGAACAGTATTATGTTAAATAAATAAAATATTAATAAATAAAACAATATTATGTACAACATACAGTTATAGACTTATCTAGGAGAAAAAAAGATGGCCTGGGGACAGAAAATGATGCCGGTTAGTTTAGAGAAGAGAAATGATACAGTTTTTAAGGACATAAAGGTTGGCTGCAAGGAGGAAGGATGTAAGTTGCTCTCTGTATCTATAGCGGGTGGAAGAAGAAATCACAGCAAGGAAGAGTGAGATTAGGAAAAGAGAAAAAGGGAATGACTGCAGTGGTGAGGATAACGAACAGCAAGAATGAGCCGCCTGAGGAGGGGGTTGCAGCTCTGGCCTGGGAGGGCTTTGAGCTCAGGTTCAACAAACACCTGATAGGAAATGTTTTGTTCTTCCTGCTTCGGGGCAGGGTGATGGCTCAGGAGTCTGGGTGAAAGCTATCATTTGATATTCTAAGGAGAACGTGTTAATGTGAGACATGGGAGGCTGGGTCTTGGTTTCTCAGTCTTGCTGAGGTGACACAGGACTTGGAATATTCAGCTGAGATGCTCCAAAGCCTCCAGGTACCCATCTCCTCTCCTTGTACCTGCTGCTGAGCAGATGGGGACTAGCAATCTTAATCAAAATATCCTCTTTGGTAACCCTAGGGAATACCTGGACCGTCTTGAAATGGAGGTTTCTCAATAAGGGAAGATCTTATTCCCTTTTTGGAGCTTCACTGTATTTTCCCCGTAACTTATTTTGATTATTAGTGAAATGGTGCAAGTTGTAGCAGTGTCTGGGCAAGGGTGTAAAGCACTCAGACACCCATGAAGTGATGGGGCTGCAGCATGGTAACAAGCTCTTATCAGGAACAACCTGGCAAAGGACAACAGAAAAGTCTCCCAGTTCAGCTGTTCTGATGGAGCTTCTGAAACCCAACCAGAGAGCTGAGGTTGGATTTGTAGAATCATTTTGGTTGGAAGACACCCTTAAGATCATTGAGTCCAACTCTAGCACTAAACCATGTCCCTAAGAACCTCCATTAAAATTTTCACCTAGAAGTGAGCAGCTAGCCCAGAGGTGGGACCAGCATTCCCTGCTTGTCTTGGTGATGTGGTGGTCACTGGGTGCTCGCAGTTGTGCCTGACCTCAGAGCCTCACTTATTACCTCTGGTTTTGACTCAGCAGCAGAGCAATTGCCTGAGCACAGAGCCTGGAGTGTGGTGACAGAGCAGGGGGCATTTGAGGACCTGCAGCTGCAGAGGTAGGAAGGCAGGGACTTGGCTGGAGAGGTGTCTCCATCTCATTTTTCATGCCGGGGCAATGAGCACAGCGCAGGGTGCATCACCACGGCTAATGCGAAATGAAAACCGATTGCCAGGTGGCTGGAAAATTCCCTGTTCGGGTTTCCAAGGAAAATCATAGGTTGGGTGGACAGGTTATTTTATTAAACCCTGACACGCACTCCTCTCCCCACCCCCATTACCCCAGGCACCTGCCTTCCTATCAGAGGTGTGTCTTTTCCCAGAGGAATATCAGGCTGGGGAAGAAAGGCTTTCTGCAGCACAGGCACAGCACAGCTCCTCTGTGACTCAAAGCTGGGAACTGCTCGAAGTGTCAATTGAGGTGCTCAAACAAATAAAGGGAGTGTGCTCGGGCCAACTTCCTGGGACCGCCTGTGGTCAAAGATCCCCTTGCATCTTTTTTTTGTTTGTTTTCTCCTTGTTTGCATGTTAAGTGGATGGCCTGGAGAAATTCCAGGCTCCGTAATTACCTTCTGCTTACTTGAAATTCCCTTCTGCAATTTCTCCAGGGGGAATTACTCCTGATTTGTGGTGCTGCAAAGAGGCAGAAATCACGGTCCACTTAAAAAGGATGGAGTGGTATTTCGAAGTCCAGCTGGGAAGCTCCTTCACAAAGATCATCAGGCTTTCAGGGCTCAGATCCATTATCTCAGGAGACAATGCTCCCTCTTGGTGGGTGAATCTGGCACTCAAGACTGGTGTTCAACTGCAGTCTCAGTCCTGTAGTTATTTGGTTGTGTATCTCCTATATACAAAAAGCAAGTGGTTTAATGAAGGTGTTAGGGATACTGGGGAACTATAGAACCAAGGGGTATATTTGTGATCCCGCAGGTCTTGTGTCCAGTTGGATTTCTTCTACCTGAGTTCCTTAACTAGCTTTTCTCTATTTTTTTTCTTCTTCTCAGACAAGGTATGTCTGTGTGTACCCTCATCTCCCCCTAAACTGGGGATCAGGCATGACTCGTCATGCATGAAGCTTATTAATGATCAAGGTTCATCTCTTCAGCCTCCACTGGGAGATCTTCTTTTCCCTTTCATCCTCTGTCTCTTGGCTCATTGAATGTTTGGAGCCACTGGACAGGCACTGGGATCCAGCAGTTCTGATTAAGAGTTCATCCAAGAGCTTCTGTGAGATGGATGTAGTTGAGGACATACCCAGTCTCCAAACCTCACTGCAAATATCAACCTGAGTGCACCGAGGTCCTTCTTCACCTCCTCTCAACCCTTCCGTGGCTGTAACTTCCATCAGCTTTAAGACCAAGACTCATCTTGCCTGGTGTGAGATATCTGATGGGGTTCAGCAGAATCCTCAGTGCAGGTGGCTGCATATAAGTGTTTATTAGTGTGCTATGAACCTAAATTCCCATTGCATTTGGTCATGATCTAGTCATTATGGTCAGTGGAGGGTATGAATCAGTTGACCACACAGATGTGACCACTGCAACATGGCTCACTTGCCTCCATCTGCTACTTCAGAACAGTCAGTCCTTTGTTTGCCAACCCCTCAGAAACCCCAGAGTGTCTGAAAAGTCACTAAGAGCACATGTGGACAGTTGAACTGAGCAGTGAATGTTTGGGTCCATAGCTGTTGCTCATGATTACATTGGGGCTGAATTTAGGATGAGAAAGCTGTAAGTGTGGGAGCTGGAGCACAGCTGGATTGATTTTCACCCTGGTGTTTTCACAGCCTTTGATGGATCTGCCCTCTGGTAGTTCAACTGATCTCTTTCTGAACCCATACGTTCTTTTGGGACAATGAGCTGTACTCATGCATTGTGACAAAAAGCAATTCCTTTTGTTTTAAAGCTGATAACAGAAGGACTGGTGGATGTGACAGGAGACGATGAGAACAGTCAGTTCCATTCCCCTTCTTCCCAGCCAGGATTTTCTTTCTAAGTGTTTCATCTACCTTCATCCCAAAGCTATTCAGACCTTCAGTCACCCCTATCACCTTAGGTATGGTGATGTTTTCCCTTTCTGCTCTGTACTTTCTGAATCAGGAGACTAGTAGTGCACACTGCAGCCAAGCTGGACATTCCCTGTGGAATTGTACATTATCATTTTTTTAAATGATATTCTGTACTCATTTCCTCATTTTCCTTCCCAGTAGTGTTGCTATAGCCTCCATGATGAAGGCAAGCGAAGCCAGGACTGTAGAGAGAGGTGATGCGTCTTTTATTAGGTCAGCTCATGTAGATGTGCGTGCTCACATACACAGTGCTCATGCCCTCCTTATAAACCTCGCTTTGTTAAAACTTCCTGACACTTGATTTGCATCCTCTGACCACCACTCCCTCCAGGCCTGTCTGCACCCATACCTGGCAACCCTTGCAGGGCAGGGCGGACAGTACCTGCCCCCACAAGCACAGCCTGTCTGGATGCCTGCACAGCCCTTCCCTATCCCCCAGGATTTCAGGGCTCCTGCTGCCATCTCTCTGCTTTCTTATCCAAGATGTGATGTCCTTGCCCTTAGGGGAAGCCTTCAGGCCCAGCTCAGAGTCATGGGCACTCAAGGAGAGACCCAAGGAGAGAAGGAGGAGAGACAACCTGGTCTTTGTGTGCATTTGTGAAGGATGGAGCAGTCCAGACTTCCAAGGCAATTGGTTTGATCACAAGGCATTACTTATCAAATGTCATGGGACTTTTCCTGTCAAAAAATGAAGATGGTTAATGTCCCCTATGGCAGAAGCCTTCTGCCCTCCCTACTCTGCAGGCAGAGAACAATCTCTTATGACATTCCTCTCCCTCACATACTCCTCACCTGAAGTCTTGCAATGACCTGCAGAAGCCAGCCAAATTACCAGGCTGCAGAGACTTGATTCATGGCCCAACCCTGGATCTGCTGAAACAGGGAATTTGGTGGTGATCGTATGGCAAGGCTGTCCAGGTGAGGGATGAAGACCCTCGGAAAGAATGGCATTGTTAAAGGAAGTTGCTCTAGCATGGTTTAAGAAAGTTGCTCTAGCATGGTTTTGCCCAGGAGTCCTCTGAAATAATTCACCTCCTGCAGACAAGATTCAACCTCAGGAAGCACACAGGAACTGAGGCAGGGCCTTGCTGACTTAATCTTGTGGGACCAATCAACAGAATCATACAGTAGAATCATAGAACGGTTTGGGTTGAAGGGAGCTTCCCAGCTCCCCCAGTGCCCCCCCCTGCCATGAGCAGGGACATCTTCACCAGCTCAGGTTGCTCAGAGCCCCGTCCAGCCTGGCCTGGGATGTCTCCAGGGATGGTTCATCCACCACCTCTCTGCCCAACCTGGGCCAGTGTTTTACCACCCTCATTGTAAAAAATTTCTTCCTTATGTCTAGCCTGAATCTCCCCTCTTTTAGCTTAAAACCACCACCCCTTGTCTTGTTGTAACAGGCTCTGCTAAAAAGTCTGTCCTCATCTTTATAGGATGAAGGGCAATGGGGACAGGCTGATGCATAGAAGGTTCCATCTAAAGATGAGGAGAAACTTCTTTACTTTGAGAGTGACAGAGTACTGGAACAGGCTGCCCTGGAGTCTCCTTCTCTGGAGACATCCAAGACCTACCTGGACACATTCCTGTGTGACCTACTCTAGGTATACCTGCTTTAGCAGGTGAGTTGGACTAGATGATCTCCAGAGGTCCTTTCCAGGCCCAACCATTCTGTGATTCTGTGAACTTTCCTATAGGCCTTTTTGAAGTATTGAAAGGCCACAATAAGGTCTCCCTGGAGTCTCAATCAAGGCTGGTATCCTCCTTCTGAGATGCTAACAGAGCTAACTTGGAAGATATTACATGAAACAATCCTTCTTTCATAGAAGGCAACTCTCCTCAGGGATCCCTCCAAGCCCTCTGTGGGGTCTGCCTTGGGCCTCTCACTTGTTCTGCGGTGTTACTTCTAGTGTGCTGGGCATGTTTGAGTTGGCTTTGGGGCATGTTTGTGTTGGCTTTGGAGATCACCCAAAACAAGACCTTTCTGAGACTGGTGTTTTGGACTGAAGGCAATGAGCAGACCCTCAGTCAGTCTTTGACCATCCAAACCCCTCTGACTGTAGGAAGAAGGCCTGAAGCCACCCCAGACACTGATATAAGTTGTGGACATGAGATATGAAATGCTTTCTAATCTGTGTAACTGTGAATCTTGAAAATCAGAGAAGTTTGGGGTTGGAGTTACTGATTGTACGAGTTGGGGGTGTCAGACCAGTTCCCAGAGAAGCTATTAGGTATTTATAGTGGAATCTACTGAGCCTCCAGGTGACTATAAGGTTTTTCACCACATTTCTGTTTTTCTTGGGAGTAGAGACTTGGTTGTTTGGCTTTGCAGCATACACCCAGCCTTAGGGTCCCAGCTGTGTCTAGTTCTTGGTCCCTTAAGCAATGACACACGTTTTTTCTTCCCTTCTTGGGGTTGTAGGGCTCTATAACTCATCTCAGAAACCAGACTGACTTTGTGGGCCCTACAGTAGCACACAGCTGTCCTCCCTTGGCTGTGCTCACAGAATATGCCATTCAGTTGGGCACAAAAGGGCGCCTTGTTTAACTCTTTCTGGGGCAACACAGCAGGAAATTTAGATTTTCTTAAACAACCTGCTTGTCCTTCATAGGGTTCAAGGATTTACAGCTCTTTGTGAAGAAACATAAATCCCAAATGTCTCCTTCCCCTCGCCCAGTCTTATTGCTTCTCTGAATCCCCGCCATTAGTAGTGCTTTAGACAAAAACTCTCTTTCCTTCTTTGTTCACTGTAGTAGGGTGGAGAAGCAAGCCTTGAAGGAACCTGCTTAAACATACCCCATCTGCTTTTGCAGAGGTTGTAGTTTCATCAACCAAGACTGACACTGTTGAGGAACCTCATTCCTTCCAGGTGCTGAGCCACCGATGGAGACAGTCTCTCCTAAGAATATCTTAAAGATGATCCGAAGCAGGATGGTCATTTTAGATGGGCCATAATAACCTTAATTTAGGCAAGATGAAACCTGCTCCACTCTTAAATAAAAAAATGAAGCTTAGCATTTCATCCAGAAATGTCTCTGGTCATCAGAGTGGGGCGGTGCGCATAAACATGTGAGCTGTTGATTTAGGAGCTAAACAGAAAAGAGGATAGATTTTAACAAAACACAAGAAAACAATCAGAATTTCTCAACCATACAAACTACTAGAATTGTCTTTTTGGGATGAACATCTTTGACCAAGATGAATTACAGTGGTTTTTCTCTGTAAACATATTCCCATAATTAAATTTCAGATGGGGAACAAAATTCAGACAGGCAAGTTAAATCATTTCATTTTGCCTTTGTTTCATTACTCTGACTTTTTTTAAAAAAAACACCCTCTGTTACCATAAGTAGTTGAAATAATGGACTGAATTTAATATGTATATAAATAAATATATTTTTATATATATATAATATACTTTTATCTTATTTTACGGCAAGTAAACTATTCTCTGAGAAAAACAGAGTGGTCCAGCACTAGGAAAAGGCTCCCTTAGGATTTCCGTGTCCTCCTTGTCTCAACAACCTTTGTTTCTTGGTTCGAACTCTCAGCCCCACTTTCCATTTTGCGTTCCCTGGCTGATTCCTTGCAGACAGGAGTGGGAAATGGGTGTGATATTGCAGTTTTGCTGTGGCTGCTCCTTTGCTCTCCGGCTCTGCAGCCTCACAGCGCTCCACAGAGGACAGATGTTGTCCTTGACCCTGTCACAATTGGTCCTGCCCTTTCTTTACCCGCAGATTGCCAAACTCTCGGAGGCCTCTGGAATCACTCTGCCTACCACACCCTGTGCCTCCACACCCCTGTCAACACAATCCCACACCTCCTCCACCTCACTGGGCTCTTTCCCCCGTCGGTGCCTTGAACTCACCCTGTTTTCCACCCCTTTCTCCATGTTGTTTGCTATCTGTGTGTCTTATCACCGTTTTGGGACACCTCATACTTCACCTTCTCTGCCTTGACATGTGTCTTGGTCCCTATCAGCACTGAAATCCTTCCCACTTCTGCAAACACCACTGAAAAACAGAGGACTTGTCTCTTTAGGAGGGGTGGCCCATTTGTTATTCTTCACTTGTTGGTTCCTAGTACTAAGCCATCTGGGCACTCCTCTGACAGGTGTGCTACAAGAAGACAAAAAGACACAATGGCTGCTCCAAAGATTTTTCCAGTTTAAGCAAAACAATATTTTTTCTTGGATCGCATAGCAAAACAAAATATCCAAGATCCCAACCTGGTCCAGATCTTTCAGCTCCCAGCTGGTGGTATTTGCTGTAGCATCCTAGGAGAGGCCTTCAGCGAAGTCGTGGTATCTCAGCTCCCTTTCTGGAGCAGAGTTGTCCAGCTGAGGACATGTTGTGTCATCTCCCAGCCTCAGCTTCCACACAGATACACCAAATTGACCTATTAGGTGGGCAGCTTGGGTCAATTAATTAGTTAAGATCTATAAAATGTTTTGAATCATCTGCGGTGATCACAATAGCCAAAGCACCTTTCCATTATTAATTATCTTGCTGCAGGGAGCTGGAATTGTCTTGCAGATCCATTATCCAGCCAGGAAAATTGAGCTGGCAGGAACTCCTGTCATGAAAGATGAACAAATCACACAGCCAGGCTTAAATTCAGGGATTTTCCACTTACTCATCCTGAACCCAGCCTAAAGGTCCTTACTCAGCTATTACCTACCCTTCATCTGCAAATAATATTATTAATGTCAACAGGGGTTTCCCTAGCAAGGAGAGAGTAAAGCAGAGGAAAGGTCAAATGTGTAAGGCCCTGTTTCCTTCCAAAATACAAAAGGGAGCGAGGCAATGGTCTATCCTATCTGCCTGTATTGCTTTTTACAAAGTTTGTAGACGGTTGGTATCTTCAAGATTCCTCTCCCTACTAGAATTGAAACCAGGAATTACGGAAGAAGTTAAAAGACTCATTTTATTAAGAAATACTAGCAGAAAGCTTTCAGAAAATGTGGCAGATGTAAGAGCTCTGGAGATCTTTTTGTTAAGATCCAAGACTTCAGAGATGCTGAAACAGCAGTCTGATGTAGATGATCCAAAACCCGATGTCCTAAAAAGGATGATATCTTCAGTTAGCAATTGCAGATGGGAGAAATCGCAGCTGTAAAGAGCCAGTTGGCAGCAAGTGAAAACCAGAGTCTCCTATACTGGCTGTGAATATAAACACAGCTATTCGAGGACAAGACTCATGAACATCCTCCAATATGCCTCAGCTCAAGGGAAGTTTGCATGTCTTCGCAGCAAGAGACATCCAAGGTTCACCTCGTAATGTATATAGCTGATTTAAACAAGATCCAAATATCAAGTGTATTTATTCCTTCAGTGGACAATACAAATGTATTTTCTATTTACTGAGGTTCTCGGGTGCTAAAAGTCCTCAGGCCTTTAGAGTTTCGTACTGATAATCTGACATTGGATGCACTTCAACAAGGCAAATATTGTTCCAAGAAAAAGATCTGACCTTATATTATTACCATCCCATCTCAGAAATGCATTTCTGGGGAGGACAATCAAAGTTGGCGATTGCCTGAGAATTAAAACATGCATGATTTTGGATCAAACCAAAATTGAATGAGTGCAGCGGTATTGCACAGTGCATCAGAATGGGAAATGAAGGAGGAATACTGCGGCCAGACTGCACGTGGCAGGGGGAGGTTTAGGCACCATCCATGGTATAACCCGATCAGAGTACAGGTCCAATAAAGCTCCTGTTTAGAAGAGCTGCTCTTTGACAGCCACCACCCCACCTTCCCCTGCTCTTCACCAAAAAAGCCTTTGTGCGAACACAGATGCATTGTACCTAACAGACTGCAAGCCATTAAAACCAAGCCTAGATCCAGATGCAGAGCTCAAGTGGGGCTGGGCTTTACTTTCGAAAAAAGCAACAGGACCACAGCAACTAAAAAAACCCTAGCAGTATAGGAGAAAATGCAGATTGCATGCAGAAGGGCATTGGAGGCGAGAGTTGGGTTCAGCCTTCGCTGTCCTCGGGGGCTGGAGCATCACACAAATTCTTGCAGAGACAGTAACCGAAGCCACATGGTGCACAGGCCTTGGCAGATGAGTGTAATTTAATTGAGCGAGCCCCATACCTGAGGGGAGAGGAAACTTGTTTATTTGGAAACAAAACTTGTTTTTCTCATTTTTTTGGTTTGTTTTGTTTTAGCCTCAAGGCCCTTGGAAGTCTGTGCCAAGTCAATGTGCATGAGTTCTGTCTTTTCTTTAACCCTGCTTCTGCCGATTCAGATGGAGAGGCAGGACAAATCAATGTTTTTCTAGGTATTAAGTCCAGAAAAGACTAGTAGGAAATTGTCAAATGATAACACAGAAAAGTATCACATCCCCAGCTTCCTTGCCTCTTCCTCACAGAACATCTTTGGGTTGTGTTTTCTTTCCTGGTGTCTCAGATAAGAAAAGCACATTTTGATCACAGTCACAGTGAAGCTAGTGAAACAAACAAACAAAAAGCTGAAATATTCTCGAAAATCATTTGGTTCCAGGAACCGTATCTTTAAAGAAAAACAAACAAATGTGAAAAGCCCAGGTAAATCTCTCTGGAATTAGTGAGAGGGCCAATGACAATCCTATAATCTGATCTTCTGCATCACATGCGGCAGGTTCATGAGCCTAGAAAGCAAGTTATGGGCTCGAACCAAAAACTGAGGGAAAGAAGGAGATGGGGGTAAACATTCAGAATTTGCAACTGCGTATTTCTAGGGGATTGAAAGCTTCCCATGTGAAAATCCATATACAGCTCCACACTTTGCAATGCAGTTCAGTTTTCCAGGGAAATCTCAGGTTTGCTGCTCCTGTTCATCAGTCAGAAAGCAAAGAGGGGTATGTCTGTATGGTGGCTATTGACATGACTTTCTACGAAGAAATGTCAAATCCCTCATGCAAAAGCAAAAAAGCAGTTTATTTAATGGCTGCTTTCCAGAGGTGAGTACCACAAAACTGCACGGAAAAACATTCCTCTCTGAAATACTGAGCTCTTGGCTTACAGCATTGGAGCTGCTCACTTTTTCACGCACTTCCCTTATGACTTGGATGGAGTTTGCCCCATCAGCAGATGGGAAATGGAGGTAAAGAGAGGGTAAGTGGCAGGGCCAAAATCAAAGGAACCATTTGCAAGGCAGGTCTCTCGGTGGGGTTGCTTCCAGCTCATGGTCTTGCTCCGTGCTAAGGTTTCAGAAAAATGAGAGGTAGTACTAGAAAATGATCTCGTGCCAGGGGTGAGAAGAGTGATGCAAATTCTCTTTCATTGCTCTTGTAGTTTCCAGTTTGGCAGCACTTGAGCACGGAGGCAGAGACAGCAAAAGGTGCAACGGACATGAGAAAAATGTAAGAGTAATATTCCAGCCATGGAAAATCTGGATGCAGTACAAGTCCCACATCTAGGCAAGGCAAACCCTTGCTCAATCCCTAGGGGAATGCAAGTTTTCATCTTCTCCCAGGTTCCACCCTATCTCTGGATCCAGGATACTGTCAGACAGAAGACCAAAGGCCTGCAATTGTTGCAGCAATTTCCACTTGCTTGTGGATGCAGTAAAGGACACATTCAAGGTAACGCCAAGGGTGGAGGAATTTAATAAACAGTGCCTTTGAGCTATCCCCCATATCAAAACAGTGAGATAAAAAATTACAAATGATTAGAAACTCTGCCAAGCGGTTGCACAAACAGCTCTGTGGCAACGAACCTGAAAGTGTGTCTCCATAGGGTGAAACATGCTCTCAGCGGGGAGGACACCAGGCCCTCAAAGAAAATGTGGTAGAGTGAACTTTTAGTAGGTGACAGTTCAAAAGGAAGATGAGACGCCAGGATATTTTTGGAAGAGAAATACCTGTGACACAGGTCCCAGCTAGATAGAAGCTACAAGAGCCAACTGGTTGCTCTAATGAGCCTAAATTGCATCTACAGCAGAATGTGAGGAAAGAAAGCATTTGAATCAATGAGATGTTTCAGTCTGAGAGATGAATGGGGCTCTCTGTGTGCAAACCTTCCCATGCTCTAGCAGCATCTGAAAACAGTGTATGGGTCCACATGCTTCTAGTCCAGCCTTTAAGTCTCTGTTGAGCACTATAGGTGCATGACAAACCCGTACTCAAATTCACCTTGCCAATAAGGGTCAGATTCACTTGCCCACAGAGACTTCCCGTGTCACATCAGGCATTGAGAAGTCTCCAGCTGCTTTTCCAGGAGATGTAAGTCTCTTGTAAGTAGTGTTGTATGCACCAGTCCCTTGTGGATTTCTCAGATATGCTACGATGCATGAAACGGTACCAGATGTTTGGACAACTGAATCCCACCCTAAAAGCAGGATTAATACAGAAACTGAAATATCTAAATTTAGAAGCCTGTGCGTGGGCACCTTTACATAAGCCAGATGCATAAGGGTTCATCTTTGAGTAAACGGGGATCTAGGGCTCTGTTGGTGATCTGCACATAGGTGTGCGGTGCTAGCTGAGATGCTCTAAGGTATGTGAGACACCTGCACAGGGCTTGCACAGGACCTGTCAGAGACTTGTACATCGGAGGCCAGATGGAATATCCCATCATGGCTAAAATAGCACCACGTGGCTGTGTGGGCAACTGAAGTCATTCCCGGTCAATCTTCTCAATGAAGAGTTACTTGTCAGCCCTCTTGCATTGCTGTAGACACCCTAGTGTGTTGCTCATCAGACCGCGTGGATTAGTCCACCGCTGAGGACACTGGGAGCTTGTGTAGGTAGACACAGGTAGACATCCACGTGCGGGCACTCGAATGTGGGTGCGGTGACCTGTGGTCTGAATCCTCCCCTAAAGCGCTGGCAGCGATTCTCCGAGTGTGATCCTTTGACGGGATGTGCTGTGCTCTGTGGAAATGCCATTTAGATAATTCTTTTCCTTTCGTGTTTTGTGAAACCACCACCTGGGAGGGATCCACAAGCCCCACTAAAGCCAGGATATTGCTGCTATTACTTCCGCTCTATCTATAAGGCTTGGTAACCTTCCAGATTTGGAAATTAGACTGGTTTGACGTGATTTGTTCTTAGGAAATCTGTTTCTTATCACTTCCTTGTCCTCCAGGGTTGAACAAGGTATGTTTAATCAGCTATTATTCCAGCATCTCTGTTGAAGTTAAGGTTTCAACTCTACAATCACTTGGAGTTTTTTTTCCTGCCCCTTCCCTTCACCTTTTTAAAGGCAGAGCTAATGACAACCCTTCCCACCGCTTCTTGAATCCCGATTCACATGCTTGTGTGCATTCATCTCCTACCACTCTTTGGTGGACACCAGTTGGAGTACGTAGGATTTCAGCGTCCAGAACACAAGAGTTAAGGGCAAAACTACAACACTGTACTTTATCTCCCTGTCCTCCCAGGCTGAAATTGAAGATTAAAGGCTGGTGAAGTGTGAATTTGCCCTCTTAGCCACCTGGGCAGTCACTGAGCATCTTACAAGCTTGGATGCTCCTGGCCAGAGTAGAAGAAATTGATTGGCACCTAGATTGCATGGTAATGGGCACATTAGGAACCTGTAGGTTGGAAGATTAAAGAGATATTTGAAAAGCCCTGCCCAGCAAATAGACACTTTGTACTGAGGACATGAGTTGTCACAGATAATCACTAATGGGTTAGAGATGGCCCTGGTTTGGCCCTGGATACTCCAGGACCTGCCCACCCCAGTGCATCTGACTTATCGACACAGTCTGTAGCCTGTTCTTCCCCCACTTTGGACTTTGGCCTCTGGTCCAACCTCTGTTTTAATTGTTTTAAGCATCTGGACTGTGTTAGACTTTTTTTTTTCCTTTATTTTTTCCGCCCTTCTTTATCTGGTCAGTGCAGAAGCAAAAAAGAGCCCTTACCACTTCACCCTTCTATGCACCATTAAATAAAGGTGCCTTGCACGGAGCGGAACTCTGTTGCCATGATTTTCAGGCAGGGTCTACAGCGCAAGGGACCAGAAGAAGATGAAAGCAGGAGGAATGTGCCATGGAGACATCGGCCTTACCGCACAAGCCCCTCACAGCGCTGTATTTCGGGCAGCCAGCCCCAGGCCTGGCTGTGAGAGATGCTTAGAAAACATCTGCCAAAATAACTTTTAACTGAGAACAGTATTTTTTGGATAGAGCCGAGTACCACCCCCACTCCTCCAACCTCCAGAGCCTTTTTCATAGGAGCATACAGATTGCAGTGAAAGATCACACAGAAAAACACAGAAAAGAACAAGAATTTCAGAAAGTAATTTTAAAAAACCCCTTCTGAATCATCTTTTAGTTTCTGAAGATTCATTTTACTTCTGTTATCTCCGTTCTGGGGTGATAACTTTTATAATTTTTCACAGTGTGTCAGTGGTAAAGGATTCATTAGGCAATATGTGACTATCAGTATGTCATAATATAGTCGTGGAAGTATTCTCTTATTTTCTTTTGTTTGCCTTTTCAAATCATTTAAGGCAAATACTATTTAGAACTGACTGAAATATCTTATCTTCCTTTCTAGATCAAAGTGTCTCCTGTTTGTGTTGTAATTAATAAGTAATGAAACACCTTAATTACAATACAAACAGGAGATACTTTGATCTAGAAGGAAAGATAAGGTATTTCACTCACCGCTAAGTAGCAGCTGCTCATAATGATTTTGAAAAGAAAATAAAAATAGAATATTTAAACAATTTTGGGTCATTATGGCATGCCAAGAGTACCTGCCATAACACAGGAATAGATAATATAAATATAATAAAATACTATTAAAATCCCATAAAATAACCAAAGAAATTTCTTGAACTATGTTTTTGCAGTGAAAATTCCCTCATCCAGACGGTTTCAAAAGTAGTTGGTTTTGTTCTGATTCCAAGTGAAAACAGTAGAAGTTCCTGGGAAAAATGGGAACGTGCGAGCATCAGTCTTTTCTTGCTCCTGCTTCTGTCCCTTTTCTTGCACTGGATAAAGATGATGGACAAAGACCATCTCCCCAGCTACAACTTCTTGCCCTTTGAAGACCCAAGGCCACCACTTGTAGCATCTTGGGCTCTGCTGGGCAAAGCTTGCGTGTTATTGAGATGTGTGGCTGCGCTTCTGAGCTCATGGTCTATCTGCTGAGCTCAAACCACAGAATCTGGGACATCTGGTTCATTTTTGGATCATGCTGTGGCAACGTCAACGAGAAGACCTCAATGGATGGGAGATGAAGCTGCATCCTGCAAGGCCATCTCTCTGGCAATGAAGTTTGGAGAAGATTTTAAGCCACGTCAAGAAGAGAGGTGGGACCTCTGCGCAACTTCCATCTCCTCATGGTGGCTACAGCCAGACTTGGTTACATCCTCTTTCTCCTGGGTGCCTCACATTTTGGTAATGATTAGCATTTACTGGGTTTACAATATAAAATTACCTTGAGGAAATGGCTCATCCATCACTTTCAGGTTTCTTACAGAAATTCAGTCAGAAATTTGTACAGAAATAAACATTTTCCAAGAGAAAAGGAAGCAAGCCAAGCCAAGCCAAGCCAAGCCAAGCTCAGTCAAGCTAAGCCAGGCCTTTTTTTTTTTCCCCACAAACTTTATTATTGTGATGCTAATGGGAGGCAGAAGAATGCAAATATATACCTAAATAAGGAGAGAAATGTAAAGTTGGAGGGCAATCATATCAAATGATGGTGAACTCAACTTTGACTACAATTTGACTAATCAATTTAAATTTCACTACAATTTAATCAAATTTTTGCTGTGTTTTCTTTCACAGCAGAAGAAATTTCTAGAGAAGCAATGCTAGGATGAGCTGACCTTAAAAATCAGGATGGGGAAGATGTTTCCTTTCACAAGAACCCTCTGCTGCTGTTCAAACAGCTCTGGGATGGCCTCAGGAAGGTAGTATCCTCATACCCACAAATAAATAATACCCAGATCTGCACAGGATCAGGGACCACAATGGCAGGACAAGCAAACAGGGAACAGGCACACTTTGGCAAACTTTCCAAAATTAATCTTCATCTGTTAATATTTCTAAGGTTATCTGCGTGAAGGACCATTTTTTTGGGTGAATCTATCATTAAGTTATGAACACTTTTTAATGCGTGAATGTCTTTTTTTTTGGCCTGTTCCCAGGTTCTTAAAATACAACTTCTAAAACATGATGTCCTTTTCTTGTCCTGTAGCTCTGTCATGCCTATTTTTATTTTCCATTTGAAGCACTAAACCATATGAACATTACCACGTGTGCGATGATTGACCAGCTTGGTCAACATAGCAATTAATAAATTCAGAAAATTTCATTTGTTTCAACTTCTTTTCTTGAATAATTGTGAGTGTAATGCTCATCACGTTGCATTCAACTAGTCCCTTCTAAGAGAAATATTTGTTCTAGCCGCAGGTAAAAGTCCAGACTTGAGAACAAGAGATTTTGATGGTCCTACAGTTGTTTCTATTGAGTAAATTACCAAGACTCAAATAACCTCAATTTGAATTTTTTGAAAAAGCATGATTTCAGCTTTTTCAGAGCACTCAACATTTTTTCTGGCCAAGGAACTCATTCCCCTAGTAAACTAATTCAGTCTGAATTTCCTTTGAATTGCACCTGAGAAAGTGTGTAGTGCAGTGAGAAAAATGGGCAAAGAATCAGCTTCCTATAACTGATTGGAGGAAAACATTTTTACTTTGTAATTTCTGGGAAAATTCTGAAATTTTGCACATTTTTCAAGCTATACAGAGAAAAAAAAATCAACCATTTAATGTCTTCTGACCAGGCAGATTAAAAACAGTGGACAGGTACAATTCTGATGATGCAGAAACATTTTGTTTCAAAAAGTGAGGACATCATTAGATTTTGACAATGTCAAAATGTAACACTTTAACATTTAGCTTGCTAAAATATGAAGAACATCTATGGATACATCATAATAACATGAATACAGAGTCAAAATTACATGAAATACTTGTCAAAATGGGGACATTGAATATTATCCAAATTAAATTTAATGCTTTCCAGTCAAGAAAAGGAAGGATGAAACCCCTTTGTAAGGTTTCCCCTTAAAAATTTCAACAAAACACTTTACATAATAAAATGGCATTCACTGATGGCATGATACTTTCATCAACATTTTCTGATCTAGTTTGATTTATTTCCACAGTTCCTTTTGAGGAAGAGCTAGTTTCTTTAAACTATTTGCTGTAATTTCATTAACATTCAAGTTCTTACAAATTCTACCCGAAATTCCTCAGACAGAACATATTCCAGTCCCGGCTACTGTGCTGTAAAAACAAAATCCAGAGCTCGACTGAAATAAAAAGTGACGTCTGCCTTTGATTATCAAGGAGAAACATTTTCACCTTGGTCAGCTGAGCAGGCCTAGAAATGGGACAATGTTTCCTCCATCCTGAGGCTCATTTGTGCTTTCAGAAGGGTGTAGAGTTGGAGCCTAAGAGAATCAAACCTGCTGATTTCATGGCAATACCGGCCAGGCAGAGACCACACGAGCTGTTATATTCATTTAGGAAGTTCTCCTGCAGGCCCAGAATTACTCATCACCTGAGGTCATGGCAAGGGCTCTCCTTGGTGGTGTTTTTGTCCAGCACTCCCAAGGTCCTTCTTACATCTCATAGTGGTTCCAGTTCTTCATGCACCACAGCCAGAGACATCCACTTTCTCCTTCATCACAGGGAGATGGGGATTGTGGGGCTGGTGTTGAGGGGGAAGACGACTCATCGTCTCACATGGGCTGAAGAATGTGGACTAACCTTGTTGATGGAAAGTGCTATTAAAGCAGAACGGGGCCATTTATGAAATCAAGAGACATTTCTAGCTTGCGGCCATGCATCTTGCTACTTTAGTCCCTCTTGCTACAGGCAAAGCTTCTCCAAATAGTGGAGAATTATGAGTTATCAGACCGTGCAAACCATCCCCCTGCCAAGTTAGTGATGTTTCCCACAATCTCTTTATTGTCTACTCAAGTTGTAATCTCTCTCTAAGCAACGGGGCCTCCAGAATTTTCTATGAGAGACAGTTCTGTAATTGTCCAAACCAAAATGAACACTGGAGACATAGCGTGTGGGTCCAAGAGGAGAATTAGGATATTGCCCTTCAGTTTAGCCCACAAGTAAATCTTCTTGGATCTCAGGCTCCTTCCTCACTGTTTCATACACATAGGAGAGCCAGAACTTCATGAACCAGTTTTTGTGTAGATCTGGTCCTTTGGCAAAGCACAAAGTCCTGGCCTAGTTTAAGGACAGCTTTCAGTTTAGTCATCTTTGTTTCTCCATTTTGATGTCTGACCTTACAAATTGTTCTTCCATATTTTTTTTTCATTTTCTTCTCCCTCTTCTTGTCCCTTCCCCTTTTTCTTCATGCCACCAGCATTAAATAGCTCAAGGCTGTATTTAAAGAACTGAGAAGCTGCAAAGAATCAAGTAGGATAATGGGAAGAAAGGCTCAATGGGTCCCCCGGGACTTATCATGGTTTCTCTCCAACTGTTTTACATGGAGTCGAAAGTTCAACCTCACATTTTCTGGAAAGGAAAGAAAAAAAAAAAGGAGAGAAAGAAAGAGGACAAGTCGTGATGTGGGAATCTTTGGACTGTGATGAAGATGGAAGGCGCCACTTGAAAAAGCGGAGCTCTTCCAATGAGAAACAGATGTCCTACATGTTCCTAAACACATTCAGTCCGTTTTCAATTACACCAGAATTAGAGCAGTAATGAGAAACAAAACAGGGTTGTTGGTTGGGTTTTTTCCCCCTCTCTCTTCTCTGTCTTCTTTCCTTTCTGCCCCAGATGGATCGGTAGCATATCTCCAGATGACATCTCAGATTGCTTCCTAAAACAATACTAATCATCTAATACTTCTAACCTGACACTAATCTTTTCTTTCCTTGGTCTTATTTTCTTTAGACAACTGAAGGTGGGACCAGTTCTACAACCTGAAGAGTTCATTAGACTTGACGAGAAAGGCTTATTCTGCTCATTTTCTGCTTGCTAGAGGCTCATTGATAATGACACTTTTATATTTTGGGGGGTTTTTGTTGTTTTTACCAAACCAAGATTTGACCCAACATCTTTCTTAGCTGTGGGATTCCTCATTAAGGCAAGAAAGGGAGAGATTTCTCTCAAAAGTTTCTGTGTTAGAATCAGAAAGTATCCTGAACTAGCATTTTTCTTCTTTTATTTATTTTATTTATTTTTTTCCAGAGCAATTAGGGATTTTGCTCAGTACTTTCTTGGTTGCTCAGAAAACAAGTTCACAGTGAAAGCAAACGAAAGAGAACCAAAACCAACCCCTTCTCTCCAAATTTCCCCCAGCTGTTTTGGCAGGTCTGGTTTTTAAGCCTTTTCCTTGTGCTTTTACAGCAGGCTAATCATGAGAATAGAGTTAGACCTTGCAAGTGCCATTCTGGTTTGGGTGAAGAACCAGGAGATCGAGGACTTTGGAAATCTGCTGCCAGCACAGCTCATGAAGATGAACAGCCCTAAAGCTCATGTCATTTAAGGACACACAAATTAACACAAAGTGATCTGAAGGATCCCGTTCTTCCTAGTGGAGAGATCCTTCATGGATTTGTCCTGCTGGGACTCGCAGCAGGAAGGCTGAGAGCTCCAGAGCCTCAAAAAACCTCATGGTTTGAACATTGCTTTTGAGGTGAGGCTGGGGAAAAATGGTGCTAATGCTAAGGGGAAGGAGGACTTGCTCTGCAAGGCTGTCAGAATCATACCTGGTGCAAGGACTGTGTTTGTATGTGCAGAGAAACACCAAGTCAAAAACCTCTGACTCCTTAAGGACACGTGTCTGCATCATTGGATTCTCTACTGAGTCTAATGAACTTGTGCACAAGCATTTCCCTTAGCCTAGCACTATAAGAGCCTATTTCTCTCCTCATTTTCAAGACACTTGTAGATGCTGCATAAAGACCTCTACCCTGCTTTCAAAGCTGGTTGTGGCTGATCTACTGCTTCAGTATTTGGTATAGTCCCACTGTAGGTGAGCAAAACCTGGGCAAGCAGTCAGGCATGTGGATGGAAATGCTGTGGGTTGGAGGCCAGACATGCCAGACGCCCTCACTCGCTTTCCTGGTGTGCACAGGCAGAACCTGAAACAGATGCAAAGAAGTTGTCTTGAGCCCCTAAGGGTGAGGGGGAAGCCAGAAGGTCCCATACAAGGTGGGGAGCTCATGCTTACGCTTGGGAAACGGCAGCCCTGGCTGTACAGCCTGGGGATGAGATGCTGGAGAGCAGCTCCACGCAGAGGGATCTGGGGGTTCTGGTCAATGACAAGTTGAACATGAGCCAACAGTGTCCCTGGCACCAAGAGGGACCTGTGTCCTGGTGCATCCAGCACCCTGAGGTGCATCAGGGATGGAAGACGTGACCTTTAAAGGTCCCTTCCAACCCAAACCGATCTGTGATTCAACCCAAACCGGGCAGGGAGGGGATTGTCCCGCTCTGCTCTGTGTTGGTCCAGCCTCACCTGGAGCATTCACTGTGTGCAGTACTGGGGACACAGGATTAAAAGGATATTAAGCTGCTAGAGGACTACGAAGTTGATGAAGGTTTGGGTCTGACCCTGCTCCCCTCCACGTGCTGTAACACTATTGTCCTGTTTTCATGCCTACCTGATCTGTGTGGTCGCATCCATTTCCCAGCCATGAACTGGGGACCATCACCTTCCCAAAGCAGGAAACGCCTCATTGCACATTTCTTGCATTCACAAGTCCAGCACTCATTTTTCAGGAGCTTAGTCCTTTTTTTCTTTCCCTTCCCCTTCTTACAAAGCTAATTTACAGGAACCCACAGCGTCTGCATGGATACTGTTCCCCTCTTTGTGTAACCTCCTTTATTTCCCTGGAGACTGTTCCATGAGAAAGAACAATATAATAAAATAAATTGATTCCTTGCCCTTTTCTTTTTTTCTCTCATTTTTTTTTTTTTTCCCATTTCTCTGTGTATTTTAATTAAGAAAACAAAACGGAACAATAGAAATGCTCCATTGACTGCTAAAACTTGCCGGGATGTGCTGGACATGATGTGCCTTGCGGGAAGATGTGCCCTTGAACGAAGAGACAGGAGATGCTCTGGGGAGGCCACTTCCATGAAATGCAGCCTGTGACATCTGCGTTCGCCCCTTTGCAGTGCCGACTGAGTAGGCTCAGGCCTAGATCTGTCCTGAATATATGAGTCTGAGCCTGCAGTGCTCTTGCTGAGGAGCTCAGAAGGGTTTATTACCTATGGGTTGAGGCAGCTGGACATCTTCCAGCCTTCAGCTGGCCCCGATCCAGGCAGCTCCTGTGTCTCCGAACCACAAATCCTGGCTCTTCCAGATCTGGGGTTAGCAGAGGCAGGATCAACACAGGCCCAGGCCGTACCCTGACCTGCTTTATCGCTGCTGAAGCAGCTCCACAGCAGTGTCGGTCCACGCTCTGGAAACCCTGGAAGCCACGCTGCTCTACATGTTTCTGCCAAAGCAGCAAAACCTGGGGCTGCTGCGGGGCCATGGAGATGCTCTGCCTTGGCCTGGGCTCAGGGCTAAGCACAGCTTGCTGCCGGGACACAGCCAGGGTGTGTTGGCACCCAAAAGCAGTTGGTTTCCTCCACCATGTTACTTGAGGACCCATGAACTGGACTCAGTCCTCTCCCCAGGACAACCCACCCAGCCCCTGTGCTGGTTTGGCCGAAAACAAATTAATTTGCCTTCATGAAGTTAGAAACCTTTTTTTGTAGCTAGCACTGTTGGACTTAATTTGAGAACAAGAAGACAACACCCTGGGAAAGAGTTAATGTTTTCCATTGTTGTTTTCTGAGCAATGCCCACAGGTGTGAGGCATCGAGGAAGGGGGGCATGGATGGGGCAGAGCTTGACTGACATCCAGACTGATCAATAAGAATATTCCATCCCATTAGCATCGTGCTTCATATTTAAGGAGATTCGGGATCATCCAGCTAGGTTAAGGTTTTCTCAGAGTCAGAACAGAGAACTGTTCGGGGGACTTTTTAGGGACTTTATTTTGTTCTTTCACCATCCTGGGGCTTTCTGCCCCTTTTTCTCTCTACAGGATCAGCTGTTCAGGACCAAGGTGCTGCTTCCTGGCACTGGCTTCTCGGTGCACAGGGAGATCATGAGGAACTGCACTGAGTATCTCTTATATTCTATTTCCATTTATATATATATTAGTAGTAGTAGTAGCATATTAATGTTATTTTATTAAACTATTAAATTGTTATTGTATTAAACTGTTTCTCCTTTCCCTTTTGATTCTCTGCCCTAATTGGGGGTGGGATGCGGGGTGGGTGAGCGAGCGGCTATCCTGGTTATATTGCTAGATCGGGTTAAACCACAACACCCCCTTTGCTGTCCCCTTTACCTGGTACTCTGCTCCCACACTTTTCTTAGCACCTTCTCCAAAGGACCTGAAACCCCTCCTGTGCCACGTGGAGATGACTTGCATAGAACAGACCCGTTTCTAGTTGCAGGAGTATATAGAAACCTTGGTCGCTGCTGGCTTTGCTAATGGTGCAGGACGGGGAGCCAGGAGATGCTCCCTGTGGTCCTGAGCTCCCATGCAAGCTGGGGAAGGTCCCTGGTGCTTCCTGATCTCCTGTCTCCACACATTGAAAGTGATGAGGCAGTGGCCTTGGTTGGTGTCTTCAGTCTTGGCCGCAACCCAAAGAAAAAGCTGAAGTTTCACAGCTGGCTGAGGATGCTCTAAGAAGGGCAACCACATCTGGACATACAACCCTGGGGTCTCCTTCAAATTGGTTCTGCCCATCAGGTGTTTGTAGGTGATTTACTGAAAACTAGCCCAATGAACTGGGGAGCGAGTGGGAAGTGGGAGAGCTGGGAGGTGCAGGAGGGAGCAAGGGGGTGCAGTGCACGGGGAAGCTGAAGAAGGTTGTGAAACGCTCGTGTTTGAATAATGTTGCACTCGATCTATTGCAAAGCCATTTCTCTGTGATACAGTCATTTATATCCCTCCAGAGTGGATATAAAGTATTGCCGTATTAGAATTTGGCTTTGTATAATCTTCAAATAATCACCCCTACTATCTCCTTGGAGAAACCATGGTTACTTCACGCCAAAGCATTTAAAGTGTTCACAGAATCAATGTTTTGCTGCAGCTTTAACTGATCTCTTTTCAGTACGTGATGAATAATGAGTAGAAAAAGGCACTGATCTGTTGAAAAAGTACATGTTTTTAAATGATTTTTTTAAACACACAAGATATGCAGTAGAAAATGTCTGTTTCCCATTCAAGTAGTTGTGAAAGGTTTGTTACATGGTCATCTAAGGTATGACATGAAAGTCTCTTAAGGAGTAAAGAGGAGACTGTGGCTTTGAGGTTAAATTTATGTTCTTAATTCCTCATGTCTTAATTCCTGAGCATTTGATTTCTCAACTTTTCCATTTCATTAACCTTTGTTATTTGCCTGCAATATAAACTGCTCTTGCAGATTGCCAAAGGAAATCATAAACATTTTGGCTATTCCTTGGCCTCTCCTGAAATCCAACATCATGAAGACGGCTGACCTAAAACAAAGTCAGCTTTCATGAAAGCCACCTCACCCTTTCTCCTCACACCTCTCTGTGTCCTTCCAAGTGCTTTTCAGTGTTTGTGAATGAACTTTGAGCCCCCGAATTCGCATCCAAAACGTTGTGTTTTAGCACTTGTGGCCAGATGGAAGCAGTTCACAACCCGCCACCCCTCCCTGGTCTGCAGCAAGTTGTTCACAAGCCCTCCTGCTTCTGTTCTCAAAGTACACAAGATTAAATCGATATTAAGACTTTTCACGTGACAGTCCTTAAATAATTAAGAGCCCAGATTATTGCTGAAAACCTGGATTCTGTGTTGGCAGAGCTGGGCTACCTGCGAGCTGTGAGAAGTGGAACGACAAGTTGGTATTTGTCTGATCTTGTGTCACTTAAAAACCCTCTTTTTTTTGTTATCATTTTTGTTTTCGGAATTTTAGACCATCCGGAGCGTGAGTTTCTGAGGTTTTAATGTCTGGGCATGGCACATTTGGGAATTTGACTATTTCCACAAAGGAGCTTTTCCAAAACAGGCTATATGTACCCTGCACTCCTGTGGGACTCAAGCTGTGGGGCTGGATTCTGCTACCTCAGCATAGATATCCCTGTATACAGACACCAGGTCTTACTGGCTGGATGGTTCTCAAATTAATGCTTTTACATTGAAAAATACTAATGAACTGCAAGGAAAATTCTAAGTCAGCACAGGGACCGTAAGCCACCACAAAATATTTTTGTTTCAACTTGTAAGGCATTAAAACCGTAGAACACAAAAGAAAAGCTTTAGCTGTGTGGGAAAACCCTACGGTGGACAAGTCCCATCCCTTTGCTCTTTTCCTCCCTCACAGAATCACAGAATCCCAGGATGTCAGGGGTTGAAGGGCCCTGGAAAGCTCATCCAGTGCAATCTCCCCATGGAGCAGGAACACCCAGATGAGGTTACACAGGAAGGTGTCCAGGCGGGTTGGAATGTCTGCAGAGAATGAGACTCCACAACCACCCTGGGCAGCCTGGGCCAGGCTCTGCCACCCTCACCCCCAACAAGTTTCTTCTCAAATTCAAGTGCAACCTCCTGTGTTCCAGTTTGAACCCATTGCCCCTTGTCCTGTCACTGGTTGTCACCAGAAGAGCCTGGCTCCATCCTCCTGACACTCCCCCTTTCCATATTGATCCCCAGGAATGAGTCCCCCCTCAGTGTCCTCTTGTCCAGCTCCAGAGCCCCAGCTCCCTCAGCCTTTCCTCACACGGGAGATGCTCCACTCCCTTCAGCATCTTGGTGGCTGCGCTGGACTCTCTCCAGCAGTTCCCTGTCCTGCTGGAACTGAGGGGCCACAGCTGGACACAATATTCCAGGTGTGGTCTCCCCAGGGCAGAGCAGAGGGGCAGGAGAACCTCTCTGACCTACTGACCACCCCCTTCTAACCCACCCCAGGTACCATTGGCTTCCTGGCCACAAGGACCCAGTGCTGGCTCATGGTCACCCTGCTGTCGACCTGCTGTCCCTGTTGTAGTTTTACAAGAAATTTCATTTTTATTCGTTTTATTTAAGAAGAGAAAAGGTCTCAGGCTGTACTGAAGTTGAAAGACTTTGGTTTCTGCCTCATTCAGACCCCACAACACGTGCATACCTATACATGGACACAAACCTAAAGCCTTTAACAATCTTCACACTTAAAGTATTCTAGTTCCCAAAAAGTGATACAATTCAGACCAAGAAAAGTTCATAGGAAATATTGACACAGGGGTGAAATTTCCTGTTTTCAAAGATGACAAATGTAAACAAAAATGTTCTACAACTTTCAATCATTCAGCCAGTTCCTTCCAAGAAAACTTAAGGAAACCTTAAAATCCACAAAACAAGCGTGAATAGTAGTTTTACCTATTTTTAATTTTTATGTGTTCAAGAATTGTAATTGCGAATATCCGGAGAAATGAGCTGTCCCCCCCGCATGGTTTCTTTCTCTTATTAACTTCTCTCTTTCATTGTTAAGGGTTTACATTAACATTTTTAGCACGATTTTGTTAAAATTTAACCAAATCTCTCCCAAAACATATCCACCTTTGGAGAGACAGAATAAGGGAAAGTTTAGCACAAAGAGGTTTAGCTATAAAAATTTATGGGAAAGTGAAAAAGAAGAGCCAGATTTCGGTTCCAATTAATTATTATGACTCCTTTGTGCAATTTGCTTATCCTATATATAAGGTAATGCATATAAAACTATGAAAACAATTAAGAATACCTCATCAAAGCATTTCATACAATCCTTAACGGATTTTAAGCTCGCTGGGAAAGGCAGTGACTTGGTGATGAAATTCTTGTACAAAGTCAGTAGATTTTAAATCTTAGTCATCACTATCAATCTCCCACACCTTAGAGGATTACTCGGCTGTCTTAGCACAATTTGCCTTTGGAAAACCAAAGTACGGTGTCCAGTAACAAAGACAGGAACTTTATTGCCTCTGGGGGAAAACAGAAGATGATCCCTAGTGCTGCATAACTAACTGTGAGGATTAAACTCCAGTCAAGTCGTAACTGAATTTCCATCCAAGGCCAAAAGCATTTCTTAATGTGCTCTAACATCCATTGGAATCCATGGAGTATTTTCAAGTCGCTGTTGTAAAATGTATGTGAAGCCCCGCAGCATCTCTTTGTGCAGCATTCCCTTTTCGGTGTAACCTGGTAGAAAATCTCCTCTTGGGTCCGATAGAGCCATGGCCTCTTGCTACATGGAGGGTAACAGGAATTGTGGGTGATGGGCAAGGATTTATGATGGAGCTAAACGGGTTTAAACCTCTTCCCTCAACATTTAGTGCTCGACACTTGTGTGTCTGCATTTGCACAGGGAAGGACAGAAGGGCTGTATCTCCACTGAAGATGGACGGGCCACCACTTAACTTGGGCATAGTCATGCACTGAGTCTACACAATTTTTTGAAAGCAGGTGAGGATATAATTTTGGGGAGAACAGGAGAATAACACCTTCAGGAATCCTGTACAAACGACCCATTGCAGCGAAGGACTGGAATAAAGCAGAGGAGCACATTTAGCATCATCTCCCTGGAGATCTGGGGGAAGAAGGGGGTAGCAAAGTCCACAGCCTCACACCTGGGCAAGCTCAGCATCTCATCAGCACCCTGGCAGGGTGCCCAGACCGAGATCCTGCCCAGTGTCAGAGCCCGCTGCCTGCTCTGAGTGGACCCAAAGGCAGCTCCGTCCCCTGCGTGCAGACACAACACACACATCTTCCCTCACCTCCCAGGAATTTGCTTTAGATCTCACACTAGATGGAGAGATGGTTCATGGAAAGGAGTGAGGGAGTGAGAGACCTGGGTGTGCTGCTTGCGGTTCGTGGTAGACATATGGGTTGCCCATCCTGGTTCTTGGGTCTCCCAGCAGTTATGGGTGACAAGGGCAGAGTGAGGGGGTTTTCTAAGACCATTTCCACTCTATTTATTGTCATCACAAAGACAAATCTCCATTGCTAGAGAGAAAACAGATTATTGGTTTTGATGACAACAAGTTTAAAGTACTGTCCTTCAGAAATGTAAGGAAAAGTGAATATCTGGGAAGGTCAAATTGTCCCTGACACCTGGAAGCTAAAGATTATGCCAATCATTTTTGGGTATTCCTTCACAGAGAAATGAACTTCGGTGACAGCTGCCCAGTGGGGAACTCGTGAGTTGGCCTGGCTTTGGTGTAAGCGGTCATGGTGCTGAGGATGTCCTGGGGTCAAATGCCCTGGTGTTACGGGAAGCTGATGCATCATTGACCTTTCCCCATAAATCATCGCACTCCTTTTGTGGAGAGTGGAACCGTTGGAAGGCATGGGAGCACCCTCAACATCAACACTTGACCACCCTCTCTTCAAGGAAGGCTGTGACAGCAGAATGGAGGCTCCAGCCTTCAACCTTTGCAAGGCCAACCAACCTACAACCAAAGTTCTGCCATTAGGCCGGTGTTCCTGTGTGGAGGCAGAGATGGCATGGGGTTAGTAATAAGTTGCAACTGGTTCCTTCCCCACCTTGAGGTCACCATAAATCTCTGAGCGCAGCAAGGAGTGTTAGTTGAAGCTTTTTACCTCCTTCATCTTGCGGAGTAACAAGAATTACTGCTCAGCTGGAGGGAGGGCTATTGCCGCAACCAGGGCAGAAGCTTGATGTATGCCGCATGCATGTGACTTGGTTGCATAATGTGAATGATTAGCGTCAGCTAACACTTGACATTTAATGTAGGCACTCCAGCGTAGGGCATGTTTAGCAAGTGGCAGGGAATCCGTCTGGAGCTGCAATTCGGTGGAGGGAGGTTCATGTGCCCCTATGGATGGAAGCTCTTGTTCCAAAGAGAGTACAGCAAAAACTACTTGCTCGGCTTAATGCCTCCAGGAAAGCTGCTTAATGATTATTTTTAAAACTAGAGCTAGAGGCTCTCCTCTAGGTCAGGGTCCAACAGAGCTAGGTGCTGTACAAACACATAATAAATTACAACCCCTGCTCCAAGCAGCCTTGCAGCTAAGGCACAAGACACAGTCGGGGAATTTGGGTCCTCTCCCCAGACTTTCTAAGGTATGATGTGATGGTGAGGCATTTGCTTCACCCTTTGGAAACTCCGTTTTCTTGTTTGCAAAGCAGAAGGAACTGCAGGTGTTCTGCCGTGCAGGGTGCAGCCATGAGCCTCAGTGTCTGTTTAGGCTGGATGCACTTCAAAAGTGCAGAGTAGTCGTAAAGATTTACTATTACTAGCATTTATCCCTGCTATACAGTGACACCCACCTACGATTTAATTGTTCATCATGTTTTAGAAAATACCCTGATTTTGACATATCGGGTTTATCAGTGGTGGACACAGCACACACCTCAAAGTACAGATGATCTTGCATGGTGCTTAACAGGGACTGAGACACACATATGATTGACTTCCTAGCCATAGGAAACAGAGAAAAGGTCATACCTTCAGGGCATGAGACAGTCCTGAGGGCTGATCCAAGCACTCTGCCTTCAAACAAGAAGTTGTGGTTGAGCAGATCTCAAACTTTGAGGGGAGATTCATCTCTGTTCTGTAGACACCTAAATCAGATATCTATAGATGCTTCTGCATAAAGTCTTAAGCACTCCACTATAATCAGCCTGGAGAAGAGAAGGCTCCAGAGAGACCTTACTGTGGCCTTTCCGGACTTGAAAGGTGGTTGATAAGAAAGATGGGGACAGACTTTTCGAAGGGCCTGTTGCGATGGGACAAGGGGTGATGGTTTAAAAGTAAAGGAGGGAGATTCAGGCTGGACATGAGGAAGGAATTGTTGGCCCTGAAGGTGGTGAGAGCCTGGCCCAGGTTGGCCAGAGAGGTGGTGGATGAACCATCCCTGGAGACATCCCAGGCCAGGCTGGACAGGGCTCTGAGCAACCTGAGCTGGTGAAGATGTCCCTGCTCATGGCAGGGGGGGCACTGGGAAAGATCTGAAGGTTCCTTCAACCCAAACTATTAATGGTTTTGTGATCATTGAGAACAAGCAGACACCATCAGCCACATCCAGAAAGGATTTTTGCTTAAAGACAACACAGAATCATAGAATCTAGGGCCTGACTCAGTTGGTCACATTGAGTCACCCCTGAGGGGTGCTGGAGCAACTCTGACATCCCCACAGGGCCAACAGATCTGATACAGAAACTATGAAACCTGTAGCTGGTGGTGGAAGCTTGTGAATTTAGGGTTCCCATAAACTGGGGTGGGTTTGAGAAGTGGGGGTTGGTTCAGACTGTTAGGGTTAGAATAATGGAACTCAGCTGTACTGGTAAGTCCAGAGCGTCTGTGTTTGTGAAGATTTGAACAGCTGCTAAATTTCACGAGGATCCTGTCATCTATACCTCTACCTGGGCTGATGCAATGCTCTTCTGCAACTCTTTGGGGGTCACATTCCTGGGTGAGTCATGTTCCAGACTTCGAGGGAAGAAAACACCAAGCTGGGGACCCCAGCAAGAAGAACTAGAGTCACAAATACCACAAGAACCTGGAGAGGCCATATTTAGTGCACCACTGCTTTGGTGGCCCGTTGATGGCTAAAGAGAGAGGAAAAGAACATTGTAAAAGGTTCTTCATTCAGGTCTTTTGTCTCTGGAGAGAAATCTGAGGCTTTGCAAGTCAATGCTTCGTGTCAAGCAGGCTGAACCTGCCACGGATTGCAGATGTGGGGCATCCCTTGAGATGCACCATAGACAGCGTTGTCAATCAAACCGTCAGCATTCGAGTCAGTGAACTCTCCACAAAGAGGGCAAAAAAAAAGTAATTGGAATATGTGTAGTCTGAAAGGGAATAAAATAGTTTCATTTTGGCCTGCAAATGATATAATTCTGTAAACAAGCTGTTTAAGCCCTGCCTGTGCTGATGAGCTGCACTGATTCCCTTTCTAATTAGCACATGAATAGGTGAGGTAAGGTTCCCTGCACACCTATGAAAGCAGAAAGATTTATGAACCCACAGCTGTTTGCTGCTGTTTCTGGAACCTGCCTCACACCCAGACGTACACAGCAGAGATCCCGCTGCCAAAACAGGGAGAGCACCCTGAGCAGATCGGGGTCGTTTCCCAGAATGGCCTGTGCTGGCAGCAGCAAAAAATACTCCGAAATAAGGAATTACAGCAATGTCCCCAGGGCCCAGCCTAAACGATGGTCCCATTATGCCTGGGTGCTGTGTAAACACATGGCAAAGGGCACTCCCTGCCCCAAAGAGTTTACAGGGTGAATAGTCCTGGCAGAGGAGGTACAGCCAGATTTACAGGAGAGGAACCACAACGCAGCATGACTGGGTGACTTGCCCAAGGTCTCAAAAGTGAAGTGGGGATCTAACTCAGCTTTGGTTGCTGCCAGGCTGGGCATGCAGACCTGGTGTTGCACCCACGGGTTTGGCGCAGGTGCCTGGGTTGTTGAGGGTCCCAGGAAAGCAATGTGGATCGCCAAGGTGGGACATCATCAAACTGCCATCCAGTTGAACTTTCAGGTTTTTTTTCATTATAAAGCCCTCAAATTCTCTTGGAGCCTGTTGAGCTGAGGACCCAATCGGACCTCGGTTTTGGCTGGGGGTAGACTAAATCATTCCAAGGATTTTTGGTGTAGACTCCCCTTATCACCACTGCTCTAAGCAAGCCTAAGGACAGTGTGAATGACACCAGAGAAGTAAGCACAGCAGGTCCACCCCGTGTACCAGGCAAGAGAAGAGGCTTGTGGAAAGAAAACCAAACAAGAATGGAAGCCATGCAACCAGAATCTGAATTAAGGCTTCCTAATGTATTAGTCTGTTTTGCTCAAACTTAAGCTAAACCTCAATAACTAACTTGTCCTTTGGAATGCAGTGAAAGTTTCTCTCCACACTTTTAGGTCTCTAAAGGTGGCCACCCCAGAAAAGCAACACTAGCTAGAGACCTTTGGAGTCCTGATGATCTACCCTGTGGCCTTCAGCTAAGTTCTCCCATGTCCTTGCCTAGCTGTCAAGAGGACCACCATGGTATGGACTGTGCCTTTCTAGAGTCACTTGTCAGCTTCCTTACTTCAGCCACAAATATGAAATACATGTGTGGGACTCAGTCCTGGGATGACTCAGCTTTGCAGGACACATCCTTGTCCCCCAGTCTCTAGCCTCCTCCTGGCATGCTCTGTTTGTTGACACAGAGCCCAGCTCTTCTCACAGCCTCATCCCTTTGGTTGAAACCATCTTGTGTCTCCTTTGTTAGACATCTCAGAACCTCACCCCAGCATTTGGGTGATTAGGTGATGCTGAGATCACTCAGCTTCGTTAGACCACAAACCTGAGTCTCACGATGGTGCCTGTGATAACCCCAGTGTTTGCCTCCTGGCTCTGAGCGTTCCCAGTATGCGTTCCTCTCCCTGGGCAGCTCCCATGAACTTGCCACCAGCTGCCAAGGAGGGGCTGGAGCACCCACCCAGCCCCACTCTTGTCCCTGGGCTGGCATGAGAACACACTCCCCAGTTTCAACACCCACGCCAAGCACTCCTTAGCCACAGCTTGTGTCTTCCATGCTCATGCAAAGCCACACATGCCACCAGGCTCATCTCTTCCACCTGCAGGCAACCCCCAGCCCACGTGGCATCAGGAGTTGGAGCTGGAAGGGACTGAAATGCACCTGGTCTCCCTGGCACCTTCATGCTTTGTGCTTAGTGTTTGAGCAAACTATGCAGAAAGGAAAGCAACTATCTAACCCTTAGATCTAACAGCACTGGCACGCAATCGTCTGCAGACCTGCTCAGGGTCCTTGATACCTCACTGGGTTGTGAGTGTGGATGACCAGAGTCCAGGTGCAGTACGGAGATGTTTGGTTTGGCTATTTGGGAAAATTTCTTCACCAAAACAGTGATCAAACACTGGAACAGGCTGCCCAGGGAAGTGGTTGAGTCACCATCCCTGCAGGGGTTTAAAAGATGTGTAGACATGGTGCTTAAGGACATGGTTTAGTGGGGGCCTTGGCAGTGTTAGGTTTACAGTTGGACTTGATGATCTCAAGGGTCTTTTCCAGGCCCCTGGGACAAGAACATGCACATGGCACATGAATGCTCAGTAGGGAAAGGAGTTTGTCTTAATCCTAAATCTTCTCTTAAAGGAAGGCTGACTTCAAAGACCAAAGGGGGTGCTCAGGAGCTTGTGCAGTCAAGATCTCAAAACCTTGAATGATGGAGTCCCCATACTGAGGGACCTTTTGGGGTTATTGCATCTCAGGTGCATAGCTTTGCATTTTGCCTTTGACCACATGGTTCTCTTCTTCCCCCCAGAAAAACAACAGAAGAGTTCAGAGAACAGCCTCTGCTATCCTTTGAATTGTGCCTAGACATTTATCATCTTTTTAGGGGACTGTTGACTGGCAGGGACAAAACTGAACACCGTCCTGTCAGTCAGGTCCCTGGGTGAGCCCATGTCCCGGCCCAGCTTTATCTATTAGTATAGACTTAGCCTGCTGCACTTTGCAGCTTATTCTGATGTAAACCAAAGTCACAGAGGTTCAAGCCCATGCACTTTTCCAAAGAACAAGATGCAAAATTGCACAGTTTACTTTCTGCTTGTAGGATGAGGAAGAGAGCTGGAGTAATAATCCCTTTTATCATGCCAGCATAACACTTTACTCCAATGTGATCCCAGACCTAGTCCTGCATTTTGATAAATCTTAAAGTTATTCTTCCTTCAGGAGCTGAACTCAATGATCCTTGTACATCTCTTCCAACTCAGGACTTCCTATCATTCTATGATTCTTTTTTATTTGTTAGAAATGCAGAATTCACCTGCCTTGGATTAGTCTATAAAGAATGGAATATTACGAAGAAAAAGTTTTACCAAGAGGTAAAAACTAAATGCAAGGGGAAATACAGTTTATTTTGATTGTTTGAAAGATGGGAAAGCAAAAGGGGGCTTACAAGAAAGATGGGGACAGACTTTGAGCAGGGCATGTTGTGATGGGACAAGGGGTGATGGTCTTAAACCAAAGGAGGGAGATTCAGGCTGGACATGAGGAAGAAATTGTTGTCCCTGAGGGTGGTGAGAGCCTGGCCCAGGTTGGGCAGAGAGGTGGTGGATGAACCATCCCTGGAGACATCCCAGGCCAGGCTGGACGGGGCTCTGAGCAACCTGAGCTGGTGAAGATGTCCCTGCTCATGGCAGGGGGGGCACTGGGTGGCTGGGAAGGTCTCTTCAACCCTTCAAATTCTATGATTCTACATGATTTTGTGGTCCCTGTGGCTCTGCTCTGGGCCATGCCATTCCAGGTCAGGCTGGCATCCTTTCAGTTGTTTGCACACCACAGCCATGTTCACAGTAAAGACACTCTGTGTGTCTTCCGAACAATCCTGACAGGCTGTGGCTCCACCAGAAATACAAATCAAGCCACAGATGTGACAGCCTTTCACACTTCATTCTGTCTGACGCACAAACAATCCCCTACGATAGATCTTGTGCCCTTTCTGCCCCGTGACCAGCAGAGTGGTCCTTTTCCACCTCCACACCTCACCTCATGCACCGAGATGTGCTTGCGCATCAAATGACCAGCCCCAAAACCAAGCCACCTTGCAGCTTCCCAGCAAGTCCTGCGTCAGGAAAGCTGCTCGTGGTGCGCAACAGATGTCAACATGGGCAATGGGATTTACAGGACTGGGAGCACGGAGGTGTGGTCAAAGCAAACTGTTGGAAATTATCTCAGATTTGTAACTGGCTCTATGGCCCCCTCCAGAGACACGAACAAAGAAAAGGACTTTACCAGATTTATTCCTGCAAGAACAGAAGATTTACTCACGCTTGGCTCTTTTTCAGGTGTCATAAATTGAGTCCACTATCTTTTCACAGATTGTCTTGAAGGTTCAGAGCACCGTTTTCTCCCCAGCCCCCCTTCCAATGACCTGAATAACAAGCCTGGGGTACAGCCTGTGTTTATAAATATGCGTATCGGTTACATTAATGGAAACTGATTTATTACACAAATAAGAGCCTTCATCAATTTTCATCTGGACCTCTTTCAATGGGACATAAATTACACAGTTGCTACTGGGTTTGGATTTCTAAGTGGATTTATCGGAGCAGGGACTTTGCTCATTTATTTTATAGGTCTCCTTGTCTGTGGAATAATTACAGTTTTGAAGTTTTTCTCCCTCCCTTTTCCCCCCATTTATATATCCCTCTTAAGAAATACTGGCTGGTATTCTGGAGAGCGAGGTCAGACGCTGGCAGCCCATTGGGAGCACCTCTCCTGATCACAGAATCGTAGAACAGCATCATAGAATTGTTTAGGTTGGAAAAGATCTTAAAGATCAAGTCCAACCTGAGCTGCCTGCAAAAGCAGCACAGTTTGCAGGACATGATACATTTCAGATGATCCATTTGGACCATCTCTAACCCCAAATCAGAGGTAATCAGTGTGATTGTTCCTTTTGGAAAATGCTTGGTCTGTTGATCTCTTTTAGGAAGCAACTAGCCCTTTGCTGCCTGTTAGCACCGCAGGGTACATTCTCCTGCTGGAGCATCTCCAAAGGGTGGGTGGAGAGGAGAGCCCCTTGTCTGTCTGGGTAAGCAGGTCTGTCACATAAACACACTTCAGCCACACGGACTCCCCAGCTTCTTAAATGTCTACAACTTTGCTTAAAAATCTATAATTTACACGCATGAGGCACCCTGTGGCTCGGTGAAGAGCTTTGCTGGTTGCAGGACAGGAGGAAAAACTGACCCAGTGCTGTAAGGAGGAGATCTTCACATAGCAAAGACATTTTTCCACTGCCAAGCAGCACAGCCCCTTGCAGCAGAAGAGCAGAGCTGCTCCCATCCTCCCTGGAGACAGAATCACAGAACAGTTTGGGTTGAAGGGCCTCTCAAAGCTCATCCCAGTGCCCCCCCTGCCATGAGCAGGGACATCTTCACCAGCTCAGGTTGCTCAGAGCCCCGTCCAGCCTGGCCTGGGATGTCTCCAGGGATGGTTCATCCACCACCTCTCTGAGTACCTGGGCCACTATCTTACCATCCTCAAAAAACAGGTCCAGTTCCTTTACCATTAACAGCCTCAGCCCAGCCAGGCTGTTCCCTGTTCGAGCAGGCTGATATCAATTCCAGTGCACGTGGTTAACGCCTAAGCATTTTGCTGTAACAGCAAACATTTTATCTTTGCTAACCACAGGCACTAAACACAAGAATCTATAGGGTAATGATGCTGCCAGCAATAATTTCCATTATCAATACTAATCTCAACAGTTTTATACATGAAAAATGTATTACTATTATCAAATAAACTTTTCTAGTCCTCTTTGTATTCCATTTTAAGGGATGTGGCAGCCTCTGGGCTCAACCCCAACCCCACCTGTGCACATGGGGTGACAGACCAAGAGCCCTGGGCTGGGAGTCCCAAGTCCAGCCCTTGGCTGCAGGAGGTGATGCTGGCTTGTCCGCAGGCCAGCCTGCAAGACCAAGACCGGCCAGCTGTGTCAAAAAGCCTTTTAACTCTTCCCGCTGTCCTCGGCCTCATCACGCACCCTTCTCCTCATCTGCATGCCCTGAACTGCTGCCCAGAACACTTTCTTCTGTGGCTCGTTTTCGGAGCTTCCAGAAAACAAGCCAAAGGCTTGCCTGGGTTTTGTTGTCGTTGCTGCTGTTTTCGCCCGAGGCTGGAGCACAATCCCATGAAACAGAAGCACAGGCTCCCAGGAATGCATTGCATTACGACACTGTGCCGCAGAGACTTAGACTATTTACATAATAGATCAGAAAGCCCGGCCAATTAGCTGACAAAGGAAAGGGTGTGCTAGCAGGGCACTCAGAGTTCACCCTAATTAAGAGCAAGCCATTAGAGAGCTTGCCTCGAACTGTGAGTGAAGGAGGAAGATGAGCACCGGAGAGAAGGCAACGATGACTGTGTTCAGCCCTTTCCAAGCACACAGGGACGTGTCTTCCTCGGCCATGGTCCCCAGGGCTGATGCTCCCACAGCTCAGCAGTGTGAATGGGGAAACTGAGGCAGCTCCTTTGCCTGGAGTGAGAGCAACAAGTAGACCAGCACCTCGAACCCTCTCTGACCCCTGGCTGCTTGTCCCTTGCTGATTCCAACCTTGTAATAATAATGTAGGACAGGGCTTATCCTTGGTGTTGTGCTTTGATTTGATACCAGCACACGTCCACGTGCCCTCCCACAAGCACAACACAACCCCCTCCACAGCTCAGAGCAACAGGCTGCCTTCTGCTCAGTGGACAATAAAGAGGCCCACACACATGCAGGCAGCAGCCGGAGGAAATCTCAGTCCCAATCACTGCCTAATTAAGTTAATTTGCTAATTGTCAGCATTTAGCCAGGGGAGGAGCGCCACCTGCTGAACCCACCATACCCCTCCTCTTGCTTCAGCCGCGATGCTGCAGGTTTCCAAGTCCAACCACCTTGCAAACAAGAACATCAATAAACCTTCTGTCTTCCATCTCTCCATACTTTATACTCTGGAGGTCTCTTGGGTGTTTCACTTGGCCATGGTACTGGATGTACCACGTCATGTAACTTTGCTGGACAAGCCCTGGTGGTTTTCAGCCTCAAAACAATGGAGACTCTTCATATAGAGTTGGAAGCACAAGTTTTCTTCCAAGACTGACAGCTCATCAGTGTGATGAGTTATTACTTGTCAGCTGTGCTGTGCCAACAGTGTGTATTGTCCCAACCAACACCAAAAAACCCCAAACGTAAAGCATTTCCATGTTCTTTCTGCCCACTCCCCAGTTTTTGGCCCCCAGGAGGGTTCATTAAAAAGCATTCTGCTTTCTGGTTGAAGCACATAACAGCAGCACATGACTGGTCACAGTTGTTCAGCTCGCAGGTGGTAACTTCCACAAATGTTGTAATTCTATTGCTTATGATCCTCTGCCTAAACCCCAAGCATCACCACACAGGGAGCTTGAATTGCCAACCCACACGTCAATACACCAGGACTCTGGCCACCAAAAACTGTAAAGCTGGCTTGCAAGTCCTGAGATTATCTTAAGAATTACTAGGTTTGGGTCCTTTTTATATATCTGCCAGCTTTTGAGCTTGCAGAATGCTTTTGATTTTGTAACTCCTAAGCTTTGTGTTACAATCACGAGGGGTAGAAATGTTTTTTGCTTTTGATGTTGAACAAAACCTGAGATTCTTCACGCAGTCTCCTGAACCCGGCAGCTGGGATTTTATACAAAGAACACTGACAACTGAAAGATGTCCAATAAAAATCATAAGAGTTGGCAACGCTGGGGGTTTACTCCCCTCTTTTATTGCTGGTGTACAGGACAAGTTAATTGGTGCAATCCAACTACTGGCTGGTTTTAGGACAGATCCTTAAAAACACTTACAATTGCCAGGGCTTAGAGTCCCAGAATCACAGAAGGGACTGGGTTGGAAAAGACCTCAGAGATCATCCAGCCCAACCCTTGGTCCAACTCCAGTCCATTGACTAGATCATGGCACTAAGTGCCATGTCCAATTTCCTTTTCAAAACCTCCAGGGCCGGTGAGTCCAGCACCTCCCTGGGCAGCCATTCCAATGCCTGACCACTCTCTCTGCACAGAATTGCTTTCTAATCTCCAGCCTAAATTTCCCCTGGCAGAGTTGAAGCCCATGCCACCTTGGCCTATTGCTGACTGCCTGGGAGAAGAGACCAATCCCCACCTGGCCAAACACAGACACCTAACAGGGTTATTTAAATTATAATCCTATTTGCCCTGGCTGCTTTTATTAGGGCAGCATCCTCTAACAGGTAGATCAGTTTTGAAGGTGCTCAACTCTATTCTCCTGCTGAAGAAACAAACAAACAACCTGCAGGGGCTGCTTTCTTAGTACCCACTCTTCCTCAACCCATCTTGCTGTGAAAGTTCCTACCCGTAAGTCTTTTTAAAAGCTGCCCTCTAAGGCAGTATGTCAGCCCCTTCTGGGGCCTCATGTTTTGCACAGATCACCCTCATTAGCAAGGGAAAGTGGACTAAATGGAACAGGCTGCACTCCTGGCGCAAATTTTTTTGGTTCCTCTTGGAAGCACCACGATTCAAACAAGATCCTTCCAAGCAGCCTGGTTCGTGACCGCTAGAGATTAAAAAAGGGCCAGGGATAGAGCATCCCTGCAGCTCATCACTAACAAACAACACTGTCTGGACGGAGTGTTTTCAATAAGGGACGCTTGCTTTGTTGGGAGCTTTCGGAGAGACTGTTTACAACAACAGCCCTACAATTACCTCCAAATGATGTCCTTTGAGGAAGATGTTCCGGGAACCTTAAGACCAAAGCTTCTGAGCTGCCCTATCTATATCAGAAATGTGAAAGTAATCAGGAGTTGTTTGGATCTGGAGACACTGTTCTTGTAAACAGATGTTGCTCTAAAGTGTCACAGGCAGATCTTAATGGTCAGTCAGAGCTGGGCCAGCTTGGAAGAAGAAGAATCCAGCCCAACATGAACTGATCAGAAACATTAGTCAGGGTTTCAGTTCAGCGCTCTTGTGCACAGCATCAAATCTGATCTAACTATCCCCAAATTGCCATTCCCAGGCAGCAAGATACATACAGATCTGATTTGTGCTGAAATAGTAGGGTGAAAAGTGGTTTTTTGCTTGTGTGTTTGTTGTGGGGTTTTTTTTGTGATAAACACAAGGATTCTGTACTAGCTGAGCCTGATGGATGCTCACTGGGTTTCTGAACAATGAGAATACCTTGAAAAAAGCTGAAGGCAAATGCTTGTTTTATTCTTAATGGAGGAGTTTTCTTATGGGGAGGGAAAAGGAGAGGAAAAAACAATCTGTTCAGAAGACAGAGCACTGAAGTGAACACTCTTCTTATTCCCAAACCACAGGACCTTAGGGAAAGGTGATGCTTTCTTAATTGTTTTTTTTTTTTTTTTTTTCTTAGACTTCACATTTTAAACTTTAAAACCACACTTGGGCAGTATCTTCAAATCCTTTTCCACAGCTGCAAGTGATGGAAACCGACCCACATGAACAGAGAAGCTGATTCTGCTTCAGCATTGTGGGATCCAAGAGCACAGTTTGAGGGGCAGGGGGTGCCCAGAAATCATGGGAATCGTCCCCTTGGAGGGAAGGTGGAGACCTGGGCTTCAGGAGGATTCCTACCAGCTCTGTGGGTGACCATGGAGAAGTCACCAAGACCTCAGTCATCCTATCTAGAGGGCCACCATCAGCTCCTTCAATTAGGAATCCCATTGCTGAGAAAGGCAGGAACACTGGAACAAGATGCAAACCGTATTTCTCCTCACTGAAGGACCCTGGGGCAACCCCTTGGCTTATTTGCTTACTTGCGTATGGGCTGTAAATTATGCCTTAATCTAGGCAAGAATCTCTCTGCGGTTTTATTTCCCACCCTGGAGGGGTAGGGTATGCTGTTCTGTCTGTATAGAGCAACGGCTGTTTGGGACAGAGCTTATCTTTCACACTTGCTTTTGTGGCAAAGAGTTTGATCCTGTTTAGTGCAGCTGGATCTAATCTCAGGTGAGCAGAGGCTTGGAGGGTTCTTTTACTAGGAAAAAAGGGTCTCATGGGAGAAAGAAAAAAGAGAAAAAGCATTGAAACCCCCACTAAAAGAAGGATTTCTTCTGCTTGCAACATTCATCTCACCAAACAGAAGAGATGCTGAGTGTTCCCTTGAACAGCTTTGCCCTTCCCCAGATCTAGGGGAATGACACAAACGTGATTCATGGGCCAGGACACTAAGGTGACTGTAAGGATATGCTGCCGAATTAAAGGGGCTAAGGCATGGGGACCAATGGGAGGGAGGCCACAAGCTGATGTAATGTCTGGGTAGCTCAAACCAGCTCCTCAATCTCGGTTATTAGGTAAAGACAGGCTGTCCCTGGAGAACACGCGAGCTCCATTCCCCCCTCTCCGCAGCCCTTTGCGCGGTCACGTTAGGGACATGCCCTTTGCACTCTCACCTACGAGCTCCCAGCGCGCACGAGCATCCTCCGGCACTCCAGGCTCCTTCCTCCAGCAGCCAGATTAACGCAGCCACACAATGGGAACATTGTGCAAACAGATCCCCCAGCTCCAACCCCATAATGAAATCTCTCTCCACCACCTTTTACTGGGGAGAGTATTTGATTGCAGTCAAGTACCCACACCTGGAGGAGGAGGAGGGAGGGGGCTGCCCCACGTTGGACTGACAGCTTGCTCAGAGCTGCAGCAAGGAAGGGGAGGGGGAATGAAGGCAGGATGAGAGGTATGGGCAGAGTTTTGCAGTGTGATGAGCTTGTGCAGCCTCAGCCGTAGCAAGAATCCCTTCCCAGCCTACACACATGCTTTAAATGTTCGGAAAATGAACAAAACAAGCAAACAAAAAGATGAACAAACAAAACAACCCAACAAAACAAAAACATCCAAAAACCCAACAATCCCGCCCCAAAACAAAGAAGCAAAAAAACCCCACAACTCCCAAACAACAACAACAACAAAAAACAAAACAAAGAAAAAAACTAAAACAAATAAAAACAAACCAAAAATGAATAAAAGAAAGGAGAAAAAGCCCACCACCGAGAAGGTCTAGAGAGTTTAAAAGTGGGGAGAAGTCTGCACTGCACAGAGCCATACAGAGGTGCTGACTCAGGTCCTTGTTCTGCAGCTCCAATGAACTGATGGAGTAATTAGCACTGAGATGTGAAGAGGTTAAACTGGCCTTGATGGAGGAAGGAATGACACTAAATCTATGTGCTGGCCATACCTGGGCTCCACAGGTAGTGCCTCCACCTTCAAGGGTAGGAGAATAATGTTTCATAGTGGCTTCCTAATTCAGAGGGGCAGACTTGACTTCACAAGGTCCCCCTGGTTGGAGACCCTTTGTCACTGTGTGCAGATGTGCTCCTCAGGCCCCACCTGCCCTGGTGGGCTCCCCATGTCCACATCAAGGACTTGGGGACCAGAACAAGACTGCAGGATGGAGGGAGATCAGGATAGACAATGCGGAGTGCCTTTGGTGGCAAAAGTCAGAGGTTCAGTAAAGTCTGGCGGGTTTGTGGTGTGTGGGAGGAAAATGGGGTCACAGAGGATGGAAGTAAATGAAGGTGGAGATAGAATTATCATAGAATTATAGAATAGTTTGGGTTGAAGGGACCTTCCCAGCTCCCCCAGTGCCCCCCCTGCCATGAGCAGGGACATCTTCAGCAGCTCAGGTTGCTCAGAGCCCCGTCCAGCCTGGCCTGGGATGTCTCCAGGGATGGTTCATCCACCACCTCTAGGTAGATGAAGGTTGTTTTTGAGGATGGGGCTGGAAGGATACTGGGAGAGATAAGGAGACATAGAGCTGGAGTCCTCATTTATGGGGTGAGATTTGTAGTTGTATGTAAGCAAATGAGTGGATTCGAAGTCTGTACTGATGATGTGAGGGATATGGATAAATGAAGTTATGGGAGCAGTCCCTCTGATGATAGCACAGAAAAAGGAGACTGGTGAGCATATTGATCTTCTTGCTACCTGTTTGGGGCAGTCCTGGTGGGCTGGTTTGGAAGTTGAGTGACTGAGGAGAGAGCCAAACCAGGTAAACCTGTATGGAATTGCACCACGGAGAAGCTTGAGTCAATGAGGAGGGTAGAATGAGGCCCTGTGGATAAAAAAGAAACAGGTGAATCCTGTACAAGAGCATTTCTGCGTAGAGCACAGATGCTGGCGTTCATTACAAATCACCAGAAACAAGTTGAATTCCCCAAACAGTGTTTATGGGAATGAGCTCTTCTTTTCTGGGGGTTTTGTTTTGCTCAAGTCTGTCTGTCACATCTTGCACATTTCATTATTTAGGAATTTTTGATTTCAGAAGATAAAGGAGTCCCAGAGGAATATTTTCAGGGAGATTATTTTAACAAGCACTTTTGTACCAGGAAATCAGTGAGTTTAACCTAACAAGCAACTACCAGGCCAGGGGGACAAATAAATCTAGTTCCCACCTATTAATTTTACAGCCTACATAAAGCAGTGTTGAAGTCAAAAGTATATGTGACCCAAAAAGACATTGCTCATTTTGACACATATATAGCTTGCCCCCTGCCTGAACCCTGTCCCTTAGCCTAAATCCAGGAAGCGGGCTCCCTTTTGTAACGGATCATAGTCCTGTGTGTCAGGAATGTGTTCTACCTTAAACCAAATGTCAGCCTTTCTCAGAGAAGGGACAGGCTGATAGAAATGTTTGCCCCAAACGGGGATAGTTTTCCTGTTTTGTGCTGTGTGCGATGTATTTGTTTTATTGCACCACTCAAGTGATTCAACCCAGCCAAGCCCACGCAGGAAATATTGGGAATATTGCCTTGCCAAGTTGACATCTGAAAAGAGCAAGCAGGCGAATGCTTCCACTTTAGGAGTATTTGTAGTGGGTTACTGAACTCTCAGACACATGAAGGGAAAAATGCACCTCAGAGAAACAACAGCATCCCATGGATGGAAGTGACCTGGATAACGCAGAAACGCCACCGACTTTCATCTTTGGAGGGGAACGCGGCGGTATGCAGCGAGAAAAACAAAACAGAGCTTTCGGCACACACAGAAGTTAAAAATAAAGCAGAGAGTCTGAATGAAGAGGGTGATTAACCAATGGAGTAAATGAGAAAGGAAAGTGATGGATTAGTCACCACTTGAAGCATCTTGAAACGGGGGCTGGATGCCTTTTGTGCAAGACGTGCTGGTGTCCAGCACGAGGCACTGGGCTCCAGCCAGGCTACAACCCAACACACATTTTTTTAGCCTTGTGTTGCCAACGCACAAGTGGAGGATTTAACTCCAGTTATCCTGTCTGCAACCTTATCACGGAAGGACATGACGCAGCTGGCAAGAAACGTTTGATGCCAGTTCCTAATTAGCCAGGAAAATAAAGCGGTCAAAGAAAAAACACGAACAGTGAGATAGTTCAGTGAAAGGAGGTTTTTTGGCTAAATTGTTTGAGCCTTGAGTCTCTTCCTTGATTTCAGCCAGTGTGGGGTCAGGGCCTCGTTTTTTGAAGGCTTTCAGAGCTCCTTGCAAGTAGGAAGCAGCTCAGTTGGGTGAGAAGAGAAGCCTCATCAGCAGGAATTTCATTCACTTGGGCAAAAACGAGCCCCATCAGCTCCATATCTGAAATCCCAAGGTTTTTTAATTATTATACGTTGCAAAGGAGATGGGTCCAGCAGCATTACCTAATTAAATCCTGATGCACCAGAGATGATACTTTGATGGTAGGTGGTGAGACCTTCTACATTACACACACATGCACACGTCTGCAATTTCTTTCAAATATATTCCTAGCAATTTTTGAAGCCAAACCCAAATTCATTGCAGAAAACAACTGCTGTTGGGTGGCTCTGCAGAGTGGATCAGAAATCCTTGAGGCTTAACGGACCCAGCCCTTTGGGATTACAAGGACAGGGGATATCTGAGGTCTGACCCACCTCTGAGGCTACAGTGATTGCATTGAGGGCATCCATGAGAGATCTAGGGGGTCCTGAGAGTGAACCTCCAACTGAGTAGGGTTCATTTAACACAGACTTAATGGCTGGGGGCTCCTGGGAGCCTCATCTTGATTTGGAAATGTCTCTGAGTCACAACAAAAAACAGATGAAGGAGCAAAGTACCTCCAGGCTGAGGCTGGGCACTTGTCTGCATCTGCAGAAAGCAATTCCATGGGCACCTGATGATCTCTGCAGGCTGAAATACAAGCCCTGAGAAAAATATTGATGCCTCCAATACAGCCTGTGAATAAAGAGCCCCAAATCTATTCAAAGTCCCACTTTAGGTGTTGAGGTAGATGCTCTGGGGCTTGGCAGCTTCTCCAAAGCCAGATGGGCCAAGTGAGTCAGAAGCCCTAGCCCTGGGATCAGCCTTTCTTTCCCTCTTGTGCTTCTCATCCTCCACTCAGCTGCCTTTAGCAACAATAGCAGCAACTGTCCTGGGTTCAGGAAACACAGATGGCCCCCAGAACATTTCAGAAATATTTATTTTCTGTAATTTTGTTTACTACATTTTTTCCCCAATTTATAATGGAAATAGAGGGCATGACTGAGAAGTTACTTGTTTTCTGTTTAGGTTTTGTCTTCTTAAGCTTTGGGACATTGAGTTACTGCATGGCTTTGTTCAAAGCCTTTTCTCCAGTTCAGAAAAGCACACAGCAGTGCTGATGAATGTGATGCTAAGTCTCCAATTATCCTGTCTACCTCAGCTTTTTAATTACCCCGTGATTTCAAAGTCATCCCTCCTCCATTTTTTCATTTCAGTACTTGCAAAGCGTTCAGCTTCCTCGTGCTTTAGTATCACCCAATCCACCTGTCCCCAAAACTCTTCTGTGGGACCTGGACCTGTCCGTGCTTTGAGTCAGGTGCAGGCTGACCTTAGACTGATCTGGAAAGTAAAACCAAGGCTTAGGAAAGCAGCTCCTCATGGGACTGAGCCCCGACCAAACACTGACAAAGATCCCAAACTTGGTTCCTCCTGAGCAGAATGTGGACATTTCTGGTCCAAAAGGGAGGTCCCCAAAGCTGTCATTCACCTGCCTTTGCTGCATTGGTTTTTCCAGATGAGATGTGCGTTCTTGCAGCAGTTGTGCTATATGAACTCTTCTGGTCTAAGACAGTAAATGTACTTCTAGGGCACTGAACTTATCTGGTCTGGTGACTTTTGATTTCTTTCCATTTGAATATTTCACTATAAAAAAAAAATAAGCCAAATCAAACAAAAACTGCAAACCTTGACTTTTTTTTTATTTTTAACAGAAGAGTTTGATTTATAAACAAAAGGCAGGCTTGGTTTTGGTACAAAAAGAATCTGATTTTTGAAAACAGCAAAGCAATTCTTCTAGTTTCTGAAGTGCAAGCCAAACTGCAGCCCAAACACTTCTACTGGAAAAAGATCATTGCCATATTTATTTTTCATGCACCTGTATGGGCAAAATGTCCCCTTTCCCCAAGCCGTTACAAAACCAGAGCTCTAAATGCAGCTGTTGTTAACGACCACAGCCTTCTTCTCTTGCCTCCTTTTCCTCCTCTGCTCTCCAAGGATTTCACTATCAATCCTCCTTGTCTGGGATGATGCCTCCTGCATATCTATCCTGTCTTCCTTCAACTATCTATCTCTGTAGGAAACCTGCTTATGTCCCCTGAAATTGGTCCCCTGCTGTCCAGTTATCCCAGCATCCCCATGCCTTCTGCTTTCTTAGGGATGTGCTGTTTCTTCTGGACCTTCCTGAAGCCACCTGTTCTATCTCATGAAGGACTTTCCCTTCAAAGGGTTCAAATTATTGGAAGAAAAATCTACTGCAAGCTGTAATGTACAGAATTGCTACCTCTGGCTGAAGAAATCCCAGACCCAAAACTGGCTGAAAGCACCCAGGGATTTCCACCCTGTGCTTTTTCTCCCCTAACACTTGAAAGAAAATAAATCCACGGAGTATGTCCTTGCATAGTTTTCCCTTGAGTATGAGCAAAGCCAGAAGCAGTCTTTCAGGGGGATGTCTTCAGTGGCAGTTTGGGCTCCTTTCCTCATCCACCTGCTTCAGATCTTCAAGTTTTCTATGCTAGGTGCAGCTGAGGTCAGAAATCACCCAAGGACTGGGACCATAAAGCTCTATTTCATATTGTAGGATAGCACTACATGGATGCACAAGGTTGGGGGGCAGGTAGCATCCACTGATTCTAAACTCCTGCCCTTCTGAAGTGTTACTGGGAATCACAGAATACCAACTTGGAAGGGACCACAAGGATCATCACGTCCAACCTTTCTCAACGAAAGCCCAGTCTAGACAAGCTGTCCCAGCCCTGTCCAGCTGAATCTGAAAAGTGTCCAACGTTGGGGAATCCACCACTTCCCTGGGGAGATTATTCCCATGGCTGATCGTTCTCATCATGAAAAATTTCCCTCTTGTGTCCAGTCATAATCTCCCCAGAAGTAATTTGTACCATTTTCCTTTGTCTTTTCCATGGGACTCCTTATGTAAAGCAGGACTCCATCTCCTTCACAGCCACCCTTTAAATACTGGAACATGGTCATGAGGTCTCCCCTAAGCCTTCTCAGGATGTCTAAGGTCAGCACAACTCATTGCACCGGTGGGCAGAGACCAGCTTGGCCAGCCTGAAGAGGTGGGTTTCAGTGTCTGGGTCTCTCATCTCACGACCACAACATTCAGGTCGCAGATGGGGAGGACATGGGACCTCTGTACATCCACCCCCATGAATTCCCCAAGATGGTCCCTGTTTCCTCTAGGGAAAACCCCGTAACACCACCATAAAAACACAGCACATGGAATAATGCTGGACTATGACACTGCAGAGGTTGGATGAGGACCACCTTCTTCTCCTGGTGTAAAAGGAAACTCTTCCCCATGCTGCCCTCAGGTTCCTCCCAGACAAATTGTGCTTGGGTTTATTTTTAGATATGCACAGAAATAAACACCTCTGCCCCCTCTCCACCACGATTAGCAGAGACATTGTGATGATAATGATTGAGTTTCCTCAAACGAAACAAGTATTCAATTATATTTTCATTCCATGGAATGAAACTTAACCCAGTTTGTTTTCTGATAAAGCCATATGAAGAGAGGGCACAGCTGGTATTTTATCCAAATTAATATGTGTCCTGGCTCGAAAACAGGTCATGTTTGTAATGAGCTCAATCTTCATATAATAACACTGTTGAAACAATAAACGTCACTTCGGCTCAAATTCGGTGTCTGGACTGCGAGGTGTAAAAACATTTCTGCCCTAAACTATCAGGGTGAAGGCTGGATAAACTTGAGAAAGTTCAGGTCAGGTGAAATTTCACACACGCAGACTATTATTGGAGTGAGCAGGCTGGAGGAGCTATTACGGGGAGCATGTGCATCACTTCTCTCCCCAAGGACTGAAGTCAAAGACGCGTCGCTGGTGACACATCCCTGCGCAGCTGCACCCGAGACACCCCCAGCAGCTGGGGAAAAAACACCAGTTGAGTGCAGATGACTCATTTTACACCAAAAAGACTTTATTCTAACCAGAGCTGTTTAGCAGAAAACCAACTACAAACTGGATTTATCCAAAATTATTCATCACTTTGATAACATTATACAACACAGATTCAGATACCAGTTAGGAGATCAATTACTACACAACCAAATCTAGCTCAACAGGATCCCAAAACTCTAGAGTGATGATTCAAATGTGCATCTTCCCCCCTTTCACAAACTAAAGACTCTCAAGGGTACCCAGATTACTTACCAGGTTGGTGAGCTGTCTCAGTCCCCCAGGAATGCTCCTCAGATAGCCAGTCTAAGCAGGAGACTCTTCACCTGCACACACACTCCTCCAAGAAAGACCAACTCCATAAGAGCCTCCAGTTGCTCCATTTATAGCCTGTTTGAATCTGAGCTGTGGTCATTTATGGTAGTATTCCAGAAACTTCTCTCAACCAAGGCATCTCGTTGGTCAAAGGCCCTGTCTATCAACCAAGGGGCATGCACACGACCATAAGTGGCCCATCAGCCTAGAAATGTCTGTTGTTTTTGTGGGGACAGTGTGTCTGCAACAGCAACTCTCTGGGAAACATCCTCCACCATCTGAAATGCAGCCACTCCTGAGCTGGGACAACACTTTTACATTGAAAGAGCCTTGGAAAGAGGCAAGAAAAGGCAGAGGGGTTTGCTCTTATGGGGCAGATGACCAAAGCAGTAGAGGTGGGATGAGCCATATGAAGGGTTGGCAAAGCCAATGAAGTCAAACCCCTTCGCTGGTCAGAATTCCGACATGAACATAGTGGCTAGTCTGGTGATGAGCATTGCAGTCATTGCAGTGGCTTGTGGTCCATTCCCCATCAGATTTTCCCCTTCACAAAGAGGGCCAAGATCAATATGCGTGCCTACTGCAACGTTAATTCGTGTCTTTCACTGACCCAGGATGCAGTTGAGCCCGTTACATGTGTGTAGCTCTTCTACAAGCAATTAAAATATCCTCAATCAACCATGAGAGACTAATTCTGCATAGGACTTAGACCTCAATACTTGCACTATCCCCTTTCTTTCAGCCTTTGAAACCTGTGTTGAACTGTTACCCAATGAAAATGGTTCTCCCTACCTTACAAGTCTCTTTTTCTATTCTAGAGAAATTCTATTTACTGGTTCTGTACAAGAAGCCATGGAGAGCCTCATCCGAGACAGAGATGAGTAGCTGCTGCTTAGATCATACACAAGCCCTGCCAAAACCCGCAGACGAGGTGTTCCTCCAACAGCCTCACTGCCAAGGCTTGATTTGATCAACATTTTTATACATAGCAGGTGAAACACTCAGAAAGACATCCAGAAGTGAGAGTATAGGGTATCTACGCTCATCAGTGCTTAGACCACTTGCCCAAGGAAGTGGGAACCTAGAACTGAGTCTTTTTTCCAGGGACCTGAATATATCTCCTCCCTCCTATGTGTTGCGACATGAAGAGAGCTGTGAGATTGGACAAAAATAATCTCTAATTTAGCCTCTGTGTGTGGGAAATAACGTGTTCACTGGGCTCAGCAAGTGTGGATTTGCAAGATTGCATCAGGCTCCCAAGCTGCAATAACGGGAGCTATATTGTCTTGAGGGATTTCTCAGTTCATGCTTGATTGTGGGCACATCGTGGTTTGCAAGAAATATTGGCAGTTGGCAGCAGTCTGGTCCAAAAGGCTTGGAGGTCATCAGCAAATCCCTGCTGCCATTTTTATTTCATCAGATGTTAAGCACTTATGGGAGAAGACACATCTTCCCCCATTTACTTTGCAGGTACGCTGGGAACCCAAATACTGTAGGATCTGTGTCTCTAGAAGTATCTCTGCTTTTCTTTGAGACATACATCTCTATGCATTGCACAGAAAGGTAAAAATAATCCACGCTCCTCCCCATTTAAGCCCATTGGCCTCACTTCTGCTTATTGATAGTCATGTGGTTCAAAATCTATCCTAAAATTAGTTGCATCCTGTCCTTTAACTATCCTGGAAAACTCTACTGCTCCCCATATCTGTGCTTATGTGAAAAGCAAAGCCCTTGGAACAGAAGTTTAATAAAAGTTTTAAAAAATTGCCAGAAATTTCCAGCACTGCAAGGAAAGGAGGGGTTTACAAGCCAGCCATAAGTGACTGTGATGCTCTCCTTAGGGCCAGACTGCAGAAAAGGGTGAGGCTGGGCTGCAGCTTTCCCTGGGAATAGAAACCGTCAGGAAGGAACTGAGGAGTCAGTGTTTCCTTGGGATCAATACGGGGAGATTCCCTGTCTGGGAAAGGGAGGAGGTGGAGAGGAGCAGAAGCTGAGATGACCATGGGTCACCATGGGTCTCTCCAGCTCTGCACCGACACAAGTCTGTCCCCTTCTTTCTTTTCAGCCCCTTTTAAGTCCGGAAAGGCCGCACTAAGGTCTCCCCGGAGCTTCTCTTCTCCAGCTGAACACCCCAACTCTCTCAGCCTGTCCTCCCAGCAGAGCTGTTCCAGCCTCGGGTCATTCCTGTGGCTCCTCTGGCCCCTCTCCAGCAGGTCCATGAGTGTCCTGTGCTGAGGACCCAGAGCTGGACCAGCACTGCACGTTAAAAGCATCTGTCCAGGAGATATCCCACAGTTCACAGCCTGTGATGCTTTCTCAGGTGTAAGCAACCAAAAAAAAAAGCCTTCAGTGAGCAGGGACATGCTTCTTGTACTTGCTGTTAGAGATGCAATGGCTCTGAGAAAGGTAGCACTGCCTTTTGAGGTGGGAAGGAAACTGCCTGTTGTGATAAGACAAGAGGTGATGGTTTTAAAGTAAAAGAGGGAGATTCAGGCTGGACATGAGGAAGAAATTGTTGCCCTGAGGGTGGTGAGAGCCTGGCCCAGGTTGGCCAGAGAGGTGGTGGATGAACCATCCCTGGAGACATCCCAGGCCAGGCTGGACGGGGCTCTGAGCAACCTGAGCTGGTGAAGATGTCCCTGTTCATGGCAGGGGTGGCGCTGGATGAGCTTTGGAGGTCCCTTCAACCCAAACCATTCTATGATTCTTTTGGATGCAAGATGCCACGAAGATGCATGGGACTTCTTATCGGAACATTGGGGTCCCAGGCGAAAGGGGGTGAAGAGTGAAGCTGTAGTTTCCTTTTCCCTTTTCCTCTTCAGGGTCTGAGGCTGGAGCTCATGCAGTGCTGTTTACAGGGGTCCAGATTTTCCTGGTTTTAGACCATGATATATGAACATAGGTCTGTATCTGTATCTCCAGCTTCATGCTCCCCTGTTCCCAGTCCCTGAATCCATTCTCCAATCAAGGTAAAATAGCACAGCAAAGTGGGTGCTCATTGCAGAGCAGCAGGACATGCCTGAGGTTCAGTGCACTTCTCTCGGAAGGTCCCAGTGCTGCAGCACAAAACGTGGTACTTGGCTTTATTGAAGGGAAACTGAGGCAGAGAGAAGCTGCATGAGTCACCCAGCAGAGCTGAGGGAGACAGCAGCACCAGCCAGAAGAGAAATCCAGGGCATTCCCATGGCTGCAGAGTCCCATGTGCCTACTTATATCCCCATCTCATTGTCCACCTGTTTCCTTAAACCATGACTTCACTGCTGATCACTGCTAATATGAACACACTAAGGCTGCACTTGACTATTAGGAGCTTCCTTGCTCACACGATGATCAATATGACAGCTTTTGTACCCATTTGATCATCAGAGATGACCACTAGAAAACTCATGAGAGTATGACTCACACTTTGCTTTTTTTTCCCTAGACTATTTGCCATGGAATAGGAATAGTGAAGATTTTCATTCAACTTCTGCCTATTCCTTCTTGTCTGGTCGAGGAGAATTTGTCTTCTGCACAAAAGAGGTGATCCCAGATTTTAGGTACCGTTTTTCATCTAATGTTGTAGAAAAGCCACTGGATCCCTGTGGTCCTCAGGACAAACAGGTGATACCAGCTTGCTTAATACAATTGCATCCTAATTTTGAGCATTCCCTGCTATTTGAAATGATCTGCTTGAATTCTAAAAACTTGTGCTCCTGGCACCTCACAGAGAATTTGGCATGGCTTTATACAAATAAGGTCATACATAAGTAAGAATAAACTGGGAAGAAAAGAATATGGGAGAGGGGAATAGCAGGGAAAAGAGAGGGGCAAAGGCCTGGGAAGATCACAGAATCACACACATTAGGGATTGGAAGGGACCTCGAAAGATCATCTAGTCCAGTCCCCAAAGATGTACAGAGAGGATACAAGGAGGAACAAATAGCAGTGGATAGGGGAGAAATGCACAGCTAAACAGTGGGTATTGGCATCATGTATTTCGGCATTCAACTGTATAACCCGTTTTCTTTTGCTTTTGTAGCACAGACAGCACAGAAGCATTTCCTCCCTCGTGACCCTGTGAGCCTGACATTGGTAGCATGGAGAGGGATTCCTTGCCAGGGATGGAGAAACTCTTCCTGTTTGGAGAAGAACGCTGCCAGGTGACCCCATCCAGACCTGCCTGATCCAAGGGTATCGTCCAGGTCCCAGGGTGAATAAACAACTGGGAGCTGTAGCACCTTTTTATTTTGGTTACGGGGTTGGCCATGTCACTTGCTTTGAGGATATTTTTAAAATACAGCTATAGAAAAATGCAGCACTGACAACCAGGAATGTTGGGGGTTTTTTTAAGCTAAAAAATGTTTGCGTATGTCCTTATGTCTCCTGCACCTTGTGTACTGAGTGTTGTCCAAGTGCCGTGGTCCAGCGTTTTATCCTCCCCTCCTCTCAGCTGGGAAGGGATGCTCCCGAGCATATCACAGGACGTGGCACAGGTCATTTTCATTCCACATACTACCTAAGGTTCGGGGTCAAGAGGCTGAAGATGAGTGGAGGAACCAGTGCTACTAAGGCGGTCCCTTGATCCAGACCATCTCTGTCCTTCCCAGGAGGGATGGGCTGAGATTTGGCTCCCAGCCCCAGCAGCCACCAGCAAGGGCAGGGGGTCATTTCTGCCCCCCACATCCCTGCTGTGCAGTGTGCTGGTTCCTGCTGTCAACGCTCCTCCCCAGAAGGTCCCTTAGGAATAAAGATTTGCCCTCATTTAAGTACTATTTTACACAGGAGTTACATGGACTCCATCAGTTTCCTGAGATTGGGCTCTTCCTTGCAGCTACATACTTTATTTTGTCCCAAACCCACAGAAACCTCCCCTGGATATGGAAGCAAATGTCCCAAACAATGCATTTCCAAGAACTCTCTTACTTTGGGGGCAGGCTAGATAGGTGACTATTTTGTTCCCCCCCCACCTTTCTAAAAAAAGAGAGCTCATACCTGTGATTTTTATGACTTGCTGACAATATGTTGAGAATTTTCTCTGACTGTGAAAAACTGGGAGCAACTCTGGCACAACACCTTGTCTTCTGTCTTCTCAGCCCTTTGGCCAACCACGTCTGCTGCAGCAAATGGTTTCTTTTGGCCAGGCTGGAGTATTTTCCTCGGCTTCCCTTACTTTGGTGACAAGCTGCTCTCTGGAGTGTAGAGAAGGAGGCAGCTTTCCAAGGATATTTTCTGTTGAGTTGAGTCCCTCTTTCGAGAGCAAGTGGAGTAATGACCTTCAAGAGACCATTACCCCAAGGGCTTCCACTGCGTTGCTTATGGATAGATAGAGAGAAAAGCTTGGCGTGTGTCTGGCAGAAATTTTCTATCAAATCTTTTCCCTTTATCCAAAGACAAATAAATAAGAAATAAACTTACGGTTGAAATGGCTGTTTTGGCAAGAAATGTTTGTTTTAACAGAAATGTTCCTGTTTTTGTTATAATCCCCCAATCATTGGGGTTTAGTTACTTGCGAAAACCGCATTTTATTTTTTTAATACAGTCTCAGAAATGTGAAGTTTTTTCTTCTCTCTTCTTTTTAATAAATGAGTGTCAACTTTTGCAATCATAAATATCTTTCATAAGGAAGGAGTAATTTCCGAAAAGGCTCTACAAGGTGGCCAGCAAGTGGAGGGCTTGATGTGGAAAAGCTGCCCCTAATAACTACCCTTGTCCTCATCAAAGAGGCCAAAAAAGGATTTCTTCTAGTCCCTTAAACAGAGTTTCGCTTCAGCCCAGAATCCTTTCACTCACCAGAAATACCCTTAAACTTCTTAATAATGGAGAAACGTCTGAAAAGTGACCAAACGTTCTTTTTTGGTTGAACTCTTGGCCTGCATAGAAACAGCTCATTCTCAATTTCCTTCCATCCCTGGAAGGAGGGCAACCTTAAAAATCACTGCTCTTTTCATTGTCTTCTCCTACTGGTCTCTGCTCTGACGTGAGCTGTATGCAGCAAGGATTGTCATTCTGTTGTGTTTTTGTACAGAACTGCCCACACTAAGGTCCTTGTTGAGATGATGGAAACCACAACTTTTTGTTAAAAATATTCCCGCAGCATTTAATTTCAGGTATAGGACATCCTGTCTTGTGCCCAAGGAGATGATCTCCATCTATCTAGCTAAGACATCTTTTTCTTTTGCTCCATGACTCATTTTGTCCCAATGACAGAGTTGCAACTCTCAACTCCATGGCTGTTGAACTGTGATCCATTCAGTTAATCCTTTGAAACGTTACTAGAATTACTACTCCTCTCTTAGGGATGGATCAGGTGGGAAAACAGTAACTAAGACACCAAAACCCCTCTGCTGTTCATGACCCGGAGAAGTTAAGCAAGGTCCAAAGACAAAGTATAGGTTCTAACAGAGTTCATAATATATCATAGGTCTCCAAACGGAAGACCAAGAAGTTTCCAGGTGCTATGGGAAGGACACAGGATTATAGAAATCCTTCTTCTAAAAGTGTTCTGCATGGAACTTGAGTTATTTCATTCAAAGGCCATCAGTGTTAAAGCATTATCATTTCAGTTGACCACCACTGCTCCTTGCCATGAGAGGCTTCTAATCTGTATGTTGGCTAGCTAGAAGTTAGAAAACTTATTCTGTGGTCCCATATTGCAGGAAAATTAGATGCATGGAGAGCCTAAAAGATCAATGATTTACAAAAACTTGTGATTCATATCCATGAAGGAAATTTTCTTAGTGGTTTTTAAACAAAAAATATTCTGACTTGCTCTGGAATCCCCTGAGCTTCATATCAAAGTCTGCCATGAGAAATGTTATTGCATGTTGAGTCCATTCTTACAATACATTTTTTCTCTGGGCAACGTCTTCTGACTATTGTTGGAGACAAAGACAGATGAGATGGACCTTTGGAGGTCTGACCAGGTGTGACCAGTCTTATGGTACTGGAACTGGTCCAGTCTTGCAAGCTTGTTAGGGGGGTGACTTCTGGAAAAAAGCTGACCACAAGATATTAATTCTTGCAGTTCTTGTTAGTGTTAGTGGGAAAGGCTTCCAGATGGGCCACATCACATTTCACTCCTCCAACTTCAGTTCCAGCATCCCAAAGAGCATCTGAAGAAAATACCACTATTAATCTTGCATAAACACCACAAAGCATTAGAGATCAAGTCCATCTGTGTTAATAGATGACAACAGCTACTCTTCCTTTGTACCTGCTGTCACGGATAGGCTCTGGAAGGAAGTGCAGTACCTAGATGGGCATTTCTTGTTTGCCAAACCAACTGAAAGCCTGCTAAATCTGTGCCAAGGAGTCACAGAGTCAATCTGAGACCTTTAGGCTTGAACAGGAGCAGAAAGGTTCCAGTAACTCCACAGCACCCGCTTCAGCCTGATGCGTAATTGACTGAGGTTGAGCAAAAGTTGACATTTCTCCCAGCTGCTTACAGGAACTTGTTTGCAACTTTCTGTAAAGGGATGTTGAGAGAGTTCAACTTGAAACACAGCGAGGATACAGGGCCTGCCCTTCTGCTCCTTCATGCAAAAAGATGGGTTGTTAGCATGCCAGCAGGATTTAGAGAACTCAAGAGAGGTTTTGGTATGTAAATCTCTGCAGCTACTCGTTTTAGTTCTCAACACTTGTCCTCAGAGTTGGACAAATGCAGAGCAATGACGCATTTGTTAGTGTCTCCTCTTTAAATGTGTGGAGAAGCAAAAGACAGGAGAACCAGGAGTAAATGTTCAGAGAGCCCATATGATTTAGGACCCTACATGTTATTTTCAAAATTGATCGAGGAATGCAGAAACCTAAATCGTATCAACTTTCTCTAAGAAAACTGTGTAGATTGCATCTGAAGACTTTCCCAAGTTCACGTGATCAAGGGAGTGAAATTAAAGCCAGACTTAGAAACACAGAATAATGTAGGTTGGAAGGAACTGCAAGAGGTCTCTCATCTACTCCCCTGTTCATCCTGGGTCTTTGTGCAAGTAAGTAATTCCCATGAGTAAACCATCACCTGGTGGTCATCACATGGTGGAGAAAGGCCAACAGCAGCAATAGACATCTGCTTGTCAGGAAGAATCAGGGACAACATGTTCATGCTCCTCTTCTTGCAGTTTCTGCGAAAGTCCCTATATATCATACCCTATACATGCCTAGGAAACAGGTTAACCCACATCAAATCAATGCTTTAATTAAGAACATTATATATCTTTGTCACCATCCCCAGAGGTGTTTAAAAGATGTATAGATGAGGTTCCTAGGGACACGGTTTAGTGCCGGTGTTAGGTTAACAGTTGGACTTGATGATCTTGGGAGTCTCTTCCAACCAAAATGATTCTATGATTGTGATGCTTCTGTGATAAAGACCACAGCAACTATGGCTTTGGAGGCACCCAGTGTCTCAGCACCTGTTCTTCCTCTGTAATAAATGCAGTTCTGCTGCTAATCTGATCTCGGCATCCCATGAAAACAGATGTGACCACTGCCCTGAAGTGTTCAGGGTGGGCTGCCAAATGTCAAACAGTGGCCCTTCCACCATATGCCTTGGGGAGACTGAATCACAGGCCAGTGGATCTCCTCTGACATTTCCAGAAGTGCTGAGTTCTTCATCTACCCTGGTGGAGAACTGCAAAGAGCAGAGGGTCATCACAGGTCTCTTACTTCTCCATGACCCCATGTTAATCTTCTCACATCCAGGCCAGGTCCCCACCTGACATTTTCAGTGTATGCCTGTGTTAGCAGGATGCTAAGTGAGCCGTAGCTCACTTTGAGATTGTCATGCTGCAGTAAGATAACAATCATAGAATAATTCCAGTTGGAAGAGACCCTCAAGATCATCAAGTCCAACCATAACCTAACCAGCACTAACCCATGTCCCTGAGAACCTCATTGATGCACCTCCAGGGATGGTGACTCCACCACTGCCCTGGGCAGCCTGTTCCACTGCTTCACAACCCTTTCCATCAAGAATTTTTTCCTAGTATCCAATCTGAACCTTCCATGGTGCAACTTGAGGCCATTTCCTCTTGTCCTATCACTTGCTACTTGGGAGAAGACAGCATGGTCAAGGTGGCTTAAGCTGAACCTCATCTGTAAGCTGGAGTTAAACAAGGAGGGAGAGGTGATTTTTACTCTACTCCCTTTCCTTTTTCCCTTTTCAGGCACTGCCATCTAAGAAAGAAATTGGAGCTGCTTCATCTCCTCTCTGCATGGACCCCAAAGCCTCCTTGGAGTGTTGTAAGAAAAGTGGGAGGGTGGTGACCAGCACATAACACCGATATTTGTAGCCTGGCAGAGTTATCTGCATTGCTAGAGTGTTACATTTCTGAGCGGACAGCAGGATATTTTTATTAATATTTAAAAAAAAATGCACATATCTGTGGTCTTCATTGCAGCACTCGCTACACGAGAGCTGCTCACAATCAGGCCAAAAATGATGGTTTGTATTTTTTTTTTACTGTTTCCTGAACAAAAAGTTCACTCAAAATCCTCTCCCTGTCTCTCTCATTCTCTCTCTCTCCCTGACTCTCTGTTTCGCTCTCCAATTTTGATTGCTTCCTTTACACATCCATTTCATGACAAGCTTGTTTGTTGCTCTTGGCTACTGGGCCAGTGTATATAGGGGATTACAATGGAGTCTCTGTTCCCGCAGTGGTTGTTAAGTTGCCTAAAACAAGTGCCAACTGCAGTCTAAATCTGTTCATCTCTCTTTTTTTTTTTTTCCTTAATATATAAATATATTTTAAGAAAATAATTGTTCCTGAGATTTATTTGACAGTCAAGATTTCCTAACACCGAACAAGCCTGTAGCTTTTGTTTGAAAGACTTTCATATACATATATGAATATGATTGATTGAAAGAAACCAGTTCCAGACACCCACAATGGAGAAAATTCCCAGTGGAAACCACAGCGGAGCCTCTCAAAACCTGTCCCTGGAAGCGGGAATGTCTCTTGCCATGAAACCGAGAGGGCTTCACAACCTGGGGGAATCTCATTTGCCTTAAAAATTTCCTGTTTGATTCCCCTAAACGCTTTCATCTATCCCATCCAGGAACCACTGGTGCTGAAATTAGCAGCAGATGTCTCTTGTGGACACCCCAGATCATTTTGCACTTGATCTCTTTATTTTTTTTGAGTTGAACCAAACTTGCAAGTATACAGAAATCTCCTCCAGCTCACAATTTTGCAAAATCATTTAGTTTTTATTTTGAATGTGGATTTCCCCCCACTCACTAGTGCCATTAGATTTCACCAACAGGAATCAGCCTGGTATCCTACAGAGCTTCACAGCGTCCATCAGTGAATTTTTCCCTATGAACAATACAGACCTGAAGATCTTGGATGAGACATCTGCTTTGAGCTCCTTCTTGGCATGTTCTCAGGCTGCAAAGGTGATTAACTGATGGAAAAAAGTCTTTCTGAATATGACTTTCACAGTGTAGATTGTTCAAAAAGCAGGTAGAAACCTATGGGCAAGATCACTCCTCCTATTTTAGGAGGTGTAAATTGAGTGTCCCAGATCCCACTCACCTGCAAAAGTATCATCTGCATTGACCACGAGTCTCAAATTTGTAGATTTATATTAAATACTTTCCATCCTCAGCCTTGAAAAGTTCCCATATTCATTTGGGCAATTGATCTGCACGTTGAAGTTGAAAGGAAATATCTTGATAGCTAATATAAATGCTTTGCTGGAAACCCACCCTGCGAGCTGTTTCCTCAGCCTCTCTAGGGCACACAGGGACGGCACTTTCCACCCCTTCCAGGTACATTACCCACACTCTGTGGTTTGTTTTGGGAGGGTGGCATCCATCCACGGTGTCCCCCGGGGATGCAGCATCCCCATGGTGCAGCCCTGGTGAAGCTGCCCAGGACTGTGGCCAGGCCATCTCCTTCTGATGGATGGAAACCCTCGCCTTGTTGGCACAGAGATTTGGGAAGAGCAAAGCTGTGAAAATGTGATGCTTGACAACTGCTGGAAAGAAAGCGGTACGGAAACGTGAAATGTCAAATGCATAATTTTCCTGAGTGTAATCTTTTGTTTCAGAAACACTGTACTATTATATTTTAACTTGGTCAATCATCCTTGTTTTCAAATAATTGCTCATAGGAAACTGGCCTCTTTTTTTTAATATTATAAAAGGTAAATAACTTGAAAGTAATTCATTGCCAATTAAGTGATTTGGTTTGAGTCAAAATGAATATTGCAAAATTCTTTTAGAAAAAAAAAAAATCCCATTAAAATATTTCTGGCTTGGTTTTACTCCAATTGATTTTTCTCTTTCCTTGCTATCGTCTTGATTTTCAGCTTCACCCAGTTCAGCCAGGACACCCAGAAGAAAACTTGAGGAGGAACAATTTAGTCTGTTCTTTATCCCTGTACCTGGCCACTGAAAGCAAAAGCAAGGAAATGGTCGTCTCACTGGAAAGTGCCCCCATGCGTCCTTAAGAAAATCCCCAGAGTAATGCTTGTTTGTTTCTTTTTTTTCCCAAATCATAACTGAATACTAGTTAGGAGGTTCTGGCAACCTTCTGCCTAGACCAGCATCAACAGAGGCTTTTCCCATTGAGATCCTAAAAGAAATAACCATCTCCCTGGTCCTCTGCTCTCCATGATGCCTGGACATGAGTTGTCTCCTGATTCTCAATACCCCTCAGCAATTTGGAGGAAATCGGGTACAATAATTCCAGAGATCATCCTGCAGATAGTGAAGATGAGACCTGGAAAAGTCTGGTTCCCTCCAGGACCATCCTGGAAGCTCAAACCTTGTTACCTTTAGGTTCATGCTATGCCCCAGGACATGCAAAACACACCCTTGGCATCGCGCTAGGAGAAAACATCCCTCCAGCAGGCTGCGCACAGCCTGTACTTCAGTTTTTGCACTTTGGACTGAAATCCCCTCCCACTTGCCCACACAGAAATGATAGTAGCCCTGTTTCAGTGATATGTGCAGCTGGAACATGGCTCTGAGGAGCCCACATCCTGTGGACACACCCAGCCTGTTCTGGTGAGGCTGAGCCTGAACCTTTGTGCTGGGGCAGACACCTTTAGCAAGGTTAATGCTGCCCTTCCTGATCAAAGTGGGGCTCAGCATCCCAAATCATAGAATCATAGAATAGTTTGGGTTTAAGGGACCTTCAAAGCTCATCCCAGTGCCCCCCCTGCCATGAGCAGGGACATCTTCACCAGCTCAGGTTGCTCAGAGCCCCGTCCAGCCTGGCCTGGGATGTCTCCAGGGATGGTTCATCTACCACCTCTCTGGCCAACCTGGGCCAGTGTTTGACGTTTGTGCTGGGGCAGATACCCTTAGCAAGGTTAATGCTGCCTTTCCTGATGAAAGTGGGGCTCAGCACACCAAAACGAGGTAGGAAATTCTGCTAAACACCACAAGCACCAGGACCAGCATTTGTCACCTTGCAGGGATGCCTGGGGCTGAGCCCCCTGTCCTGTCCGTGCAGAGCCTGGTAGAAGTGACATCTCTGACTCAGACACTCCAGTGCTACTTAAACAAAAGTGTCACCCAACAGCAGGGAAAGTGCTACTGGATTACCAAACTATTTTTACTCGTTGCATGCACAGGCTAAATGGGAGGATAATTGGCAGAACTGGAATGACAGAGGCTGATATCCAGGCTGAATTCAGCTGTTATTTGCAGCCTGATAGGGAACATGACCCTTCGCATGGCTGGTGGCTTGGGATGATGTTGAAACAGGAGCAAAGGGGGGAACATCCCAAGGGATGCAAGCCAGCAGGTAGGTGCACTGGCAGGATACAGGGAAGCAGCGAGAGCAGGGGATGGTGGTTTGCAAATGGGGAACAGGAGAGCTGCCCAGCACCGCCAGGCATGGTGCTCATTTGCCTGATAAATGCAACCCCCAACAGAAAATAAAGAAATGATGAAACGAAGAACACTAATGTCAGTTGTGAGGAGAGAGCCCTGAGCAGACGGCATTGTTTTATGGTCCAGACTGCATGACTGATTGGATTTCCCAACAATATTTCTCAATGCCTAAGTGTGAGAGGCCCCCAGGAACAATAACTTTCCTGCGACTCAGAAGTTGAGTGATGAAGCCGTGGGTTAATAGCAATTAGTCTCCACACTGGCGGCTCCCTCTGCCACCTCCAGTTCTCTTTAATTTGTTGCTGGCCCCACAGCAGTGTAAATAATCCTTTGTTTTAAAGCCACTGTAAATCTGCTGCTGAAGTAACTGCGGCTTGAGTTATACAATGAGGATGCTTGATGGATACACTTGGGCAGGCTGGAGGGACTCGTGTACCTGTGTTCTCCTACAGAGACTTGTGGCTGGCCATTGAGCTGGGGGCACAGGTAGTTTTATAAATTTCTGTTTTCAGTTACCATTCAGATTTTACTATTGGAGAGGTCAAGTGAGAAACACTTAATCCAGGCACCAGCTGAAAATGCAATTATCAAATGCATAATAAGAAAAAATAAATGAGCTCTCCAACCTGTGGCTCAGGAACAGCTGAAGTTTGGAGGAGCACCCAGTGTGTGATGAACTGGAGCAGGGAGAACCAGACTGGTAGATTTAAGGGAGAGCTGAACAACCATATTAACATTTCAGGAGCTGCCAAAGGATCCACCCGAGATCATGGACACAAACACAACATCCTTCATCCAAGCACTTCATAGACTGATGGTCCCCACCTTTGCTGGGAAGCACAGACAGGCAGATAACAGCAAGTTGGCAATATCAAACCTTCCTCTCTAGATAAGCATCAGTTCAGGGTTTGTTTGTTTGTTTGCTTTTCAGTGATTATTGGAGGATCTTACTGGCAACACCTCACCCTGTGGCCTGTGAACCGTGCTATCGCCAAAGGAAATGCACACGTTTCAGATGAGGACTCAGAAGCAGGAAAGCTGGGACCTAGCTAGCTCTCCACATGCTTTGGAAAGGAGGTCACATTTTGGAACATGAAAGCTTAAGAATCGTCATGGATTTTAAGCTCAGTACCAAAAACGAGTCTGGGTTGGCTGACACTAATAACAGTGAGCTACCATGGGCTTGTGAATGCATTTGGCACTGGATATCAAAGCATGAGTTCTGCTCTATCACCCCATGGTATCCTCAGCTCTGATTTGGGTATTCAGGACTTCTGTGGGGGGGCTGGATGTCCTTTTGAGTAACCTAATGGAAAAAGGGTCCATACCTTTAAATGCCTATCTACCTTCCCTAGCCACAATGAAATACTGCTTAGGGGCCAAAGAAACGTGCCCACCCAGTTGAGGATCATGAACTGACAAACCCTCTTGAAATGAGTGATCTAGTTCCATCGGGAAAGGTGAAAGTGAGGAAACTTTCCTGTCTCTTCTTCCCTGGAGATCTTGGCCCACAAAGATGGCTGTTTTGAGGAACTGGAGGGATCCCTAGAATTTGCTTTCCCCAAGAGGCCACAGATGAACACTGAACGAGGAAGTTCTGCTGAACCTCACAGTTTTTCATCAATGCTTTTCATGAAGTTTCAGGAGACCAGGCCATTTTCTGAGGCTCAACAGGAACCTACAGACCATCAACATTAAGCTTCATCAACTGCAAAGGCATTGGAGTCACATCTTTGCACCACACAAAGTGAGTCACCTCTTGTGTGTGCTAGGGCATCTCTTTGTAGCATGGAAGACATGAGGCTCTTTCTTCTTTGTCAAGTTTCAAAGGAATTAATGTCAAAACCACTGAATGTGGATGGGTGCCTAAGTTCTTTCTGGTTTTCTAGTTGCTGGAATGATGATGGACAGTTTGGATTGTTTAATATGATTACTTTAATCCTGGAACAGAGGTCCTTAAAAAAAGTTTTCTGCCTACACACACAAGACAAACTCAGTTCCTGGAAGGCTGAGAAGTGTGGCTGGAATAGGAAGATCTGCTTGCAGAGCTGTGCACTGGAACATACCTATCTTCTGCCAGAAGTGGCTTCCATAGCATCAAAAACTTCCAAGACAGAAGAGCATAAAGCATTACCAAGTGTCAGCCTCTGCAAAATCTAAGCTGCTTGTTTGACATTGTTTTCTATTTTGCTCGGAGCTGTTGGTTTTGTTTATATATATATATATATAAACGCTCAACAATTCAGAAAAAAAAGCAAACATATCCAAGAACTTTTTGGCTTTTCTTGTGTTCTTTTATACTCTGTGCAGACCTTCACTGTAGACATCTGTGAAATGGGTGCTGTGATTAATGAGAATGACGAAGGGCTCACTGTCTCCCACCTTTTCTCAGGAAGAAGATGATTAATTGGAGCAAGGTAGTGGGCCTCCTTGGTTCTGATTAATACATACATTTTCTCAGCTGGTGTTAAGATCCACCTCAGGTGTTCAGACCACCTTTGTCACAATGGCCACGCAATAAAAGCCAACCAAGTCCTCGGCTGTGTCACCATTTCTGCCGTGTGAATTAGTCAGGAGTCTCAGAAAACCAAATCCTCAAAACCCTCACAGGGTATCAAGTAAAACAACTCTTACAGACCTGGGCTGTTTCTTCAGATTTTGCATCCATTTTGTGTTGACTTCTGATGGATGATGCTTCAGGAGTCATCTGAGTGAGCAGCTGAGGGGTTGGGAAAACAGCAATATGGATCCTTTTACTCCCTGTTTTGAATTTGAACAAGAAATTGGATCCTACACTCAGCCACTGTTGCATAAATCTGCTCTGTAACAGGGAGCTCTTGTGAGATTAATGAGTAGCTGGTCTCTGCATCCCTCCTCAGGGCCCAAACTCCACATTAGCTCCATAATCTTAAACTGGCCCTAACTGGGGTCCTCAAGCGAAGAGCCTTTTTTTGGAGAGGGAAACCTCAGTGTTTGTGTTTTTTTACAGTGCTCAAGTTTTTCCTTCTTACTTTTGTTTTGAAATTGATTTGTAGTCCAGTATAATCCTAAACTTTCTGTCCTGGTTAGATAATTATTGCCTGAGTGAAATGTCCCTTAGACTTCTCACCGTGGTGAGGAGACGTGGGGAAAGGGAGTGATCTATCCAGGTGGTCTCTGTGCCCCAGGGAATGGACTTCCAGAAACAGAACATTGTAGTGAGGAGCAGAAACCACGACCTGGACAGACACACACAAAGAGACGACTTGACAGGTTGGTGCCGCCAGTCATGGCAAGTCCTAAACTCCTGCTGCAGAATATTCTGGGCTGTTTGGGACAATTTATTTATAACTTAGCCTGGACTCCAGTTGTTTTGCTGATTTACTGCAAGCCCAGCTTGGAAATCTGGAAAGGATGCTTCTGGAAACAACTTCTTCTGAGCCGTATGGTAGGTTGAAACCCCAGCCTTGAGGAGGGCTAACACTGAAGCCATCATAATATTTTTATTCTAAAACCAGAGCAGAGAAATTACACTTCTTTAGCCTAAATTTCTGCTCAGCACAGGCCAGTGAACGTCATCTGGTAATTTGTGTGGTTGAACCTTGTCCTTGGACAACTGTCCATTTTCAAAGCGTAGGGCTTTCTGAACACTTTTCCTTCTGCTCTGACATTTTACTTGCTTTGCGGAGGGCCAAAAATGGCTAGCTTTGTGTTTGGGCATGTGAGACACTGAGGAAACTTGATTCCATTGACTTCTGCGGTTTGTTTACTTAGAAGAAATCCACTCACCCTTTTTTGAGTCATTGTTTTGACAAATATTTGACCTCTGAAGTGCTTCATCATCTGGGCTTGACCTGTGAGTAACTTACTTTTACTGTTAACTGGAAGTCCTAAATAAGAAATTAGTTTTGGACATGCCGAGACAAAACATATTTCAAAATATTTGGTAAACCAAAACTGAAGGAATATTTCATTTCAGGTCTCATGGAGACCTGAAGTTTTGAATTCAGATCAGTTTAAAATTTTAATTCAGAATGGGAAGAAAATTAAAAATCAAGTGGAATTTTGATTTAAAAATAGAATATCTCATGAAAAAGATTGAAGTGAAAAGTACCGCTTGGAAAGGTTTTTTAATATTTCTCTTTGCACAAGGTTTTTGGTGACACTGAGACCACTCTGTGAATATTCCACTGCTGCCAAAACTGCAGGAAGACCTTAAGTTGCTTCTGACAACATTTTCAGCCAAAAATGCCTGTTCCTGACAGCTGCCACAGGGAAATGACATTACAGCATGAATCTCTGCTTGAGCAAACTCAGGAATGTCACCTGGCTTTCATTATTTTATTTTTGTGCCAGCCATAAGGTTTGCCTGTTTCTGTGTGTATTTGTGCAATTCCAAAATGCAAGTTTAGGAGCTCTGGCCTTTATGCTACGAGGCCTGTTTGGAAAGAGAGATTAAACATTGCCAGAGTTGCGGTTCTTCCTGACTGTGCCTTCAGACCAAGGAAAGTTTCACTTTCTTTTCCCATTGCCTGAGATTAGCAAAAGAAACGAGACTTTACCCGGTTTCTCGGGGTTTATTTCCATCACATTTAGAACTGAAAGTGATATTGTCCAGTTTTACAAGTGGAGGCAGAAACTCGTCCAACTCATAGCCCATAAAATTCCACTCTTACTGGTGATGATTTCCAAATCGATGTTATAAAACGCTAACCGTTTCTTTCTTTTTAAGGTGAGTCAACTGAAGATCTCAGTGTTATTCTTGAGTAAAAGGCAAATGGCACTTTCTGGTGGAGCGCCAGGTTGACCTTTCTTGCAAAGGTGACCCTGGGCAGTATCGCTGACATTTCCAAAGCACAAACCACCAAAAAGTCTGTGATGAGAGAAGATGGAATAACACTGATTCTTTCTGAAGGTCCCCCGAATTACCTGGGGCTCTTCCCTGCGACAGAGGGCTTTGTCACCTGTTTGTATTACAATTATTTTGTCATTTTTTTTCCTGCAGATCTGCAGAAAATAGACAAACCTTGAAAAACAAATGTTTGGGGAGGGGGTGGAATTCTGCCTACATGTCATCTCATTTCTCTTTACTCTTTCATTCTCTTATTTTTTGCTGTTCTTTTAATATCAGCCTCAAAGTTTCTAGTACTTAGTTTTGAGTGTTTCATAGGCAAAAGCGCCATTCACTAGAATAAAGAAAACTTCCAGGTTTGTCTTTAAATTTGTGAAACCTCATGCAAAATGCAAGAACGTTTCCTCTCCCTGGAATCCAAATATCAAAAGAGCAAAAAACGCAATTCCCTAACAACACCCAAACAATGTGTTTTTTTGACCTGAAGGGAAAACATCTAAAAGTTCTCACACCTTACTTAATGTGACATGACCTCAATTCCACAAAACACTTGAAAAAAGGACTTAATTTTAGTCAGTGTTCATTTCTGCTCACTTTTGGGGGGCAGTCCGGTGTTTCAGGATGGAGCCCCTGTATGTGCAGAGCCCCTAATTGTCATGAGAGATGTTTTTGCACTGTTATTGCATAGATGCAGATGAGGAAAAGATGGTTAACTCCTTTTCATGGCTTTTCTTCAGCAACATATTGTCTTCTGCAAGTGCCCTCTGTCTCATGGTATCATCCAGCACGATTTGGAATGGCTCAGCACAACAGGATTATGCAACAGGCAGTCAGTTTTGCTCCCAATAAGGATATAAAAGACATTAGAAAGGATACAAAGGTTATGCCTAGAAAAACAAATTGAATTTTGATTTCAAGAGCACTCAGGGAGATGGGTGCTTGAAAGCTGGTGAGGTGGGTGTGATACCAACAATTTTCCTTCTGTAAATGCACAGATATTTTAATGAAATTTGCTGCAGTTGAATATCTCTGGGGCTTCTCTTCTGTTAATCAAATGAGAACTGGCCAGTGGATTTGCGGTTTACCAGAGCAGCACATAGAAATTTATATAAACACAAAGAGATCCATCACCCCAACCCCTCTCCCCGCAACCACAGCCTGAAATTCCATTTGCTAAATTGAGGTTGGAGAACCTGTGAAAATCACTTTAACTCTTTTTTTGTGTGTGTGTCTGTGACATGGATTAATCCCATCTGGAATTATAGGTAGATAAGGAGTCTCTGAAAGGCATATTTGTAGGAAATCTACTCTCAGCAAAGCCACATTTTAATCTAAAAGCAACCTGAAAGGAGAGTGATGGTGAACTTGTCCCATATTATTGAACAACTTCTTCCCACAGGTGGTCAGGGCCTTTTGTCTCCCCTCTCCTGCTCTCCTCACTGGTCCTTTCAATCCCCACCAGTTTCTTGATGCAATCACAAGGCAAGTTCAAATATTTATTAGCTCATTAATTAAAAATATGTGAAAAAATCACGTAAAATTTCATGTCATGCAATCGAATAACTGCTGCTTTTTTTTCTCTCTCTTAGTGCCATGTGTCATTCCTTCCTTTTCTTCCCCGGACACCAATTTTGCAAGAAATCTGCTTTGCCCCTCAGTTCCAGCAGGACAGGGAACTGCTGGAGAGAGTCCAGCGCAGCCACCAAGATGCTGGAGGGAGTGGAGCATCTCCCGTGTGAGGAAAGGCTGAGGGAGCTGGGGCTCTGGAGCTGGACAAGAGGAGACTGAGGGGGGACTCATTCATGGGGATCAAGATGGAAAGGGGGAGTGTCAGGAGGATGGAGCCAGGCTCTTCTGGGTGACAACCAATGATAGGACAAGGGGAAATGGGTGCAAACTGGAACACAAGAGGTTCCACTTAAATATGAGAAGAAACTTGTTGGGGTGAGGGTAGCAGAGCCTGGCCCAGGCTGCCCAGGGAGTTTGTGGAGTCTCCTTCTGTGCAGACATTCCAACCCGCCTGGACACCTTCCTGTGTAACCTCATCTGGGTGTTCCTGCTCCATGGGGGGATTGCACTGGATGAGCTTTCCAGGGCCCTTCAACCCCTGACATTCTGGGATTCTGTGATTCTGTGATTCCATCGGTCTGCCTGTCTTTCAGACTGCCTGAAAGATGACAGCAGAGCTGCCCTTTCTAGAGACAAGGGGAAAAGGCTGAAGCAGCAGGGTTTGCATTTGCTCTCGGAGTTCGGTCCAGCTCGCCTTCAAACAAAACAAGAAGAAAAAAATGCAGCTTCTGTCTCTGGTGCTGACTCTGCCTGTGCTCTCCCTCTGTGCAAAGAGCAGACACAGCAAATATCCCTGCGAGCTCCTCGGAAAGGGATTTTTGCAAGCGCTGTGTCTTTGCACATGTTGTTTTTAGCTGCCCTTTCTAACCGTGGGCTCAGGGCCATTCTGCAAAGGGTGCTGGCATGGCCAAGCAAGCTGTGCACTGCAGGAGACAAAGAGGTAGAGAGCAGGAAAAAAAGAAGCTGAGACGGAGAAAGCTACATTGGGTATGAGGGCAAGGACCCACGTCCTATGTGTGAGACAGTTTTCAGGACTTAGCAGAAGATTTCAGAGGTGGGTCTTCATTGGGGATCAGGAGCATCCCAACAAAGGCCCGATAACATCCCGCGATATGCCAAGGTGAGCAACTCAGCACACAAGCCTTTGATCTGCAGCGATCAGGGACAAACGCTTCTCTTGGTTTGGGCTTCACAGTCTCCTTGAGCCTCCGTCCTCTATAAAATGAGGAGGACATCACCCTAAGGGCATCGCTTCAGAGAATTATAGCATCATAGAATGTCCTGAGCTGGATGGGACCCACCAGGATCATGGAGTCCAACTCCTGTCCCTGCACAGGACACCCCACAGGTCACCCTGTGTGTCTGAGGATGGTGTCCAGTCTCTTCTTGAACACTGTCAGGTTGGGGCCGTGGCACCTCACCTCCCTGGGGAGCCTGTTCAGTGTCAAGCACCTCTGGGGGAAGAACCTTCTCCTCAAGTCCAACTGACCCTCCCATAGCACATCTTCTGCCATCCCCTCAGGTTCTGTCGGGTTCTATCTTGATGACTTGAGGACATCAAGAGCTCTCTCCCAGTTGTTGAGCTGCTTTTGGGACCTCTCCTGGGATGAGGCGAAGGGTGCTGGACTGCTCAGCTGCAGTCTGCGTAGGCAGAGAGGAACTGGTACAAAACTGCTGGTCTGTCAACACTTACCTATTCCCAGGGCTGGGCTGACTTCGAAATAAAAGGAGACGCATGTCAGAACATGAGGCCCAGCCCTAGAGCCATAGCTGTGCCAAACTAGAGCCAGACACCACCATGGAGACAACAGCAGCTCCCTGGTCAAGCCCTGCTCTGTTTCTGCTGCCCCTCATGACACTCTTCTGACTAAACCTGAGATGTAGTACCTGTGCACCTGGCTCCTGGATATGAAGAGCTGCCAAGAGGAAGCAGTATCAGCATGGTGCAAAGCATGATGTGTCTGAAGCCCTGACTGCTGCCAAGCTGTTGAGTTTGATGTTTGCAGCAGGAAGCTGGCAACCCCTAAAGAGCACCCAACTTTGGACTCACTAGGTCTGTGCTGGATAGGTTGTCCCAATTCTGCTCTCAGGTCTGGTCACTTGGCTGGGGACAGACTTTTTAGCAGAGTATTGTGATAGAACAAGGGGTGATGGTTTTAAACTAAAGGAGGGAGATTCAGGCTGGACATGAGGAAGAAATTGCTGCCCCTGAGGGTGGTGAGTGCCAGAGAGGTGGTGGATGAACCATCCCTGAGACATCCCAGGCCAGGCTGGACGGGGCTCTGAGCAACCTGAGCTGCTGAAGATGTCCCTGTCATGGCAGGGGGGGCACTGGGGGAGCTGGGAAGGTCCCTCCAACCCCAAATATTCTATGATTCTGTGGCTCTATGATGCTATGTTTCTATGATCCGGACTCCACTACATGAGTGCCAGTCCTCAGTGCCTGAGTGTTGAGTCCTTTGGGACACGCTTCAGCGTGGCTCCAACTTATACATAAAACCAGATCACACAGAAGGGTACAAAAGTCCTGTAGATGGTCAGCGGAACTGACACTAACTTGCAGACCTGTGTTCCAGACACGAACCATTCTCCTGGTGTCCTGCAGACCAGGATGCCAACTGTGGTTTACAAACTTTTCGTGTCTCTTTCTGCGTGTGAGACAAAAGTTCTCGGCAGCAAAGGGTCTTATCTGACACCTGAGGCTGCAAATCAGACCTGACTTAGTTAGCAGGGCAGTCCCAAGCCTGGCCACCGACATGCAGTGTCTGGTGAACGGGAGCTGCATGGTGCTCGGAAAGGGGTTGTAATTCCCCTGACGAACTGTCATTTAATTCCAACGCAATAAGCAACAATTGCTTATTTAGAGATGATTATTGAAAGCAGATTTATTAAGGATTAACGAGAGGAGTGTGGGAGTGATAAAAACACTTGCTAATCTTTGGACTGAGCTGGTTTTGATAATCATCTAGAATTTGAAATAGCAGCACAGCAAAATCCTTATCATATAAATCTGATGCAAGGTTTAATATGACAGTTATCATATGTTTAAATATCAACTGATTATTAGAAACACATTCATTGAAAATTAACCATGTAATAGATTGTTATCTGTGACACTGCTTGCTTAAATAAATATGTATGTTTTCACAACCAATTGAGAGTCTATTTGAAATGATAGCTTTTTAAATTTTTATTATTTTTTGTAATGCTGCAGAGCATGTTTGTTTGCTCCCCATTCCTGACATGACAGAGATGTTTTTCATTCCTAAGCTGTGTATGCTTAGCCAGCACATAATCATAATAACAATAATAATAATGCATTTTATTTTTATGGCACCCACCAGTTACAGCTCTCCGGCTGTTTCATAAACAAGAACACTAATACCCAGAGAGCACTAAAACATCCATCAGAAAAAAAGCCGAACAGAGTTCAAAATAAAATACAACCCATGTAATTAAAGCAAAATAGCAACGCGTGCTTAGGATGACAAGTTTTCCAAGTCTCTTTTGAAAGCAAAACAAGACAAGAGCCCTGTTTTATGGTGATCCAGCCAAGAGACAGCGGGAGACGGGGGAAATTCAGGCTGCACAGGAGGGAGCGTCTGCCCATCTGGGTAGGCTCCAGCATGGGTGCAGGACAAGTTGGCTCGGCTTTGCTGTCCCCTTGGGTCTATTCTATTTTATTGAGCAAAGCCAAGGCCCTGAGAGGTGAAATGCATTGGGGAGATTTGCTAAGGAAGCCAGCAGCACTTTAACTGGTATGTGATGATGCTTCTACACCCAATCCAAGCAGTGAGTGTGGTGGGACTGGTGTGGTCTCCCCTGAAGAAAGACGAGGAACCCTATTCTTGTGCCATCGCACACTACATGTATTAGCCACGAGAGACCGATAGACCAGAGGACAATCCTCGATGGACATTTCTCCTCCCTGCTCCTCATCCTCTCCTCAGTGCAGTACCTATCCCTGCTCCACTTTTCGCCCACACTGGGAAGAGAAGAAAAAGATTTATTTATCCAATCCATTGCTTGAAAAATACCTGACACAACATTTTGAAGCTCCTGCTGTTGACTTTTTATATGGGGAAAATCCAATTTCTTGATTTGCTTCTATTAATAGCTTCTCGTCCAGATCTGGATCCATGCTGCTGCTTCTCCCACCCTGAGTCCTCAGGTCCTTTCCTTCTCAATTCTCCACCAGCAACCATCTGATCTGAACTGAGGTTTCTAGGTGTGGAAAACAAAAACCTATTCCAGGCTTGTATTTATTTAGTGTGTGAGAGATGTACAAGGCTGGCCAGACACAGCTTTAAAGTGAAATTGTTATCAGACCTATAATATTTCACAGAAGAAAAAAAATCCCTGCATGTTGAATTTCCCTGTGAATTGGTATAAACTGTTATCTGGAAGTACATCCTCTACTTACCTCATCCTCAGTCACCCAGCTAGGAATTGCCAGAAATAATGGAGAATCCTCTGCTCATCCATCCATCCATCCATCCATCCATCCATCCATCCATCCATCCATCCATCCATCCATCCCCTGTTCCTCCCCTCTTCTTCTTCTCTCTCTTTATTCACCCATTTCTTTATTCCTGTTCAAAACCAAAATATCTGAAAGACACTGCAGAGTTGTCTCTTTCTTCACCAGCCCCAGGGATCCAATTCAGTTGCTTGATCATGGGCAGAAAGTATTGTCAAATGTGCCCTGAGGTATCTGAGATATCCTCATGAGACTGAGCTTTCTAGAACTTGACATGTGGAAGACACATTCCCTTCTGGAGTGGCAACCAGAGGCCAGGTGGGATGTGCCAGATCATCTCAAATGGAACTAGACATATGTTTAGGTAACAGAATCAAGTCTCAGGTGTCCACTGCTCAGCTCTCCATAAAGGGAGATTAGCACCTTGCTCACAGCAATCTCCTGACGTTAGATGACTAAATGTGGAGCTGAATCTGCCTGGGGGTGTCCACAGCAGGTGACTCTGGTTTACATTTCCACGTCAGCCTGTGACGTTCCTCTATCTGCTCAGGGCAGCGTGGTGACGATCAACGCATTGCGTGGCAAGATCAAGGAGGCTTAGCTTGGAGACAGCCTGGGCAGGAGCTTGTTCCAGACTTGTCCACAGGCACAAAAGACAAATGGAAAAGAAAAAGAGAAAGAGTTTCCAGGAAACATTGAAACAGTTGTAGTCTTGCCTTTTGAAAAGTGCAGATAATTAGCAGCTTAGCACTGAATCCCAGGTTAATGGGCTTGGATTAGGTCACTGTTACCTGTCCTCCTCACGTGTCACCTCATGCCAGAAGGTGTTGGGAGGACAGAGCAATTAGCATAATGAGTATGCACCATTGGTAGAAAGGTCTTAGAGGGGATGTAGCTGCGGGACAGCAGGACTTGCCCCAGGTTGAGCCAGAGAGCAGCCATGAGATTGCAGCATTTCAGTACTTAAAATGAGTCAATAAGAAAGATGGGGACAGACTTTTAGCAGGACCTGTTATGACAGGACAAGGGGTGATGGTTTTAAAGTAAAGGAGGGAGATTCAGGCTGGACATGAGGAAGAAATTGTTGCCCTGAGGGTGGTGAGAGCCTGGCCCAGGTTGACCAGAGAGATGGTGGATGAACCATCCCTGGAGACATCCCAGGCCAGGCTGGACGGGGCTCTGAGCAACCTGAGCTGGTGAAGATGTCCCTGTCATGGCAGGGGTGGCACTGAGGGAGCTGGGAAGGTCCCTTCCAACTCCAAATATTCTATGGTTCTATGACACTCTGATTGTTCGTTCAGAGATGCTGAGTAGCAAGGGAAAGGGAAAAGAGATAAAGGCTTGGAATGGATTTTGACCAGTTTGTGAGACAAGAACTTACAAATATTTGAAGTGCGTGGATAAAGAGCAGGAAGAACAGCCCTGATAGCGGGCACTGCTGCTTGGGGGTGTCCTCACCTTGCACAGACCCTTCCACCCATCATGAGGGGACATATGGGGTCAGTGCCTGGTGGCCAGGCTGCTAAGACTAGCTGGTACCTGATAGCCCTGGTTGGACCTGTATTAGCAAACCACCTTCACTGCATGCAGATTAGACTCTGGCTTTACAACACCCCTGCCAACTGGAAAAAAAAAAGGATTTACCAAGTCACATTGGCTGTTGACAGAAGAATTGGGAATAAAGTCATTAACTGGCATTTTTAAACACACATACACTTGTGTGTACATTTTCCTGGGAATAAGTACAAGAGAATCAACAAAACCTCTTTCCCAAAAAAAACTCAAAATTGTCAGTGCCCTGGCTCTATGTGGCTCCACTTCTTGTTAACTGAAAGTCTAAAAATAAACCTATAAACTCTATATTTAGTAGAAAAGTTTCCTTTGACTTGAAAGAGATATGCTATTTTGGATTTGAATATATTGTAAGGAAGTACTTAACATATTTTACAGCCAGGTTTTTCCAGCATTGAAAACAAACAGGCATTTTGACTGGGAAAAATGGGGACAATCTAAAATAGAATCACAGCAAAATACGGGGATACTAAAAGCACTGGGATCTTTTTGGCAAAAACATCTTGACAAGACCCAGATGATTTCATGGGACTTTTTGGTGATTTTCTTTCACCTCTTTTCAAAAATAGGTTCATTGAAAGGATTTCACCATTTTACCAAGTCTAAACAGATTAGGCTAATAGGTTTCCTGAATCCTAAATTCAGCTCATTTATGACAAATGCTGCAGTCTGCAACCTCAAAACACTTGGTTTAGGGAAGGTCCTTGCATTAAAACTGGACTGGAATCAAAGGAAGGAAAAGTTCAGGTTGCCTGTCAGAGAATTTGTCCTGACAGTGCTACCACCAGGACAGTCCCACCACCAGGACAATCCCCTTGCAGAAGAGAAGGGGTTCATTGATTATTCACAGAATTTAAGTAAATTAGGAGTCAGAGGACTGCATTGGGGATCTTATCAATCTTAACAAATATCTCCAGGGTGTGTGTCAAGAGGATGGACCAAACTCTTTTCAGTGGTGCCCAACGACAGGGTGAGGCGCAATGGGCATAAACTGAAGCACAGGAGGCTCCATCTGAATATGAGGAGAAACTTTAAGGTGCCAGAGCCTGGACCAGGCTGCCCAGAGAGGTTATGAAGTCTTCTTCTCTGAGACATTGAAATCTTACTTGGATGTGATCCTGTGAGATCTGCTCTGATGACCCTGCGTTAGCAGGGCTTGGGCTGGATGATCTCCAGAGGTCCCTTCAACCCCAACCATTCTGTGATGCTATGATTAGGGATCAGTCCTCCAGCAGCTGAATTTTATCATTGAACATTGTGATTCAGCCTGCCCTGGAGAATTACCATATGAAAGGACAGAAAGCTTAGACCAGCCAAGGTACAAATGACTTCACCTTCTGCAGGGACCCCTCCTAGAACATCTCCCTGGGTTTGGCTTGATTTCCAGCAGGTCAGGGTCTCAGCCATGCATGAACCAAACTACAGCAAATAGCCCCAGGTGGCAGGGAGGAAAAACAATTCATGCACACCTGTGGAGCTAACCTGGGAAGATCTCCTTCATTAGCCCTTAGAATAAAGTTACGTGCAGTGCAGGGTGAGAATGGTGGTGGGAGGAGGAAGGGGACACTCTGGGCTGATGGATGCAGCCCAATTTCTCTAAAACGGAGTGAGCTGTGGTGATTTATCCAAGCTGGCAAGGTAGGCAGGGAGTTTTGGCCTGGGGGAGCCTGGGGCAATGAGTAAGCTTGAATTTCTGAAGGGTGGAGCTCGGAATTCTTTCTTATATTATACAAAATTTAAAATAGGAAAGAAACTGATTCATTCTCCCCAGCCCTGGGGAAGACATTCCTCAGGTTAATGTTAGGTGTGTCTACTGGGATCGTGGTATAATAGGGATCAGGAGGAACGTGAGGGATGCGCACATGCGTCTCTCCAGAGAGGAGGGCTCTCCAGGAGACCTGAGGACCATGGGTAGGTCCTAGCTAAGACCTCTCTACCTCCATCACAAAATCAAAAGGTCCCCCTACCTTGAAGTGCTTACAGCCAAACTAGAGGAAGATGATGGGGAGAGGAGCACTTTTGTCCTAAGAAGTGGTGCACAGGGAAGAAAAACATGACCAGCAGACCAGGCTAGTCTCCAAGCAGGCTCTTTTCTCAAGTGTTGCGGTCATCTACTCCCATGAGCCAAGAACTTCCACTGACCTGTGGCTAAGTTTGTCCTGCCTGCCCCACATGAAGCAGAAGGAGATCCCTGAAAGGGGAAAGTGGAAAGCGCTGTTGTAACCGGCCCCAATTCACACCCTGCTTTGAAGGGCAAACACGTTGTCTGTCTACCGGCCAAGTTTCCTCCCTTCCTGGGACTGGCTGCATTGGCAACACGAACAACAGCAACCAGACAGAGACCAAGAGTTTAAAGCAGGACCACGGCTCTGTGGCAGGTGGAAGGACTTTGCGACTCTCCATGAAGAGACACCTTTTCTTCCCTGAAATTTCTTCTCCCTTTACTGTTTTTTTTGAGAAAAATAGCACTTTGTAAGAACCGCAGTGGGGGTGCAGCAGTTACCCCCCTGTGCCAACTTCTCTCGCACAGACAAGAGTGCTCCAAAGTACTTCTTCCAGTTGCCCAGGGCGCAGGTTCACCTGGTAGTTGGCCCAGCAATGTGGACATTCTCTCTTGTGCCACTTGAAGACTCATCCAGGATGGTGGCAGAAGGCAGGACTGCTGCTCTCTCGGTATCTCACTGCAACATGAAGAGATGATCCTGTCTTGCCTGTGGGTCTGGTCCCCAGGAGAACAGAGCTTTGTTTCTGGCTCTGTTCCTGAATAAGTCATTTTGCCTTCCTTTCCATTTCTTTAAAGGTCAGGACAATCTCCCTAAGTACCACTGTGGTGACTAACACCGCGGAGCCCTGATCTCAGCCTCTTGCTGCTGTGGCAATACAAATAAGGGTAATGCCTTTGGTTTCCAAAACCCTCCCACCACTAGCTTTGGCACTGTCACGCCAGTTGCCCTTCTATTTATGAGAGAATCACAGAAGAGAGCTATTCAGTCATAATATTTATGAGTCCGTAAAGCACATATCAGTTTCCAAGTGGAGCTCCTATGCACCAGAACCATCGCGGCAGCAAAGACACTGAAAATACCCGGCGTAAGCTCAGCAAGTGCCTGACCGTTTGGCCGTATGAGTCAGCCTCACGCAGAGAGAGTTTTTAGGCATGCAGTAATAAAATCCAAATGCTAAGCCTTCCAGAAGTGGAACCAAACTACAGCCTCAGATTTGCTAAGGAGTTCTGTGCATCATGGCATTGGATTCCATCTTCAGGGAGGGGGGGACATAGGGGAGATAAAAGGATGATGGGGTTATGCTTGACTGCCACTCGTCCCATATGGAGGTGTCTACTCTCTCTCCCTCTGTACTTACTCATCTACAAAATGAAGGACTGGCTGTCGCTAATGAACCGTCTGCCTTGTGTGTCTGCTCTAGGCAGGAGAATGCTCCCCTGGTGAAGATTTTCCAGATCAAAGAGCAAATTTGGATCAAATCTCTGCGATCACCATCAATTTTTATGCCATGGTAGAGGTCAAGGGGACATCTTTGAAGTCCTTTATTGAAGAAGATTTGTAGCAAGTTGTAGCAGAGATGATCCAATAAATGACTCTCCCATGTGTGGAAGATTGCAGGTGAAAAGCACTGCAGGGCTCAGTCTAGGACAGCTCAGGAAATGTGACCAAGATCTTCACAGAGTTTAGAGCTGGAGCTGTGTAGGTGGTTGAAGACAAGTCTTCTGCCCTGAACTCTGTGCAAATCATCAACACCCGTCATTGGCAGCCACATACATTTCCTGTTTGTTTTGCAAGAACTTGCTGTGCCTGGGGTACATTAAGGTTTCCCAGATATGTCCCCAAAATGCAGCTCAATTTAAAAAAGAACAGCATGGTCAGTCTGCAAGAAGGAGCCTGGACTCCATTGAGACTCTTTTCCTCCATGTGCTCCAGTACAGGGAGCTACTTTGGACAGTCTGTCTCAAAGAGTGTTGGCCTGTCCCCGTCCCCCCATGCCCACCTGTTTGAAATGACCCATTCTCACCTCTTTCTGGCATCTGAAATATGCCTGATTGCTGGTGCTCTTCTCTGCCTTCCAAGGGACAGCGAAGGATGCAAAGGGCATCATCTCAGCGTTTCCCGTGGCACTTAGACTGATAGTGGAGAGATTAGAGGTGGAAAGAACACCTGTGAGGTAATTTCTGACATCCCCGGGGAGCAATTGGGATTGTTCCTTCGCATTTTGTTATCTGGTGCTCTGTCCAGCTCAGCAATAACATGACTCAAACCACGATCTTCCCTGAGCTTCCCCAGGGGAGTCACAACCTTGTGTTTCTTTACTGTCAGGAAACATTTCCTGATATTCAGCCCAAATTTTCCTTTCCTTAAATTCATTGTGTTTACACCTATTCTCAGACAAACCTCACCCTGGTTGACTTCTCCTACTCGGAGTTCAGACTCTTTTTGGAATTTGTCATTCCGAGTGCATTTGTGAATCCAGCTTTGCTGCAGCTTCAATTCATGCTAGGTAGATCCTACTTCAATATGTGAGAGACTCAGGCTCATCAGTGCACTTCTCATCACAGTTCTGTGATGAAAAACATGCTTCCTTAAGGTCCCCATCCTCCAAGATAGCTGGGTACCCAAAAGCCAAAGGCGTTTTCATGTCCATAAATGACCACTAATGGCCCTGAGTATCTTGGTTTTGATGGAAAAGCTGTGCACAAATTGTCTGTAGATGAAAAACCTGGCTGAGAACAGTCACTCTAGTTGGGGATCCCTCATTAAATGTTTGAACCTGTCTTACTAACACAAACTGGTCTCTTCGGTTTTGATGTGGATGTGGCTTACTTGTCACTCATGGGTGTCTTGGTAGAAATTGGAGATGAGATGCCCTTTTTCTGCCTTCATACAGCGAAAAGGACTCAAGGACATGCTGCTCATGAGTTTGACTGATGACCAAATGAATGCCCCAAATCTGCTGGTCTGCTTTGTTGACTAAGCCCAGACAATAATTATCCTGATGCTTTTCCCTAAATGCACAGCTCTGCATATGCCATCCTTCTAATATCTGTTGTGTTCTGCCTTTGCTGCCCGTGGATAATGAGTGGTACAAGGGACACATGAAGTAGGTAGCTTTTTCTGAAATAAATACTGGGAAGCAGAGTACAGAGGAAACAGAGCGGAGAACTCACCTCTAAAAGTTATTGGCTGTAGGGCTGAGCTACCAAAACTGGGAGCCATTTGGAAATCTCTGGTCTCTGAAGGCTGGCAGGCAGAGACAGCTTCAGCAATATGCAAGTGGGACAAGTGCTTCAGCAGGTAAGAGAAACAGAATTTATTGGACGAGGATGCTCTTGGTGTTACATGACAGCTGGTCCTAAGCTGAAAACAGAATACAGCAGTGGCGAGGCAACATCTTCCTTCCATGTGGTGAGGCAATCTCTTCTTTCCATGTGCAGGAGAAAAAGATTCCCCATGCCAGGGGAATCCCCAGATAGGATTCTTCAAAATGCTTCAGTTAATGGGTGCAGCATTAGGAGCCTGAAGTGACTCAGAGCTCGTTGAGCAGAGAACCTCTTTTTTTGCTTCTTAATTGCCCAATGTGATTCTGTGGGCGCTTGGTCTGCACTTGGGGTTCCCACATGCAAGTGCAATAATAATCAGTATTACTGAGGAAAGGGAGAATTGTCTTGGATTCACTCCAGAGGCAGAAATGATAATATTTCCCTGGTTGGAGCCAAGCCTGAGCAGCCCACAGCTACAGTGATTCAGAGATGTTATCCATGGAAGTCTGTGTGTATCCAGGCAGACCTTCTTCATCAGCTCCCTGGAAATTGCTTCTAGGGAAACATGAAAGAGCGGTTATGTGTTTTTCCATGGCGGGACAGGGATTAGGATGCAGAAGTTGATGCTCCTCTGCGCATCTTTACATTCCTGACAATTAACCAGCCTTCTTTCACATCCCTGATTGCAAAGTCAGTATGCCATGAAGGACTCTTCTTGGCACAGGTCACGTGTTCCCTGGGCAAATATTATCCATCCAGGGTCTCCTGATCAGCTCTGATTACTCTGGTGATTAAGTCTACCCCAAGGCTTCTTTCAGAGCCTGGTTTACAAATGGAGCAAGCTCATAGCTTCAGGACACCGAGAGCCCTTTGCTCCTGGGTGACTGCTCCGCTGAGATGCTGCAGAGCACATCATTCACAGGATGAAGCCTTTACTGATCTTGACACACATTTTTCCACCCCATGGCTACAGTTCAAGGATACCCAGCAAGGCCAGGCATTCAAATGCAAAAAATAATTAGACTTCTACAGTCAGTTTCTGTGTTGTGATTGCCACGCACACCCGGAACGCTCTGGGCTAATGTTTTCATTTAATCATGGCTTTCTTGGCTTTGAATGCTCTCGGTGTACTGGAGCTACAAAAACATTTTGATATCCTTAGATTTACCCAAACAGTTTGGCTTTGCCCTGGCTTTGAGGCAGCACAACAGGCGACTTGAGTCTAAGTGAAAGCAATTAAGCAGGCATTTTAAAAAATGTGTGAGTGAACTTTACACTGATCCTGTCCTCTGGGGTCCTCTGATGTAATATAAGCTGCTCAGGGATTTTTGGCTGCCGTTCGCATGCGTTGCTACTGGCTGCAAAGCCTCAGATGGAAATGAAGCACCTGGGTCTAAGTCTTTTCATTTGCGTTTCCAAATGTCACCATGTCAGCATCTCTTACTTGCCACAGCCTGAAGACAATTGTGTCATCAGATTGTCACAAAAGCCTCTCGATTGTCCCCCTGCTCGCTCCCGAGCAGGCTTCTGGAGGGAAGCTCTGACACTTGAAGATGTGTGGCGGCAATCCACAGTCCACAGATCCTGCCAGAATTCGCCGTGCAGGAATGTGGTTATAAACAAAAATGACTCAAAACTGGGTTTTCTTGGTCTGGCCTTCAGGGTATTGTTTGAAGGATGTTTTGGTGTGAGTAACAAGGGCAAGCCAGGCTTAACAAACCTGAGGAAACCTGGTGGTTGGCTGTTGGAAAGTCCCCAGGGACAAAGTTCCAGGTAACATTCTTCCCTATTCATGGAATTATGTTTGCTACCATGTGAAAAACCCTCAAAAATCAAGAATTACTCGCATTGTCCATCAAGTTTCCTGAATTTCTCTTAGAATTTCCAGGAAAGCAGGTGTCTGAGTAACATCACGTGACTTTCCATGGCTCAGGGTATAAGGTCACTTGGTGTTCCATGTGACTTTTTCAAACAAGCCCTGGAGAGAGAACGTCTCTGTCAACAAATAACTTGTTGCCCAGGCCAACATCGTGTTGTCTGTGGTTTTAAGGACTGATCAAAGGAAGAGTATGTGAGGGACGAGGAGTGACTACTTACAGCTTTGTTTATAGCCGCTCGAGGATTTTGAGTGAAAGATGTTAGTTCAGTGCATGCTCAGCATCAGTGAGCAAGTGGAGATGCTTGAATCTGCACAGACGTGCAGCTTGCCTGTGTCGGTGATTAAACGTGATTCTCAGATCACCTGCCCATAAGCCTCTTTCTCTCTTTCTCTCTTTCTCTCTTTCTCTCTTTCTCTCTTTCTCTCTTTCTCTCTTTCTCTCTTTCTCTCTTTCTCTCTTCCTCTCTTCCTCTCTTTCTCTCTTTCTCTCTTTCTCTCTTTCTCTCTTTCTCTCTTTCTCTCTCTCCTGCTCTCTCTATTTCTCTCTTTCTCTTTCTTTCCTTCTTTCCTTCTTTCTTTCTTTTCTTCTCTCCCTTTCTCTCTCTCTCTCCCTACCTTCCTTCCTGGTTGACTGGTTGCTGTCACCATATCTCTTTCCCTAAGCTTCCATTGCTGGGGGAGATTGCTACAGGTGGACTTTTCACTTGTTTTGTGGCAGCTGTTCCTGTAGAAGAGTTTGTCAAAAGTGGCACCTGGAGAAGCAGGGAGGACTCAGAGCCAAAATTTGCTCTCAGCAGACTGCTCTGTACCGATGATTGATGTAAGAACTAGAGAAATCTTTGTGGAGAAAAGGTAAGCCAGGCTTTTAATTGAGCCAGACATCTTGGGAAGTTCATCAGTGCATTGGCCCCTAAACCTCTTAATCAACAAAATTATACTCGTTGTTGCATCCCATGCAAGACTATTCTGCATCTTACTTAATATTTGTTCATTTAGATCCCTTGCTCAAGGCTAATTATGGCTTTCATAAAAAAAAATCCACTTGATATGTTTGTGTATTTGTCTGCAATACAATCTAATAATTTAATTTTTGTTTGCATTACATGCTTTCTTTTGTTGCAGGGGGAAGTAAATAATGTGTAAAGTGGATTGTCCTTTATCCATCCAACCTTTGATGTGAGGTGTGTTCTATTTGCCTGCAATCCCCAGATCCTCACATGAAAACAGAACTGCTTTCAGTTACTTTTGCCTAGATTAGGGGGTTACACAAGACTAATGCTGAGGGTCTTGAATTCATCCTTGCTGATGACATATTAAAGTGTCAGAATGGGTGGTGGCATCTGCTGCCAAGACCCCTTCCCAATCCATGAACCTGACCACCATTACGAGACCTCCCCTCCTGTATATTGTTGACTTCTTTTTCCAGTTCAACAAAACATGACTCATGAGGGGAAAATCACCACTTGTCCCCAGGAGGCTCCTTTGCAGACTGACAGTTTGTCTCACCATTGAGAAACATTTCCTGATAATTCCGCTGAAAGTTTCCTCTGCTTCTTTTCGGCTTGTTCCTCCTAGATAACAATCTCACATTTATATATAGTTTTGGAGCATTAAAATCCCACCTGACCAGCAGGGTGAGTGCCTCTCTGAATAGTGCTGAGATCCTGTAGAAAGACCCCCTCCCTTCCTGCTATGTCAGAGGAAAGTTATAGACTTAAAGGACCTCAGCACCCCTTCTACAAAGCAAGAAAATAAATCCTTAAAAAAATGGATGTGCTTATGCCTTGTTTGCTGCTGGAGTGAAGCAGCTGTGCTCTGCTAACTCTGTGCAGGAATCTAGGCTGAGAAGTCAAATAGAAGTTTCTATGTCCTACAGGAATTACTGGTGTGAAGTGGGGTAAAACGTAACATTAATCCAAGGAAAAAAAACATATTGAAGAAGGCCATTTCCCATAATTTGAAAGGTATTTCACAACATTGTCACTACTTTAATTTGGGATTATTTATGGGCTTTTTATTCCGGTGTAGCCTTTCTACACTACTAACATCGAAAGGATGAAGTTGGATGGAAGTTAACTGACCCCAGGAAAAGAGCTATAGCCAAGTTGCCAGCCTGATGTTGAAGGCACACGCTGAACTGAAGGACTGGAGGTGTAAAGGGTGAATATCTGTAGATCTGTGTGCTCTGCAGAGTGTGTGAGAGTCACACAGGCACTGGGGTGCTCTAAGACATGTTGTGGGTCATTCCCAGCTCTGCAGGGACTGTGATCAAACCCATCTTCATGCCCCTTGTTGTTTAGATGTTGCTTATCTGGGAGCACTTTCCTGAGGTGTCCCTTGGATATGTTTACCCCAAATGGTCTCCATTAGGATCAAAACCAGGAAGAGCACTATCCAGCCTTTCCATGCAGTAGAAGTGATGCTTCAGGATACTCGCTAGTCGTATGATCACAGAATCACAGGATGTTTGTGACCTCTAGACATCAACCAGTCCAAACCATCTGCTAAAGCAGATTCACCTAGAGCAGATTGCACAAGATCATGTCCAGGCAGGTTTGAATATCTCAGAGAAGGAGACTCCACACCCACTCTGGGCAGCCTGGGCCAGGCTCTGGCACCTCCCAGCAAAGAAGTTTCTCCTCATAATCAGATGGAACCTCCTGTGTTTCAGTCTGTGCCCATTGCCCCTCATCCTGTCACTGAGCACCACTGAACAGAGTCTGGTCCATTGTCTTGACACCCACCCTGGAGATTATTTATCAGCATTGATAAGATCCCTCTCAGCTTCTCTTCTCCAGGATGAACAGCCCCAGCTCTCTCAGCCTCTCCTCATCAGAAAGATGCTCCAGACTCATCATCTTTATAGCCTGGACTCCCTCCACCAGTTTCTTGTCCTTCTTAAACTGGGGAGCCCAGAACTGGACACAGAACTCCAGATGCAACCTCATCAGGGCAAAAGGGAAGGACAACCTCCCTCGACCTGCTGGTCACACTTTTCCTAATGCACCTAATGCACTGCATGGCAACTCTCGCCCCATGCTGGGCAGAGGTTGTCCTGTGGGCATTCAGTACCTGTGCATAAGCAGGGGCACAGGCAGAAACCCAGCCATGGTGTACCACCCGGCCACTATGGAAGGCTGAAAGCACCCATGCTGTGATGGTGGGCATGCCTTAATGCTTCAAACTGGATGACTTTTCTGCAAATGACTGCATTCTCCACCTGCTCTGCTCTCCCTTCATGATGTAGAACAGGAATGCGCTCGCTGTCTTTTCAGTGTTGTTCTTATAAGCCCATTCCTCTAAATCATCCATCTTCAATGGTTCCTCTTATTTGGTTTCACACCAATTTCTTGTCTTCCTTCTGGTGTTGGTTATGGATGCATTTCTTCAATACCTTATGTTCCTTCAGTTGGAATGACCTTCATTTCTTTCACACTCTATGGACAGCTAAAGTAGAATAAATATATGTTAAAACCCCTGCACCCTTCAAGCCTCCCCCCACATTGCTGAACAAGATCAAGACCATAAAATTTGTTTTGTTGGAGGTAGAAAGAGGGAGAGTATGGATTTGCTTTAGGGTTTTTTTTTGCATCCTGTCTGCCCCTTGGCTCCTAAAGTAAAGACATCCAAAAGATTGTTCTACAGAACTTCAATGCACCCTGGATTAAGCTGAAGTGCAAACTTTCATTTTGGTTCAATGAAGCAAAACAAAACTGTCTGATTCAGAAATGTCAAAACATTATGTTTTTCTCTGAAGTATTTCAGAGCCAACATATTTCCTCTTCTTTCCATGAAGAAGTTAAATATTTGCATATGGAGCATATTTCTGTGTAATCTCACATACGGAGGGAGCAAAAGTTTAAATTTCATCATAACGTAATTTCTTACAGAGCAGGAGTTCCTTGTTCTGTCCCCAGGTTGAAACAAAACTTAATAATTAATCACCTTTATTTTAAGCAAGACACCTGGCCCTAGAAATGTGGAGTGACTTACCTGAGGTTCTCAAGATTGGACACATTTTTTGGCAGTCAGTGTCAGGTATCTTGGGGCTTTGGTACAAAGACAAAGCCTTTAGCAGCTAGTACAATTCTAATACGTCAATAGTAGCTAAAAGCAGTAGGAGAATCCCAGAACATATAGTTGCGCTCATCTTCTCAAGTCTCTAGTCTAAAGTGGCGCAGAGCTTCACGACCCAGATCTCACTGCCAGTTGCTGCTGATTGTGCACATAAAGTCATTTGGAACCCCAATACAACAGTAAATGGCGTCTCAACAGGACCATAGTGTGTAATTAATTAGCGAAGAGTGGGACTGGGCTTTCAAAATCAGGTTCTTATACACATTATCTTGAACATATATGCAGATAAGACTGACCAGTATTTCAGTGCCATTGGCTGGGATTATCAGTTTGAACTTACTTGCTTGAGTCATAGCACTTCCCAGCAAATTAAGCTTCTGTCCTGCCTCACAAGAAGATCTATGAATGGTTTAGATAGTCTCCTTTCAAATGGGAACAATAGTGGCTCATGGACCATAATACCTGGGCATGCGCTGGCAAAATAGGAAACACTCAGCAGCTGACAAATCTAGTTTCTTTAATTTCCTGCCAGCTGCATCCATCTCTCCATCCTCAGTTCACTCCTGGAGCAAAGCCAGTGGAGAAGAACATTGTCAGTTGGTACTCTTAAGACCAAGAAGGAAGAGAGGATAAATCTGACAGGGTTAACAGAGACATGGGCATTCAAGATAACATAGCAGAGACAGGGACATTCATGACAGCAAAGTAGAAGTAGGAATATAAAGTGACAGCAGCTAATTTTGTTGGGTTTTGGTTTTCTAAATAAATGTTGGCAATGTCAGATTGTCCTCCTTGTGAGTTACTGCATGTCTTGTTGTGTCTACAGGTTTTGGGCTCCTATTCTCTAACCAGTGGCCGTTTTCAGACATTTTAGTCTCAGGTCTGGCTTCATGCCCAGGATAGATAGAAACCATGAAACCAGAATGCAGCTGAGACCCAGTGGAATTGTCCTCCAAACAAGTGAAAACCATTACTTCATCTTGCATCTGTTGCCTTCTGTTTGAGAGAGATTCAATTCCTGCAAATACAGACCTTGCTCAAAACAGAAAAGACTGTCAGTTTTCTCCCTGAGTTCCTACCAGGGCTTGGAAGAGTTTTGTACCAGGTGTCACGGCCATTTGGCCAGATAAGAGTCTCCTCCTCTAGGTCAAAGTTGTATCTCCTCTTCTGGCATACACCTATTACTATATCAAGAATTTTTAGAGCTACATCATCATCTTTTATTTAGAAATCAAACAAACATTCACACTGCAAGGTACCAGTCCATTCTCCTGCTCAGAGCAGAACTAGCTTCAAAATTAGAGCTGAAGATTTTAATCTATTTTGACCTACCATTTTAAAAAAACTCTACTACTTTGGCAATGGTGAATTTAAAGGAGGTTTGGACTACGAGCTACTGCTGTGCTCCCCATGGCTGCTTTAGACTTAACAACATAAGCTATAAGTATTTCATCTGTCTGTTGGAACAATTCAGAAAATGTCCTGCATTTCACTTAACCCCACCCGAAATATTATTCCATCTCTGCCCTCACCATAGTAACTCAAACCCACATTTTTAATTAAACCAATGTAATTCAGCATATTTATTTAAAACCAAATATCCAACCAAGCATTTTACTCTAGGTCAAATACTGGAGCAATTGGCTTCAGATTTGAATTTCTTTCAGTAAAAAATATGGACAATTTAAAAGAAAACAAACTTTTAATGAAACTTTTGAAAGTCCATAATTCATCACCAAAACTTTCAAAGAAGTATTTTCAGCTAGGTTAAAACAAATGTAAAAGAAGACTGAAAAATGCTACATTTAATTAAATTTTCTTCTGATATTTTATATTACATACACAGCTGTATCAGCTGGGATCCTCTAATCCACATATCATCAGGCATTACTATTAAAGGCACTGGCTTCAAAAAGCTTATTTCCTTCTGCTCCTCCATCTCCCTTCCTTCTTTTGAGGCCAGGTGTTGATATTCTGTAGCTATCATCACTAGGACCACATTTCTAACAACCAAAAAAATATAGGCTTGGCTTAATTTCACCTTGATTCATCCCATATAATGATATTCAGTTAGTGGAGGGTCTGAAATAAGGAGGCTCGATGATCTCATCTCCATTGCCAGTTGGTGGAAAGAGATCTACAAAAGGCAGCCAAAACCTATGTGAAGTCTGAATAGCTGCTGGTAGGCTTCTCCCTTTCTTCTTGGAGAGAAAATGGTGTCTGAATTAAGATCTGCACCAGATATCTAGTTAAGCGTATCTGGACTTACGACAAATGAATCTGGTAGGAAGTCAGAAACTCTAGGTTAAATTGTCTAGGCCATATCCTTGCTAGTGTTATCTCGTCCTTTTCACTTGTTGCCAAGATGGTTGGGATTCAACTCATTTCTTTATCTTTTAATTTTGTCTGTTTGAACTGCTTACACCACATACCAATGGTAGTTCTTAGTCTTCACTGATCAACCACACGAAGTTAATCTCAATGCAGATCAGAACACCTTCTCCATATAAGAATGATGTTTTATCCAAAGATGGGAAATTGGGAGAGTGGAGTACGGCGAGACTTGTATGTCTGCATGTGGTGCTAGAATTACTTTAACTGGCATTTGACCTCTGCAGTGACATGACTGTGATTCCTCAAGATCTGTCTTTGAAAGATATGGTGACATTTCCTGACAATGAAACGAGGTCAGGAAATAGAAGAGATTAGTATATTTTTAGCCGTGTTCAGGACAGTAAGAAGAAAATGCAGTGATGATAAACAATACACAACTCCAGCACAATTCCAGAAGGGTTGAATTGCCTGGGCTGCATCCCAGGCCATACGGATTTTGTGTATGTTGCCTTTATGCACTTGGAGAGCACAGACGTCATCTGGCACTGTGACAGTCTCTACCTCTCTCTCATGGGGTCAAGACACAGATGAAATGCTAAGGCTATACTTGACAACTTCTAAAAGGTTCCCTCTATAACCAAATTAATATTGAATTTTGTACATGTCAGTTAGGAGTCACATTGATAAACCTGACAATTCTAGCATGTGGGCTGAAAATGGCCACCAGCTATTTGTTCATTCTGATGTGAAAGGGTACTCCCCAATATCACAGTCATTTTGCATGAGTAAGCTGCTGTAAATCTGATTTTGATGTAGTGGATCGTGTCTCCAGTGTACCAAGGCAGCGCATTATAATTGACAGGTTGAGAGAGTTGGGGTGTTCAGCCTGGAGAAGAGAAGCTCCGGGGAGACCTTATTGTGGTCTTTCCATACTTAAGACAGGCTGATAAGAAAGATGGGGACAGACTTTTGAGCAGGGCCTGTTGTGATAGGACAAGGGGTGATGGTTTTAAACTAAAGGAGGGAGATTCAGGCTGGACATGAGGAAGGAATTGTTGGCCCAGAGGGTGGTGAGAGCCTGTCCCAGGTTGGGCAGAGAGGTGGTGGATGAACCATCCCTGGAGACATCCCAGGCCAGGCTGGACGGGGCTCTGAGCAACCTGAGCTGGTGAAGATGTCCCTGTCATGGCAGGGGCGGCACTGGGGGAGCTGGAAAGGTTCATTCAACCCAATCTATTCTATGATACTATGAATTCTTGCACAGCATCCTTTGGCTTCAACAGGCCAACTCTAAGCATCTGTGAAATATCTACATAGGTAGATATTCTAATGTTCTCACATATTTGTTGCTCCTGTCAAGTGTTCAGTGCTACTCAGTGCTCTTGCCTCTGGCCTGCTCTGTGTGTTTGTACGGACCTGCACTCTCAAATGTCTATTTTGCTCACCAGTCTCCCTCCTCACCTGTTCCTCTGTGTGCAGCTGGGACCCGTTACCAATGCACTTGGTTGGAGGCCAGGAGCCTGTTCAGTACAAAGCCACAGACTCCTGGGCATGCTGGTTCCCAAGTGAGAGTTTTAGTTGAAAAGCTCATGGCATTTCTGTGTTATTAGAAGCATTTTCCTGGCATGGTGCCCATTATTCTTTATCCTCTAGTGCTACTGTGGAGACAAACTGTTAGTGTAATATTAGCAACAGGTAACACCTAGTTTTTTTTTTTCCCGCTGGGTCTCAAAACTGTTTCCAGATTATTTCATCATTCCCAGTTTACACTTTGGGAAACTGAGGCATGGAAAAGAGAGGGGTTTACCAAAGGTCCAACAGTCCTCCTTGTCCTTCTGTGCACTGTCCTCCTCTCCCAGATGTATTCATCTCCTCACTTCATGGCTGTAACTCTTATCAGTATCTATGTAGACCTCATTGTACTGGAAGGGGATGGAAGAGAGGCCCAGAGGTTAATCATTGTGTTCTTGTTAAACTGCACAAGCTGCTTCTGCTGTCATGAATTTACTGGGCCTCAGCTAAGACAAAGTCTGGCCTACAAGGGCTTTCTCTTCCCTGCTCTCTAGATAACTGTAGCACCTAATAGAGATGTACAGGCTTCTTGTTATGGTATTTAAGACAGATTTTGTGATCTTCTGTGACGAATGTGTCTGAAGAAGCCATTAACAATGCAGACATTATTCTGATAAGCCTTTAGCTGTCTTCCAAATCAATAGAGAAGGACTGGGTTGCATCAAGATCATATTCTGTAGGCTATGGATTCATCTCTCAGTCCTTGCCTGCAATGCTTATGTTGGTGTCTAGTTCTCCCCAACTCCCCTGATGGACCAAAGAGGGGCTAAGCACCTCCAGAGGACAATTTTGGTGTTGGAATGCAGGGAGCACCCTGGCTGCAACTGGATTTGACTCTGTCACTGCAACTCTTTGGGCCTCCCCATCCAGCCAGTTCTTTACTCAGTGAGGCTCAGGGCTGTCCAAGCCATGAACAGCCAGTTTCTCAGGAGAATGCTCTGGGAAATGTTGTCAAAGGGTGTTTAGCTTCAGTCCAGCACAGGACTGATTTAATCCCACTCAAACCTTTAACTTGCTGTGGATGGAGTTTGGGGACACCTTTTTTTCCCTGTGTACAGACTGTGTCACTGCCCTTCCACACGGCTGGATTGCATCCTGGTTAGCAGGCTGTGGTGGAAGAAAGGCACAGGAGACAGAGCTTGTTCTCCCGGGTCCAGGAAAGCAGCAAGCAGTGCGTAGGAACATGCACACTGTGTGTGGCCTCCAGCATCCTATTCTCCAGGAAGACCATGGCAAGAGGTCCAAGCACGGGGCTCAGCACCAGGAAATTTGGAGTTCACGTTGACCGTGCTTTGGCCTTGGGCAAGCAGCTACAACGTGATTCCTTTCCATTTCCCCATCTGCGAAAAAGTACGAAAAATACTTTACCCCATATGGAGGATTAAATATTTAGGAGGGAATCCAAACTCCACTGAAGTCAATGGCAAGTCTCCCAGCATTTCACCAGGAAAAAATTTTGAAGTGCTAAGTGTTCTGTAGCTTTGCACATGAAAGGGAAATTCTATTTTTGAGAGTTTCAGCTACTGCCGAAAATACGAGAGCCCTGGTCACATCAGTCTATCTCTTTGCTATCTTGACACCAATCTCTCTTCATCTTTCATTTTAAAGTTTGATGTGGACTGAAACCAAACCCACAAATCAGAACATTCCTGAATGTTAGGGCTGTTTGAACTTCAATGTGGATCTGCATTTGCAAATGTGCTTTATCTTTACGACACAGGCCAAGCAAAATCCTCCATCTGGGTACTTTAGAAGCAGGGAGGGTCTGCACGTAAATTTTGCAATGTGAATCCTAATCTAATCTCATCTCATCAACGCATTCTCCTGTTTGGTTGCTTATCTGTCTATCTGCCCAGAACATTAGTTTTAAATGTGTGATCTTTGGTCCTGCACAGGGGGAGAGGCAGGAAAGGCCTGTGGACTGTTGCTAACTTTGAAAAACGTAACTAAGAGTGTGAAGTCTTGCTAGACAGAGTCCTGGGTTCACTATATGGGGGTTTGTCTTCCATTGGGAAATTTTTCAGGATCAGCAAATAATAATAATTAAGTTTAAATCCACTTGCCTAAAACCTGAACATTTTGCCAGTATTTTATAGTATTTTAACTAGTCAACATCACTAGCTTTCCCTAATTCCTATCTTGTTCATGGGCGTATAGTATCACCCAGTGGTAGAAACCAGCTTGGTCAAAAATACTGCTATGCTATTGTATAAAAGAGCAGTGACAGACCCTGGTTGAGAAATGCTGAAACTTTCAAAGTCTCTCTTTCTGATTGAAAAAAAAACCCTGTATTTTTAATCTTTTGTTTGTTTGGTTGTTTGGTTGGTTGGTTTTGGTTTTGGTTTGATTTGGTTTTGTTGTTGTTTTTGTTGTTGTTGTTTTTGAAGTGAGGAGAGGACAGGGTAACAAAAGAGCAATTTGCTTTTCTGCATCTTGAGGTCATTGTATTTCCAGCTACATTATGTCGCATTTCTCCCTGAGGAGAAGGACTTGGGAGTGTTGGTTGATGAGAAGCTCAACACGATCCAGCAACATGCACTTGCAGCCCAGAAAACCAACTATATCCTGGGTTGCATCCCCAGCCCCGTGGGCAGCAGGTGAAGGGAGGGGATTCTGCCCCTCTGCTCCACTCTGGTGAGACCCCCCCTGCAGTGCTGGTCCAGCTCTGGGTCCTCAGCACAGGACACACATGGACCTGCTGGAGAGGGGCCAGAGGAGCCCCAGGAATGACCCAAGGCTGGAACAGCTCTGCTGGGAGGACAGGCTGAGAGAGCTGGGGTGTTCAGCTGGAGGAGTGAAGCTCTGGGGAGACCTTATTGCAGCATTTCTGTAACTAAAGGGGACCTACAGGAAAGCTGGATAGGAACATCTACAAGGGTCTGTAGTGAAAGGACTAGGGCTGATGGCTTTAAACTGAAAGAGGGGAGATGTAGGCTGGATATAAGGAAGAAATTTTTCCCCATAGGTGTGGTGAGGCACTGGAGCAGGTTGGCCAGAGAAGTGGTGGATGCCCCATCCCTGGAGACATCCCAGGCCAGGCTGAACGGGGCTCTGAGCAACCTGAGCTGGTGGAAGGTGTCTTTGCCCATGGCAGGGGGGTTTGACTAGATAATCATTTAGGTCCTTTCCCACCCAAATAATTCTATGATTCTATAGGTACTTCTGCACGTCTATCCCATCCATACTGTTTTGCACTCTCAAAAGCACGCTCACACGTTTGTGCATATGCTCGCATGCACAAATATAGAAATTATATTTTGTAATACATGGGGCAGGTCAAGCAGGAGAATATTTTGGTAGCCAGGGATGGATGACAAGTTCCAACAAGCCCATCCACATGTGTTAAGATTAGAGTGCAGACATCAGCCATGACTCAACAGGATATGCTGGTCCAAAGCCAGTGCTAGAATGCTGTTACTGGCCTCCTGAATCATTAGTGGAAAAAATAAAAAAAGGAAAAAAAAAAAAAAAGATATCCCTCTGTCGCCAGCATTCTCCATCTGTTTTTAACTTGGTGATGTCCTTTGGAAGGTAGGTGAACTATTTGGTTTGCTTTAACTACACAAACATCTTGGCAGACCAGTGTCTGAGCGTGCACAGGGTTGGCTGCTCTGCCCTGATGGGGAAACTCTGTGATTTGGATGTTTGCTGCCAGGACGAGGGAAGGCGGCTGCTGATGAGACCAGTGATCCCTGTGCCCGCTGGGATGTGAGGTGGCTGGGAAGCAGGCGAGGACAGACAATACCAGCGAGGCTTGGAGGTGGTGCTGGTGGGAGAATCTGTGTTTTCTAGCATGGTGCAGTGGGAGCTGTTTGTACCTGGGAGGGCTCTGTCTGAAAGGAAAAAGACATTTCCTTTCTAAGCTGACAGCTTTTGCAAGTTCATCTTGGGAATGTACAAGTCAAAATGGGGTCATTTCTTCTATGTCTTCACCAGCAATAATGCTTTTCCAGCTTACCCTGTGCAGGCCAGTTCCCTACAGGTTTTGCCCTTGGTAACTTCATGCATTCCCTAATCTTACGTGGCATCATACATGGGCTCTCTTCAGGTTTTCTCTGCCCACATTTTTTTATTTCCTGTACCCAGCCTAATGATTTGTTTGTAGTGGAGAATAGTTTGTCATCATAGATGTGGGGTTTTTTTTTTGAAGCAGCAGAGACTTCTTGTAGGAATTTAGCCATTTGTTAGTGGTGGATGGAACATACAGGAGTCCAAATGCAAGGTTTTATTAATGTTTTTATGGCAAAACCAATCCAGATACAGCAAAGATAAGCTTGGTAGTGATGATGCTATTCTACCTGAAGTATCAGTCCTTCATAGTGACTGAATTGTTAAGCTCATTTCGACACACATTAATTTCTTTAGGAGAAGCCATGGAGCCAGGCAAATCTGTGTGTTGTAATCATAGCTTGCAGTTTGGAGTCTACTGGCCCAGGCAGCAAATTCATAGCCAAACAGTAAAATTTTAGATGTAAAAGGCAGATGATATTTAAAGGAGTCATGTGCAAAGACTATATTTGAGCAAGATTCATTACCTGGATAAATGTCAAATGGAGAATAACTGTGCAAGTCCCAGTTCTGCAGAGAACCTTTTTGGGAGCTATGATGTATTACAAACTGATCATGAATCAAGAAATTCCTGCTGTTGTAAAAAATAGATTAGTATCATACTGAGTTTTACTAGCAGAAATATATCCTTCTAGTGGAACGAAACAGTTCTGCTCCAATCAGTATTGGCTAATCCATTGCAAGAAAGAGATGGATGACCCAGAGAGTCCATTTGGAACATGAGGAGGATGATTAGAGAGGTGATCTAAAAGTAAAGAGCAAATGAGTTCAGTCCAAAGAAAAGGGTGAAGGAAGAACCCAACTACAAACTTGAAATATGTAAGAAAATACATGGAGAAAGGAAATAATACATGTGCAAACGTTGAATGTAAATTTAGGTTAGACATGATGACCACGTTCTGAGGTTAAGGGTTGCAAAGCACAGTAACGTATTACTGGAAGAAGGGCTGGCATCTCCATCCCTCCATCCTTTAAGAGGATGCTGGAGCCACTTCTACCAAAAATGGCAGAGAGAAAAAGAAAGCAGAGGACAGTCTGGAAGATCTCATGACATCCCTCCCAGACATCTGAGTCCTATGTCTAACAAGGAATACTAGGAAAGGACTAAGCGCAGGATCGAGTTTTATTAGGAAAGGAAAAGGAGTTAGAAATAAGAGTCACAGCATGAAATCAAGTGACGGAAAACAGGCAGAAGGAAAAGTGCCTTAACTTAAGGAGTTGTTGAACAGCTTGTGGAGGACAGCAGTGGAAGCTCTCAGACTTGAGTCATTCAGAAAAAAAACCTGGGGGAATATATAGTAGGGAACAACTTTATGTTGGCCAAGGGTGAATAGACAAAATGATCTAATTAGTCTTTTTCAGATCTTCTTTTTATGACTCCATAGAATGCCTTGATGAGAACAGTGGCATTTGGGCTTCCTGAAGGAAGCCAAGTCAAACATTATGAGCCACCACATGACAACAGCAGACAGATGAGAAACGGCCACCTCCCTTGTCAACGGGTTCGCATTCCAAGTAATCCCCTCAAATTCAGCTTATTGCTGATGACTCCTGTAAAGAATTGGAAGAATAGTCACACTATTTCTCTGAAAATCACTTGTAATGAGGGAGACGCGGGAGTTAGTTACTCTCTTGAATCACACCAGCCAGCCAATTAGTTTCACTGTGTACCACTTACTGTAACAGCTACTCCAGCCAAAGGAGCCAGAGATATCATAGGATGAAGTATTGCTACTAATAACTTTTTCTCAGAGATTGACTTCATTCATGAGTTACATCAGGGATGCTCAGAAAATCAGTTTTGCTGCTGGTCAGAATTTAGTTGGGTTCTTTTAATTATTATTATGGTGTATCCAGTTCATCTGAAACCACAACATGCAATAATAAGAGAAACAGGCATTAATCTTGATGTCATTACCAGGAGCATACAACCCTGTTTATGTGAAAGAATGCCTGGCAGTCAGCAATTAATAATGAAGTCAGTTTTGTCAGACCCCATTACAACATTTTTACACATATTTCTTGTCAGTTTTCAGACAAGAGTGTCAAGATGACAGAATTTTCATAGTTTCATGGATTTTTATGGCCGAAGGGCAAGAGCCTCTTAGTCTTCATTTAAGGTCTGACTGGCAAAGCATCTGAACTTTCAGAGATGCTCTACTACCTGCCCTCCTTTTCCCCAGAGATGATGGAGCTCTTGACACTGGGAAAATACAAAATTGTTTTACAGGTTCTGCAATGTGAATGAAATCTAAACATTTACAGCATCTGCTGGCAGACCCTAGGAGGAGACCTAACCTGAGTCCAGGCTCATGCCAGAGAGGAGCCATTAAACTTTTGTGTCCAGGCAAAGTCAGAGGAAGCCAGACATGTTAACTATCCTGTGTCCTGATGGGACACCAACTGTGGAAAATGCTACACTAACTCCCTATGTTCTCCATGCTAAAGTTGTATTTGATTAGGTGCATAACTGCTGGGCTTTGGGAGAATTCATGGCTCAGAGCATGGAGAAATTTTAATTTTGGGGATGTGGGGGAAATGCATTAACACTAATAATGAATTTAGATCGGCAGCCTTTGATAGCAAAGGTATGGTTCTTCTACATCTCTTCCAACTGATATGTGGTTTCCTCTTGACCGTAGACCTCTGTGACTTTTTGGGCATGATAATAACAAATAGTGAAGAGATTCCTGAGTCTGTTCTAAACACTAAATTCAGAAAGATTGTCACACCAGTGTGCAACAACCAATAAAGTCCAAAACTAAGTACCAATATGATATGCTTCTACAGCATCTCTGTCTCTTTTAGTCCTTCTTGTTGATTGTAGGTAACCCCAGATGCCAAGATGTTGGATCTGGGTCTTCGCTTAGAACAAGCTTGACATTTCCAACTAGGGAGGGATGCTCCTTTCCAGGCTTGGTGTGACTAAACCTATATCTGCTTTATTTATTTAGGAAAACTTCAAACCAGGATTGAACTTGCTCTAATGGACATGCATACTAGCTCCACACCTCTGTTTGACTGATCTTCACTTTTTCTGAGTGCTCCCATGTATATATAGATTTACATAGATATAACTGGAATGGTTTCAGAGCACAGCTCTCTTTCAGGTTGACTAGCATGACTGTGTCACTTGAAGCTGTGTTTGACCTACCTCTTGAGAGGCCACATTCATCAGACTGAAGGGATTCAGACCACCTACTATCTGAGCCTAATTCTCTGTACAGCCAGTGGAGAGAGGTAAGGAATGAAAGCACCTCATTTATTACAGATATTTCACGCAAGCAACATGACCCTTTCTCTCCACTGACTGAACAGGCAGGCATCCAGACTTTGGCAAACCTGAGAAGGAGGTGTTCTGCATTGCTTATTCTTCTCTTGATCATGGACATGCTGGTAGGTATCTGAGAAATGTCGGTGACTGTAGTATAGCTCTCTACAGCAGAACAGGGCAGCCTGCGCTCCAGCTACAGTCTGCAGAGAAAAGTAGGCATTCCCAGCACAGGACCCTAAATTTTATCATCTGGACTTGATGAAATGAACCATTCCTTTAGAGATATTTATTTGTCTCTATGTCCTATATACAGAAGTAGTAGGTGACTGTCTTTGCTGAGATATCTGGGCTACAGAATCTTGAAGTTAGGTGAGCTGAGTCTCCCATACTCTAAATCAATTTAATGCTGGAATAAGCAGTCTAGATACAGCCCTTAGGCACTTTCTTAAAGGCCTGCTTCAGACCCTTGGGTGCTTTCTTAAGGTCTGCTTCAGACCTCTTCCTGCTGCAAAATTAATGCAAATACATGGTTTTGTCAGGCAAACAGAGAGGGAGAAATGTGGTCTATCTACATCTTATCTTACTCGGTACAAAATCTTTGTTTCCTATATGAAAAATGTCCTCTTTCCTAGTGACTGTCCCACATTTTCCTACAACAGGGCAAAGAACCAAACAAACCCTGCTCTGTTTTCTTTCTCACCGTGGATTGAATTTTTAGGGCTTGTGCGAGGTGCCAGAAAGACAGACCTGCTGATTGAATTACTCTGTGTATCCACAGACCAGGTAATGTGCCAGCAGCCAAAGCATTAGCCTTCTTTTTTTCAGTTGCCTGCCAAAGGAGTTTGGTTTTGACCTGGAGAAACCAGCTGAGAGGGACAGAAGGCAGCTTATTCCACTTGAGTCCTTGGCCTCTCTGGAAAGCAAGTTGCCAATGAAAGGTAGCTGTAGGTTTTCTCCAGACAAGCTCTGGCAATTCACATGGGGGTGATTTAGGAGGTTACCACCTCACACTCTGCTGCCGGAGGTTACCAATTATTTAACAGGGTTGGCAGAAGAGAAGCACCTTCTCAATGGTGGTTTGAATTATGAAGCTGCTCTGTGAGATCTACAGGTAAGGAGGTTGCACAGGTTCGACTCTGCTGACTCTGCCACAGGCTGGTAAACCTTCTGCAGAGGGTGGGCAGCTGGTCTGTTCAAAGGAAAAGATCTATTGAAAGGTCAGAAAAGACATGATTCTGTTGGAGAAGGGCTGGAGGAGCCACAGAAATGATCCGAGGCTGGAACAGCTCTGCTGGAAGGACAGGCTGAGTGATTTGGTGTGTTCAGCCGGAAAAGAGAAGCTCTGGGGAGACCTTAGTGTGGCATTTCTGGACTTAAAAGGGGCTGATAAGAAAGATGGGGACAGACTTTTCAGCAGTGACAGGACAAGGGTGATGGTTTAAAACTCAAAAAGGGGAGATTCAAGCTGGATATGAGGAAGAATTTTTTTTTACAAAAAAGGTGGTGAAACACTAGCCCTGGTTGGCCAGAGAGGTGGTGGATGAACCATCCCTGGAGACATCCCAGGCCAGGCTGGACGGGGCTCTGAGCAACCCGAGCTGGTGAAGATGTCCCTGCTCATGGCAGGGGGGGCACTGGGGGAGCTGGGAAGGTCCCTTCCAATCCAAATAATTCTATGATTCCATGAATCATACGAGTATGAGTTGCTGAAAGCACTTTCAGATGTTGCTGCTGTGTTAGGAGAATATTCCAGGGCAATTCAAACTCCGTTTTCTTCAGATGGCATATGTATGTGCTCCTGCTTTCTCTGAATGGCTCTCTTCACATTCCCTCATCACAGCTGAATAAGCAGCTCACTCTGCTTATTCACCAGGAAAAAATATGGTAAATGACACTGTCTCACTTGCCTGGAAAACAGCAACTCAAACAAATGCCCTTGGCTCAATTCAGTATTGGTCTCCCTTGTGATAGCATGTTGGTCTGCAGCTTCCACTGGGGTTTAGGCTTCCCAAGAGCTTCCATTGTTCCTGCCAGTCGTGTGTGGGTACCTGGGATGTCCCACAGCTTCTTGGCCAGCACTTGACATGATACAGACAATTGTATCACACGCCGCATTATCGGCACACACAGATCTTGACATGTCTTCCCATGCAGAAACACACAGACAGTGATTCATTAATCAAGCCCTTTCCCATTTAGGCTGGGAAGAAAGGACAAAAGAAAGCGCACCAGTCACTGTCTAAACTACACATAGGCATGGTTACCACTCAGCTGGTTTCCCTCTGAAGATTTTGCAGGGATGAACCCTGTTTTCTGACATTGTGTGCTCAGAGATGCTAAACTCACCCCCCAAGCGAGGAGATGACAACCAGCCAGGGTGATTCCTAGAGAAGCTGCCCTTGGATGACTTTCTGCTAATGGTACTGTTTTACTGGTTTATAAAAGCACAGTCTTTTCAGCTATCAGCAAAACTATTCATGTGGTCTCTGGTTTTCCTACATAGTCCTTGACTGATAAAAAGGCATCTCTCCTTTGCTTCTTCATCCTCCTACTATTTGCCCCAACAGTATGGGTTAGGGCTTGAGAGAATAAACCATATCCCAGTCAATCAATGAGTTTATACTCCCCCTATTCTTTTCTTCATGTCTTATCATTGCTCCTGTACAAAGATGGATGTCATGCCTTCTTCTGCATTGGCTAGTGTGCTAAAATGGGGAAAAATTCATAGAGTGCCCCAAAAGAGTTCCAATAGATACCCCTCATTCCCCAGGTTTGTTTTCTATGTCTCTGTTTGCTGCATGAGAAAGTATCTCTGGGTCTCTGACCTTTGAGTAACTGGCTCTACAGATGCTGCAGCCAAGAAGGATGTTCAGGGACACGATGACTCAAGCAGGTCCCAGGGCACGTGTGCATGAGTGTGCACGCTTGTGGAGTTGTGTTGGGAGAATGAAGCAAGCAGCACGTAGCTCCAGATGTTTGCTGAGAAAAATACATTTGGTGTCATCCGTTGGAGGAAAAAAAGGAAAAGGTATGGAGCAGTGGCTGAGTCAATCTGGGTGGGGACCTAGAAAGGAAACAGATACGATTCCAAGGCTGTTTGGTTTTATTGTGTTTGTATGTGTGTGCATACTCTTGCTTACTCTCTGGGAAGTCACCCATAACACCACGGAGTGAATTACTGGGAAAAATATCTCAGGGTATACTTCGCAGCATGTGGATGCTTGTGCCAGCCATTGGAAGCTCTTCTGCCTTTCCCAAAGATGTTGTTCTCCAGGGCTCTGGTAACAGGATTTCCTCTCTGGAATGTATTTTTCTGAGCAAGTCTAGGGGCCTTCACTCCTGATTTCTGACTGTTTTTCCGGTGTGTTCAGAAGAGACATTTTCTTCAGCTTAGTTCCTAGGGTTTGCATCTTACAGTACGTGAAGATTTTACTCAGAAAGTCATCTATGTCTCTCTCAAATGGTGTTGAGCGTGCGAGACTTAGGACACTCATGGCAGGTGTTGCAACAATTTGAAAGAAAAAGGCTGGGATAAAATCCTTATTGTGAAGAGTCTAGTTCCCAAATGCATCTCAACACTAAGGAAATGTTTTATACTTTAGTTCAATCAAGATATCCACAAGGAGAAACTGGTGTTAGTAAGTTTTGCTAGAATGGTGAAGCAAATTCTGTTCTCCAAGGTCGCTGGGCACAGCTTTTCTGTTGTTTTTACATAAGACACCATGGACTCCTTTCATCATTCATTCTTGCCTGCAAGCATGGGAAGAGTCAGGATTTTTTTTGTCTCCACATCCCTCTGAGTTTTTAGTTTAAACAGGACCAAGTCCCTGAGGTGAGAATAGAGCTTGTTCACAGTCCGTTTTCACATATGGTGGAGATACTGGCTAGTTCCTCTCACAAAGGGAGCATCCTTTCCTGAAGAAGATGCAAAAGTGAAAACCTATGGAAATAAATGGTCAAGGTTTCTTGAGGCAGTGTGACAGTAATGAAGTTTTAGGCAATTCTCTATTCTTGAATGTCCTATTGGAAGAGCAATTTGAATGTCAGAGGGCCAGCTGCCCATGTAAAAATAGAGGCATGGGATGTATAGAAAGCAGTCCATGACCCTGCTGGGAGGCTTCCAACACTGGGCAGGTCTACTGAAGTTGCAGGGAACAGTCTGATTTTTTACTAGTTTTTATTGGCATAATGCAGTGGGTTATATTTAAAAAAGAAAAAAAAAAAAAAAAAAAGAAGAAGGGAAAAGGAGGAAAAAAGAGAGATGTGGACCATACTGACGTGTATTTGGAGGAATCTGTCAGTCACACAATCACATACCGTCCCCACACTGGCCCTGGGTGGCGAGGACAGGCTGTGCTAAGGTTGGCTGCCAAGGTCTCCTGGTGGAAACATGCAGTTCTTGGAGGTGGGAATAGCCAAGTCCCCAGGCTCTTAAATGCCTGCCAGGCAGTGCGGTTCCCCATGTCACTCTCCATCCAGATTCCCACGCAGCGGTGGTGAGTATCACTGACCGGTCAGTCTGAGAAGGGCACACTCATCTGATCAGCTCTGTTGTCAAACCCATTTCGGACACCGCTCCTGGGAGAACCTTGCTTCCCAGGTCCCAGACTGTGTCTGTCCTGGTCACCCACCAGCACTCCTGTCTCCCCTTGGCTGCCAATGACTAGCTGTGATGTCTGGAGTTGATTCAACCAGTGATGCATGAAGCATGAAGCAGAGTACCTGGTATGTGCTTTAGGGCAAGGTGGGTCACTCTGGTTTGTTCAGCCTGGAGGAGACAGGGGAGACCTCATCATGGTCTACAGCTTCTTCACAAGGAGAGCAGGATGGGCAGGCACTGAACTCTTCTCTCTGGTGGCCAACGACAGAACCCGAGGGAATGGCAGGAAGATGTGCCAGGGGAGGGAAAGGTTGGACATTAGGAAAACGTCCCTCACCCAGAGGGTGCTGGAGCACTGGAACAGGTTCCCCAGGGAGGTGGTCAAGGCCACAAGCCTGACAGTATTCAGGAAGTGATTGGACAACACTCTCAGACACACAGTGTGAATTTTGGGGTTGTCCTGTGCAGGGACAGGAGTTGGACTCTATGATCCTTGTGGATCCCTTCCAACTCAGGATGCCTTATGATTCTATGTTTCTCCAGTATCCACTATAACGGGAGCTCAGATGCCTTGTGCATGGGCAAACACCTGTCTTTCAACCTCTGCGAGTGGGGCTGTCTGCAGGCTAAACCCTACTCCAATGTAGGAAAGTTCTCCTTTCCACTTGCGTCTCTGCAGACACTTTCTAATCACCCCATTTGTCTCCAGACCCTTTCCCATTTCATGAAGCAGTGGAGCCTCATATCTCTATTTTGCTGATGGAGAAACAGAGGAGTAACTTGTTTCTCTTATGATCTTGTGACTTTCTGCAGAAATGGGAGACAGCACAACCGCTCTGCTCTACCTCTTGGACGCAGTCTTCCGCAAGAGACAACTAAGAAACCAAGGAGGACTCATCCAGTCCTGTGTTCTTGGAAGTGCAATTGTGAGCTATGTGCTCTGCTCTGCACCAGAGCTGTCTGCATCCACTATGACCTGCCTGTGGCCCATGACTCTTTCTAGTGCCAGGCCAGCATAATAAGTTCATAAGATATTTGTCATTTCTTTCCATTCCTTTCAGCATTTGGTGGGATTTCCAGAGCCATGTGGCTCTGACTATGGAAAATGTTGCAGTGAGGAGCTGAGTTGTTTAGATGAAATGTTCTGCATCCTCTTGAGTCACTTGCAATTTCCTTGAGCTCCCTGTATTATAGCCCTGATTGCCTATAGCCTCTCAAGTGAAGCGTTAAAAAAATTATAAAAAAAAAAAAAAGAGAAAGAAAAATTTGAAAGAAATGTTTCTCATCCTGAGCCAAAGAGAGAGAAAGACAATATCCCCTGCTGGGTGTCAGATTCTGGGTTGCAAAATTAACAGCAAATGAGCATGTTCCCTTTGGAGAGTACACCTTGCCCTTATCCTGACTTCTACTTGGAAAATTGCTCCTAGGTGGGGTGACAAGGATACCCAGTGGCATTTGGCTGCTTGGGATGTTCAGTTCTCATTTAATTCATGGGAGGGAGGAGTTGGGACTGACCCTCTGACTCAGCAGCACTAAACATCTTCCTCCAGGGTTCTTCCCGCTGAGGAGATATGACTAACAGCAACCTGTCCCATGAGGCTGGGAGATTGGTGTCAGTGTCGACCACCCTGGGGAGCAGAAAGAGCTGCATGGCATCCCTGGTTTTGCTGGTGGCTCACTGGCAGGCAATGGTGTCAACCCCATTTGTGCCTCAGTTTGCCAGTCGCTAAACTGGAGACATAAATTTTGCCACAGAAATTATCAGAGGAAGGGAACAGCTCTGCTATGAGGACAGACTTGGGGTTCTTCAGCCTAGAGAAGAGAAAGCTCTGTAGAGACCTCATTGCGACCTTTCTGTCTTAAAAGAGGCCTGTAAGAAAGATGGGGACAGGCTTTTGAGCAGGGCCTGTTGTGACAGGACAAGGGGTGATGGTTTTAAACTACAGGAGGGGAGATTCAGGCTGGACATGAGGAAGAAATTGTTGGCCCTGAGGGTGGTGAGAGCCTGTCCCAGGTTGGCCAGCGAGGTGGTGGCTGAACCATCCCTGGAGACATCCCAGGCCAGGCTGGACGGGGCTCTGAGCAACCTGAGCTGCTGAAGATGTCCCTGCTCATGGCAGGGGTGGCACTAGGGGAGCTGGGAAGGTCCCTTCCAACCCCAAATATTCTATGATTCTATAATTCTATAATTCTATGATTCTAAAACCATATGCATTCTTGCTGTGCCATAGACCCTGATCTTTTGGGATTTGATGTTGGCAGCAGACAGGACAGGGAAGTTCCTGTCATTTAAGTAGAAGGAAATTCCTTGCAGTGTCTTGAAATAATGCCTGTGATGTCCTTTATATGCCACTTCCTGATAAGAAATCCTGAGACTGTTCAACACAGCTCTGGGGACCAGATTGAGGGAAAAGGAGCGGGAGAAGGTGGCAACTCGTTCTTCTTTATGCCCGTACTCAGCTTTGCTCTGATGAGTCACTGGAGTGAGTCATGGTACATGGTTCAGCTGTAACAACCATGGCAATTTCTCCCCATCCCTGGGACTTGTGCCATGAACTCCTCCACGATTATTTGACTTGGTTTCAGTTTTACTAGGAGGAGGAAATGGCATCTCTGAATTCCACCCATTTTCAGCATCATGTGAGATGTCTTCTGGTACTGAAGGGAACTCTGGGATAATATTATGCATCCCTATTGTCAAACAAAGTTGCTGGATGTTACTTGACCCCAGGCTGACTATCACCCACCAGTGAGACCCCAGCATGACCAAACCATGCTTGCTTAAAGTGAAGAGCTTCCCATGGTTTTAGGAAAAAACTGGGCCTATTTTGTCACAAGAAAAAAAGTGACTCAAAAGTCTACGTGTAAGATAATGGTGGAGACCAGGTTGCAGTTTTCCAATAGAGACAGCAAGGAAAGGGTTACAACTAGCTTGAGATGGAGTATGATAATTTTTAAAGGGAGTTCTCTGCATGAAGGGAGTCTCTAGCCTTGTGTTCCTATTAGTAGCATCGTACAAAGCAGCTGGACTCCAAGGTTCAACTTTAGTTCATTGTGTTTTAAGAAGATGAATTAAACCTGGAACAGGTGCAGAGAAGGGCAACGATGAGCACCAGAGGAAGGGAGCACCCTGTTTAGGAGATTCAGAGAGCTCAACTTGTTTAGCTCAGCAAAACACAGGCTTGGAGAAGATACGATCATATTCTATAAATAGAACAGGGGCTAAACACCAGAGAGGGAGAAAAGCTATTTAAACTTAAAGACAGTATTGGCATCAGAACAGATGGGGATAAACTGGTCATGAATAAATTTAGGTTGGAAAGTGGTAGATGTTTTTTAACCGCTGGAGCAATATGATTCTGGACCAGTCTTCCAAGGGGAGCAAATAAACGAATTCCTGGAACTTGCTAAGTTTATGAGGTGGTGACTGCAACAGCAGAGAGCTGGCCTTGAAGATCCTAGACTAAAATTACCATTGCTGGAATGAATGGCCCACCCAGACCTTTAGGCTATTGTCCTGTGTTTTCTTACTGATGTTCCCATTCCGCTCCACTCTGCTTGCATTTTGAGGGATCCCTGATGATGTTAACAGCAAATAGTGCACTGTTTGCTTAGGAAAGAAAACTGAGTTACTGGAAAGCATGGGAATATGGAAAAAACTCCTCTCCTCCAGCAAAGATGTGAAGATGGCTTTCTTTCTTCAGTAAGGCAGATGTATGCTTGGTGTTCCTGCACACATAGATGTAACATGCACAAAGAAAATTGTTATTAATACTTCTACTGTAGGAGCTAGCAGATGTAGGTCTTGACTCCAAAAGACAGGTGCCTGACCTTAAATGTAGCTGTGATTTTAAAAAGTTTTTAATATTTAAAGGGATTTAGTAATAAAAGTGTTATATAGAGGATGATTTGGTTTGACAGAAGAATTGATCACTCTCATTTATATAGACAGCATTAAGCTAAATGGATTTAAACTAATCCTAGTCCTAGTTTTGTAAAACTGGTGTAATTTGCCTATGAATGCTGTAAGCACTGGGAATGTGCATGCAGACCTGACAAATTCTCCAGGGGACTAGTTTCTGTGGTCACTCCTACCTGTGGTAGCTGATGGTAAATAGCATCAGGATAATTGGTCTTCTTACAGTAAAGGGAACTCACATATACAGCAAGGTAAGAACATGCAGACACAATTCACTGTGGATAGCTGGTATGCTGTAAAACAGAATTTGGTTCACCCTACACAATGAAACTTGTTTTGGAGGAAAGCCTGCTTAGCTGGATGGACAGGATCCATGCTGTGCCATGTTTCTTTAGGTCCAGGCAGTGGTCCCTGGATTGCTTTATTAGATAGTATAGCTGTATATCTTTCCCTTGGAAGATAGTCCTGAACTTGCTGAGAACTCTGATCCTGACTCACAGAAGAGCTCAGCTGTTGGCTTCAACAGGCTTGAAGATAGTAATGTCCTAGAATTCACTAGGGGCATTTGGTAGGACTGAATTCTGAAACCAAAATGACAGAAAAGCAATTCAGCTAAAAAGATACAAAAAATAAAAATATCACCCTTCATTCCAGGATCTTCATGAAGCAAGTTTCTGTTCCCTTCTGGTGTAGATCACTTCTCTTCCACAAGTGGAGGAATGGAAGCACAGAGGTTTTTTTTCTTCAAGATGCATGAGGACAACAGGACCAGGAATCCTGGCTATACTGCAGTGGCTGAGAGCAGAGCAATATTTCCTATGCCAAGTTGGTCAGTGAAACTATAGCTTATTCAGCTCTGTAAGACTTGGAAAACAAGCAGGAAAGCAAGGAAAGATTGGATTCCCAGAAAGAGCTGGGCTCTTGTGATTCGTGATCTTGAGTTAGGTACCAAAATTTCTTGTACAGGTAATGAGGATGATATGTCCTACCCACAGAGTTCATAACAGCTATTCACATATACCTGTCATCTGGTACTCACGACAGTGTAAGTGGCCTATCTCTCCCAGGCAGTACCGAAAATATAATAAGCTTGTAAAAATGGGTGGCTGTGGGTTTCATCTCCTTCAGGTCAAGAAAAGTCTTGAATCCACATTTTTTATTTTTTGGGTGTAATGAGGTAGAGGTTATAATGTGAGGGAGGTGTGTTGATTCTTCTTTCATTACATAGACAACATAAGTTTATATTTTCCATTTAACTCCTGTTTTGCTCTGGAGCTTTGGTCCACTGATTGTCAAGACTGCAGGCAACTTGCTGATTCCCAGGCTTCCTTCTGAAGGAAGGTAGTTATTTCACTAAAAGAAGAAATTGAGTAATTCAGTCACGGACCCCCACCAGACAGACAGCGTGGACATGTCTCAGCTTGCTCTGTATGCTTTTACCTTGTTCGAGGACATGCAACACTCAAAATGCTACAGAAAATCTATTTGGTAGGGTGCAAGATGGGCTTGTCATTGTTTTGGGTTCTTTGAACCAAGTTGTCCCTCTCCCTCCAGGAAAACCACAAGTTATGAGTCAAGGTCACTACATTCCAGCAAAGACCCAGACCAAGGTCTTTGCTGTGCAGATACTGTTGGTTCATGGTGGTTATGGGCCAGTCTGCACCAGACAGTCCAGGGATGAGTCTTCTTCCCCTCTTGAAACCCACAAAGGCCCAGCCCAAATTTTGGCTTTCACTCTCAGAGCCAATCACTACCAGGACCACCACTGAGTGCAGTGAGACCTCATTTCTCCTGGTGAATCTTGTCCCTCTTACTAAGCTAGAGCTGCTCAATAAGCCTGTGGCAAGTCTATGGCTTGAATCCAAGGTATCCATCCCCCAAACCATCATACAGATGGCTTGACCAGATTTCCTCTTGCAACTAGTCATCCTTGGCTATTTTACAGCTGGCCCAATGAATTTCATACTTGTCATGCAAGGTGAAACAATGGTGAGGCAACTTCAGTGAAAGAAAATGGCCAGAGTGCCACAGAGAAACTGTTTATGGGGTGGCTTATGTCATCCAAAGAGAGTCCAGAACTCAGTGGCCAAGCTGTCAGGAATCAGCCATAGCACCAGCAATGTTGGTGCACAAGGTCCTCAGAAAACCAATATGGCCTCCTAACACAGATCAGCCTTGGAAGCAGATGGGCCACACACTGACTGTGCTGCACCCTCTCAGCAAGCTTTGTTCTTCCTAGACTCATGTTTTTGCACCATGTTTCTTGTCTCTGCCAGATCAGGAGACTCCACCACTCCTTGTACTGTCTGAGGGTCCCTAATCCAAAGGGAAAGGCCTCCAGGCTGGTCTCTGTGGAGGCTCTTCCTCTGTTGATGTGCTTGCACAGGTAGGGAATATTTCCCACTTTTTGTCTGGGCTGTGTTTTCTTTCCATGATAATGCGTGTCTTTCCATATCCTTCAAGAGAGCTGCTTCGCTGGTGTTTAAAACCTTCACATTCTTGTGGATAATTAGCATATCCCATCTCTGCCATCTGATCCTCTCCTTAGGTCCGCTCAGGGCCTCTTCAATCAAGGGCCATCCTGGTAGTATTGTGATGTCTCTTGCTGGCCTCTTAAGAACCCAATCCCTCAGTAAACACAGAACAAATGAGGTAATTAGGAAAATGTAAACAGGACGAGAGAGGCCCTTTCCCCCTCATGAGAGCAGGACTTGGAGAAATTAGCAGGAGTTTAGATTTACATTGTGTAGAGATGCAGATACCAGCAGTCCCCATGTAAAGCTAAATTCCTCATCTAATTTCATTACAGAATAATTTCTTCTGTCAGGAACATAAGCCTGCCACCAAACCGCTCCTGGGATATATCAAGCTTCATCTGATGACAGCAACTGGGACGGCAGCACAACATCTCTTCAATCTACCTTGGATAAACTTCATAATTTAAAACAGATAGGAAAGGGAGATAGACAGTCAGAGCCTCAGTATATATCACGCAATAACCTTCTGTCTCACTCTATATTCACAATATATTCTATGTGTCCACCATAAGGTTGCCTCCTTTTTCTTTGCTCCATTTCATGCACTAAAGGCTAAGTCAATGCTAATAAATTAAATATAGCTTGGACCATTCCCTGGCCTGGATCCACTGTCACAGAATGATCACATCTGTGTGATTTAACTCTCTTACTTTCTCAGGCAGGGTGGCTGCCTCCAGATTGCTCGACAGGCACAGCCCCTGGTCTGTGGTGGCTTCCAAAAAGTGCCCAAGAACAGTTTGGGGATGAGCTGGTTGGCTTGGGCTGGAGGTGACTGGGTCTCCTTGGGTGTTGTAAGAGACCAAATGTTCTCGTGCCCTGGACTTGTTTAATTTACTATAATACATGCAGCATAAGGAGTACAGCAAAATGAAGCTTTGTCTTCCCAGTGAAGAAATAATTACATGAGAGGGAGTTCAGGGTAGTCTGGTTCAATTTAGATCTTATACTCGAACCCCAGTCTTGAAAAAGTGATGATCTTGATTAGCCTGCTGCTCTGGAAGTGCCCAACCTGCACACCAAACTTGTTCTTTTCAATAATTTACTTTCACCAGCTAAAATGGGGAAGAAATTCTGTGCTGCCTGCCATAACATCTCTCTAAAGACTGCTACACAACAAACTCCGGTGCAAAACAGTATTTCTTCACCGTAAAACCAAAACCCAACCTGCGTGTGCTGGCTGACCAAAGTGTCTTGCCCTGGTGAGCATGGGTAACATTGCCATCTAGTGACTCCTCCCATAACAGTTAATTACCCACACTCTGGATTTACGCAAATTCAGCAAGGCATTTCAGTGGGAGCTGCAAATAGGGATTGGAGATAAAGAATGTCTGAGACCATGTTTTTCTAATATATCCTGATTGCCACAAGAATTGAGCACAGCATTCGTCCTTGAAGTCAACAAATTGCAAGCCCAGGCTTTCAGGAAATCAGACTGTCCATTTTGATGGCAGAATAAGAATGTGGGGATTTAATTTTAATTACATTTTTCGGGGAATCTTGGCTGATTTTCGTGCCTAGCTTAACTCTGTGATTCCTTGTTCAGAGAGCTGGAGAGATGTGCGCATTTTGTGAGCACAACTGAATCCCAAACTCCAACATGTAGGGGAATTGGGTTGCAGTCAACAGACTTCTCACCTGCACTAAAAGCCTCTTCTCTGCTGATGAGAGTCCCCTTATAAGGATGATTGCTCCTCATGTCAGGTCTACTTCTGAGGTCTTCTTGTTCTGAACAAGTGCATCTGTCATCTGCCATATTTTCTCTTTACTTATCTTTCATTCTGCTAGTGCTTTCTCTGGCTGGTCTCTAAATTATTCCCTCTGTTCCGCAAAGCTTTCCTGGGGTGCACTTGAAGTGAACAGCAAATCCATCTGCTCTGAAAACTAAGATCACATAGGGATGATAATTATTATCTTTGAAGTCCCCTCAGGACCAGAGTCTTCTACCTGTGTTTTGCAAGTCAGCTAACACCATGTCAGAAGGTTGGGACTTCACGAGCATCCCTGATGCGTTAGGATGTTGCCAGAGGTGTTCACGCAGCCAAGCTACAAGAGAGCTATATGCACGCATTGGCAAGGATAATCGTCAGATGATGACATCTCTAAAGACTTACTCTTTCAGTACAATAAAAGATATAGTCAATATTATTCCTTTCCTATGGCTCTTTTGGAATAATTTCAGCCCTTCTCCCTCCAAGCTTTGCCGGCAAAAAAGAACAGCTCCCGTTTTTCAGCCAAAATGAACTGTGAGTAGTTAGTAGAAGGACATGAATCAACAGAAATAGCTTAAACAGTGTTCTGTGTACTTGCGAGTGTCACATTCCTGAAGTCACAGTATCTGACAAGTCACACATTGTTTCCATCTCTTCCCATTTTTTCCAGGACAGGTAGTTCACATTCAAACTCTATTTGTGCTTGGTGCTCCATTCCTGGTTGAAGTTGGCAACATTCATCTTGGTTGCACTATGTGCCAAGAATGTAACTTAGACTTGGGTTATCTTTGGACAGTCCTTGAAATCTAATTACTATGAGTAAACAAGACAATCTGCTTGCATTCTCTTCTGTGTTTGATTGTTGCCCTGAGAATAACCCTATGCGCAAATACCAGCACTCATACAGTGACTTCAAATATGTTGGAAGAAAAGGATTCAGCCACTAGTCCCCCGTTGATGTGGTAGAAATCTGCCCTGATCATTTACAGATGTTTTTTAGGGTGCCAATATTGCACACACTTGCTCTCAGTGCTTATCTTAGTTGTTATTGCTGTGATGCTCAAGGTCCAAGAAAAGGATGAGTGTCCTAGGCAGTGTCTTGGAGGAGGTGTTCAAAACATATACTCGAGGTGGGCAACCTGGGGTCATGAGCACCTCTCTTCCTTGATGGTACAAGGAGTCAACTCTGGTGAACTGATATTTTTAATTGGTCATCATCTGCCTGGGTGTACGACAAACAAGGGTGTTGCAAATAGGTGCTCTTAGCAGTCAGGTCTGACTGTAACTCCAACTGACTGTCCTAAATGACCTTTGGGTGACAGTTTAGACAAGAATTACACTGTTTATACATTTATTTTCTGATCATTTTGTCATTTATATAGCTCATAATCACAGAACAGTATTATTCTATTTTGAGACCAGAAAAAGATCATTAATAGCCTCGTTCTCAAATGGTGGACTCTGACGCATACCGTGAGCCAATTTTACCTGGATTTCATGGAAGCAGAAGCAAACAAGTGGGATGCTGCTTACAGGCTATACTTTACTAGAGAGACTGATTCATTAACTTCAGTGGGAAGAGCTCTTCAGGGGCTTGACATGAAGCTCCCTCCCTCCTGCCCTACTCTCAAGAGCCCTTCTGCTGCAAATAGAACCCCATAGACCTTTATCCTTGCCCCATGCCCTCCCATCCCATCATGACCTCACAGGGCTTTGGAATATTTGGAATATTTTTCCCTGTGTAAGAAAGGGCTTGAGCTTTTTAAAATTTCATTTATTTTATTTAACTTTTTGTCTCTCTAGGTGTCAACATGTTTTGGTTAAAAAATGCCTCACAGAGGAGTGTTTAGCACAGAGTGAAAATGTCAATGGGAGTATCAGGAAGAAGAATCTAAGGTTTCTGTGTACTGTCTGATTTTTGAGTGACAAGAGGAGGAAGTGCTACATGCCACTATTTAAAGAAAGCCAGGCAGACAAACTGAAAGAAAGTCAATATCTGTCTATCACAGCAATGCGGGACCATAGGATAATTCAGATTAGGATGAAATGTAAGGAGTGAAACAGCTTTTCCAAATAGGTGTGTATACGGGTAGATAGACAAATACGTGCATGCAGGAAAAGGAGAGAAAAAAAGTTAATTCTAGTGGAAAGTGTGGCCAGCAGGACCTCAAAAAACAGTATGCTTAAGCTATGGGACTGCTAAGGGGTTGCCAAGTGGCTTTTCACCAGACTGCCTTATGATACACTTTTGGAATTGGGGAGGAAATCTCTCCCTGAGAAACTGAAGATGAGTAGGGGGAGGAGAGACATGGGGGTAGGAGAGAATGATGCAGCCAAGTCATTTGGGTGATGCGAAATAAATGGAAGCCATGCTGTACAAGGGTTGCTAAATGGGGTCTATCTCCCTGGCGCTCATTTACACTAAAGAAAAATGAATGAATTCCCTTAAAAAGATGTTCAGTCTTGCCAGAGACATTCCTCCACCCCCTCCATTGCAGCATGGCTCTTTGAATAGTTAATTTGACATTTATTACAAAATCCAGCAGGAAACGGGGCAGAGGGAAGACAAAAACAGTCAGAATCTGGCACTTCCAAAAGCAGGTGAGATGCCAAGGGAGATCAACCATCTCATTGATGGAAGAGCACATTCCCGGTAGCCACTGCTGGTTCCCATCTCCTGATGAAGGTCTCTGTCCCTCCCTGTTATCCTAAACGCTAAATCATTTCTTTGTGTTGCTGGTGCGGTAGGGAAATGGGAAAAAAATGGAATAATTTTCAAAAAGATTGCTGGTTGTTCTTACAGAACTTTAAATCTTTGTCTTGAATGGATTAGACCTGGCTACTTGATAGATGTCAGAAATTATCTGTGCACGGGGACCCATAATCTGCCCAAAATACACCTAGAAGAGGTCCCACAGCAACCCACCCTGGTCCAATGTTATCCAACACCTTTATCAACATCTTTTATTGATCCAAGAAAAGCAGAAAATTATTGCTGGCACAATCCGCAAATGTCGCAGACTACAGTAAAGTGATGAAAATCTTCAGAAACAGGTCAGTTACACCCAAGCGGTCTGGATCGCTTGCTTGGGCAGCTCGTTTGCACAGCCTGTGATTTTAATGCAGCCAAAGTCATGGCCAATAATTGGGAAACGAAGAATGCAAGTCACAAGAGGCTGGAGACAGCGTCCTGGAAAGCAGCAGCCCTGACCAGTTTGGGATTGTGGTGTTGGAACCGTTCTGCAGCACTTGGATGTGTGAGCGCAGACCTGATGGATACAGCACTCCCTATTCTCTCCAGTACTTCTGAGACCGCTGCTAAAATATTGGACCACAGTTGTGATGTCCACACTTGAGATGTTAAAAACCGAAATGGATTGATTTTTGTCCCAGGGTGAACTTGTGGGCTGAAGTCTTTTCCTCTAAAGTCGCTTTGAGCCAAACAGGGGAAGTTTGGTGTGAAGATTATTAGAGGAAATTCTTAGTTTTAACTGGGATTCCTGTAAAAGGGAGATGTTGTAACAGCAGGGGATTTTCACTCAGAAACGACTGGGCATGAGGTAATTTTCCCTCAACTAAGTGAAGGGTGACTAGGAGTTCATTCACTTCTAATTATGTAGAGAGAAAGGAAAGTTAAAACAGTTTGCAGAATATTTACCTATGTCTTGCACACCCCATGGAAGGTAAGAGAGAACAACCAATGCTCTGGGCTGTCACTTGGTGGAAAGAGACATACTGGTTTAGGCTACAGGTCTCAGTTTTATCTATTCCCTAGGGCTAAATAAAGGATTTCTAGGAAAGCAGGCACTGGAACAAGGTCAAGTAGCTATGCCCAGCCTCAGAGAAATCATTGTCAGAATCCACTAAATAGTCCTGGCACATGCTGTATGTAAAAAGCCTTTATAGAAGGTACCAGATCACTAATTCCCAAACCTTTTTGGAAGAACCCTGCCAACCCTCAAATTTTCTTGCAAACCACTGCACACCCAATCAAGCTTAGGAAATGCAGATTTGGTAGCTCATATGTCTTTAGGCTTAATGTGCTTCTATGGCCCAGATGCAGCCCACTCACCGCAGGAACACAGACCACCAGCAGTTTCTAAACCACAGCTGGAGTTCTCTTGGGCTCAGAGGATAAAGCTGAGCCCACTGAGGTCAATGGGAGTCTTTTTGCTAACTTCAACAAGCTTTAGATCATGGTCTTCCCACACTAGCTGAGAAGCACTGCTGCTGAAAAGGTTTCAACAGGGCATCACAAACAGCACCATTCTGGTAGATGGATGGGTCCCAAGCTGTTTGCTTGGTTTTGTTTTGGTTTATTTTATTTTTTTTCCCCAGGTGGATACCTTCCTCTGCATTTTCCAGCATCTCTGGGTGAGTGTATTCAGACATTTACGGTTGCAGGGGTAGAAGTGTTGGTCAATACTGATATGAGGAAAGTGTCTTGAGGAACCTCTGGAGCTTGTGGGGTGCAGTGTGGCAGCCAGAAAACCTGCTCGTCATTTGCTTCTCTTTCTTCATTACAAGAAGAAGCCATTTTATCATGTCTTTCCACTGAGGAAAGAGTTGCAGTGGGGATTACAGCCCTCCTCCAATGGGATGGGCTGGCTTACTCTTCATCAAGGATGATCTCTCCCAGCAACCACCTTACAATCTAAAGCAAGTTAGTTTCTCTACATCAAAATACCGATTTTTAGATATCTCTCCCATCTTTAAGACTGGTTTGGTTTTTTTTGTCTCACTAAACGGAAATATTTGCAGCACAGGGGTGGCATTGAGCCTTCATATATGTTGTAGTTTTAATTTGGATGTGAACATCACCCCCTCAGCTTAATGAGATTCATTTCCCTTAGATAACCGCAATGTAGACAGATACATTCAGTCTAGTCATCCCAAGTCTTCTTCACAAGGGTGTGAGGCACTTCCAGGAGTGAATCATTGACCAAACAGGAATATCTGTTTTACAAGGAGATGAGTTATATGCTAGAGAGTCCATTTATCTCTGTTGGCATTGGGGAGTCTGAAAAAAAACAACTCAGAAGTTAAATACCTGCTTTTGGTAAAAAAAAATGACATTACCTATCTCATCTTTGTGTCTTGGTGTCCTATGTGCTATATGAAAACGAGGATCTTTAGTTAACTATCCCAGCACTATTTGACTTAAAAGACTTCTGGTTAAGGCATAAGGATGTGACCTATTAATACATCATTTTGCAAATATGGCTTCAGTCTCCCATTGAGCTATTCTCACGGCAGTTGACTTTATTCAGGTTTTGCTCTCATGGATAACTTCTAGGGTTATATGTACTGTGACTTCTGCACTCAGATGACAGACTTCTTTTTAATCTTAAACTTGAATCTTAAATCAGGGCACTTTTTCAATGCCACGTTCTAATTTCTTGGAATTTAAGATGAAATTTTCCCTGCCCCGTAGAGAACCAATCTGTTCCTTCCAGCCAGCAAAAAGGAAGACACCAGAGAGTCATTGTCATGGTTGAGACAGACAAACGACATAAACCAAGTTCTTCCAGGATGAAAGTAATAGATGCCATTTATTGCCACAAGTGCATTTTTATACAGTTTTACCAATTCTTGTGTCTCTTCACTATTGGTTACAAGTTACAACAGTAACATCTCATTGGCTACTTCTGCTATCATCAATGTTACTCTTCTACTCCCTTCTCTCTCAGGGGTACATCCTTAACATCTCCAGATACTCCTTTACTTCCATCTTTCTCACAGGTAGGCCTTCATATATTCAAGGCTAATTTCTGTTCCCATGCCCTCTGTCAGGGAATCCACGGACCCACTGTAGAAACCCACAAGTCATCATAACCATATATCTGGTGGAACCCTTTTTCTTGGAAGCTGTAAAAAGCAACAGTTCATCAGCTGAATTATAATAGCTGTCCCTAGTGTTGCTCCTCTTGCCATTGCTTTATGAGCATGTTTGCATTCAGCCTATGTGTTCGAAATCCGTGTTTGTTTTCTCTTATGATACAAAAAGTAATTCTGAGCAACAAAAAAGATGAATACTACATCTGAAGGAGAACCTACTTCTAATATTAAAAAGAAAATCACCTTCCAAATACTGCAGATTTCCACAGTAGCCATTGGCTCAATTCTTCCAAAGCAGTTTTTTTCAGTCAGAATTTCCAGTCATGGGCAATAATGAAGGAAATAATTTTATTTTCTTAGTCAGAATAAAAGCAAATTTCCAAATGCCAAAATTTCCCATGAATTAGAAATCCTGAAATCTGGCTGATATAATTTCCTAACCCTGGTGTCTGCAGTTGTGCCAGAACTACAGAATAAATACAATTTCAACAGTCTGACTCACAGTAAATAAAGGAGCTAGTGTTTGCAAGCCAAAAGTGATGAGATCTGTCCCTTGCTGATAAATTGCTAAGGAAGATTACCTGGGAGAAATTTGATTTTTCAATTCTTTTTCCTAAAGGTTGCTTTACAGTACCTTCCCTTTATATCTTGTATTCACACCTCCTAATGAGGTATTAATGAGCTGTTGGTGGTTTCTTTAATTTAGGGCAAGGCCATTAAGGGAACATGAAGTCTTTACTAGGTTCCAGATTCTTAGTAAAAAGAAGTGATGCATTATTAGACAGGTCATGCCTAAAATCTCCCAGCGCAGAGCAGTGACGCCATTGCCGTTAGGGCTGTTGTGTAGCTATGAGCTCTTGTCGGTGTTACGATTTCCTATACTCAGTTGCATTTCTCGAGCAGCCTGGTTTGTTTTCTGCTTTCTCAGTAGTTTTACTCGAGCTATTTTTCCTCTTCTGGATAATGGTACAGGCTTGAGTAGAAAAAGAGGAACTGGATAGTGCCAAAATAGATAGGGAATTAGATTACCAGGAGTAATTGTGTCACTTTTTACTCTGATCACTTAGATTTATTTCCAAGTTTCATCGGATCCATGTATAGCCTTGAGAACACAATTTCATCATCCCAAGCCTTGTCCTCCCTCTGTGTAAAAAGGTTGTAGCGTGACCTTCAGTCTCTTAAAATTTCTGCTTTGCCATTTTTCTGGAGTGTCCACAACAATTTGATGAATTTATTAATCAATTTACCAACAAGGGGGCTCTTTTGGAAATGCAGAATGAGAAAAAGTCAGTCTTCAAACCAATTTTGAATTTGGATCTGGCTGCAAAGCTAGAACAACTTTGAGTTGGGGATGTGACTGGAGATCTCCAGGACTACCAGAAATACCTTCCAAACTTAATCCTTCTGCAATTGCAAGTACATCTATATGTAACCGTTCAGTCCTGGTCACCAAAGCACCAAGCTCCATCCTGGAACCACAAAGATTTTTAATAAGTGTTCTGCCAGCTCCCTATCTTGGCAGAGATTTTGTGTGTACGAGTAAGTAACAACAGTAAAAAAAGACTTCACAAAGAAATAGAGTGGTAGGACTGCAAAATCACAGCTGCCTTCCAGTTTTCTGGTTTAATCCTTAATAAGTTTTATATACAGGCAGCTCCACTCCCCTCTAGTTCCACAAGTCACTGTGGGGTCCCCTGGTCCTTCACAGTTTTTTTTGTTGTTGTTGTTTTTAGCTTAAAAGCTTAATTTCATAAAAGCTTAATTTTGGGTGAAAGATGTAGACTTCTGCCCTTTTGTACAACTTATCTATCCTGCCTGCATTTTCTCCTCACCGATGACACTCATGATGGGAGGGAAGGTTGTGGCAACATCCAAACCATCAAACCAATCAAAAGCAAATTCTCTATTGGAGGAACCAGGTAAAAAGGCATCCCTGAAAAGCTTTTCACAGAGTTTTGCTGTTTTGGAGTCCTAGAAGGATCTATAGAACAGGTAGACATAGAGAGGGAGATAAAGTCTTTTCTTGTGTGTCTGGCTTGATGCTGACTTTTCACTGACCTTTTTAACTCATTCTCTGAGCAAATAAATTGCATGTACCATTGGGTTTTATAGTAGAAACCCTCTTCGCCATCTTCAGGTAGGCTGTCTGAAGCTCTATCGTTTGCACTGTGAGTGATATTAACCACTTTAATGACTTTTAAAGGGTCTAAATGGACTGAACTTCTGCTCAGAATGAGGTCACTGCCATTCCCTTTTGCTTTATATTTGCAGTGAGTCCTTCAGAAACTGACAGACCAATGGGATTTTTCTCTCAGATTTACAGCTTTGGTGCCCTTGGCACAGAGACTATGGGTATCCTTCACTTTCCTATTTACCTGCTGCCACGCAAACATCAAGGTCACCGAGGTCTTGGCCTCTCCTACTTGTGTTTGCTCATGGAGAACCAGGCTTTAAATAACTGCATAATGGAGATAATAATTGACTAGAAGTGGTTTACTCTGGGTTTGGATTGACAGCTTTGGGAAGAGCATTGACCCTGATCAGCCTAGAACAAAGTCTACTGGCATACGGAGCAGACCAAACTTTATACTTTATGCATTAAGCTTATACATTAAGGACTGTGATTTTAGACAGTTCACATCTCCACCTCTACAAAACTGAGCAGCATGGCTGGTATATTACAAATGCTGTAAATTTGTTCTTTTTCCTACTTCTCTGTATCAGTCACGGAGCCAAGGAGCTGCAATAGCCAAAGATGATCCAATCCTAGATGAACTGCAGCCATTTAGACATGACCTGGTGTTTGCTTTGTTGATAAGCAACTTCCAGCATTGGTGGATGGGAACAAAGGGTAGGGACAAAATGGGGCTAAGCTACAGAAATTGAATCTAAAGCATAAGAAGGGAAAAAACCAGCCCTGAGGAGCCACAGAGAAAGGTGTGGTATCCAACATCTATAAAAATGCGGTTTTCCAGTGTAGGCAGCTAAATATAAAAACCCTACAGAGAACTATAAATTCCTAATGAATATGATTGAACTACTGGAGAAAATCAGGCAGGCTAGGCTCAAGAAAATAGAAGCAAAGCTGAGAGCGAGCTGAGGCCAGGGACATGTCTATTTATGATGTGTATTTTACGTTACTCCGGAACTTGAGGATTTGTGACCTGGGTCAGGATCTAGTGAGCGCTGTTTGAGGGCACACACCCTGGGGAGCCATGAAAACTGAAGGTTTTCTGCGGCACTGAGAGGGAATGGTGTCCACGGCACATCTCCCAGAGGATAGCCAAATGTAGTATGCCTCAGGGGGACACGTGCCATCCGCCTTTCTCATCCAAGTCTATCTCGAACAAGTATTTATAGCTGGTATTTCACCTAGACCAGGTGAAAATGGATTTTTGTACCTTTTCTAGTTCAGATAGGCTGATCAATGAGTCACGGACGTGAAATTCAGTTTTTGGTTCTTCCTGCTTAGGTTTCAAGGGCAGGATGAACAGACACGCGTCTAGTTCTCTTAGTGCTCCTGGGCTTGAGATGTTTATCAGCAAAGTAGAGGGAAAACTACCTTCATTTCAGGCTTTGACATATTATGCAAACACAGATGCACAATTTTACCAGCCTATATATTTCTCTTTAAAAAGAAAACAAACACATTTGTACTGTTTTCAGGAGATGCTAATACTTATTTGCTAAACAAGGAAATCTTAAGACCGTGTTGGGGAGCGCAGGTTGAACTCATACTTAAGTAAAGATTGCCAAAGCTAGCAGAGATAATTGTCTCTGTGGGGGAGGCTGGAGGCAGCAAGAGGCTACAGAACAGACTGGCATGGAAAACGAGAGCTGGAATCAGCATGTTCTGCCCTTGACCTGAGCACAACCACCAGCATCCAAGGCAGTTGTGTAGGTTTGCATTGAAGTCCCACAGTAAACACGAGGGATGACGGGAGGTGCGGGGAGGAGTGATGTCTCTGCATATTTTTTCTCTCTCATGAAGCTTCAAAACACTTAGGCTAAAGAAGGCAAAATAGGGAATATACATGGTTGGAAAGGCTAAACTCCCGGAGAGGGTGCAGCCAAGGTGTTGAGGGAAACCTCAGCCCCTTTCCACCACTGTAAGAGCATCTGCAGGATGGTTCTACCCAAGGCAAATGGAAGCAAAGCTAATTTTTAAGGTATAGGTTTTTTGGGGTGGAAATGGTGAGGTTCTTGCTAGAGCTTTGGGATGTTCTTAGTGCAGCTCACACTTACAGAGCGATTCAGGTCTACCATGACCTCCAGGACTGGAGTTAAGACTTTCACCAAACCTTCTTCTGGCTCATATATATATATATATATTTTTAATAACTCTTGTTCCTGCCAATGACTCAACAAACCCTTGCTTGTCCTTCCTGAACAGGATGGCTGTGTGGCAAACGCACAGTTTTATTTGGTAGGAAATGCCATGATTCTGAAATCTGGTTTTGTTCTGAAGTGGAAGAACACACAAACAATCACAACATTATTTCGTGCCCAAAGTTTCCTGCAAATCACAATAAAAAATATCTGTTCTTTGAAAAACTGAGCCATTTCATCCTGTCTGTGACCTTTTCAAATTTGATAGGAATATTTTTAAAGTGAGTAAGCAGAAGCTAACGCATGCCATTTGAACAAGGTCAAATATTTTGTTCTGATTTTCTTTTGTCTGCAAATAAGGTGTCAAAATTGACAGTTTCTCAGGTCAAGTTTTGATGTTGAAAAAAAAAGACACTTTGGGCTAAAAAGCATTCTATTTTTCTTGTATTTTCATTGCACTTTATAGACAATTGTGAATCATCTTGGTATATGAAGCACAGTTTATCTAAATGTTGCAATGCTGTTATCTCAAAACCTCCTAAAATGCTTTAAAGGACACAGGTGACACATGAAACACGGGTAACCTGGAGTCACCTTTAACAGGTCATGTGCAAAGCCCAGTAATACTTTGTGATGCCAAGAGAGACAAACTGGAGCAAGATCTTCTGTGTAAAAGAAATTACAGGGTAAGTTCAGAGGAAGAAGGAGAACAAGAGGATGTTTTGGCATCTGGACAACAAAGTTGAGCCTGCAGCTCTGCCAGGCCAATGATTCAGTGGCTGTTAACAAAGTGCATTTCCACCCACCAAGTTACAACCACAGCTGGGCAACGTGTCCTAATGGATAAAGTGCTGCTGTAGGACTCGCAAACTTTGATTCTATTCAGAGGACTAGGCTTGAACTTCTGCATGACACTGGGTGAGTCACACTGTGCCTTCAAGTTCTCCTTTTCTCTCCATTGGCCTCTGTTAAGATGAAAAGCTCCTTTTTTTTGTTTATTTCGTTTGGGTTTTTTTGCTTGTTTGTTTGGTTTTGGTTATTTTTGGTTGGTTGGTTGGTTTTGTTTGGGTTTTGTTTGCTTGTTTTTGCAGCCTATTGACTGCAGTTTTGCCTTTGGCTCTTGACTCAGCCCTGCCTGATCCATCAGGAGGATTTTAAGGGTGCAGACAAGACTTTGTAGCCTCCCTGTCCTTCAGCTAATGGAGCCATTGAGCTTCAAGTCAGAGCCTGGGCAGACCAGATCAGCTATCCCTGCTGATGAGCCCGTCTGCAAGGCCTGGGTGAGAAATGCTGGCTCCTTCTCCCCATGCTTTCTGAAGTCATAGCCAGTAAACAAGGCTGAACCAGGGAGCTGTGATTAACAGGGGTTTCTATCTGCCAAGAATTCATTAAAAAAATAATAATTGTTAGCTTCCCACCCTACTGCTGCCCTGGCTTTGCGCAAACATGGCTGGTATGGAAGAAAGGAAGGGGACGGTGCGGCGAGTTCGTCACGTACATGCCCCCAGTTTTTATAGGGCAGCTTTGTTGTTGATGATGAGACCGGTTTGACTCCTCCTGAGGACAACTGCCCGGGTGCATTCAGCAAGACGTGACATCATGTGCTCTGGCCATTATGGGGCTGAGGTTTTGTCCTTGGTTGACATCAAAATAGTAAGGACAGTCATTGTCATGAGGGGGCAGAGGTCTCGTGGACTCTCCTTCCCATGTTTCCCAATGGAAGGCTGGCAGTCCCACCACCCAAGACTCACACCACCTGGGAGTCTGCATCCCCAAAATCTGGACCAGACATCTGAAAAACAGGGGAGAGGCTTACTTAGCATCCCTGGGTGCACTTGGTCCTGCTATCTGTGGTCAGCCTGGCAAATATAGTGGGACTTCCTATTTTTTTTTTTTAATATAATTTTTAAAGTTGATTGTTTATTTCCTTCTCTTGGAGACAAATCCTATTGTAGCTTGTTCTCCTTGCCATAGAGCAGCACACAATTCCCTGCTGGGATACTCACAGGTCTCTACTCAGAACCTTCCGACTGGTGCAGACTCAGGACAGCAGGAGCAAATGGGGCTGAAGCAGCAATGGGCCAAACTGGCTGGAGATGCCCAGGGAGAAACTTGGTTTGTGTGGGGAGGGAGGACCTAGATGACACTGAAAACAGGGCGAGGAATAACTCCAGGGCGGTAAGATTGTTATAAGTGATCATAGGATTGTGTCAATAGCTGCTTTTAACCATTTTTCTGTATTCAGTTACTGGTGTGGTCACAAACCCTAATTAACAATTAATTCCACTACCTTCTTGTGATCTAGTTTTCACTGCAGATTATTGTAACCCTCTAAAATACATATATATATTTGTGGCATACATTTCTGACAGACACATCAGAGAATGCCTGAAAATCTATACATAAGAGAGAGTAAATGTCTTGGCACAGCCGCTATCTCCATGCAATGTCTTATAAGCTGTTCTGCAAAAGTCTGTTCACAGTGTTTGTTTTTTTTTCTCCAGTGGGGAATGGAGGTAGCTCAGGTAGTGACATGTATACCCCCTGTGATGGGTATGTATTCAGTTCTGTACTTACACAGCTTGCCTGTTAATTGACCCGAGGTGTCTCTGCACTCCTTTCATGTAAAGCAATAAGCACCAAGTGGCTCTCATGCTTTGCCTATGTGGGTGGGCAAGAGGGACAAACTGTCTCCTCTATGACCCAGTCTAACCACAGCTCTAAGGAAAGATGAACATGAGCCCAGATTGTGGGCTGTGTAATTTTTCCAGCGTTCCATATCTCACCCGTGGGCCATAGGTAGGATGTGCTGGGTCTGCACAACCATCACCCACCATCATCAGAGGAAAGCTGTTGGGACCTGGGCTTGGAGCCCATGAAACCAAAGGGAAAGGTTGTGTTGGGAGCTGCAAGCATCAACAGTTGGCAGCTGATCTGTGCAAAGACAGGGCCTGGCTCTGTGTTGGCGGTGATTTTTCAGGCTGGAGTGAATATAAAAACCAACACAGCTGCTGTTGTTCTTGTGTGGGGCTGGAACGGGGCTTTGAGGTAGGGGGGTAGATGCAAATGAGCACATCATCATTTGCTCATTTTCACAGCAAGCTAAGATCATGTCTGAGAGCCTGTGAAACTCATGTTTCCCCATTTAATTATAGCACTGATGCTGAGGACAACAGCTCTCACTGACATTTATCACACGGGTTGAACTTTGCTGCTCGTTTTGAGCAGGGGAGATGGGGCCTGAGTTGATGAACATCACAGGGTGAACTCCTTCCTTCCTGTCTTCCTTCCTTCCTTCCTTTCTTCCTTCCTTCCTTTCTTCCTTTCTTCCTTTCTTCCCTCCTGCCTTCCTCCCTCCCTTCCTTCCTTACTTCCTTCCTCTTTCTTTCTTTCTTTCTTTCTCCCTTTCTCTCTTTCTCTCTTTCTCTCTTTCTCTCTTTCTCTCTTCTCTCTTTCTTTCTCCCTTTCTCCCTTTCTCTCTCTCTTTCTCTCTCTCTTTCTCTCTCTCTTCCTTTCTTCCTTTCTTCCTTTCTTCCTTTCTTCCTTTCTTCCTTTTCCTTTTCCTTTTCCTTTTCCTTTTCCTTTTCCTTTTCCTTTTCCTTTTCCTTTTCCTTTTCCTTTTCATCATTGATATTTATTTTCTGGAATAGTGTTGTTGGCAAGGGCCAAAACCATGCCAGGAAAAATCCTGACAACTAAGCAACCTGCATGACCAAGGCTGGTGGCCAAATCCATGCCCCAGCCTGTTTAGCCTAGTAGAGACATTACTGCTCTGCCTCCAGACCCCGTATCTAAGTGATCTCTGTCAGCTAAACCTTGAAAGAGTTTTGTTTTGTTTTGTTGGTTGGTTGGGGTTTTTTTGTTTGGTTGGTTTTTAATGCAGCTCTTTTGGTGGGTATTTCTCCATCCACCTTCTTTGGTTTCTGGTTTCTCCTTTTCTGTTTCTTTTTGGTAGGATCATTATCTCTTCACCTAATTTCTTCTCTAGCTATTCCCCTGTCAATGGCTAATCTTGGCCATCATAACTCTCAAGATGCCCAAGGCTCTGTGAGGTCAATCTCACTGATGTCTCCAGGTGAGGATGAAATTCTATACTTTCTATAATTCATTGTGTTGATGGCCAAGAAGCTGAAAACTGCATGATTTTTGCTCAGTCACAGGACAAGCCCAGAGATGACACAGCTGTTTCACAACCAGCCCCCTGGTTATGTTATAAGTGACTCAGAAAGCCCTGTTATAACACAATCACTCTCCTTGAGCTGGTGACAACATGAAGGGAATTGGGCCGTGGGCAGAACTCATCCAGGTCCCTCCAATTTCATAGCAGCATTGAAATTTCAGTTGGAAGGGATCCAGATATAACCTAGTCCAGCCTATGCTTGAAGCAGGATGTTTGGCAACACTACATCAGATTAGCTGAGAACGTTTAGCCAAAATTTGGAAACCGCCAAGGATGGAGATGCCACCACCTTCCTCACCTTTCTGAGGAACGTGTTCCAGTGCTGATTATTCTTTACTTCTGGGCTGGATGTCTTGACCCACAGTTTGTGGCCTTTTCCCTGTATTTCCAGATGATTTGAAAGCTTTCCTCCCAGACACTTAGAAAATTTAACAATTGGTGATGATGCAGCTCAAAAGCTGGCTTAGAAACAGAGGGAAGGTTTGACTCTGGTGCTATGCTGGAGGTGACAGGAGAGTTAGGAGGAAGGACTTGGAGACTATGAACAAATAAATTGAGCAACACAACTGATGCAACAGAAAAAGAAATACCAGGAGAAAGACGTACAGAGACAGGTGAGGGGAATGACCTTGTAGGAACAAGAGAGGCATTTTGTAGGGGTCAAAGACAAGGAGGAAGATGCAGTGAGGATATATATCCAAGATGCTGAGAGTTTGAGAAACCTTATATTAATCTCCAGAATAAATTTATTCCCAGATCGTTTATACCCATTTGTTCTTGTTCCAGCATTGTCCTTTAACTTAAATAGTTCTTGTCTATGATTTTTACCTCCCCAATATATTTATAGGCCACAACACATCTTTGTGCTAGGCTAAATATACCAAGCTCTTCTAGTGTCCTCACACTTCATTGGCTTTTTGTCCACCTGATCACTGCAGGAGCGATTTACCATGTCTACTGCAGTTCAAATTCACCTTTTTTGGACATGTAACACAGGAACAGTCTATGGTATGCCAAGAGACATGTTCTCCCATGCTATTAGCACTTCACTAACTTCACTGTAAATAGTTTTTGTACTACGTACAGCTATTGCATTCTACTTTTCCATAACTGCATCATGAACACGTGCATCCACATCCTTCTCCTGCAACTTTGTTGTTTCCAGTAGATGAGCCCACAGCTTAAAGCAGTTATTCTTGTTATCAGTTTCCAAGTGCTTTACTTTGTATTATGAGTATTCATTCTATTACTGTTACACCCAGGCTTAAAGTTGTCCAGCTTTTCTTGTGTATTTATACCAAGGGCCTTATAAATAAGCAGATTGATAGACTGAATAACTTTAGCCTCTGGATTATGGGATAGTCTTGTTGTATTCCAGCCCCTCCATCTAAGGCAGAGTTGTAGCAAGGAGCAGACATGCGGGATGATTTTCCTTCCCTTCAGAAATTTTGGCATTAGGTGGTAGATTATAAGAAACAACAGGTGAGGGGCCTTTTTGCTTTGAAGCAACAGTTGTCCTGCTCCAGACTTGGATATGGACAACACCCTCAGACACATGGTGTGAACTGTGGGGTTGTCATATGCAGGGACAGGAGTTGGACTCTATGATCCTTGTGGGTCCCTTCCAACTCACAACATTCTATGACTCTATGACTCCATAAGCAGGATCAAACAAATTCAGAAAGGGCTATGGTGGCCACTGGGTAAGGGCCAAACTAAGGCCAGCCTAAATGGAAAGTACATATTTCTTAACCAGGATCTGAACACATCGTATCTTGGGAAAATCACTAGATCTGCACCTAGCTGTCCTGATAAACAGGCTTTCCACAAAGTAAACAGAGAGCCAAGCAAACCAGCAGTCTTTGATCTTTTAAATTTAGTTCCTTACTCTGTTACTACACAAATTAGGGTAACACCAAGAAGTTCTACCTGAAAATGAGATTTTAGTATATTGGATTGATATAAATACATAATGATGGCCATTTTTTTTTCCCTACATAGCTTAAGATATAAACAGATTAAGTGCCTGAGTGGCTGCAGTACTATTAGAATTCAAAAACACTCTCAAAAGCAGTTTCAAAGGTTAGGATCCACTTGCCTCATTATGTCTACAACCATAACAAACAAATAACAGGAGCTATCTCACTGGTTGCCCACTGCATTCACTGGAGGTTTTTCCTGGTTTTAGTGAATATAAAGGAAACCAAAATTCAAGTAAATTGATGCAGAGCAACAATTCCTGGTAGCTCTGAGAAGAAGTTGTTGATCCTTTGACAATTTAATGAGTGAGTCAAAATTTGCCCATCTCAGGGCAAGTTTGCCATTTGCTTCTCTGTGCCTCTCCAGTCAAGTCCCTGTCTAGGGGTTATGATGGTGTTACCATTTCGGGTTCTGGCCTGCCCTTTGGGTTAAGCTTTGGTTACCTGTCAGACCAGGGCTTTCGACAAGTTATCAGTGAGGGTCAGCGAGATGTTCAGCACATTCCCACCCTGACACGGACACTATGAGATAACATGTGAAGTAGCAATGGACTCAAGATAAAGTCCTGTTACTTTTTTCCTCTGTTTTCTTAGAAGAAAGATAATGTATTAAGAACCATTGACTTATTCCACTTTCCAACCACAAGATTTGCCTCAGTTCTCTTGGGTTTTGCTTTCTTCCCATCCAGTTCCTTTTTTCTTTTATTTTTGATTTAACTACCATTCTTCCTTGCTCCTCTCTCATTTCCTCTCCCAAACAAAAAGGGAATTTAAGTGGCAACTGGTCGCAGATGTAAAACCATCAAGAGTGTGCTCCAAAGACACTATTTTATTGAGTTCATTCAGAGTTCAAAGCGGTTTCCTGTGAGACAAGACAGAGCAAAAAACTGACCCAAACTCTATAGTGTCATCATCATCCCACTTGGCTGTGAGCAGGGTGGGACAGGAGAGGTGGAGGAACACTTGCTGTGTGGGGCTGCACAGCATGACACCTGGTGGGGTGGGAGAAGGGGTAATAGTTTTAAACTAAAGGAGAGAGATTCAGGCTGGACATGAGGAAGAAATTGTCGCCCTGAGGGTGGTGAGAGCCTGGCCCAGGCTGGCCAGAGAGGTGGTGGATGAACCATCCCTGGAGACATCCCAGGCCAGGCTGGACGGGGCTCTGAGCAACCTGAGCTGGTGAAGATGTCCCTGCTCATGGCAGGGGGGGCACTGGGGGAGCTGGGAAGGTCCCTTCCAACCCAGACTGTTCTGTGAGTCTGTAAGAGGGAAAGAGAGACAGAGGGAGAGGTGAGATGAAGGAGATGGGTGCCAAGCTGCTCTTTGATCCCCAAAGTGGGATGGTGGAGGGGAAGCTCCCAGGAGCAAGGCACGGATAGAGGTACATGCAGATCTGAGCAATTCCCTTGCCTGCTCCTGTCAAAGGCAGCCCAGCCTGTCCCACAGTGCTATGAGCCATGGGTCAAAGACTGTGACATCCCCAGTTTCCATCAGCTTACCCATGGCTTGAAGAGGCAGGTGGCACAACTGCAGCTCAGCAAGGAGTCCACAGAGAGAACCTGGCAAAAGCCAACTGCTCATGCAAGGCTTGCTATGTCTCACCCAAAAGAAACACTCATGAAATACAACTACCTGGTCACAAAGTCACACCAGGAAATGAAGATGAAGGCAGTTACCTGCCCAGCTTGATGACAATGAAGAAAGATGACAACAGGGCTGGGAGGAGCAACCCCACCATTCACAAATTGCAAAAGCATCAGATATACATGAGGAAATGCACCCAGGTCAGATTTGATCTCAGTGGTAACTCACCAGAGCGGGAGAGCTTGCAGAGCATCTTGTGGAAAATTAGTATGCTTGTGAATAGATGCCCAAGGGCATCTTGGGCATTCCGTGGAAGTTCACCATCACAAGGGAAAAATGGAACAGCCATTCCCTGGCAACATGTCTTCAGCCTGGAAGACCTCCCATATGAGGCCATCAAATAAAAAACTGGCTGTGGTGAGGAATTGCTCGTGTCCATGGGCAACTCTAGGGAGACCAAAGGAGATTGGAGAAAAAGAACTGCAGAGCATAAGATTAGATTAGACATCAGGAAGAAACAGAAGCAGGAGAAATTACTCAGAAGAGAAGTATTTGCCAGTGTTTGCATACAAAGAGTGAAAGAATAAAGGTCATAACTAGAGCCCATCATAAAGAACCGATTATTAGTCTGTAAATCTCATTATGAGACACTCGGGTTGCTCTGTAAAACTGATAAAAGCCCATGACTGTTGTCTGATCACTGCGCTCATCATGTTGTCACCACTTTAATTCAGAAAACATCCTAAGACATGACATTGTCCATGTAGTTCAGTGACACTTTCTCTTTCAGTATGTCCAGGACAAACAAGGCAGCCGGATGCTCTGGTGATGCTCCTTACAGGGGAACCTCAGCTCAGTTCCTTCTTCTTTCCATTAAATGAAGAGATCTGAAAAATCTGCTATCCATAGTTAAATCCTAGCAACCTTCATTGTCATCAAATGGGTTCCTCCAGCTCCAGGTGACTCCAAAATAAGTGCTAGCTGCCTTGCCCAAGGTATCCTTGAATAGCTCACCTATAGAGCATCCTTTGAAAACACTGTCCTGCTAAGATGGTTATAAAATTCCTGCCTTCCTAATCACATTTTCCTTAGCTCAGTTTCATCCCATTACCCTGTGTTATCAACCCTAATACCACCCTGATCTCTTTGAGTTCCACAACCTCCTCATTTACAAAAAAATAAAGCTATCTAGCTTTCATCAAGTTATCTATGGCAAGAGTCTATGAAAGTTGGTGAAATAGGACTAAAAAACCCAAGGTCTATTGAGACATCCAGGGTAAGGACACCAGCTTTCACTATGTTTGTGTAGCACTTAGATATTTGTGCTAGATAAGATCGCCAGACAAGTAATAAATGATAATATGTCTCTTTTGGAAACAAAACATTTATTAGAACTTGATGGAATTTGTTTCATTTAAAATAAAATTGAATTAACAGTTCAAATAATATGAAGAATTTTAAAAGGCTTGTGCAATTATTAAAAGCTATCTCTCTGTTTTGCTAGCTGAAGGTCTGCTTGGAATTTTCCACTTAGAAAAACCCCATCAAAATATATTTTTCTCCTCACTCTTAAAAAAATTAACAGTGTGAATTCCAGAATATTGTTTTCTGAAATTTGTTACTGTTTCTTCAGTGTGGTCTCATTCTACCACAATTCTTTTGTTAGCCCGAGTGCAAGTTCATTTTCTACAGTATCTTTTGCACAAAGCCATGATGTCCAGGCTTGGTGGTCTATGCCCAGCTCATGGTGAGAAGACATGAGCTGCTCTCATACGAAGTCTCCACGGGGACTCAGCTTTGCATATTTTTGGTCTTAGCTTTCCAGAGAGTAGTAAGAACCAGTGAGAAACTTAGAAAATGAAAGAGGCTACACCTAGTCGGGGGTCTTTTCCATAGGCTACATCATTTAAAGGAGGATGTTCACATGCCTTAAAGAACACCCAGCAGAGGTAGGGTAATGGTGTTTACTATGGGAAACAGCAATGCCACACAGAGAAATATGAATAGATGCTGATTTCAAGCCAGTAAATAAAATGGGGTTTTATATGCACCAAAAATATATGAGAAGGAAGGAATTCAGTTTAACTGAAGATGTAAATGAAAACGGGAGTGCGGAAACTTTCATCAAGCACCAAAAGGAATAAAATTAATGTAGACTAAGATGTGTGCAATCCTGATTAAGACCCTCTCCACTGAGATCTCCTGGACCTTGGATAATCCATTTGGACAATGAACTTGGATATTTTTGCTTATCCTCCAAATTGACAAGCCCTACATGATTCAGGGGAAAACAAGTGTTCTTCAAGAGGAAAAAGACAAGTATAATTTGCAATAGATGCTGAAAAGAAAAGTTTAAAAAAACCTTCAATAGGCAGCAATTATATCAAATTCGTGAGGCACATGTGCAGTGCGAACTGTCCCACTGTCAAACCTGTGGGTGGGAATTAAAGTCGAGCAGAGAGACACATTTTCTGTGGAGACGACCCTCTGGTACAGGTGTTGCCAGTGGTTTTGCTGAAATGTTGGTCCTGCAGAAAGCACAGACCAAACCTTTTTCCTGAATCAGAGGAATCAGCGGAAAGAGATGTCAGACCCTGGTGCTGGGGGAGAGGTGCTGGAGTGAGAGCACGTCCCAGTGGACACACTCTGGGTTTTCTATGTGATGTCAAATCTCGATCTGTGTGTCTGGGAAATATGATGCTGTTGATCTCCAGAAAATTATTGTTGTAATCTTTGCAATTTTGTATCTTCAAGTAAGGTTTTGCCTTCCTTGTTTCACCATTGTGATGCACAGAGCTGGGATGAGGAGGCAGCGTTGGGACACGTCTCAAGTAGACATCTGTGTGCTTGATGTGTTACAAAGGTCAAGTGGCAGAAGAAGAAGGAAAGGTTAAAGGGGGAACTTCTGGGAAATGCTCAGGTAATCCACCATGCTGCTTTCCAGCCCAAAGAACCAAAGAACAGGTACAGTAGGATCTTCTGTGTCTGTTTTTCCAGTCGTTGATTTTATGTAGTGCAAACTCAGAGGAGGCAGAAGCATTGCTCTTCAAGACAAACTGGCCAGGACCTTCTCCTCTTGCTTGGCTTCACTTCACAGTATCACAGTATCACAGTATGTTTGGGATTGGAAGGGACCTCAAGAGATCATCTAGTCCAATCCCCCTGCTGGAGCAGGAATGCCCAGGTGAGGTCGCACAGGAACATGTCCAGGTGGGTTTTGAATGTCTCCAGAGAAGGAGACTCCACAACCTCCCTGGGCAGCCTGGGCCAGTGCTCTGTCACCCTCACTGAGAAGTTTTTTCTCAAATTTAAGTGGAACCTCTTGTGTTCCAGCTTGATCCCATTACCCCTTGTCCTGTCATTGTTTGCCACTGAGAAGAGCCTGGCTCCATCCTCATGGCACTCACCCTTTATATATTTATAAACATTATTAAGGTCCCCCCTCAGTCTCCTCTTCTCCAAACTAAAGAGACCCAGCTCCCTCAGCCTTTCTTCATAAGGGAGGTGCTCCACTCCCTTAATCATCTTCGTTGCCCTACGCTGGACTCTCTCCAGCAGTTCCCTGTCCTGCTGGAACTGAGGGGCCCAGAACTGGACACAATATTCCAGGTGTGGTCTCACCAGGGCGGAGTAGAGGGGAAGGAGGACCTCTCTCGATCTACTAACCACTCCCCTTGTAATACACCCCAGGTACCATTGGCCTTCCTGGCCACAAGGGCACAGTGCTGGCTCATGGTCATCCTGTTGTCCACCAGGACCCCCAGGTCTCTTTCCCCTACACTGCTCTCTAATATGTAATTTCCCAACCTATACTGGAACCTGGGGTTGTTCCTGCCCAGATGCAGGACTCTACACTTGCCCTTGTTAAATTTCATCAGGTTATTCCCCGCCCAACTCTCCAGCCTGTCCAGGTCCCGCTGGATGGCAGCACAGCCTCTGGAGTGTCAGCCACTCCTCCCAGCTTAGTGTCATCAGCAAACTTCCCCAATTTCAGTGTAAAAGGGACAAAAATTAGCACAGAAACATTAGCCTGTCTCCCTGATCACTCGCTGTACAAGAGCAACAGCACAGAAACCATTATTCAAAACAGGATTTTGCCAGCAATCCACCCCATTGGTTTGCAATAAGACTTTGATTCCTGTGCTTATCCTGCCTCTGCAGAAGGTGGACATTATTTCCACTTTAGAGAAGAGGCCACAGCTCCACAGAAAAGAGGATTTATTCCCTCAAATTCTTTGGCAGAGCCAGGAAGAGCCAATCTGGTTTACTATATTTGAACATCCTTCTTTCAGGCTATGAACTTTTTGTGTTTGGCTGGATTTGGCCAGTATTAGTCTGGGTGACAGACAGTGCAACCTGCAATTTTCCTGTCCTCTGCTACCCCGTATTCATCCACCACCCATCCCCTGACTTATTCTTTGGCTGAGAAAAGAGGGGTTAGTGTCAGATGCTGAAAGGACTTGGCTTTGAGGAAGATTTTGAGAGAAGAGATCTATCTTACACACAAGAAAAAGAGATGGAGAGATGATTTCAGGCATTGTTATCAGCACTGGGAAGGCATACAAAGGGAATAAGAATGGAAGAAGACCCAAGGTGCAAGGCTAGAGTGAGGACCAGGATTTCTCTTTTCTGTCACCTCTGGAGGTGATGTGCTTGACTGTAGCACAAAACACATCCACATATCCACCCATCCCTCATACTTCTTCCCCCAAGCATCACTTTTCATAGAAAGCCATAAAGAACAGAGCATTGCTGGAGGTGGAGAACCATAGATGGTCCTAACAGGGGGACCTGAGACATCTCATTGTGTTCTTTGGTATCCAAGTGGATGCAGGAAAGCTTCAGTTGCTCTACACAAAACACAGAGTGGTGAATGGATCTCACACTAAACTTTTCTCCTTGGGACAGACTGTATGTTGGCCATGGACCAAAACTTGGGTCTCCAGTGGTTTTGATGTCTCCCCTGCTACTCTAAGTTTGGATGGCAACAGTATAACCTAAACACAACTGATAAATAAAATTCACCTTGAAAGCCTTGTCGTATCTGATGTGCAGCCCAGCTTCTTGATATCACTCTGCTCCCTGTTGCCCCTATTGCAACCCCATCATCCAACCAGTTTTCCCACTTGTGTCCTTTTGATTCACTCATTTCTATGCTTTCTTTCACAATGACTCTCCCATCGGATATCCTCTGTTGGCTTCATCTAATGGAGTTCCAGACTGTCTTTTTTAAGAGACGTTACCATTAGTGTAAACATAGAATCATAGAATAGTTTGGGTTGAAGGGACCTTCCCAGCTCCCCCAGTGCCACCCCTGCCATGAGCAGGGACATCTTCACCAGCTCAGGTTGCTCAGAGCCCCGTCCAGCCTGGCCTGGGATGTCTCAGGGATGCTTTATCCACCACCTCTCTGGCCAACCTGGGCCAGGCTCTCACCACCCTCAGGGGCAGCAATTTCTTCCTCATGACCAGCCTGATTCTTCCCTCCTTCAGATTAAAACCATCACCCCTTGTCCTATCACAACAGGCCCTGCTCAAAAGTCCGTCCCCAACTTTCTTATCGTCCCCTTTTAAGTTCATAAAGGCTGCAACACAGGCTTATATATACATATACACCTACGGGTGTATCTGCGTAGGTGCATATGTACAGAGGTGACTCCACAGACAAATGCACCCATCCTGGCGATCCAAATTGCTCTTGTTTTCTCCTGATTCCCCACTTTCTCTCCCTTTCCCAGCATTTCCTCCCATACCTTTCATTACAGCATTTGGCTCATTCTACCCTCACCTCTGTACGATGCCACTCATACCTGGTTAATACCATATTCAAAGAAGACATCACTTTTGCATATTGCCTCTTCTTTCAAACTCATCGCATTTCATTTTTGTGGGTGATGTGAGCTATTCCTTATTCATCCAAGAGCACACATCCTCTTTATGGACACTCCCTTCCTCAACTGCTAATTTAAACAAGATGATCTACGTGGCCATCACGTCTAGCACTCTGAGATCTGCTAAAAATTTCTCTGTGTTTTTCCATCAGGACTTTTCATTGTTGCCCAAGACACCTGTTAGTTTCATCAAGAGATGTTTGTCTGGCTGACAATGCTCATCGTCCTAAAACGCCAGCTTGAGGACACTCTTTTTAAAGTTCAGACTGTTTATCTTTCAAAGGAACTGCTTATTTGGAGCAATCTAAGAGAGGTGATCCAAACTTGGGTCTGGGATGAATTTAGTAAAGCAGGATGCCTCTGTTTGGGCTGTGTGAAATTCAAGATCTGCTCAGTCCTGAACCTACGACTGTTTGTCATCCAGAAGTGGATTTAAGTCTAGACTACTTGATCACCTCAGAATGATGGGTGATCACATCACTGGTCTTTTGATCTGAACCTCATTCAAGAGCTCTACACATGGTAACAGCAGCTTATAAATCTATAATAAACAGGGATAACAAGAGGCACACACTTTGTCATTCCTCCCTAAATCCAGTTGTCTTATTAAGCATGGAAAAGTTCTTGGACTTCTCACAGCACATGAGGGAAGCTCCGTGGAGACTTTTGGATTTGTACAGAAAAAGCAAGAAGGGAAAGTCCTGAAGTTTTGGAGGTTTTCTGCATGCTATTAATAATAATAATTCATAAATCAACAACGGCCGAAGGGTCACGCAGAAAGAGTCTGCAGCCTGGCTATATAAGAGACTCCTGTGTGGGTGTGAGAACCTCTTGAAATGGCAAAGGACTCTGGAAACAAAGAAGGAGAAATGAATTACAAATGAATTACATTTTTTTTGGCAGAAACAAATCAGCAGTTCCATCCCACTTCTTTTTTTTTTACAGAAATAGATACCTAAAAAAAAAAAAAGTAAAACTAACATTTTTCTCTTGACTCCAGAAATGAAATATTTGAATATCCAGAACTTGGAGTTTTAAATTATTTTTGTTTCTCCTCCGGTCCCCCATTACCTTTCAACATCAGAGTTCTGGCAGTTCTCGTTAACAAAAAACAAACAAACAAACAAAAACAGAAACAAAAACAAAACAAAACAAAAACAAACACACAAAAGCAAACAAAACCTCAACAACAAAACCAAAGTCCTTCTTTGTCCAAGCACACTCATTTTGAAATAGAGACAGAAGTCTAGATGACACTAGAGACCGGTAATGGGATACAGAACCTTTCACCGTGACATCATAACTTCATCTAGCACGGCTCAGTAGTGGCTACAAATGGCTACTGGTGGCCAATTGATCAGGTGGTCTCAGCACGTGTCACTTAGAAAGATCCCCCTGGAAAAGCCGTTGGGCAGGACGATCTATGTGCCTGCAAGAAAGTGGAGAGCTTTGCTCCAGCTTTGCTCTGCAGAACTGCTTGTGCATCATTCATTCTCCTGATGCTTTGGCCCCATATCTGAAAATTAAGATTATTTCATTTCTCCCACTGATTTCCGTGTTGTGGGAATAGGAGCAGTAGAGCAGAACTTCTCTCACTGGGCCCATAGAGCTCTTTTGCAGTCATACTGCAGTTGAATAACAAGAGGCTCTCCAATGGTCAAAGAGTTCATCCTACAAAATCAGTGGAGATCAACTCAAACAGATCTCAGAGCTTAAAACCCCTCAGCAATGCAGATTCTGCAAGTGATCCCTTCTGGGATACCATTGCTCTTGCTTGATGACCCTTTTCGCTGTGTTCAACCTGAGTCTTTGTTGTTTGAATTCAAGCTTATCCAACAGGACCCTGTCTCTGTAAACGCCTCTAGAGGTCACTTCCTTTTAGCCTGGGGAACAGGAGCTAAGGGGAGACCTGATCTCTGAACTGCCTGAAAGGAGCTTGGAGCCAGGGGGGGTTGGGCTCTGCTCCCCAGGAACAAGCGCCAGGAGCAGAGGAAAAGGCCTCAAGTTGCGCCAGGGGAGGTTGAGGTTGGATGTGGGAACAATTTCTTCCCCAAAGGGCTGTGGGGCATTGGAACAGGCTGCCCAGGGCAGTGCTGGAGTCACCAGCCCTGGAGGGCTGGACAGACGGACAGGAGGTTCTCAGGACATGGGGCAGGGACAGGGGTTGGGTTAACGGTTGAACTTCATGATTTTCAAGGGCTTTTCCAACCGAAATGACTCTATGATTCTGTGATTCCATACACTTCTCTGCATTATTGAGCAGTCATGTTTCAAGGTGAATAACTGACTTGATTATAGGTGAGTCTATAGTACCGGATGAGGATCGAAAGCCCAGCCATTGAGGGGTTGTGGAAGCACCAGTGAGGTTTATACCCAAGCAAGGCAGCCTTTCTCCTTTCAAAAGCACAAAACAGCAACTTTGCCAGCATCTGTTTCATGCAGACTTCAGTCTCACTCTTGCCTGTTAATATTAGCAGGAAGTGATCTGGAAAAAGCTGTCCTCACTAGCCACCAAGAGTGTAATAAATGTACACCCCCATTTCTTCTCCAGGGCTATCCACCAATAAAGCGCACTGTTTTACACTGTCAGTCACTTGGATGCTGTCCCATGTCAACAGATAACCCTCCTTCTACCAGGGTGACACCACCCATGTGAGGGTCAAAGTCCTAAAAACTTTTATTTTATATATTTTTTTTTAGGAGCAGGGGGAAGGAATGTGACATTCAAATAAAACTACAGGGGGGAATTTTCACATAGACAAAGTGTAAGTGATTACACAAGTTAGGAATTTTTGCTGGGGCTCAACAGTCTTGCCAGCGATGGTGAGGACCCTACGAAGGCCAAGATCAGCTGAGGTGTTGGCTGCATGGGCAGGACCAGTCATTTTGGTGAGCACAAAGGGAACCTGTTTCTTTCAAGGGCAGCTGAGCGATACCAAATTACACCACTTTCATACCAAACCCAAACCACGATGCAACAGTGATTTAGCTGTGGCTTTAAAGGGAGATTACAACCCAAAAGGCATTTCTTGGTGGGTTCCTGCCCACTCCTGCTACAGTTCTGTTTATAAAAGTTGAGGCCACATTATCAAGGCTGACATGTCTACGTCTCACCATCCTCAGAAAAGCAAAAAGACGCTGGTAGAAAAGGATTGCTCAGCTGCAGCATCATTTACCCATTTCATGCTACACTTGCATGTCTGTATTGGTCTCACAGTGATCATGAAATGATTGAGTTTTCTGTTCTTGGAGAACAAGGAGGGTAGTCAGCAGAACTGCTACTTTGGACTTCCAAAAGGCAGACTTTGGTCTGTTTAGGAGGCTGGTTAGTAGAGTCACTTGGGAGAGAGTTCTGAAGGACAAAGGAGTCCAGGAAGGCTGCCCAGGACAGCGGTGGAGTCACCATCCCTGGAGGGGTTTAAAACATGTAGAGATGAGGCTCATAGGGACATGGTTTAGTGCTAGATTTAGGTTATGGTTGTACTTGATGATCTTTATGGTTGGACTCGATGATCTTAAGAGTCTCTTCCAACCAAAATGTTTCTATGATTCTGTGATTTTTCTCCTATTCTTAGGGGTATAACCTCTATTTACTTCCATTTCCCCGTGTACCCCAGCAGAGGACTTGGTAGGAGATCTGTGTTTTCCCGAAGGTGGAAGGATTGATTGAAAGCACTTGAGAATCCCTTTAACTCTTGTACAGACTCCTGGTGCCCTCAGGCATTCAAGCTTTGCTATTTACTGAACTCAATTTAGTTGCAAAGAAATGGGTGCCCAGAGACATTTGGGATACATGGTGGTATTGGAGATACCTGCCTGAACCTAGCAGTATGGCATTGGACCTATGGGAGCGGGAGTCTGAGTGGGATAGCAATGCACAGGCAACTGAATTCAACCTATTTATTTATTTTGTAAGCTCATGCTGGATGCTGGTTCTTGATTCCAGCTCATTTTGCACTAATGAGTGATAGGATAAGTTTATAAATAGAGTTGAGAGTATGGGGTAAGGAGTTTAGGTGGTATCTGAACACCAGTCTCCTGGCCCAGGACTGCAATTCCCTGGTGGGATCTCCCTGAGCATGAACAGGAGCAGGAGGGGACATGGATTGAAGTGGTGGTTCAGTCTACTGAGATGGTGGCTGCTCTGGAGAGTCACAATAGCGGAAACCAGTCAAAGCTGTGTATCCAAAACTTAGGCACGTATAAACATGCCTCAAGTAGGTAGATGGGGATTTTATGAACTGTTTCTTTAGGGGTCCAAAGTCTGTCTTAAATGAAATATAAATGTCTAAGTCCTTTTGTGAGCCTGGGCCACTCTGGTCCTTTTCTGCTTCTGTAATCTGAGGATCAGCACACTTGCCTGCCTTAGAGGATGTGGTAAAGATAAATATATTAAAGGCAGTGGGGTGCTTGATATTGTAACGACTGAGGCCAGATATTTGTAGCAGAAGCAGAAGTAAAAAGAAATAAGATAATAATTGACGAGGAACCTTGCCAGCGTATGTCTTGGCAGCCAGCTCTGCAGTAACCTATCATTTAAGATGGCGGGGTTCCCCTCACCTTCTAAAATCTAATGGCACTGGGGGATTTGTGAATGTGAAACAAGCTCTCTCCAGTTCTCCGACTCTTTTATATATCATGCTGCTCTTGAGCCGCTCTTAGGCATGCTTCCCAATGGCTTGGAAATCTCCGGGCACGCATTGAAGCTTCTATATTTGCTCACAGCCTCTGCCAAGATTAGCATTACCACTCTATGGAAAAATATCCGTCAACCGGATATAAAAGAATGGTGTGAGGAAGTAGAGCTATGTCAAGGCAGCACAAATATAGCTTACACGTTGTAGGGGGAAGCTGGCATATTTTATTTTTCCATCTGGCACTCTTTTTTTTTTTTTTTCAAATTATTGTAGCTAGAGCATAATGCTCATGATCCTTCTAAGACTCCTGATTTTGGTCCAAATCTTTTCCACAGGCTGCTTTTGATAGGGATAGGCCATCTTCAAAAAGATCCGCAGTTTGTGTTCAATCCAGATAAACATCTAGAGTTTCGGATGCTTTTATGTTCTTCTCCATCTGATCCAAGCTCCCAGGACTACAGCCTGAGTAGGGAGGGAAGGTTATTTTGCTCATGTTGACATAAGAACTGACCCTTCTGATGCGCTGACCACTGGAGTAACTCTGTGCATTGGATGGAGTCAAAGGAACAGAGAACATTTCAGGGAATGCCTTTAATCTCTCTCATCCTGGGCTGCCTTTCTACCCACTTGCAGGTATGGGAGTACAAATGAGTGCGACTTGCATTCCAAGAAGCCGGAAAAAGGTTTTAAGGTTTTAAGCAGGAATTAGTTAAAGCAGGAGATTAAAACACATTCCTCTCTTCTGGCCCCTCCAAAACCAGCTTAGATTCCCTTAGAGTCAGCAGGACAAGTCAGCAGTGACATGTAGAAGCTACCATGAGGGATACAAGGTTGGGTGTTCCAAGGCTGCATGCAAACCATGTTGGTGGGACACTCATATTGAGGGGACAAAGATGTTACCTTCCACAGGTTAGGGTCTCCCAAAGCTCACTGGGGCTGTAGGGTCATTATGGGTTGACTTTGCAGTGGGTCAGCCCTTCTGCAATCACTGTGTTAGTTTGGTGCTTCCCGCAGCAATTGCAAAGGAGTCCGCCATTGCCATGGCCTGAGAACTGCCCTTTTTGGAATAATTATTATTATTATGGCATTGGTAGGATGTGTTTGGGATTCCTCTGTGCTGGGTGTTGTACAAACACACTGAACAAGCTACAGAGTACTCACAGTGATGATCTAAGGCAGAGAAACCTAAGTCAAGCTTCAGATTAGCAAGCCTGGTTGCTCACTTCTTGGGCAGCTTTTGAGGTACTTTCTGCTTCTTGCAAAGTGACAGCAGAACGTCTGCAAGTCTTAGAGCTGCTTGTGTTTCTGTGTGTTATAGTTAGTCCCTTCTGTATGCAAACCCACTTTAAATTAGTATAACCAAAGGAAAGCAAAAGGAAGCAAAAAATAGGGAAGTTTCAGAATGGATATTCAGAAAAATTTCTTCATAGAAAGGGCTGTAAAGCACTGGAACAGGCTGCCCAGGGAAGTGGTGGAGTCACCATCCCTGGACAGGTTTAGAAGATGTATAGATGAGGCTCTTAGGGACGTGGTTTAGTTCTAGAGTTAGGTTATGGTTGAACTTGATGATCTTGACAGTTTCTTCCAACCAAAATGATTCTATGATTCTAAGAAACCTCACACATTTTCTTAGACACAGAAGTTCTGGAGGTTCCTGCTCTCTTGAGGAGCATGTCCTCCATAAAGACACATGACCCGTGGTAATACATCAGAGAAAATTGTATGTTTGAACTCTGAATGAAGATAGGCTTGTCTCCCCTGGCAACTTCATGAGAAGTACAGCAAGGAGGTGAACTGAGGATGTGGGAGAAGAACAAGCATCTAGGTTGACTTGCTGTTTCATCCTCCCTGGAAGAGGGGAGTGAGTAGTCCCATGTGCTAAGCCAATGGTCTGAGCCAATCCATCTAACAGTGAGCACTGACCCAGGGCTGCTGTACAGAAGCACTCTCCGGAAAACCTGGCCCAGCTACTAAGTAAGCTATTTTCTTTCTTTCTGGGAGAATCTTAATGGGCAAAGATGTTCCAGATGGCAGGCAGCCACCTGCCACCAGGATTAACAGTCAACGCAGAATGCGAAGCCTTGGGAAGAGCGCTCCGTGATTGTTCCTGCACGCACGGAAGCGAACAGAATCAGAGCAGTGTTCGGTGTAGCTAAATCTTCACCTTATTACCTTACTGGGAATTTGGATAGTATTACCCAGAATCCTCCTTGCTGCCGATCTGCCTTGAAAAACAATCTGTTTTGGAGCTCAGTGTACCCTAAAGTGGCTGTATTATTAGGATTTAACTTTGAACTGCAACATTTGGAATCCATTATTCAATCATTAATTTCCTCTGGTTTTCCCCTAGCTTTAATGCTTCATGCTGGATCCCTGGGCTCTGTGGTCCAAGCAACACTTCAGTACAACAGTTTGTACTTCAGCGAATGCCGTACTCCATCATTCTTTCCTACTACAGAAGCCTGTGTTTGTTTTAACCACTGATCCAACAGTGTGCCCTGGCTTGAAAGTGCAAGAACAAGGCATGATCCTCCTACCCCAGGCTGGCCCCTGCCTACACATGGCCAAAAAACCCCAGGCACTTCTAAAAAAGATACTACCAGAAGAGTATAGAGAGTTGTTGCAACCCTTAAAAGGTTTGTCCCCTTCAGAAGTCAAGGCCTGATTTATTTCCAGTAATTTTTGATCACCCATCAATGTGGAACCCAACCTGGGGTCTGAGAATTACGTTGTGTTCATGCAGCCTGTGGTGGTGATGAAGATAATGTGCTCAGAGTTACATCTCTCAGCTTGGTTTGGAGAGCTGAAGTTCTTCTAACCAGACAAAGTAAAAAACTTTAAGGAAAATAAAAATGTCCTTTTTTTCATGAAGTAAGCAGTTGGAAGTTAAGGTTATCAAGGGAACAGTATTGTATAAGAAGGTGGCATTTTAACATAGTGGTTTCAAGAACATAACTCTTTTTCCAGGGCTAGGGTAGGGAAATGATCCAAACATGGTATCACCTCATATTCCAGGAGCGGTTGCACTAAAGTCAGTAAACTGGAACCTCAGCTAGTTCAAACTGGTGTAGATGCACTGAAAGACATTATGGTGGTGTATGAAGTCTGAAAATAGGGATTATGGCCATTTATACACACAGAGGGTCTGGCACAATAAGGCCACTTGTGGATTGTGTGTGCTCAATCTAGGCTTGTAGAGTAAAATTTGGCCCTAAGAAGAGGTAGCACAGAAGTATTAATTCCAAATGGCCCTATTTATAGAGATGTAATGACGCAGAAATGCTGTTCTTAAAGAAGATAGCGTATGAAAAAGAGGGACAGAGTGTGAATGGGATTTTCTGGAAAGCACGCTCCATCCAACAAATCCACATCAATAGCATGGTGGATTTGAAGACAGAACACAGAAGCTAAATTGCTTCCCAAGTGAAACAAAGAGGAGAGGAGAAAGATATAGAGAAAATATAAGCATCTCTATACAGCTGTTAAACCAGAATTGATGACCATAGACAAAGTACTGTAGCAACTTCAGTGATTCATAGGGCCTGAGATTTTGGGCTAGATTTCATCCAAATTCTGTTGAGACATATGGGCTGCTTTCTTCCATTTTAAAGTTCCAAAGATTTTTGGCATTATGACCCTTGGAAGTTTAACTGGTATGCAAATCCAAACTTGATCTTGACATCATGAGGCATTGACAGCTTGTGCATTTTGAGCATGAGGAAGCAAATGCATCATGGTTTTGTGGTCCAAATGGAATTGTGGGATGCAGGTGACTTGAGTTGTCTTCTTGGTTCTGCTGTAGGGCTGCTGCAGAGCCTTTGATTTGTTCTTTCCTCTTGCAGAACATCTGTGAGAGAAGAATACTATATCTACTTTTATCTCAGTGCTGCAAAAGCAGGTGGCAAAGGGTCTGTTGATTTTTGTCCTCTTTGCTGTTCTATGACTGGGGTGCTAGGATATTTGGACTGCAAAATCTTGAAGATTTTCTGGTTGGTGGGATGAATGGGGAGAAGTCGTATGGAATTTTGGGTCCCTGGGCTGTGTGGTGACCACTTGGAGAGGTGGTCTGGAGTTCTGAAAGGGAAGACACTGAAGCTAAGAAAGTTTCCCATTTCCAGGATCACACAACAGGATTTGCAAAAACTCCTTCAGGACCTTCCCCCTCCCAGAGTATTTATCACACATTCAATAACTGTCTTGCCCAGAAACAACAATTACCCCCACACACTATCTCTTAAACAACATGATGAAACGTATCTCCAGGAAAAGCTCAAAAGATTAGAAGTAGAAGCTACATTTGGCTGCTCAGGCGAATGTGTAGCTGTAACATGCTTGAATTTCAAAGTTTTAGTGCCACTGCAAATTAAGCTTCAAATGCACAGAGCAAGTACATCTGAGAAGTCATGAAATAAAGGTTTGATATACTACTGTCAGTAGGTAAATAGTACAGATGAATTTAAATCATGTTTAGATTAAAGAAGTCTGAGCATAAAAAATATTTTCATTTGAGCTTTACAGTACAATTAAGAACAGTTTAAGCTTTCAATTCTAGTGGCTCTCACTCAGGTCTGTGGTTAACCAAATGCTGAAGATATATTCCTATTAACTTCTACTGGGAATGCCATCTCTGTTTAGATGTAGAATTATACCTTCCTCTAAACAGCCCCCTTATCTTACAATCTGCAAATTGCAGGGTCTCCCACAGAAGGAAATCTTTTATTAAGCATTTTATTTTTCTTTGCTGCAGGCAGGCAGACTAAATAAACTCCAGCTTAGACTGTGCACGGTGTCTCTACATTGGCCATATCCAAGAAATACAGACAATGCTGGTTTGCAAGAATGAAAGAATTTTAATAAAAACAAGCCATTCAAAACCCTTGTCAACTCCTTCTGCTGGATTGTTATAAAGAATTTATTTCATTACTATAAGTGCTGTTGACTTAGTGTTAGTTTCAGCACTTGAATTCTTGGATAGCCTGAATAAAATTATGTTTTCCAAGATAAATATATTATGCAAAGTATGACCTTCATTCTTTCGCTGATATGTCTGCTGACTCCAACTGCTCCCTTCTTCAGAGGGGCTTTCTGAGTTCTGATCGGGAGAAGCTTTATTTCAGTCTTCCTTGATTAAAGCCTTACAAACAAGGAAGACCATGTGAAAAACACAAATAGAAAAGCTGGATCCCATTTCTGTTGAAGTCAGAGACAGCAAAATGTCAGCTCTGATGGAGTGGAAGTGGAGAACTGCTTCCGTGTATGTGAAGACTTTAATGTCTCCAGGTAACAAAGGTTTTCCCCTCTCTTTGGGAAGTTTGCTGCACAGCAATCAGGCTCCGCTGTGTTAATCCCCTCAAAATGGAGCAGTTACGACCTACCAAGGAGGTGACAACTTCCAGGGGATGACCCTTTCTGCTGAATTAGCAGAGAGCAAGGGCCAGAGGAGGGAGCTGCCGTTTCTCCACGCAGGGAAATGAAATAAAGAATCTGGCCTTCTGGTTCTGCCCTTGGTGGGACCAAAGATAACTGTGTGGGGGTGTCTTCACACCCCTGGAGCTGCCTTTCACAACTGGAGTCGTTGAAAAGGCCTACCACTGGACATTAAAAGGCCACAAATATCTGTGGTCTGCCCCAGGGGATATCGTACAAGGCTAGGAAATGACAGCTGTTGTCTTACCGCTTCTCCAGGAACAAAATTATGCCTCATATCAGAGAATGTTCTTGGATTTTTCTTAGGAAAAAATACCCTTGCCTGATATAAACCACTGCCTATTCCTGATTAGCTTGCAGTTTCTTTCATCACAGCAATCCAGCCTTCTTCTGCTTAGTACCAAGAACTGCTAAGCAATCTGGTGGCAGCTTCTATCATCATACCCGGTCTGCTGCAGTTTCAGGCAAACTCCAAGAGGTTCGGTTTCTCCTAATGACCCTAATGCTCAATGAACCTCTAACTTGATACTACTGTTAAAGAAAAGAAGATGGCAAGGAGATGGTGGAAAAGAAGGAAACAATTAGGAGTGCTTCTCAATATGCCATGTTTAGAACGAGGAACTCAAGTCCTAGAATTTCTTAGAGATCCCAGTAGTGGCCACTTTTGATCCTAGTTGTTAAAGTCAAGCCACTGAGAGATGTGACTCCAGATGACTTGCCCAAATCCATGTAAGGAGGTCCAGGACTGGAACAGAGCCCATTGAAGCATGGCAGAGTCTTTCCTCCTACTTGTCTTCACGTCCATGATCGTCTGTGACTCACTGCTTCCACCTACCCACTCCACCCCATCAAACTGCTCTTTCTCATCAGTACTTGCTCTTTCAAAACCAACTTCCTCTGCTTCCCATAAAACACAGTTTGCATTCAAGATTTTTGTCTCTCACCATCAGCTGAGCTCAGCTTCTGGAGACTCAGCTTATTAGAGCCAGCACACAGTTTAGGGAAGGAATAGTCGAGTTAGCCTCACAGAAGCCTCCTGATTTAATTTCTTAACAATGAGTGTTGCCTCCTTTGAGCATGTCCCATAAAGAAGAAGAAGACTAATGGATTTTTCAGAGGTGATTGTTGCTTAATCCTGCATGTTAGCTCTACAAATTTCCTGCACGTTGTGTTTTCCATGCCGTTGTTTCTGAACTTGAAGCATATCCCCCACTCTAAAATGCCGCTGCCTCTAAGCTGGAAAGTGCACAACCATAACCAAACATCAGTTTAGCACAGGAAGGGAAGAGGATGATTGTATCCAACAGAAGAACTGTGTCCAGTTAAAATTACAGTAAAAATAAGTGTGGGTAGGCAGAATGTGAATCAGAATTTGGCCTGGAAACCAGCTTACACCTACTTTTACTTAAGAAAAGTGAGACTTTGGAGAACTTGAATGACTGGGATTGGCCACTGGGATTTTGGTTTATGTCTTACCAAAAGGAAGACCATCAAATTAATTCTGGCAAACAAATTTAGTACCAGCAGAGAAGTTTTTATTGCATCACTTACACCACTTTCTGGAAAATTTAATTTGCGCTTAGATGGTTCCCACCCTAAAATACCACCCATTCGTTATTCCTTTACTTAATTCCTCTGAAATAAGAGCAATAAATGATGGCTCTGGTAGTCATTATTTTCAGGTAAAATATTTTAAGGAGTGAATTTGTTTCATCCTAGCTTGGAAGACCTTTCATCTCTTTGGACTCCTCACCTACTTGCTACTGCTCTTTTAGGTTATATGCAATTACTCTATGCAACTACCTCTTCACAATAGGATGTCAAGAGAGGAAAAACACGGTGCAGAAAGGCTACAAAGACAGTTGTCATGTCATAACAGCAAATAGCAACATAATTTGCTCTGAAAAAGCGTGCAAAATCAGATGACTGAGTAGATTGACCCATTTGTCCATCCCACGAGCTGTGTTAGTGACCTCCAATGGAGGATAATGATGGTGTATTCTGTTGATGTCTCATGCTCCAAAGTTTGGCAGATCATCGTCACTGGTCCAGCCCAAAACTAGTTCTGGGGACAATTATTTCCCATGAATGATGCAGGTCTGGATAGTGTGCTCTTAACAAAACCAAGCAGTAGATCACCCATCATTTTCTCACAAAATATATTCTATTGCCTAGTAGCATTGAACTATTTTCTCGTCTTTCCATTACACAGTTTAATCCATCTAATCCTGGGTTTAACCTCCTTGGACCATACTAAGAAATTCCATCCTGAGAGTGTTTCAAAACTGTATGTACGACCATTTGTTTGACGCATTCAGGGCTCATTTCTGTCTGGGCAATTGTTCCATCCTCTGTGAATCTTGACACATCTTCTGAGTGGAGTGAATTGTGCAGAAGCAGATGTCTCAAACAGCCAAGCTGTCCCTGAAGCAATTTGCCACTGTGTTCATTTCCAGGGAGAGTTTTTTGTGGGATTGACACACAGGGCTGACCAAGATACTCAGAATTCATCAACAGTTTTTAGGTGTTTCTGCTTACAAATACCCAGGTCCCTTCAGTGTAAGAGGTTTATCTCAAACACTCACACGTGAAAGCTCATGGCCTTTTCTACACAGTTTGTCTCCCCAAAATTACACCATCTAAATCACTAGAAACTTTTCAAAATATCGACTAAGATCGACACAAGATGTCCAACAACAAGAAACCTTAAAAAACTGTAACCTTAGCAGATCAGACTTACTTTATATCAGGCCTCTGTCTGCTTTAAATGAGCTTTGTGCCTTCTGGAATTATCATTATGTGAATGGGATGTAAAATCAAAGCTGTATCCACTTGTCATTTCAGTCCCATTGCACTTAGGTTTCCTCACGAGAACAGCAAACAAACGCTGTTATGAATAGTACTTTTCCAGCACCAAATCCTCAGCTATTTTCACACCTTTGCTCAGCTAAATACTTTTCAATTTCCCCAGGAATTTGCCCAAGGATCCACTAAAAAGAACTGGAAAACAGAAGGCAAAATAAGTTAGTTTTTCACACCCATTGCACTAAAGTCCTACTGTTGTTGCAGGAAGCATGACATGAAATGTCCAAGTAGCCAAGTGGACTTTTCTCCATGGTGGGGAGAAGGAGGTGGGGCTGGAGACCATTCTGCATTCAGATATGAAATGAAAGAGATAAGAACAATTCATGGAGCTTTTATTACTGTTTCTCTTCACACTTGACAGTTTGTTCTATGCTAGCACAATAGCAGAAATGTCTGGATTAGGACTTAAATTTAGAGCACTTAAAGCCACCAAAGAAGATTCTGGAGGGAATCCCAGGTCCACTGGTTAGTTCTGCCAAAGGGACCAAAGGTCTGGCAGTGACATTAACATCCTGGTATGTGAGCTGTATTCATGGATCTTTGGTTTTATGGTTCCCACTGAGTCTTAAGGGTTCTCAGAGACTCACTGGAATCAGAGATGGAAAAGACCTATTATACTGGGTCATTTTGTCCACCCGCTGACCCTAGACACCACAGGATTTTCCATACTATGTAGTCACAAGGGCTTTATTCTGTCCACTTTGCAATGACTCAAATGAAGGGGCTTCCACCCTTCCACCACTCCACTGGGAGACCATTCCACAGCTCAACACATACTCACTTACAAATATTTTCCTGAGAGCACATCCAAATGTTTCCTCACTTCATTTCATCTCATGACCCTCCTCCTGAAAGTCCTTCTGCTCCCTCCTCCATTGGCTTGAACACTGAATATGGATATATATGTGTGAATGTCTATATATGGTTTCATCACACTCTTCGTGATCAACAATTATGGTGCAGCCAAAAGGTGCAGAGGTACTTACTTCCCTACAAGACAGCTTGCAACTCCTATTGAGAACTGGCCAAAGTTACTAGAGGCATTGGCCTCCAGGAAGAAGAAGGGCTCTTTGGAACTGGTGTCCACATGAGTGGTATGGTCTCCAAAAGAGACCACTGTCCCATTCCCCCTTTGTTCAGCAAAGCCCTATGGCCAGAAAGGGCATAAAACCCAGAACATGGTGGGAAGTACCTTACAGTGGTGACATTGTGTTGGCTTTGCTTAATCTGAATTTAACCTTTAACTACCCTGCATGCTTCTAGCATGGCATTAGCAACCTGCGTTTCTCTCTGCGCCTCATTTCCTTGTGGTAAAATGATGCTGATGGTAATTACCCTGATACCTCTTCCCACTAGACTCTGCAGGAAAGGGATTGCTGCTGTCTGGATATGCTGGGATGAAGAAACATCTTAGCTCAAACACATATCAAACATCATACTGTTTCCAGTGGGTTGTTAGGAGAGCAATACCTTCATTGGCAGGGCTGGAAGAGGAAGAGTCTATTGAAAAATGTTATCAGTGGAGATTTTCAGAGGCACCAGAGGTATGCATACACCTAATTTGAAAGTATTTCCTTGGGAGGTGGGGAACTAAATTCCTTTGGCATCTTTGAGAGGAATCTTAGCTACAGTATGCAAAATTGCTCTCCAAGAATGACTCGGGACACAGAGTGGGGACTTTCAGGCTGGGGCAGGGGAGTGTGGAATAGCCTGACATGGCTGTTTTCTTTTCAAATAAAAGTCATCCCCCGCGGTTTTCGGATAACGATGCAGAATCCTGGGGTGCTGAGGGACTGCGTGGAGCCCCGGCCTGTGTGTTTGCTAGCTGTGCATGTGAGTGGGCTGAAACAAAAATATACAAGTGCTCAGGAGGAATAAACTATAAACAATGCTTAAAAAAACACTCCAAACAGAGCCGTCCCCATGCTTTCCCCAGGCCAGGCCGCTGCAGGGAGCTGGATGAGAAGGAACCTGCTGCGACTCAGCCCGGAGAAGGCAGGAGTGACGCTGGTTAGCAGGGAGCAGGAACTTGAGGAATGGGCAAAAAACTGTGACTGATGCATCCATCGAAAGAGAATGTCGTTCTCCGGCCAAGTTCACTGCCAGGGCTGGCTGCACGGCTTCGAGCAAAATATCTCCCTCTTGGAGAAGGAGGATTATTATTATTTTTAATGGAATTTTTCCCTCTGGATTTTTGACCTAATGAATTCCCCACAGCTCTGGCATTGCTCTGGATGCCATCTCTGTCCTGCCTGTTTCACATTTTACCTTGTGAGGGTGCAGATCTTTTGGAACCAGGGTTGTACATGTAATGTGGAGGAACATCCGAGGGTCTGGCATGTGTGAATTGCACTCTTGACAAGGTATGGGCATCATTTCTGGCCTGATTGCTGACCATGATGGACCAAAATTGTCTTCTTCTCTGACCAGGATCAAAGACAACCTTCACCTCCCTTTCTGTCTCCCAGAGTTCCCTTTTCCTCAATAGCTCTGCTTGTTTGTGGGATTTCTCCTCCCATGATGTACCATCCCCTTCCCTGTAGCTGAGCCACAGCTATGCCCTTAGGAATTTCCTTTCTCACTCTGAGACCTGTTTCTCAGCTTTATTTCCCAACCAAAATCTGGCTTATGTTAGAGAAAAGAGTTGGTTGAGCTGGGGAAGGACATGAGGGAGCAGAGTCTGAGATACCGACCCCCATAATCTCTACCAGAGCACAGAAAGATGGAGAGACAAGTATCAATATGAAGGAATACAATAAAATTCTCCAGACTTTGTTCCTCTAGAAAGCTTGTTGCAGGGGAGAAAAAAAATTAAAAGAAAAAAGAAAAATTGAGTTTACCATTTTAAACAACCTCAAAATGCAGGAACTATCTGGATGGCCTAGAGATACATCAGCACCCCAACCTGAAATGTTCTTATTTTCTAAGTGTGCCTTCCTTCAAGATACCAATAATGTATCTTTGCTATCTAGAAGCACTGCAAAGACATCCAGTTTGTCTCCTTGCTCATTCAGGCCTCTTCCTTGTATTTCTGCTCTCCATCCAATTTGGTGCAAATATTCTTGGCTAAGGAGCTCTCACATCTTCTTTAGGAAATGGTTATTCCATAGGTTAACATTTCTTATTTCCAGGAAGATTTTCTTGATGTTCAGCCTCAGTTTTCAGGCTCCAGTTTCAGGCTCAGTCCCAAGTCCTTTCCCTTCATACTTACTCAATTATCGTACTTGAGTCAGAGGTTACATTTCCAGAATGGTAATTACCAGGAGTGCAATTCTTTTGATTATTTGAAAGTCTGGCACAACCTTCACTTTTTCCAGGTCTTCTGCTCTCAACCTGTTTCTGCAAGGTGGTAGATAAAATTTGCTCACTTTTAGCTATAGTATTCCCAGATTCATATCACCTGGCACTGGCCAGTTTGATTCTTATCCAATTTTCCACATATTTCTCTACTTCTTTTCTGTCAAGAGCTATTTTTACAGGTCGATTCCCAATTGTTCAAACATATTTTCCTTTTTTTTTTTTTTTAATTCTTGTTTTTGTTTGCCTATTTTCCTTGCTGACGGAAGGTTATAAAAAGGACGTGGTATTTCAGCTGTCTGAGTCACTTATGCCCTGTCCATCCTTTCTCCTGATACATTGGTAAAAGCACATTTTTATGCTGTTTATCCATTAATTCAGACTGGTTTTTGGCTGCCCTTATCTTTGCCCTCAAAGCCTCAGCTTCCTCTGAGTGTTTTTATTTGGTTGCTTCTCACTTACACTGCTTCCCGCCTTATTTTTCCTCCTTGACCTGCAATGTTCTGGCATCACCTTTAGGTGCCCCGACAGCTACTTCAGCCTCAGGAAAATCACCCCCTGTGCCCCCTCAAGAATGGATTTTCCCACTGTTTTACCACAATCAGTCCTCATTACCACATCACCATCCAGCACTCTCCTTGGTAGATTTCCTCCTGGGCCAAACTGTTTTCTTGCAGTTGATTATTGCTATATTCTGCAAACTTACCATACTGAAATCCTGCCAGGTTGCTTGGTATTTATTTTTTTCTCCTTTTTTTTCCCTTTTTTTTTTTTTTAAATCCAGTGCCTTGCTCCTTTCTTTTTCCTCCTCTCACCTTCTGTTTTTACAATGCGGTGTATCACATTCTCCTAACTGGATGTCTTCCAGACTATAGAAATTAAACTATAAATGTTCCATCACTTGATTTTCCGTCCTTTTATCCCCAAGGAGATTAGCAGGGAGAGGGGAAGTTTGGTCAGTTTTCCCAAGGTTCCTCTAGATGTTTTCCACCAAATACTGATGGCGGCTGTTCTGCAGTGGTTACTGCTGCCTACTATTGCACCATCATGTAGTGCAGTGGGATTATTATAATACTGTTAGTTAAGAAAGACAGAAGTCTTCCCTCTCCTCTCCTCTCCTCTCCTCTCCTCTCCTCTCCTCTCCTCTCCTCTCCTCTCCTCTCCTCTCCTCTCCTCTCCTCTCCTCTCCTCTCCTCTCCTCTCCTCTCCTCTCCTCTCCTCTCCTCTCCTCTCCTCTCCTCTCCTCTCCTCTCCTCTCCTCTCCTCTCCTCTCCTCTCCTCTCCTCTCCTCTCCTCTCCTCTCCTCTCCTCTCCTCTCCTCTCCTCTCTCCTCCCTTCCCCTTCCCCTTCCCCTTCCCCTTCCCCTTCCCCTTCCCCTTCCCCTTCCCCTTCCCCTTCCCCTTCCCCTTCCCCTTCCCCTTCCCCTTCCCCTTCCCCTTCCCCTTCCCCTTCCCCTTCCCCTTCCCCTTCCCCTTCCCCTTCCCCTTCCTTTCTCTTCTTCTCCTTAAGGGCCATTGTAAGAACACATAGAAACTGCCTGATGGTGTTGTTTAGCTCTCAGAGTAGCACAAATGTGACTTGATTCCCAAAACACAGACAATGAGCATTATTGCTGATATCCCAGGGCATTCAGTGTGACCTCCAGAAAGGCATGGTTGCCCTGCAGGTCTTCTCTCTGCCAGCTGTCTGTAGGTATCTCCAAGGCTTTGGGGCACTTTGACTGTCTGCAACACTCATTTGAAGGAAAATGGGTCACAAGGCAATGACAAATCACACTGTAATGGGGACATTTTTGCAAAAACAACCCATCCCAGTGTCAGGTCTAGACCCGGGCTCCTGCACAGGATGTGATGGGTGACCATCCTTCCTCTCTGCCTCCCCGCAAAAATAGGGCTGGATTCTTCACACCTCCAGCCTCTTGGGACAATGCTGTTACACACAAACTGCTCAGCAAAGATCACGAAAGCAACAGCAGCTGGAAGCCAGCCGTGATTTACCGCTGGAGCCATTCCTAGCGCTCACTCTGTGTTGTGCTGTTATGCAGACCAGAAGATGTGGATTTATGTCTTCTCTGCAGAGAACAAGTGCAGTCATAGTATGCCTCCACTTTCCCACTGCTCAAATTACTGCTGTAACAAGAGTCGCTAAGCAATACACAGCCCTATAGCTCAGTTTTCAATGGATTTACACGTGGAGGGTGAACTCCTCTGTGGACTCTCCAGTGACGAATTAAGGGACATGTTTACACTGCAGCCCTTTCTTCAATCATACTTGGCCTCCATCTGGCTGCCTCTTTGCACAACATTTCATAAACTCATGTAAGTTTTTGAGATCTCTTCTTCTTTGGAAGTCAGTGTGACATTGGTTAATACACAAGGGAGTTATTAGGGAATATACAGAATTAAGGACTAAAGAGAAAGGTGCTCTCAGATGCCTATGCGTACATCCACCTGGTGTTACGACTTATCCTTGCACACAGAGGCATTTAACCCTCCCACCATTTATGCTTCAATATCAATACAGGAGACAGAGAAATAGCCCTTTACCACTGCCTTAACCTTCCTCCTTATCCTCCTTATCCTCCTCTTCCTCCAGTCCCTTCCCTCATGGTACAAGCATTGTGTGGTCAACGCCATCTCCAAAAACAAGCTGTGAACCCATCTGATCCCTCACTGAGCTGCAGTTATCCTTTTTTAGGCTCCCTACCTGATCTGTCAGATCTGGTTAAAGGCTGGGGGAGAAGTGGCCCTAAATTACAGGTTTGCAAGGTTTGCATTTGGATCTGCACAGGACCACCGCGGACCCACACATGCGTGTGTGCACCCCAAATCATCCGAGCACTGATTTCTTTCTGGAAACTTTCAATTATGAGGTGGAAAACCCCTCAGAAAAGTGAGCAGATCAGATAGTGAGAGGCAGCAAATGACTAAAAGCAGTTGGTTCAAACGTTGTCTTCAGACATCCGTTTTGACAAAGCAGTGATTTTCATCACAGCAAAAAGTTCCACAGACACATTAAACTTTGACAGATTTTTTAATTTTCCATTGAAAAATTATAGATGAAAAAAGCTGAATTTTTTACGGTTACTGAGAGTTTTGGTTTTCTTCTTCCTGACGTTTTTCTGATGCCAGAAATGGGAAAGGTTTGTTTTTCTTTTTTTCACCAAAACCTCTCGAACACTTGAAGTTTTGACATAAACTAAATATTTTGATGAAAACTTAAATTCTTTGCTTTTAATGACACGGGATAAAAGATGTGTCCCAACCAGTTCAACTGCTCTGTAAGAAAGGTTTATCTTATATCATCACTATTCTGATCAAACGCATATTTCCAGAATGTGTCTACTTAACATGTTTAACAGGCCAGTAACAACAAAAAGGAATCTCTTCATAGAAATGAATGATTCCCCTTCCACTAGGTAGCAAGTCAACAACTGGATATTTTTTATTTGCATTTCATTTTAAAAACTACTGTTACTTCAGCTATGTTCAGAATCCAAAAACCTTTTGGAAATTTCTCATGGAGAGAATAGTTAATCATTCAAAATTGCTTCTCAAGGGATATGCCACCTTTTCTGTAAACTGGTGTCGTTACATTAAGTTTGATGATACATGAGAAATAATGCTCTGGAAAAACACAGTATCATCTTTTTGTCTAGACCTGGGCACTGAAGTCGCAGGATCATAGAATCACAGGATAGTTTGTGTTGAAGGGACCTTAAAGTTCACCCAGTGCCCCCCCTGCCATGACAGGGACATCTTCACCAGCTCAGGTTGCTCAGAGCCCCATCCAGCCTGGCCTGGGATGTCTCAGGGATGGTTCATCCACCACCTCTCTGGCCAACCTGGGCCAGTGTAAGAAATTTATTCTTCATGTCTAGCTTGAGAAACCATCAGCCTCTTAGGGTGGACTTTCTACAGTCTCTTCCAATTCTGCCCTGATTCCATGTTTCACTATTATGACAGTCACAGTTTGCAAGAAGAGCATTAACGATTCACCTACTGGCTCTCAGAGTATCCACAGCAAGAAGTGAAGTCCATCTGCAAACTTACAGTGTCATTCATTCACCTGCAAACCACAATCCTTTGGCTCTTTGGGTAGAAGACATCTTTATCAGACTGCAGTTAACGCTGGAGGCATCTTCCAGGAGCAATGAGCCAAACAACCTAAGTCACCAGCATTGGGCATGTTATTGTTTGCATCTGTGCAAAGTGGAAATAAAACACATCTTTCCCGCCCATAGTTTGCGAGATGGGTCAGAATAACAACTGAAACAAATCCACCATTATTTTGGGTGCTGCAATCCATAACAAAACTACTTACGTGCTTTATAATGGTATAAACCCTTTTGTGTAGCAAAAATTTGAGATATAGGTTGAAGCTGGAAATCTGTAATTTTTCCATTCTGTTGAGAGGAGAACTGAGACCTGGAGAGCTGAGGTGTTGGCTCAAGGGCTCCTCGGTGGCTGAGACAGATACAGATTTGGGTCCTTGTCACTCACCACACACTATAATGCAGAAGATGTGCCTTCCCCTCAGCACAGGGTGCTTGCTCAGAATTTAGAACCAAATCTGTGTCTTTCTGTTCCTTCTTTCCCTTTTCATGCCCCAAAAATCTCTTGCTCTGAAATCATCCTACACTATTATTGTCAAATGTAACATCTCCGACAACACAAAATTTAACATTTTTGATAAAAGATGCAAATCTATCAAGTGTCTCAGAAGAGCTGTATTTGGGGGCACAAGAGAAGGGGAACAGAAATATAAGCATCTGGTGGGGGTCCTGGAGGGGGATCGGATTTGGGGAGAGATGCTTTCAGAAAGCAAGGGGTGATTTGTGAGGGGACAGTAAGAATAGAAGCTGCATTTTCTTGACGTCTAACTCCAGACAGCAAGACTCTCAGGAAGAGTAAATCAAGGGCTGGAAAACAATAGCACCTTGTACGTTAGGAATGTGAGCAGTGACGAGGCGAGGGGGGAGACAAAGCCTTGCCTCGTGTGGTAATGTCTTTTCTTTTTTGCCGAGTGTTGCTGGATTTTGGACCTGTGGGCTGCCTCCATCTCTTTGTGAACCAGCGTTTTCTCCTGGACACGTTCCTTCCTTACTGTCATCATGGAGTGACCGCAGCCCAGCTCGTGTATCGCTATAAATACACGTCAGGGAGATGTCCCCAACGCCTCTTCCTTTTAGCATCGCCGTCAGATTGGACTGGGAGGCACCATTGAGGTGGGAAGAGTCTGAGCAGAATAGTTTGTGGGGAGAATTTAAGAGCCCAGTCCCAGGGGCTGGATTCACCACAGGTTTGAATTTAGGCCAAGCTGGGAAGATGATGGTCTTTGATAGCAGAGCATCTAATCCCCCCCAGATTTATTTCTCTCATGCACATAACTGGATGATGTTCATACCCTGCTCCTAAAAATGTTAGAGGTTAATGTTAACATGGGCTGTCTCAAGTAGGAGCTGACGAATGATAAAAAAAGGAACTTTTCCTACTGTGTTTATCTGAATTGCCTTATTAGTTCAGCTAATTCTCTTTGCCCCTACGTTGTTCGCTTCCAGCAGGAGATCCAGAGTGAAGACCAGAGCCGGATGAATGAAAAATACCATTTGTGCGTGTGAGCTCGAGAGCTTGAAAACTGAACTTTGTTTTTTCTCCAGTAAAAATTTCCAGCGAAATGTTTCAGGTTTCTCGTAAAATAACAGCTATGTCACACATCAAAAACTGTTTAAAAAAATGGTCTTTTGAATAAGGAATGTGGTGTTTCAACACATCCAAATTAAAAATTCTTGCTGAAAACAAGGAAAAATATATATACTGAAAGATTTTAATTTGGCAAGGTGGGGGGGGATTCTTTTATTTTTCTCTTTTAAACATTATAAAGTTTTGCCCACAAATGAAAATAAAGAATTATTGTAGTATTTTCTATTTGGTCAAAAGGTCATTTTTAAAGCAATTGTAAAGAAATCTCAACATTAAGAAAACATTAAATCAGCTTCAGCGCACATATATTTTAAAATATAATTCTAGTATTAAACTTGAAGGCAGCCCAGTATTAATATTGGCAGTGATACAAATACCAGGATTTAATCTGAAAATACATTAGTAAATGCTTTTAAATAATGAATATTTGGGGGTATGTGTTCAGTTATACAAATCTTAAAATATATTTATATTTGTATCCGAATATATGTGCCCTTTGTTAACAGCCAACTGAGAGAGTGGAATTCATGAAATAAACCGTTCATCATAAATGTGACCAAAACCCAGCCAAGATGTTAGGCAGATGCTTAAATTCAAGCAGACCAACATCCCTGCTATATGTGGGTGACTCGCAATCTTCTGACTGAACGCAGATTCTCTCAATCCAAAGCGGTCCTTTGCTTTTCATGCCTGGAACAAGCTTGCAATGCACGATGCTAATGGTGGGTTCTTAACGAGCACCATCAGATTTAGGGGTAAAAGTCCTAGTGTCATTAAAGGAGCAACAGAGAAGGAGATCAGATCTCACCACTGAGATTTAGGTGCCGGAACATCTAGGAATTGCCCCAAAGATTTAGCAATGGGGAGGGCTTTAGATGTTCCAGTTCTTGAAGATCTCTGAAAGGTTTTCTGAAACCAAGTCCATGTGGCAGTGAGTGTGGTTGAGAGGCCAAGGACTAAATGTGCTGAGAGGATGAATGAATTTTGGGTTGATCACCCAAGGGTAGGGGGAGCTGCTGCCTCTGCTGGGAGTTATGGTCTTGCTCCTCAAACATCAGTGATGGCCAGTTCATCCACCATGGGGACCCCAGGGCAGGGACCTCACGCAGGGACACCCAATTGCCTTCCAATTCTGAATGTAGGGTTTCTTCTGAAAGGAACTCAGAGTTGCACAGGGTATTTTCAAGCAATTATCATTACAGTCCCACTCTTAGGCTCTTTCCTTGACATGCACTGCTGGTTGGTGTCAGAGAGAGGATGCTGGGATAGATGGGTGGTTGGTACACATCTGGTATAACCACATTTCTGCTCTTAAACTCATGTTCTTCTACCAGTTAAAGCAGAATCAGAACCTTATTTCCACTTCACAGTCTCACTATTTGCCTTGCAAATTTAGAAATCTCCTGCGATAATCATCATAGAATCATTTTGGTTGGGAGAAACCCTCAAGATCATCAAGTCCAACCATTACCCCACCCCTGGCACCGACCTGTGTCCCTGAGAACCTCATCTCGTGTCTGTTCAACCCTCCAGGGATGGTGACTCCAGCACTGCCCTGCGCAGCCTGTTTCAATGCCCCCAAACCCTTTCCATTAAGACATTTTTCCTAATATCCGATCTAAACCTCCCCTGTCACAACTTGGGGCCTCAAATACAGAGTTCTCCATCTAACTGTATCTTTGGTGAGTTTCTCTATTAGGGGAAGCAGCACGCAGAGCAGATGTGCTGCCCGGCAAAAATTCAGCAATATAGTGACCGTGCTAGAAAACCTGCAATTCCAGTCTTGATCTGTTCATTTCAGTGAGGTTATTCCTAAAGGAAAAGGTCAAACACGCACATCAAGATTTCCAGAAACAGAACCAAAGTGGAAACACTTCTACTGTATGAAAACCACCTAGCATGTGCTTTCTTATCCTTCTTGAGGTGAAATCCGGCAATGTTTTTTCCTTGCATGCCTTTCTTTTTTTTTACTTTCCAGGAGAGGGTTTTGCAAAAGTACACTCTACGATGTGGAGGCGTAAGAGGTGATTTGAGATCAGTCATTGTTTAGAAAATAATTCAGACTTTGCCCTCGCCCGGGAGATTTCCAAAATGTTCTAGAGACTGGTGAAGAGAGACAGATGTTATTAACGTCTCAAAGGCAGCCAGGACCAATGGGAACACAGTAGTTGTCAAGCAACCTGCTCTAAAATTGTATATTTATTTAGAAGAAAAAACAGCATGGAACTCCATAACCCACTAAGGGAAGAAGAATTGCAGTTGAGCGGAATTAGGCTCCATGAGCAAAGACAGCACTTCCTTCTTTAAGAGTAACTGTTCCTTAAATCCATGACCCTAAGTTTAAGCACATCTAACCTATAAATTTCAAGGAACACCTTTCTAAAAGGAAAATAAGGATGGCATCTTTGAGTCCTGTGTTTGTCTACTTTGTGAAGGTACAACAAAAGGCCCAGCTGGTTTTGACTCAGTTACAGACAGTGCAGAGAGCTACTGAAACTCTTGCTACAGCCAAGGGGAGAAATCCCCTGTGGTCCTGTGTAACCTCAGGACATGGGAGCGGGCACCATGCCCCAGGAACAAGCTGTATCACTCCAGGATACTGAGAGGCCTCTTGATGTACTCAGTATTTCTGAGAAAAGCCCGCTGGCCTCAGGCTCCTGCTTGCCTTGCTTCTTCTTGCAGGCCACAGGAATGTGTCACAGTGATACCACCTGCCTGACCCATTCTGGAGATGACAGCTCAGGTCCAACGTAAATTCACGTCCTCCTAAGGCAGCATCTCATCTTAGCACCCTGGCTATAGCATCGGTGCCCAGGGCACAGGCACACGGAGAGCTGTTCTCCATGGTGTCTGAGACCCCTTTGCCAGCAGGTGAGATGTTTTGATTCCCACCAGAGACCATCAGCACCCTGAAACAGGAGCTCTGATTTTGCCCTAGTTCGTAGAACCGTAGAATCATTTTGGCTGGAAAAGACCATCAAGATCAAGTCCAACCATAAGCTAAATCTAGCACTAAACCATGTCCCTAAGTTGCCTGGATGCATGAAACCTTGCCCTAGTCTACTTCTACCCTCTTCCCAAACCATCTCTTCTTTCCCCTCCCGCCTCATCCAGAGCTGACCATGAGTTCTGAAGCCAATTCCCTGAAATCAAGAAAAGACCTTGACCTGAAATTGCATCTCTACTTTTCCTGGCAGACACTCCAGGCTAGGATGTCATCTCTGTCCTTTACCCAAGCTGATTGCCTTTCCTCCCAGTCAGAGATCTTGGGAATGGATTTGCTTCTCACAAAGGCAATGGAGATGCCCACATGGCACCATTTCTAGAAGAACTCCAGCTGTTTCCACATCACCCTCCAGCCAGCCAGGCCAGTGCTTGGCTTAACCACCAAGGATGATGATGAGCCAGAGGGGTACAACTGGTAGGACAGAAAGCAATATCCTAGTAGGCAATGCATGATGGTTTATTGCTCTGGACAGAGATCAGTAACATTTTCAACCTGTTTTGCCCCTTTTAACTCTGTGCTTAATTTATTCTGTATTATTTATAGACAGGTAGGTTTGCACATTCATAAAACGTTCAGTTTCCTGTTATGTCTAGAGAACTGGTAGGAGGTATGGCAAATATATTCGTAGCAGCTCAAATCCCCTGTGTGGTTTCCATTGAGTGAAATATTCATCACTTCCTGTCCTAAACTCAATGAAGCACTGCCAAAGTTTTAACAAGAGGCTCCCATAGAAATGTCTCCATCTTCTCTCATTTAAGCTCTACATGTGTCTTTCCTTTCATCCATCCATTCATCCATCCCTAAGAAGAAATTCTTTGCTATGAGGGTGGTGAGATACTAGAACAGGTTGTCCAGAGGAGTTCTGGATGCCCCATTCCTGGAAGCTTTCAAGGCCTTGTTGGATGGGACCATGAGTGACCTGATGTAGCGCAAGGTGTCCCTGCCCATGGCAGAGGGTTTGAACTAGACTACCTTTAAGATCCCTTCCAAACCAAACCATTCTGTGGTTCTATGATCCTCTCTGAAAGGGCTGGTCAGCACTTGTCCCTACTAAGCTGAGGGAAGTTATGTTGCTCAAGAGAGGTCCAATATACATTTATGCACTTGCAGGTGGAGGAAAGGGACAGGGAGGCACCTCCACCTCCTTTCTTTATGAGAATCTCAGCAAGAACCTCACTTTCAGCTGCCTCCTTATGACCTTTTTAAAACTGCAGAGGAACATTACTGGGACACAGTCAAGAGAGCTGCCATTTGCTTTGCAGGTACCTTCAGACCCAAAAGGTCCAGGAGCTGGGAGTCATCCTAAAGAGTGATTTGAACATCAAGAAGGTGATCACTGGAGTGGTCAGGAGTAGATGCTGGTTTTCCCAAGCTTTCACAGTTCCTAACCTGTTGGGCTGTATGGCCTCTTGTGACACTCTCCGGAATTGAATCCTACTTGAGCTATTTTCTCTGCTCAGTGTGGGAAAATTCCATACCATAATGAGGGTTAATAATAGAAAGTTCTTATTTTATTTGAGAGTTTGCCGAAGAGAAACACAACCATTTCCGATCCTCTTCGCTGAGAATATGATTCCCTCAATCATGTATTATTATTCTGGGAGGGGGAGGCAGTGGGGGGAACAGGCGGGGGGCATGGACCTTCTGAAATGAATGGCTGGGCTTCTGAAATAAATGATTGCCACCTCCTTGTTCATATGTATGAATCAGCAGTGCCTGTCCAGATGCGAATGAGAGCCAACACACCCCCCACACCATCCCTTGCAGAGCTTCGAGCTGCTTTAATTTAATTTAGTTTCCTTTTCCTTACACAGTTGAACTAATAAGCCACAAAAGAAGCAGAGAGGAAATCAAATCTGGAAAATATGCATTCATCTTGAAAGGCATCAGAAATGTGTCGACAATACAATAAAACATGTATGTGAAAAAGCAGCACTGATAGACCGCCTCAGGTTCTTCTGCTTGCTAGTCCCAGCTTAGGTCAGATTGTCTGGCAACCTTTTCAAAGGTTGTAATACTTCCTCCATTAATACGTTTACAGGGTATGGCTTAGATGCCACTTCTCTGCGTGGTGAAATTCCCTTCTTGTTCTTCTTGATTTCAAACAGAATTGTGGTGCTCTGTTTAAAAAGCCAATCTTACGGAACTGGATACCTAAGGCTGAGAAAATGGTCAAGCCTCTGTAAGATTTGACTAATGCAAAGGCCAATGGACAGATGGAATGTTACATAAATGTTGTGAAGGCATGAATGACTTCGTGATTAGATGAATAGAAGCTTACACATCAAGGTGAAATGGATGCTCTGGCTAGAAGAACAGCTTGGTAGAACCAAAGGGAGGAGGAGAGCTCAATAAATCTGTCTGTGCAGAAAGCTGCAGGCAGATGAAATGTCTGCTAGGGAAATGCTGTGTCGTGGAATCAGTAAGACAATAATAACTTGCTCCAGTGTGTTTTCTGTCCCCACAGTCAGGTGGCTCCTCACAAAATACTTTCCATGTCGACTTCAACTTCATCCATATATTTTTGATCTACTCAGTGTCCTCATGAATAAAATGAGGTAAAGAAAATGTATTTGCGGAAAACTTGGAGTTTGCAATAACCTCCATAAATGCAGTCTAGTCTGGCAGGTACTCTCCACTACTATTGGTTTTATTACTAATATTTCTGTCCATGGTGTTTCAGGGAAGTCGTTGAGATATGGCAATAGTCACTTCTGTTCTGAGATGGATTTGAAGATGTCCCTTCCATCACTTCCAGGGTTGAGGAAAGAATGAAGATTACCTCAGGTATCTTTAAGTAGAGGATAAACAAGGGAATTTAACTCTTCAATATTCTTCGTGGAGCATGAAGAACAGATGACTCAAATACTTGACTTTCAACTTTAGTTTAAAGACCTCTGGTGATTCATGGACTTTTCCTACTTGATCTGTGAAAAGCAACTAAGAAAAGGCAATCCAGCCACATGGTGTCTGCGGAAGGTGTGTCAGAGTGATGTTGTGTTTTCTACATCCTCGACTGCTTCATATTTCTGTGGGAGCGTTCATACAAAACTGAACTGGCAAGATGCTGAAAAGCACAGACTTAGAGAATCCATCTAAGCCTGCATCTACAGTGGAAGTTAGGCTTAGGGTCAGCCTCCTCCAGCCCAGATACTGGTACCACCAACCTTCACGCCAGACCAGTGCCCACTCCCCAGCTCAGACCTAGGGAATCTGTGGAGTAGCTGAGCTCCTCTTGTTCTGTGCTTCATCACAGAAAAGATAAATGAAGAGATTTCTCCTGAATGCAGCAGCCAGGAGCTAAAACTCTACTGCCTTATGACTTCTGCTAGGAGGAGACAACTGAAGAACTTTAGAGAAGCCAGGTCCTACAGACTCGTACAGAACCATGGAATTAGTTGATTCAGAGCAGGGACATCTTCACCAGCTCAGGTTGCTCAGAGCCCCGTCCAGCCTGGCCTGGGATGTCTCCAGGGATGGTTCATCCACCACCTCTCTGGGTACCTGGGCCAGGCTCTCACCACCCTCAATGTAAAAAATTTCTTCCTTACATCCCTAGACAACTGGTTTTGGGGGGAAATAGGGACCTCCATCCCCTACAGAAGGGAGTCCCACCATTCTCACATCCCCCAGTGCTCCTGTGTGCCTCAGGCTACAAGCTCAAATGCTGTTTTGGGCAGAGCTCCCAACCCCTTTTCTGCTACCAGGGCACTGAACCTATTCTCTGGTCTCACATCTGCAGACAGAGAAGGGAGAAGGAAGTTCACTGCAGGACTGGAATGCATTTGCATTATTTTCTGACTTCTTCAGATCTCAGCTACAGGCAGAAAGAATTGCAATGCAAAGAAAGGGGAGCACCTGGCAGTGCCTGTGCTGCAGGAAATATGGGTAAAAATGTGCATTCTGGCGGTGTTTGGGCAGCTGTAGAGTGTGCCTGATAGCTCACAGCATAGACAAGTCGCTTGAAGAGAAGACCTGGGCTAGTGCTTGTCTGACAAAAATATCCACAATCTCTTTGACAGCTGGCACATGGTGATCTCACTCCTTCCTGACCTTGTCCAACATCCCACGCTTTCTCAGCAAAACCTCAGTAGCCTTGCTGCCGTCCCTAGGACAGAGCTCAGGCATCTCCATGGCACTGACATCCCAATTTCAGACCCATGCCTATTGCCAGGACCTGCTGGAAGGGATCCTGTGCTGTTCCCCTTCCACGCTGCACATGTGCCAGGAGCAGCCACAGAGCGGTGTGACTTCTGCACAGCACGAGCAGACTGGTCTGTGCTTTACAGATGTCCCCAGACCATTTGTCAGAAGGAAATGTCATCTTCTGCAGCAGCAATTCAATCCAAGTGGAGCTAAACCAGCACTGACCCACCTGTCCAGGCTGCCTGGTGTCACTCCAGAGAGTAGCACAAGCTGAACACACCATGACGACTGTAATACGACGTCACAAGTGTTTTTTCCTATCCCAAAAGTGGGGTAAAAAGAGATGGGTAGAGGCTATCAGATGGCCCAGAGAAGAATGTCCACATGGAAGTCTGTCCTGACAACACCTGTAAACTAAAATAATCCATCCAGAGTGTTATCTCTGGCTTTTCCCCCATGCAGTTCTCATGGGAAAAGGAGCACTTGCTTTCCCAAATTGGTTTCCTATCGCGTTGCACTCTGTGAAGTCATTTACATTGGTGCCTTCAGCACTTTGCACAACAGCCCAAATTGCTGTATTATAACGAATTAACTCCAAAGCCCTGTCTGGATGCCAACAGCATGATGCCTTCCCAAGCAATATACCCTGCGAATATACCCGGCTCTGTGGCAGCCTTGGGCTGGATTCCTAAGCCCTTGAGACCACAGCTTTGCCAGGACACTTGGGATGGAGAGCCTGAACACAATCCAGCTTCTCCAAAGCTTGATAGCAAGGAGCTGGTTTGATTCCGATTTCATCTGAGCTATTAAATCTTTCCCTGGAATGTATTTAATTTTAACCCCTCCAGGGAAGCGACAAGGCCTCCAGGATTCTAGTTGCAACTGATGGCTGTGGGTCCTTGCTCAGTTGCAATGACCCCAGTCCCTCATCCCCTTTTCTTGCAGTCTCTCTTCTTGCTCCACTCCCGCTGTTTTAGATGTTAATGAAATCAATCACTGCAAAAATAAAGAAAAGGCCTGACCTTAGATCTTATTACAGTGGAGCAAGGGTTTTTTTCATTCATTTTGTTCCCTTTTCACTTTTTTTTTTTTCCCCAAGCACATTGCATCTATATATTTTTTTCCAAATCCAATTGTAATTAAGTGGCTATTGTGTGTGTGTCATTGCTGCCCTCTACTGCAGGGAATTAGAAGTTATCAGCGGCACATCACGAACCGGGGGGTGAGTGCAGGGGTCCTCCCTCAGCTGATCCAGGTCTCCTCATGTCCATCGTGAAGCTCTCTAGCACATGGAGCATCTCAGTGAGGTTTATGGTAGGTTAAGGGTAATGAAAACCCAGGAATAATAGGACCAGCGGAGGTTCTCAGGGCTTTTCAATCCTTTTTCACCTGGTGGATCCCCAAGGACGTTCCAGTGGAGGTTTGACTCCCTACAGGAATTTTGCACACGACAGTCTCTGAGTAGCACAGTCAAACTTGTTCCTCCCAGAATGAAGTTTGCTTCACAGCCTTCTTAGAAATAAACCACCAGCCCCAGGTGTCCATGGCTCACAGGTTGAAATTCAGAGATCTAGTTCCCTCCCCACACGCCTCCCATGTCAATTCACCTTAAAGCATCCCTGCCAGATCTTTTTAGAGTGTATTTCTGGAAGGTGCTGTTTTTTTCCTGCTGTCTCAACTAAATCATGAAATCCTCTAGGTCATCTTGAAACAAGAGATTATTTACGGGACTCTGTGCTTCACTATGAACAGCCAAAAGCAGATCAGCACCACTTTTTTACAAAGAACTGTGCTGCCCCTCTGCAAGAATAAGTGGGGCACGATGTCCCTGGATTAGGTCAGAAGAGCAGATGAGGAAATGACACATGCTCCTAGCAGGAAGAAATCCAGGAGTAAAAGTAAACGATAATCAGAATAATCCAAACAAAGGGAAACTCACGTGGGCAAAAACCTCCAGTGTGTGAGCTGTAAAGCTTCCACTCATCAGGGGCGTTTGGAGGGTAGAGGAGAAAAGGCCTCAGAGGAGTTACTTTATACATCTATTTATTTAATTGTTTTAAGGAGTCTTCCAATTAAACTCCAGAACTGGAAAGCAGCCACCAGCCTAATGGCAGCCAAGGAAAAGTTTTGATTTTTAACAAACAGATAAGCTTCTTGGTGATGCTACCTAAACCAGCTTTAGTTACTGGACACAGGTATATATTCAGGCCGAGGAGAATGCAACTAGATCCTCAACTATGTCACTTGCTACAGCTACTTGGTGCCTCAGTTTCCTTCTCTCTGAAAGACAGAGAGTCTGAGCCCTGGGGAAATAAAACCCAATGATGCCAGACCCTCACTAAAGCGCTGCAGTTTGGTGAGTGCTCCTCTGCAGGGTCTGATTACTTTCTGGGGGCAAAAGGAGGTCATTCAGCATGACAATGTTTGTCATATTGAATGGCTAAGTTCTATTCAGTTCAAAGGAATTTCCTAAGTAACAATGCAGATGTTTATATGAATGAACTTCTCAGAATGTTTATCTAATAGTAAGAAGCACTTATTAGCGGTCAAAGCCTTTTACGCACGTTGTCTGAACTCCGCCGACACTCCTGCGAGCTCGGCCACTTGCAGTTTGGAAAGGTGAAGCTGGGAGAGAATTCTCTCTAAATTCTACATTCTGAATTCGAAGTCATCATTAAAACCTGGCAGAAATCCTCGAGCACCTTCCCCACCCATTGCCTGGAGCCCTTCAGCAGCATGTGGGGTCAGTGTGGGAGGGGAGGTGGCACGAAATCCCTTTATCAAGGTAAATTTAGAGGCAGCACATGCTGCCTCACAAATCTTGGTCTTTATAACTGTAACAGGCTTGGCTGGGAAATTGTTACTGCCTTCTCAAAACATTTTGGAGTTTTTTTTGGGTTTTTTTGTTCTTTTGTTGTTTGTTCTTTTTTTTAAACTGCTATTTTTTAATGCTTTAATTGTTTCCTTTCACTTTTGGTACCAAGTAGAAAAAAAAATGGGGGCTCCTACAGAAAAATTGGGACTCCAAGTAAAATGCTTTTCAGCATGAAAGTAGGGGGTGGAGGAATAAATAAGAGAAAAATACTAGACTTTTAGCTGCTTTTAGAGGAAATCTCCCATATTTTCAATCAGAGTGGACAAAGGGAATATTTTTTTTTCTCTGAAGCGGTCAGTTAGTTAAAATTTGATTAATACAATGGCTCTGACTGGCTTTAGCAACATGTTCTTTTTGTGCCTATAAATGTAACTTGCGCGGCAGGTGGATGACAAAGTCAGGGCAATAAACCAAGACACAGAAGCCCTGAGTTAGGAGCTGAAGGGCAGGCAGCCTCTCCTGAATCACCGAGCTGATACCTTGCTTTGCAAACATCTGCCTTCTCATGCTGCTTTCCCACTTGCCGAGGCTCATTGTCCTTCTTCTCCTCACCGAGGCCATTTCAGGCTCTTGTTGCTCCGACGAGCAGGGATGTGCTGTTCCCTTCCACCCCATGCTGACTCACGTTGAGTTATTCCCATGTTCTTATGCACAACATCTCCCTCAGCATAAACAGGTCTTTTCCTTCCTTGCTATTTACCCCTAAATTTTGTCATAAAGAGAAATTCAGTCCTCAGATTCTGGTTTGCTAGGCTGAAACAGACACCCTTTTCCTCCAGCTGTGGCAATACCAATGAGCCATTTCCCACCACTCTAATACTCATCTTTTTGTGTGACTCCATTTGGATTCCATCATTTTGGATGTGGCTCATCATACCTCTGCACCATAGAACTGTGGTCACCTCGTTGAAGGGTTTTCACCTCTACCTTGTGCAGCGATATTTATGTTACACTCTCTCTACTGCAGATCTGGAAATAGCCTGGTATCACCATTATTGAAAGGATGCAGAGATGAGGTTCTCAGGGTCATGGGATAGTACCAGTTTTAGGTTGATGTTTGGACTCGATGATCTTGAGGGTCTCTTCCAACCAAAATGATTCTATGATTCCATTATTTTTAACAGCACTGGCATTTGTTCTGAAGGTGAACAAAAGTGGCGTTGTTTTCAAATGTGTTTTATTATCAAGATGTTGCTTTCACCAGATGAACGGTTTTCTTTATCTTGTCACCTAAAGAAAAGCTCTTGTCCACAAGCTGGACCAAGAAGAGGAGGCCTTGAAACAGAGGGGCTACAACTTTCCTCATAAATGAAACGGTCAACAACATTCATGTGCCATGAAGGCAAGGGACACATGATGGGTTGCATCCGTGTGGTTACATTTTTGGTTCATTTCTTTCATTTCATTTCTTTCAGCAACAGAGCTGGTTTGAGCCAACTCTAGACCCACAGTTGGGCACTGCTATAAATGCACCAAAAACTACTTCAGGGAATGCACAAACAATTAAACAGTCCAGTGCCCAGGCCCTACTTACTTCAGTAGCCATTACAAAACAGGACATTTGGTCAGCGTGCTCCACCACAGCACGGCTGTTGTGTTTGCAGTTAAAGGATTGGTAGGAACAGATCTTTGTTTTGCAATGCTATGGTTGCTTTTCCCACTCCCAACGGCAAGTCTGTGAGACACCATGCCCACAATACTGATGTCGGCTTTGTCTTGAGCTCAAGCTGACCTCGTCTACAGCACGATGAACAAGAAACTCTGTGTTTTCAGAAGAAAAGAAGGAAAAAAAAAAAAGCTCTAGGACTACACAGCAAAAAGAGGGATGGTTTATTTGGGTCTCACCATTCCTCATCACTCACCACTTCATAGCACCACTGCTATGTGATGCTGATTTGGAACAGGAGAGAGATAACAACTCCAACAAGGAGCTTCTGTGTCAATATCTAAAATGTGCAAAAATGGGGAGGAAGGGGTTGGAGACATTACAACAGTCAAAAATCCCTGAAACAAGAGGCATACAGTATACTCTTCTATTTCAGCTGTACAAAGATACAGAGATGATACAAGAAGGTCACATTTCTCTTTTTCTGAGTGTATGAACCCATTTCAGGACACCTGAAATATCTCAAGTTTCTTTTTTTGCCATTCATAATTTTCCAGTGCTGTGATAATATTGCTACACTGAGACTTATTTGCAACATGTTTATTAAAAAAAAATGGTGTTTAAAAGGTCAGCAAAGCTGGAAATAACTGGGAAAATCAAACGTTCCCTGCACTGTTCTGTTGTTCAAAGAAAATGCTGACAGCACTGGCCTGATGTTTCAGGGAAAAAAAAGGTCATACAGACCCCAGTTTGCTGGGAAAAAAGTACTCATTTGCTCTAAGAAAGTTGAGTCAGAAGTTAGTAGCTGTTACCCCAGCACATATACTTTTGCCTTCTGAAGAAGCACTTCACAGCTATAGAAGGAATACCACAAATGTGTCCAGAACAATTCCTTTGAAAATATATTACTTTAACCAGGCAGGCATGTGTGAAGCATCACCACCGAGTCTGTGTGCAATTTCCCAGCCCTCTCCCTGTGGTTCCTCTTTATGTTGGGTCAACGGGCTGTTCCTCCCCTGCGGCAGGGACAGTCTTTTCTGTCTATAAGCCTGCAAAGCAGCTAAACCACTTTTGTTACTCCATCAATAGCATGGATAACAACTGTTTGAAGATAGAAGAAGGCAGGACTTCTGTTTTTGCTCAAACGACCTGTCAGCCCAGTTATGGTCCTCAGGGAGAGGAAGGACAAAGGCATCTCTACATAGTTGAGAGATTTCTACTTTTGCAACAAGAGCTAGGATGAGATCCGCATGTGGCATAGGTGGCACAGAGCACCAATAACCCCCCTGGAACAAGAGTAAATCTGGATGCACCAACAAGGCTTGCTGCCATCTTGGGGCCTTTGGTGCACCGCTTCTCTGTAGACATGATCAAAATGGTCCAAAGCAGACTGTGGAAGGCTGGTTCCACCATGTCTGGTTTCAACAAAGTAAAAATGTTATTAGGCAAAAGGGTTCAGCGTGGCACTTATTCAGAGCCCTTTAGGCGAGATCTCAGGTTCCAAAACTCACAATCCATAATGGCTGGCTCAAGACAAATGGAAAGCGAAGTGCTCTCCGGAGATGTGGTGACTCTGTGTCTGATCCTAGAAGACTGCAGTAATACCAGAGCATGTGAAAATGGAGAGGGTGGAGGAAGAAACACCACCAGAATAAATGTCTACTCAGTGTTTTCATAACTCAAAGGGGGTTTCTTCAGGATTCAGCCTGGGTTTTAGGTCCAGCAAATGGCGCTGTTCCCTCCCTCATTTACCTCCTTAGTTCAGTTCATAAACGTGATTTGTCTTGTGTCATTTGGGGATATCAGAGAGCTCTCTTTTCATGGTTATTTTTCTTTCTATAATGTCTCACATTTTCTGCTGTGCTTGGCAGTTTCCAGGAGCTGCATGAATATTCAGAGAGGACTACGGTGACTCCATTTAAATTGGCATGATAAGAAGTGCCAGACAAAGAGGGTGAGTTTCTCACTCCAAGACTTTGCAAGCCATAACGAATAGAATCTGAGAAAGACTTCTCCATGTGATGCACTGCACAAGACCGTTTTAGTCTTTCCCTTTAAATGTTCCTAAGTATTTATTCTAGACTTTACCTAAGCACAAATTACAGAGCATGCTATTGCCTTCCGGTGTGGTAGGACTATATGTACAGATACATAGCAAAACACACGAGGTTGTGTTGTTTCTTAGATACACCACACCTGGCTGCCACTGAAGAGATTCAGTAGTGTTGCGAATTTTAAGCAAATAAATTTGTCATATTACTGAAATTGGTTAATCTGATTTCATTTTTACTAGAAACTTTGCTCCCTAGAATCACCTGGGCTGAAGGTATCATCTCATCCATGCATGACATGCATGTAGAAATCGGGCAGGAAAAGGATAAGATAAAGTACAATCTTAGGATCTCCTGAGGAGGAGCCTTCAAAGTTACACTTGCTAGCATCATGCCAGGATAAGAGGATGGGATAATCAATGCAAATGTAGATTGCTGTTAAATCTCTAACAGCTTTGGGCAGTTGCTGCACTGAAACCAAAAGGGAGTCCTCCAAAGAGCTGGGATCTATGAGATGTTTTTGCATCTTCAAGTGACAATGTGAAGGTGTTCCCTGGACTGTCAGATTTTCTACTGAGCCACAGCAAACCTGCTGAGGCAAACGGATTCGTTGTTGTCTTTTGAGCTTTAACAGAACTTTAAGAGCCAGTTTGTCCCTAAAAGTGTATAAACCTCTTGCTCAACACCAGGAGGATGCTGAGGTTTTTGTTCATCCTGTTGCATCAGAGATGGCTCTGTCATAACAAGGAGACTGGAAACACCAGAGCTGAGCAGTGTGCCATGGGGATTTATTAGTTTGCTCCTGGAGATAGTCCAAGAATCTTGGTTCTATACCCTGACACTGACCTAGATAAATTCCCCCCTAACTATGAGATCCTACAGTAGGTAGTTTACTGCAAATTAGTTCTCCATGGGGAAAGAACAACATGTAACTTCCACCCCCCCTTAAGGAGGGTGAGCACCAAGGTGTGATTTACACCACCGTATATCCGAGTCTATCTTTGGAGCCTCTCAGTCCCACTCCAATGATCACACGAAGAATCTAGCCAACCATCCTGCCTAGTCATCTCATTTTTTGACAGCTCAGAAGAGTTGTCGCAAATCTCATCTTTGGCTCTTAACTTAGGCAGTACATCTAGGAGGAAAAATCTGGATTTTCAGTGGCTTTGCTGAGACCACACACAGAGTTTATGAACAAGACACTGAAGACAGCTCTCCCGTGACCCATTCTGCACACAGAACTATCTCTGACTTCCAAAGCTTCTAGAAACTTAGGATTCATGTTTATAACCTTTTTCTCAAGCTGATGAAGCACATTAATAGGAAAGAGAGAGAAAAAAAAATAATAAAGCATGCCAGGATCTGTCTGTTATCTCTTATCTTCACAACCTGAAGAATTAATTACCCCCAACAATAAATCTCATGGGCTGGAGATGCTTTTTAGAGCGATTCACAGAACAAGACGAGGTCTGTATTGCCTGGTGCTGTGTCATGGTGACCTGACACCAGGCTCACATCTCTTCTAACCCTACCATGAACCTCCCTGTGCTCCAGAGGGAAGAATTCAGCCTAAAGGGAGGGGACTTTACCCTCCCAACCCGGTGGCCTTGACTCAGGAAGACACACGATAGAGCCATCCAGGACGTGCTATAAACAAATGAGCCAATGGACAAAAAATCAGTTGTTATGTCCTGGGGATGAGGAGACACACACACACACATACTCACAAGTTTGGATGGTTGGGTTTTTTTGGTGTATAAGTTCCTGAACAACACCATTCTCAGAGGAGCTGGAGTGATCCACGTACTGAAACTAAACTGACCCTGACTCACCCCGGACTCATGTTTCTGTTGCTGTCAGTTTGCTGTCCTCTATGGGATGTGAATTGCAAAACATAATTTTATAAAAAAAAAAAATACACTGTACAGCCATCTATTTTAAACACGATGTCTATTTTTCATGGCATATTGTAAACCACTTGAGCATTTCCAAAGTGATTCATTCCTTTATCTTCTAAACAAAGAGCTTGTGGCTGCGCAGGGCTGGGAATTTATGTTTAGCAAGTAAAAGGATTTCCAAGTTAGGATTGAAACAGGGATGTAAAGAGGTCACTTGAAAGCAATGTATTGCAAGAATATAATAGCGTTATTGTCTTTTAGGATAATTTACATATGATTGAACTATGCAATCATAAATCAGTATATGCCTGCAAGTCATACATTAAACATGACAAGGGAAGAGAGAAGAACCTTTTCAACAGTTTCCCTCTCCTTTTTCAGGTGTACCTTGGCTACCTGTGTACAGCATTCTCTTGCAAGTAGTCAACATGCTCAATGACATTTTAATGATTAAACCTTTAGGCTACCACACCTCGTAATGAGTTTCCTGAACATACAGCAATTAGGTAGGTGGAGAGAGATGAAGCTAATCCTTTCATGACTTTCTCTGTTTTATAATTCTGTAGGGTTTGCTGTGTTCATCCAAGTTTACACTTCACTGTCTATAAAGGACTCTTGGCTCTGTCCCCCATGTGATGCTTCCTATGAAGTTACTTTGAATGGAAAAAAAAAAAAAGTCAATATTTATTTCTTTCCAGTCTATTTGTAAATATTCCCTCTTTTTTCTTTATTTCTGTCCTTTATTAGGAGTGGATCTCCCTATTTTTTATTTCTACCAAGTTTCTTTTATCGTTTTAGTGTCTCATTTAATATCCCAAAATCATAGTTCCGGGTCTTCCATTTTGTTCCCCAAATCTTTCATCTGCATATAAATATTTGACTGACTGCAATGAGCGCTCTGAGTAGATAAGGAACAAATGGGGAAGACTGCAACTTTTTGAATGTGAAAAATACGAATATCTTGGAAAAGGAACTTTAAACCAGATCAAAATTCCCACAGAACAAAACAGAAATAAACAGGAAATCTTGAAATAATAAGAAATATAAAAAATATAGCAGCAATAAAGTATATTGATTAGACTAGAAAGCTCTACCTGGGAGACCAGCAGGCTTTTGGGGTTAAGTGTGCATTGTCAGGAACGGGTTGATCTGGTCCGTGATGAGAGATATTAAAAAAGAGAGCAGAAAGGTTTTCAGCTATGCCTATAAAACACAATACAAGAATAAGAAATGCAGCTACTATTCATTGAGTTTAGAGAAAAAAGGCGCTCTGAGTATGGCACAAAAAATGAAGGAAAAATGTCTGAGTTTTCATTTAAAATGGTGATGCTGTTCATGGGAATGAATGAGGGACTTGCCGTACTCCAAGAAATTCAAACCATAATGGATTATGTCTTCAGCAACCTGCTCTAGCTGACCCTGTTTTGTGTAGGGGACTTGATTGAGATGATTTCCAGAGGTCCCTTCCAAACTTGATCATTGTGAGATTCAGTGAAGGTAGAGTATGAGGTGGATGTGAAGCAAGATCTAGGAAGTTATTAGAGCTGGAGAAGGGAAGAAAGGAGAAAGGATGTTCTCCAGCCCTGGACGCAAAAGGAACTGGTACGTGATTCTGCAAACCTGATAATATGGATTTTAGAAACCTTTATCAAGGCAGAACTAGAACTGTTTGACTGCACCATAGCAAAGGAGACTCCTAGCTTAAAAAATAGGAAAACTAATTTTCTGGGAAATTTAAGTGTCTACTATTCTTATCTCAGCAAGACAAAAGTGAAATATTTTATAGATAAAGGAAATTAGGATGAACTTGTGTGTCCATTGTTGAGTAAGGACTTTGAAAAGGTGCCACATGAATATCTTCAGTTAAGAAGACAGATTTAAATGGTAAATGGAAATAACATCAAAACTGTCTGAAAAGGGAAAAAAGTAGGTACTGTCAACAGAGACTGTAAGACTTGAAAGAGTTTAGTATAATAGAGCAGTCTGAGGATAATTTTTGGAACCAAATTTACTTAATATAACCCCCTTCAGAAAAGCAGGTGTGCTCTGATCCAATCTCCTACTGAGAGAGAGGTGGGAAGCACTTTCGTTACCGAGAAAGTCTGCAGCATTGGATAGGAGGAAAGAAACACCTGGCCTTGGCAACTGAAAAATGAAAATAGGAATGTAAAGCCCTGCGATTTGGTATTTATAGCCAGAATTTCTGCTTTTTCAGTTGGACGTGGTGCAAAAAAAACCTTCTTCATACTAATCAGTTTTGAAAAAGCGATGTCTTTTTAGAAAAATTCATTTATTCAGGAGGGACGTATCAAGCAAAGTACTTCCAACAGCAATGAGGGAGTCTCGGTGCCTTTCTTGTGGGTTTGAGGAGACCCTGCAATGAGTCCTGGAGATTCCTGATCATCCAAACAGGAGGACCTGACACTAGATGGAGGATCAGGAAAAAGAGAATTTGCCTTCCAAGAGGGGACCCCCTAACACTGATTTATCTGACTTGGCAAAATGAGAGCTGAGAAAGTTGTGTTTGTTTTCCAGTCACACGGATGATGAAACAGTGAAGACAGAAGAAGCATTGGCAAACTGGCTATAAAGTAGCTGAAGATAAATTTAGGTTGGACATGGAAGTTTGTCACCGCGGGAGCAGGGAGATTCTGCTGTTATCCTCTGAGAAGGCTATTTGGAGCAAGTAACCTCAACATTTTAAATACAGGCTTGATCACTTTAGGACAGTGATGGTATTTTGTGGTTGCCTGGGTTTGCCTGGGGTGCATTCACTGGCCCATGAAGGCCTTCCTGATTCCCTGTTCTTCTATTCATTTTTATTGTGTTTTTTTTCCGTACGTGTCAACTAACATCTTAGTGTTTCCCTTCCGCATTTCCCTCTCCAAACAAAGATCTGGTTTCTGGTGAGCTTAAATTTTTGTAAATGGATCCAGAGAGTTATGAACTGAGGAACATTTTTTTGGTCTGGAATATTGTTTGTTTAATTTTAGCAATCTTTCCAACCTAAAATCAACCAACCCCCCCACCAGCCTCTATGAGTCAGTGTTAAGTGTTGATATGTTCATTCTCTCTCAAGGGACATTGGAGGGGAGGGATGGGGAAGTCAAACACATCATGCTAATACCTTCTGTTAAAGGGTGAAGAAAAAAGGTAAACACACAAGAGCTGGGGTCAGAGTGAACTTAGGTGAACCACAATTGGAGAGGACATGGTCAGAAGAGAGTGATCTGGAAAAGCACAACCTTGTCTAGTTCTCCAATGTGGTGACAGATAGGATCCTGTATTAAAACTTTGAAAGCTCTACTCTTTTTCTTTCAAGAAGCACAAGATAAGCCCAGAGCCAGGACACATCTGACACAGCCTCTTGTTCTGGTGAAGAAGTCACCAGTGCAAGAGTCTGCAGCAGGTCCAGGTGCAGAAGGAGAGGTCAGGGGACCTGTCCAAAGGACAGCAAAACTAGGCGATACACATATGGAAGGTGTTTTGGAAGGTAAAAGCCAACGTTCACACAAGTGCAACACTTTTGGGCTAAAGACAGAGGCAGAATCTGCATTAAACAGAGCAGAGATGTCATCTGGGGTGGCTGTATTTGTAGAGCAGCAGGTGGCCTGTGTTTGTGTGCATCTCAAGAACAGAGACAGTCCTCTGCACAGTCAAAATATTTAATTCCCTGTTTCTCTGCCTGATTCTGTTCCACTGATCATACATACTGCGCTTGTTATTCTTCCACTCCATTGCATTTAACGAGGTAATTTTCTCCAAGACAAATTGATGCACAACTAATGGTGGTTCTCACCACGGATGTCTTCCTACAGGCAGCAAGTATGAGATGGGGGCATTTCTACATCTTCACGCCCGTCTTCCTGCACCTTGTGTGGTCAGCCACAAACCCTCATGCTGTGCCATAGGATGAGCAATACAGACCTCAGATACGTCTACAGATGAAAACACCACGCTAGTGATCTGGGCTTGCACTTTGAACTGCAGAAAACATCAATGGATTAGGTATTGCACCCTCAGGCATATGGTCTTTGCATTGAAAGTAAAGCTTGGTTTAATGCGCATCTTTCTCCAGATCAAGATGAGGATTCTGGCTTTGAAACAACATTGGTCTTAAATCATGGGGTTTTGGTTCTTTCCATAGTACTGTTGTGAGTTTGTTGTAATGCTCTGCTACCATTGACCCAACTGGCCCCGTATTTGAGAGGCCGCTTTCAAGGTTTGGTTTATCTGTGGTTTGCAAGTGTCAAGGCATGAAATTCAGACTTACATCTACGCTCTACAATCCCCCAAACACCAGAGAGAGCAAAGTTAGAGAAGAAAAGGGCATTTAGGGAACCATCATGCTTCTTCAGAAGTCAATAGCTCTAAGAAGTCTCCAGTCTTAGCGCTGTTATTCTTACAAAGTACAAATACAAAAGCTGGCACGAAGAGAGGTGAATTACACGATGATCATACAAAGGATCACAAGTGTATGTATGGGAATGAGCTGTGACTAGAGCACGAAAAAGAGAGGAGGCTCATTCATAGAAAATCAAAAAAATGTTCAGACCTGGCTTATTTTTATATCTTTTGGTACCCACGACATTTTCCTGTAAAATTGCCTTATTTGGGACATATACGAGCTTCTCACAAATGTGAGTTGGGAAATAATTTTCCAAGGCAGGGCAAAGGAAGAAAGATACAATATCCTACAACTGCGGGCCTTGTTACATTTTCCTATGAATTTCCCAAGAAGGGAAGGACATGGTGAGGAAAACAAATGAATTTATCCTCACTTGAAGATAAGATTTTACAGCTTTCTGAAAGGCACGTTTTATCCAGCTTTTGGGAAAAATAAAAGGGCAAAGAAAAGTCCTTTTCCAGAAAGATGCGCTGAGCAGTGACAGGGTTTTCCTGTTTGAAAACAGTTTCTGTGTCTCTGTGGCCACTTGCAGTGCCAAATCCCACTTAAAAAGTAGTTCCCCTTGCCTTGCTTTTGCCACGGACAGACGTCACCTTCGGTGCCCTCAGCGTCGCTCTGCAGGCTGGATTTCAGGGGACAGATGGAAAGAACAAACAAAAGCTCCCCTTGGCTATTTGTGTACTATAAATAATATATTTTTAAGGCTGGAAGGGAGCCCAGAAGGAGGTTTTTTTGGTCGCGGTCACTGGTCCCAGGGGAGGTGAAGGTTCTAGTGGGGTTTGGGGCTCCAGGGGAGGCCTCAGACACCTCCTGCACACGGCAGGATTTTTTCCAGATTTCACTTTTCACTGAAGCGAATCATTCAAAAATCTTTAAAGAGAAAAGGCTTAATTCCGCTGCTTCTGGGGGTTACACCAGGGCAGCCAAAGGACACGCACCCAGCCAACAGCCCCCGAATTGTTTGGTTAGGAATTAACGTGTGCGCGCACACGTGTGGGAGGGGGTGGGGGGCCACGGAGAGGGTCACCCAGACTTGGGGTTTGTTTTTTCTCAAAACAGATCGCACGTGGATGGCGGGCGGGCTTGCACTGCCGGGGCAGGGGGACACGGGCAAATTACTAAACCGAGCTCAGGCTTGGAACATATAATTAGCTCAGTAAACAGACCTTTTGAAGGAAAGCTAACAAAAAGCTGTCACCCCCCCTTCCCCCAACCTGGGGAAGGCTGCAGCCGCTCTCCTCCTCCCAGTCATTCATCACGCCATCCTCCCTCTCTTCTATTCATATGCCCTTCTTCAAACCACTCTGTTTTGAAACCTTAAGTCTCCTCTACTAAGCACTTTTTTACTATCCATATTTTCCTTTTCTTTTCTTTCATATTTTCTCTCTTTTTCTTATTTCTTTCCTGTTACCTCCTCTTTTCCTTTCCAGATCTCACTTTTATTTGGTCTGGGTCTCCTTTGCCTCCCTTCTGCTCTCCCTCTCTCCTTATGTTATAGCTATCCAGCAGACAGGCATGCTCAGCCTCTGCTGAACAACCTGGCTTCTCCCCAGCAGCAAAAGAGAAGAAAAACCCAAGTTTGCCAAGAGCTTCCCATGCCTAGAGGATCAGATGCACCTACCCCCAGCACAGAAGGAACCAGTGTGAGCACTACACAGATTTATCCCCTACACCAAGATCAGCTGTGCTGGAACCCAGCTGATTTATATCACCTAGAGACGGAGCTATTTCAATTTATGCCAGCTGGTGACTGCTGCAAGTTCAGCTGCTATTGCTGCAGGACTATATCCTGCTCTTCAGGTTTGACTAGCAGCTCATTCCTTTTCAGAGTGCTGAGCACACTGTTTGGATTCTTCTTTTTTTTCTTTAAATGCTTGTTTCTACATGCGTGTTTGCCTAGCCAGACTGAAGTAAGTGCTTGTGGATATGGTGCATTTCTTGTGCTTGAAAGTTACTCTGAATGTCCAAAACTATTTCAAAACTCAGAAATGCACTGCTTCCACTTTTAAACACACTTTTGAGGAGCTTCAGCTGCAGTTGTTTCCAAAAATCATTTGAAGGATCCTTCAAGTTTCTCAGAGGTGCTCTGGCACTGGTTGCCATAGAGAAGAAAAGCTAATCATAGAATAATTTCAATTGGAAAAGACCTTTAAGACCACTGAGTCCAACCATAACCCACCCCTGTCCCTGCCCCATGTCCTGAGAACCTCATGTCCGTCTGTCCAGCCCTCCAGGGATGGTGACTCCACCACTGCCCTGGGCAGCCTGTTCCAATGCCCCACAGCCCTTTGGGGAAGAAATTGTTCCCCAGATCCTAGCGCTTGTTCCTGGGGAGCAGAGCCCGACCCCCCTGGCTCCAAGCTCCTTTCAGGCAGTTCAGAGATCACAAGGTCTCCCCTCAGCTCCTGTTCTCCAGGCTGAACCCCCCAGGTCCCTCAGCCGCTCCCATCACACTTGTGCTCCAGCCCCTCACCAGCTCCGTTCCCTTCTCTCAACTCACTCTAGTGCCTCAAGGGCTTTCTTGTAGTGAAGGACCCCTTAGATGAAACTAACAGTAGATGGTGTTTCACTTTTTCTTCTGTGTCACATTGAAGACTGAAGCAAGAGGTCCTGGAAGCCTCACAGGCCTGAAACTTTCCCTGGTGAGCTGTGTACACATCTCAAGTACACAAGAAGTTGTTGCCCAGACCAGCTGACTCCCAGTTATGGTTGGGTGTCAGGGAACCCAGCTCCAAAACAGGCCCAGATGTTCAAAGATATTTAGTCATGGCTCAGCTGTTCACCATATTGTAGTTCTTGGATTGTTTCACAAGAGTATTTCATGGTATTTTACTTGCAGGTTGGGCAGCCAGCTAGTTTATCTGAGGTTCTCCTGTTCTCCAGGCCACAGCTGTCCTACAGACTCTGTGGTGAGACTTTTCTATCTCCTTCATCCTGTGGGACCTCCAGAGGTCATCTCCAACATTCTTCATTCTATAATCATATTGACAAGTGATCAGACCATTGCTCAAGTCTGGCTCTTGGCTGTTACCTTTTTTTAGTATAGATGAAACTTTAAAATTCAAACCAGCTTGTCCATTATTCTCTACCCTGTGTTGTTCTCTGCATGTTCTCCTCATCATTTACTCACCTATTTTTTCCCCAGCTGCCTGGATTTTGATATTTCTGTTCTTTCAGCCAACTTCTTTCATATGTTTCTCTTGCTACTTACTGTCCCACCTGCTGTGTCAGACGCTCTGGCTTTGCGTTCTTCACATAACTTGGATACATTCTGCTGGAGATAAGGGTCTGTCAGAAGCTTGAGGAATCCCAATATTTCTTACAAACTCACTCCATTTAATCCTCAGGGGTTTGTTTTGCTTTCCTAGGGCATTTGCTTTGCAAAGCATTGAGATATCTTGTTTATACCTTTGGTGGGCTTCCAGCATTCACATCTGTGTGTAAAGGTGGAAAGAATGTCTGAGCTGGAGAGTCGGAGTTCAATCTGTCGGCTGTAGGTTTTGAGGGATACAAGGCCCTGAATATCAGCAGCTGCCTTGCCGAATAATGGTATTATTTCCTGTTGAATTTCCTCACCAATCATGATCCTGGCAAGGCACATAAGTTCAACTTTTGCAACTTTTTGCCCTCTAAAAGACAATTTTTGAGTTGGAAACTGCTGGGAGTCTCTTTGTATTAATATTTTCATCACAAGCTATTAGCTTCACCTTGGATTTTGTGATGCTGAATGATGGTTTTATTCCTGCCTGCAGAGCAGCTGAGCTGTTGCCCAAGAGAGCTGCCATCAGCAAAATTTACATATTTTGATCATCTATTCCAGAACTGTCTCTGCTTAACCTTAGAGAAGTCAGTGGTGGTACCACACAGGACAGGTGATATAACTCATCCTCATCTCACATCAGTATCTGAGTGAACACACAGACTCAGAACTGCTCCTCTTGGCCCACAAAGGCTGCCCTCTGACCAAAAAAAAGACTTGATGATGTTCATTATTTTTTTTGGAATACCCCAACACTTCAGGGTATTTCAAAATGAATCACAAGGCAGTTTGTCAAACGTCTTTTCAAAATCTGTGCAGTGTGAATTTTGCCATTTGATACTTAATTTGATGGTTATTCTGAGGGTGAAAACTCTATTTGACACATGATCTTCCCAGGTTGAACTGAATCTTGTCAAAACAGAATAAAAAAATGTTAAAGCAGTAATTTTGAGCTGAGGAACAGATTTCACACTCTACGAGGCTTAAAATCATGAGCATATTCTGGTCTTTGCACTACAGTAACTGTGGTTGGTTGGGTTCATGAGCAGCATACCTGACATTTGAATTAGCAAGGATTCGTAGCACTGCATAAAAGAAAGAAGTTAAATCAATTAAAATATAAAAGGAAGCTAAAAAATATCTCCTGAAAAAGAAGTATCTAGATATTTTCATAAAACAAAGGAAAAAGAAGTGAGATGGGTGAATGTTAATTAAAAAGTGATTAAAAGAAATAGCTGCAGATAGAAGCGAGAAAAAACATTGTTGGATTGACAAAGTCTCTTACTAACTAGTAATGGGGGGAAAGGCTAAAGATGGAGGAATAGAGGGAAGACAGTGAGTTTTGTAACACATTTAAGAAAGACTAGGCTCACAAACTCTGAAAATACCTGCCAAGAAGACAAAGCATCCCAAACTAGCTGTTGTATCATCACAACCCGCACACATAGGAAGAAAAGTCCAAAAAAGCGTGATGCATTTCAAAACCTTGCTAGAACGGAGTTGTATTCTCAAGTGGCTGTTTTGTTTTATTGTTTCAACCTTCCCCTCTCCTCCCTTCACAATAATTTTACCAAAAATATTACTTCTCCCGAAAGCTGTTACTGCAGCTCCTTTTAATCATGTTCTTTTTGGTGTCTCTATTTTACCCTTTATATTAGAAGTATATTATGGCCCCATGGTTTGTTTCCAATGCTTTTATGAAGGGTTTTGTAATCAATCACACTCAATGTATCTCAAAATGCAGTCAATCAAATCTTTCAGGGGAGTTTCTTCTTCTTTTTCTTTTTCCTACCTGTGCTGGTCATGCTGCTGGTGATGCAGCCCAGGACACAGTTGGTTTTTAGGGCCACAAGAGCACATTGACGGCTCATGTCCAATATTCTCCCATCACTATCCCAAGCCCTTCTGTGCCGATGCCCAGTGACGCTGGTGCTCTGTAAGTCTGTTTCCAAATGCTATAAATGTTCAGATTGCCACCTGAATTTTTGCTCCACCTTCTGAATTCAAGAGATGTCACTGCAACTTAAAGTATTTCCAGAGTCAGGCAGCCCTGTGCAGTAGCTGTTTAAATAGCCTTTTTTTGACCTGTACTCTGCATTGTCACTGAAGCAGTAGGTGTCAATTCCACCCTAGATGACTACACATTCTGTGTAGTGATCTGTCTTTCAATCTATGTCTTCTATCTATGCATCTCACGCTGTTTGTGTAACCAAAGCGTCCCTTGATAGTCTAAAATTGTAGTTATCAACACCGTGTTGAGATCTGATTTTCATAGCAGCCTCATCTTTAACTCTATTTCAATTTATTATTTTTCTAATGTTCACCAAAAATAATACACAGCAGCATCCATTGTCCTCGTAGATGCATAATCTCCTGTAATTGGGTATTTCCTTCAATGCATCCTGTCAGCTCAAAAATATTGAATGAACTAGCTGTCATGATCAGTTAAGCTTTATTAAAAACTGCAACCCAATATCTTTGATCTTGGCTCACTGGGAACTGTCTGACATAATCCCACAAATTCTTTCGAAAGCACAGTCATGGGCATGCCCTGTATGTTTTCCCAAGAAGTTTAGACAGCGTAGAGTTGTACTCATAAAATCACAGAAATTAGAGATGAGGAAAGGACTTGTTATTATAACTTCGTTTTGGACATTGATGGGCAAATGTTCAAATAATGGCAGAGCTCCAAATAGGATGCAGGTGCTCTGTCTCCTGGGATCAAGGAACTCATCAGTAAAACTCATTCTCTTCTACAATTTAATGCTAGGAGGACTGTTGTAGAATCAATATATTTCATCATTGATAATTTTAATTTACATTTGACAGCACAAAGTTCAAACCCTATTGCAGACAGCTGGTTTGAGTTCTGATTAGAAAACCTTTGTGCTTGTTTAAGATTGTCTTCTGACTCTCATGGTATTACAGATCCAAAGCCAGAATGATATGACATTGAACTATCTCAGTTTTCTTTTCAAAACATAAGTGAGAATCTAGTCCGTCTGTTGGTAGAAAATGCTTGGCTTTCAAAAGCCAGAGAAGAAATAAAACCAATCTATAATATTTTGTTTTCCTATACTCATGATTTTTAAGCCAACTGGAAGATGCGCGACCAGGGAAGAGGAAGAGAGTGCTGCTTCATCACTTCTGAGCATTTGGAACCAGTGATACAAATATTCAGGCTTTTGTTTCTCTGCAGAATAACCTTTTACCCTCCAAACCTCACCCAATAGATTTATATAAAACCAGTTTCTGCGCCATACAACTGGCAGCAGCTGAGACTCGTCTAAGCCCTGGGCATTCACAACTGCCTCATGCAACCTGTTCCTACTGTACCTAGTAATAAGTTGCAGGTGAAAAACAGAGTGTGAGGTTCTATTCCCCAGAGAAAAGCCACAGAGAAACTTCAAGAAGTTGTCATGGGGATGCTGGCACAAAGACATTTTCTGGAGACGTCACCAAACCACAATTCAATGACTCTGAAGGCTTGGGAGGGAGAGAGGAGTGGAGAAGAACAACATCTCCACAAGGCTTTTAGACAAGTGAGTAGTTGTCTTCTGCCTAACGAGGACATCTGAAACACTGACTATTCCGCTGATGAGTGGGTGGAAAACCTCAGGAAAGGGAGGTGAGATGCAAGAAAGGAAAAGAGGAGAGCTGAAGAAATGGGCTGAGAAACAGTCGAGAAGAAAATAAAGGGAAGATGCTTTGAGTCATTAAAGACAGAAGGTTTTCCCACTGAGCAAAGCTATAGGCAACAAATAATAAATAATAAAAAACCCCATATTCTGTACTACAAAAAAAGCCCATATTTTGGCCCTGATCTCTGTGTAGTCATCACAGTGATGTCAGTGGGAGCTTTGCAGCTGATCAAGGGGTGTTTACAGCCTTCCATTTTTATCCCAGATCATCAGCCGGGATACACTGAACGAAACATCACTCAAGCTGGAAGCCTGCCCTTTCCATCCAAGTTGTCAACTCATGTTCTAGAACCCGGGTGAGCCTTCTGCTGATAGACTGACATGTCTCTCACCATGTTGGTCAGAAACATGGTGGCAATTCTTTCTCCAGGACATTCAGCCATGCTTGGCTTTCTTTTGCACACTTGGCAGGAGAGAAGCTTCTCGGCAGCTTTGTGGTCTCTCTCTGCTCTTGTTTCCTGCATCTCAGGGTGTTTGCCAGGACTCTCCGACATGGTGGGCAACTTTTTTTTCCTCTACAGAACATCTCTCAGATGAAATTCTCCAAAAAATGTGAGCTGACACAGACAACTCGTGTTTTCAATCATTGTTCTGATGAGCAAATGAGCGCCGTATCTGTAGGAATTGTGGTCTTAACAAGTCTCTTCCTTTAAACAGTTGCCCTGCAGAAGAGCTACTCCTCGTACTACTGCAAACAACTGAGCAAGCCACTTACAGCCTATGCAGGTCCCTTGTGTGCTATATTCACAGAACAGGAATATTTCTCTTTCTTGGAGCTTCTTCCCAATAAAATGATTCAGAGAGCTGGAGAAGAGGTCTTGTGAGTGGCTGACATTTCAGAAACAAATGGACGGTGGTGGAACAGATACCAAAACACCCCATCCTCTCATAAGATGCTTGGAAAGGCTCAGAGTTTGTTTGTCATAAGGCTGAAGACATTTTCTGCCCCATGAGCTCATGCCAAATATTTATCACCGCACGGACAGGAGTAGGTTAATGATGTGTGAGGGTGCCCAATGGTCTTGGATTAGATACTGGCTTTGTTAGAGTAATCCAAGATAAATAAATAAATCAGTGGGTAAATAAATAAATGGATATGGCACTCTCAGTTTGCTCAGCCAGGAAAGGGACTGCTGAGTCTTTATCAAGTGTTCCTTTTTCTTGGTGGCTGTATCCCTGAGCTTTAGGGAGCATAATGTTTTAGCAGAACACAGTTTCATAGAATCAAAACAGCAAAACTTCAGCCTGAGCGATTCTCCAGGCCTGTAGCAACTTATTGGTCCCACATAAACCTAAGATTTTGGTCGTGACTAGTCTATAAAGAATTAGTAAACTGTTCACAAAGAGCTAGAGAGTATTATACAATCCAACAGCACAGGAAATTGAAGTATTTATAGTGCTTTCTCCTCATGTACTTATTATTGTCTGCAGCATGTGATCCTCAGACCCATGTCTTGGACGTGGTCATAATTTCTGTTGGTCGTATATTCATCCTCAATAAACTGTCACCAAACAAAGTCTTAAAAAGAAGTATAACCAGTTTATTAGAAATAGAGTCGCCTGTGGGGAAGCCACAGAGAAACCCAGTCAAGGCAGCGTCAGGATTTTGGTAGTCCTCACAGCATCACCCCAGAGACTTCGGTTATTTCCTACAGCAGTAGTTGCCAATGTGTTTTTTATTTACTGAACTCCAGGTCCTTTCCAGGGGATGTGCCATCCTCACTGAGTGGTTTGAAGCTTTCTGACAATAAGTTCTTAGTTATCTTGCACATATATCTTTGGCGTACTCCAAGGATTTCCAGGTATCTGCCAAGCACAACTTGGAAACTACCTTCTTAAAGACAGATTCTCTTTGCTACAGATCTGGACAACACTTGCCCAGAACTTCCCTGCAGCTACTGTAACTAATATTGCAGTAATAAACTCTGCTTCACTCTCTGGAAAGTGAATGTTTCTTTGACAGACACAGTAATGGCCTCTCAATCCAGGCTGACAGCTTGAATACACAAGCCTGATACATGGATGAAATTTGTAGCTCATGAAAATTTATTACTACTCCTGTTCATGGCAGGACTGTGTGTTATGTATTGTGAGTTTGCATTCAAAAAACATTGCCTCTGCGAATACATCAGCCCCTCTTTTTTAAAATACGTTTCCAAAAAAGGCCACAATTTGCAGGCAGACAGCCTTTGGGAGCAGGTGGAAGTCATCTAATGCAGAGCCCTCAGAAATCAGTAGCTCTGGGAATGTGCCACAGCTTAGACGCAGGACGGGAGCTGGTGACACCAAGACAGAAATAAGAACGTTTCAGGGGGAGGTAGGAGACGTTCTTCATTCAACAGTGGGACTCACTGATGTACAAAGGGTTGTCCAGGAGGCCACAGTACCAGCTCCCAGCAAAACCTACTGGCTTGCTGCAGGACTTACGCTTTATTTCATTTTTTTTTTTAAATACAAGTAAAAAAAAGTTTTACATGCCGAGTAACATGAGACAATTTGTGTGCCTGTGTTTTTTTCCTCCTAAGTCGGTGCATTTTTAGGGAAAATTGTATTCATGAGCACGTTTGGCAAGTTGAGCCATTTAAAAAAATACTAAAGAAAGAGAAAGACCCAAACTGATATTTTGGCATCCCATCAAATCCCATTAAAAAGAGAGAAAAACCCACCCTAATATCTTTTTCGTAATCCAAAACGCAGGGACATGTTTTAGTCATTTATGGCTTATGGGCTCAGAACTCCCACAACTGCTTTGAATTACAAAGAGTTTTTGGTCCCATTTTCCCAGATTTCATCCTGTTGCAAATGCTTGTTTTCTTCTTCCTTCTCTCCTTTTTCAATAATGTAACATATGGATTTGTGCGCAGATTTAATCAGTTCAGCAACATTCCCATTCTTCCCTTTTCCCCCACATCTAATACAGGTGATGGTGAGTGGGTTTCACAGCAAAGGTCAGAATTCACCTTAGGAAAAATTCCTTTTTCCTTGCTCTGGACTTTGTTTTGAGTAAGAGCGTGAAAAATTCTGGATGCTGTATCTGCCATGTAAAATATGCCAGGCTGGGCCATTCAAAAAGTCAGACTCAAGCTTCATTTTGGACCATCCTGGTCTTCAGACCTGTGAGTAAATGTGTGGACTTTTTCATTCTGGTGAGACACTATGGACAGCCCTAGAAAGTGCAGGAATCTCAACCTGCCTGGGCAGAAGCCAGCTCATAAAAATACAAATATGGCCATAGATCAGAGGAGAGGTCCATCTAGCTTTTTATCCCGTTTCCAGCAGTGGTCTTGGTGGATGCTCAGCACATCGTAAGGACAAGACATGTATAAACCGAACTTTCTTTTAGTCTGTTCTCCAAGCTTCTGGCTGTCATTACATCCAGACCTTGCAACTTCTCTATGGTTATGTTCTGCACTCTCAGATGTCCAAGTTCTGGTCTATATTTCAGCATCTGGTTCTGCTAAAAGAGAAGCGTAGAGAGCAAAATTTATTAGGAGAGTATTTTTTCAGGTAGGGGTGGTGTTTTTCTTCTGTCAATATGGCAAGGAACCTCTAATACTTAAAAAAAAAAGAGTCACATGTCAACACGGAAGGGATGACTGTGTCCACAGAATATTTCTCTCACATTAAAGAAAAGGAAACTGTGGGGCTGACTTTCCCCAAATCAGTAGAAATATTTGGGTTTATGAAGACACGACGGTAGTTTTAAACCAGCTGTGCCCACACACGGGCAGTGAGATGTAGAAGGTAACCCATCATCTTCTTCCACTGAAATATAACACAAGGGTCTCCTATTTCTGGAAAAGGGATAGGGCTGAATAGCAGGTATGAATGGCAGCTTTTCCTTTTCATGAGAGTGGTTTTTGGACTGACAATGAAGAAATTAAACTTAAGCCTCACTTAGATGAACCAGTTTCCTGCTGGATCCTTCAGCCAAAATCTGGCCTCTTTTCTCCTTGTAGGTTGTTCCTACTACTGCCTATATCCCACCTTTACACATGGGGAAAAGACTTAGAACAAACTTTTGAAGGACAACCAGGCTGTTTTTCCCTGGGTCATTCAAAAGGAGATCCCTGTAGAGTGATGGTACATGGGTTTAGCATAAAGGATCTGGATGAACATGTCCAGCCATAACCTCAGTTCGCTGTGGAAACAGAGGTGGGCTTGTGAGGATGCTTATGGTGTTCAAAAAGACAGAATACTTTTTATTATTCCTTTTCATTAAAATTTGATATCCAGAAATCTTAGCTATCTACAGAGGCCTCCTCCCACCAGCTATAAACAAGGGCAAGTTCATGGAAAATATGACTACCTTTATTCCCACTTTTTTCTTATTAAAACAATTCAGCGAGTAGAGAATAAGTTTTACCCTGTTGTAAAGAAATAAGTTCACCAGAAATGGGGCCCTGAAAATCTTAGTAAAATACAGACAGCATCGTGAGGTTTTTGCCGCAGTGTTTTTCAGGGATTTAATAATGATCAGAGGCCAAAACCCTACATATTTTCTGGGCTAGGAGCAGAAAGAACAAATATCCGCCACTGAAATGTCATATTCCCACTGCTCCTAGAAGACTGTATTATATTATTGCCAGTTAATATTATTATTAATTATTACAGGTGGCAATGCTCTATTATTATTGTTAGTGTTATTATTATTACTACTATTATTAGTAGTAGCACCATATCATTGTCATTCTTGTTACTACTGCTGAGCCTAGTCATGACTAAGAAATGTTTTTGCTAGGAGCTGTACGCAAGTGTAAAATAAAACATTCATGTCCTCGGGGATTTTGTGCACACTGACTGTTAAAAATCATTGGCAAAAATCAGAAAGGAAGAGAACAATCAGAGATGTGCTCTGCTGTCCACTCCTTGATGGGCCCAGTTTCGGTCCCCATCAAAAAACTGTAAAACCGGGAGAGTTCAACAGAGGCCACAAAGACAGCCAAGGGGTTGCAGCATGTGAAATACAAGACGAGGTTGGAGGAGCTGGGGTTGTTCAGCCTGGAGAAAAGAGTTAAAAGTGGGATCTAGTGTTTTAAATTAAATACCTCAATGGGATTCAGAGAAAGGATGAGCCAAGCTCTTCTTAGAGGTGCACTGCAGTAAGAGGCAATGGATCAAAAAGAATGAAAAAGTTTTTGGTGAGGGTGGTAAAGCATTGCAACTGGCATCTGGAGAGCTTATGGATCACCATCCCTGGAAAGTCTCACAACTCAACTGAACAAGCCATTGAACAACCTAATCTGATGTTGGATGAACATTGCTTTCAGAGGAGTTGGTCGGAAACAAGCTCCAGAGGTTTCTCTATGGCTCTGCAGAGCCACTGGCCTAGGTGGCAATATCACCTCTCCATCCTCCACATTGCATTTTACCTCCACTCTGCGAATAACCAAAATAAAAGACAGAGGAGCACCAAATAAAACAGAGTTCCCTGCTGTTTCAGTCATTGGACCTCTGCTAATACATGCCGGTTCACTCACAGATACAAAACAAAAAAACTCTATTGCAATTGAATATCCAGCATTTTCACTCAGATTCTCAAGTATTTCCATTTTTCCCTCCAATTAGTTTAATTGTCTCCTTAAAATACAAAGTGAATTCCAGGCCACAGTCTAAACACTTAATACACTTTGCATCTTTGTAGGATTTTCTCAGTCTGTCCCTTTAAGAGTTTATGTGGCAGAGAAAAATCAAATTGAGGTAGACAGGGAATGTCCACCCTGGCCTATAAGAACGATGGGGACAGAGTTTTGAGCAGGGCCCATTGTGATAGGACAAGGGGTGATGGTTTAAACTAAAGGAGGGAGATGCAGGCTGGACATGAGGAAGGAATTGTTGCCCTGAGGGTGGTGAGAGCCTGGCCCAGGTTGGCCAGAGAGGTGGTAGATGAACCATCCCTGGAGACATCCCAGGCCAGGCTGGACGGGGCTCTGAGCAACCTGAGCTGGTGAAGATGTCCCTGCTCATGGCAGGGGGGGCACTGGGGGAGCTGGGAAGGTCCCTTCAACACAAACTATTCTGAGATTCTATGATTGTATGACAGATCTATCTGATAGGCTACAGATGACAGGCAGATATCTTAGATGTTGACCAACTTACGAGGGACATGAAGAGCAGAGTGTTATCCACCCTTTCTTACAGATCAAGTAATAAGAGACAATAAAATAATGCAAAGGTAATAATTTTAAAACATGGAAAAGCACTATTTTTGCATAAACTGCTTAATTTTGCTATCAAATGCATTCTCACATGACATTTTTAAGGTAATAGGTATAAATGACTTTTCCAAAGTGAAGAGAAGAAATAATGGAGACAAAGCCATCAGTGGCTATTAAATGTGATCACTTGGCACAGGATGTTCCTTACTCACTAGTGGCCAAAAGCTGGAAATTTCTGTCTAGTGAAACAGTCACTCCTGCTCCATTCTTCCACTTTTTGCAAAAACTCATGTCTGACAGGGACAGGACACTGAGGTAGATGAACCTTCAGCCCAAGCCAGGATGGTCCTTCTTACCCTCTTACGAGATGGCAGTTGAAAGTGCAGGATGAGGTCCTCAGCTGGTTTGTATTGACGGAGCTCCGTGGATTTCCCTGGCACTGGGCCACTTTACACCAGCCAAAGATCTGTCCTGCAGACTTTGGATCCTTGTAACTACACGTTTCCCTGTAGTTTACGATGATGAAACAATAGCAAAGTGCCCATCTGCTGCTATCAAATCATAAGCCAACATATTTTCCACAGTCATATGTTAGTGCCTGAATGGCCATGACAGATTTACTACAGATTTAACATAATAAACTTGGGGTTATGTTTTAGTAGCTCTCTGCTTAGTTAGTGGAGTGGAGTAGAACTGTAATAGACACAGCATGTTAGGCCAGGACTAGGTCTTGTGACTCAGTAACATGTGTTTTGTTGCTCCTTGAGTTCCTGCTAAACAGGTTTTTGTTGGAATCGTTCAAGTTTTTGACCAGGTGAAGGCAACATCCATCAAGAAACAGTTACTCTTCTGTGATGCTCACAGGACTTAAAATAATGGATATGAGCGTGATCTCACAGGGTATGAGCCACCTGCCAAGGCCTCCATGAGGTGCTGGGATCCTGTGAGCAAAGCAGACTTCAGATAAGGTCCATACTTGCCTGGAAGGCCCCACAGATGGTGTTGGATGTCCAGCAATTACTATAAGATGAGCTGTTTGAAGCTTAGTAGTGATTGGGGTAAACTCAGGAAGGAACACTTGGTGAAAATGCAAGTTGAGCATGATCAGACCAAGCTTTCTTCACTGGCTGGTGTTTGTTGGAGGTCTTGCCATGGCATAAAGTGTCCCTCATGCTCCACATGGTCCTCCAAGGCTCCGTTATCCCTTTTTCCTGCGTGGTGGAGAGGCTCCCAACTCCACGAGCAGAACCAAGTCCCAGATTTCTTGTTCTGTTCCTTACATATAGTATATATTATATATATAAAATATATTATATATATATTATATATATAAAATATATTATATATGTTATATAAGAACTGCTTATCTGTGGTTTGTTCCCATGGGCACAGGCTTGCACCAGATTAGTGTGAGTTTGAGTTTCTTGTAGAGAGCACAAGGGGAAAGTTGGTGTGATATAGCACACACTGAAAATATAAACTGGGCTAACTAATCCAGTGGACCACCCTAAACATTTGCGCAGGAAAGGCCTTAATGATGTTCAGTGAATTTGTTCCTAAGACGCGCTTTTAGTTAATTTGGAAAAACTTTCCTGCATGTCCCAGCACACATAAGCCTTAGTCTGAGTAAGCGCATCCATTTGTTGCTATGATTTAAAAATCCACTTAAAGAGCCCAGGCGGATGATGCCACTTTTTTGCTGTTTGGTTTTCAAACATAAACTTTGTACCTGGTGACTGGGTCAGAGTGATGCTGTCCAATGACTGCTTTATGCTCTGTTTGTATTTGGAGAAGAGGCAAACTCTAATGCCCAGACAAGTACAACCCCAGTGGCTTTCACCGTGGTTTCTCACTCTTTCCAGATGGATAGTTCCATTGGGGCAGGTTTTACCTTCCTCAAGGGCACACAAAATCAGAGGGATGCCAAAGCACCTGTACCAACTCTCCAGTTCTTTCTTCAGAAATGCCGTTTATCTGCATTTTACCCAGCCATACTCCACGGCTGGATTAATTTTTCTGCTGCTATTAACGGCTGGGGATAGAGGAGCACGCACAACCTCCAGCCCACACAATGGTGTTTTAGATGGCTGTTCTCTTTTCCCAAGCCACCAGACTCTCTTTGATGAGTGATTTATGTCCAGGAACTTATGAAAAAGATTACCACATGCAAATGTTAACTAACCTTGATTACAGGGAAGGAAAAATTAATCCACGCTGGCCATTGAGTGTTTTCTAAAGAAAATAGTTCTAATAATGAACAGAGATGGTTTCCAAGAGCCAGGTCTGCTACTGGTGTGGCCTGGATGCAGTAAGAATAACAAATGTGGTCACCTTTTCTCAGCCCTTTGAGAACAACAGTACCAGCCCAGTCACACCGATATGATGTGACCAGAAAGCCTTGGGACACAAGGGTGTTATCTCTGACCAGCCCATGAGAGCTAGGGTGGGGAATGTTTTCCCATCAAGTCCAATCTGGGCAGTGATACACCGGGGAATGGTGTTAACTGACATTCATTTGAATTCATTTGAAGTGTATTTCTCACATTGTCCATGCCCGGTGCTGGTATGTTGGGGTCTTTTGTTCCAGGCTGGAGTTCATGCTCCCTGTTCTTTCTCATGGTCATTGATTAGGAAAACAAATCTTATCAGTTGAGCAGGAGAAACTCCAAACACCTTGCAAAAGACCTTTAGTAGTGCTGGACCCATTTTACAGGTAAGGAAGCTGAAGCACACAGAGATGAAGTGATTCATGCAATGGTTACTTCACAGAGCTGCACCACATGTACACCTTTCCTTCAATAATAGTTCACAGGATGGATTTGGGAGAAAAAAATAAAGATTTTCCTTACAATGAAATGCAGCTGTCTACGGGTAGGGGCCCAAGAGTTCTTTGTAATCAATACATACGTATTACAAACATCTGTCCCCTAAACACAGGGCCCTTTCCTGCAAGATTAACATAACACACAGCAGTTCCAGCAAGTTGTCAAAATCTACAGCTAATCATCCAGATGACTACAAGAGCTTTTACAGCTCTTTGTGGTATTGGGGTTCAGCAAACAGGGATGGAAGAGCAAGGAACTGTGGGCACGTAATCTGTATTTCTCGTCGTGAGTCTTTGGGTGACCCAGTTTTTCCCACATTACCTCTGTATGTTGCTCATCTGTGTGAAATAGGTGCATAAGAAGAGGTGACTTTCCCAGTTCCTGAAAATTTTTGATCTGTTGAAACATTTTCCCCACTCAAAATGAAGGGGAGGGAAAGAGGAATCTCCAGAATAATCTGGAACCACAAACTGGTGGTGAAAACAAATTTGAATCTGCTAAGTGATTTCATTTTAATAATGTTGCAATTTAGACCACAGTATATAATTTCTGCACTATTGGTTTATACTCCAGAACAAAAAGACGCTTACAACCAGGGAAATAATACTTATATTTTTCTTGAAAGGAAAAATATCGATACTCTTTTTCAAGTAAAGTTCATGTTGACATCTTTTGCAAAGCCAACAAATTCTGGGGGGGGGAAAAAATGATATATACAAATCAGTATTTTTCAACCAAAAATAATAATATAATTACTTGGCAATTTAAAATTCATTCAGCTGTAGAAGTTCATTCATCAGAACTACAAGTAATTCCTATTGCTGCAGCCATGCTGTGTGTGTTTGAAGGGATGTCAGTGAGGGTGTATTCCTGTTTGATCTTCTGCCCTTTATTTCCTCAGTAATATTAAGTCTTCAGCCTCTTTCCGATAGATATGGTGAACAGAGGTCTCAAAGGTGTTGTTTCAAACAAGGCTGATGAAAGCAAGCAACTAGGAAAAGGCTGTGTTGTGACCTCAACCACCACATGAGATGCTGGAGAACCTACACAAGAAACATTATGAATGCTCCAACTGCAAGATTGTCTTCTGGAGGATTTTGCACTTTATTAAACATTGCTGCCAAGCAGCCATTGCATGTGTTATCAGAGGAGACTGGATTTTCTGGTCATGCCCCCAACAGTCCTTGTTTCCACCAGACTGCAGAACTGGGACTGGGAGAAGCCACCACCCCTATTACAACATTGTAAATGGGCTGCAGCTTGACTTGGGAATACCGGGGGAGAGTTTCTGACAGCAGCTTTAAAAATAAATACATAAATGGGGACATCTTTGCTTTCTCACCTCATAATCACCGGACGAACCCAAAGTGTTTGAGTCACCATCCCTGGAGGGGTTTAAAAGATGTGCAGATGAGGTTTTTAGGGACGTGGTTTAGCAATGAACTTGGCAGTGTTGGGTTAATGGTTGGACTCAATGATCTGAAAGCTCTTTTCCAACCAAAATGATCCTGTGAAATCTGTAGGCCCTGGAAGATAAGGATGTTTGACTCAAGGTGGAGATGGCAGCCCTGGGACACAGCGTTCCCATGCAATGATCTTCATCCCATCACACCCGCCAGGGCTGTCTGCAACTTGACGGCAACCTGCCAAGCAGTCATATGCACCGGAGACGGGCAGAAAGCTGTCTGTCCTGTGGTTGTGGGCACTCCAGAGACAATGCTTTCAAAGCTACACAGATGTTGCCTAAAACCAGCCCTTCTGGTATAAAAAGAACACCACAAAATTTGAATGAGAGCACGTAGACTTTTGGGATTTTCCATTGGTAATAAATTCATAAAACACACAGCTCACCCTATGAATCCTTTTTGCTGATTCACTGAGAAATGCAAGAGGAATTTGAAGTTTTGGGTTGCCTCTCTTCCAGAGGAGAGATATAATTTTACATTTTTGTTTAGTATAAGAAGTGTATGCGTACTTGAAAAGAGTTAAACTATTGAAGTGCTGCTCGAAATCGCAGCCAGATGCTTCAGAAGGATGGGGCTGTTGGGAACATGCCATCAGCTGTCTGCACGGTTTCTCTTGTCATTGTTGGTTCTAGTTGTTTGGTTTTTTCCAGTGTGGAAAATTCCCATAAAATGGAACAAGGAGAAAATCAATCTGATGATACAAGAAAGTAGCAGGACTCTATGTAAATGGAAGAATTTGGGAGTATAATGAAGTCCTTGTATAACTCCTTAACAAAAATACAATTCTGTGTTATTAGAAGAAGAAAAAAAATCTCTATTAATAGAAGAAAAATTGTAAGAAGGGACCTGCTTGTAGCAGGCTCTAAAAAGGTTGTGTAGATGCCCCTTTCTTATAAATGAAGAGAGATCATCGGCTCCCTACAGCTGTTCATCCCTTCCTAAACCTGGAGTAATCCAGGTGTGGTGACACATCTGCCAAAGGTGCCTCTCCTGGAGTAAGAAGTGAACAAGGAAGAGTAGATTCAGCTGGACTTTGAGAAATGATCTTAGGGAAGAATAATTCACCTAAAAAACTGAATATGAAAGCAATGCCCTGGTGGGCTTTTCTTAATGTCCCCTGTCCCTGTGTTCCTCAACTTATGGATCATCATGGGAACGTCCACAAAGTGCTTTTCCTCATTCCTGAGTTGTGCAAATAGATTTGAAAGCCCAGCTTTCCCCTTCTTCAGACCTCAGTGGAGATAATGTTGGTTTTCTGTCTTCTGGAGGTGCTGGAAGGCAAAACATGCCAAATACCATGAGATGCTCAGGTAGCCAGTCATAGGGCTACAGACTCATATCCTACGTGAAATCACTATAGGTATTCCTGATTTTCGGTTGATTTTTCCCATCTGAAGTCTTTGCACACATTATCCACCTTGGGAAATGCTGACAATAGTCATTGTTATCATATAATCTTTTTTTAGCTTTCCTATAGCCGCCTATGCAACTAAAGTTTTCAGAAAAGGGAAAAAAATAATGCATAACATAGGGATTTGGAAAAATAAATAAAATATTTGGAAAAAAAAAAAAGTAAAGATTTTTTTTGTTCCAATCAGCAGTTCTAATGTAATCCTACAGATGCTCAGACAAACTGGAAGTCCAATTGTTTTCTATTTGTTTCTCTAGGGATTTTCTTTTTAGCCACAAATGGGAACCATTTCATATTACAGAAGTTGAAGGCTGTTCTCTACTATCACCATACTCTGTATACTTCCCACTAACAGGACATAAATAATTCCAGCAAAAAAGCACATTAAGAGGAACATGACTGCCAGAGGATGCTGCTTCCCTCCCTGGTTATAATTACAAGGATGTGTGGTTTTGCTTAAATGAGAAAACAAATAGATTTCCCTAGCCTTTCCCTTCCCCTCCATCTGAGTAGACACTGACTTTATCATAAGCTAAAAGAGAAATATTTATAGGAAAGCCTTGTTACATGCTGGCATGTTATTATTGCCTCTGGCTGAGCCATGAACTCACTTGGGGGAAAAAAATCACCCTGTGAAGGATGCCAGCAAAAAGCCAGTGTGTTGTTTTAACTGCCAGGCTCAAACAACGAATGGGTCTCGCCTCAGATCTCCAGCCCGGCCTGGATTTCCCCTGTCAACAAGTCATTCAGGACCAGATGGTTCATGCTCAGGGCTGTCTTGGGCAGAGCTGAGCCCTCTCGTTGGTGAAGAACAAGGGACCCAATCGCTGTAGAGGGTCCCAAACTCCTGGTTCTGTGTTACATTAATGTCCAAAAGGGGTCAAGGAGGGAATGGGAAGGTGGAGAGCTGAAGATGCAAAGATGTGCTAAATGCTCTCTTGAAGTCTCAGTGTCTTGTTCACTGGACAGGACTGCAGGGGGAATGGCTGGAACACTGGCCCGGGTTGGCCAGAGAGGTGGTAGATGAACCATCCCTGGAGACATCCCAGGCCAGGTTGGACGGGGCTCTGAGCAACCTGAGCTGGTGAAGATGTCCCTGTCATGGCAGGGGGTTGGATTATTTGTCCTTTAAAGGTCCTTCCAATCCAAATTATTCTATGATTCAATCCACTCCCCAGGAATGCGGCTCTCACATGTCTGTTTTCCCCAGCGTCCCAGATTAAGGTCCTGCACTGCTGTATAAACAGGCTACTGTGCATCCTGTTCCCAGTGGACACAAAGAACATCTGCAGCTGCAGCAGAAAACAGGGTGAAGATGCTCCACCTTGTGAGTGCATTCGCAGATGATTAACATCAAATGCAAGATGCTACCATAGAATCATAGAATCATTTCGGTTGGAGGAGACCCTCAGGATCAAGTCCAACCATAACCTCAATCTAGCATTAAACAATGTCCATAAGAATCCCATCCATACATATCGTCCATAAAATTCCATCCGTCAGGATCCCTATACTGATGATGCATGTCTTACTGCTCACCAGCTCCTGCTCGGAGCAGCAGCCTCTGCACTGCACTGCAGGTGGAAAGCAGCAAGTCTTACAACACCTGGAGAAAGGTCCCTCCACCAGCAGCTGGTCCCAGGACCTCCAGGACTTGCTCTGGAGCTTCTCTAGCAGCCCCACGTTCCTACAATGGACTGTGACCTGCTGTAGAGACGTCTCTCAGGACGTCTGACCTCATTTACAGAGCAGGAGGCTGAAATAGATGATAATCCCCAGTGGATGGAAAGCTCAGCAGTTTTTCAGCCAATGGTGCCAATAAGAAACATTTTTAAATGCATATAAGTGTTTTCACTGAGCACTAGAAACATCAGCAGGGAAAAGGACAGTCATTCTAGGCATATATTTAGTCTCTTTGCTGTTTTATTTTCCTTGCTCTCCCCAGAGGAAATATCAGAAAGGTTGTCTGTTGCTGTAATGCCTTCCTCTCACCACTGCTCCAATAAATCTGAGCAGGGAGCCACACGCATCACACACTGAGAAATTCCTCTGCAGCCAAGGGCCAGGCACAGATTGCTACCGGCTGGGAAAGGTAGACAGGGGTTCTGTGCTCTTCTCCAACGAGGCTTTCCTGCTGGCCTCAACTATAAGCAACACTGCGCTAGGGGACTTCAGTGAAAAAAAGAAAGGCAAGTTGGTAAAGTATGGGTTCATCTCTTAATGCAAACTCAGCAATACATCCTCGTTTTGCTGAGAGAGACATTTTGCTGACCAACCAATTAAAGAAGTAGATTTTAACCCAGATTTTTTTCTTTAATCTGGAAAGCTCAAAACAGCTTGCAAATGAGGCTTTTCTGCATAGGGGAAACTGAGGCACAGTGAGCTAGCTTCTCCACATTCCTTTCAGCAGGCCAGAGCTGGAATGATGTGTCAGACTTTTGAGTCCAATCCAATTTTCCAAATCCAGTGCAAACAGCCAGCACAAAGCCCGCATAAGCACTTCTAGGATTAGGCCAGGAATGCCAACCAAATCCTCTGCTAATCTGCACCGTAAAGTTCATGAAATCAGGCTTCCTCTTGAAATGTTTCTTGCATCCAGCTGTGTCAGAAACACCTTCCAGAAAGTTGATCTCCCCAAGCTGGAGATTCACTCCCAGGCAAAGCCAATCTGTCAGCATGGAGTAAGACTTCAATGTAAAGTTGGTCTTTTGGCCACTTTCTGTAAAGAAATGAACTCACCTATGGGCTAGTGACAGAGGGACACAGTTTTCCTTTCAGCAGCTGCTCAGCATCACTGCCATCTTTATTTCAAAACTAAGTAATGAAAGCCCCTGAATTCAAAGATATAGAGTATACAAAAATCACCTTCATTTGCTTCTGTTTGGAAAAAAACGATGGACACAAATTTTGTCAGGGTCTTGCAACTAAATCTCCATCCCCGTGTTTGTACCACATGTCTGTGTTTACATAGAGCTGGTGGTGAAGCCCTTTGTTGCCCACAAAAGCTGAGCTCTAAAGGAATGTGGGGACCACAATGGTCCAGAGCTACAAGGCATGGGATTAACACAGGAGGAACTTGGTGATTTTGCCTGGGCTGTGCTGTCCAAAATTGCAATTTTTGGTCTGAATGGCCCCTTCCACAAGGTCCTTCTGTAGACCTGCCCCATCGCAGCTTAGTAAGAAAACACCCCCAAATCTACAGGCAGGTATCCCTGATAAGAGAGGTCTGAGATCTGGATTATAACACTGCTGAAGTGCCTGCTGGACATTGCCGTCAGTCTTGGCTTCTTAGCCTGTTCCCCATCATTGTTAATGACTGCAGAGCTGTTCCTCTATTTTCTCCCCTGGCCCAAGGTGTAGGGTCCCACGGGCCCTTCAGTACCCTTTAGATCTTGCAGCGTCTCACCATTCCTGCGTCCAACCGCCTCCTAATGAACATTTCAGATGCTCGGCTTCTGCTGCCAGTGGAGCTGCCGTGCAGTCAGTGCCCCTGGGAGTCAGGACTTGCCAGAGCAGTAGCTTGTGCGAACCTTCGATTGTTCGAGCTCAGAGCTAGCGTGGCCATTGTTACTTATCAGTGGCTGCTGTTTTCCATTACAGCCCGCTTGAACATGAACTGGATATGAGCACTGGGCTACAAGCCGGGCTCCTGGGCCTCCAGAGCGCTGCTGAAGGTCTGAATTGCTTCCAGCTCCTGCTTAGAAGTCTCTCTGTATTCAAGTAAAGAATCACACTCTTGGGCTCTTCACTTCTCAACTCGTTTCTTGCCAGAGAGTTCAAACCAACCCTACAGTTGTTCTTGTTCCACTAGAGCCGAGAGGATTTTCCCAGATGCTTGTGAATTACTCAGAGCACATCAACAGGCGCTGAAGTTTTTTTTAAGGCCAGAAAATATGTACGAGCTCCATCTCTTCACAGGCTGAAAAACTGAAATTACGCATGGATGGGAAAGTACAATTCTAAGTTCAAGAATACTTTGCATTCCGAGAGCATCCTTCTTCCTGGGACTGGAAAAGGCTTCATCACTGTTAACCTCTTTAGCTTAGTGATGGGTAAGTATTAATTCAGAGGTAGGTTTGCAAGCAGAAGTATCCCCTCTTTTATCCCCTTTTCTGCAACAATAGGTGCTCTGTAATACAAGTACTGCTCCAAGAAACACCATCATGATGAGGTCTTCTGTGGCAACCCTTGTATTTAGCTTTTAGAAACAGGGCAGAGGGAGAAGGGGCACATTTCGCAGCTGGTGGAAAAACTGCTGGGAGATCTGAGTGCAAATCCTAATGACACTCCAGTCCCTGTTATCTTCTCAACCAAATTTCTTTGACCTTAACATGCCCAGACCAAGTCCCTTCTAAGGCCTTGTGACTACAGTTTTTTGGATTGAGGCTTTCAGAAGTGCCTAGCCGGTGGGAAAAATTACATACCAGCATTTGGCCAGATTTTTAGCTGAGCTTTCCTTTCTATAACTCTTCCTTCTCTATCTGTATAACAGAGAACAACGTTTCAAACCTGGTCACTGAAAGTACAGCCCTGGGTGGGTATGGACTGCATCTTATTCGTGGGTCTGGCTGTTCTGGGGAGGTAGAAAAAGCTCATCAGTTCACAGGAGAGCTGACTGTGAGTAGATAAGGTACTAAAGTAAAGTCATTCATCCCAATTTGTGAGAGGAGAAAAATAAGAAAGTAAGATTTCTGCATCACGACAAATCTGCACACTCAGCGGCTGGTCCGAAAAACAGGATTTCTTTGATAAAACAAAAGGTGAAGAGATGTGCTTCCCAGTATGGTCTAACTACGCAGCATTGTGAAAAGAATTCTACCTGTAGCCTCCAACACGTGTTTCCACTAGGTCTGCATTGCTCCCTCCTGCAATTCCACAGGAAACACAGGGACTTGCGTGAAATTTATTCTGCTCCCTAGAGAGTGAAATTCCATTATTCTGTAGGACAGATTTAACATGTAAAACCTTCCCCACCTTTACTTATCTGTAGATCTTTGTAAGGGTGCGCACAGCTTGACAAGGGACTTGTCACCATCACTGGCCCTGCTGCCCTTTCCTGTCCGTGCTAGCAAAAGGTACATTCATCCTTAAAATTCCACACCTTTTCCAAAAAGCAGTGAGCAGAGCTGTAGCTGAACTGCTGGAAAAACGGATCGGCTCAGCATCAAACAAAAACAGAGATTTGTTTCTATTTTTGTTGTGCAGAGCAACTCTGAATGTTTTGTTTCACTCCAAGGTGCTCCTCTTTGTTTCCAGCTTATTTAATCCTTGCAAAGAATTGTTTGAATTCCATGCTGAGACAAGGAATGGTTTTGAAATAGAGAATTACAAATACTTCGTTGTTATTGTTATTTTTTTAAAGGCCTCTGCGCTGTTTTTTCTCCCAGAGGAAACAATTCTCTGAATTTCTGTATCATTTCAGTCCTGTTACCACTGAAAGGAGTCACTCAGCTCTCACTGCAAGTCACTGGAAGAATTAACATCAGATATGACCATATCCTGAAGCATGGTACTTTTTGGTTGCCATTAAGAAAGAACCACCTTTCCTGGAATTTCTTTATCTCTGTGTGCACAATGTCCTCACCAACCAAAAGGCTACGCAGTGGCTTTTAATGAGGGTAAAAAATAGGATACAAAGGCTTTTCTTTAATAACCACCAAAGACACACCTAGAAGATTGGAAGGTAAAGTCCAATAAGTAGAGGAAGGTCTAGAAATAGGTGTTTGGGGAAGGTAAATGATGGATCTGGGAGGTGAACCACCATGGTGTTTCTGCTTAGACACCCCACAGGTGACATTCAGAGCCATGAGGGGTTCCCAGCTCTTCTGGAGAGGAGCCCGGGGCTGCTGTTGGACCTTTGCTCTCCTGTTGCTGGTTCCTGCTCCAAACCGAGGTACCTGCTTTTCTCTGCAGGGTGACAGCAATTGCTTTAACATGGCACAGGAACCCAGAGAGAGGACAGTAAATCCCCATCCTGCTTCCTGCAGGAGCACATCACCATCATTCTTTCGAGGGAGGGACACGTGTAACAAGCTGAATTCCCACCTCCAAGGTGGTGGGAACCAGGCCATCTGATTCCTGGGAAAACAAACCAAAAACTTGCATTTTAGACAGTCTAGGTCCTTTTAAAACCAATATTTCAATTTCACTTGGTTTGTTGTGTGAGCTGGAAGGCATAGAGATCAAGCAACTTGTCCCCTACAGGCACAAAGTGTATTTAAAGGGTTCTCTCCTGTATCCAGCACCTCTTCACTGTGTTCCTCATGTCCTCTGCAAGACCTTGTGTTCTTCTCCATGAGCTCTTTCCAATCCTTGCTTAGCACAAAGAATGACTCACCGCTGCCCAGCCCTCCTGTTTGTCTCCCTCACATCTGGAAGACATCTGGGTGACACTGCTGAGCATCCCCAGCTCCTCTCCCCGCTGCTCCAGCCACAGAAGCCTCAGATGTGCCCCAGCCTCCCTGGCTCTGGCTCTGAAAAGCTGAACCAGCCTTTCCCACGCTTCTCCAGCGGATGACTGTGGGTTGATGGAAGGGTTGATATGGAGGGCGTTGGTCTCTTCCAAGTAACAAGTGATAGGATGAGAGGAAATGGCCTCAAGTTGCACCAGGGGAGATTGAGGTTGGATCTTGGGAACAACTTCTTCCCCAAAGGGCTGTCGGGCATCGGAACAGGCTGCCCGACACAACTCCAACAGGGCAGTGTTGGAGTCACCATCCGCAGGGGGTTGAACAGACTTATAGATGAGGTTCTTAGGGATGTGGTTTGGTGACAATGTTGGGTTAGTGGTTGGAGCCTGTGATCTTGAGAGTCTCTTCCAACCAGAATGTTTCTATGATTCTATGGCTTATGACTCTGCCCAAGTCACAGAACCACAGAATCAGAGAATGGTTTGTGTTGGAAGGAACATGCAAAGGTCATCTAGTCCAGCCCCCATCAATGATCAGGCTGTCCTCTGAACTCAGTTTCCCTCACAATCATCCTCCATATGTCCCAGCTTCTGCAATGGTGGGCTGTGGGCTTCTGGGCTTTTGGACACAAGGCTGCAAGAGGGGCAGTACTGAGTTGGAGAAATGTTTGATTATACCATAACCTGCCTGCAGCTCTGGTCAACAGCAGATCCCTCAGGAGAAATACAAGACGGCAAACATGAGGTGATACTTCTCCAGAATACTATCCCAGCCACTAGTCCATTCTGACTTAAGCTTTCTTGCACCAAAGGAGAATTTTTTTTGTTCAGTAACCTGGCATGGGCATTTCTTCTCTAGATTTTTGTTTTATTTTGGGGCTTTTTTTGATGTGAATTATTAGTCTCTGCAACATCTTTTTTTTCAGGGAGGTCACATCTCCATGGCACAGTATGAAAAGTACCACCATCCTGCTTGTCATCACCTCAAGTGCGAGTGCCATCATTTTCATGGCCACTGCAGGCCATCCCACTTTGCTGCCAAAAGACTGTCAGTGGCACCCAATTTTCACACTCACACTCAAATTCCCTGCAGTTCATCAATGACGTTGTAGATCGCCCAAAGCAGGCACAAGGAAGAGGAGAAAAGCCAGCGGCCTTAACCAGGACACTGAGCTCTGTGATCTAAGGGTTCTTCATGTCCGTGAAGCTGTGAATCACTGTGCCCTGTGGATCCTTGGCTGCGGCAGCAACCCTTGAGGGAGCCAAAGACAGCTGTGAGCATAATTTAGAGCTCCCTAGAGGCCAGTCTGGAGGTCCTCTGAGTGCCAGACCAACTCAAGTTGGCCAGAAGAGCGGGCATGAAGCCAACTTTGCCCAGCTTTGTGCCAAACACAGCCCTGCTGGAGTGCAAGGCCAGAGCAATTGTCTGAAAAAATATCCGCTCTTTTTTCCCTTTCTGTTCTAATTACTGTTTTTTCTCACACATTTGCTCTTCTGTCCTTAGATGAGGTGCAATGTTAGTGCACAGCCTGGGGCCAGGCTCTTTAATGGGGTGAAAACAATTTCAGAACAAAAGGAGAGAATCAGCTGTCTGTGAGACCCTAAATCCTCCTTTAGGTCTTGCCGTTTTCTTCCCTGGTTTCCAGATAGATGTTAACTCAGACCAAATCACATCCTGCAGTGGAGCATTCCTCATCCAGATCCACCAGATGCTGGTACTGTGGATGAGCTCATGAGACGTTTTAGTAGAGCCCGTTACAATAGGACAAATGGTGGTGGTTTAAACTAAAGGAGGGAAGATTCAGGCCAGACGTGAGGAAGAAATTGTTGCCCATGAGGGTGGTGAGAGCCTGGCCCAGGTTGGCCAGAGAGGTGGTGGATGAACCATCCCTGGAGACATCCCAGGCCAGGCTGGACGGGGCTCTGAGCAACCTGAGCTGGTGAAGATGTCCCTGCTCATGGCAGGGGGGGCACTGGGGGGGCTGGGAAGGTCCTTCAAACCCAAACTGCTCTGTGATTCTAAGATGCCTTTGACTCCACAGAGACGTTGATTGTTTTTTTTTTTCCCTCTCCTTTGCCTGACTGCTGATTTTCACAGCACTTGTAAGAACGTCAAGAGGTATTGATATGTAGACATTCACACTGCTGATGCTGATCCATTCTGCTAATGATCTGTGCTCTGCTAGCTGTGCCATCAGAGAAATAGCGTGTGACTCCTCTGAACTACCTTGCCGGTCTGCTTTCTTATGAGATGAATGCATAGTAGAAGCCATTTCTCCCACTTGCCATAGCTCTGCTGGAAGCATCTGTGCCCTGGAAGCATCAATCCCACACTCAGAGTCTTTGACACTTTCAGTTGCTTTGTTCAGTGGTCTGAACATTGCTAAGCTCTAATTATTTAAACGTTTGCAAGTTGGAAGGAGGAAAGGGAACAGACACACCCATGGAAGATGCACTGATTGAGAGTGATTTCATTAGGAAGCATTGGGACAAATGGCTTACCAGGGGGTCCTGATTATACTCCACTGCTGACACAGCCCATTAAAACTGAAGGTGTCCACAGCAATGAGACTGGAAACATAACCTCCTCCCAGTTCTTGCTGAAAAAGCTGCTTTCAGGGCTGAAACAGAGGAGAATTCCTGCAGAAGGCTGCAATTACAGCCAGCAATGGACACCAAGGTCAAGAACATATCAACGAGTGGTCCCCCCTCGAAGGTGAGTTGTCTTGCACATGGAGATGCCTACAAGAACCATACAGCCCAGAGCAACCCTGCATTGAAGGCAACCTCTGGCACCCTTTGGTCTCTCTGGCGTTACTCTGGGACATGCACTATTTCCCTCTTCCATGGCACCGTTGCTGCCTGTGTCACTCTGGGATCTTCTGCTCCTTGTTCAGGGCACGGAAAATTCCCCGGGGTGAGTTGCACCATTGCGGTAAAGCTCATTTTTCCCCTCCACTTTCCCATTTGCAAGCCCTGTAGTTGAAGTTATGCTTTCCACATTGAGAGTGAATATTGGGCAAGGTGCTCCGTTCCAGAAATAAATTTAAACGCTTTCCTAATTTCCTAACATAATATGTTTTCCCCTTTTATTTTAATAAAAATAACAATAATAAAACAAAGCACCCTTTCTCCGTTTCTTTTTCTTACACAAACACATAATCCTGGTGCCTTAATGTCTCATCAAGAAAATCCAGACTGGAGGCTGCAGCCAGGACTCTGTGCCACCTAGATATTTTGGACACATATTTGGACTCGCATACGCACATACGCACAAACTTTGCCTTCCCTGCCTCAGCAGGACGAGACTTCAGATCTTTTCTTGCATCCACAAACTTGAATGGATACACTGAGCCTCAGCAGGGAAAGGTCATTTCCACTCATTGACATTCAGGCTGTCTCCCCATTCGTACCCTTCAAGTGATATTTATATTTAAAGAGCATCAGCTTGGCTGAGGAGTGATTTTCCATTCGTCAGGATTTCTGGGAAGAGGGAACTTTCACACCTGTAGGAATATGGGGCTTTGACAGAAAAATAACCAAATCCTAATGCGTCTTCTCCTAATGGGCCTGCCCCATTACTGAGATGAAGCTGCTGGCTGTCCTGCAATATGGTTTCCCAACAAAAGAAGGACTTTGTGACCATGCACCTTGTGCATGGGTGTGTGCATCTGTCTGTCTGCCAAACCATCCCACTTCTCCTCAGTTAATAACTTCTCAGCCTTTCGAACAATTTGAATTTAATTTCATAGTGATACTGCATTAAAAACAAACAAAAACAACAACAACAACAACAATAAACCAGTCAGGTTAAAAAAAAAAAAAAAGAACCAAACTAGTTAATTAAGAAATTAGGGGAGAGGTCAAAAGAGCTCAAGCCTTACCGGACACAAGAGACTGACAGTGACTGAAGGAGCTGCAGGAGCTGCCATATTCACTTCCCTGCCCTGGGAACATGTACATGCTTTTCCTTCATGAGCAAAGTGCAGGCACCAATATACAAAGACCAGGGTGCAAACAGACTGATGCTGAGATTCTACAGGGTAAATGCATTTGTACAGCTCTGTACAACAGGATCTCAAATTACAGATAGGAATCCTACTCACCACAGCTGTAGAGACAATTTGGTACATTAATATTTCACAGTAAAACACATCTGAACACTGACTAACATCTGAGATGGAGATTTAGACAGATAGAGCAGGGTAGTTGCCCTGTCCTCCCATTCAGTCCCACATCCCCTTGTTAAGAAAGCCACCCAGTGTGCTAGAGCTGCTGAAATATGAGGCTTTTAGGGTGTAGATGGAATGGGAACAGAGCCTGAGCCAGCCTGTAGAAGTGATCTCCTCTGTCACAGCTTGTATTCTCACTCTACAAGGAAATCAGCCATTAGAATCTTAGAATCATAGAATAGTTTGGGTTGAAGGGACCTTCCCAGCTCCCCTAGTGCCACCCCTGCATGAGCAGGGACATCTTCACCAGCTCAGGTTGCTCAGAGCCCCGTCCAGCCTGGCCTGGGATGTCTCCAGGGATGGTTCATCCACCACCTCTCTGCCCAACCTGGGCCAGGCTCTCACCACCCTCAGGGACAACAATTTCTTCCTCATGTCCAGCCTGAATTTCCTCTCCTTTAGTTTAAAACCATCACCCCTTGTCCTATCACAACAGGCCCTGCTCAAAGGTCTGTCTCCATCTTTCTTATAGGACCCTTTTAAGTACTGCAAGGCTGCACTTAAAAGGGGCCTATAAGAAAGATGGGGACAGGTCTTAATGGCTTGACTATACCCATTACAGGATGAGGCTGGGATGGGGTAAATTACTGTGTTACCTGTCAGGGGGAAGTTTATTAGACAGAGCAGACCTAAACCTGGCAGCCCAAGGGCAGTTGGTGAGAGTCAGATTTCGATAGAGATAAAGAAAAGCTGACTTGATTTAGGAGATCAGGCTGTAGCAGGCATATTCTGCTCAAAGGGTCAGCTATGAAAAACAGTAGTTCATCAACTCTGGGCTCTTCTGACCGTAATCCTCATCCATCCACATGCCCCCTGCCCCCCCCCAGTCTGTCTTGTTCCCCCAGCCAGAAATAGAGGTCCAGATGACGTACCCTATTATCTCAACATATTTCACAGCCCACCTCTCTGTGTACTCCAAGGCAGTGGTGAACACCACCCTCGTTTCACCAAGAAGGAATGACTTACCCCAGGTCACCCAGCAGCCCCACAGCCGTGCCAGGAATGAAACCCAATCAGATAAAAGTGTCAGAGAGAGAACAGCCAAACTGTGCTCCGGGGCGGTTGACCAGATGAGGTAAGAACCAGGGAAAGACGCCGACGGAGTTTGGCAGGAGGCAGGAGACACGCGCACCTCCCACTTTGGCAAAAAACAGAAGTTGCTCAGGCTTTTCAGGTCTGCTGGCAGGAACACTTGCCAAGCACTGCACAAGTTCATGGAGACATTTTGGGAGGGTCCTCCCCATCCTTGAGCATCCCACGCCTTGCCTGCATGCAGTAGAAGACATTGAAGAAGTTGTGACACGTGCAAAGTAACACCCCACTGAACTCATCACTGAAATGTCAATTATTTCGGAACCCAGGTGTGACAAAAATTTCTCAGAGCGTTTACAGTCTCCATACTTTGAGATTTTCACCATCAGATTGGATAAAGCCCTGAGAAACCCAGTCTGGCCTCCTAGCTGTCCTGCTTTGAGCAGGAGGTTGGACCACACACCTCCTGTGACCCCTTCCACTTGTACTGTCCCACGAGGCTGTAAAATGCAAAGATCAACCACCCTTTCACCATCCACAGGGTGAGGCCACCCAGTTCTCTGCAGTAATAACTGCAGTTGATGTGCAATAGTGTACATACATCTGCAGTGCTGGTCCAGCCCTGGGTCCTCAGCACAGGACACACATGGATCTGCTGGAGAGGGGCCAGAGGAGCCACAGGAATGACCCGAGGCTGGAACAGCTCTGATGGGAGGACAGGCTGAGAGAGTTGGGGTGTTCAGCTGGAGAAGAGAAGCTCCAGGGAGACCTTAGTATGGCCTTTCCAGACTTAAAAGGGGCTGATAAGAAAGATGGGGACAGACTTTTGGGCAGGGCCTGTTGTGATAGGACAAGGGGTGATGGTTTTAAACTAAAGGAGGGAGATTCAGGCTGGACATGACAAAGGAATTTTTATCCCTGAGGGTAGTGAGAACCTGGCCCAGGTTCCCAGAGAGGTGGTAGATGAACCATCCCTGAGACATCCCAGGCCAGGCTGGACAGGGCTCTGAGCAACCTGAGCTGGTGAAGATGTCCCTGCTCATGGCAGGGGGGGCAATGGGGAGGTGGGAAGGTCCCTTCACCTCAAACTATTCTATGATTCTATGATTCTATATATATGGTAGATAAGAATCAGGACCTGTCTGCATGGAGGTACATGTCCCACATACCTCCTCCCTCCCCCAAACCAGTAACACTTGGCTGCTTTTTTGCATTCCTTTCCTTATTCTCTGTAACTTTCCCTCAACATATAACAAACGTGGAGTAAGTTGGTTTAATTTAATGTATAATAAGAGCACACTGTATGCAGATTGTGGGCAGCATCTTGCTCAGCCACAATAACCTGACCATGCATCTACACTCTTCCGCCTCTGCTATTCCACCTGGGACTTTCCAGAGTTTTGCTAACCCCTCCAAGAGGATTTTGTGATGTGAGCATACTGCTTCCACTTCTGACCCAAGGAGGACCTCAGATCAAGCATATCAGACTCCAGCCATCAGCTGTATCCCCTTCCTTTCTTATTTGCCATCATAAATTCCCCCCTGCTCGGCCACTCTACTTCCAGGGTTAACTCATCCGTTACCAGAAGTCCTCCACTGCTCTCCCTTCCTCCCATAATCCCTAAGAGAGCAAAACATTTGATCTCTCCTCTTTGGAAAGGCCAAAGGGATAAGTCCTGGGCCTCCTTGGCCCACATGGTGGAAAAGATCTCAGGCCAGGTAATCCTATTGTTCCTCATTCCCATACCTGACACCGTCTTGTGGTGTTTTGCTACGATATCCCAGACATTATAAGATGACGGTGGAAGTTCAGCTCCGTACTGATGGCTCCAAACACATTAGTATTAAATTCTTATACAATCAAAGCTGCCCACAAAATAAAGTCAATGATCTACCTGATTTGGATGTTCTTGGCACAGGACAATGGACTGCAATTTTCCAACAGAATCAACTTGTTATAAAACAAGGAGTCTTTTTTTTTTATGTTAGCTTGTTTGCCCTTCTGCCAGATTTCGTTAGTAATACTGTGGCATCAGGCCAACTTGCAGCTTGTTTGGAGTTCTTCTAAAAACCTCTAGTAAAAGGAGATAGAGGTTCCACGTTTCCCTTGAAAGATGGAAAGCTTCAAAAGGCCGTTTGTGGAGGCATCAGGCCGACTGTCTTGGGTCCCAATCCTCAAGCAATTACCTCATCCTGCTAATGAGGAGTTTGCTTCAGGCTGTACTGAATAAAGTTCTCATTCTGACTCTGGATTTTGGAGGAACAGTTGTTCCGTCAAAGTTGGCCAAACAAGTTCTCTTACTGCTATCCCTGTTTATCCATCCTTTTCAAAATACAGGTCTCTAAAGGGCAGATGAAAATTCATTTAAATTTGCTCTGATTTTCCAGCTCAGGATACAACACCTTTTGGGCAAGTGAGCTTCCTGTCACAGTCAGTTTTCATTACTCAGGTTTTGATTTTTTCCTCTTTTTCTGAGACAGACTTTTCAAGACAGTTTCTTGGTGGTGATAACCAAACCAGACAGCACTTTTAGTGCTCTTTCTTCAATGAGCTGTTCGGTGATCTGGGGACAGCACTTTCAAAACACCGATGACATTTCTCATGGCACAATAATGGTGATAGAAGACAATTACATTTTCCATGGATGTTTTCAAAGAATTTACGTTCACTTTCTCAGTAGATTCTGATTCCCTACTTTTTTTTGCCTCCTTATAAACAGTAAAGACACCTGGGAAACATCACTGCTTCAGACTTGGGCTTGATGTAGATGCATTACCTTTGGGCTACTAGATGTGAACAAGTTATTCATGTAAAGCCAACTCAGTAAACAATTCTGTTGGTGATGTAGAAGAGCGACCTGACTCCAGATCCATCCAAATCCCACACTTCTGTCTGCTTTACAAAAGTCAAAGGCGGTGAAGAAATCTGTTTTTGACAACATTAGCATCTTTAACTGAGCACTGTCTGTCTGCAGGGTGTTGCAGTTGGGTGTGAAATGGTTTTCTTATTCTGTGAATTTTATTTTAAAATCCCAGTGAGCTTCCCAACGTAAATTGTGATAAAAAGCTGAAATATTCAAAGTGCTGGCACCGAAAAATCCAGTGATGGGGAAAGGAGGATTGTGGGCTTTACTGAAATTGTCTGGGTTTGAACTTTCTGAAGAAAACTTAAAAGCTTTCATTTTTATTTCAAACATTTTGATTTATGTTTACATTTTTGTTGCAGTTAGTCTTAATTTCAAACAAAAATCCACATAATGTGGCCATTAAAAAAACTCATGTTCATAAAATATGAGATACTGAAACAAAACAATCTATGTACTTAAAATTTGATGTGACTCAAGAAGTTCCTCCTTTCTCTTAAAACACTCAGCTTGAGGGATGAAACACTTTCTAGCACAGAAGAGGCTGTGCTCTAATGCAGAAGTGGTGGCTGAGATGCACTTTTTAGAGAATTTCTTGTCTAACGGGAGAAATAGTGACTTCTGAAGCACTGGGGGATTTACCAGATAAATCTGCAATGAGGAGAGTTTTCCTTACTAAGGCCTGGATAGAAACATTCAACACTTTTACCTGGAAGCAATTTTTCCACTTGATGTGTGGCTTTATCTGATCCCGTGGCTTGCTGGTTCAGCCCAATCTAGGAGATTGTCATGGGTAAACCCTTGTCCTGTAGAGGTAGGTCCTATCAAGGGACATGAGCATTAATACTCAAGGGCTCCATGAGTACTGGATTTCTGCTTCCTTCCCATTGCCCCTGTTGAAGAAACAGTGAGGAAGGACACGGTCTGCTGAGTTGAATCACTAAGGTTTGCTTCAAACCATGGCATTCAAACTTTGCCATGTGAGCAGTCAAGGATGGGACCGCAAAGGACCTTCTTAGTGTGAAAGTCCTTGCAGAGTCCTCATAGTGTGGTCCTAGCACACCAGCAAATAGTTCATGAAAGCTTCGAAGGCTTTTCATTGTTCTGTATGTCTTTACCATAGATTCATAGAATCACAGAATCATTTTGGTTGGAAGAGACCCTCAAGATCATTGAGTCCAACCATTAACTTAACTCTGTCACTAAACCGTGTCCCTAAGAACAGAGGCACTGTTCCAGGACACAGATCCCCATGCTGCCATTTCCACACAAAACTGTTTGAGGTTTTTATTTTATATTGTCTTGTTTATCACTACAGTGTATTAGACAGAAAAGGCCTTTCATTGCCTGCACTGCTTGCAATTTCTCCTCTCCTCTCTGTCTTTCCCTTTGTGAAAATCAACCCAAACCTGGACTCATATTGAATTCATTTCCTCCCTGGATACCTCAGCAGCAAATGTTCTGTGCAAAAAAAGAGTAAGCTGACCTTCTCCCATTGAATTAGGAGCTGCCCCTCAGCTTGGATCTCAGTCCTGTCTGAAGACTGAAATCCTTAGCAGTGCTGCAAAAAGAAATGTACATGAAAACCAGGACCATACGTACGAGACCAATTGGCTTTGAGGGCCTTCAAATCACCCTGGACCCTCAAAAACTCTGCTGAATCTCTCACCTACAACCCAAGCCAGTTAGAACAGCCAGCAGATTGCTCAGTCTCTGCTGAGTGTCCAGGACCTGAGATGACTGCCAGATGATGCAGACAAAAGTGTCTACATGGCCCATTATCAGGAAATCGGGACAAACCCTCAACAATCCCAGTGTTCCTGGAAAGCCTGGTCTACATGAGCATCAGGAGCCACAAAAGGGAGTCAAGAGGGGAAATCACTTATGGAGCATGGAATAGATGAGACATGGAGTCTGGATAGAAGGAGAATTGGCACTTCCCGTTCAGTCATGGGAAAGTTTCCCAAACAAAAGTGCTGGAAACCCTAGAATATAGAGATGTGAACAGTCCAAAACCAGGAGAATGGTTATGTTTGGATCTAACCTTCATGACTGGGTCTTGGCTTTAAAATAGCTGTCTCTCCCCAGGTTGGATCACACATGTCTCTGAAACAGAGCTGCTCAGCCAGAAAGCAGTGAACTCAAGGTGGGAATCAATGGATTAAATCCTAGAGTTAAGAGGAAAGTTATTGCTGGATAATCATAGTGGCCATTTACAAATTTGTTCATTAAACAAAAACAAAAAGAATCCTCAAAGACTGGAACTTTGAAGAAGTTTGGATTCAAATTCTGACATTTTGGCTGAACTCCAGGTGTAGAAAATGCAAAGCAGCAAACCATCCTACAGCATAAGCTGGAAGTCAGAAAGCTCTTTTTTCCAAATTTTTAAGAATTGGGAAGATCAAGTTATGGGTTTTTCATACTATTGGTAAATCACAGAAATTTTAGAGGTTTAGGTTTGGACAACTGTCAGACCCTGACAGCTTAACATGGTTGTATTTGCTTCAAACACCTTTGGTTGAGAAAATTAGACAGGAAATATTTTGCAGTGTCCAGCACTTCCTGAGCTGGAGGCACCAGAAATACCGCAAGAACTGTTCTTGCTCGTGCCATTATTGTTACCTTAAAGTAACAACAAATTAAGGTCTGGGCTTGACCGAGGCAAAGCTGGTAATCTACAGAATACAAGCAGAAAAACAAAAAGTGAAAAAAGTGCATACCTTACCCTAGGGCACAGTACTCCTCTTTGCTCGGATTGATGTCCTGATGTCCCCGGACCTTGTGATCTGCAGTGTGGATGGCTGCTTCCAGAATTGCAGTAGGACTGGAGAAAGGTTCTACGCTTCAAATGGGCCAATATTATATTCTTCTCCCTTGGTGCCTACAATGACAGGCTGTTGACAGCTGCTAGTGTCAGGCACAGTTTCAGAAAGAGTTCATTAGATATAAACCCAAATTCAGTTGCACTTTTTTTGCTGTTTATTTGTTGGATCTTTTTTTTTTTTTCCCCAATGGAAAACAGTTGCAAGAAATCATGGATCAAAAGTTTCACAGAATCACAGAATCCCAGAATGTCAGGGGTTGGAGGGACCTGGAAAGCTCATCCAGTGCAATCCCCCCATGGAGCAGGAACACCCAGATGAGGTTACACAGGAAGGTGTCCAGGCGGGTTGGAATGTCTGCACAGAAGGAGACTCCACAACCCCCTGGGCAGCCTGGGCCAGGCTCTGCCACCCTCACCCCAACAAGTTTCTTCTCAAATTTAAGTGGAACCTCCTCTGTTCCAGTTTGCACCCATTGCCCCTTGTCCTACCATTGGTTGTCACCGAGAAGAGCCTGGCTCCATCCTCCTGACACTCCCCCTTTCCATCTTGATCCCCAGGAATGAGTCACCCCTCATTGTCCTCTTGTCCAGCTCCAGAGCCCCAGCTCCCTCAGCCTTTCCTCACACGGGAGATGCTCCACTCCCTCCAGCATCTTGGTGGCTGCGCTGGACTCACTCCAGCAGTTCCCTGTCCTGCTGGAACTGAGGGGCCACAACTGGACACAATATTCCAGGTGTGGTCTCCCCAGGGCAGAGCAGAGGGGCAGGAGAACCTCTCTGACCTACTGACCACCCCCCTTCTAACCCACCCCAGGATGCCACTGAGCAAACGCTTGGCTTGTTACCAGCTTTTTTTTTTTTTTAATGCATCAAACACAAGGAAATGAATGTTCATTTGTGAATCTGCATCTCAATACACCCATAAATTTCCTACGTGCTTGAACTGTATGTATGGACAATGGGAAGATGACAACCTGTATGCACTAGAGAGACGCTAAGGAATTACCCACCAGGGGGATGACTACATCTTGACACAGGCTGTGCTATACTGTCTAGCTGCTTCTGCACTAAAATTGGCAATTGCACAGGATTTGCACCAAATTCTCTCAGTCAGCTGAAGCGATTGCAGGCGATAGAGCACACGGACTACAGAAATGTCTATGATAGTCTCCACCTGGTGTCTGAGAGCTGCCGAGGTGCGATGGGCACTCATCCAAGGGGCTTCCGTGGCTTGTGACAGATCTGTTGGTCCTCCTGCAGGTGCCTAAATTCAGTCTAACCACAGTTAATAAAATAAGGACACACAGGCAAGAAAAAGTCTTTCCCTTGGGTCTGCTGCACCTTGACCACCTACATGTACAAAGAGACTTCAGATGGGAAACCCCTTTCTTGCAGAGGCGTTAGGAGGATGAAGAACCATGAGCATGGGTCCCTGAACCTGCTTATGCTCCAATTAGCAGGGAACAGTTGCAGTGACTGAGATCCTGTGATTGTCACGGTGCTGGGTCCTGCAGGGCATGCAGCTGCCATGTCCCTCTCCTCTCCATCTCTTCTCCTCGTGGGACTCACCAGAGTCTGCTGGTGGCAAGTGTCCAGCCCTTCCCACTTCAGATCCTGCTCTGGGGCCAACTTGTCCTGGGAAATTAGGGCTCTTCCAGTCAGCGCCTCAGAAAAGCCCCATTGTTGGTGGAGTCTGAGAAGAAAGAAAGGCTGCAAAGCCATCCCTGCTTGCAGCAGTGGGAGTGCTGACATTGCTTTCTTTGGTTCTTACACTTCACACTGCTCTGGTTTGTTTTTTCAAGTTATTCTATTTTCTTTATTATGCCCAAACATTTTCTTTTCCCCATAGGGATGGAAGATGCCAGGGGCTGACACTGGGATCACATGCTCACAAAGGAGCTGCTGCTCCCTCCTTCCTCATTTTTCTAAACTCTTGAACTGTTCTGGCTCAAGCAGATTTCTCTGGTTATTTCCAGGAGAAAATCGTCTGTGATTTTAACAAGGCACTGATAGAAAAGTCAAGTTGGCTGGAGAGCCTCTCAGCACCCCATCCTCTTCTTCCACCACTACTCTTCTGGGTAGGTCTGTAAGACCAGGGAATACAATCAGTCTGGCCACATATAACCTGGAGCCTGTCTCATTTCTTTAATCTTAAAAAATCCTTCATTTTCTGGTTAAGAAGTAGACAGACCACTGGTAATTAAGCTAAAAGAATTCCTTTATCCACCCTCTCCTCTGCAAAATGAAAAATAACAACAAGAACAAAAACAAAGACATGAAGATGATGTGAAAGTCACGGATGATGAAGAGATCATGCAGAGCAGATACTGTGAGCAGAACATATGGAAGTGCCACATTACCCAGGTGGCACAACCGCAACCAGGTGAAAAAACACTTTCACAAGGGATTTTAAAATAACCTTCCATAATGAATCAGCCTAAAAATCTGAAGAGTTACTCTCTCACCTGGTCAGGGTGAATCCTTGTAAAATTGGTACATTTAGCAGAGATATAAAAGGGAGAAAAAGCTATACTGGAAATTAAATTAATATAATAAAATCAAGCTGCAAGAGTTATGCTTCAGAGAGCATCTAACCTGCAGTTTCTGACTACTAACAAGACACTCCCGCATTCTGTGTCCTCTATTTAATATACAGCAAATAGGAGCCTAAAAACCCCGAGTTCAAGCCTTGTCCAGCTTCCCTGGCTTTCCTTCTCCTGCTTGTGTAAAAGGGCAGCCACCCCCCCTCAAGGGCAACCCACCCTGGATGCAGCAGTGGTAGATGCCCCATCCCTGGAGACACCCCAGGTCAGGCCGGACGGGGCTCTGAGCAGCCTGAGCTGGTGAAGATGTCCCTGCTCATGGCAGGGGTGGCACTGGATGAGTTTGGAAGGTCCCTCCAGCCCAAATTGTTCTGTGATTCTGTGATACTATGAACCTGAAGACAAGATGGACTTGTCAAGAACACAGAGGGGACAGCAGGGTGAACTAACATTTTCTGAAGCCCCATCCAAACAACTTTCCTCCAACCCTCTTGTTTCTTCCAGCAAGGAGCTATCAGCCCACAACATCTGAAAACGCTGTTTCCAACCATCAATAAGGAGTTTTGGAGCCGCCCGATTTGATTACGTGCAGCAGCTCCCAAGGAGAAACTCTTCCCCACGGGAGCTTGTTCACAGAAAACCTTCTGTGGGGAAATTCTGCTGGATGAGGAGTGGAGAGGGTGGGATGAGGCCAGCCCAGGCTGGGTGATGGCAGTTCTTGGGACAAGGGTTCAGAGAAGGGTGCGTAAGCAGTAGGAGCCCCGACTCTGGGAATGCAAAATTCCCCTCTTCCAGTGGGGTTTCTTTGAAACCCTTTGAACGCATGCTTCTTCCTTGAATGCCTGTGCCAAGAAAACTCATTGGCTGCAACATCAGAGTGAACCTAATGCAGAAAAGATTGCGAGCCCAAGAGGACGGAGTTTCTTTGGAAAGCCCACCCCAGGGGCGTACAGACAGATGCTCGCACACAAGTCACACGCACGGCTGCTCGTGTGCACACACGGCATGGCCATGCAGAGCTGGAAGCCTCCTGAGGAGAAGAAAACACTGCAGGGCTGTCCAAGATGTAGAGAAAATGAAGGTTTCAGGATGCCAAAGGCAAAGCTGACTGCTTGGGTCAGGCTGTGGATTTCCCTCCAAGCTCAAGCTGTGGTTGAGATGTGCTGACCAAGGATAATCCAGGAATGTTCCTGTGCAGTTTAGGATGACGTCTGCAGGCCTACCCAGTCACACAAATAGTGTACACACATACAGGGGTTCCCACACAGCTGTTTGCTGGCACACTGACATGGTCTGTACCTTCTGGCATCCCTCTGACCACTGGGGATACCACAGGGGCCAGCCCAGCAGCCCTGGTGCCTGTGGGATGGGAGCAATGACCCAGGACGGTGTGGAAAAGACAGCTATAATTAGCGGGGCATCCCTGGAATGAGATGTGGGACATGGTCCCCAGCCACTTGTGGTCAGACAGGCATCGCAGGGCATTTCACACAGGCAGGGAGATAATAGCAGTTTCTCCAGCCTAACTCCTCTCTAAACGGGGAATACTTTTGACCAAACACAACCTCCGTAGCTTAGAGCAGATGCTTTCCTTTATGGAAACGTCTGTAAAAATGCCACAGGTGCAGAATGTCAGTTGTATCCCCAAGGGAACAACCCCCACGCTACAAAGCCATGGGCCAGCAAAGAACCTGCCCTGGCCCATCTGCAGAGACTTGGTTAATTCCTGAAAAGCAGGGAAAAAAAATTTGTAGAGTTTAAGATAGTAAGTTTTCCTACCTAAAGGAAAACACCTATGATCTAGGTCTGCTTGGTCTTGAGCCCCTTATTCACTCCGGGACCTGTTTTCACCCTGGTGATCTCTTTGTGCCTGTCCAACGACTGCTTTCTCCATCCAGCTCTCAGAACTCCTTGATTCTTGTGCAGCTCCGAGCATCTGGACTCCTAGTCCTGGTACCTTCCCTGTCCAGGAAATGCAGTCAGGAGGGTTTTTATCCAAGCAGAGAAAAGCCTGTTCCATGCAAGCACAGCCGCTAGGACCAAACCCTTCCTCTGCGTGTGGAAAAGAGCAGAAGTCCGTAGAAGTGTTCTCAAGCACAGGGAGATGCAATAGGTGAGCTTCTGCCCAGTGCTGCAGCCACAGGACGAGGCTGCCTCCACCATCAGCACCTGCAGAGGCAAAACATTTAACCATGACCCTTTGCCTCTGCTGAGTCAGTTAGCGAAGCAGCCACACAATGCAACAGGAAGGTTTGCAGCCTGGATGCATGTGCCAAAGGAATTTGGTGAAGCCACATCATGTTCATTCTGTTGACTTGGATTGGCAGTTGGGGCCAAATTACTGGAAATAAGTTAGGGCTTTGCTGGTAAAAGGTCATGAATTAAAAGGTTCAGCAGCCTGTAGCATGTTCCCTGAGCTGTCAAGGCTGGGGAGCCAGGGTTTCATCCCTGGTCTTTAGAAGCAGGAAAAATTTACCAAGCTTTATTCTGTGGAAAGCAAGTCCAAGTAAATACTTGCAGTGATTGATTAAAAAAAACAAACAAACAAAATAAAAACAAGAACAAAAGGAAAGAAGAATATAATATAAAATAATGTTTAAAAATCATTAAAACAAACAAGTAAACAAAATCTCATTCTTGGAATGACAAATCTGACCACTAACAAGTAACACTGTCCTGTTTTTCCAAGAATATGGATTTCATAGAAGCATAAAATAATTTCCATTGAAAGAGACTTCTGGAGGTTCTCTGGACCTCTGGTCTCACCCCATCTGAAGGCAGGATTGGTAATTGGGCTTGACATAGTGATCATCAAGTGCTATTAGTCACCCTGCTTATGGATGCGGGATGAGGTCCTGCCATGGCCAGTGCTCACCCTGCTCTCGTTGCGGAGTCGTGCGGAAAAGTCCTGCAGGGAGGTGGAATTTCTGGGTAGTGATGCAGGAGACTGAGTCAGAGCTCCTCCGGCTGGGCGGTTGTAGAGGCAGAACCCATCTGGTTGCGATTTTGGGAACGGCGGAGATTGAAACAATCGCTCACGGGGAAAGGCTGGGAGGCTTCTGACAGGCAATGGGGTGGTGATGCGAGGCAGATTGACATCAGTGATAGGAACTACCAGAATGTGGAAAGCTCCCCCATCCTGCCCACCTCCATCCCCTCCTTAAATGGGTGAGAAATTGCTGTAGTCAGCTCTGAAATGACCATGGCGCCAGCAGAAACACTTGTCTTGGGGTGCCACACTGATGTCTCAGTTACCTGACGGCTTTTCTCCCTTCAGGGACAAAGCCCCAATGCTGCAGCCACCTTAGGGAGACCACAATTCCCAGTAGCCAGTGGTGAGTAGCTCGCAAAGCTAGAAATCTTGATCTGGTGAATGTGGCCATCCTTGGGTTACACAAACGTATTGCTTTTGGCCGGTGCTGTGCCTCAGGGCATGAGTTTCAGGACAGAGGCTGAACCCTGTTGGAAAAAAGCATGTAGCCGAAGGAAGAAGGGCAGGGATGAATCAGATGTGGCGGATGCCACAACTGCTTCCCACATTGGGTGGTGGGATGAGAGTCCCATGACCTGCAAAAAGAGTTTGCAGCTTGGTGAAACTGCTGCTGGGAGCGAGCCTTGGAGACTCACCATCTCTCACATCCTCGCTGGGGTACAATGATGGAAATGCAATCTTCCCCCAAATGTCACTCAGCTTTGAACTTTTCCAGGGAGCCATTTTCATGCACCATCTGCTGACTGATGGACACTTGACTCACTGACTCAGAGGTTCTAAATAAACAGAGGGAACAAGAGGTCTCGAATGTAACTTAGGATGATACAGAGTGGCTGGGCCCTGGGTCAGAAGGACACAGGACCACTATGACACCAAAATGTGGGATTGACATGCAGAAGCTCATTTCCTTCTACAGCCTTAGAAGTTCAAATTTAATTAGACAAGTTGTTTCGGTTTTGTGTTTTTTGTTTTTTTTTTATTGCCTTTTTGTTAATGTTCTATCCACGCAATTCATTCAAAGCAGATGCTTTGACCCAGTTAATCTTCAAGCGAAGTCTTCTTGAGATGCTCTGGATGAGTTACCATCCCAATGATCCAAGAGTGCTTAAGTCAGCGTGCTGGCAACATGCTTGTTCAGAGCAGGCTGAGCTGTGTCTTATGGAGAACATTTCCTCCCAGAGATGCCTACTGCCAGCCAGACCAGACTGACTGGGACCAGCTTCAGTCTTCCCCGGTGAGTGCCAGAGACCTTGGATAAATCATGCTGGAGAGGGTCTCTCCAGAGGGCTTCCCCTGGCTACCCAGCCTGCAACGTGAGCCTGGTTCCTTCCTCCTATCTCCTTGCTTCAGCAAGAAGAAACAGCGTTGGTGCTGGTGAGACCTCCAGTGGGGGATGTTCTCTCATGACCCAGGGCTCTACAAAGCTCCCCAGTTGCCCCCCCACCAAATGCACACAGCAGCCAGAGCATCTCCAATGGTGTTTTTCTTAGCCTTATTAAGCTGCGAAGAGGCCCGTGCTATGAGGATTTACATTAGGGAGGCTTTTCATAGCAGTGTGAGCTCTTTGCAGCCATTATGATTTCTCTCTCCAACATCAGAAGGGAAGAGAGAGGCTGAGATTTCAGGACAATCTCCCTGAGTCTTCCCCCCTGTGAACATTGTTTTTTCTGTCTGCATAGAATGTCAAAACTATTGCCCATCTACCTATTTAGTCTGCAATCACCTTCCCTGAACAAAATTACTGCCATTTAATTGGTATATCCCGCATCTGCAGTCTCTTGTGCCACTCGCTCAGTCTCTCTGCACTTACATATTTACACATACAAAGAGCAGTGCTTACATTTGACCTGTTGATGCAGGAGTTCTCAGAGAGAGGCTGATCAATTTGACCTGTGACTACTAAATACCTTAATTAAGTATTGAGATGAAAGTGGAAGAAATTGCAGTAATGAAATTCAAAAATGGGACAAGGATGTGGATAGGAAAAAAAAAAAAAATAAAGAAAATGTTCTGGAGAGATCAGTAGCATGGTCAGGAAATGAACAGACAAAATCTTCCACTTGGAAAATAAAAGTTAAGACTCCCGGAGAAAGATGATCTGAAACAGCTATTCAGCCCAGAAAAGTAACCTGGCAGGCAAGAATTTTGAAACTAATGGAGCAGGGTCAGCTAGAAGCAAGTAGGGCAGGCAAAGCGCTTTGTCACCCCCCTGAAATCCACTTTCTCAAGGCTGCATGTGCTGCTCTGAGTGAGGGGTGATAGGACAGTCAGAGAACATTCCCTTGAAGTTGTTATTCCTCAGAAAATTGGATTTCTAGCACATGTAAACATTCAGCAAAAAAATATTTACTTTCCCTGACAACCTGGCTGTATTTTTGCTTTCAATTTTTTTTCGTAGATGTATACATTAAAGGGTGAGAAGTGTCTCTTTTAAACTTCTAATGTTGTTTGTTGATTCCAACTAGGGCTGAATAATCTGTTTGCTCTCTATTGTGCTCTGTGATTTGAGTTTGGATAAGGCTTATTGCGGGCAGGTATCCTACAGCCTCTGAGGGAGAAACCTCTGGGGTTTGGGTTAATTGTTTTCAAGTCATATTTTATGATGAGTTGAAATACTCTGCAAATACTTTCAGTGTACCGTTCTGCAGAAGAGTAGAGGAGCCATAAGGAGGAATTTAATAATCTACGTTTCCCAACTTGTATTAATCATTAACAGAGGTATTGGTCACTGCCAAAGAACAGAGACACCAAGATCACTAGGCCACAAAAGTGTCTCCTTGGAGATGCTATTTTAACGATCCAGCAAAAGATTCTGGGAGTAATTCAATCCTGCTCATCTCTAATCTTCCCTCTTTGCTTCCTCCCATCATAATATCGGCTTAGTTGAGCTAAGCCTGTCACTCTTCCCATGACAAAGCAAATACCATGCTCCCTTTGCCACAGCTACCACAGAGAAACAATGTTTAAGCCCCCCCTGTACCTATCTATTGTTGTGGTTGAGCAGCATGTCTCCACTGGGACCAGCTGGCTTCATACGGTGCCATTGAAAACCCCACACTTCATCATGGAAGTGAAATGTTTTACTGCCGCAGCGCAGGGTAAGGAGACACAAATGGAGAGAAGGAGAGATGGAAAGAGAAGAGGGAAGGAGAGAAGGAGAGAAGGAGAGAGAGAAAGAGAGAGAGAAAGAGAGAGAGAAAGAGAGAGAAAGAGAGAGAGAAAGAGAGAGAGAGAGAGAAAAGAAAGAAAGAAAGAAAGAAACAAACAAACAAACAAACAAACAAACAAACAAACAAACTCCACTGTGTGGAGTTGTGCAATACTCATAAATTTACACCAGTGCTTGTCAAACACTTGCACCATCATAGAATCACAGGATAGTTTGGGTTGGAGGGACCTTCCCAGCTTCCCCAGTGCCCCCCCTGCCATGAGCAGGGACATCTTCACCAGCTCAGGTTGCTCAGAGCCCCGTCCAGCCTGGCCTGGGATGTCTCCAAGGATGGTTCATCCACCACCTCTCTGGCCAACCTGGGCCAGGCTCTCACCAACCTCAGGGATAAAAATTCATGTCCAGCCTGAATCTCCCTCCTTTAGTTTAAAACCATCACCCCTTGTCCTATCACAACAGGCCCTGCTCAAAAGTCTGTCCCCATCTTTCTTCTCAGCCCCTTTTAAGTCCGGAAAGGCTACACTAAGGTGTCCCTGGAGCTTCTCTTCTCCAGCTGAACACCCCAACTCTCTCAGCCTGCCCCCAGCAGAACTGTTCCAGCCTCGGATCATTCCTGGTCCCTCTTCAGCAGGTCCGTGTGTGTCTTGTGCTGGGGATCCCAGAGTTGGACCAGCACTGCAGGGGGGTCTCACCAGGGACACAGGGACAGAGCCCCTTCTGCAGCCACATTTGGGTTGCAGGGGTCTCCTCGAGCACAGTCACCTCGACACTCCATTTATACCTGGAAAGAAATGGAAGAGCTGACACCACCACCTGAAAACTGTCCTGGCCTCAGGCAGAGCTGAGATACACAAAAGCGATAATCCCAGCAGAAAGGACCATCCCTCACTCGCTCCCCATTTTGCGAGTCACAATGAGTTTTTTAAGAGGAGAGGGAGGTACAGGGCACTGGTATTTAACCTCTTTCTTTGGGACTGAATTTGTGTGTTCTGAACAGGGATTCTTAACCAAAAAGGTAAACAACAAAACAGCATAGCTATTCATAGGAAATGCTGCAAAAAGGGCAAGTGTTGACCTGTATGCTGTTGGAATAATTGACTTTTTTTTGCTCAAACAGCCTAGTGTCAGTCTCCTTTCAATTCTTCAAGTCCCAAACCATCTGTTCTCTGAAACCTTAAGGTTAATAAGCATTAAGAGCTCCTCCCCTAAGATTAATCAGAATGAAGAGCTCTCCTTTTCGGCGCTTTTCTCCACCTACAGCACAGTCCGCTGTAGAAAGCCAACGTGTGCAAATTCATCTTCTCCACGCACGTCTCCAGACCCACCGCTCCAAATCCATGCATGCAGAAGGAAAGTAAATAAAATAACATCTCTGGCAGCTGCCAAAAAATTCCACAGTTTCTGAGCTGTTGCAACTGTATTCGTCAGTGAAAAGAAATTTCCTGGAAACCTCACGGAGATGGTGATGGCGGGAGTGGGGGAGCTGGAGGCGAGGGGCGGAGAGAGTGCGGTCAAGGCCAGGGCAGAAGTTCATGCAGTTGGTGGTTTGCGAAAATGTGTTTTGTTTGTTCTGGATTAGGCTGTGGATTCTTAAAAGAAAACATGTTTTAGTAAGCTAATTTCAAATCAGGAGGGGAAGGAGCAGGGTCAGGGGGAGAACAAATTAGCATCTGGATGTCAGCAGAGTGAAAGGAGGATTCAGACGTGGAGGAAAATGGGTTACTGAGGCTAAGGGCAGCCAAATTGCTTGGGTTATACTCCCCCTTAGAAAAAAATGAATGCAGAATTGCAGCCCCAAACATGCACATGCAGCAGCAACAGAGCAATGCACACACAGCCCAGGATGCATGCCCTCTCCCACTGCATCTCCTGGGATGGCCAGTGGCTCGTGGGACAGCGGGGACGATGCTGCCCGGTTGTCACTGGGAGGGTGATCGGTTCACACTCAGGCTGAGCTCAGGAGCAGTTTGGGATACGTGAGCAGCTTCTGTATCTGTTTTTTTGGAGACCGTCTCCTTCGAGGCTCTTTCCAAGGGCAGATCTGAGCCTGATGAAGGCAGGATTGAATTGTCCTATAGATGCCTTCTCAGTATAGTCACATCTGTTGCTGTGGGTAAAGGGAGAGGGAATAACTTCATTCTATTAAATGCATGAAAATACATATACGTCCCCAAACGACCTTTGTGGCTCCATCCTCCTCTCTGCTTTCTGGCCAGCCCCTGGCCAGCAGTGAGTGGCAGATGTCTGCAGTTTCAAACACATGCACTAAGCCATCACTCCTGCTCAGGGAAAATGAAAGGCAAGGAGGGGACACATGCAAGCAAACGCAGCTGCTGTGACCAAGAATTTCCAAGCAGACCTGAATAGCTCATCTGCAGATGAAAGCAGAAAGCTCAGCCTGCTTGTGATCACGCAGAGCAAAGGAATCACCCTGAGTTTATTAGAGTTCAGATGCTGTAGCAGAGACAGGACTTGTCCTGAGAGGGCTCTTCACTCCGCATTCGTGCTTTCCCAGAGCCCTCTCTTGTCCTGTGCTGAGAGGCAGGTAATACTGAGGCTGGATGGGTGACCAGGTTGTCCCCCAATGTCACCATCCAGCTGTGGTTGATCCATGCCATGCTCAGGTCCCTCTCAGTGCCACAGAGCAGGCAGATCTGGGCAGAGGACTTTGCACATCATTTGTATAATGGCACATCATCTCCCTGAGATCTGAATTCCTCTGCATGGGATTCTGCAGAAGTCGTGAACATCTGCCTATTATATTAACCTTTGTAATTGGCATTCTTGCTTTTACCTACTTTATTCATCTTTGTAAATGTTGTATCGGGTATTTTTATTTGATTTTTTTTAGACTACTACAAGAAATACTGACTACCACAAAGGGTTGTATTTATCTTATGGCAAAAGGAAAAAGAGAAAGGATTTTGGTGGGTCGCATCTTGGTTTGGCTTTAAAGATCATTGATTGAGACTCCTGTGACTGTAAAAACAGTCTAAGTTCAGCATTTGGTCCTATCCTGTTGTCTCAGCTATAAATTTACACTTTCCTTATGAGCACTGAGAAACAGGAAGGTTTCTCGACTGCACCAGGTCAGAAGTACGGCCTTTTAGCCCATTTCTGAGAGTGAGCTGCACTAGATGTGCAGAGAAAGTGTAAGAAACTCACTTCTATGGAATAATCACTCAGTAAAGAGAATAATGTTGTGCTACTCTTAGAGATCAGCTTTCAGCAGTAAGTTTTACATTGCACCCAGAAGGTGACACTACTCTTGAAACCTTAACTCTGCATATTCCTGGAAATACCTGTCTGAGTGCTTCATGGCATGATCAGATCATAGAGAAAGCAGAGGCAGTCACTGGACACAGATCATGGCTTTTTACCCTTTTTTTGCACACATAACCATTTGTCATCGCCTTTTTCATCTCCTCTGGCCTTTCCTTCTCCACTGACACTTCCCCAGTGCCTCATTCCTCTTCTCCTCCCTTTCATCCAGTTCTCCAGCCTTCTCTCAACCTTCTCATCTCTTTTGTCCCTTTCCAATCAGTGCAAGTTTGCTTTGATTTCTCCCAAATATGAAGTATAACCTGGCTCTCCTCATCTCTTCTCCTACACAACTTTTGCAATCCAACATCCATCTTCTGCCCTTCACTGAAGCTGCTCCCATTCCACTCTTTATCAATCTCTTCCCAGCCAAGCTTCAAGCCTACGCTGGATGCACGGATGGCTCGGACCTGCCAGCCCCATCCGTGTGGTCACTGGTATACTTTTCTCTTTGAGATCTTGTTCCTCTTGATTTCTACTCTTCCCCCTCTTGGCCTTCCTCCCACCTTTCTGGTCATCTACTTGGTGTCCTTCTCAGGATTCTCCTGATCTCCTCACTCACTGCCTGTGGGACTGTTAGAGGCCCTAGCTTATGAGGGTTTTTTCCTCTCTCTTTGTCTCTGGGATCCTCATCCACAAACACACCATCTGTACTAATGACTCACAAATCCACCTCTGTCTTCCAATACGTCTCTCTTTCTGTCCGGACTGAAATCTTGACCTGTCCTTCTGGCTTTTCCTCATAGATGTCTTGCCAGCAGCTCAAATCTAGTCTAGACTGGGCTTTTTTTCATAGTTAATGGGGAAACAAAAAGGAAATTTCAGGCATGATTCACCTCACTCTGATGTAGATACCTAAAATAAGTTGGATTAATTGCAGCCTGTGAGTTCCTGTTTCTGCCATGGAAATCTAGATGACAGGTAGGGAAATCCACACTGTCGGCGCGTACATTTGGATGAGATGAATTCCAGCTGGTGTGATCCAGGTTACAAATCAAGCCGTGTGAGGCTGCTCAGATGAATATGTGACTTCAAGCTCCATGTTGAGGGGCTGGTAGAACACTGAAGCTGAAATATTTAATAGCACACATGGCCACCAAAGACCCTTACATGGGAGCTACTCCAAGGCCAGATGGGAAGAGATGGGGGCCAAGGACCCCACATTCCTCAGGAAGGGATGATTTACTTGTGTGCTGATATTCAACCAGCATTAAGGAATCTCAGGATTTAAGATACACCTGGTGTTGGTTGCAGGGAGGCTAACACAGGTTTTGCAGCCTGTTTTACTCCCAGGACTGTCCCGACTCCCTATGATGCCAAAGGTGCTGTGGAGGGATCGTATGTGGTATAAATATCCATGAAAAGTGACAGCAGTGCAGCTTGCAGCCTGACACAGCGTGTCACCCAAGTGCCAGTGCTGTCACTGCTGGGAAGAAACTCAAACAATGACACCTGCAGGATCTGTGATTTGCCTTTGGGCAACTTGAATTAGACGTTTTTTGGTTTTCTGTTGTGGCTTTGTTGGTTGTTCATTACAATCTCAGTTCAACCTATGTTTGGATTGTGGTCATTTCATTCATGTCACAAGCTGGCCTGTGTAGAAGCATGATTTCCAAGTGAGGGTGACTCATGCAAAAGCAGCAGTGTCCTGTGGGGGAGAGCCCAACTAACTTTTAAGTAGCAGACCAGGGTGGGATAGGATGGAGAGTCATCCAGTCAAAGAATTCACCACATAGTTCCCTGGCAAACGAAGACAGAGTTGACCTGTGCTGGTTTCATGCCATAGTATCCACAATTAGAATCATAGAGCCAAAGAATCATAGAATCATTTTGGTTGGAAGAGACCCTCAGGATCATCGAGTCCAACAGGTAACCCAACACCGGCACTAAACCATGTCCCTAAGAACCTCAGCTTGCATCTGCCGTCCCTCTGGCTCCATCTTCTTTGTCCTGTCCATCTTTCTTCCTCCTTTTCCAAAACTGGTTATTTTTTTTTGCCCCTGTAGCTTACAGTGAAACTTCTCAGAAACCTCTCAAACCTTTAGCATATTCTGCTCCTCACTTCTAGACAGATTCCTCCTCAGCATCGTCTTTTAAGTCCCTTCTAAAGCTCTTTTGGTGCATATCCTTGCAATAATGAGGCTGTTGGGCTGTTCAGGCAACATTTGTCGTGCTGTCTGAGTGGTCTTTGTTTCCTTGAACTTCCAGCTTGTGATCATAGTTAACATGTATGACATCGATGATAACTACTGTGGGGAAAGGATCATCTTGTGTCTGCACACTGTCAAGACCAGGGCTGTCAGGTGTAAGAGGAGAAAGAAGACAAGGAGAAAAATGCTAAGGTAATGGCACCAGTGTACAAGCCCTTTCTGCAGTGATGTCATGGCAAAACATGCAGAGAAGACAGGGGTGGAATTGATAGCTCCTCAAGATGGTTCCTCCTCCACCTGGGTTTCCCACCCTTGGTTGTGGCTCATCGTGGGATCTTCCAGCTGGCCCCATCCAACCCCTTTGTCCTGCAGCACTGGCTCCTCCTTGGGCTCTGCAGAGTGAAGTTCTTCAGCTTAAAGTAGAATAAAAGTTCAATTTGGGCTTAATTTGAGGTGAGAGTTAAAACTCATTCAAATTCAGATGCCTTCTAGTCCCTCTGATGTCCACCTTCCTTTGGTTTCTCCCCATATCCCACCATTACCTCCAGGTCTGAGTTAAACACACATAAACCAGCTCAGAGGTCAGTGAAGCAACAGAAGAATAAAAAGTCTAATTTCAGTAAAGTTTACAGGCCAAGCAACAAATCCTGCCAGTACAGGCATGGCAGCATGTGGACTTTGAGTTTATTTTGGGTTGGAATTTTTTCTTAGGCTGAAACCTTCTCAGCCAGGGACCTATTGTACCTTCTGATGGGCAGCTACTGCAGGAGAGACGTTAACACTATGACATTAACGCTGTGAGGGCGACTGATAGGATTCCTCTCACCTTACTTAAGGAACAGAATTCAGCTTGCAGTCCCTACATTAAGGTGTGCACAATGCAGTGTCTATATGTGCATTAAGTGTCTGTGCTCCCGGACAGTTACCAGAGACCCAGAGTTAAAAAAAACCCTTTAAGTGGAAACCTCTGTTTGTTTTCTTTTGGATTACAGAATGACAAGTGTTTGCATGACTTTTCTCAGGGATGCAGGACCTTCTGGTGTCTTCCTCTCGAGGTCTGTCCCTGGGAAATTCCTTACTCTGAATATATACCTGTGGTACAGCTCCACAGAGCAGGAGGAAGATGATGATCTTGCTTTCTCGGTGTATGAAGGAGAGGTCTATGAAAGAGACATCAGGGACAGCTGTAGGACTCACACTTTTGTGCAAGTACAGGTTGCGCTGTCTACTGTGTTGGTGGCCTTTGCAGCTCAAGTTCACAGACTTATAGAATAGTTTGGGTTGAAGGGACCTTCAAATCTCCCCCAGTGCCCCCCCTGCCATGAGCAGGGACATCTTCACCAGCTCAGGTTGCTCAGAGCCCCGTCCAGCCTGGCCTGGGATGTCTCCAGGGATGGTTCATCCACCACCTCTCTGGCCAACCTGGGCCAGGCTCTCACCACCCTCAGGGACAACAATTTCTTCCTCATTGCCCTCATTTTGCTTTGATTTCAGAGCTAGACCTGCAGTCCAAAGTAAGAACTTAAAGAAGAACAGGAGTTTGACCTTTTCAGGGTAAAATGGGGCTTCCAGTCTAGCACTACATACCTCTGAAAGTTAGGCAAGGAATACATGGTACTGGGAATAAAATAAGTTGTTAAAGTAGTGATAAACGTGGTGACTCTAGTTGTGGATTCATTACCCTGCTGGTTGGCAGCAGCAAGGTCTTCAGCTTCTGGAGGAATTTCCACCCTGAGACCGGTGAGAACGGAGCAGCAGTAGCCAAGTGTCTGTACGTGAGAGAGTGAATTAGGACCTGCTAAGTGCCATGGTCATCATCGTGATGGGAAGGAAATTCCAGCAGCCACTGAGCCTGTTTTATGGGGACGCCGGGGAGGTGTTGGGGGAAGGCAGAGGAGATAGGTGGTGCAGTTAGAAGCAATTGTGATAAGATGCTGAAAGGAGAAGAAATGGAGCAAGGAGACGAAAGTTCCACCAGACTTTTATTTTTTCCCTACTGTAGGGCAAAAAAAAAGTGGTGGGGGAGGAGATTTAGAGGGAAAAATAAACAAAACCTGGCCTGCATTCAGTTCTTCTGAAGGGTGCTAACAGCAAGGAGCTGAATCTGCCACAGATGCATTTAAGCCCTTCCAGCCCATGAATTCTTTTTCCAGAAGTTTCCCAGAGTAAGTAGAACTAGTCCAAGACCCAGAGAGCTTTGACATTTGGCTATAAATCTACATGTCAGCAGCCTGGGAGTGAAAAGGGGAAAAAAGAAGAAGGGGAAAAAAAGAAAAAGGAAAACAAAAAAAATGGAAAACCAAACCATATAATGAAAGAGGGATGAACTCAGCACCCAGAGGAGTGAGGTTTGGAGCTGGGGCATGACGTTGTGAGGGGAGGCTGGGGGAGAGGGAGGGACAGATGTGGCCGATGCACAGACGGGACCGTGTTCCTCCATTGGGATAGCGGTGAGATGATGGATAGGCGTCGAGTGCTAATGGTGCTGTCTGGAAGGAACAGGATGGTTAGTGTAACCCGAGTCCCCTTGGGGGAGCAGCCTGCAGGTCACCCCGAGCTGGCCACGTGCCACAGGCGTCTTATACGCCTGAACGTGTCTTCTGAGTGAACTTTCAGAACTTCAGGTTTTGGTAGGGCTTTTCTTTATTTTCCTTTTTTTCTTTTTTAATACAAGGCAATCTCTGTGCACAAGGGGAATAATAGATGGGGGCTCGAGCAGCTGCTATGGATGCTGTTCGGATTCAGGAGGTGTTTTCTTGAGGGGATGATTGATGGCTTCTTTCAAGACAACCAGGAACGTAAGCCTCCCCTCCCCCAATCCAGAGATGGGCTGCACACATCCAGTGGCCGCTTCAACAGGCAGGATCAAGGTTAAATCCACCCAGATGCAGTCTGTGAGGCAGATAACCAGACTAAGAATCCTGCAACCCTCAGTCACACTGTCCCTCGGAGATTAAGGCCTTTTCAAGTTGAAGCGGCCAATATGGTTTCAATCAGTCCTGACAGATTTTACAGGAACTGCTTTTGTCTTGCTTTAAACCTTCAGATGCTTGTGTTAAGCTTCTCCCAGCTACATGAGGTCAGGCTGGGTTTCCAGGGAAGAGGTTCAAGGAACAGATAGGGGAGAGGGGATTGGGTTTGCACACCAACAAGAGCACTCTTATCTAGCATAGCAGGGTTGGCGAAAGGAGATATCTGATCTGAGGTCCCCATATTACAGGTCATTTGGCTTCCAAAGTGTTTTTCCTCAAAGCTATTTGTCCCATTGTCCCTCCTGAAACCCCCAGCATAGATTTGGGGAGGCTGCAGTGATGTTCAAGTTGCTACCACGGACTTTTGGCAAAGAGCTGTTAGAGCAGCTGCTGTTCTCCATCCAAGAGACCTCTTCTCCATGGAGATGGGAACAGCTCTGGTTCCTCCCAATCAACAAGTGCTTTGTGTGGTCAGGGTGCACTGCAGCTGCAATGGCCTTTTTGGCAAATGCCTTCCCATGAACCTCCCTTGCCCCCTCAGGGTATTTGGGCTGCAAGGTCCAGTGTGACAAGGCATGAAAAATGTTTTCTTTTGGTGGCTCTAATGTGTTTCTGAGCCATTAACATTGCTTTATGGAAAATATTAATGTGAATAAACCACATCCCACTTATTGGCCGTATTAGTTTAATGCTCAGCTTAAAACCTTAAAACACATCCCTGGAACTTGGCAGAAGCATGTTGTGCCTCTTATTTTTTCTGTGTTGTTCCATCACACAGATGATGGGACAGACTGCACCCTAGCAAGGTTATGGATGACACCAGACTGGAAAGGCACTTGTTTTTAGCTGGGATTTGCAGTTAAAACATCCAGAAGTCCTTTCCAGTCTCATTTATTCTGTGATTTTATGATGATCCCTTTAAATATAAAACACAACACGTCCCTGGAACATCAGGATGCCAGTGAGAGATGAGGATAAACCATGACCAGTCCATTGAACTCAACTATGAAGTGATGTGAGATAAGAAGCCAGATGCATTCCATGCTGGGAAATTTTGTCACTCTGCAGCGAATACAATTTAAACCTCTCTCTATTCCAGTGTTCCTGGGAAGAACCCAGCCCAAAAAACAAATCTCTTAGCCTATGGAAGCTTCTTACTCTAAGAAACCCTTGCTTTTCATTTAATGAGGAAGAGGTGTAGATTTGGGTATGTGCAGCAGCAGAGAGTCTGAAAACAGTGATAAATATCAGACTATCAATTTATAGATGTCTTCTGCTATGCGCGCTTCTGTGGGCACTTACAGAACCTGCAGAAAAACTTTCATTCACTTTATATTTCAAATCTATTTGGATCAATTTTATGAAGCTGCTGGAAGGCCGGACACAACTTCAAATAGCCATCAGCCTATTCTTTTGTCTCAGTCATGCCAATGTTTACCTAAAGCACCTTTGGAAGACAGTGAGAAGAGAGCGGAGCAAATCAGCAGTATAATGATGGAGCACAGGTCACGTCTGGGTCTTCAGTGAATATGCCAATACATCCAAAAACTTGCCCTGGTACAAGCAGGTAGAGCAGCAGATCAGTGCACTGAGCGTAGATCCAGAAGACTTTTCTGGTCCTTGACACCTGGACCAGCACCTATTCACATCCAACGGGGAATTCACAGCCCCTTTTATACACGCACGCATTGCACCAGGTCAAAACAATGCAGGTGAACTGCAGTCTAGCCAAATAAATAAATATATTCATCTTTTACCCTGGAACGGGGAATTCTTCATGCCATGGAGTTTGCATCTGTGTTTCTCTTGGACTTGTTCTCTAACTCCAACCTGGTTTAGGGCAAGTGGAAGTTCAGATACTGCAGGGAAGGAAGATAATTGTTACATTTTTAACATAGCAACAATTCTTCTTTTTGCAAACTCAGAGGCAGCAGCAGCCTCCATGTATCACTGAGCGTTTACTTAGTAGCAGGAAGCCTGAAATATGATGCTGTCTCCACAAAAATCCTCAAGTACATTTAACAATAGCCCTTGTTTATAGGCATCAAGCCCTTTGTTTTCCTCCCTTCCCTACAGTGATGCAACAGCCACTGCTGAGGAATTTGCTTTCTGAGCCAGAGGCTTCTTTATTCATGCATTTCAGTCCACAGAGTTTTTGCGTTTTATTTCCAGATTTACAGGATGCAGATTCTGGCCTCATCAGCTAAATTTCTTCTACACTGTTGGAGGGCAGCTGGCATCTCCAGGGGGTGATTTGTCCTTTCTGGAGATGGTGTTCGAAGGGGTGCAGAAATGTAACTCAAGAACAAGGCTGAGAAGTGAGAACATGGGTTTTTATTTGTGCTCCCTGCTACAGATTTCCTGTAAAGCCTTTGGCTCTTCTCTTAGTCTTATTGAAAGTAACTCAGTGTCCACCCACCATGGGAAATGACCGGTCTCTTGGGACTTCTCTTTGCGTCTTCAACATGGGTGTCATCATGGTGTGCCCAAAAGGGGGGATATACTTACTCAAACACACTCTCAGAGGATGTGGTGAAAGGAGCAGTGTAAGCATATCGGAGAGGTGCCAGAGACGGGTTTTGGTGATGAAGTCCTCCTTCAGGCAATGTGGACTAGGACTCCAAAGACCTGCTGCTCTAGGCTTGTCCCCTTGCTTGGTGCATAAGAATGGAGGAGACACCCCATGGGTCAAATCTGTGACTCAGCTAGCCCACATTGCAGGCAGAGACAGTGGCTGGTTTTGGCCACCTTCTGTCATCTTCTACCCTCTCATCCCCAGCAACCACAACTGCTGCTCTGGAGAGGTGACAGTGCCCACCCCGGCCCAGTCCCTTTAGAATTCACTTATTCCTTTGTCCATCAATTTGTCTTACCTCTTGTTGATCCCATCTGCCTCCTGTGGCTGCCACTTCCAGACATTCACTGCTTTCAGTGCAAAACTGCTTTCTTCCATCTATTTTGAGTATCTGCAAGTTTTGTTGACTGTCTTTTAGCTCTTGTGTTACAGTACTTAGTGAACAACAGTTCTGCATTCAGCTGACAGATTTACTTTTTCCAAAATTGTACCCAGTACAGCATCCTCTTCTGCAAACTGAAGAGCACCGACCTTTTCAGTCTCTCCTTATTGTGCAATTCAAATACCTTTGGGCAAGTTGCTGTAAGCTTCCTGTGCCAACATTTTCAGCCTTGCTCTCTAGGACGTCATTCTTGCTAGCATCCTTTGGCTGATGCTTTCAGTAAGATCTCTTCTCTCTAGGAAGCTCCAGTACATTAATGAGCAAATTAAATCAAACAGAATAACAAATTCCTGCTGATAGTGCAGGGCCCAGGACCCGCAGCTGCCCAGGCATGAATCCATCTCTTGAGAGGCAATAGACTCTTACTCTGTACACCCAAAAACTTATCTGCTCTGTTCTTTTCCCAGAAGAGCTGGGAATCCCATAGCATTTCTGAAGGCTCTCCCTGGTTATCCTATAGACACGTGTGAGAAGATGACATTCCTTATGAAGGAAAGGGCAGATGAAAAGAGGGTCTTTAACGGTTTGCAGAAGAAAGCTCTTTCACCAGCCTAGCCCAAGAAAGTCACCTTGCAATGCAAGGAGGATCTCTGAGAGTTGTACCAACTCTCTTATCTCCTGGGTGCCAGGGAAAAGGGTGTTGTCTGTCAACTTAGCAAACAAAACATCCACACTCCTCAGGAGACCAGAAACGACCTTGCCAATATTAACCTCTAGAGGATGGCGCTCATATCCTGTCCCATGGGACAGAGAAATGGTCAAAGTATAAGGCAGTAGGTGGGGATGTGGGGAATGGTTTATCATGTGGCAAGCCTGCCACATTGCCCATGACTGCTTCCAGAGGCAAACACATCCCCACCGTACAACCCTAGGACAGCCTTGTCTCATGTTTAAAAGGAAAAAATAAATTAATTTTTTTAAAAAAGCCTCTGCAAAGAGTATTGTGTCTTGTGCTGTGTGTGCACCACAAAAAGCTGGGAAGAAGACACGAAAGGGGAATTTCGTACATCACTAGATAAATAGCACCTCCTGTCACCTCTGTATACAGGAATTCCTTGTGCTGTTGTGGATACAGGAATTCCTTGTGCACTGAAGTGGATAAAGCATTGCAAAGTCTCCAGATACTGTAAATTATCTGTATCTAACTTGTGAACAGCACAGATCCTGACACCTCTAGGAGCTGAATAGACCTCACTGTGCCTGGAGCCAGGGTCTCTAATCAGCAGCTTTCTTATGGGGGTTTTCAGTGTTTCTTTGGACTTGGCTGTTTGCAGCTGTTCTTGGGAGCTTGATAACAGACTTGGATAGAGTTGATTTGTTACATTAATCTTGTTGTCCTTCGAGGTTGCAAATGACATCTTCTGCCCCTCCTCCAGGTCCACAGGGCACTTTGAGGAGGAATGTGATTATTTAAATGGAACTGAAAACTTGCCATCTTTCAACATCAGACAGGAGAAAGAGAACAGAAAATATGTGCTATATTTACAGTTCCATTGGATGAAATACTGGATTAGGACATAAAAACTGGCTTCTTGAATCTGCCACCATCATAGCATAACTTTTCCTTTTCATTTATTTATTTCTGATCCTTCTTTTTTTCTCTTTGGATGGCAATTCTTCACAATGTGGATTCTTGCAGGCACACTTGGTGTGCTTTACCGCAAAACAAGTAAAAATTGGTCAGAACAGCAGTAGTGTTCACAATAAATAGGCAGGAGACAGAGAAGCCAAACTCGTGAGTTACTCCAATGGTCCTTACAGCACTTTGGAGAGGAAAATCTAGATAGCAAAGGCTTTACTCAGGCCATGTTCAATGAGGGTTAATTTCACACTTATTTACTTGCAATGCAACCACACACATCACTCCTCATTATACCGAATGTCTGGGATCTCCTTGCCATTTGATATTAGCTTGAAAACCATGGTGTTGTCAAGGTGGGCTGTGCGTGGGCGTGGGATCTTGTACTTGCTCTGCTTCATCAGGCTGTTTGAGGCACCTTGGCCCGGGTTTTGCAGAGAAGACTAAGATTTCATATTCAGTTTCAGTTTGTAGGGAAAATTAAAAGTCCACAGAAAACCCTAGAGCAAGACAAGCCCAGCGAAGACCAGACCTTCTGTGAGTTGGAGGATCTCATTCTTAAGTTAATGTAGGATGTCAACAAGCGCATTTCCCTGCTAGGGCTGATCAGTGAACACACTTGTGGCAAACAGGGTTACTTGGAGAGCTGTGCAAAGTGAATCACTGCAGCAGGTGAGGCCCACCTTCTCACAGCATGTCTCTCTCATGTCCTGTGTGTTCACATTAAAGTGGAATTTTACTCTTGCTTATAAACCCATCAATTGCGGAGGTGTCTGATAACATACCTAAATGAGGTCTCGATCATACTCAAATTGCAGTTAGAGGTAGCTCACGGCTCCCTGGACCTGACTGTGCAGATGAAAGCACAGATAGCAGTGAGCAGGACCCAGAATGGGCTATATCCTCACAAAATGTTTTAGGGACCCATGTGGTGCCAGTGCTATGAATAAATAAAACGTGCTTCTCACTATCCATCCATCCAGCACCTCTCAGCAGCACAAAATCCCCTTTAAAGAGACAGGCAGGAAGGAACGATCCTTTATCTTGCAATACAGTGAAAGGCAGCATTGTTGGGCCGGATGGTTTCATTACCCCCTTGTGTGTGATTCCGTACACCAGAGCTTATATTCCGAAAAGTGAAAAATGACCTGTTATGTGCGTGCGTGTGCGCACACACAGCTTCTCCACGTCTCTGCAGCGAGGCACCCAAGCAGGGTTGGCTGCTCACATACCTTGTCAAAGGGACAAAGCCCCACTCTGCAGTGCTGCATTTTTTGGACCGGCTCTGTATTCCCTTGTCTCCACCAGACAATTAGGAACAGGCCTCCAGGAGTGCGCTGTGCAACCCAGAAAAGCCTCTGCCAATCCCCCAGTGACCCTGTGACCCGGAGGTAACATCCATACTAAGCTGTTTTTAAGACAAACAGAAGGAAATACTTAGGTGTAAAATTACTTGGCAGAAGCCGACCCGTTTCCTTTTTTGACAGGGGCAAAATAAATAGAATAATCATCCATGATCATGAAAAACCCAACCACCCACTAAGAGAAAAGGGGGGCTGCATGCTCCTTTCGGATGATGCTCTGTGCCCCCTTGAACCGTAGAGACAAGGCTGCCCTAAACTCTCCTCTGTCATGCATCTGAGTGCACGAGAGGAGCAAGAAGAGGGAGCCAGACAAGTTCCTCTTGCTTCATCCTTTTATCAAGACCCTTGTCTCCTTCTTCAAGGGCTCTTCTGCAGGCTGCAGGGCTAGAAGTCCAAGGAAAAGCGCTTGGGATATTGTCCAGCTCCCCTAATGTCCTTTGAGGTTGTTTTCAAATGACTCTGGGCAATTCCAAGTAGCTTTTTCCCCCTCATCCTCTTCCCAAATGCAAGTCATGCGGAAGCAGCAGAGACCTGGTGGGGAGGGAAAGCAATGAGAGATTTAACGATGTCGCAGGCCCCCTATTTTTGGTCCAAGGGGGCTTTCCAGTGCACTCATGACCTCACAGCTCTAGGGACACCACGCAGGCCATAGGGAGCACAGAAACAAGCCCTTGGCACCCCTCTTTGGCATTTGAGATCTCACTCTCTGAGCAATGCAGAACTAGGCCAACACCATCTCCCCCCAGGTTTGTTGGCTAACCAAAGCTCACCTTCTAGACAAGCCTCTCAAGTCAACAGAGGGAGAGAGACATTTCTAGAGGGAGCTCTACCCATCCTAAGGTCTATATCTAAGACAAGCTGGGTGAATTCCCTCCTTAACCTTCAAAATAGCTAAACTGGGGACAAATTCACCCATGGAGCTGGAGGGAACACAGGAAGCTGAAGATACCTGAGCAGCACAGCAAACTTAATTTGTTTGGGAATTTTTGCCACCAGTTCAAATTTGCTGATTTTTTTTTTTTTCTAGATGGAAAATAATCAATGTGTAGCATGAGAATATTACTCTACACCGTGCTAAGCAATGCAGCCAACATCGAGGGCCACAGGCAGCAGTTGATGAGGAACAGCTCTACCATACTGTAAGGATGTTTGTGGCAGGACCCTATTGCATCTGCTGAGACATGGTAGGGGAAGGACAGCAAACCTCTTGGGGAGGGGGCACAAAGCTCAAGCAGGAGAAAATCACGTCCCAGACTGAAATGATTACACTGGCCCACAGCCACATGTAGAGCAAGGAACAAGCTATCTACATGAACAATGTAACTCTTAATTCCCTTGTCTTTTCTCTTAACCAATTCTTTTCTTCATTTTCCCCTCACTTTCCTGATACTTGCAAAAAAAAAGCAATGAAAGAGGGAAAAAAAAAGCTCCTCTGCCTGATATAAACAGTGGAAAACACTTAATACTCTTGTTTAAGGAAATAATTTCTATTATGCAGCGAGCATTCTAACAAAGTCAGGGATTTGACAGTTAAATCCCAGGGGCTGAACATTTAGGCATAATTTAAATGTATTTGATAAATGCATTAAGAAAAGAACAAGCTGATCATTTTAATTTTAATTCTTTCTTTAGCGTAACTCTTTTGGGTTTTTTTTTCAGGTGTTGACACAGGTAACAATGACAAAAACAAATAAAGGTATTGAAATTCTCTTATTTCCATCACTGTGATCTGCTGCTTAGCACGATGAAACATCATCTTCAGATGTTCGCTACATGAATTGCCTCACTGCCATACCCCATCTCCTCTTTTCATGGATTTGAGTCTGATGCAAACATGTTGCTTCATGTTTCATCTCTTCTCCCCTCCCCACAAGGCAAAGGAAAAATATCTGGAAGTCAAATATAGTAATTTTTAAACAGAAAGTCTCAGATATATTTTAACTATTGGAATATATAATACCACCACCTAATGGTTCTCCAGCCTAGTTTTAAGTAAAGAATGCAATTGTGAATAGTCTCAGAAGGCTTAAACATTGCAGTGTAGATGTCCACAATGGTGTAAATCACTCTAAACTCCTTTTCAGATTAATAAAGAGACAAATACACCTTCACCAATTGAGACAACTCAGCCTAAAAGGATTTGCAAGCAGGTAACAAGAACCAGTCTAAAACGACTTACTATTTGGGGGCTGTAAAGGAATTTCAGGTAAACCACTCTAATGTAAATGTTATCATTCAAACAGTCCAATGCTCAACGCAACTTATCACATATTATTGTTGCTCTGAATATGTGATCTCTCTCAGTGAGCTGACATGAATTCAAATCAAATGCATCTCCCACTTATGTCACAGTGAAGAGTAACCTTAACATTTAGAGAACATTTTTCACTTTTCTGATGTTCTGCATGCTCCAGCCATCCCAGTCCCTCTGCTGAGCAAGATTACAGTCCTTTTTCTTGTCTAAACACCTTGTGATACACCTTAATCTCCAGAAAGTTAGACAAGAATCAGTCTGGAACAGGTTCACTCACGCATATTTCAGCTGATGTGGGAAAATAAACAAGGAATAACAACGGTCAGAGATCACCTTAAAATAATATAGATCGTTTTATATTTTTCTTTCGGTTTTTCAATGCGAGTGTAAGTGGATTGTTAAGAAGAAATCACAGATTTGTTTTCTTAGTTAAACACAAAGTTTCCTTTCCACTTGTACCTGGGAAAGCAAAGCTCTTTGTTAGGCTAACCAACACATTTTGGAAGGACAAATACCATCTGTCTTGTGTCAGATGAGTCAGTCTCGAATGAGACTAGTGGGGAAAGAATTTAGAAACTTTCTATACACAGTGTCACCTTCAGAAGATTGAATTCACTTGGAGACTTAGGAACCAAGATGGAAACATCCTGGCTTCATCAGACGCAAGAAATGTTTCTTGCAAAGTCATACTCGTGTGACTTTGGGGAAGCTTATGGGAATTCCCCATGGTGTCACCATCCTGGAGAAAGATGGGCTAGGAACTGGTAACATCTAACGCAGAGGCTTTGAAATAATTTTGTCCAAATTGCCACTGTTCTCTTCATGCAGGAAAAAGGGGAAAAACAGCGATGCATGCAGACTCAGAAAAGACACTTAAGACAACCCTAAAGTGCTTCTCACTGGATATCACTGGCTGTGGTTTTGATTTTCTTTTTCTTCATTGCACTTCTCTGCCATCAGTTCTGCTCCAGAGAGACATCTTTGGATGGAGGATCTGAATCCACACTGAGGACTCAACCCATTACTGGGAAAAAGTCTCCTGAGCTCACATGTACTCAAGCCATTAGTACCTAGTGTGTGAAAAGCTAAAGAGTAGAGCCTGGAAAAGTAGAGGCATTGATAGTAAGAAAGAAGAAAAAGACGGCAAAAGAGAAATGGGGAGAAGAAAGTAGAGCTGGGAGTGATGGCTTCATCATATACACAGGATCAGGCAACACATGAAAGGTCACTTGTGCTTAGGAAGGACTGGATCCATCTAACACATCTCTGGCAGAAGGTTGTCCAAATGTGCTATTAAACCCCTTGGCAGAACTGAAGGGAGTAAAAGTCCCTCTGTTTCCAAGGAAACACTCTTGGTCAGGAGCTGAAATGACAACTTACAGCTCACTGTGAGCATGTTTGTCCTATGTGAGAAGAGTCATCAGAAATGTCTTCTGAGAAATGCAATTAGGGCTTCTTCCCTCACAGGTCAAGTGCTGCTCCTGGCAGACACAGAGTCATGATTTTATGCACATTTAGGACTCATCACTGGTGTGGAAATCTACATTTCAACACCAGGTTTTGTCTCTTAGACAAAACATTTGAGAATTACTTTCACAGAAAAATAAGAGAAAAGGAAATTGCATTGCAGAGGAATATGGAGACAGTTATGACTTGCTGCCAAAGCAGGCACTTTCCTTCCACCTCTAATCCAGAAGATGCTTTTTGCTTGAGCAATTGTAGGCCACCCTACTTGTGTGTGTGCAGTCTGACGGACTCCTGTGTCGTTTTATCACATAACTCTTTTCAGTCGTGCTCAATAACAACACAGGAGGTTCCATCTGAACATGAGGAGAAACTTCTTTGCTGGAAGGTGCCAGAGCCTGGCCCAGGCTGCCCAAAGCAGATGTGGAGTCTCCTTCTCTGGAGACATTCAAACCCGCCTGGACCCACCTGTGTGATCTGCTCTGGTGACCCTGCATTAGCAGTTGGGTTGGACTGGGTGATCTCCAGATGTCCTTTCCAATCCCAACCATTCTTTGATCCTCCTCCCAAATCATAGACTCATTTTGTGTAACAAGTGAACAGTGTGCAGGTAACTGCTCTTTAGAGATACAATTCTGTTGCCTCCACACAGACAGCTTGAACCATTTGAGGGTGTGTAACATTATCAGATAATACACAAGATTGGAGAGTCTCATGACTTTCTGAGTGTCCAGATGTTGCTCTAGAGGGAAAACTCTACAGCATCATGAATGTATATAACAACTTGCACATAGACAAGAAAATTAATCCTTCATATTAAGATGAGGTCTAAAACCCCAAAGTTTCCCAGACATTCTAAAGACTGAGGCTGTTGATTCCACAGAGAAAATAAACAACAAAAACCAGCTGAATGGTGTAGAAAGACTTTGCTAACATCTGAATGTCGCTGCAGGGACTGAACTCCAAGTCCCAATGCTTTTTAAAAATAGATTATCCAAACACCTGTGGGCCTCTTACACACAGATGATCCTGCCTCCAGAAAGGAGGCTCTGCCAAGTGACCTCTCAGAGACCTCACCAGGCATATTTTCACAATTCCTACAGCAGGTCTGTGATCCAACCCCGATGAGATATGGGAATGCCAACGTGATGTCACAGGACAGAGTCTCTGTGTTTCTTGGAGTGACTTTGTTAAATTGGAGAAACACTGACATCAGAAATGAAACAAAAGCTTTGCTAAAAGGAGATTGGCAAGATTGCAGAGTCAAACACCCAAATAATAGGAAATGCCAAAATTCAGACTGTCTTTCTCTTTCCTGGACTAAACTGCCCCTTCTTCTCCTTTGTCATCATGGACCACATTTTATTGCATTCATTGCTTTTCTTTCACTTCTCATTCCATCTCTTTCTGAAAGGACACTGACCCCTCGAGACAATATGTCAGCTAATACATCTTCCACTACCAGAGTGGAAAAAACTGCTTACTTGTCTTATAGAGTATTAGTTTGTTTATAAATCCCAGTATAGTACGACAGCAGAACATTGCTGACTCATATTCACAATGTGGCTCTTTGTAAACCCCAGATCCTTTCCCTCGTGCTGTCCCTATCCAGCCTCTCTCCATCCTTTTTAGGCTGTTTAACCCCACCTAAGCCCAGGCATTTGTGTTTGTGCCCGTGGACTCAACAGCTTATTTTTCCAGGCTGTGTCTCCAGTTTGCGGGGTTTGCTTTGGACTCGGTTCCAGTCTTACTGGCACACGCTTTCCTCTCCAGCCCCGGCCAATGCCACCTGCACTTCTGATACATAAAGTCTATTTCTTTACACAGGTTACCAATGGAGATGCCAAAGAGCTGCTCTCAGCAGTGGATGTCCTCTTTTTTTTGGACCAACAAGAGAAGGTGATGGGATACTCAAGGGATGCCTGAAGAGCTAGTGAAGCCATGAAAGGGTGACATTGAGCGGCTTTGGCAGGGAAAGTTGTTCTAAGTTAAAACAACTCCCCGTGACCATGATAGCAGCCATCACAAGCTAGCAACAAACCTATTGCCCAGCACTGTCAAACTATATCTTCAGAAGGTTTCTTATTTAACAGAGGTGAGATGGTTTTCTGTGGGAATAACAAGCAATACTTTCATAAGATAAAGAGCCACACTACTGAGTGCCTAAATTTCAGGGTGAAGCAGTGATCAGATAAAAAAAAATACTAAGAAAAAGAACCCACTAAGCACAGGATTTCAGAATTCCAAACAAATTTCCCCCTTCCATTTTTGTTTTTTCACAAATAACTAAACTGTTCTAAAAAAAAAAAAAAAATCAGAAAACAAACAAACAAACACCACAAAACAACCAAACCACCACCACACTTCAAAAGAGGAAAACCAGCATCAACTTCACACCTTTTCCAAGAGGGGGTAAAACGGGAAGAAGAAAACAAATTAAACTAAAATGAAGTAACCCCTGCAGGATAGCATATAGTGAGATTTCCTCCTTACTAGTTATGCTGATGTTTCTAAAAGCAAAAAGAAAAGCTGTCTTGAACAAACTTAATAACACATAATAAAACTACATCTACCTGCAGCTCACCTGGAGAACAGAATAACTACAAGAAACAGTAACCTACCCAAGAACAAGCAGACTACAGTAATAAATGCACTAACCTTCCCAGTTAATTCAGCCCTTCCCTATATAGACTCATCAAACCCAGCTGTCATAAATCTAACCCTCTCAGTAATAATTACTGGGGACAAATTACATCATGGTATAAATCAGGCAATGGTGTAAATGGCATACACCTGGTGACTTAAATGTCTGAGAGCTACAACAGGTAAGGACAGGCTTATTCCCTTGAGTACCCTATGTACATCCTGAGCAGCATTTAATCCAATACAAAGTCTATTGAATCAACCAATTTTTTCAATGGTTTCAGCTGGGGCACACAGTGGGCACAGCTCTTTGGGATGAGTTAACAAGAGCTTAAATTAAGTGCTAGGATGTCCAACCACCCTGGCAGGTTCTCCCCACTTTATTTGTGTTTTCTGCTGCTCTCAGCTGCATTGTGGAAAGGAGATAAATAATTTACATCAGCCTTTTCCCTGCTGTGGATTCGTCTCTGGTGTATCACAAGGTTTGTGATGATTTAAGTGTATGGACTTACCTACATGCTACTTTCTTTTTCTGTTAGTTAATGCCTTCCTTTCCCCACATTCATGTGCAGCGCTGTTGTGATTTTCCTATGATTTTACATCATATTTTAGTTATGACCCAACATCAGTATTGTTTTATCAAACCAGAGTTGCTTATTGGATGGAGATTCTGTTGAAGTGTTGTATCACGCCTACCAACTTTCTTTTGTGATCTTGTAATTTTGAAACTCAACCAGTAAGTAAACCACTTCCAGGAAACCTCTAAAGCACAGAGCATGTTTGTTTCTTGCCCATAACTGGTTTGGTTTTAAGACCCTCAAAGTTTGAGGAGTTATGGTGGTGTCAATGACGCAGATCACTTTAAATGTCCAATAATTATTTCAAGTATTGTTGAGTTTCTGAGATGTCTGTATTCAAGAGACCAATTCAGAATATGCACTTTTCATGGCCACCAGATTTGGAAACTATGGAAAGAGATATAGGAAATATCCAGAAATATCTACAGGACTCTCCCTACAGATGTTTCACAGCTTTGTCATCTGCACGACCTGTTCTAATTGGACCCGCTTTGGGCAGTGGATTGAACTGGATAGTTTATTTAGGTCTCCACCAACCTATGTTGGTTTGTATTTTGTCTATCAGTGTGTTATATGGAGGGGTAGTGTTATCGGTACTGTTCTTTCAAACCTTTCTTCCTTATCTTGAAATCCAACTCCATGATGGCAAGTCCTGCAAATTTTTTTTCCAACCAAAAATGATGGTGCAGCAGAACGTGAGATCTTGGCCAACAAGTAGCAGATGCCACCAGCTGGAGAAGCTCAGAATTCCCAAATGAGGAAAACAGTCATGCAGCCCTGGCTGGGGCTTAGTTAAAGCAGACTGCCATCTCCCAGAGTTTCCATGATAAGTGCTGGAAAAGAGCCCAACCTACAAAGTGCAGATCTGATTACAGTTTTACTATGGTTTTGCCATTAGAGGCAGAATAGGTAGGAACATTTAAACCTGTGGTTGCCTGAAAGTTTTCACTTTAAAGCCCTATTTTCATCCGCTTACAGTGCTGTCAAAAATGAAGCAAAGCACCATGAAATGCAGGGTGTATGCCATAGGCTGGATTCCCCTGGATACTTCAGCCAAAACAGTTTCTGAGAACAAGGCTGGGGGGGAGGGAAATAAGTTGTTTTACCTATGGTAAATGATTCTGGAAACCTCCTCCTTTTAGAAAGCTGCAGTGTGGTTTTAACTTTGCACAGGCCCTCAAAATTTAGCAGGGAGTATCCTTGTTGCAGATGTGTCTTTTGGCACTGATGAGAGAATTTTCCCAGATTTGGTGGAGTTAAAAATTGCAGAGCATGTGTGCACTCAACAAAGCCTCGTAATAGATGTGCAGTTAAATTCTCTGCCCCGCCCAGGCTCCCTTTGTTCAGGGTCTGCTCCAGTTTAGATGCTTGAGAAGCTGAGCAAAGCCAGAGGTGTAGATTAGATGAGTCTAATGTCTCCTACAGCTTTGTCCATGAGAGAGGAGAAAAGCTTCTGATGACCTTTTTGGGTACAGCTCTGCTCCTTCCTGGGACAACACAGGACAGGAATTTGGCTTTGTTCCTCTGGGCAGAGAAGGTAGATGATTTCCTTGCCTTCAGCTGCCCGTCTGAGATTACTTTGAATATTGCTAACATCATGTCAAGTGTAAGAGGCAACTCTTCTGAAGGCAAAGGTTTGTGCAGCAGAGTGAGGGGTTTTGATTTTTTTTGCTTGTGTTCATAGAATCATAGAATATCTGGAGTTGGAAGGGACCCACAAGGATCATCGAGTCCAACTCCTCTTATGTTTATGTCACACAGTGTTGACATTAGAGAAGGCTGACACCTGGAGCAGATGATGGTGAGGTTTGCAATGGTCCTTAATGGACTTTCCTCTGCAGTCTCAGACCTACACATCTTCTGATAACAACTGTGTCTGAGACAGCTCCAGTTGTTCCAGGGCTTTGGACAGTTGAGAGGTTCTCCTTCCCTTCTACTCTGCCCTGGTGAGACCACATCTGGAATATTGTGTCCAGTTCTGGGCCCCTCAGTTCAAGAAGGACAGGAAACTGCTGGAGAGGGTCCAGTGTAGGGCAACTAAGATGATTAAGGGAGTGGAGCACCTCCCTTATGAAGAAAGGCTGAGGGAGCTAGGGCTCTTTAGTTTGGAGAAGAGGAGACTAAGGGGGGACCTTATTAATGTTTATAAATATATAAAGGGTGAGTGCCATGAGGATGGAGCCAGGCTCTTCTCGGTGGCAAACAATGATAGGACAAGGGGTAATGGGATCAAGCTGGAACACAGGAGGTTCCGCTTAAATTTGAGAAGAAACTTCTCAGTAAGGGTGACAGAGCACTGGCCCAGGCTGCCCAGGGAGGTTGTGGAGTCTTCTTCTCTGGAGACATTCAAAACCCGCCTGGACATGTTCCTGTGCGACCTCACCTGGGTGTTCCTGCTCCAGCAGGGGGATTGGACTAGATGATCTTTTGAGGTCCCTTCCAATCCCAAACATACTGTGATACTGTGATTCCTGTTGGCTCAGCTTCTGGAGCATTTTGAAGATAAAGACTGAAGCCTCTACATTAATGTATGGTTCTTTAATAAGGTGTGGAGGTGAGCAGAGCACAAATAGAATCATAGAATAAAATTGTAGAATTGTTTTCAGTTGGAAGAGTCCCTCAGGATCATAGAGTCCAACCATAACCAAACTCTAGCACTAAACCCTGTCCCTAAGAACCTTGTTTAAATGCCCTTTAAACACCTCCAGGGATGATGACTCCACCACTCAACAAAGTCATGAGGGCACATGCAATATTTCCCTTAGCGAGTAATTTTTCACTTAGTATAAAATTTCTTTAAGTACCTCATTTGAAAATTTTCTAACTGAAAACTTGAGTGTAATATGAAGATATCAAAATGTCTCAATCTAATCTGATTTTCTGTCCATAAAAACAGTCAAAAATGATTAGCTAATCCATTAATTTATGTTCATCAGCAGATCTTCTACAAGTGAAGAAATGAAACAAGACCATGCCATATTCGTCTTTGAGAAAACCAGAAGAGTGGGAAAGAATGACAGAACTGGTCATTAGGAAAAAGTGAGTTAATGTATTTATTGGAAATTATTTCCAAGGAAATAGTTAGCTCTTACACAATCACACACACACATCTATGGATTTAATGTGATGTCTGAGAGCAAGAACCTACCTTCTTTATGTAAACAAGAGAGGAAAAAAAACCCGAGAGTTAATATCTAGAGAATGAAATTCAAGACTTTCACCTCAGCAGCTAATGCTTAGTTGCATGCTGGGTCTAGTTCTGTCTCCACTACCTATCTGGTGGGTATCCCACACTAAGCCCGCTCTGTTCAGACTAAACTAAAACTAGCTAGGGAGTTATGTTGTCCTAAGAAATCCCTCAGGGCAGATATGAAGGTGCCTATGCTCCTTCCCTTGGGTGTAAGACACAGCCAGGAAGCTTGAACTGGAAATTGGGTACCAGACCCAGATGAGTTACACAGACATAGGTGAATTATGCAGACATACGTCTCAGTTGCAGACTTCCTGCCAGCGATTCCAGCTCATTTTACTGCCCTTTTTTCCTACAAGTAGGAGATTTTCTTAATGCACAGTGTCTTGGAGGAGCATAACTCTGATTCAGGTTGACATCCAAGCATGGAAGAAGGCCAGAATGCCACAGGCTTGATAATTTTGGACATTTTACCTTGAGTGTTATAGGTGGCCCTGTCCACCACCCACCTCCTGAGTTCCAGTTCAGTTTTTCCTGGTGACCCCTGCTTAGGGCACATGGGACACAGCTTGAATTTGGGATGTTCAGTCCCAGAGCTGAGTCACTTCTATCTAAACAACCTTCAGTGTGACTCTCTAGCTCTCTCCACTTTAGTTCCTCTGTCTGTAAAGTGCACTTATAGGCAGAAGCACTGTGGTGTTCATTGTAGATATGGAATAAATGATGAAACTCCACCTTAATGTTGCCATTATGTACCAAAATAGAGCATTCTGTGATTCTGTGGTTTTATCTCTGCAACTGAGAGCAAAGGCACGTTGCATGCAATGGAGGAGGAAAGAATGAGGGTGAGCTCCTTCTCCCCAGCTCTACTATTTTAGGCTTGAATTTAAAGACAAGCCAGCGGAAACTGGGCTGTGAGTTTCTACCGAATGTAGCCATTTTTACTGATTTGGGCACCTCCGGCTAAAAAACAAAGAAGGGGAACCCTTGTTTTTGCTGCTTCCAAAAAACACTTGCTGGAGCCTGCTGTTCCATCTGAGAGATGTGCTCCAAGATGTCACCAGGGGCTTCATGGCTTCAGCCAGCAGGCAATGCTCTTCGCTGCTGTGTTTTTCCCTTCACCGTTACTCCACCCTGCTGACCTTTAAGTGAAGCAAAGTAATAGGCTGATGAGAACACTTCCAAAGTGGAGCACTTTTCCGACTGCCTTACAACCCCTCTCTTTTCCTCTGTCTATCAGACCCAATAAGTATAAGCCTCAAACACCAGTCTCACCGGCATCTGCCAGGATAGATTTCCAAGTTTTTTTATGGGCTTCATAAAGTTGGGATCAGGGGGATTTTTCCACAGGACTTGAGTAGAAAGAAAGACTTTCTCCACCTATTTTTTTTTTTTTTTTTTAACTTTGTCTTTCATTCTTTCATTTGGGAAACGAGCTCATTCTGAGAATAAAAATAACCCCTTGATTTGTGTATTTCTTCCTTAAAACAGAACAAGACTTGTTGGTGGATCTAATAAAGTTTTTTTTCCTCTCTTTCTTTCTCTTGTGCACTGTTAGGCTGTAATTTTGTCCAGATGCCTTTGCTACTAATAGCCTCACACTTTGTGTTTTTGTATTTCATATATGCGTGTGTGCCAGGCCATCTTTTCTTGACCCATCTCACATCTTTTTGCCTTCTCCTGAAGACCCACTCTGAAGATCATCAGACTCTGTCAGCATCTTCTTCCAGTCTCTACTTTCTCACTTTCATGGATTATAATTTAGTCTTGATTATTATATTGCCTTCCCCTTCTTATTTGGTTAATTTCTGAAGAAGACACAAGTGAAGAGTTAAAGGAAGGGCCAAATAGATGGCCAAAACAAACCAAGGGACCTGGTAATAAGGTTGTCTCCACTACCTTCTCCTGGTCCCAGCCAAAGGAAAAAGAGACCCATTCACCATTAAAGTAGAGGAAAAAGGCAGTAACAAATTAAGGGAATTAAAAGGTTGTAGGTGTCAAAACATGTTGGTGCCCAAGGGCCTGTGGTGAGGGACATTGGTTATCCACCAACTGGAGGGGTCGGTAGATGTTGCCCATCAGCTGAGAGAGTTTTGTTCACAGCCCATTCCTGAGTGGCAGGTCTCTGGCGTAGGTTCCATTCTTTGTGTCTACCCAGTGTTGCTGACCTCTGTGGGGTCCTAAGGCCATGACCAAACTTCTTTGCCATGCTGGTAACACAAACAATGTAGAAACTAAGAGCAGCTCCACGCTCGTCAAGCACCTGTGTCTGTCAAGCAGGATGAAGAGCTGGTCAGCAATGTGGGATTTAGGAATGGCATGTTTGTTTTCCCTTTCTGTCTGTGTTGTCCCAGAAGAAGTCAACACAGTTCTCTGCACCTGGTTCATCATATGTAAAATAAGGATGACATTATTTCCTTCATTTGTCTTATTTAGGCCATAGACATTCAGAATGTGGCCTTTTTTGACAGGGGACCTAGGAAGAAAGAAGCAGTGGTGTTTATTAATGGTGCTGGGAGCTTCTCTACCAATGTGTGCTGGAGCCTAATCTGGTAATAGTACTCACACCATGAAACACGTGTTTCCTAGGAAATGGGAGAGGAGGAGAGCACTCAGCTCTTCCCAGGCCTGAGTCCAAGATGATGTCTCCGATGTTGCCCACAAACACAGAAAGCTGAGGATAACATTCAGTTACCTTGAGTCAGTTATCTAATTCTATTTGGGATGTCGTGGGGTACCCTAAACACATACAGGGCTGGTGGTTATGAGAGAGAGGCTAAGGAAAACCATTGTCCTTCTGGAAAGGTAGTGGGAGGCCAGTGGAAAATGGCAGCAGTTGCATTTGCTTGGACAGCTGAATTGTACCTTGAAAGATTGCTTCTCTGGAGGGCAAAGAAGGCTTTAGCATGAGATCTCGCTTGCTCTGAATTCCTGCAGAGGAGTCAGGGAAGAGGGAAGGACCAGCCCAGCAAGATCCATCCCAGGGCAATGCATCCTTTTCAGTAGAAATGATGTTCTAACTGAGACATTCCTGTTGACAAGACAGCTCCTTGTTCACCACTTAACCTGTATGTGATCAGAGACTGACTTTAAAGCTTCTGAGATTTAGGGTGAAGCTCAGTGAAACTAAAGCCAGCCAAGCCCACAGATGCCCACTGCAATACAGTATTTTTTCTGTGCACATACCTTGCCATACAGCAAACAACAGGGATTGGGGAAGAACATTTCTACTTGCTGTGGCAAGAATAAATAAGTTGGCTCCTCAGCACTGTGTTAACCCAACTTCTACGTAATCTCACCCAAGCACTTGGGTGCTAATTGACCCATGTTGTAATTGTTCTGTGTACAAACCTGTCCTCTCTGCAGTGCTTCTCAGACAAACCTGACTCAGGAGCAAACATTAGCTCCCCCAGAGAAGCTGGCTGATATTTGTGTGTGGGTTTAGTTGTTGCTACTGCTCGTTGGTTGAGGGTCACAACTTCTTCTCTCTCGAAAATAGGCTTCTCAGCTGTTTTCTCCTTCAACTGCCTCACCTTCCACCATTTGTTCCTTGACAGCGTGTCTGGACTTTTTGGGGAGGGTGTCATGAGAAAATAACAGCACAGCTGGAGCACTGGAGCCAAAACTTCAGCAAAGCAGAAGCTGTGAGGGCTCAGGGAAAAGATCTCCCTGGACACAGCAGATTGCCTGTGCCATGAGGGTCCAGGGTGCTCTGTCTTTGTCTCAACCATCTTTGTAACCCAGGTGTTTTGAGTTTACCCCTTCAGGGTCAAGGGAATCCTTCCAGTTCCCCTGGCTTGTTGGCTTTTCTTTTTTCTTGCTGTTTTTTTTCTTTTTCTGAGGGGGTTTCAAGTCTTAATGAGCTACTTTGTCCCTTAAACTAAACCCCTTTCTTGTTTCAGTTTGCCTACTCCTGTGAGATCAGCCTTCCAGATCATGCTTTAAGCTTTGGTGTTTGATTTGGCCCAGGTCATATTTACTTGAGCACTAAATAGGGGCTAACTCTGCAGAGCCCTGAGTGGGTTGGGTGTCAGAGAAATGAACCACGGGGTGCTAATGTGAGGTTGTGCCCACCATGTACTGAGCTGCCTACACCTTCCCTGGAGATGGTGGGGAGCACGGAGAGAAGGTGAACCAGATAGACTCAGGAGGAAGAAGGTGTGACTGCCAACAGCATAGAAGCACAGAATCATTTTGGTGGGAAAAGACCCTCAAGATCATCGAGAAAAGACCCATCAAGATCACCCCTGGCACTGCCCCATGTTCTGAGAACCTCATCTCCATGTCTGTCCAACCCTCCAGGGATGGTGACTCCAGCACTGCCCTGGGCAGCCTGTTCCAATGCCCCACAGCCCTTTGGGGAAGAAATTGGTCCCAGATCCAACCTCAGCCTCCCCTGGCGCAACTTGAGGCCGTTTCCTCTGCTCCTGGCGCTTGTTCCTGGGGAGCAGAGCCCGACCCCCCTGGCTCCAAGCTCCTTTCAGGCAGTTCAGAGATCAGGAGGTCTCCCCTCAGCTCCTGTTCTCCAGCTGAACCCCCCAGGTCCCTCAGCCGCTCCATCACACTTGTGCTCCAGCCCCTCACCAGCTCCGTTCCCTTCTCTCAACTCACTCCAGCACCTCAAGGCCTTTCTTGGTGTGAGGGGCCCAAAACTGCCCCCAGGAGTTGTGGTTTGGCCTCCCCAGGTCCCAGCACAGGGACAGTCACTGCCCTGGGCCTGCTGGCCACACCAGTGCTGGTACTAGCCAGGATGCTGCGTGGATCATCTCAGTAGGTTGAGAAGATGCTGAGAAGAGGAAACATCAGCAGCAAAGCCCCCTGTGCAGGGCTGAGTTGTTAACTCCATCGCCTGCCATTTCAGAAGGCAGGACGGCACTTACGAGCTCACACCACAGCCTTGCAAGGAATGGCTATTCCCAGTCAGAGAGAGGCTGGAGCTTAAATTTAGCAACATATTCAGTCTCTGCTAAATCGATGCATTCCTTAAAAGAGCTGGGCCATTCATGCAGCATATTTTCGGTTCACCACATGGCTTCTTGAAGTGATAGCCAATGAGTAATCTGAAAAGGTTCCCACTTCAATCATTTTTAATATTGCACTTTGGTCATTTTGACTTAAACGTGAGCCGTCCCAACCCCATTAAATCTGCCCGTCAACCCCTCTCGCTAAGTAAATGTCAACAACAACATAAAGCGCCTGGGATTCATTTTGCCGTTGAATCATGCATGATTGGTGGCAGGTTTTCAATCGGAAAAGCACTGGCTTCCTTTCCCTCCCTCCCTACCCGCTCCCTGCCTGACTCACTGTTCCAGTCCCTTGTGACCTTTTCTACGCTTGCCTTGTGAAACTGTCAAAGTGCCACCAAAACCCAAACGGGCTTCCAACCCAAGGGGTGTCCGAGATGAACCAGAGGGGTGTTGCTGCTAGTAGAGATGTGCAAACCATCCTAAAGAGAGAAATATGAACAACAACCCTAAAAAGGAATATTGATCCAAATTTAATAGTTCTGTTCCCAAGGAAAAAGAAAAAAATAATAATAATAAAAAAAAAAAGAAAATTAGACCTAAATCCACAGGCACAGTGGCAAAGCTGGGAAAGAATTCTTTTTTTCCTGATTTATTCCTTATGTTTCTATTCTCTTGTTCCTTTTTGACCAATATATAAAAAAAACGGGGAGGGGGGGTGTGGAATAAAAAGGTCATTTTGGGGACGGCAGCTGTCAGTGATAGTGAAGTAAATGGCTTTACTGAGATGATCCACGCGGGTGTCTCCTGTTTCCAGCAACAGATTCTTGGTCTTGTAAATCATTCTCTCTACTGCTTCTTGCCTCCTGTCCCTTTAAAATCCATCATGGAAAAACGGTGTCTGCACCATTCCCGGGGACTGTTTGGGACAAGGCTGGATGGTTCTATTTAATGTCATGTCTTTGATGAAAACTGTCTCCAAAATGGAGTTAAACAAGCCAACTGGAGAGGTGGATAAGTGTGGATGAGGGGAGCCATGCGAAGGTGCACACTGAGGCAAGGTCAAAAGTGATGCTCTTGCCGCAGGGGATAAAGCATGGAGGGGAACACCATGCCAGATATTGGGACCACCAGGAGTGAAGGACACTTGCAGAGATGCTCTGGAGGAGGGAAGGACCAGTGTGTCCTTACCAAGTGATGACAGCAGGAGAGGGCTGAGGAAGGACAGCCAGAAGAATGAACAGGAGACTCCTGGAAGAGTGGAAAGAGGGACACAGGCACCTCTACTATCTCCTGGACACCTCTGAGGAAGCCCTTGCTGATGGCACCGAGTGTTGGAGTGATCTTTGCTTGACAGTTTTAGGGCCATGCCAAGAATTTGGAGTGGTCATCAGAAACCTACTGAGCAAGTCAAGGATTGAACCAATGCCTAAGAGATCACACCAAGTCCCTATGTAAGAAGTTCTCTTTTTAAAACCAGTTCGGCTTAAAAGCCTGAGTTTTGCTTACCCTCCAAGCAAGATTTGAAGAGAACACCTATTTGCACCCTATTTTTCACATGACTCCTGGCACCCTTAGCCATGGCAATGTGCTTTTTCTCTAACATGATATGACTATCTACCCAGATGAAAGGACTCTCTTTTCCCCAGACCAAGGGAACCTGGAGCACACAACGTTGCCTACTTTTGGCTCTTTCTTGTAGCTACCCAGGGTTCTCCACAGCAGCTTTCTTGCTCACCAGCAGTGGCTGCTGTGGTTACACATGTTGTATTGCATGAGTTGCTATGAACAAAAGCACTGAGACAGACTTCAAACAATATGCATTGGTGGATTAAGCTTGGAATTCTAAAAATAAGGAGATTGTGCCCTCATATGGTCAAATGAGTGATGTTTTCTTTCTCAGATAGATGGAGGTTCCCAGGTCAAGAGTGTTGTTTACACTCACCAGTTGATCACCCTTAGCAGTGGCTGTTAAACTCTCCCTAAGTTTATTTTCCTTCCTCCATCCCAAGACATAACCCTCTTTTTTGTTTCTTTAAAAAACTTCAAGGATGCAATTGAAGATAAATAAATAATGAAGCAGCTATGAAGTGAATAGGATGAGAAGGTTGTGTGTAGTTAACTCCCAACTAGGACGTACTATTTCTTGTACCCATCACATGAGGTCTGGCCAGGTCACTGCTAGGATGGGACACCATGACAGAAAACACTCATGAAGGGTTTGCTGATCTAAAGGCTGACTTAATTCCCTAGCTCACCTCCTTCCTCTCTCCATCAGCTTTAATACAGCTTTAGGAAAGAGTTATCTCAGCAGTTGCTTCTCTCAGCAGAGATGTACAGTGAAGCAGGGATGTCTACTGAGCTGTGGTTATTGAAGACCTTCTATAAAACAGGTTTAATTGCTTGTGCCCAATCAAGCCAACCCACCCTTTTAATGTCTGTCCTTAACTGGTGCACAATATTTGCTTGTGGCCACAAAACAGCTGTTGGCTTAGTCCCTGGGGGTGGCTGGTTTTCACTGCTAGGCAAAATTATTTGTTTCTGTAAATCTGTGAATGGGACTCGTGAGGCAGAGAAGTAATGAAATAAAAATCTCAAGAGAAGATACTTGGGAACCAGCAAAATAGCTCTTCTGTTTCTGTTCATCCATAAGAGGCCTTTGATTGCCAAAGGGAAGTACATCTGGAAGGAAGAATGTAAATCTCACTGCCCTTCCAGCCCTCCAGTCCTCTTGTCATCACGACCCAAGAACATGACCTTAATTTTCACACTTCCTACTTGGCATATGGCAGAGGTACTCAATAAATGATGTGGTTGATCCATCCAGCCACCCATCCAGCCAGCCACCTTTACTGTTTCTTCTCCAACATCTGTAGTCCTGTTTCCGTCTGATATGGACAGAGGGTCTTGTGTATAAATTTTGGTGCACCGAAAGGATGTTTTGGTATCTCTTTTATATCCCATAGATGTTACTGATGGACCTCTGGGAGTACATGGACCAAAAGCTGAAATTCATGGATTTAACATACTCGTTCACAGAAGTTTCCAAAACTGCAACAGCAGTAAAAAAGTTTCATGAAACTTGTCAGTCTCTATTATAACCCCTCATCACATGATTGACATTAAGAAACCTTTCTTGTGAGTCAAGTAGTATGTGGGGGAGAAGAAATTGATTTGGATCAACAAAATTTACAGATGAATTTAAATGAAAACATGTTGATCCGGCTGTGACAAATGTCTTTAATAAACGCAGCACAAGCTCCCAATGTTCTAAAGAGCTTTCTTGGCAAGGTGAGGTTGCCATTAAATCTGGAAGAGAAGGATTTTGTGAACGGGAATTGTACCGCTGCCCTGATCCGCTTTGGCAGGAGCCTCCTGGAGGCAGAAGGGAGAGAGACAGAGAGGGAGAGACCTTGAGGAATGATCTGCAGATGGGATAATATTAACAATTACACCACGAGAGCCGCGTCAGTGGAGATGGCGGGTTCCTCTCCAGCGTGTTTAGCAAACTGAAGTTCAAGTGGATGGTGAAGAGTTTCTGGGAATCACGGGGCTGAAATAGATGGTCCCCAGTCATTTGGAGTGGGCTCAAGGCTGTGCTGTACGCTAATGGACGTGAGGAATTCTGCTGCAGAAAGCATGATATCATAGGAATGTGGGGATGGAAGGGATCTCAGTGGGCCGCCTCATCCATTTCCATGCTTTGTTGCAAGTTCAGGTATAGCTCAGGCATTCCTGACAGATGTCTGTCTAGCACATACATAAAAATCCCCAGTAAAATTTCTTTAGGCAACCTAACTCAGTGCTTCACCATCCTTGTCGCTAACTGGTTCTGTTTTCTTTTTCACTATCAAATTTAAAGCTGCTTTTCTGTGATTTAAACCCACAATCTCCTAAGTGATACCCACTCAACATGGAAATGAGATGGTTTCTCTCTTTGCAGATGACTTTCATGTGTTTCAATACCATTATCATGTCTTTCCTCAGTCCTCCAAGCTCTAGACTAAACAGTTGTGGTCTGTAACCTTATTCCCTGTTGTATCTCCTCCTACATCACACTGCATGCAATCATGCTCTATATAAATAGAAGAACGGAACGGAACGGAACCGAACCGAACCGAACCGAATAGAATAGAATAGAATAGAATAGAAGTATTTCTGTTGGAAGGGGCCTATAACAGTCATCTAGTCCAACTGGCTGACAAATTCAGAGCTGACCAAGTTAAAGCGTGTTATCAAGGGCATTGTCCAAATGTCTCATGCACACATAATTCATCATGAGACATTCTTTATTGGCATGGCATGGCTCTCAAAAACCCTACCCATGCAATCGGTTTCTGTTCCAGACTTGGAGATCCTGGTCGCTATGTCATTAATAGTAACTAGCAACAAAAATACATGTAAAAGCAGTCATCAAAATGATATTACTGCAAACCCAATAACTACTCTCCTAATCATTTGTACTATTCAACCTCATTCTGTCCATCAGTTGCTTTTCTATGCAGTTAAAAGGTCATGTCTTGTGGCTGCCCCTTTAACCTGAAAGTCCAGTTTAGAGACAGCAAGACGTCACTAAATGGCAGCTATGGCAAATAATTTTTAAGTTCTCCGGGCATATTCCAAAAAAGCACTTAGGATACACATTGCCTTGCTGTCTTTAGCCATCTGAAAGTTGGGGATCTAATTTACAATACTGCTCAAGGTTCTTTCTCTGGTGTTGACTCCCAACTTAATCCACATGATTTTATACACCAGTTTCAGACAGTAACAAATCACCACACAAAACCACTGATCTTTCTGAGTAACTGAAAAGGAAAGCTAAATGGTTGCTTTACCCTACCTGCCCAACTTTCAGAGAGGAACCAAACATTAGGTGTTTCTGAAATTAGTGTTTAACATATGACCAGTAGTTTAATTGGATAGAAGGATGAACAAATAGAGAAGGAAGGAAGGAAGGAAGGAAGGAAGGAAAGAAATGAAAGAAGGTGGAAAAAACAAAGGATGGATGCAAGGGAGAACGAAGGAAAGATAAGCTTATTCTCTCACTAATTTCACAAGGTTCTTCTTTGCAAAATGTCCCGTTATCAAGGTCATTGGCTTCTGCTTGCAGAGAGAGGACAAAAAGCTGTAGACAAGAGTGAAAGAAATGGGGAGACGGTGAGGACAGAACACATAACTAAATTTCACTTGAAACCTTTTGTGACAATGCTATCCACAAGAGCTTCAAAGCCAGACTCTGGAGCTGTGAGGAGTTTCTATCTGGATACAGAAGACTTATTTAGCTAAGAGCTGTCTATATAAAAAGAGAGCCAAAACTCCAGTTTCAGCACTATCACAGACAACAGATTCTAGGAATCAATCTCTGAAATGCTTTGCTTCCATCTATAATAGAGGAGCAGTCAGCATAGGGCCTTAGATGACAAAAGACAAATGGGGCCTTAAGGAAGAAAAGACAAAGCTTCTCCAAGTTAATGCATGGATTTGGTGCAGTTCAGAGAGGCCCAGTGGGGCAAGCAGGCTGAAACGCAGATGTTCTTCCAAAGCTGCCTCGAATTGGAGTCAGCATCTGGGGAAAGGGTACGACAGAAATCACTGGGATGCTGCACTATCCAGATCAAAACCACATGAAAGCAGGAGGCTATTTTTGCAAAGAGGGAAATTCCAGAAGGGAAATGGAGTATCTGTGGCTGACATCACTCCCCATCCAGGCTAAACTGATGGGTGGGAGAAGATATCAGCACTGACTTTAGCATCCCTGCTGCCTGATACACAACCAACCAAACCAGCAGCCCATAGCCCTCAGAGAGGAACCAGTTGTCTGATCCCATTGCATGGAGGAGATCAGTGATAGGATGGAACAGCACTTGGGGAAGCACAGTAGCTCTGCCAGCCGAGCACAGCCTACAGGAGCCATCTACCAACACTTACAGCTCCTCCGGAATCCTCCCACAGACTTCTGCTACCACAAAATCTGGGAAGGCTTGAGTTCATTTTCTTTTTAATATTATTATTTTTTTTCCCCCAACATTCATAATTTTCCAGAGCAAAGCTCTGCCACATTTTTTTCCAGCATCTGTTTCTCAGAGCTCTCTGAGGGTGAGGCAGAGGTCCTTTCTGACCCATGCTTCCTCAGGTCCAGGACACTTTGTCTCCTGAAGTTTCCATTCACAGGGACATGGGGAAGAGATAAGGGGGCTGCAGCAGATTTATTATATTGCAGGAAGACAGACCTGGAGAGTTTGGGAGCAGGTTAAGTGGCATTTGTCTCTCCTCTTCCAGCCTTCCCATTGCACCACAGGACAGATAATGCAGATAACATAAGCATTTGCAGAGACATGACGGGTCAGATGCAGCCTTCAACATAGATCCAGATATCCTGTCTGACATCTGACAGGAGTCATAGGATCACAGAATGGTTTGGGTTGGAAGGGACCTTCAGATCTCCCGCAGTGCCACCCCTGCCATGAGCAGGGACATCTTCACCAGCTCAGGTTGCTCAGAGCCCCGTCCAGCCTGGCCTGGGATGTCTCCAGGGATGGTTCATCTACCACCGCTCTGGCCAACCTGGGCCAGGCTCTCACCACCCTCATTGTAAATAATTTCCTCCTCATGCAACACAGATAGCATAAAAGTTCAAGACCATTCAGATTGCTTTTCTACAGGGAAGACCTGATGAAAGTGTGTACTTTTAATTAGTGAAGTAATTTAGGACTGGCAAATTCCGTAGGCACTAATATACAGGATTTGCACTGGAGAAACAGCTAGGAGCACAGTGAGGAACTGGATGTAGGTCCTTCCTTTGCTGCTTGACAGCAACATCAGCTCACTAGGGGAGCTAAGGAAAGCTCTGAATCTGTTCCAATCTTAGTATTGAAAGGTCTCAGTGAGTAGTTTAGAAGCCCACAGAAGGTCACTTGCATTTGGCCTTCTGTCACTCTCTGCCTTCTTATAGCATGGAGACATTAGCATTTATTTTCTTCACCCTAGGCCTGTCTAGACTGAGCACTTTGGGTCAGAATTATCTCATATGTACAGCACCTGGCACAGCAGAACGCGGGAGCTTGCAGCTTCCAGGCTACTCAGAAATAGCTCCATGCTGGGTTCCCTTGCAAAACCACTCTTGGACCAGGCTGATCACCATTAAGTTCATGCAAGACTCAGAGCCAGCTCTGATCCTGTGGTGAAAAGCACTCGGTCTGCCATGATTCTTAACCCAAACCCAGCATATCTTTGGCAACCGGGTTTGAATGTTTGCACTGTTCAACTGTGACTCATCCCATGGAACAAGAGGAGCAGCAGGAGGAGAACCCACAGGCCCTGATGATGGAATAAAGTTTCACATTAAAAGGAATAAAGGCTTGTGGAAATCCCTAATAACTAAACCACACTATATTCAGCCCCCTACTTCTGTAATCAGGTCAAGTCTGGATAGAAGAGAGAGACCACTGTTGTCACCCAAAGACATGTCAGGTTTTATTCAGAATGATTTAAATATACTCCTGATCCAAGGCTTCTTGTGTCTTGTATTTCATTTAAAAATAATATAAATCTCCTGTTTGTCTCTTTGTGGTGTGGTGAAACACATCATTTTAAGGGCTGTGGGACATAGCACAATAACCACTTTGAGAGCATTAATGCTCCTGGTAAAGGACATATCTACATATGTATGAGGGAAAAAACAGCCAAGCAGAGATAGATAACTTCAGTGAGTCATAAAGCTCCATGACTGAAAGGGGGGCTTGCATTGAAGCTGCAGTATTAACTCCAGCAAAAACCTCCATACACACACTGTTGTGTTTTGGGGGTTTGTTTTAAAGTAATGTTTAGTCAGTCGTTAAGGTTTAGAGAACCCTTTTCTACACTCTTAAGTGTGGACCAACCACAAGCACAGTCTGCTGGGAGTTCCTACTTAACACCACCCAAAAAACAAACAAATCTTGGATATTTTTAGGAAATCCAAAAAAAAAAACCAAACAACTGGTTAATTTTGCTGGTAGAAGATGAACAGGAATAGGATGTGATGTCAGTGACACTTGATATCTGCAGCCGGACAGGATCCACTACAACTTACCCCTGATCCACAGCTGGCACCTCCTGGCCTGTGTCTTTAAAACTTGTTGCCCATCGTCACATGTTATGGAATTTGGTCTCATGTCATATATTAGCTTCTCTAAATTCTGGGTGTTGACACTGAGAATAAAGTTGGGATTCATGTTGTGTAACAGTCCAGAAGTCAAGCAGGATTATGTCGTACTTCTATGCATCAAGGCTCCTTCTATAGAGAAATAAAACCCCAGAGAGTCTCTGTGCATTGAAGAAGAATATAATCGGGAAGAATACTTTTGTTAAAAAAGAGGAGATAGATATATCTTCCCAGTTACCAGATAATTGCATAAAACAGTACTGGAAGGAACATGAAGATGTGCAACATCTCTCTTCTGCAAAGATTCTCAGTGTCTAAGCCATCTTCTACAAATGATCAATAAAATTAATCTTAAAGCCTTCTACTTTGGGAAATCCCATGGTCTCTTTCAGACACTGCAAACTCCAACATCCCCATCATTTTATCTCCTAGTGCCTCGTCTAGGTCTTCCTCTCTGTAATGTAACTCTAATTCTTGCCATCATGGATAGGGAAACAAAGGAGAAGTGATGATCACACTGCAATGGAAAAATTAGCTTTTCCATCTGAAATCTGTGGGGTAGAGTTTTCTGAAGTGGAGTTCTGCCCGTCTAATATCTAAAAAGAAAGACTGAGACAACTTTATTCCACCAAGAAGCTCTAGAGTTGAATTTAGCCTGTGCATAACCCGTCCTCAGCTCTAGCTGAACTTGTGGTAGGCTCTTCTGTCCCCCGAGCCCTTCAGCCAGCATTCTTTTGTGTTTATTTAATTGGCTCATCCTCAGGGAACAAAAGTTCAAATTGCAAGTACAAAGGGTTTTGCGAGCAGGAACCAGCTCTGAAAAACCCACAGAATTAAAATGCGAGTTGCCTGCAAAATGTCAGGCTCTGAGAGGTTCACCCACTCCTAAGAGAGTCGTGTTCCTCTTGCTGTGCTTCTGCACAGGCACTGAGTGAAGTTTCTGGAAGCAGAGTACATCTCCTGGGTAGTGTTTTGCTCCGTATCGGATGAATGTCTGCCTGGGTTTTCCAGTTTTCCTTGTCTGGTGTATTTGGGGGTGTATCACCCTCATCTTTGCTTATAGTCCTGATTCTATGTCCCTCAGCTTTCTTAATTTTTAAAATCCCTTCCCATATTAACAGGTAAAGGGAGCAAAACCAGAATTGTGGACCACTTCTGTAGGCAACCAATGTCTCTAATGGGTTTAAAACAGGAGTTTTCAATCCATGCACACCTACTAAATAAAGCAACTACCCATGTCACTAAGGACCATTGAGGTCTTTCACAGACCCTGGTAACAGCTAAAGAGAAGCTGTTCATTTGCAGGGAATCACATGTTTTGGAGGACGATGGAAGTGTTCTTGCTCTGTGTTCTTGCTCTTATTCTTCTTGGAGTCTCACAGCCTGAACTCACCACAAGCACCAAAATTTTGTGCTTACTCAATCACTGCTGCAATTAGCAGAGTCAGCAAAGAAGCAAGGTAGTCAATGTGTTAATGGAATTGTCTGGCTATGACTGTGTTGCCTTAGGTGCATGCTCCAAGAACGAAGGAAATCAAACATCAAGGAGCGATCTGAACCAATGCTACTCAGAACAAACATCATCTAGAGGTGACCTGATGCACCCACCCTGTGTCACACCAAAACCAGACTCTTACTCAGAGTACATCCACATTGTTGGCATGGACTGAGACCCTGGGATGAGTTTTAACCCTTGCATAGTGCCTGTGTTTCCTCTCAGAAGTACCTGAAGAAGGGTGTGAATGGATGTGAATGCACTGGTGATGTTTGGGGAGATGCAACCAGCATACAACACCTGGAATGAGACAGAGTTGATGTTCTCTTTCTTTCCTAGGCCAGATGGGAATGTCCTTGGAGATGGGGTAAGAGGGGAATTTGCATCATGGCAGTCTCTGCTGTCTATGTCCCAAAAAGCAGTCAGACATCTCTATGTCCTCCAACACCAACACTAAGATAGCAAAGGCAATTCTAATAAATAAATAGTAATAATAATAATGCAGTAAATGGAGGCTTCTGAGTACAAATGCAAAAGAGAACATTTCTGTGTGCTATCTCACTGGTTGGTACTATCAGTGAATGATTTAACTTGACAAGTCACCCTCTAATGACCTGCTCTCCCATGGCTTTCCAAAAACCATATGTTAAGTGGGAACAACTTCTGGGCCAGTGCTCCTTTAGCTTAAGAAATCTCCCTCGCTTGATTCCTTACCATGAAACGGAGTTAAATTGGGACCCATGCTGGGGAGCTGCCTAATCAGATCTCTAATAAGGAAGAACTGACCTTGAACCATGTTCCCATTGTGCTGGAACTGCTGTGGCACTGAGAGAGGTAAAATACCCTTTCACTACCTCCACACCTGTCTCTGAGATCTCATGGTAGGAGGTCTTCTGGTTTCAGGGGGTTCCTGGCATGGTCACAAGTGCTGGCAGAGATGCACATTGTGAAACCACCCTTGAGTAATGTGCTAAGGACCCCTGAAGGGACACTTGCTCCTTGGTGACTCTCTTTGACATCAGTTAAGAAGGAGGAAATGATAGATTATTAACCATGGAATTCCACAAACTGGAGGTCAGTAGTGGTTCAGGCCTTGGAAGGCTCTGGATATCATAGGACGAGCTTTCTCACTTGCTTGCACACTTCTGATGTACGTGTTTACTATTGAAACGAATGATGATGGTTGAACCTTGACCCTTCATTATCCAGTGTCTGAATCAGGACCTTGAGGCAAAGCCATTAGGACAGTAAAGCCTCTGAAGTCTCCTACCATCCTAAGCTGCAATTATCAAAAAGGGAGACATTTAAAGGAGATTAATTTTGTGATATGGCAGTTAACCATGTTAAATACAAAGATCTGACATCTCTTTGGAGAGCCCATGAGCTACAGAGAATATTCAGGGGAAGCATCATTAAATGCTTGCCCTGCTTTTATATTCTTTCTCAGGCATCTCCTATGGGTCCCTGATAGAAAGAAGACATTAAGTGAGATGGACCATTGGTCTGACCAGTCCAGTGTTGTTCTTATGATCCCTGAAGAATAGAACGAGATTTCCAAATAAGCTTTTAAACAACCATTGGGACCCAGACGTCAGTTACTTCCAGTAGCTGTTGTCTCGTTGTGCTGGATGTGCTCCACTGGTCAGAACAAATGCTGGCTGGCTGGCACCCCGAAAGTCCTCCACAGACCTTCCCTGGGCTGATGTATGAAGTGATATGATTAGCAAACATGTGGATTAGACCATGCTCTGATATCTTTTATACGGACAGAAAGAAAATAAATTCTCACAATCAGAAAGGAAGCGAGAAAGATCAAGGGACAATAGGGCAAGAAAAGGCATTTCGTGCAAAATTCCAATAATAGGAATGTTCTTGACAGCTCATTTGCAGGGCTTTGGTCACACTGATCCCGTCTTTCTCTCTTCAGAATGCTTCGTAGCCTCAGAGAATTTATTGGAAAGTATTGTTTCCTGAAATTCCTTTCCTGGTATTCACCCTAAATTAGCTCTTTTCTTAATTGTCTCCCATTACTTTTTTCCCTTTCTCCCAGCCCTGATCCACTTCTTCACTGCTGCCAACTCTTGCAATACTGTAAGTCTTGCAATATTTAGTGTTTTACTGTAATCCCCAGCATCTGGAAGCAAGTGGTTGTGCAAGGATTCCAGCTTTCATTAAAGAAGTCTTTAGCTCTTGAAGTTGCTTAGAAAAGCTTGAAAATATGACCTGAGTGTACTGTGAAGACACACACACACAAAAGTGAAATCACACACAAAAAAACACGCACACACAAAAAGGAAACGTGTACACAGGAGTGAAAATAAAGGTGACATTAATTTCAAGATAAAGAGTAATTCACAATTTTTAATATTTTGGATTGATCATATTGGTGTTTGAAACCAAGTCTATAGGATATGGATATATTCCAGTACACAACAGCTGAGTACGCAACAAGGAAAAAACAGTCTGTTCCCACATTCGCTGAGGGCAGAAGGAAAAGGCACCAGTCTAAATTGCATTAGATAGGTGAGATATAAGGAAAAATATCTTGTAACTGCAAGAAAGGTTAAAAAATTGGGATGCTGGCCTGAGAGAGGGTGGACTCCCCCTCTTAGGAGATCCTTAAGAGGTGGTAGATGCACATCTATCAGAAATGGCTTTGGGAGAACTAGCTTGAGTGGAGCAAGCTAGGGTCTGAGGGAAGATGGGAGAGGAATGTCTGTATGAGCTCTGAAGGCCACTACCAGCCCTTTTCACTAGGGTTTTCCAGTCTCATAGAATCACAGAATCATTTTGGTTGGAAAAGACCCTCAAGATCATGGAGTCCAACCATTCCCCCGCCCCTGGCACTGCCCCATGTCCTGAGAACCTCATGTCCGTCTGTCCAGCCCTCCAGGGATGGTGACTCCACCACTGTCCTGGGCAGCCTGTTCCAATGTCTGTCTCCTCTTGTCCAACTTCTTACATCATTCTCTAACTTTACCCTCACCATGATGAACCAGGGACCAGGGGATGAGGCAGTGTCGTTGGAGTGATATAGTTAACTTCCAGACTCCTTGTAAGGACAAAATCACATAGCACAGGGCCTTTATTGCTCACTGAGCCTTTGAAAACCTGACAACAGAAAGTAAGATTCAATAGAGAAAGCAGCAACCTCACGCAGCTTCAAGGTGGGGGCTTAAGTCAACATGTAGGTTTATAAAGGCTTGAAAGATTGAACGAGGGTCTATCTTGTTCTGAGAGCATCCAGAAGAAGGTCTTCAGTAGGAAGGAGGTATGTGCCTGCAGTCCATGTACAGAAAGGGCTGCTGCTGATGTTTATCTGTTTCTGTTATAATTAAGAATTGGGAGGTGGGATAAGGAGGGTCTGTCCCAGGCCAGTGAATCTACCTCATTTTTGCAGGACCCTACATCATACAAGTCATTTATAAATAATACAGGTTGCTTGCCCTTCGCTCTGCCCCAACACGTAGACTTTCCAGGATCTTGCATCACTCGCACATTAACCGTCTGATTTCCAGCCTGACTTCTATCTGTGGCCAGTTTCCCATCCCTTTGTTCCTGTGCCAACACTGGCCTTTAGCTTTAATAGCTGTCTCCCCACTTCAGTGTATTACTCCCAGATGTATTTCCAGTCACCAGTTACCTCCCTTCTTAGCCTTTATTTGCTAAGCTACCCAGGCCAAGGAGCTCTAGGTCCCTCTTATCACACCAGCTCTCTGCTCCCTGTTTACCTTTGCAGCCTTTTTCTGCACCAACCTCAGCAACTGTCTTATCAGCATTAGTTACTTTGCTGCAGACCTCAGAAATTAAACTATGATCTTGAGTTTCTCCTTTGAATTAGGCTATATCTTTCCTATGACCACAGTGGGAATGTCTGGGTACTCATCACATCTCAAAAATGGTATTGTAAAAGTCCTAAAGAACAAATCAAGAGTGGAGGTACAAAGCAAACCACATTGACAGTGGCTTTTATTTAAACAGAGCCCCCAAATGCTGCCATCTTAAGAGATGGGTTATTAATAAGAGAGATGTGTGTATTGTAATTAATCAAGAGGATTCAACTCACCTGACTGAATCCATCCAGAAGTTCATTTTATTGTCTAAACTAGTCATCTGCTGCCCTGGGAAGCAAACAAAAGCAGGCTGACATCTCCAGAGAGTGGGTCAGCAAGCTGGCTTTCAACAGTATTTTAGGATAGGAGTAATCACACCCCAAAGAGACAGTTCTCTCTCACTGACTTTCACAGGAGCCTGAATGACCAGATCCAACCAGACACCGAATTGTCCAAGGAGGTACCAAGGCTTGAGATAAACTCTGGCTTAAATCACAATGGAGAGTTGGAGCCCCAAACTGGTATTAAACATAGATGTCTGCTGTTTAGAAAAACTCTACTGAAGCCCAGCAGGAAAGAACAGCTGCAGATGTTACAGCGGTTTCTGTCGACTCTGCATCTTGGAACTTCACAAAAGGTTAATTTGTTTCTGAGTCTGTTCTATAAGAGTGAAATGAGATTGAGTAAAGTAAGCAATAAGTATAAGATTTTTACAGTACGTACTATATCTATTGACTTAATGTAAGTTTGTGTTCAGCTCAGTACAAATGGGTCCTGGTTCACATCTAAGACTCCTTAGGGATACTGTAGTTAAAAATAATGCATGAATACATGTCAAGAATATGGACAAAGTTCTCCTGTATCTTGTAATCTGTAGCTTCTGATTGACATAGCAGGCGTTTTGTTATTAATTTATATACTCTGCTTTCCCATAAAAGACAATAGCCATGGAGAAAATTCAACAACAATGATGACAACCCCATAAAATTCTGAGAGAAGATGGGATTGTGCTGTTCTGCTCGCAGGGATTAGAGGGTTAGGAAATTCTCTGGCATTGACTTCATGCCAAGTAGTTCAGGACCTTTTTATCCACCTCATTGGATTATCCACAGGAAGTCTTCTGACTCATTAACTCCATTGAGAAGGTCAAATAGGATTTTCAGCAACCTTAACCTTCCCTCAGCAAGTGGTTATGGGCTGCAGAGATCGCCTTGATTTCTGTCCCAGTGCAACAACCTCTGAAAAGACATTGTGGAGAACTTTCTATCTTTATTTTATTTTACGAGTGGTTAGTAAAAAGTCATCACTGAATCTGAGGACACAGGGGCCTGTGGATTTTCATCCTTTTTCAGGACTATTTTAGGACTGTGATGGCCTTCTCACTTTAATGTCTGATATAAATTTATCTAGCATGGGGACTGTTAGGAGCATGGGAAACATGACTAAGATATAGTCATAAGTTTGTAATGAAAGGTGGGGGAGGTCAGTTTATGGGAAACACCTCAAAGAGTGACAGATCCCCTTAGATATGAGTAGGTTTAATAATTTCTTTGATTTTATGAAAATTACTTATCTTGAAGGTGTAAGCTGCTGATCTACACCTAGAGGTAACATGAGAGCACTCTTTAACTGCTGTGGAGATAAGATCATAACCTACAAAAAAATTGAGATGGGCACCCCAGCTAGCCTTGAAAATTGGGCTTCAGCTGAAAAATTAGTCTGCTGAGATGGGCATGTCTTTGAATGGTCGAGATCTGTAGAACCTAAGGACTTGGAGGAGACTGCAGCAGGATTTACACAAGGACAAGAAGGGCCCTCTTATCCATTTGAAGGCAGCTGGACTGTGGCCTAGTGAGTAAATGTCATTAACCCAACTGCTGCACATGCAGCTTGGCTGCCACACTGACCAGTTGCGGCAGCTTTCTGCTGGGTGACTTGGTACTTCTGAGACAGTCAGACCTTTGGACAAGCTTCCTATAGAATACGGTTGTGTATGAAGAGGTTTTATGGGAGTTCTGACTGTCCCACTGCTGTAGAGAGTCCCTTCCCTATGCTGTGCCCTGCGATGGGTGGGAGTGTTGATCTGCTGGAGGGTGGGAAGGCTCTACAGGTGGACCAGGACCAGCTGGATTGATGGGCTGAGGACAATTGTCTGAGGTTCACCAAGGCCAGGTGCTGGGTCCTGCACTTGGGTCACAAGAACCCCATGAACACTCCAGGCTTGGGGAGAAGGCCCTGGGGGTGTTGGTGAGAGCAGCTGAACATGAGCCAGCGTCTGCCCAGCTGGCCAAGAGGCCACCAGCATCCTGGCTGGTACCAACACTGGTGTGGCCAGCAGGCCCAGGGCAGTGACCGTCCCTGTGCTGGGACCTGGGGAGGCCAAACCACAAATGCTGAGGGCAGTTTTGGGCCCCTCACGCCAAGAAAGGCCTTGAGGTGCTGGAGAGAGTGGAGAGGAGGGAATGGAGCTGGTGAGGGGCTGGAGCACAAGTGTGATGGGAGCGGCTGAGGGACCTGGGGGGTTCAGCTGGAGAACAGGAGCTGAGGGGAGACCTTCTGATCTCTGAACTGCCTGAAAGGAGCTTGGAGCCAGGGGGGTCGGGCTCTGCTCCCCAGGAACAAGCGCCAGGAGCAGAGGAAACGGTCTCAAGTTGCGCCAGGGGAGGTTGAGGTTGGATCAGGGGAACAATTTATTCCCCAAAGGGCTGTGGGGCATTGGAACAGGCTGCCCAGGGCAGTGCTGGAGTCACCATCCCTGGAGGGTTGGACAGATGGATATGAGGTTCTCAGGACATGGGGTAGAGCCATTGCTGGGTTAATGGTTGGACTTCATGATCTTGAGGGGTTTTTCCAATCAAAATGATACTATGATGTGACCAAGCATCAACTGGAAGACACTGGCCCAAGCCCAAGACGGGCAGAACACAAAACCTCCTCAGTCTAGCTCCCTGCTGGCCATTACAGCAGCCAGCACCCAGGCCCTGTTGTCTTTATGAACGTAGCTGTAGCCCATGTGCAGGGGGCAGAAAGACGTGTATCCCCTCCCCGACATGTTTCTAAACAGCCAAAAGAGCGGATCATGAGCATTTTGACTCAGTAACATCTTAAGCAGCTGTGGTTTGTTACTTACTTCTGTGCTGTCTGGTTTGCATTTGCACCTTGGGAATTAGTGCCTATTTACTGGTTCAGCTCAGGCTGGAGAGCTTGAGGTCTGCTATCACTTCATCAGATGCTTTGGTATCAGATTCCTGATAGCCTTAAAAATACCATGGGAATTGTGTATGCATTTTATGGTACTTCTGTGTTGTGGAAATCACCTTCTTAGTGCTGTATTGCAACTTAAGGGACAGTTCGCAGAATGGCCTTTGAATGCAGATGACCCGAAAAGATATTAATTTAAAGAAGCTCAGGAATTGCTTCAGCTCCACATTCAGCTAGATCTTTTATGAACTGCGTTTGGAAGGGGCTTATAGAGAGAGAGGAGCTCATCTACTGAGTCTCTGCTCGCCAAAGGAGAAGAAATTTTCCTGGGACCCAAGGGGTATAAGCACAGATGCAGCAAAGAAAAAGATGTTGCTTTACCTTAGGGAAGAGCAGCAATCACCCTGGTGGTGTGGCAATGCTTTAGAAGAGAAGTGAGAGAGTGAGGAAGCATGCTAAAAACACTATGAAGGCAATTCAGTTACAGAAGACATAAAAAACAAACACAACCTTCAAAGGCAGAGGCACAGACACCTCGTGTTTTGTGTACCAAAAGGAAGGTGGGGAGGAATGTTTCACAAGCAATATCATGTGAGGAAAACACAGGTATGAAGATATTCTGTAACCTGGAAGGAAAAAGCGGGAGGAGAAGCAAATCGTGGGAGCTGAGCTGGGAAAACTGGGGTGAGAAGTGAGAGTAGCGGGAGCACTTTTCCACATCCCTGACCTATTTATCAAAACCCGGTATTGTTTTTTTCAGGAGAGTTTAGCTGTGCACTAGTTATAAAGCTTCATACAGGGGTGTTGGGGTGAAACTGAGAGTTTATCAAAACTAAGGCTCATCTAAGTGACCAGATTGATCTTTTAAAATTTATTTATAAGACTCTAGTCGGTATGTGGCACTGGGAGGGTAGGAAATGCTGTGCTTCAGGGTGCTTGAAGCTCAAACAAAACCTGAGAGAGCCTAGAGAAGTCAGACATGTGCTTGACTCTGGGGCAAGACACACTGCAAGTAGGAAAAGGTATATTTAATTGTACTTAGTGATCACCACCCCTCTTCTCCTATTGAGGAATTTATTTATCACTCCCGAGAGGATTAACCTGATCATCCTGACTGCCCTTGTATGCCACCAGAATGTGAACTGGGGGGATGCGTACAATGCAGAGCTTGCAGGAAAACCGTGGATGGAAACACCCCTCAGATTGCGGCTGCAAAAATGGGCTGAAGATGCAGGAGCAGCCTTGCTGGGTGACAGCAGCCATCCCTCTAGCACAGACCCCTGTCTCTGGCCAAGAAACTGGGTCTAGGAAGGGTTGATGTGAACACCTGGACCTGATTCAGGGACTTTGCCGAGGGCGGTTTGCCCAGCAGAAAAGCACTGCATGGTGGGCACCTCCTAAAGTAGGGCTCTGTGGTAGCTGGCACGGTGGCACCTGCGCTAATTCAGTGGTACCCTATGCACTGACTTGAAAAAAACAAGTAGATTGCAGTGTGTTCAGTGAAGGCTTGTCTCTAGCAGCGCTTATCGGGACTCCGCTTTTACGGAAGAGAGAAAGAAATCAATAAAAGCCTCTGTTAGTTTTTGCATAACAAACCGGGGAAATCTATGGCTTGAGCTGGAAGAAAAGGACAAAACCTGCTGCAGATAGAGAGCTGATGTCAGCTGTCATCCTCCTTTAGAAAAGCCCCGGACAATGACTCTGAATTAGGACAAGCCTGAAAGACATCCTGGCACTGGGAGCTTGGGTGTCCTGCCTGAAAGGGCCGCAGGGCCGGTCATTATCTGCAAAGTGAGGTCCCCTTTGTCACCCCTGTCACCACTCCTCCACCCACACCGCTCGGCCCCATATTCCTGGTGGCCAAGAAAACAAAAACCCACTCCCTGCCACACTGGGAGGAGAGCGAGGCAAGAAAAGAAAGCGAGGGAGAGGGGGGGAGCAGAGAAACTCATCTTGAATGCGCTATCAGATAAGGACTGTTGAAATAAGCCTTTCTTTTCCTTTTCTTCCTTTCCGTAGCTCCTTCTGCAAGCAGCAGCAATGGGAGGAAACAGATAATTAAAGGGCCTTTTAAAATGGCCCTACTGTTGTCCCAGGGCTGAGAAGGTGCACTGGCAGGACAAGTGAAATACCCAACGATGCAGAGACCTTTATCTCTTCCTAATGACTCCAAATGAAAAGATAGGGTTTTTTTTCCCCAGGCCCTGGGCTCAACCTCCTACCCTGGGAAGATTTCGTTCTCAAGGCCAGGAGAATAAATCCTCTTGTCCAGTTTGCAGGCTGCGGATAAATGGACAGCAGTGTTGTGGCTGGTTTTGTGCCTCTACCACCCCAAACGAAAGGGGAGAAGCCAGAGGAATTGATCCCAGACATGAATATTTCCTCCTTTTAGTTGTCCCTCCCCACCCTGTCTTCTGAAGGTTACTATCTTTTTCTTATGGGATATAAAATGGTCCAAATCTTTCCCCCCTTTCTGACCTCGCTCCCTCCTGAAGGAAGCTGGGTCTCTTTAGTTTGGAGAAGAGGAGACTGAGGGGTGACCTTATTAATGCTTATAAATATATAAAGGGTGAGTGCCACAAGGATGGAGCCAGGCTCTTGGTGGCAAACAATGATAGGACAGGGGGTAATGGGATCAAGCTGGAACACAAGAGGTTCCACTTAAATTTGAGAAGAAACTTCTTCACAGTGAGGGTGGCAGAGCCTGGCCCAGGCTGCCCAGGGAGGTTGTGGAGTCTCCTTCTCTGCAGACATTCAAAACCCACCTGAACATGTTCCTGTGTGACCTCACCTAGGCGTTCCTGCTCCAGCAGGGGGATTGGACTAGATGAACTTTTGAGGTCACTTCCAATCCCAAACATACTGTGATACTGTGATACTGTGATCTTGCTGACCCCGTGTGCTCCCAAATCCCAACCGACGTTGGCGTAGCTGAAGCGGGGTGCCCTTGGTCCTACATCCCTCCAGATTAGTGTCTCGTCACCTGGCTCAGGTCATCAGAAACATTTCTATCCCCACCATTGGTTCCGTCCTGCAAGCCCTTCCCCTCCCTGACACCCTGTGCCTCAGTTTCCCCATTAATGGAAGGGATGGTGACTTCTTTCCTGGCCATCATGGGGTGCTTCAATTCACTGAGGCAGAGGGAATGAGTAAAATCTTCCTTCCCAGCCAGCTGAGAGCAGAGACTTGGGAAGGAGATGAGCTGTTCCCAGCTCTCTATGGCCAATGTCTTTGTCCCCAGCAAAGAGATGTCACCGGTGCACAGTGCTGGCCCCACGGTGCAAAGCTCCACATGCCAAGGAGCAGATGGATATTTTCTGAAAGAGTCTAAATGTACAGACTAGATGAAACAGCAAAGGATCCAGAATCATCCAGCTATTTATAAAAGCACCTTTTTTTTCTTTATATCCCACTGTTCACCAGGACAGAGTTTCTTACTCTTGTATTTATGTTTTTGGTTTGGTTTGGGTGGTTGGTTTTCTTTTTTTTGTTTGGTTTGTTTAATTTTAAAATATTATTTGCTTATTTTATTGAATTTCTGTATAACTTTTGAAGGAGAACCAGCATCCAGATTGTCCTGCGTTGCACTGCTACCTGATGGCCAGGGGAAGAAGTGATGGTAGACAAGTAATTTTCTTAGCTTGCTGGCCGAGAGAGAACATTTTATGGTGTTATACACATTTTACTGCTGCTGTTCTACTTACTAGTAGTTTATTTCAGTCCAGACACTGGTCAGGAGCTGATCCCTGAACATGAAATTGGAAAGTTCAGCTTCACAGAGATGTGCAAGTGAATTATCTGCAGTGTTTTCTGCTGGCTGTTCTCTGGTGCTCTGCATCGGGTCCTGCAGCAACCTGACAGCCACAGGTTGAGCAACACTGCACCAGACTTTGCTTACTTTGCTCAGGCTTAACATCATCATGAAATCTGTACCATCCACAAAGATGTGCCAGGCAAACACCAGGCTCTGTTCCCATTCACTCTACTTTTCCCTGCTATATTTTTGAACCTTTCCCCAGTGTTTATGCCTCATCTAGGAGGCACACAAAGCTGTGTTGCCCTTCTCTTTCAGGCTGTAATGTAGAGACTCTGTTCGTGTTCCTCATCCCACCCCTGTATGATGCCCTTGCAAAGTGCCAGCAGGTCCCAGCAGGAGCGTGCAGCAACCCTCCCTGCCCTAAGGTCAATGATGCCAGCAAGGCCAGCACCATGGCATAACTAATGCTTTCTGCTTAAGCATGTGCAATTCAGATTAAGTTGTCCCTTTCTTACCACAGAACTGATTAATCAACCCACATATTCAGGGTCTCCTCTTTGGGATACATCCATGGTTGGGTCCTGATGATAGCACAGGCTCAGATCACACATGGTGAGACAGATATTTAGAAGGTGATCTTGAAACGGTGGTAAGATAAATTTTTAAGGAGATAGTTTCACAAAGAGAATCAGAGGAGATTCGACTGCAGTTCCTCCTTACTCAGATATTCTAGGCCAAAGGTGATGGGGACACTGAGGCACAAAGACAGTAGTGTGCAGTTCACCTGCAATATTGGCTAAAGACAGGGCTAACTAAATAAAGCAAAATTCTGGCAGGATGCCTTTTCCTGTCAGAAGAGACGGCTGCAGTAAAACTAAAACTGCCAAGCTTATTCTGACTGCAGTGATTAGATTCTCCTGAGTTATGTCCCTGGAAACATCCAAGATCAGGTTGGATGGGGCTCTGAGCAACCTGAGCTGGTGAAGATGTCCCTGCTCATGGCAGGGGTGGCACTGGGGAGCTGGGAAGGTCCCTTCAACCCAAACCTTTCTGTGATTTTATGATTCTATGCAGAACTGCACCTGTGTCTCTCCCCTGCATGCAAACAGACTGAGGTTGACAGCGGGAAGGAGAACAGGCAGAGACTGGGAAGAAAACTCCCAAATCTTGCCAAACATTTGAGGCAGAGGAAGGAAAAGACAAAGGGAATGAAAGGGCAGTGTTGTCTGAGACTCTAATTAATGTAAAAACACAATTCACTCAGGCTAAGACAGATCTTTTTACAGAGTGGAGACAGTTTCCATCTGCCCTTTGCAGCTCTGGCTATTCTTCCCCTTGGCATCTGGTTACCTATTTAGCAGATGGGTGCACACACACTCGCACACCCCAGGACAGCACACGCGGAGCTGAGCCCGCTGGAGCTGCCCGTGGGTTTGTCCTGGTGTTAATTACCCTGCTGACAACATTCAACAGTTTCCTGGGTACCTTCAGAACCCCCCTGCGCAGCAGCGTGCAGTTTGCTAAAGCATCATCTGAAAATGGGGAGGGCAGAGAGAGAGACACGTAGTATGGATTTTGCACTTTTGGTTTTTGTGCTCGGTGCCCTGAACACCAGAGGTGAGAATCACCTTCGAGTGAAGAAGAGATTATTTGCAGGTTCATTTTGTTGTGATGGTGGGATTCAGTTGCCCAAGCAGAAATTTCACACAAGAAAGCTACGCATCTGATTTACTTTATTTGTACTGTGCATAATGAGCAGGAGAGAAAAACAATGCACGGGGAATCTTCACATTGCACAAAAAACTGAACCAGCCACCCGAAATCTGCAGGTTCACTATGTGCCTCTATACTTGTTCGGAGCTCAGCAAATATAAAAGTCATAACAGCAAATATGTTGTCTTCTGCAGGGCTAGACAAGGTCAGGAACACTTGAGTGAAATGTTCTTTTCAGTCTTATTTTTACTGCAATCGAAATGACTAAAAATAAGCAGGATGACATCCACAACATTTTCATTTGAATCTGAATAATTGAAACACATGGAGAAAAGTTCTGTGCTTTATTTTCTTTCATGTGGAATTTACTCTGCCTTCCAAACACAAAAAAATTATATGTGTGTGTGCGTGTGCATGTGTGTGTGTCGGAATATGCAACAGTCATATTTATATTCTGTGCTTTAGTTATTAAAAACAAAGTTTCAGTCGAAACAAAACATGTGCTGGACCAGCCAGTAATTGTTATTTATTTAGCCAGATGTCACCTCTTGGCGAATAACTGTGCGCCTTGGGTTTTAGTCATAAAAAATAATACATTAAAACTGTGGAATGTTCCCCAAAGTGGAAACTCGGGACAGACGGACACTGCTGAGGAAGGGATGCCGCTCCAGCCCCGTGTCCCTCCCTGTCCCCACTGCACCTGGTTTGCTGGCTCCATGATGAACCACCACAATCTTCTCCCTCGGAGACACGGTTATGGGGATAACACAATCCATGATCCCACCCCGCAGCCTGGAAGGGTGAGACTGTGTCCAGCTGGGCTCTGGTCACCCCACGCACTGCTCCAAACCAAGCCTAGAAGGCTTTGCATCTCCAAACAGGTTTGCAGGACACACACTCATGCTATAACTGTCTTGTCTTGAGGTATTGCAGCAGAATTCACATTATTTCACAGAGTCGCAGAATCCCAGAGTGTCAGGGGTTGAAGGGACCTGGAAAGCTCATCCAGTGCAATCCCCCCATGGAGCAGGAACACCCAGATGAGGTTACACAGGAAGGTGTCCAGGCGGGTTGGAATGTCTGCACAGAAGGAGACTCCACAACCTCCCTGGGCAGCCTGGGCCAGGCTCTGCCACCCTCACCAGGAACAAGTTTCTTCTCATATTCAAGTGGAACCTCCTGTGTTTCAGTTTGCACCCATTGCCCCTTGTCCTGTCACTGGTTGTCACCAGAAGAGCCTGGCTCCATCCTCCTGACACTCCCCCTTTATATATCTGTAAACGTTAATGAGGTCACCCCTCAGTCTCCTCTTGTCCAGCTCCAGAGCCCCAGCTCCCTCAGCCTTTCCTCACACTGGAGATGCTCCACTCCCTTCAGCATCTTTGTTGCCCTTTAATTTTAATTTCAGACATTTTGAATGGAAAAAAGCACAGAAAAATATGAGACTCTGCTGGAGGGACTAAGAGGAGAGTAGGGTCCAGTTTGCGATGCTACCTTCAAGCATCATAGCATCAAGATATTCACGACCTGAATATCACTATCTGAAAATCCTTTTCTGTCTAAGTCTGAAATTTCAATTTTCATCTGAGAACTTTCCACCTGTCAGGCCTCGCCTGTTACTAGATGCACCCAAAGCCTCACTAAGGATCCACATTTCTCTTGGAGGACATCCCCTAAAACACCCAAATCCTTGTAGAGCTCCTAAAAATTCTACCTCCCCAGACAGCCTTGGTGGCATTCCCGGATTAGCATCTCAGCAGAGTTTCTGGTGAGGCTCCAGAGGAAAAATAAGATGCTCTAATAGTTAAAAAATGGTGGTTCTTGCTGGTCACATCATATGGAGGCTCTCATGCTTATCAAAGTCTCAGAAAGCTAGTGACCTTTTTTTCTGGTTTAGTTCTCTGCCAATATAATAAAGTGAGCCGAAACAAAGGTTCAAAGAGTGACAGAGTCAGTGGAAACAGGACCATGTGGCAGGGAGCCTTTCAGCAGCTCAGCCATCTTCTAAAACCTGTCTTTTCCCAGGAACACCTACATGGGCTTCCACACATGTCCTAACCACAAAAATCCTCCCACTCTCTTTATACCTACAAAGCCTGTAGTTAGACTACAAACGAGTTTGACTCACCACCACTAGAATAACCCAGCCATTGACCTTTAAGATATCCTGGACTGGATTTTTCACCGCAAAAGCTCCTGTTTAAGCTATTTCACTTTGAATGAAGTATTTCAGTGTTCATTGCTGAAAGGATGGAGAACCATGCATACCAGACTTACACCGTCGCAATGAATAGAAGACGGAGTCCTGAGCGGGGCATCGGGGAGAGCAGGCATCTGTTCTGCTGCAAATTACGTTATTCTGCTACTGTGGCATTAAAAAAAATATCATCTATGGGGGGGAGGAGGGAGACGACGTCTGGGAGAGCAGAGCTGGAGGTTATACGTGAACTTGGATGGGTCCCAAGGAATTTCACCAGCCTATTAAGGAAGCATTTACATCAACCACAAGTTGCTTAATGTTTACTGTGTTAAATAATCCAAATTCCATGGAACTCTTTGTTCTTATGCGTTCAGAGGGGAAAAAGTGATACCTATAAGTAGCGCTCTCCAAGCTTTAATAGCTTTGGCCCTGTTTGCTCGCCGTGTTCTGGTGGCTTTTCTGCAGTCACCCAGCAGAGCATTGCTCTTTGCAAAACACACATTCCTGGGGAGACAGGTCGTGCTTTGGGGCTGCCAGACCTCGGTGCCAGGGCCCTCCCAGACCCACCGAGGTGAGAGTTAAGCCTCTTTGCCTGAGAAGTGATATTATCAGCTCTTTTTCTCAGAGAAACCCCATTATACCTGAATGGAGCCGGAGCAGGGAGGGATACAGGCAAAGAGACGATAATGATTCCTTTTTTTGAAGCAACATAAAAGAGAGCCAGGACTTCGGCAAGAAACCTGAGGAGTTAAGAGGCAGCACCGAGGTCTCAATGGAGATGGGGTATTCTTCTTCCCCTCGCTGGGCCCTGGAGGTATTTTGGAGTGGTCAGAGCAAGAAGGGAGTTAGTCACTGGCTGCCTGATAAAGGGATCATTGACTGGGGAAGGTGAACGTGGGGAGGAGGGTTTTCACATTAGATTTGGGTCAAGGCCAATGAACTTAATAATCTTGGCTCCCAGGCTGGCTCCCGGTAGCTCCAAATCCTGCCCTTGTTCACTCAGCCGCGTTGATGTTGGGAAAACATGAGTGAGGTCAGCAGAAACCCTGGTGAATGGAGGGTTTTTTCTGCTTCAGGCTGAAAAAAGAGAGAGAGAGGGATTCAGACCCACAGATTTCAGCTGCAATGGCTGAGCTGGAAGGAGAGCAAGGTTACTCCTGCTGGCCCAGCATGATGGGATTCAATCCATGAGGCCTTTCATGCTCTTCTTCACTAGGCAGAGTGACCTGCAAAACCCTCCCATGGAATTAACAAAGTGTTGCTTGGGGAGGTGGCAGGATTAACTGGGTTCAACAGCACCGATGGCCTCTCTCCTCTCCTCTCCTCTCCTCTCCTCTCCTCTCCTCTCCTCTCCTCTCCTCTCCTCTCCTCTCCTCTCCTCTCCTCTCCTCTCCTCTCCTCTCCTCTCCTCTCCTCTCCTCTCCTCTCCTCTCCTCTCCTCTCCTCTCCTCTCCTCTCCTCTCCTCTCCTCTCCTCTCCTCTCCTCTCCTCTCCTCTCCTCTCCTCTCCTCTCCTCTCCTCTCCTCTCCTCTCCTCTCCTCTCCTCTCCTCTCCTCTCCTCTCCTCTCCTCTCCTCTCCTCTCCTCTCCTCTCCTCTCCTCTCCTCTCCTCTCCTCTCCACAGCATCCCACATCCTGTCTTCCGTGTGGTCCCACTGGGTGGAGTTGTTCAATACTCATAAATTTACACCAGTGCTTGTCAAACACTCGCACCATCATAGAATCACAGGATAGTTTGGGTTGGAGGGACCTTCCCAGCTTCCCCAGTGCCCCCCCTGCCATGAGCAGGGACATCTTCAGCAGCTCAGGTTGCTCAGAGCCCCGTCCAGCCTGGCCTGGGATGTCTCCAGGGATGGTTCATCCACCACCTCTCTGGACAACCTGGGCCAGGCTCTCACCACCCTCAGGGGTAACAATTTCTTCCTCAAGTCCAACCTGAATCTCCCTCCTTTAGTTTAAAACCATCACCCCTTGTTGTATCACCACAGGCCATGCTCAAGTCTGTCCCCATCTTTCTTATTGATCCTTTTTATCTGCTGGAGATCTGTTACAGTGCCCGGACATGAGCTTTGTACATCTTAGCTGTCTGCAAGCTGTCCAAGCTGAGCCCCCAATGTTACAGATCCATACCATGGTCACAGCGAGACCTTGCATGTTTGCAAAACAATGGCAAACATGGCTCTTCAGGCTCTTGGGATTTAGTATCTGACAAGGATTTTTCCTCTGTTTTTTTTGTGGCAGAGCACATGACAGCGCTTGTGTCCTGAGATCCAAGATAAAATTTACGGCTGTGGTACAACAGGTTTCCAATTAGTATTCACTCCCTCCACCAAGAAATCTTCACAAGACAAGTAATTACTGCAGAAATGGCTGAATACAGTGGAGAAGGTGGAAGGGAAGTTCCCAAAAGAAGTTAAGGTAGTCCTGCATTGAGAGAGGAAAGGAAAGAAAAGAAAGACTTGGAGAGAAGACAAATGGCTGAGGAAAAAACAGCGATGCTGCCTCTTGTATGATTTCCACAACTGGATACCATCCCACAAGCCCCTTCTGTGTTTTCAGTGGTGGTTTGCAGTGAGTGAGGAGCTGGAGTTGCAGGAGCTGAAAGCAGAAGCAAGGATGGTTCAGAGGACCTGGTGTTAATGCTGGAGCCATAAACTTTTGGGGTGGTGGTGTTGGAGCTTTGGGGAACCCATCTGCTGCTGCCAACAGTGAAATAAGCATCAGGCCCAAAGGTGATGTCTGAAATCACACCAGGTGGAAAATCTGATGGTTCCTCTTTGTGAAAGAGATTGCTGGACACAGAAACAGAATCTACTGGAGGAAGCAGAAGAGACTGAAGGGTCAGGAGATGCAACTGTAGAATTTAGGCTGCAGTGGCTGGAGGCGAAACCTCAGGGAGCTTTGTAGCCTCAGAGTTTGTACCAGAAGAGGGGATGATTCCTTCTGTCAGGGGCAACGGTGTGACGAAGAGGAGGAGAGAAGGAATCAGCAGTGGGAAAAGGAGGACAATGTGAAGGGGAACCTTTTCCATGCTGAAAGAACATAGAAGATAAGTCTGGAAAGGACCTCAAACCAAATCCCAAGTCAGAAGCAAATCTATACTGTTTTGCAGAGATGTTTGTCTGCTTAGCGACTTCCAGAGGTGGAAGTGCCGTGACCTTTTGTACTGGGAAGTTTTCCTTCCTCTCCTCTTTGTAGATTTCTCACTGAAAATTAAGTGTAACAGTCCCTCTTATGTTTCACAGTCATGGAGAAAACTATTATTGATGGAAGCCTGAAGACCAGAACACAGTAAGAACAAGAGTAAATAAGCCGCTATGTAGAATCTGTCCCATGCTTAACCTGTGGATCCAGAGCAGGTTGTCTCTTTCTGTCATGGAAGGGGAAAACTGAAATCAAACCCACCTCTGCTGCAGCACTTTATTTCTGGACATCCACAAACATAAACAAGCATCATCATTTGAATTTCACAGTGTGGAAAACAAGCCACAGGAAAGGAAACCATCAGGCAATACATGAAGCCAGGGATGAGTTTCTCTGCTTCCTAATTAAGGTTTTCAAGAATTGCTCATCATAGCTTAAATAAGGTACTACTAATACCTGCTTCCAGCCCACGCCTTCTATTCACCGGCATTCAAAGTCTGCATAAGAAATCACTTTTCACCTGGTACTCTTGCAGCATGAAGCCACGAAGAGCACTTAGAAACTACTGCATTTCTAAATAGTCATCTGTTCTGATTTGTTTTCCCAGAGGGTTAAGTACTTATAAAAAGTTAACAGCACTTATAAAGAGTGTTCTGTGCAAGGGTATACTCCTGAATGGACTTCTGCCTCATACCGGCAGCAAATCTGGGCTACCCATTGCCCCAGGGAGCAGTTTCCAGGCAGCCCCTCAAGCATCTCGAAGAGTGAAGAGTCATCCACCCAGCCAAAGATACACCAGAAAGAAAATTCTCAGCCCATCCCAAGCAGTTGGAAGGATGTACCCGCAAGAGGATTACCCAACACGGATGGGAAGGGAACCAGATCCTCAGCCTTGGAGCACAACTGCCTTGGCCATGGATCCAGACCACTGGATCAAAAATTAATGACAATCGAGAAGAGCAATGCAGGAAACATATGATGAAGCATGAGAAATACAGAACAATGATCTGAGTCAAGAGTTTCCAGGAGATGTTGGCACTTCTTCTGACGCCATGGGCAGAGCATGCAAGGCCTGCCCGAGTTTCTCTTCCAGACCATTTGGAACAGCTTCTCTTGGGCCGGATGCTTCCCAGGCTCCCACGACAGGATCATACACGATGCTTCACTCCCCACCTCATGCCGTTGGAATGAAAGGATGAAACAATGGGCACCTGCTTTGTCACCAAGGTTCGTTAGCACTGGCCCTCCAGAATGCATTTTGTACATGTGCCAAAGAAAATCTGCACTAAGGTTTTTCTTCCTTTTTTTCTTTTTTTTTTTTTTTAATTCAACAGCAACCACAAAGGGTCTGTTTATCATTAATTAAACAGCTATGAGAACTATTTCCTCAGGACAGATTATGGCATTTCAGTCAGCCATCAGGTTACAATTGTCAAGAGAAGTTAGCATGAATTGCCTACATGTTCTTGTCTAACGAGCTATCGGCTTCATTCTGTGCTGTGGTCATCATGGAATGATTATTGTGAGCCTTGAGTTCATGTTATGTGTGAGATAATCACTTCTGCTGCCTTTCTGACCAACTGACAAGGACAGAGACAGCAACTCAAATTTGGTTGGGCATAAACCAGAGTAAAACTTTCTGTTGACAAAAACAGTTTTCTGCTTGAGATTTTTAAATATTTCTACCCTCTTCTTCTCCCCCAATTGCCCAAAGGCATCAATGCCTCCTTTGCAAAATAGGTAGCAGGATTTTGACGTTTCCCACAAAAGTTTAGCCAAGGTGGGGAGATATTATGATCAACTGTGAGCATATCTTCTTTGGCACTGCCCAGGACCCTGCACCAAAACGGGTGCAAGGACAAGGTCATCAAGCTTACGAGGACCATCAATGCAGCACCAGCTGACCCACATCTCCTCTGAGACACGGTGAAATAATGGCAAAGATCTAAGTGAGGTCTGCAGGGTCTAGTGTTTGGTGACGCCTGAATCCCAGCCCTTCGCTGTCATCGCAGTCCTGCAGCTTGCAAATAAGACTGCCTTGCTTCTCTATGTGGAATTAAGCTTTCCCTTTCCTCTTTTTGAGGCAGAACCATGAAATGGAGAGGGGAAAACCGTGGCTGCATCTATTCTGCCTTTGCTATATCTGTATGTTAAATAAAATAAGAAAAGACTAATTCCCTGACCTGAAAGGCAAAAGCAAGAGCGTAGATTGCATACTTGCTTTGGGAAACTCGCTGCCCTTTGCCTTTCCTTGAGAGAGTTACAGAAAGGCACTTCAAGCTGAAACTCTTCTAGAATTAAAAAGAAGCTCAAGTCACCAGAGTTTGCTTTTTGATTCTGTCTGATGAGCAGCGTGACAGAAATACGATGCAGTCTCTCTTTTTTCATATCACATTCGGCTTAGATTGCTTCAAGGAGAGTGCACAAGCAGTCCACGGGATGGAAAGGAGACATAAATCATACCCATAAATCAGGAGCCCATACTGGCAGAGATGGCAGCAGGTGCATAGATTAGATCCCATATTTTACTGCTCCCATCACCACACCTTCTTCTGACTTAGCAAACAGTTCGTGGAGGGAAGAATAATTTTCTCCATCACCTACAGAATGCAGTGGAGTTTTCTGCAGCAGCACAGGTCCACCCAGGTCTAGGAACTACGTTTTTAAATTAAAGATCTGATTCTTTTAACAAGCGAAAAGCTGCAGGCTGAAGGGAAGGTCAACAAGGGTTGTGGCATCACTTAGTTTGAAAGTCTACCTAAAACTATGTGATGTTACCCCATAAGGGGTAAGAGTTTTAAACCGAAAAAGGGGACATTCAGGCTAGATGTGAGGAAATAATATGGTGAGAGCCTGGCCCAGGTTGGCCAGAGAGGTGGTGGATGAACCATCCCTGGAGACATCCCAGGCCAGGCTGGATGGGGCTCTGAGCAACCTGAGCTGCTGAAGATGTTCCTGCTCATGGCAGGGGGGCACTGGGAGAGCTTTGAAGGTCCCTTCAACACAAACTATTCTATAATACTATGATTTTCCTGGCTTCAGGTCCACTAAGTATGCTGTTGATTAAAACATGACATCCATTTAAGCTTGTTTTTCTCCAGAAATGGGGAATTCAGCTCTCCCCTTTGGAGTTTAGTCCAAATATCTTCACTCTCTCTAAGAAAAAAAATGTCTCAAATTTCTCTTTTGTACTTTTTTTTCCCACTTCTGCTGTTCCTCGACATGCTCATCTGTGCTGGTCAGGATGGTCTCTCAGCACCCAAGCTCTGTAGAAACATCATTTCTATGCCGCAACGCATCCAAACGCGTTTCTTCTGAGCTCACAATCTTTAACTCTCTAACCCATCGCAGACAGGATTCATCTTACGTTAGATTTAGACACCAGGAGTTAGAAGAGGTGAATCCCGACTTCACTAAAAGACATTTTCCCCAGTTTTCCGACCAATATTCTGTTTCTGAATTTTTTTGTTCCTTTAAGTGCACAAATGCCCGTGTCTGTCACCCCAGCACTGAGCTCCTGGGTCTTTGCTTCGTGCCTTCTGCTTTTAAGGGTCTCATTAACCTTTGCTGTGATTCGGTTGCAAGAGGAGTTCATATTGAGCTGCCGGTTCTCTCCAACCCTTAATCCTTTAAAGAGTTGCTGTTTTCGTGGTCTGTCATTCCCTGGCTGTGACCTTTTTGCTTGTTTCATGCTTATAGATGTGTGACTTTGCATCAGCATAGCAAAATAAATGCATTTTATTAACTCAGGTTCTGTATGATTGCCCAGCCCTCATCAATACTTGACTTTATCTGTTCATTGAAATGTTATCTATGACTTTTTCAGGGTTACATGTGTGTTTGTAGATCAACATTGAAAATGTTGAGTATCATTGGGACTAAACTTCCTTTGACAATTCCTTCAGCTGACAGTGGTTTTCAAGTGACACATGTGCTGAGACCTGTCAGTCATTCTGTTCTTGATACCATAAGTACAGCATCATTGTTCTCATTAGTTTAATAAGAACAAAAGTACAATGCTGAGTCAAACACCTTCAGCCATCAGAGAACATGATGTCTGTAAAGGTGTCTCTATCAGCCAGACTTATTTGTTCATCAAAAATGAAACGGGGTTTTTTTACAAAAAACAGTGTCTCAATATTTTCCTTCATGAAATTTTGAACCTCTTTGTTTTGCTGTGTGATTCATCAATTATCTTTTTATCCTATGCCTTCTTTTCTATACAAGTGGAAGCAGGCCACTGTGCAGTAAAGGGAAAGTTAATAAAATTTTGAAAATTATAGTTGAAGGAAAAAGCAAATTTAGAATAGTGAATGTTGAAGTAGTAGTGTCATTTCATATGCCTTTTGCTGCTGACTGTAATGAAGGAAAAGCAGCTGTCAAAAAGCTCTTGAATGAGTTTCCCCATCCCAGTGACCATGGACTTCTCTGAGATGTGACTCTCTTTAAAAATTCGGTGCACAAACCAGTTGGGAATAACTCAGTGGAGATCTCTGAGCATTACACTGCAGTTCCACAGAGGGTGAGAGATGGAAATATTTCAGGGTATTGTCCACAAAGACTAAGCCAAAGCGAGGATGCTCTAATGGAGAATATTGTCATGACCTGCATTAAAAACCTGAGAGAGTGGCATCCTGAAATATACCTTTGTTATGTGTTACACAAGTGCATTTCTGAAAGGCAATTTGAAAATATCCATTACTTCATCTAAACTGACCTTTTCCAAGAAGTTGTATTTTCACAAGGTCAGCATCTGATACCAGCCTTGGAGATGAGGCTCAAGAAACACATGAGCAGGTCTATTGTCAGATTTAGTCCTCCTGGGTTTGTTTCAAGTAGAAGGATGGTTTTCTGGATAACAGCACATTTCTGAAGGTCCCAACTCCTCAATTCTGGCTGGTGTTGTGGATTGCCTACATGACCTTCACCAAGCAATGTAGACCTGACTCCCCCAAAACATCTGGAATCTGAAATTAGAGGCTTTCTGTCTTGGAAGACGTAGATCACAGTGTCTCAATTTCCTCCCAGCTGGGCATGAGAAGCCCAGTTATCGAGTTGTTTTTAAAACTGAACACTTCAAAACTTGCCTGGTTCGTGAAGTCCAGTCACTGTCTATGTTACAAAGCCAACCTCTGCCCTTAGCAGTCACGTATAGATTACCTTCCTTCTTCGTCTTTGCTTGAAAGTTTAAACGAATCTACTTTCTCCTTTTCTTTTGTGGCTGAATCTCCACCTCCCAGCCTTCCTCTTGACCTGCTCAGAGTTGTTTCTTAACACTGCTCATCAGGACACATTATCTAGAGATGCCACCGGTGCTTTTTATCAGTGTCACTAAATCCCTCTCTCTAGCAGAAACACTTATTTTGGTGCAAAATTTCCCTCTTGCATCCCAGGTGTTTCAAAATCTTCCCAATGAAGAAACAGTTCAGTACAGCAAGAGATATATAGAAACTAAATGAGCCATTTTCCTGCTGAAGCAAGTGAGAAAATGCCTTTTGCCATCACTGAGTTAGAGTAAGGTAAAGCTGAGTAAACCTGGAAACTTCTCCCAGCAAGTGTCTGGGAACTTGGAGGCCTGACCCATCATCGTACTGATTAGGATGAGCCAAACCCAATGTTTGTTTTGCAGATTCCCGAATTCCTGCCTTTTCCAAGACAGTGTGAGAAGGAAAAAGAATATTTCTAAAGTTAGCATGGTAGGAACTGCTGCAAGGTTATGGGTTCTTTTCTTTTTGTTTTGGTTTGGTTTTTTTCCCCTAGGTGAATTTCAATAAGGTGACCGCCAGTCTTGCACAAGCTGCAGCTGCTGTAAATCCAAGCTCAAAATGTCAGAGTCGTAAACTATTTTGATGAAATGCCATCAAAGAAATCATATTTATCGGGATGATTTGTTGATACTGAATATCCAAACAGTTTGGAGTGCAGTAAAGTTCAGGGGGATGCAGGGATTTATGGCTCTCTGTTGCTGGGGTTGCTAATAACATTTCAGGAGACTAAACAAGAATGTTCCAGCGATGCGGATGGGCTCAGACAAGGGAGGGACGAAGAGTTTCTTAGTTCTGAAAAGAGCAAAGAGGTCGTCGGTGTGTTTACAGAAACAGATTATAGTCCCATTACATTAGGCAGCTCCCTGGACCTGAGGAGAGGACTTACTCATCACGGCCTTAATTTTTGGCTTTTTACAGTTCTTTTAGAAACCTGGGGCCTTGACATGGGTCCTGATGTTGGGAAGTGCAATCCAGCATTCTCGTATTCCCTGAGGAGTCAGAGGGCAGGATGGGAGAGTTACCTGTCCTGCATTGGACTGAGTGCTATTCGACTTCAGATCTAGAGCAGTTTGGTCCTTCCAGAGCACGGCATTTCTTGTTGCTCATATGAACACCCTCACCATTATGCTCTCAGCCTCTGTAACTGCTCTCAGTCCAAGGGACAAATGCTCACTCCAAGTTGCACAGAGCAATTATGGTGAATACAAGTCATTTTCATAGAACCGTGGAATCACAGAATAGTTTGGGTTGGAGGGACCTTCCCAGCTCCCCAGTGCCCCCCTGCCATGAGCAGGGACATCTTCACCAGCTCAGGTTGCTCAGAGCCCCGTCCAGCCTGGCCTGGGATGTCTCCAGGGATGGTTCATCTACCACCTCTCTGGCCAACCTGGGCCAGGCTCTCACCACCCTCAGGGCCAGCAATTTCTTCCTCATGTCCAGGCTGATTCTCCCTCCTTTAGTTTAAAACCATCACCCCTTGTCCTACCTCAACAGGCCCTGCTCAAAAGTCTGTCCCCATCGTTCTTTCTATTCTTTTAATTACAGAAAGGCCACACTTAAGGTCTCCCCGGACCTTCTCTTCTCCAGCTGAACACCCCAGCTCTCTCAGTCTGTCCCCATAGCAAAGCTGTTCCAGCCTCGGATCAATCCTGTGGTGCTTTTCTTCCCTTAGTCCCTTTTGTTGACTGACCCTTTTCTCCCTACTGCAGGGGAATAGTTTCTAGATGCCTTCCTCCGCATCACTCAATATTTTGTATTCTGCATCCTGTTCCTTATCCGTGATGTCATTCTGCATTGCTGGCTGCGCGTCCATCACCAAGACCCACTAAAGCCTCGGACAGACAATGAGTCATGTCTCAGCAGGTCCTGACATGACCTGGAGCATGGAGAAAGGAAGCAGGTTTGTCCCAAGGAAGGTTTTCAAGGATGCTTTCTGGAATCAATGCAAGTCACTGCCCAGCTACTTAAGCCCTTGATCACAAATTGGCAGCACCAGGGCATGAAGGTGATGAGAAACCTGAGTGTTACCCCAGCATAAATGCTACGCACTTCCAAATCCCGCTTTTCTCCTAGTGAGGAGCCTCTTGAAAGCTTTTGTAGGAAAGAAAGACGTTTGCCACACAGCTTAAGTATAATCAAAGAGCAACAGCTGCCCTGTTTCCTTCTGCGTCCATGGGGTGGTCACTGACAGACGATGGTTTGGTGAGCAGTTGTTTCCACAGAGGGATCCCAGATTCTATTTGATCACAGGCCCTCAGCAAGGGGTGAACAGTCCCATTAAATGTAATAAATGTGTTTGGGGATGAATGTTTAGTTGGTCGACTTTCACATTAGATATGTTAATCGGTTAAAAAAAATGGGTTGTCTACTTAAATCGAGCAATTTGTGGGCTGTGTTGTCTGTCTTGGTTGGAAAACCAGACTAACTGTTGTCTGAAACACAAAAGCTTTCCTCTCAGTTTTTGACAGGTTTTTAACAACAAAAAGCTGAAATTGTACAAGGGCAAAGAAAACACCCATTTTCCAGGCAGCTGTAGTCTTCCCTAGTGGTAGATGAGGACGGGATTTCATAATGCTGATGGGAAAAGATTCCCCAAAGTTTTAATTTTAGTTCTTTCCTTCTTTTTATTTTATTTCTTTTATTATTTCTTTTTATATTTTACAACATGAACTTCTGGGGTGGAAACAGTTGAAAGTCACTCAATTAGCTCAATTCTGAGAAACATCTGCCCTGGAATAATGGTTGCTCTTGTAAAAGTAAATATTGAACATGGGGGTTTTGTGTTCTTTTCTTATTTTTTTTTAAGTAAATCCAAATAACTGGTAATTAGCAGGATAGTGTCATTAGGCAATACCAGGCAGTTGAACAGATTATTATTCCAATAATTTCTAATCAATGCTGCAGTCCAGAATCTAAAGGAATATAGAATAGGTACTGTAAACCCTGAGAATACTTATGTGAGTAGGCTTGATAAATTTAAAGTAAGATTCATACACATCAGTCTCAATCTGGAAATGAGAGCCTGAAATTTTGCAGAATTCAGGAATCATCTCTGCTCACATCTGCAATGGTGGGAGCAAAACTGGAGAGGCACACAGAGTAGAAACAACAATCCCGAGGTCACACAGTAGCTTGGAAGAAAATGGAACAAAGTACAACTCTGGAGTTCATATCCAATCTATACTACCACCATTTGGGCTGTTTGTGTATCCTTGCAGCATATACAGATTGCCTTTGCCACAAAAAATATAGATGCTGCTGATACAGACTGGGCCATGGTGTCTTGATGGTGCATTGGGACCATCAGGACCTGTCACCTTCAACTGCCCAAGAGCTACACCAAGACCCTCCTGCCATCAACTCACCAGGGTCACTGTGTCCTGCTGCCATCTGAAGATGTTGGTATCTGTTTCATAATAAGATCAGGATATTTCATCCAGGATTTCAGGGAAGAGACAGAAAAAAAACAGAGATGGGTTAGCATACCTGCAATTTGCATAAATAGGTAATGGAAACTGAATGCTTGCATGTGGTAAGGGAGAAGGCAAAAGTGACGTATGTATGAGGATACTGGTTTCTTCACTTTGATGCAAAGACGTTGGCCCACTGAAAAATGCTAAATGGACTAGAAGCATCAGGATGGAAATACTGAGTAAAATGGCACAAAATAAAGATTGTATCTATTAGATCTGGCTTAGGATGACAGACTGGGCTTAAATGTTTATAATGGGATTTGATGGGTCCAAATGTCGTTACCTCAGTCTTACAGGGATGCAGAGCTTATGTGAACATAGTGTCATGTGTATGACTCTGTCCCCATCGACGATCTCTAATACATTTCTTGTTCAATCTCATCCAGCTTTTCAGGATGTCTCTAGAGTGTGATATTTGTGTAGGAGTCATGAAAATCATCAGCAGTTGAGGGCAAAGATAGCTTAGTGCATCAGCTAGTGGAAAAGACTAAATTCATCCTTCATGAAGCCTCAGAGAACCTAGAAAAGAGAATTTCTACTTTAAACCAGGCTGGGCACACAAGTAGTTGTTTAGCAGACACTCCGGACCTGCCCAACTCTTATGGAGGGACCTGGACTTGCAAAGCCCAGCTCAGGGCAAATGAACTTCTGCTCCAGCTCATGTGTTGCTCACAACCCTTCTCCAACCTGGATGCACAAAGTTGTGTTAGTGGCAATGATAATGATGAGACCTGGCTGACCTGAAAGTCACCCGGGGAGGGCAGCCACAATGTCATTTTTACAGGTTGCCTATTCAGGACCTAACAACACTTTAATGGAAAACATCCCTTGGTGACCTATAAATCACAGTTTTTCACTCCAGAGGCCCCCACAGGCACTGAGATAATGCACCAGCATTATAATATCGATCGATGGATATCTCCTCCCCACCCTCAGCTCTATCAAACACTGCTCTATCGCCTGTCAGGAATGAAATACTCCAGTGCAGAAGATGGAATTTGGAAACTGTCCATTCACAAGCTCTCAGCAAGTTGTCCAGTTTTAACCCGATTTTCAGAAGGTAATTTCATGAGGAGTAATGTGTTATGTTTGTTTGTTTGTTTGACTGCCAGGGTTTTAATTGCACACAAACAATAAATAAAGGGCTTTGTCTGGGGCTTTTAACATTTTTATTTTATGAGGGTTTTATATGACTACAGGATTGCTCCAGATGAGGCTGTAAACCTCGTTAACAAGGCCAGCAGTGGCATAGGTTTCGTCTGTGAGCACAGACATGGTCCTCAGATCTAGAATATCGCTGTCTTTCACATATTTATTCTGCGAGGTGGAGAAATATCCATTTTCAAAAAGAAACAGTAACAAAAGAGGATAAGGATCTTCACCATTTTCCCAGGGGAGACTTGTGATGAAAATCATCTCTCATCTATCATGGTGTCTTCAACCATCCACTCTTGAGGATTTGAAAGCCCTTTGCAAACTGGGATGAATTCATCAGACTCCTGGAAGCGGTTTGTTGTTTCTGCCCTATTTTCCCAGATGGTGGGTGAGATGAAACATGGGAAAATGAACTGGCATGGTCAACAACACTACAGCAAGGGAGTTGCTGTGTTGCAAGGACCAGGACTATCCAAAACCTGAATAAACTGTGAGCTCTTCAACCCTCCCACATAGGCATAAACAGAAAAACCAATTTCCTTGGCCTTCCACAGCATCTCTGAACCAATATCTTACCCAAGACTCCACATGGTCTGGTGGCCAATGCCTCTACTATTATATCATTTTAAGACGGGTGGCAAATGAGTCTTTCAGTGGTTATATTGTCCCACGATCCTTCCTGTAGCTTGGAAAGGGACTAGTTTCCTCTGAGTATAAACCCTGGTCTGCACCAACCTCTTTGCATTAAAGCCAGACCTCCATCTTAGTGGAGATGCTTCCAGGCTTTCTCTTCCAAGCTCTCTGATTTTTGCTTTCTTGATGGTTTCGTGTCTAGGTTTCCGCAGGTTGAAAACAAGGGTAAACAAGGATAGAAAAGGGATGGGTTGGAGCAGGGAAAATTCAGATTAGTTCTCAGGCAAATGACAATCCTCTTAGGCTGTGCTGATATCTCCTGAGATACATCTCTCTGCACCAAGCTGGAGGACACAAAACTCTCAAAATGTGTCATTGCGGAGTCCTGAGTTAGCCAAGGTGGCAGAATCATAGAATGGTATGTCTTTTAAGGCACAGAGATTGCAGGGCTGTCAGTCAGCTCCATTTTTGAAGTGCTAAATTCACACATAAAATGCTTGGCGTATTTTGAAGAGAAACGTAATCTGCGCAATTTCTTTGAAAAATTATGGACACTGACATTTTACACCTGTAATTATGATAAAAGCTCTCAGCGCAAGCCTGTGGCTGTTTCCAGCAAATAAATCACCTTAACCCTTTGCTTTTAGGAATTTAGGGCTCAGCCCTCTGCTATAAATTAGTAGCGAGTGATAATAGCCCCGCTCACAGCTGCTGTCTCATGGTTTGGAGATGAAACACACCGCAGAGGGAGCCGGGGTGGTCGCAAAGCCTCGTCCCCCTGCTCCTGCCGTAAACCATTGCCCATAAACCATTTCCATGCCTGCAGGCTGTGGGCATCCCCAGTTACATCTCCGGAGGATTTGATCCACGTAGGCACCATGTGAATTTGCAGAGCAGTAAAACACTAGTGCCCAAGTCATGTTCAGCAGATGAGCTTCGCATTTTAGGTGGAAAAAACACCTCTGTGCCTTCTGTCTTTTTGAGGGTGCTTAAGTAAATGATGATACCATGTTCTTTGAGTGCAAATAGACCCCATGTTTGGAGCTTCCCAGCATTGCTGTTCCCAGCTAGATGAGAAGAAATGGCCTCAAGTTGCGCCAGGGGAGGTTGAGGTTGGATGTGGGGACAATTTCTTCCCCAAAGGGCTGTGGGGCATTGGAACAGGCTGCCCAGGGCAGTGCTGGAGTCACCAGCCCTGGAGGGTTGGACAGACGGACATGAGGTTCTCAGGGACATGGGGCAGGGACAGGGTGGGTTAATGGTTGGACTTGGTGATCTTGAGGGTCTCTTCCAACCAAAACGATTCTATGACTCTGTGATTATACGAATTTAATTATTACTTATTAGTTTTATTTACGTATTTAATATTATTGTTGTTGCTGTTGTTTTTATTATTACCAACCACAAGAACAGACATTTTGCAATAGCTCTATGCTATTCTACGATTCTGTGCTAATGACTGAACAATTTCCCACCCCATGCACATCTCGTATCTCTGCACAGTATAAACGAGGTCAAATCATAAGAAAACCCAGTGTTCACAGGGTTGGAAGCCAAAAGGAGAGGAGGCAAGCTGGCAGACACATGAGGAGGGGACAGTAAATGCAGGAGAAGGATGGAGGAGAGCTGAGCACTTTCCCTGGACCAGGACAAAACCCAGCGTACCAGACTGATGGGACTCCCATGGAATGTGCTCCTGCCAGGATAATGTGCTGGGCTGTGTCTGTGCACAATATTTCCAGACATCTGACACCATCGAGCGCTTAATAGTGGGTTAGCATAATCCTGGACTCTTTGCAGTTGCAGGAGGTGGTCGGGGAGACGGGGGTCATGAGATTCTTTAGTCACAGGGAAATAGTCTTTTCCCTGCAAAATAAGTGACTTGGGAGGAATATACACCTGATTCACCTCAGGGAGACTTCTTTATTTCATTGTCTTCACATTATCTTTAGTAAGAGATACAACCTGAAGTCGAACTTCAGCAAAGCATTGCAGGTAAAAGGTAGACCATCCCATAGAGCTCAAAGAAGACCATGAGGTTTAGTGATCAGAGCAAAAGATTCCTCAGCTGAAAGAGATGAAAATTGCTTCTTCATTAGGGCAGAAAACTTCTGTCTAATTGTCCCACTGATTAACTGGGTCCCTTGAAAAAATACCTCATCCTCTCTCATTTTCACCTGAAATGGCAGCAGTTAGGCTTCATTCCTATCCCCCACTCCCGTGGGGGGAGCTCATGGAGAAGCAGCATTTCACTTACCTTCCCTATAAGGAATTTTTAATTATTATAGAGTTTCTCATTTCCCTTGGGAAAGAAAAAGGAAAAGTAGAAGAGACAGCAGATTTTTTTTCTTAACAATGTAAATGATCTAAAATGATGACTTTTCATCTTTCTGTTGTCCATGGCTTTGGAACTGTTTTCTGCAGCTGAATGAGACAGAAAGTGCTGGTTGTGAGGGGAAACCATGATTTTTAAAATTAAAGATGAGTTGCTCCCACTTGAAAAACAATTTCATTAAATTGTTAACATTCCTCTAAAACATACCAATGATTTCCTTGTCTTTTCAAGGAAATGGAGTTTTCACCAGAAACTGATTTCACTCTGGTTTTAACACTAGTAAGGGTCAATATCATCTGGTGGAAGATGCTACAGACAAGTGAAGTTTTCTGGAGTACTGAATTCCACAGCTGTAATATCACCCCAGTTCATCCCTTCCTTCTTGTCCCCAAGAACAGCACCTGAAGTGGGGTTCAGGTGTCAGAATACTATCACCCCTTTGTGGGGTGCTCCCTGAGGTTATTTTGGCCTGAGCTTTATTTTGCACCCTCCTCTGTTCCCATAGCAAGCAAAAAATGGGAAAAAAAAAGTGCTCCAGAGAAAAGACTGGTGCATAACATGGTCTGTATCATGTGGATTGGTGGTCATGGGTCTGCCAGCATCATAGAATCATTTTGGTTAGAAGAGAACCTCAGGACCACTGAGTCCAACTGTTACCCCACACCTGGCACTAACCCATGTCCCTGAGAACCTCATCTAAATGCCTTTTAAACCCCTCCAGGGATGGTGACTCCACCACTGCCCTGGGCAGCCTGTTCCAATGCTTCAAAGCATTTTCCATGGAGAATTTTTTTCCTAATATCCAATCTGAGCCTTCTCTGGCACAACCTGAGGCCATTTCATCTTGTTCTATCACTTTCTACTTGGCGGAAGAGACCAACATCCCAAGGTTGCAGCTCAGGGCTTAATCCCACCTTGTGCAGAGGTGACCACTGAGGACCTACAGACCTGCATTAGCACCTACGTGCCCTGCAGAACAGGACAGGGGCTCAAAAAAACAGACCAATTTGGCTTTCAAAGAATGAAGGCAGTGAATGGAAAACCTGGAGGACAGCAGGTAGACAAACAGAAAGACAGACAGATAGGTCCCCTTCTCCTGTTCCAGCTCTGGCTGATGATTCACAGCAGAGAAGCTGTGCTATTATGTTAACATGGCCCGTTCACCAAATTCAAGTTACAATCTGCTCTATTGACTCAAGCTAACGAGTTAATTGACTGCTTTTTGTGGCTTTGGTACACCACAAGCCTAACTGTCCTCTTAGGTAATGCAAGCATGGGTGTGATAAAGCAGCACAGCCAGGGCTGCAGAAATCGTTCCAGGGAATATTTGGCTTGAGAGATTTTCACCACCTTTTCTGCCCCTGGACTGGCTGCCAAATGAGTGTCAGTAGCTGTCGAGTCTGGCTGGGAAAGAGTAAACTCCATCAAAATTTAAATAAGAATAACAGGAAAAGCCAGGTTGCCCTGTAAGGACCAGCTAGGCAGAACCAGAGCCTAATTGCTGTAATATTTTACAGTACTGCTTTTGCCCTGGGTTCTAAACTGGCTGAAGATTTCCTTGCCCAAACCTCAGCAATCTGCAAGTCCATCGATCATCTCGCTCACAGCAGCGAGCAGAAGCCACCGCAGAGGTCAGAGCTCCTTGATGTTGCAAACCAGCAGCTAAAACGCAGTTTTAGCCTCTGAGAGTCAGTCATATAGTCTGAAAAAATAAAGAAGGCTTGATAACAGCATGATCATTTGAGATCCTTTACATGTATAAATATCTACATAGCTCAAAGCACGTTTTGAAGGCGGTCACTGTCACCAGTGGCGGGGAAGTGGCTTCCCCAGGGGCTCAAAGCAAACCCAGGAAACAAGAATGGCCCCACTGGGACAAACGGAGGTTTTTGCATAGCTGGGTATATCTTCCCAGCCTCTGGAACAGTCCAGCCTGTTGGAGAAGCCTTGTTTACATCAATATGAATGCACTAAACGTCCCAGCACACATCACACACATTAATTCCTGTCCTCACCAAGAGAGTGTATGTGGTAACTCCCAGTGGGAGCAGACCATGGCTTTGGGTATCTCTTGACCTCTGCCTGGTTTTGTTTTGATGGTGCTTGTTTGCTTGAGTCAAAACCGAGCCAGGGACCATGCTGACAATTGAAGTAGGTCAATAATTGCAGGCGAGAGCTCAGGAGGACCTGGCCCTCTACAAACACCATCGTTGGTGCTTCTGGCTCTCCATAAATCCTGCAGAAGGTCATGAGGGGTGGAAGGAAAGGGCTGGGGAACAAACTCCTACCTACTGTGTGCCAGTACAGTGGTTTATTCATTCGACCAGCCTGGGGAAGCTGACTTCAGATTCTCTGTTTTGGGGTGCCTGGTTCCTACTGAGACCCATCTACCTGAGTCCTCTGCACACCCCATGGCCCAGCAGCTCCTCTCCACCACTGGCACTGTCAAGCACTGGAGTTGTCCGCAGGATTCCTGCTCCAGATCTGCAGGTTGAGGAGCTGCAGAGCAGCCAGGGAGCTGTTTTATGCCCAGAAATGTTCGCCTACAGCAGAGAGGGAGCAGAGCATCCCCTCAGGGGAAGGTCCCCCACCTTCTCCCGGCTTCCAGGAACACCCACGCACGCACCAAGCACACGCCATCCCCCATCCCGCTGCCCTTTGGCACGAGGTGTCGGGGCTGGAGTCCACGGGGGCGATGGAGACAGAGAGCAGGCTGTTTACAGGGAAACAATTCAGCCTTGTCCTCAGTCACGTTTGGCTTCGGCACACAGGTCTCCCCGCGATGCCTGAAGAGGTCACGGGGGAGGGCGGGAGACAGAAATATTTTGTTTTCTTCCAGCCAAGCTGGAGCAATTCAGTGACGGTGACCCCTCAAATCTCGGTTTTAGCTTTACGAGAAAGAGGGTGTCAGGAGAGACAGAACAACCCCATGGAAGGATGCAAAAGAGAGCCTCTCTCCTTGGCTTTCCCACAAATGCACCGTCCCAACCACATCTCTCCATCACCGACAGCCTCAGTTTACCCTGTGCAAAACAGCCTCCAAAGCACAGGGCAGGAGGGAATGGGGGTTTTGTGAGCTTAAATGCGTTTGCTTTTTTCACATGGAAGGCGCAGAACCTGGGGATTGATATTATCCCTGCCAGCTGCTATTAGCTCTGATTTTCCTCTTGATGTCACGAAAGCCTAAAAAGTGCTAAGCCCTTCCTTACAGCCATGTCCCAGGCAGCAGCCTCTGAAATAACATGAGTCCCTGGGCCTGGTGAGGGGCTGCAGATGTTTGCAGCTCTGGACAGACAGTTAGAAGAACAACAGACAGCTGAGAACAAGAGTGAGGACCTCCTGTTTGTGCTCTGCAAGATCCAGCTGAAATTCCTGCAGAAAAAACCCATAAAATTTTCACACACATAGACACTCATATTCCCAGAGCGCTTTACATACTACTGGCATTAGATGCCTACTTGGCTAGGTGCACCAAAATTAAGGGCATCTGGCAAAAACAGTAGTATCCTACTTCGCAGTGTACATTAGTCAGTTTAACATACATACAGAAATTGGAGCAGAGGTTTAGGTTGGACATGAGGAAAAGGTTCTTCCCCCAGAGGTGCTGGACACTGAACAGGCTCCCCAGGGAGGTGTCACGGCCCCAACCTGACAGTGTTCAAGAAGAGATTGGACACCATCCTCAGACACACGGGGTGACCTGTGGGGTGTCCTGTGCAGGGACAGGAGATGGACTCCATGATCCTGTGGGTCCTTCCAGCTCAGGACATTCTATGATTCTGATTCAATTGTTGAAACTAACAGTTTGCATTTGGCCAGGACTCATGTTAAAGCCCCAGCTGTGGTTGCAGCATGTGCTGGGAGATCTCTGATAACAATGCTATGAGCTGCAGTGGTGGGTTAATGGAGACCATAGCCCTTGTCTGCAGGCAAGGGTGGATCAGGATGGCTTTTAAAAGTGCATAAAGAATCATAGAATCATAGAATGGTTTGGGTTGAAGGGACATTAAGCTCCCCCAGTGCCCCCCCTGCCATGACAGGGACATCTTCACCAGCTCAGGTTGCTCAGACCCCGTCCAGCCTGGCCTGGGATGTCTCCAGGGATGGTTCATCCACCACCTCTCTGGCCAACCTGGGCCAGGCTCTCACCACCCTCAGCGCAACAATTTCTCCCTTATGTCCAGCCCGAATCTCCCTCGTTTAGTTCAAAACCAACACCCCTTGTCCTGTCACAACAGGCCCTGCTAAATGTCTGTCCCCATCTTTCTTATGGGTTCCTTTTAAGCAAGGAAAGGCTGCAATAAGGTCTCCCTGCTGCCCTCCCTTCTCCAGGGTGAACAACCCCAGCTCCCTCAGCCATATCTCTGTCCCTGGTGCGCAGAGGCACAAGAGCCAGCAAAGCATCTTGCCAAAATTAGTGTCAGGATATAATACAGAAATCAGGTCTGTTTTCCATCCCTGTGAATCTTAACCTTCCATGAGAGCATCCTCGTGCCTCAGGGACAAGGCACATTTGACTCCTCGCATCTGCTGCTGCCTGGGGTGCAGCACAAGCCATAAACCCAGCTTGAATACATGTCCTGGGGACCAGGGGTGTGCACAGGTCCTGCTGCTGGTCCCACTGCACCCACACACACCCCCCTGGGCAGCATGTGCACAGGGAGTCCCACCAGCCCTTCGCCGAGCAAGGAGATTACTCAGAAACCATTGCTCGTACTATTCATTGCCTGACTTGCCACAAGGACATCCATCGCCTCCCTTTCCCCAGAACCTTTCCATGCTATCGTCCAGCTCTTGTGAGATCTCATGGGCTCCTTGTGCATTTGCCTGTTCCCCCTTAAAATCCAAAATGCATCTTTTCTCCTCAGGCACTTATGGCTGGAATTACTTAAGTTAATAGAGCAGTTAAATAAGACAGCGCTGGCTGCACTATCCACAGGAAGGGTATGTTTTACTACCCTGGAGACAGAGAATACAGTAGTGGCTTTCAGACCCTCAGACTCTTTCCTTGTATGTGGCTAAGAAAATCAGAGCAAGCCTAGAATCCCCCTATTTATCTGTCACAAAGCCTTGGGCAGGGGTAGATGCTGCCATTAGGGACTTCAGTCTCCGCAGCCAGCAGTGACCAAGGCACATGACAACAACAAAAGCCAGGCAGGGATGTTAGAAATTAGTCTGAGCAGAGCTCACCCTAAAAACACGTGCTCTCTGGAAAGTCACGTTACCCCATGTCTCTGTTAGTCCCACATGGGAAACTGGGGAAAGCGGGAACTCTGCTAAGACAAACCAGATGCTGCTTCTGAACAGGCTGCTCCTGGGGAGAGAGGCATGGTATTGATGCTGTTATACCACGACACTTGAGTGTTTTCAAAGAGAAAAACAAGTATAAGGGTAGTTGGGTGTCTGCATAGCAGGAAGGCTTGTGCAGGTCTGAGGGAACTGGACAGCAAAATATCTGCTAAATATTTCCCTGCCTGCCTTCCCTTCCTATCCATCTGCAGAGAGCCCTCTCCGGTGCATCCCTCCCACAGTGAAAGGACAGCAGAAAGCACCCATGAAAGGGCCTTAGAAAGGTCCCTTTGAGCCTACCCCTAACATCACCCCAGCTTCTCTCATCCTTCCCCCACCCCACAGCCCCATCAGCATCTCAGACAGCCCTTCACCTGTATCAGGACCACACTGTGAGCTGGGATCTGGTGCTTTTCTGGAATCCCTGTGCAAACCCACATTCCCAACCCATGGCTCTCCACCCCCTTCTAGTGGTGAATCCACACACAGAGATGCCAGAACCTCTTCCAGCCCCTTGCCCAGGATCCCCGGTGCAGCCCGTTGTCCACCCCAGGGCAACCATAGCTCCTCCAAGTGTCTTGTGTATCTAGAAAAGGGAGTTTGCTGTTGGCTGTGATACTGATGTGATCATAAACATATATGGGTGTGTGTGTCTGGAGCATCTTTCTTGTAAGGAAAGGCTGAGAGAGCTGGGGCTGCTCAGCTGGAGAAGAGAAGTTGAGGGGGATCTGACCAATGGATCAGTATCTCAGGGTGGGTGTCAGAGGATGGACCAGACTCTGTTCAGTGGTGCCTAATGCCAGGGTGAGGGGCAAAGGGCACAGACTGGAACACAGGAGGCTCCACCTGAACATGACCAGAAACTTCTTTGCTGGGAGGTGTCAGATCCTGGCCCAGGCTGCCCAGAGCGGGTGTGGAGTCTCCTGCTCTGAGACATTCAAACCCGCCTGGGATCCTGTGTGATCTGCTCTGGTGACCCTGCGTGAGCAGATGGGTTGGGCTGGATGATCTCCAGAGGTCCCTTCAACCCCAACCATCCTCTGTGGATCTATGGTTTTACCACTCACCTTGGACCCATGGTCGGACCTTCACACGCAACAGGACTTGCACAGTGTCTCTTCTGACTTCTCCCTGGCGTCCCTGGAGAAAAGAAGCCTTGCGAGGAAATTCCTTTGGTCTTTTCCTAAATGATGCATGATCTTTGCCAGGGTTTGCCAAGTCTTTGATTGCACAAGATTTTACAGTGTCTGGGCTGAAACAGGTGGACTGTCCCTGAAGCAGCAGACAGCAACAGGTCTGCTGAGCTTTCTGGACCATCAACATTCAAATCCATATGGCCAAGTCACCAAAAAAAAGGATCGGGACAAAAAAAGGATCAATACTTTGATAAGTATATGTGCTTCCAGCCCTGGGTGTATACAGTACAATATAGCCCAATTTGCTATCATATTTATGAGGTGTTGAAGAGCTCCTGCTTCCCATCATGCTGGTAATTCATTAAATACAAGGGAATAATGCAGCGTGTCCATATTCCTGCAGGTCGGATGGTTTCAGAGAACCAGAAAGGTCTGTGTGGAGATGAGTTTTGTTCTGGATGGGGTTGGAGTGTCTGAGATGTGGTTTGGATACAAATAGTGGAATAAAATAAGAGAATTTTGTAAATGCTTGCAAATTAAAAAAAAAAAAAGAAAAAGCATTGATTTGATTCAGGTGTTTCAAATGACCCATTTTCTTATTGTTTCTGTCTTTTTGTAGGTTTTGTATTTTAGATGTAAATCTATGTAACTAATGTCACAAAAATAAAACATTTTTACACTAAAAGCTCAAATTGAAAAGTCATTCTACAGTGAGCAAATGAAACACTTTGTTCAGAAAATATCAGCAAGGGATGTTTCAGCATGGCCAGGGCTTGTCTCAAGATTTCCTTCCAAACTGAAGTGTCTGTGAAACGTGTGTCTCCATTTTCAGTGGACTGCATCCCAATGGAGTCTGCTCCTCTTGCAATCTCTCCACCACTTTTCAACCCAAAATGCTTCTTCTAAGCCATGTCACTCCAACCATGGCTTGATGGCTTGTCCTGCTCCTGCTCCAGACTAAACAAAAGGCTTCATGATATCCCAGTTCACTTGAGAAACTGAAGCTCAGCTTTATCATAGAATCATAGAACCATTTCAGTTGGAAGAAACCCTCAGGATCATCAAGTCCAACCATAACCTAACCAACTCTAGCACTAAACCATGTCCCTACGAACCTCATCTAAACACCTTTTAAACACCTCCAGGGATGGTGACTCTACCCCTTCTAGGATAAGGTCTTGGAAGGTGTGTCAAATGGATGAAGATGCTTCAGCCTGTAAAAGCAGTGACTGGTCTAGGACAGAGATCTGGATAACCTGACCCAGGATATCCACAAAGCCAAGGTGTGAGGGCACATGAGAAGTTGCACATGAGGCTCACATGGACAGAAGACAGCACTTTCTCATACCATACTGGTCAGTCTTTGGGGTCAGAAGAAGTAAGATACGTTCCTGGAGGATATAATCTCCAGAGGTCAAGACCACAGGGTAGTCCACAAGTGATTGCTGAATGCTGGAAGGTTACAACCAGAGGAGAGATCACTCATCTTTGCCCTAGTCATGTACCCTCTTTAAGCATCCATTATCAGCTACCACCCGAGAAAAGACAGTATTAGCTAGGCAGTTGTTCTGATGGCCTTTTAAAGCTGAGATGATGCTTTTCTTATATTCTCCTTTTTATTATTATTTATTTTCTGTGTTTTTCCTCTTCTTTCATATTTTATATTTCCTCTCCTCTCCTATCCTCTCCATCATTCCCCACCGTCTTTTAAAGACTGCTTGGTGAGGTCAGCCTAGAACCTCCTGTTCAGCTTTTCAAGACATGACCAGGACTGTGTTGGTCTCCACACAAGGGAAACTACGACCACCCTCCCACAGTCTCAGGATCTGGGACAAAGTCACTCCCACCTTGGAAAAAAACCTTGGCCATGCAAAGAAAAGGTCATTGGCACATTTTTAACCAGCTTTGACAATGATGTTTATCCTCGTGCTTCTCAGAGCAGGCAGGGAAACTGCTTTACTGAGCCACATGTAGCGGTTTTGTTTTTGTGGGAGGTTGCAGCTGTTTCGTACTGTCTTATGTTATTACCTAATGTAGGATCTGGCTGCATTGCTTCTGACGGGGCAGGACTCCCAAGATACCTATGGCCCTGATTCAGAAAAGCAGTTAGGCACATATCTAACTAGAACATGAGTCAGGGAAGGACATGTGTGTGTCCCATTGACGTACGTGGGAATTAAGCATGTCTTTAAGTGCTTTTCTGGCACATGGTAAAGTTATGGATGAGATGGTATGACATGGTTTCCTGCACGCGCCAAGATGCTCCTTCCAACCCTGTATTTCCAACACATATCAGACAAGAATTTCTAAATCTGGGCTACTACATTGTTCCCCAAATTTCCATGTTTAACCTTTAAATAAATGCGATATAGTTATTTAAGGATACTGAGTATGGGAAGATCCTTTTCACTGCAATGTGGCAATGACGGATGTGGCACATCACCTTTAAATATTAGGCTACAGCTACCTTGGGACTAGAATATGGTTATACAAGATTATTTCTTTCTTTCCCACATTGTAAGTCAAAGCCCTTCACTTTGCATCCTGCTTCAAAATTCCTTGGAAGACCCAGAAAACACTGTGCTGTGAAAGTGAATGGAAGATATCTGGGTTCTTTATTTTCATTCTTATCAGTTAGAGTTTTATCATTTGTCTCCAGTGACAAAGTACTGGAATATGCTGTGTGTTTCAGTCATGTCCTCAGAGGAACAGAAGAAGACAGATGCTCATTTACCTGTAGCATCTGTAAGATACGAAGATGGGACTGGGCCAGTGAACTGATAGGGGTCCCCACTGGAGTCCTTTGGAAAACATATATTTTGATCTGATGATCTGGGATCACTGCTTGGCATGAGAGGCAGAAACCCATTTTCTTAGACAAGACTGATATTTTTCCCTTAAAACAACTTAATTCCATCTGCCTGCATATTAAAAAAGCCTCTACTGGTTAATCCTGGACTGTATTTCTTCTCCTCCTTCTACAGTGGCACAGTGAGCAATGATAAGTGATCAGTTTTGGTTGTCAGTGTGTTCAGGATGATCACAGAACCACAGAATCATTTGGGCTGGAACAGACCTTTAAGATCATCGAGTCCAACTGTCAACCCAACACCGTAAGGTCCACCACCAACCCATGTTCCTGAGAACCTCATGTCCGTCTGTCCAACCCTCCAGGGATGGTGACTCCAGCACTGCCCTGGGCAGCCTGTTCCAATGCCCCACAGCCCTTTGGGGAAGAAATTGGTCCCCAGATCCAACCTCAGCTTCTCCTGGTACAACTTGAGGCCGTTTCCTCTCATCCTGTGATGAGTGGTTTTAAAGTAGCTAGAGAAAGATAAAGATCTGACAGGAACTGAAATGGTAGAAATGACAAACGACATGCAAAGGTGAAGGGACAGTTGCACTGGCATCAGACAATTTAGCATAGATAGGTAAATTGTGTATGTGGAGGGTATTTTGGTAGACAAACATCAAGATAAAAGCGAAGACTGTCTGCATTGATCTGGAGCACCTAGCCCAATTCCCCATGGCCAACAATGGCCCAGAGCAGGTGGGTGGACCACCTAGTAAGTTCCATGTCTTGTTATTTATTATTGGAGTGACATTCTCCCTGAACGGCCCATTGGGGGCTGCAGGACACCATCTCCATTGCACTTCTGTGCTCTCCGTGCCCAGATGTTCTGCAGAACCCCCACAGTAAAGCTAGCCAGCTTCCACTTTTCACCTTCCCGGTGAATTACGGCCCTATGATTTTTGCACCGTAAAGGCTGAAACCTCAGAGTTCACAGTGAGTTTAGTGTCTCCATACGGTGAAACACCGTGGCAAATGCATTTGGCTCCAGCTGCGCTTATCGCACAGGGCAGACTCAGCTCTGAGCTGAATTAAGCTCGCTTATCAGGACAGGCAGAGAGCAATTTCATCTACAAAGAAAGCAGAGCAACACCCAACGCCAGGGCCATGCCTGGCTTTTTTCTTTTGGAATGATCATAAACCTCTGGCAGATCCCTCAGCTCCTCGCAGCACGATCGGCGCTAACCAGAAAAAGGCTGCTCGGCCAATGGGGAAATGTTCCTCAAAGATTTACAAGGTTTCCTGTGGTTTTCGAATGCAGCAATTACATTTTATTCCACGCAGTTTGCACTTCACTCTCAAGGTGGAAAAGCCACAGGTTTGGGATGTCTGAGCGTGCATGTGGTTGGGAAAGGAAAATGCAGGATGGGTCAGCCGCGGGATGGTCTCACAGATTCTTGCTAAGAGACTTCGGGGGTTCAAACATTCCTGAGATCTGCTTAATCTCAGTGACTCTTCTTTTAGTGCTGTTGGATTCAAAGAGATCCCCACTAGCTGAAATGAAGTCTCAGATCTCAAGGATGCTCAGGTACCTGATTCTCCAGTTGTTTCCATGGACAGCCCAGAAAGCAAATACCTTTGAGCCCCTGGGAATAACTTTTGGCAGAAGAAGGGTGTTACTTCCCAGCAGACAGCTGCTAACCCCAGGACACGTTCCTCAGAAATTTGGGCTAGGATACCGTGTCTTGGATACATCTGATGGATAGTGTGAGAACTGGAAATAAAAGCACCAAGGTTGCCCTGACGCATGGGCTAAAAGGCAGTCAACTGACACTGTTTCTGCATGGCCATCCTATAGGAGAGCACTGAGAAGTCATTTGTCTTTCTGAAGAGTCCTTGAGCTTCACCTGAGAGGGAAGCCAGGCAGACAAGCAGCGTGTGCCCAAGGAAGCATCTTCTGTCCCGAAAGAGGGCACAAACTGAGCAGAGAGAAGGGCTGAACAAAAAACACTCAAGCTGGAAGCTACCACTGCTTGAAGGAAAACTACCCCACAGAATTAGAAATATCTCTGCAAATTCAATAGAAAACTTTCTCTTTTTTAATGTGAGCACTTGTATGTATGTGTCAATAAGGATCAGTACTATTTTACTGTAGTTGATTCAGACCCACGGTTCTGGGAATGGGACACAGAACAAGATGAAATGCCCTGACTAAGAGTTGCATTCCTTGCTCACCGCCGTCCTCTGCCTTATGCATCATCCTAGTCTAAGGAAGAAGTCTTGAGTTTTCTCCTGTGACCTAGGAGGTCAAAGACAGCAAATGCCTGACATGCATTGCTGGAAAGACGTTCCTCAAAAACTTGGGGTTCAAAATTTCACTAGCACAAATTATTTTAAATATTTGGAAGGAAAACCAGACATTTTTTTCTCCAAAAATTAGACCCGAGATTTTTGCATAATTTCATCATTCCAGTAATTGTGGTTATAAAACCCACATGCCCAAAATGAAGTGTTGTTGAGACCATGCAAAAGCTGACTTTGCATTTAATTTTCCCAGCTCTTCCACTGACAATTCAGATTTTACTTTGGTTTTATTGGACATCTTAATCAATGCCAATGGGCAGCACACAGTTGAACCAAAAACGAAGTCACCAACAAAGCGTAGTCAACTGCTGTAGCTCATAACGGTGGAAATCAAAACTAACTCAATTTGAGTAACAGATAATTAAGCTGATGAATGTGAAAGAATCAAATGTTGCAGTTGATTAGCTTCTCTAGAGACAGACTGGTCCAAAGTCAGGGAGACGTGGCCTTCAGATGTACCTGCTTCATCCAGATGTTATACCTGGCATTCAGGAGCTGGGACAGGCAGAGGTTTTCCCCCCAAGGATAGACATGTGACTGAATTAGAGGTTATTTTAGCCCAATTTAGGTATATAACAGGCACATAATAGACTGTCCCTGGTTTCAGTCATCCCCACTCTGCCACCAGCAGAGAAAGGAACCCTTGCAGAGAGCCCACGATTCCCCAAAAGTAGGACAAACAACTCATCGCTGAGGGGAGAGTGTCTCATCATTGACTGTAGAGGAGCCCAGACAGAGCACGCTGATGTGGGCTGAGCTTAAAATGGTCCCCAACATTTCTTTGAAATCAACATGAATTAAGCAGCCACCGATGAACCTTGCTGAACCAGTGTCTCATTCATCCATTCACGCTAAAAAAGTCCTCTGAGAACCGTGGATGATGATATTATTCCTAATGCATGTGAGGTGATCAGTGGTGGCTCCGGTGACAGCAAAGGGTTCAAATCAGCCAGTGGTGACAATGAAGATGCCAACCAGAAGCTGGGCAATGGGTTCCGCTTAGTCTACCAGTCACTGCACCATCCTCCAGAGCCGCAGTGTGGAGTGTGGGGTGGGGAGCATTTCCAAGGGACAATTCCCTCAGAAGACACTGCTTCTGGTGTTTCCAGACTCCCCCTGTTCTTTACTTACCGTTTTGGATCTCAAGGGATGCCCCATGACAAATTGGAGATCTCTGGTGAACCGATCACCCTTTTTTCTTTATTTTTCCCCTGCCTTTTTTTTTTTTTTTTTTTGGTGCTAAAGATGAAAGATTTAAAATGCAATAATGTTTTGTCTAAATTCTTGTGGAAATAGCTTATGACCTTTCATAGAGAAATGTGGTTTCAGCTTTCCGGTAAGAGAGCTCCCAGCTAATGATTTAGCTCTATTTTCTAATAAATAGTTGGCAAGAGACAACCACTCTTATACCCTTTGTCATTAGGGACCTATTATTTATGACTCAGAAATGAATCATTAGGCTTGGCAAACAGCAATTTCTTTGTGGCCAATGTATTTTTCCACTCGGTAGCAGAGTATGCTTGTAAATTCTTCCTAAAAATTACCATTAAAGTATCTCCAAACAGACTCTCCCCCACACTGCCATAAATTCTCTCCACTTTGGTGACTATTGGTGGTCTTCCCACCTCAGGAAAAGGGGTTTCTTTTTTGTTCTTAACGCCTTTCACATTTCCTTCCAGCTAATTACACTTTTATTTAATAAGGTAAATGTGTTTTATTTTCCTTACAGTCTCCCTTTTACAGGATGAAATATTTCCCTCTGATGGAGCCTTCCTGCCCTCCGTACCCTGGATAATCCAAGATCTCTGAGCTATTAGAGTTGGAGGAGACCATTGCACTTAGACTTACTTGGTGATGTCCACTTGCCAAGGGCTTCAAAAAGCCATTTTTATGGGAAGGCACGATGACATATACTGGACACGAATCACCTGAGGGGCAAATTTCCCCATACTCTGAAAGCGTGTAGGAAAAATAGCAACCCAGCAACTAATTTTCTCTCTCCCTCTCATTCTTAAATCATTATTCACCTACTTGAGAGACTTCTTGAATCTGTTCCTTTCTCAAAGGACATACAATTTACATACAATCAGGACAAGGGAATTTAAAAAAGCAATTTGAAGAATATGTCTCAGACTTTGTTCCAGATGCAAATTTTACCAGGACTCCCTCATATCTGAATTCAGGAGACTTTTCTTTCTGAAGAGTCAGCCCGACTGGAGGAATTTGATCCCAATACCAACTTTTCTGACATTTGGGAAACTACAGATCACAGGTGGGGCATCTGGTTATGTGACATTTCTGAGCAGAAAGCAGAAAACAAGAAGCTTTGACAAAATTCAGGGAGAAAAGCGCAACTAGAAACTTGTAAGCATCGCAACCCTAGGCTAAGTATCTGAAAAGATGGAATAAATGTTGCGTTTAGATTCACAGATCTTAACAGTGAAGGAACCACTAGATGACTTAATCTGGCCTTCTTTAAAGAGATTTTCTCTGCAGCTTGGAATCCCCTTAGTGTCTCTTGTTTTGGGGCAGGGGGCAGAGGAGTATTAACGCTTGCCAGTACAAAATACAAAACAATCACTGGGAATAGTTTTTTGCTGGCAAACTGCAGCAGACCAGCCTAATCCTGGCCCAAATAGAGAGAGAATAATGTTCTTTTCCCAGTCAAAACAGCATTTCTTACTTTAAATTCAGGATTTAGTCAAAAGTTCCCTTCTTCTTCGTTTTTCTCCATGGAAAGCCTGCAGGTAAAACATATACAGTGTGCTAGAAAAGGTATATTTTAACTCATGTTTGCTTCTTGGATTCTTTGATTGAGGTTGGTTTGTTGTTTGGTTCTCGGGGAGAGGTTGTTTGTTTGTTTGGGGTTTGTTTGGGGTTTTGTTTGTTTGTTTTCCTTTTGGAAATATAACAGGATTTTATTTTCCAGAACGTGCCTGTAAGGGAATTAATAGGTCAAAAAAAGAAGGAGCAGAACACTGAAATCTTTGGGGAACAGAAGGAAGAGAAAAAGTCTTAGACGAGGCAAACAGACTTAGGGTGTAGAAGAGAAAAATACACGTTGCAGTATCGGGAAAACTTTTACAAGGTATTAAAAATGTTAAAATCAGCTCTGAGAAGTAGAGCTGTGAAGATACAGATGCCTCATTTACCTCCTGGGTTTGTTGGAAATAGCCAACACTAACTAAGCACCCTTAGCGTGAGGCAGAGGAAGGAGAAGAGGTAGCTGAAAATTGCCACCGGAACATCTTTGAGCTGGAACACAGAAAAAACCCAAAATTTAGAAAAAAGTAAATCAGTTTCTTTCTGGAGCCTGGAATTTTATTTTTAAAATACCACAAAGTTTTGGAATCTACTGATTTTTTTTTTTTTTTTTTTTTTTTAAGGAGATTAAAAACAAACCTTTCAATAAAAATCTGGACGAAAATAGCTCATTTTGGGCCCGGATGTGTCTGAGCATCTGTCATATGGAGAAGATCGTTGTGTTCCATCTTGGATCAGATCATGGGTTCGTCTCTTGGGAGCATCTGCTTGCAGAGATGTCCTGACCAGACACTTTAAAGGCAGCTACAAGAATCTCTCACAAACAAATTATAGTTTCACCTGTGTGTGGAGAATGTTCCCATTTATTCCTGCTTCCCTCTCTCCCAGTTTTAATCAGACGTCAATGTGGTGCTCCAAGCTAAAAAGGATTCTGTTTTCTACCTAAACTGTTGCCTATTGCTTTTGGTACTTCAACTCTCAATAAATTTGCTCTCCATATAGATGACTAAGCCTCTTTCGACTCTTGATGAACTCCTCAGCCTTGGAGTTGCCTTCAAGAACCAGGAAGGTTTCTCCAGGTTGAGAACACAATCACCAAACTGAGAAAATCTCTGTGAACCTGGTCCAACCCCTTCAGAGGTGAATGAGTCCAGAAGAGTGGAGGTTTTGTATTACAAAAGAAGCATCTCCCAGACTTGCATATAACATGAAATGAACCCATACTGAACCTTATTTGAGGTCTGAAAAAGTTTGAATAACCTTTTTTCTACTCAATATTTTCCTCGCACCTTAATGCTTTCCAGTTCAGAACAACATTGAGAGTGTAAGTGCCAAAATTCTGGAGAATAAAAAACTCAAAAGAAGACTAAAACACCCACAGAAGAACCCTCTGCTCTCCTGGGCATTTCCTAGACCAGCTGGAAGGTGAAAATACTGGCAATTTCACAGGGAATGAAAATCCACAGACCCAGGAGGTTAAATAAACACCATCCGGGTTCTTGGTTGGTTGGCTGCCAAAGCCCAGGAAGGAAAACAATGGAAGAGTTCATCTTGTCATTTTTTTCTAGCTGTTTACCTAAATCTAATCCTGCTAAATTGCCCTTGTTCCTGGAAATGTATAACTTTACTGCATATTTTGTAAGAACGAGCATGGATTTGCCTTGTGAGGAAAGACCCACCTTACGGACTGTGGTTGCTGATAGGATGGGCATCTTGTCTAAGCCTTTGAGTGAGAAAGGGTCATCTCCAAAGGGTGGGATTTCTAATTCACAGATCCCCAGATAATTGAAATCGGATGGATCGAATCCTGTCACAGCTATCTGTAGATAAACTGGAAACTGCTATGGAGGGCAGCTTCCTTCACAGCAATACCACTGCCTCAGTTGGAGACTGTGACCCCAAGAGCAGAAAATCTGACCCAGGACCTCACCAGGATCAAGCTCAGGTCCTCCCTATTTGAGGCATGAAAGACGCTGCTTAACATCTGATGGGCTTCCTTGGGTGTAACCTAATTCATCCATGGGCATCCAAGGTCCAAAGCAGACATGCACCTTCACTCCCCCCATCCTTGTAACTGATACATGAACCCATCACCATTACGATAGAGATCACCAGCCCCAGCAGCCACAGCTGAAGGACACGGTGGTCTCCTACTAGATGCTGACAGTGACCTCCACGATACTGGAAGTCAAATAGCGCTCAAGACATTTAGGGTACAATTACGTACCCTAAAGTGCTTCTCCCAGATGTCCTAACTTACCAAGCTTTCATTCATGATGTAGGGAAATCTGAGAGCACAAATTCATTTCCTTTTGGATGAAGCCAACCCTAACCACACGCTATCAGAGCAGAGCTACTGTGCTCTGACTGGTGGGCAGTGAAGCCACAGAATCTCAAGAAAACTCACCCAAACTACTCCCCTCAAACAGAGATGCCATGCCCATAAGGTCCACAGCCATTTGACTCTTTCAGAACTGGCCCTTGCACTGCAGGATTTGCTAATGTAGACATAATCTCTAAAATCTGAGTTCTCAGGGTTTCCATGGTACCTTCACACCACACTTGCTCGGCTTAAATCAATGGTTTGCTCTGACTGGTAGGGCAGAAGACAGTTAGGGGTCAGCAATTTAAAGTTCACTTAGTAATACTGGGACTGAAAATTGTCATACATGCTGCTAAGATACAACAAAAGTATACAGCTAGGTAGGAGAATATAAAGATGATTTAAGACCATGATTATTTTGGGAAAGCTGGAATGAACATTCTGAATTTCCAAAAGATAGAGAGACGGATGCACACATGAGCTTTCTCCTCACTACAGCATCAACTCAGCTTTTTTTATTTGCACATTTTCCTTGATCTCTTCCCCCATATACACAACTGAGGTCTCATTGCTGAGCTTGGTGGCCCCTGGGAGGTGCTGTGTTCAACCCACTCAAATGCCCTTTTGCAGGCCCATGGAATTGTCTTGACTGAGATGATTAATCAACAAAACATTGAACAGATTAATTCTTTTAAGGGTTACATGTTTTTCATCTGTGTGATTTGCTAGAATCTTTGTGCACTCAGGTAAATATAACCCAAAGCCCCCAGTTCCCTAACAGCTGGTACATGGTGTACCAGAAAGCTTGTGGATGATGACCCACCTCTAGTCTCCTGGATGCTTTTATTTTACAGGTGGCTGCTGTTACTTCTGGAGAGCCAGCCTTTTTTATATCATGGGTGAATTTGACACTCAGGCAAGGCATCCATCAGCCCCACATTTAATGCAAAGAGTTCAGTACTAGGAAGAGCAACACGTCCATCTACCCTCAGAGGTGGAATTCTCATTTGTGAAGGATGTAGCAAGACATTCTTTCAGATGTAGAAGACCTTCTTGCCCCAGGTGCAAGCAGGACAGGACCTTGGCAGTGATGGGCCACCCCACACTTATCTTTGAGAGCACTAATTTCATGATGCCTTGGATAGAAGTGGGGCAAGTGTTGACCAGCTTGCTGCTGCCATTCACTCTCAAAAAACATTCCATGCTCCTCCAGAAGTCATGCAGGAGGCAAAAAGACACATTTTGCCCCACATCTGGCGACTTTCTAGTTTGCATTTCTTTTTATTCCTGTGGCCTTTTTTCTTAATATGGTTCCCCTTGTTATTTTCCACCCATGTTTGTCCTCACCATGAGGAACAGAACTGCCTCTTCCCTACCCTGAAATGCAAGCAAATTGGACACTCTGTTCCAGAGAAAGCCCTGGGGGGCAGCAGGACATTATTTTAGTATTGTTTACGCTTCTGATCATCAGGTCCAGCAAACGCCCACAGGCTGGAAACCCATCCTAATTGTTGTGAGTTGTTTTGTTTTTTTCCCCTGGTGGAAAAAAATCTGTTAGTTATTAATCATCACCAAAACCTTGGTTTTCAGCAGCGCTGAGATGTCTATATTGCATCCAAAGGGCAAGGGACTTCATGAGAGGAGGCTCTATCATGAGGATGCAACAAGAACCTGTCTCCAAAGAGCTATTTAAGTAGTTCGGCTGCTTAAAGTGCCCTGCCACACCATTCTCAATAGATAAAGCCACTCTTGACCATAATGGTCCCAAAGGAACATTCCCACCCTCCAGAAAATTCTGAATTAGCTTCTCTTCATCCTTCCAAAATCCAGTAAAACAAAGTCATTATTTATAACATACTATAAACTGGAGACTAAATAATTAAGCATTAATCTAGCCATTTACACACCAGATTCTGTTATCCTTTCTTGTGTATTCTCATTTAATCATTTTTCTATTTAGTCATCCATTCCTGTACACACATTATCTGCTATTGTTGTATATTTACCAGTCCAGATCTACACAAACACACATACTGTCAACGTGTGTCCTGCCAGTCTTTGCAACAGCAATAGCCATTACTTGATTCGATGCTATCCAACCTCACTGTAAAATATTTAAAAATACAGAAAATACTTAAGGTTTTATACACCGAAAGCACTGCCCAGACTGCCTTCCTGTAGCATATACATAATGTAGAAGGAAATGGGACCTACTGCTGGTTTAAATGCATTTCTGAACCGCTGTTTGGAGCTACTGCAGAAGAAGCTGTTCTTCAGAAGGAGATGCAAAAATAACCTGTTCCTCTAGTTGCACAGACTTTTGAGCAGGGCCTGTTGTGATAGGACAAGGGGTGATGGTTTTAAACTAAAGGAGGGAGATTCAGGCTGGACATGAGGAAGAAATTGTTGTCCCTGAGGGTGGTGAGAGCCTGGCCCAGGTTGGCCAGAGAGGTGGTGGATGAACCATCCCTGGAGACATCCCAGGCCAGGCTGGACGGGGCTCTGAGCACCCTGAGCTGGTGGAGATGTCCCTGCTCATGGCAGGGGGGCACTGGATAAGCTTTGAAGTTCCCTTCTAACCCACACCCTTCTGTGATTCCATGGTTCTTTCCCTGAGGTGCCCCTAAGAAGACATCAAAGACAATGTCTCCTAGAAGGAAGCGGGGACATTTTTTCATCCTTTCTCTAGCTGTACCCTGATTTTGGGAGAAATGCAGATAGAAGAAGGGCAGATTAGACTGGAGGCCTTGTACCTGTTCTTATCTACATCCACAGCTTCCCATCCCCACAGTATCTGCAAAATCAGATGCCTGCGTCCACCCTTGAATCATTAAAACAACCATTCCTCCCTGTGGAGCACAAGTGACCACGCTCTGGTACTTCCAGCAGACACATCCTATCATCCTACATGGCCTCCAGCTGAAATGTAGCTCTGTCTCTGAAAAAGGGCCCAGAGCTGCACAGCTCTGTGCACTAAACACTGACACATTGCTGGAAAGGTCCCCCTCACGGCTCTTCCAAGAATAACAAACCTTTGCAATGTGCTCTCGTATATCATCAACAATTAAGGATCGTAACAATCCAAATAGCCATCTCTCCAGGGATGGAGGGAGGGAAAGAAGACTTATTAGGCCCTTGAAGAAATGTAAACCCCTCACCGTGCTGGCTTTGGAGTTTCTGCCTGGCTTTGAGAGGCTTCGTGTGACCAGGATGCCTGGTCTCCTCAACTGCAGCGTGGCTCTTGAGGGGAGCTGATGGTGCACCCAAAATTTGCCAAGAACAGAGACTCCTTGGAGAGAAATGCTGAGATCAGAGTTTGTGGCATCTCACGCTTCCTCCCCTTCTGTTTTTTTGGACCTTGGTCGGCATTGATCTCCATCCAGCCCACGTTGTGGAGAAGGCGCAGTGTGTGCACTAGACAGCAGCATGGGGCTCTTCGGTTCACCCACATATTGGGCTGCTCTTCCCAAATCCCCCAAGCCAGGTTCAGGGCACCAACAGGGCCACGTCATTTGCAATCATTTAGAAGCAGCTAATTCTGCCCCAGGACAGCTGAATGGGTGCAACCACTGCCTTCCCAGGCCTTGCCAGCCCTGCTCTCCTGTGATGTGGTTTAACAGGAACAAGGAGCCTGCTGGGAACGGCTCCATGGTGTTGGCTCATGGGGGCTCCAGGAGCAGAGCAGACAGACAGACTCTGGTTTTCAGCCACGCCTGAAGATCTGTCGGCTGCAAACAGGGCTGGTTGGCTGGTTTCTTGGGTGGAATTGCTCCCATGGTTCCCCTGGAACAAGTGTTTCACCCTCACTGGAGGGGCCGTAGCTTGTTCTCCTTCCTGTCCTAAGGACAGCTTGGCTGCTGCCACGTGTGAAGACATGGGACATCAGAGCCCCAGCCTGAGGGCTGTGAGAACAATGTCACACCTCCCCAGCCAAACCATCCATTCCATGTGGAAATAAGAGGAGAAAGCTCATGGAAATGGCTTGTCCCATCCTCTGCCCCTGCTCCTTCTCTCTTCCCAAGCACCTTGGGAGCTGCAGGAAACCTGTTTGATCTACTCTAAGTCAGCAGAGTAAAGGCAAGGGTTGGAAGTGGTTGCTCCACCATTTCACGTGTGTATTAACCCACCTAGGCTCAAGCGCTGGGAAAGATTTTGCAAACCACCCTTAATCTCCAAAGGAAAATATTGGATTTAGACCTCAAACACGTAGGATATGGCTCTGCTAAGGGCTAAACTCCCACCACTCCAAGTGACCTGCCAGACTAACTCTTAACCCATATACCCTAACTTTGCACCAAGGTACTATTTCGCCTATTATGGCACAAATCCTGTGTCGCTGTGTGCCATGGGGCAATACCCATCACAAGGACATTCATCAGGCAGTTCCTTGCCAACCCCAGCTTCACAACTCTGCTCTGCGATGAACACGTGTGAAGAACAGCCACTGTTAACTTTGTGCTTCTTGGCAGGGTTTGGCTGACCGAGTGGTTCAATATTAATGACATTTCCTTTTTAGGTCCCCGTTGGACTTCCACGTGAGGCCAGGACCAGGCCCCAGGTTTCTTAGACCTGGCTCCTTGCCTACCTGCGCTGCTGGGCCAAGGCACGTTCTGAGCAGGCCTGGCGGAAAATTCTGGATGGGAGAATTTTCCATTGGCAAACGTTGCGTCAACGAAACCCAAATATTTTGCGGGTGTAGCTCAATTTCCGTGAAATTCTTGACAAAAATTATCCAAAAACACCACCACCCCTCCCCTCCATTGCTGCAACTTTGAATTTACCATTTCAAATTTCTCCTTTTTTGTAGGATTGTCAATGGACTTTGTCTGATAAGGCAAAGACCACTGTGTGTAGACGTTGCTGCTTTGTGTAGTTTTGTTTTAACTTTTAGAAATTGCCTTCACTAACGGCTTTAATATTTCATAGTGTGGCGCTGTTTTTACATAAAGCGTTTCTGTCTCGTTGAAATGAAATCTCCAGCATTGTCAAAATGAAGCAGTCATATACTTTCAAGCATAGATAATCCTGCAATGCTGAAACACAACAAGTTGATGCTATTGAGAAGAAATATTTTAGCATTTCCAACAAGAGATTTTTGGAAATGCCATTTCACAAGAAGTTCCAGATTTTCACTTCTGTCTTCCAATTTGGAATAAAAACAGAAGTAGAAATGCTGGCATTTCCCCGGGGAAGGAAATTTGATTTTCCAAAAAGTTTTAGTAATGAACTGGGTTAGAGGAAGACATTTTAAAACCTGTTATTAAAAATGATGGTTCAGCTAGTAAAAATGGTGTGAAAGGACTGGATTGAAATATAGATTTACAGGTTTTTTATGTTTCCCCTCTATAACTAACATCTTTTTGTAGATATATTTCACCTTCCTAACACTCCTTCTTTGTTAGAAGTACCAGACATTTTCACTCTTAGATACTCTGATTAACCTGATCAACTTGACTGCAAGTTCTTAAACTTTCATTCAGCTGAGACAATCACTGCTTTTATCTCAAAACCAAAAAAGAACATTTGTGTGAACGCTAGTCTGTTTTTTTGTTAATTTTTCAAAATACATTATTGGATTCAATAAAAAACATTGCCCCTTCCTCCAAGCTTTGCATAATTGTTAATGTAAAACAAATTATGAAAGAAAAGAAGACTGTTTTTCTGCTTGTTTGCAGAAGCGATGCTGAGGTTGCATCGCATAAAGCTACAGTCCTGGTTCGAGACCATGAGAACAGCCGCACCAAGTCAAACTCGAGGTCTTACCCTGTTTCTGACAGTGACCAGCACCAGATACCTCGGAAAAGTGCCTGAAGAAGAAAGCAAGATTAGAGCAGTCCTGTGGGATCGCAATACCCCAGGCTTGGGGAGTTAACAAATTTGGAATTTACTAAGATTAAATTTACATCTGAACCATCAGGCTTGATAAACACCGGTGGATTTATCCTCCCTAATTTATCTAAGATCTTTTAAATTCAGTGGACTGGGATATGTTAAAATAATTCAATTTGAATTATAATTCCTGGTTCCTTTTGTTTTAAAGGTTCATAGGAGAAAATGTTGCTTGTGGGGGGAAAAAAGTCTCGTTTCAACTTTTTAATATTTTAAATGACTTTCCTTTTGTTCCTTCTGAACTACATTTTAACCAAACAAGAACGTCTATATATTCAATTTAGATGAATAACCAATATTCCGATGCATTTTTTGACTTCCTGATGTTTCATAATTGAGCTGGAAATGTGTTTTAGAGGCAGACCTTTTTTTGGTGAGAACACTGTTGTTTCTATCTCCCATTATAACAGTAGAATTTCTTCATTGTGATTGCTATAAATGTGTGTGTGTGCATTGGTGAGGGAACCCATTTCAGAAGAACAGTTTTATATTACACAGATGTAGTGCACCTACCCCATCCTCCCTCATCACAACAGATAATAATGCAGGGAAGACAGCAAGGAAAAGAAAATGTTATTTTCTGGATAAATTGTTCTGCTTGTGTGTGCAACCATAGGTAGGGTTGAAGATTTAGGTTCCCAATCCTAAAGAAGTCACTTAATGGAAAAAAGACCTGATAGAAACGAGAGATGTTTAAACCAGGAAGAAGTTCTGATGAAGATAAGAAGCTGGTAGGGGGGATTCTTGGTGAGAAAGTGATATCTAATTTGTCATCTCATTAAATCTAAAGCAAAAAAAAAAAAACAAACAAACCAGCATGAACTATAATTTAGATTAAATTATTTTAGCATGTTCCAGGCAGCCTCTGAAGTTTTTCTCTCCTGTTCATAAAATCAAGAGCAGTCACCATAAAATACAGGGACAGGTCTTTATTAACTATATGTGAAAATGAGTGCACATAAAGAATCTCTAAGGAAAACTCCTGAGTCTGGGCTAGCAGTCAAGCCTGGACCTTTAAATCTTAATAAACTAAGACGCAACTTCTTCTGGATGGGGATCAGGAGGAATCAAAGCCAATCATCATCTTCTTGGCTTCGATCTTAAATGTAGAACCAGCTTTTGCTTGGGGTTAGCAAGCCAATTTTCTAGCCTTAGATAAAATAAACGGTAAAGTTAACCCTGCAACACGTACTTCTGTAGCAGGGGAGAGCAGGGTTAATTGGCACGTTTGTTTGTTTGCTTATTTTTAATACAGACAGCTCCAGTGAGCCAAATTCATCCCAGATGTTACCCAGTTGACCTGCCAGGGGTTATTTTGCATTGACTTTAAAAGAGTTGGGCCAGGGTGAATTAATTCGCAGACCGGCCACCTTCTGTGCAGTAGCTGCCAAGCTTCCTTGCTGCAGGGGAAGGGCTGCCTGGCCCTGTCCACTGTTGCCTCTGCTCAGAAAGGTGGCCTCATCCATCCCGTCAAGCATTGGAACACTTTGCCCATAGAGGTGGTGGGTGCCCCATCCCTGGAGACATCCCAGGCCAGGCTGGATGGGGCTCTGAGCAACCTGAGCTGGTGAAGACATCCCTGCTCATGGCAGGGGGGGCACTGGGGAGCTGGGAAGCTCCCTTCAACACAAACTGTTCTGTGATTCTATAATTCTAATCAGGGTACGGTCTTGTGCACTGACACACGAGTCTCCAGATATTTCTTTTCCATGCTCTTTGGCCACCAGCACTTTTCCAGGCATCCCCACGCACAGTGAAGAAGATAGTAAGGGTAGTTCCTAACACACAGGATCATGGAATCACTTAGGTTAGAAAAGACCCTGAAGATCATGGAGTGCAACTGTTAACCAAACACTAACAAGTCCACCACTACACAATATCCCCAAACACCACGTCTACACATCTTTTGATCACCTCCAAGGGTGGTGACTCAAACACTTCTCTTGTCATCCTGTTCCAGTGCTTGATGGGACAGATGAGGCTGCCATCTCTGGAGGAACAAGAGTTTAGCCATGAAGATGTAATCCTGGGTAAGCAAATTCACATTGGGTTTAAAGGACCAAATTAATTGTATTTATTAATATATACGTACCTTTGGGACTGTGGTATAACTAACCTAACAGGCTGGACAGACATTTCATGGATCTTAAGTTCAGCACAGTTAGATCTGACCCTGAACTTGCTCTTTCACCTGCAGTGCTGGTATCTCAGCCATCCATTGGATGAAGAGTCAATCTGGAACTCATTCCCATAGAATAAGAGCATTCTAAATCTGCAAAGGATCTAGGAAGGACAATGGACAGCTTTAGGGGTTGGGTGTAGTTGTATCCAGTCTGGGTTCAGTTTCAGTTCAAGACATAACAAAAACAAAACAAACACCCATGAAACTCAAGTTTTAGTTCAAAACAGAGTGTTGAAATTCAAAATTAGAACTATTCTTTTTTTGACTGTTCATTTACTTACTGACTTTAATGACAAAAATTTTCCGAGTACTTCTTTTTGTTGTCAAATAAGCACAGTTTTTTTTAAGAGTACTTTGTTTTAGAGAAATAAAATACCATTTAATATATCCTCTGTCATACTGTGTGTCTGCAACAAAATGACAAATCCAGGGACTGAAAATGTTCTTTCAGCACACACTTGTGTTGCTGGAACTGCCAGAACAACGTTTGCTGGTTGACACAGCTCAGGCATGATATTTTCATTATATTCCCAGTAGATTAATATGTCTTTTTTTTCTTATTAAGACATGGCTCATCTGCAAACGAATCAAAACTTGGCCCAGTCTTTTGGGGAGCTTTCCTGCTCTCATATATCTCTTCTTATTTAGAGATTTCATGAGCTCTGAGAAGGCATTCCAGACCTTCATCTGATCTTTCAACTCTAGACACAGTTAACATCGATTCTGTAACACTGTCTTCTGCTTCTGTGTGAAATATTTCCATCTGCCTACTGATAGGAATGAAAACGATATTTTTTTCCTTTGTATTTCCTTTTATGTAAGCAATTTTTCAAAGGAAAGCAGCAAAGTTTCATGTTTCCCATTGATACAGTTAAAAAAAAAAAAATCAAACCAGCATATAGTGAGTTTACAGCAACCTTCAGTTACTGAAAAATGTTTGTTTGCATCTGAGTCTTTCCAAACAACTATGGCACATTTAGTGCATCTTTGTCCCCTTCTGGCAGACAAGCAGATGGTTTGATACGTCCATCAGCAGCAAAAGCTCCTGAGCTCCAGGGGTCATGCAAATGTGTCATTGAGTGCCAGCTCTATCAGAAATAAAGGAAATTACCATTAACAAAGAGGGAAATTAGAGCATATGAGAAGGGAAAATGAGGCACAGCCACATGAACCAAAATGAATTAGTGGCAGGGGTGAAGATGGGCACAAATATTCTTAATGCTCTGTCAATATAGAGAACCTAGAGGCGGAAGACTTGTTGTGTAGGCAGGTGACAGATTCTCCTGGATTTTTCACAGAATCACAGAATCACAGAATCGACTGGGTTGAAAAAGCCTTCAGAGATCATCCAGTCCAACCCTTGGTCCAACTCCAGTCCATTGACTAGATCATGGCACCATGTGCCTTCATGTGCATCTCAGTTTACAAACCTCCAGGGCCGGTGAGTCCAGCACCTCCCTGGGCAGCCATTCCAATCCTGACCACTCTCTCTGCACAGAATTGCTTTCTCATCTCCAGCCTCAGTTTCCCCTGGCAGAGTTGAAGCCCATGGCCCCTTGTCCTGTTGCTGATGCCTGGGAGAAGAGACCAATCCCCACCTGGCTAGAACTGCCCTTCAGGTAGTTCTAGAGAGTGCTGAGCTCAGCTCTAAGCCTCCTCTTCTCCAGACTAAACAAGCCCAGCTCCCTCAGCCTCTCCCCATAGGGCTTGTGTTCCAGTCCCTTCCCCAGTCTTGTTGCTCTTCTCTGCACCCGCTCCAGCACTTCAATCTCTTTCCTGAGCTGAGGGGCCCAGAACTGAACACAATACTCCAGGTGTGGCCTCCCCAATGCAGAGTACAGGGGAAGGATCACTGCCCTTGTCCTGCTGGCTATGCTATTTTTGATACAGGACAGGATACCATTGGCCTTCTTGGCCACCTGGGCACACTGTTGGCTCATGTTGAGCTTCCATGCTGCCTGGAGGCCTCTAAACAAAATCTTAATCCTGGGCTAATAGAGCTCTTTCCTGTAACTCCGATGGGAAAATACTGTATGTTTCAGGAAGAGAAGAAAGAAAAACTTATGTGCTCCTCTAGATGTTGGTGCTGGGGCTTAAGTGAGCCAACATAAATGCATTTGGGCAACAGAGGGTTTATTGTTCCCATGGCCCCGCTGTTTGCTTAAGTGAGTGAATGTATGTTTTGGAGGGGAAGGTTTTGACAGTTCTGGTTAAAGACGTTGTATGTTAAAGAGAGTTTGGATGTTACCTCCTTAGTCGCCTTACCTGTCACTAGGTCACCCTGCTATTTGTCAAGAGGAAAAATCTTTGTTTGCTAGGAAGTGGTCACAAGTTTGAGAAAAATCCTGCAAAACTGCTATTTGATTTTAATAGGGGAGGAAAGAGGGGCTCTATTTGCTGTTATGTCATCAACTGGACGCTTCCATCTCACAAAATCTCCTGGAACTTGCTCAAGACATACAATCACAGTTAGGCTTTCAAGAAGCGATCATCTGGTAGAATTTAGGGCAGCTTCCAGTGGTCTGGCTGCAGAGGAAGTGCTGTCTGGGTGCAAAAAAAGAGCAGAGGGAGCCTGTACAGACAGGGACAGAGCTCCTAAATATTCCTCCCTGGGAGACACAGGACCAGCTACAGCCTCTTTCTCACTATCTCGTGTTGTAAACCTGGAGGCTCCATCCTCTGCAAAACACCTTGAGATGCTGCAAGCACACGTCAGGAGGAGAACTGGTCAGACAGGCTGAAATTCTGGTGAAAGACAGACGACCCAAAATCCAGATCACACAAGAATGGGATTTCTTTCCACGGCCCTTCTTGTTTGTGCCAGTTGTCTTTGAATTCCTCCCAGTGTTTGGCTGGACGTGCTGGGATACAGATGTGGTTCCTGTAGGCAACACATCGCTTAAGAGATCTACAGATTCCCTGCAAAGAGGGAGGACAGAACTGAGGAGGGAACGGTGCTACAGTCACAACCTGCCCTTGGGCAGATGTGCAGCTGCTTCTCCTCCATCCCAAATGATTCCCTTCATCTTTGCATAGAAGAATAAATGTTTCAACCTATTTCAAGGTGTCAGCCAAGGAAAATAATGTACAGCCTGGCTCCTAATTCCATCCATGAAAGTGGATGGGCTGCTCTACCACATCTGGACTGTGGTGTATCACTTACTGTAAAGATGTAAAACATAAACCTGGGGCAGAGCTGGTGCTCACTTAGTTATGAATGAACATTTGTTATTCCAGGAAGCTGGAGGAATTAATGTAAATCAATTGCAAAAATGACATGCTCTTGCAGGGTTTGAACCAAAACCAGCATCCTACGTATCTAGGAATTCAGTGTAACCTGTTAATTATTTCCATCTCTTAGAAAAATTCACATCTGTGCCGCAACAAAGGGCACTCTGGAGAGGGGGTGTGGACAAGGCTGTGAGCACTTTAGAAAGCAAAGGTAGGACAAGTGGCCCAGGATCCCTCTATCCATCTACCACTTCCGTTGTTCCTATGTGCTTGTACACATCAGAGTGACCTCACCTTTTGATTTACTTGTTCATCCAAAAGTCAGGGATGGTATCACCCTGTAGTTTGAGACACTCAAATTTAAAACACATACGCGTCTACAGGTGAGCAGGATATTCGTCCTCCCTTTCTGGTCAATGGAGATCAACACTGTGGCTCGTTTGTCCAAATGCAGATGTCCAGCATCGTTTGAGGTTTTCTGGTGTATTCATGACATCCCTACAGAGTTGACAGACACAACACAGTCATCAGTAAGAGATTGTGACCTTTCTGCTGTGACTACTACAGGAAAGGAAGGGTTTCCTAGGGTGTCTCAAATGGCAATAAATGTTTATGTTTAGCCACCGACTACTGTGCGTGGTCTGAACTGATGATATCATAACTGTTTGGACAACTCAGTTAAGTTGAGCCCCTTTAATTTTGATCTCTTCATCTACATCCAGATGATAGTTTGGCATTTAATCTTAAGTAATCATTTAAATGGAGGTGGCATAGAGCTGTGAGCCTGCAGGCAGCCTCATCCACCCCTCTGACACGGGTACCTCTGGATGGGATGAAGCACCTTCTATAAACACCGACTTCTTTCTGTTGAACAAAGACAGACCCACAGTGACTGGCTGAGACTAGAAACCTGGCTGGAGCTAGTTGAATTTATACCCAGCTTGATTAAACTGAGATGGAGCTTCATTCTCCATCTGCACTTCAGCACCTCCAAGTCAGGAAAGGCAGCAACAAGTTAATTATTTTCAGCATTGGCTTTGGAATTTGGTGCGAAAAAAATGTCCCTTTTGAAGTGGAATTGTGACAAGAGACCCTTCCAGGAAAAAAATCATGCAATGCCAGTGGGACTGATAAGTGTCAGAAATCCCCATCAGTAACATGACATCAGTAGAAAAGGCCGTGACAAAACCCTGATAGTGGTATTTCTGAGAGGCAGGGTCTACAACTTAAAAGCACAGGAAAGTAGCCAAACAACACAGAACAACAGTATTCACTTAGAAATATCTCCAGAAAGAGATGTCTTGGACAGAATCCAAAGCGAATGCGTACAACTCCCATAAAACTGCCAGATTAGAGAAGAGTATTTCACATCGAAGGTCTTGATGAGAAGAGAGACAGAAAACAGTGAGGTGTCCTGGGACTGCTGTCTGGATAGGGCCTTGCAAAACAGAAAACTCTGCCCAGCCCTCAAAACAAACCCAAAATCTGGGATGGAAAAGAGAGTCACCAGGAGATGCTCAGCGTGCAGAATGAGAAAGAGCAGCGGCACAACGCAAAGCTTATACAGATATACAGTTAGTAATCAATATATAGATGAGTACAGAGAGGAGTTTGACTCCTGCTCGGGCAGTGGAATGTGCTCATGGTGAATGGAAATCACCAGCTTTTTGCCACAAAATGCCAGAAATTTCATCATCGCGTAGAAACGGCTGCGCTGCAGCAACTGAAACTGCTCCCGAATTCACACCTCTGATGTCTGCTTTACTGAGACCTCAACGTTTGACCTTCCCTCTCCTCGGGGAAAAACAAACACAAGGGAAATCTCCCCAGCAATTCCTCTCTTGCACAGTGCCAAAGTGCAAAGCCACAGGGAGATCCATGGGAATGCGCCACACTATCGCTCCTACCAGCATTGAGAAATACATTATCAGAAATAGCGAAATTAGCTCTGCAATGATACAGACAGTCTTTTTTTTTGAAGAAACAACAAAGTCACAGTGGTCTGCGCAAAACCACAAGTTCCGCTGGCACTGGGAGAAGTCTGGAAGGGAATGAATATCAGAGTTACCGTACAGTATCAGCTGTGCTAAAAGGGACCGAGCAGCGAGTCCAAGGAATGTGCAGCCAGAACTTCTGAGAAGGAGTCAGGAGGGACGCAATGTGCTGTGCAAAAGGTGGGAGGAAGTGCATTTTATCATCTTGAGTAAGTCTGCAGGTTGAGGTGATGGTCTGGATTGCTGCATCTCAGTACCCAATATAGTAAAGCAAGGAGATTTTATTTCCTCCTGCCATATCCTTCAGCATGTAGGCACAGGTTTCTTTAAAGGCTTAGCAAACTGCTAGATGCAATGTTAGACGTTATCGATGTTTAAATTTAGGGGTTTTTTTATTTCTCCTGAGGTGATTCTTCCAAGCTCTACATCCCTGTTCTTGCAAGGAGTCTGCCCCACATATAGCAGCTGCCCAAACCCTTCATCCAGCTCACAGACAGCAGCGTGGACCAGAGAAAATGTGAAGAATACATAATAATTGGTATTACATGCACACACTAACTTCCTACCTTACCCAGTGACCAGGATAATAGCCTAAAATGCATATAACTTGCTGATCAGATAATGTCTAAGGTGAATGAAGATAGGCAAGATTTCCATCTCATGATACTGAATTTCCTACACTGAAAAATTCCTGGATAGGCAATGAGGAGACTCGCTGGGCCTGTTGGGATCAGTTTTATTCAAGGGTTAAGACCTATATGTTCCAAGGTCGAAGGAGAGCGAAGGGCTCCAGTCAGTGCAGCAGGTGCCAACTTGGTATCTTGTCCTAGAACGTGATTTTCTACCTCTGCTGTAGCCACATCAAAATTTTGCAAGCGCTGCAGAAAAAAAGCTCTTTGTGTGTCTGCTGCCTCCTGCCAGATTGACCAAAAAAGGGTTTCCTCCCCGCATCAGAACAATCAAAATAAAAATAAATAACGGACAGGTTGGTGGGCTGATAGACACCAAAACCCCTGGAGATTTCGTGCCAACATGCAAGAATCACGCTGAGAAATGTTGATACGAGGTACCTGTGCTGCCAGCTGCAAACCTGTGGAAACATCCCATGAGGAGTAAGACGGGATGGCTGCTACCTGTGGGAAATTACTGGTACCTGAGGACCACTCCTTGAAGAGGTTGTGTCCACTCTTGGTGGCACCACACGTGTACTTAAATGAAGCAGCCGACACTCCAGATGGGCTGCAGAGGTTAAACCTCCTCAGTTTGTTTGAATGCTGTTTTCTTGCCTTTTCCTTATCATCTTTTATCACTTGAGGCTTCACAGAGATGCTCTGGGATGGTGTAATCAGCTCCTGCCCTGTCTACCCCAGCACTAAGGTCCTCATGCCACCCCTTGGTCACTGGTTGCTGGTGGGGAGAAGATCCCAGAGAACCATAGAATCACAGAATCATAGAATCTGCATAGAATCATAGAATCTGCAGAGCTGCAGAACAGCACAGGGACCCTGGGGTCAAGCAACAACCACGCTGAAAGGAAAGTTAACCCTGGCAAGCAGCACAACAGCCCTTCTTCCATTTCCAGGCTATGGCCATGCTCAAGTGAAGGTGTTGTTACATGTTCCCCTTGCTTTCCCTTTCTGTTTTGTTTTTTTTAAGTGAGGTCACCAGCTGCTCCCCTCCGATCTGACTCATCCCGCCCTGCGCAGACATTGATGTGGTTGCAGAAATTGAAGGCGTGATAGATGACAGAGTTGAAAGAAAACACAGAGGGTGCTGGGTTTGCCTATTTATAGCGGACAGTTCAGAGCCTGCCACTTAAATATACATTCCTGATAAGTGAATAATCTCTGGCAGGGCATAAAAATAGCTCTGTGGCTCCAACCATAATTACACGGTCATGGTTCAGTAACCTGGCCCATATCAAGGATACTACAGCTGTCACTGATGGGAAAGGACAGGAGGAGTGAGGAGAAAGAGGACAATTTAAAGTTCAGGGTAAAAATACAGTGTTTTTAATGCTAAATATATGACATAAAGCTGCAGGGACTGGGCTCAGGAATGGTGCAAGAAGAAGTCTTCTGGATTTGGGGGCTGAGGAGGGACAGAGAGAGGCTGGATGCTTTATGTCCTGCTCCAGGGAAGACAACCTGTTTCTCCACAGAAAACACTGAACTTTCTTGACCTCTGCTTGGCCAAATAGCTTAGGGACAGTTGGTGGAGGAATCAAGTGCATCTCCTAATAGCCCCTGACTGGAAAGAATGGAAGGAGATGTCAAGCCAGCTCAACCCCAAGGTCCAATCTGCCTGATATCCTGCCTCTGGCAGCTGTAAGACCCTGGTGTTTTTTGAGGATGGTGTAAGATATCTGCAGAAGAGAGACATGGGTTTATCAGCCCTCTATGTTAATCCCTATACTTCGAAATTGATTTAAACCCTGAAAAAAATGCAATGTGTTGTTTTTTTTTTTTTTTCTATTCCTTGCAGAACTTCTCTTTTTTCAACCCAAACTATTCTATGATCTTACAATATTAGGAAAGGAGCTCATGGTCGAAGAATGGAGGTGACTTGCCAAAAGAAGATCTGGGGTCAGAGGGGTGGTCACCATGTACATAGGTAGATATTTTTGCTGTCTGAGCACACAGCCTGTCCTCACCTATAGCTCCTTTCCTCCTGGGGGACTCTGATGAGAAATTCATCATTAATTCATTGAGGAGCTCAGGTACCATGGCAGAAATGTGTAGGAATAGAGGGGAGGGGGGAAATTCAAAGGTCTTCTTATTCCTAATGCCCAAACCAACTACCAGATGAGTAGAAGCCTTCCTGACAATGAACAGAGAGAAATGAGGAAAGCCTTATTTTTGTTGTTCTCTTTCATTAGGGAACGGCCACAGCTCGATGAGCCAAGCACACACCGCTCATTACTACAGTATCTCCTGACTTCTCATCCATCAGTTCTAGAATGGAAAAAAACCACTTAAATGTGCTACCCTGTGAAAAATCTATAAATTTGAGGAAGAGGAGAGCCGAGCTCTGTTTGGGACTCTTTCAAACCACAGCATCTGAAGTGGCATAGGGCAACATCTGAGATGTCAGATCATCAGACCACATGGTTTGTATTAATGACTTGATTACACAGAAAAGCCTCCTTGCCTGCTTCCAAACTGTGCTTTAACGCTTCGCTTTGCAAAGTCTGGCTTTGGGGAGATGTCTGGTAAAACACAGCTTCTCTTTTCCTTCCTTGACGAGCTCCAGAGCTAAATCAAGTATTCCACAGGAACCTCGGTTACAATGTTTGATATTCTTAGGATAAATTGTGTGACTTACTGCAATAGTTGGGATCCTAAATGGCACTGCAGATGGGTGAAGAGCTGCGCACCCCCTGTGACTGATGGTTAAGCGAGTTCATTGCTTATTTTGCAATGAACCTTGAATCTCAATCATCTCCTCCTTGCCCCATTTAATATTTTGGTTTAGAGCACAGACATACACAGCTGAGCTCCCATGAAACACGGCGCTTCATTGGGCTGTTAGAATCATAGGATGTCCTGAGTTGGAAGGGACCCACCAGGATCATCAAGTCCATCTCCTGTCCCCTCAGATGACAACCCCAAAATTCGCATCATGAGTGCTCCATCACTTGGCCTCTCCTGGAGGTCGTAAAGCAGACAGTGAATGTCGCAGCTTGGGTCCATTCACGGGTGTCTGGATATGAATTATCCAAATTATTCCAAAAGCCGTTTGTGTCTCTGTCCTCACCCCACATCCTAACAAAGAAAAGATGCTCTAAAGCAACCATTGGCCACCAGTCCTAGCTGACATCTGACCAAACTTCAGCAACTCTGAGCTCTCCCTGGGGGTCTCTGAACATCATTTTCCCCCTGTGGACCAGGTATCCAAAGCTTACGGGACTTTTCTCTGAGCAAGATAAAGGGATGGTGTCCAACCTTTCTTTCCACCCCTGTGCAACACGGTAGGTGCTACCACTCATTTACCACTGAATAACACTTTGATTGAAAAGCACTGCGGGAGAATTATGTATTCAAACAGTTTAAAAACTCAGAGACCTCAACGCTTGACCAGCTGCTCAGTTTACTAAAGGAAAAGACTTTTATATTATACTCCATCCCATCTTAATTATGCACTGCTCCAGTTGTGCCACACTACAAAATCTTTAATCATATCCTCATGCCTCACCCCAAATACACCACTTGCACTGTGCGTGGACACACGTAGGCATTTGGCATAGACACCTGCCCACCCAGGCGACCAAGCTCCAGCACTGCCACCTCTTGGCAAAGCCCATGAGATCTGGCTACCACCGGACTCGCCTGGCAAAGAGCAAATTATTTCAAGGGAAGAGGGAAATAAAAGCACCAATGTCACCGCTGGAAAGAAGGCACTAAACAGATTTTCTCCAGAAGATACTGGTGCAAGCCCCCCACCCCAGCAACTCAAAGGAAAGCCACGATTTCCCCTGTTGCTTTCCTGGCCATCCTACGTGTCCCCCTGCACACACAAACAGAAATCTCTCCTCCTTGTTAACTCTGGTTCACCGGCTCCTCTTCGGGGTTGCATCGACGTCGACACTGGGGAATGTGTTTGTGTTTGTTTTGACTTTTGCCCTGAGCCACCACAAATCCTCAGGGCCAGATTTCAACTTGACACTCCGTTCTGGGGAAGGCAGCCTGTCATCAAGGCCTTTATTTTGTGGGAGGGGAAGCTTGTACTTAGCATCAGCCCAGGAGGAGGAGGAGGGAGAGGGGGGTGCAGAGGGACAGCTGTTCTTTTTTGCCTTCCAATTTGGGGCCCTTTGCTCCGTCCTTGGCCGCCTTCTTTGCAGGTTGCTCCTGGATGTGTCTCCTCTCTAGAGTCAGCTGTAGAGCTTCTGGAGCCTGTGCTCAAGTCCCCCACCTATGGAGGAAACCACAATGACCTGCCCAGCCCGGCATCTGTAGACAACAGCATCCCAAGGTGGAGCTGCTCCTCCAATGCTTGTGCCCAGAGCAGGCATTCAGAGCACTGGCTTGGTCTGCTTCAAATTAAATGTGATTTTGTCTGTATTGATTAGCTTGATTGTCTTTTTTTCAAGATGATAACTTTTATTTTCTTACTGCTAAAGCCCCTGGGAGGTGTTTTGGTCTGCCGGCCTCTGCCCAGGTGGGAAGCATGATGCCCATGTAGCCTGACCCTATGCATGGCCCACATGTTCCCAGTCCAAGACCCAAGCATCCAACCCAGCACAATGGATTTAAAGCATGGTTCAGCTCTGCAAAGCAAATGCACACTGCAGTGCCAATAATTTCTTGTCTTCATCCAAGTGTGCTTAGTCCACAGCAAATAAAAGGCAGGTGGGGGATAAAGGCTTGTTTGCTTTCTCTCCTCCCTTGACATCCAATATCACTGTCTTGACCTGCCCATTAAAAACTGAAGAGACCTCACAGCTGGTGTAGCCAAGAGGAGATGGTAAAGGAGGGTGTTCTTAGTGACCCAACTCAGCATTGGGCTCCTCCTTTTAGCGGGACTGTGCAAGCCTAACAAAGAACAGAGCTTGGCCTTGGACCTTCTCATTTCTAGATTGCCAATTTGTCTGTATTCAGCAGAGGGCTCTTTAATCTAGCAGACAACAGCTTAACGAGATCCAATGGCTGGAAATCGGAGCCAGACAAATTCAATCTGGAATAAAGCACACTTCTTTCTCTTTCAGTACGATAATTAACTACAGGAACAACTTACCTAAGGTTGGTGTGGATTGTCCCTTTGAAATCAAGATGGGATGTCTTTCTAAAACACATGCATGAACTCCCTTGCGAGTTACAGCACAGGAACCCTAGGGCAGCGGGGAGGAATTATGTGGGAGGTCAGAGATCTTTTCTTGTCTTACGTTCGATAAATCTACCATTTGCTACAGGAGTTGGATCCTTTTCCCTTCAGAAAGGCTGCATTTCAAGTGATTAATGTTCAGCAGGATTCCTTTACTCTATCAATCCGTTTCAGATTTTATTTTCTTTTTTCTGGGCCTTTTCCTGATAGGTAGAGGACACCCGCACTGATTTCAGTGCCAACTCAACGTCCTTTTCAGCACAATGCTTTTTTCCTCCTCCTGCTTTGTCTTGGAGCAATCATGTTACATTTCTCTATTTGAAGAAATAATTAGTCCCTGGTCCCTTTTTCTGTTGGACTCTCCAAAGCATCCATCAACAAGGAAGGAAGTGCTTTGGTTCCTCTTACAAGGGTGCGTGCAGTGAGGCATCTGCCACATCCAACCTGCAGATTTCTTTCTGGCAGAACCACCAATTTCCACATAATTCTTAGCCACAGCATCTCACTGCCATTCTTCATTTTTGCAGAGCAGCTTGAACTTGCTGGTCAGCTGCAGGCGTGTAAAGATTTCAGCAAGCCTGCAAGAACAGAGCTAACTTTTTATCCTTAGCAATGATACAGATTGGTTTGGCACCATCCTTTAGTCCCCAGGACATTGCAAAACTGAAATCCACTGCCTCACTTTGCTCTCCAGCTAAATTAGGTCTCAACAAGGGGAGAGGTGGGAGCAGCAGGTGTGTTCATAAGGCATTTCCACACTATCTGCATAACTAGTATAGAACCTGCATTCTTCCAGAGGTTGGCTCATCCATCCCTGCTGCAGGAGGGAAGCCAAGCCACGGTGTGGACAAAGCTCTAAGTGCTCCCTGCCCCAGCTCCACATGTCCATGCTGCTTCTGAGAGGTAGTCTGCAGCTCCAGCTGCAAATATTCAGAGTAATTAAGAGATCACTCTGTTTAAAGACTGGATTAGAGACTGGAGATCTTATTGCAGTCTTTCTGTACTTAAAAGGGGCAGATAAGAAAGATGGGGACAGATTTTCAACAGGGCCTGTTACAACAGGATAAAGGGTGATAGTTTTAAACTAAATGAAGGGAGATCCAGGCTGGACATGAGGAAGAAATTGTTGTCCCTGAGGGTGGTGAGAGCCTGGCCCAGGTTGGCCAGAGAGGTGGTGGATGAGACATCCCAGGCCAGGCTGGACGGGGCTCTGAGCAACCTGAGCTGGTGAAGATCACAGTATCACAGTATGTTTGGGATTGGAAGGGACCTCAAGAGATCATCTAGTCCAATCCCCCTGCTGGAGCAGGAACGCCCAGGTGAGGTCGCACAGGAACATGTCCAGGCGGGTTTTGAATGTCTCCAGAGAAGGAGACTCCACAACCTCCCTGGGCAGCCTGGGCCAGTGCTCTGTCACCCTCACTGAGAAGAAGTTTTTTCTCAAATTTAAGCGGAACCTCTTGTGTTCCAGCTTGATCCCATTGCCCCTTGTCCTATCATTGTTGGCCACCGAGAAGAGCCTGGCTCCATCCTCATGGCACTCACCCTTTATATATTTATAAACATGAATAAGGTCACCCCTCAGTCTCCTCTTCTCCAAACTAAAGAGCCCCAGCTCCCTCAGCCTTTCCTCACACGGGAGATGCTCCACTCCCTCCAGCATCTTGGTGGCTGCGCTGGACTCTCTGCAGCAGTTCCCTGTCCTGCTGGAACTGAGGGGCCACAACTGGACACAAGATTCCAGGTGTGGTCTCCCCAGGGCAGAGCAGAGGGCCAGGAGAACCTCTCTGACCTACTGACCACCCCCTTCTAACCCACCCCAGGTACCATTGGCTTCCTGGCCACAAGGGCCCAGTTCTGGCTCATGGTCACCCTGCTGTCCCCAGGACCCCCAGGTCCCTTTCCCCTACACTGCTCTCTAATATGTGATTTCCCAACCTATACTGGAACCTGGGGTTGTTCCTGCCCAGATGCAGGACTCTACACTTGCCCTTGTTAAATTTCATCAGGTTATTCCCCGCCCAGCTCTCCAGCCTGTCCAGGTCTCTGATGGCAGCACAGCCTCTGGAGTGTCAGCCATACCTCCCAGCTTAGTGTCATCAGCAAACTTGCTGATAGTGCACTCTATTCCCTCGTCTAAATCGTTAATGAATATATTGAATAATATTGGCCCCAGTACTGACCCCTGAGGCACTGCACTGGATACTGGCCTCCAACTGGACTCCGCACCATTGACTACCGCTCTCTGGCTTCTCTCCTTAAGCCAGTTTGCAACCCACCTCACTGCTCTATTGTCCAGACCACACCTCCTCAACTGAGCTGTGAGGATGCTGTGGAGACTGTGTCAAAGGCTTTGCTGAAGTCAAGGTAGACCAGTCCACCGCTCTGCCATCATCCATCCACCTTGTTACATTCTCATAAAAGGCTGTGAGGTTGGTCAAGCACGACTTACCCTTGGTAAAGCCATGCTGACTGCCCCTAATAACCCTCTTATCCTTGATATGCCTTGAGATGGCACCAAGGAGAAGCTGTTCCATTATTTTCCCAGGGACAGAGGTGAGGCTGACCGGTCTATAATTACCCAGGTCCTCCTTCTTGCCCTTTCTGAAGACTGCAGTGACATTTGCTTTCCTCCAATCCTCGGGCACCTCCCCCGTTTCCCAAGACTTGGCAAAGATGATGGAGAGCGGTCCAGCAGTGACTTCAGCCAGCTCCCTCAGCACCCGCGGGTGCATCCCATCTGGACCCACGGATTTATGGATGTCCAGACTATTTAATTGCTCCCTAACCCAGTCCTCATCGACTAAAGCAAACTCCTCCATTGACCTGGCTTCATCCGGAGTCTCAGGGGTACAGGGCTCCCCAGGACAGCCTCCGGCAGAGTAGACTGAGACAAAGAACGCATTCAGTAATTCTGCCTTCTCTGTATCTTCTGCCACCAGGGCACCCACCCCGTTCATCAGTGGGCCTACATTGCCTCTGGTATTAGTTTTATCAGCTATGTATTTGTAAAAGTTCTTTTTGCTGTCCTTGACCCCTCTCACCAGCTGTAATTCTAAGGAGGCCTTGGCTATCCCAGCTGCCTTCCTGCATCCTCTAACAGCAGCCTTATATTCTTCCCAAGTAGCCAGCCCCTGCTTCCACAACCTGCAAACTCTCCTTTTCTGCTTGAGCATACCCAACAGATCCCTGTTCAACCACGCAGGCCTCCTGGCTCCCTTCCCTGACTCCCTTCGTGTGGGGATGCTCTGATCCTGAGCGTGGAAGAAGCAATCTCTGAATGCAATCCAGCTATCTCGGGCCCCTTTTCCTTCAAGCAGTCTTGCCCATGGGATTTCCCCCAGCAATTGCTTGAAAAGGCCAAAGTTAGCCCTGCTAAAGTCCACGGTTGCAATTCTACTTGCTATTCTGTTCCTGCCACACAAGATGCTGAACTCCACCTTCTCGTGGTCACTGCAACCCAGGCAGCCCTCAACCTTTACTGCTTCGACCAGACCCTCCTTGTTAGTGAGGATGAGATCCAGCAGTGCACCTCTCCTAGTCGGCTCCTCCACCATCTGCATGAGGCAGTTCTCATCAATGCACTGGAGGAACCTCCTGGACTGTGGCTGGCTGGCTGAACGGTCCTTCCAGCAAACATCAGGGAAATTAAAATCTCCCACAACAACCAGGGCCTGTGACTGTGAGGCCACTCTCAGCTGCCCATAGAAGGCCTCATCAGCTTCCTCAGCCTGATCTGGTGGCCTGTAACAGACGCCCACAACAGCGTCACCCCTGCCAGCCTGCCCCTTGATCCTGACCCATACACTCTCAACTCGCTCCTCATCCACTCCTGGGCAGAATTTAGTACATTGTAGTTGCTCTCTCACATAGAGAGCAACGCCACCACCACGCCTGGCTGGCCTGTCTTTCCTGAAAAGGGCATAGCCATCCATGACCACATTCCAGTCATGTGAACTGTCCCACCATGTTTCCGTAATTGCCACCAGATCATAATCTCCCGACCGAACACAGGATTCTAACTCCTCCTGCTTATTCCCCACGCTGCGCGCATTGGTGTACAGGCATTTCAGGGAGCGAGCAGAGCACACCAATTTCTCCCTAGGGGCACAGGAGGCCACCCGGTCCTCATCAGTTTTAGAACACTGCCCCACTGGGACAAGCCCAGCTACAACCCCATCCCCCTTCGAGCCTAGTTTAAAGCTCTCCAAATGGGCCCAGCTAATTCCTGCCCCAGCATCCTTTTGCCCCTGCGAGATAAACCTTTCCCGCTTGACACTGTCCGGACTGGTGACTTATAAAACCAACCATTATCAAAAAATCCAAAGCCCTGCCTGTAGCACCAGTCTTGGAGCCAATCATTTAGACACTGAACTTTCCTATTGCATCCCACATCGTTACTTGAAGATGGAAGGAGTGAAGAGAAGATCACTTGAGCCCCTGAGTCTTTCACCATCCTTCCCAAGACCTTGAAATCGTTCTTCATTCCCCTCAGACTACGGGAAGCAGCTTCCTCCCCATCTGTCTGGAAGACCAGCAGCGGGTAGTAGTCTGTCAGGTGCACCAGTTTGGGGAGCTCTCTAGCGATATCCTTGATCCGGGCTCCAGGTAGACTACAAACTTCCCTAAGATGAGGGTCAACCCTGCATATTGGGCCCTCTGTTCCTTTCAGAAGGGAATTTCCTATTACAATCACCCTTCTCTCTTTCTTATCAGAGGCAGTCTTAAGTTGTGAAGTCAACCGCCTCTTCCTATGTGATCTTGTAGGCAGGCTTGGCACCACCTCCTCACCTACCTCTTCTTCAAGATCCAGGGCCTCAAACCTATTACGGAGGGGCACCTGGGGAGACAAAGCAGGCAGGGAGGGGGGCTGCCCGTGACACCAAACCGGAATACACTTCCAACCCTCGTCGTCTTTTAGGTCCCCTACCTCTGCCCAACAGCAACAAGGGCGGGGCCGTCTCCGGACTTCCGCCTCTGTCCGAGAGGGCAGGAGGTCCATCTCCTTTTGGGGGGTACCTCCCTGGGACCTTTCCGACTGGCACGTCAGGGTGTTACTCACCAGTCGATCTCCCTTTCGCACTCCCTGATGGTCCTCAACATCTCAACCTCCTCCTTAAGTTTCACAACCATGTCGGGCAGGTCTTGCACCTGCTCACACCTCACACAGGTGGAGAGCTGGCCTCCCTCCCCCGGCAGCAGCAGCTCTGGCACTCCCTGCAGCCAGAGACCTGAACAGCCACCGTTCGGGACAGAACCTCCTCAGTCTGCGTAGCCACAGTCTGTTTGAGACAAGCTCTCCTCCTGGAGGCGACCATGGTTGTCAGCAGTCTGGGATGCTGGCAATAAGTTAGAGGGGCTGACAAGCGACAAGTGCTCTCTGCACCCTGCTACACAAGCTACCACACCCGCTGCTGCAGCACAGTGTGGGTGGGACTCACCCGCTACACAAGCTGGTTGCTCCTCCCTGCACCTGGTGGGCAGTGACTAGTGGCTGCCCTCCCAAAGGATTTTTCAAGGCAAGGGGAGAGGGTGTGGCCGCCGTCACCGTGGGAACGCCCCCCGCCACGTCAGCCGCTCTCTCGCAATGGCTGCCGGGGCTGCAGGGATTGGGACTCGACGGGAATCGCGCTGTCCCTGTACGTTTCCCTCTGAGCTTCCTACTCTCGGCTGAACCTCGTGGTCGGCTGAACCCCGCCGGCTCGGCTCTCGCTGGGCTGGCTCCCATCAGCTGACTGGATCACACAAGATGTCCCTGTCATGGCAGGGGTGGCACTGGGAAGCTGGGAAGGTCCCTTCCAACCCAAACTGTTCTGTGATTCTGCGATTCAGGATGCCTAAAGATCATATCTGCCATTTCAGTAGGACATATCAGAGGTTTCCTAGAGATAGCCTGAAGCAATCTCACCTTCCTGAGGTTGGGGTATCTGGCAAGGCTGGTTACAAGGCACAGTCCCACTCTGTGAAGCCACAGCATTGTAAAACCTTCTGCTAGCAAATCAAACAGTTTTTTCTGACTCCACAGAGGGGAAAAAAAGTAGCACGGATATTTGTGAGTTCATCAACATCTGATGGTCCATAGCAGGCACTCTCATGCCAGCATCTTGTTGGGAGAGAAGCCATACACAGCTCCTTCCTTGTCTTGCCATGCAACTTGAGGCTGTTTCCTCTGCTCCTGGCGCTTGTTCCTGGGGAGCAGAGCCCGACCCCCCTGGCTCCAAGCTCCTTTCAGGCAGTTCAGAGATCAGAAGGTCTCCCCTCAGCTCCTGTTCTCCAGCTGAACCCCCCAGGTCCCTCAGCTGCTCCATCACACTTGTGCTCCAGCCCCTCACCAGCTCCGTTCCCTTCTCTCAACTCACACCTGCAGCTCAAGGCCTTTCTTGGCATGAGGGGCCCAGAACTAGCTGGATGAGTCTCTCACATCGAATACATGATCCAGCTGAAATTCAGGAAGCTTCAATCCACACCAGAGTTGTGCTGAAAGGCTGAATCCTAGAATAAACCGAAACTGGTAACAAAAGGTTTTAGCCTGTTAGGGTCTCTTGGTCTCTCCACTGTGCCTGGCTGTCCCAAATGCCCTCTGTTAGTCTCTGTTCCTCTCCCAGGTCATGCATCTCACCGCCATCACTTGTTCAGTCAGAGCCAGTTGAGGATGTGCTGAGCACATGGGGAGGAACTGGGGAGCAGCAGAGAAGGGGTAACACAGGGAACCCCACAAACAGAGAAGTGGAAGTTGCAGTGAGTCCTGAGGGAAGCAGGGAAGGCACTTCACATCTGAATGATCTCCCTGGGCTGGCCTGAAAGTCAGACAAGCTCCTGGATGGAAGAGGGAATCTCACAGGGTTGGGCCAGTCATTCGCAAGATGCCATGAAAACAGCGTTTTCCTGGCATGGATTTCAGTGTTTCCAGCCAGAACGGGGAGGCACAGAGACATGAAAAATAGCGGTGGAAGAGGAGAAAAGCGAGTAAATGTCTCAGGACACCCACAAAGGCAGGTCAGTGCAGGATGAGACGTGGGCTGAAGCACGGGGCCACCTTTGAACGTCCCCACTGCCCTTCCATCCGCACCCACGGGACAACAGGGACGTGCAGAACCGCAAGGATCCCAGCGCTTCGCTCAGCAGCGAGGACAGCTCGGGAAAACCACCTTCATCAAAGCCAAGAGCCAACTCTCAACCGCAGGATTTAGCTGTCGGGAGCCTTCCCCCTTCCCCTCTCCAATATTCCCACTCCCATCTTCCCATCCTCAGGCCCATGGCAGCTACCACCCAAACCACAGCCTAATTTGATGTGTCAACGTGTCCCGCAGAGACACATCCAGCTGATGGATGAGTTTATAAAAAGAAATGCTCCTACTATAAATGCCTTTCAAATAAATACAATCATAAAAAGAGAGAGGATGGGAAGGCCATGCTCCATTTTTTGGGGAGTGTCTGGCATCTCACTGCAGAAACCATTTAGCACTAGGGTTTCAGATCTTTTAGGCTGGACATGAGGAAGAAGTTGTTACCCCTGAGGGTGGTGAGAGCCTGGCCCAGGTACCCAGAGAGGTGGTGGATGAACCATCCCTGAGACATCCCAGGCCAGGCTGGACGGGGCTCTGAGCAACCTGAGCTGGTGAAGATGTCCCTGTCATGGCACTTCCTTCTGATAAGAACTTTGTAACTGCAGATACAATTCCCTCCCTTGCACTCTCCACTGTCTTCCAGCTCTGAAGCTCCCATGCCATTTGGATGCCTTCTTTACTCTTAGGTACTTAATCCAGCAATCAGTGGGACAAACTGCTATTGATTACAGCTGTCAAATGATCAGAACCTCTGACTTCTGGCACCATACCTGAGTTACGACAGATTCAAGGCACTGAATGTCTTTTTGGCAGGGGTAGAGGATTCTTGAAATGAGGAGCTTGCCTGAGCTTTAATCATCAGGCAGCTAAAGTCAGGGGTGGAGAGAGGCACCAGCCTGAGCCTCCTGTCTCTGTTCAAGGTACAAACCCCAGACCAGCTCCAGGTGACCTGGACACCCACAGGCAACGAGATTTGAAGTTCCCTGGGCTCAGCACAGTGCAGCATTTGTGTGTCGTGGGGTTTTTGCAGCCTTTTCACTGAAAAAAAACACTCCTTTTTCCAGGGCCAAGGCACGGTGCCCTAGAAGCCACTGTTGCAGAAAGCAGTTAATATCACCTCAAATGGAATACACCAATTTGCTCGTACTTGGAGCGTATTCTTTTTCACTAAAGCCTTTCTGTGGTTTTGGCTGGGCGCCGCCGCCTGCCCTGAGCCCCAGAAGCTGGCAGGCCCGGCGAGCACATAGACACACAATTGAAACGTTACCAGCACGAAAAATGAGGCTGCTGGAGCAGCCCTGGGATGACAGAAAAGCGCCTGTGAATTTATTGGCTAATTAGGAGACAGGCACATTGGAAAGTGATGTGGGAGGTGGCGTCGGTGACTCAATGGGTGGCAGGTTTCCATCGCCCGCTGGACCGTCCTCGCCGTACTAGAGGGCGCTGGGCCGGTGGAGGCAAAGACAGAAAAAGGCATTATCCCAGCTCAGACGGTCAGGAGGCTCTGGCACACCCGTGCTTTGCTTTGTTTTTCTTTCCAGGGGAAAGGTGTTAACATCTTCCTCCTCCTCCTGAAAGTTTTCCCACTGGGGTAAAATGCTTTGCCTTCTGCGTTCCCCCATTCTCTTGCAGCATTTCCATCCACGGAGCACATCACACACCACATCACCATTGTCACCCTGTCCATGGACATGCCCAAAGCAGGATGTGCATGATCATACACCTCCTGCTATACAACTCGTGTCTCTTCTCAACCCTGAACATCCCAGCCTCCCAGGTCAAGACGCACTTTCTAACTTACGAATGCGTAAGTAGTGTTGGTCAACCACCAGAAGTCGAACCCATTCTAGGCTCATATTCACAATTTTTGGTTCAGAGAGGCAACTGCAGTGTTCAATGGGTGCTGTGATCCCACCATGAATCTGGTTCCTCAGCTGGGCTACGAGTTGCTCAAGAAGCCTCACAGTCACAGAGCTGTTCTGATGTTCTCCGGCAGCTCAGAGATATAAGAGGAAGAGTATGTGTGACACCCACCTGCAAGAAGTAGCAGAGGGAATAAACCTCCAAATGACAAGTCATAGAGGGCACAGAAGTGACACTTCTGTCTGGGAACGTCCATATTTTAAAAGTTTGGGTTGGTTTGGGTTGTTTTGTTTGGATCAAAACAATTGAAGTTTTAGTTGAAACAGCCCAACTTGGGCTGAAAATATGAAGGATTTTTCTTTTTTTTCCTAGAAATGTTCATTTTGCAATTTCAGTTGTTGCCGGTGGTCACTTTGTTGCCAGAAGACTAATTCTGGGCCTGAAATCTGTGCTTCTCACTCTCCAAACACTCCTAGCCATAGGCTGTTAAAAGGAGCAAAGCCATTACAGTGGTAATTTAGTGATGAGCTCCAAGGAAGCTGTGAACAACACAACTCTTGAGTATTAAAGCTGTGAAACTGGCTTTGAGAGGAAGGCATGGACTTATCCACAGTAAATCTCTCCATTTGGCCCTTTCCATGATGTACAAGGCCTTAGGCAAATCCAGGAATTAATTCTCTTGGAGGTATCTCTTTGGCAAGTCTCAACACTGGCCAGAACATGGAGAAAGTCTCAATTGTTTGTTTTTGCAATCCAAAGTACTGTTTCAGGATTCTCTCTACAAGTAAAAGTCCACAAATGTTTCTAACATTTGTTCTCATTTAAAATGCTTATTTTGGCTCTATCCCTACAAACTCAGATGCGGCCTTCCTGGGAGTCAAGGCAGCACTGGCTCCAAAGGACTGGTGAACAGCAAGACCTTCCTTATTCACAGAACAGTTTGGGTTGGAGGGACCTTCCCAGCTCCCCAGTGCCACCCCTGCCATGACAGGGACATCTTCAGCAGCTCAGGTTGCTCAGAGCCCCGTCCAGCCTGGCCTGGGATGTCTCCAGGGATGGTTCATCCGCCACCTCTCTGGCCAACCTGGGCCAGGCTCTCACCACCCTCAGTGTAAAAAACTTCTTCCTCATGTCCAGCCTGAATCTCCCCTCTCCTAGGGCAAAACTATCACCCCTTGTCCTGTCAACAAGCACACTTTAGAGCTTTATAATGATTTTCCTCAAGCTCACGGCTTTGCTGGTGCCATCACAGCCCAGGATGCTGTTGGCCACCTTTGCAGCCAAGGTCTGTGTCCCACCAGGACCTTCAGATGCTCTTCAGCAAAGTTGCTCCCCAGGCAAGCAACCCCCAGCCCCAGTTTTCCCACAGTCCACTCAAAGTTCCTCTCCTTACTAGTTCTCCACTGACTAATAACACCACATCTGCCTTCCTCAGCTGGGATGTTTGTAAATATATCACACCACTCTATTACCTAAAATGAGCCAATGTTTCACAACTTTGACCCTTCTGCCCTAAATCCACTGTGATTAAAACCAGCTATGGGTATCAAAATTCAGCAGAAATGCATAATCAGGTAGAAGAAATTGCACACGAGGCACAGCCCCTTAAACTTCATTGAGGAAATCTGGCCTTAAAACTCAAACTGCTCTGGAAAGAACAGAACTATTCTATTCTAGAACACTGGATTTTGGTTAACTGGGGTTTTGAGACACGGTATAGTCTGGAAGAAGGTGCATTTGCTTGCTGAGCATGTCTAGTGTTTATTACCGCTCAGCAAAGGAGACACAGATCTGAAGCATGGGGTATCTTGCAGATCTGGTTTTTAACCAATTCCCGTCCCTTTGGGCACATCTCCAACTAGTGTAAGCAGCCAGTGGGTCCATCACAGATCTCCAGCAAACGCAGGAGCTTCTGAAGATGTCTCGGTGACAGACCGAGGTTCCATACACCTTGGGCCAGACCCCAGCCACTGCTGGGGATGAGCACTCAGCCTCCCACCACACGTCCATGTAGTTCATAGGGGAACAGCTCAGAATTACTTCTGGTTTTGATTTTTATTCTTTTTTTCTTTCCTGACTGCAAGGAAATTTGTGTTTCAGCCAAGCCATCTTAGAGAGCAAGAGTGGCAGAGGCAGGAAAGAGGCGGATTTGGCATTGCGCTTTCAAGACTATTCATTTTAGGTAGGGTGCAGACATTGGATAACTTTCATGGAGACTCGACATATCACTAAATTTCCTCTTTCTTCCCTTGAATCCGAACACTCTACAGAGAAAGACTTAGAATTCAGGCAATGGTTGACAGGGAAAATGTCTCTTAAGAAAGTAAAGGGCAAGGACAGACCTTTGTCCCCTGCCTTGGTACATTCAGAGATCTCAGTCTCCCCTAATTATTGCTGATTTAAATTGTACTGAGAGACACGCCCTGTGCTGTAAAATACAACCCTCGGGAGGCAGAATAGCAGCCCCTTTTTCTGACAAGCATCTGGAAGGTAGAAGAGGCTGTGTCAAATTCTGGGCCCTTGAACTGTGCAAGCTGGAATAAATATGTTCAAAAGGATAGTTCTCGGAATGGAAAATCATGGGAAATTAAAGAAAAAAAGCACCGCTTGGATCTAAATTCTCATGAAGTTTAAGAGGTTTTCATCAGTATGAATCTGAGTGCTGTGAGATCCTGGGAAAAGTCACCCACCTGGCAAGCCAGACCTTTTCATTAAGTACAATTTGGAAGGGGGGAAACCATCATCTGCAAGGTCATGTAAGGGACTCCTAATTAATGTCGACGGAGAATTTAAAGGAGTAATGTCTCCCAGCTGACGCACATGATTTGGTTTCACTTCTGACAACTGCACATTCATGGAACCTACAGTCAATTATTTCCGCTCTACCTTTACTCAGTGTCTACGTACACAGAAAGTCACCATTTGCAGAAGACCTGCCTACTACAAACATAACTTAGGATTGTTTACAACCCCTCTGAGAGTCTCTGGAAAGAGATTTGAAGTGTCATTCCCTTTGTCAAGGGTACCTTCTTGAGAAGGACAATGGTAGAAGGAGGGGAGTCTCTGAAAGACTCAGGTTGTGTTTCTGCCTCACTAAAAGCTTCCTTTGTGCCATTGGGCAAGTCATGTAGGGAAGTCCCACAAGAGGACTTGGGTGTTGACTGGCAAAGAGTGGCACTGCTGAAGAGGCAGAGCCTCAAAGTGACCCCAAAGCATCTGCACCCCTTCAGATCATGAATGAGAGGAGGGTCAGTTGTGCGCAACGGGACTCGTAGGAAGCAGCGAGCCAAGGAGAGGAGCATGAGCCAAGGGATAGTGAAATTGAAGAGGTTTTTTAGGAGGAAGAATTAAAACAAACCACTTGGCCTCACTGTTATAGGAAGAAGGGGAAGGGTGAATCCAAGACCCAATTACGAAGAGACTGGTCAAGAAATCTAGAGCCTACAGATGTCATCAAATGACCTCCACACATAAAACAGAAGCAAAGAGAGGAAAAATGTTTTTACCTTTACATGAGGAAATACCCTGAAGAGGGAGAGGGTCTCTCTTTTTGGGTAGAGGGTCAGAGATTCCTTGTTGTTCCATGACACGGCTCCAAGAAGGTGCAGCAAACTTCTTTCCTCCAAGCAACTCTGATCCTGGGCATAATTCTTCTCTCTGAAACAAAGGGGTACAACAGGTCAGAGGAGTCATAATCCTCTTTCCACCAATTGCAAACAAAAGCCAAGGTAGACACATCACCATTGAAGACTTAATAATCCTCCATGTCCTTTTGTCTATTTGTCCCACCACAAAATGGCAACAACCATCGTTCTGCAGAGTGCTGCTTCATCCTTCTGAGAGTTTATTAAATATCTGGGTATCATAAGGAATATGTACTGAAAGAATATGATCTGTCTTTTACTGAAAGAAACGGGGCTTTGAAGACATGGGATCTGGGTTGAAGAGACAAGCAACAAGATGGAGAACAACAACACTTAAAGTAATGTTTGTTTAGGAGAGAATAGGTCTAAATCGCCCATTAGTCATTTTAGGCTGAGAATTTCAGGCAAGTTTCCAGCCACCAAGGCAAAAAGGCTCTGAAGCGATGTTTTAAGTCGCAGAGAATGGCCAAAACACTCCCAGAGTTGTAACAGAGCTGGATTGTCTCACTGTCATGTAACCCAGCATCCCCCAACCACAGGGACCTCAGCCCAGCGACCCCAGAGGATTTTCAGCTTTGATTTGTAAGGATGAGGCCATGAGACTGATCAATTCTTTGGCTCAGGACCATTTTTCGTTTCAACCCAAGCTTTGTCTGGAATTGGAAAGGGCCAAACAAAGATATTAAACACAGCTGTCCTGGCATGCTTGTCCCACATGGAAGCTCGTATTGCCAAATAACTTCTCAGCCACCCTGTTTCCAAGTACATGCACATCCTCTGGCTGGTACCTGAACTTTGGGATGGCAGCCTGACCAGAACTTTAATATTCTTGAAGTGCATTGATTCCTATTATCTAATCATGCATAGAAAGCTTTGCACAAGAAGCCTGGAAATAAAAGAAACCCAGAAGCTGAGGATACAGACTCCCCTTTTGAGCACATTCTTCACAAAAGTATAGAGAAGTTTCAGTCTGTAAATGATGTAGGTGGCAGGCAACCAGTCACAGCTATTGTACCCACATCTTTACAGTCTAGATCAGAGGGAAATATACAGCAAATATTTCAGCTGAAGAAAAACACAGATGAAATTCTTCACAATTCTTCTCAGTTGCTTCATAAGACATCGATTTTCAAATGTTTCCTGTATGGTATTTACCTCTAGCTTGAAGGTAGCTACATTATCTTCAAATAACTGCTTACATTTGCTTCGGAATAATCTAGGAAGAAAATGCAGTACTTCACTTGCATCTCAGTAAAACCAGGTAAAATATCACATGGTTCTTAATCTCATGGCTATTCTGGTGTATTCTGGGTTGCTACATCTGAGAGATCCCAAAATTTTACAAGGAAAACCAACAGATTGTATAATCACTTGTCACCTACACAGGCTAATACGGAATCTTCATAAGTGTGTTCTGCTTTCTTCTATTCAGACAAAGCAAATCACAGAATGTTAGGGATTGGAAGGGACCTCAAAATATCATCCAGTTACACAGGAAGGTGTCCGGGCGGGTTTTGAATGGCAGGTTGCTGTTCGGTTTAGCTCTCAGCAATCAAACTGAAGTGAACCAAAAAGGTCCCCTCCACACACTAGCTTACTTGAAGCATTAACAGACAGTGGAACTAATCACCACACATCGCAAACAGCAAGAATATAGAGAGATCCAAAAAATGAGCTAGATGCTAGATATTAGTTGAAGGAATGTCAAGACTGGATGGAAATGTTCGATGTTTCAGGGTTTTTAATTGCCCGTTTAGAAGAGTTCTGGAAAGAGTCTAAATATCAGAAGCCAGGCTACATGAATATTAACTTATTAGCTTAAAATTAACCTGCACTGGCCCTGTTGTGAGATCTTCTGTACTCGTATTTGCAGTGTTTGCTTTGGACCACCAGTGCAGACAGGACAAGCAGTGGAGCCTGGGACTCGTCTACAACCATCATTCCCATATGATGGGAAAACACAGCGATCACCATCTCCAAGGAGCATGTGATGAAGATGAGGTTGGGCTCCCAGGCCCCAGCGCTCACATCCCTGGAAATGTTATTAGCTTTGGCTCACCGACTTCACATTCATGACTTTCCAAGTCCTCCTACCCACCTCTTCCTCCAGGGACAGCCCCACCCTGGCGATGGCTTTTACTGCTGCCTGGCCCAGCGAGTGACAGAGTAAGTGAGAATCCAGGAGGGAGGAAACCCTGGAGCCGAAGACATCTCCCTAACCCGAGCGGACATTGCTGACTCAAGAACCTGTGAGCATACGCTGACTGTGGCCAAGGACGGATGCGCTTGCAGCACTGCCTAGCCCAGCCCAAGGTGCTGAATAACCCAGAGAAGGGAGGGAAAGATAGAGTAAAAGATTAAAAAAAAACAAGAGAAGGGTGTATAGGGAGGCAATAGCTCACTGCTCCTTAAGAACAAACATAGTTTGAGTGTGATGTGCTGCAAGGTGCAGTTTGGAAGCTCCTTCAGGCTCCCATCCCTACAGCATCATCTCTGTCCCAGCATATAGAATCATAGAATCATTTTGGTTGGAAAAGACCCTCGAGATCATCGAGTCCAACCATAACCCAGCCTGAGAACCATAACCCCATGTCCCTGAGAATCCCATCCCCACGTCTGTCCAGCCCTCCAGGGCTGGTGACTCCAGCACTGCCCTGGGCAGCCTGTTCCAATGCCCCACAGCCCTTTGGGGAAGAAATTGTTCCCCAGATCCAACCTCAACCTCCCCTGGTGCAACTTGAGGCCGTTTCCTCTGCTCCTGGCGCTTGTTCCTGGGGAGCAGAGCCCGACCCCCCTGGCTCCAAGCTCCTTTCAGGCAGTTCAGAGATCAGAAGGTCTCCCCTCAGCTCCTGTTCTCCAGCTGAAGCCCCCAGGTCCCTCAGCCGCTCCATCACACTTGTGCTCCAGAACACAACAGGCTGGTCAGCATCTCCTCTTGAGAACCGCAGATGGTTGATAGACCTTGAGAAACAGCCAGTCCTGGGGTGGGAAATAGCACTGAGGAAACCATCTCTAAACACAGAAAGCAGAAACCCTTGAACCCCAAAACAAAGGAGAGGCTGCCAGTGGGAACAAGCTGTCTCTCCTGCACACCACTTTTTGTTAAAGAAAATGTTATGCACTTATTCTGTGCACCACACCTGACTTCCAACTTCCATGTCAGTCATTCAACCTAAGCTGTTTTATCCCAACACATCTAAAAAATATTACCACCTCTCCCCTGGTAAATGTTGTCTTGCCTATATCCTTCAGATCATCATGGAAATCCCAGAATATTACTTATTTAGACTAGACATCTCACAAATATTTAATTTAGATCAAGTGGGAAAAATGGAGCACATCAGCAAAACCATATTTCACCTCTGCATGAATAATCATAGATTTAAAAATGAGGTATTCTGACAAAAACAAAGGAAACATTAGGTCAGATGTGTTTCTCCATGGTATCTCTAGGACACAAAAGCTAAAAAGACAGTTAAATTGTTATCATTTTACATAATAGCTAACAGAAATCTAGTAATAAGTATATAAGGAAAAAGGACAACACTTCACTGAAAAAGTTGATTATAACTTTTGTGATATCAGAACTTAGAGAAATCCATTTCATACAGTATTTAAGATAAAAGTGCAACTTCTGAAAATAAAGTCTGTTACAATATTTCTGAGTAACTCGATATGTATAAATCCAGAGAGGACATCAGCCCCAGTAACGTTTCCCTGCAGAAAGGGCTCCTTGCCTACTTCTACCTGTCGAACCCTTGTCTTTAGTAGTCTCACTATTTCAATTGAAGCACGGTTGCATGTACAACACAAATGTCAAAGCCAAAGGGACACTGAAATATTAATTTGCTTCACCATTGCTCAGAACATCATCATCTTCCAGGTTGGCTTTGCAGTGATAGTCTTCCAATTGCATGTTGAGAGCAGCATGACTTTTGCCATTAATGAATTCTGCATCACATACCTGCTTGAAAACCTTCACTGTTTTCCTTCAAAATTAAACATTTAGAACAGGTCAGGACCCCACAGATCTCTCAATATCTCTAGAACTAAAAAAACTGAGTCCCATCCTGCGAGTATGTGATTTGAGACAGTCTGGAACAGATTAAGACAACCTTGTTCCATGTAGCACAAGTTCATCAATGAGCAATATGGCTTTGTTGCATTTCTGGACATCCCCCAAACAACATTTCAGTATAAGGATCATTTGCTTCAAAACATCCCTGGTTTTGATTTTGTGGGGGAAAGGACTGACTGATATTTACAAAACCAAACCAAGCCCGTTTTTTCCCATTCTGCTTTCTGCAGGCCTGCTGGTTCTGCTAAAAGACCCATCCTTACAATACCCCTCTCTTCTGCTTTTGATCTCAGCTGGAGCCAGAAAACACCAAAGCAGCCACAAAACAGGATGGGGGAGGGAGGAAGGGTGAAGACTGAGCTAGAAAAGTTAATTGAACTTTTCTGAACCACAGAAAATGTTCATTGGATGATCTCATTTTATGGGTCTATAATCTACGTACCAGTCCCTCAATCATCTTTAAGGGCTGAAATACATCAACAATTTTCCTTGGAATTTGGCAAGGAAGGCAAGAGATCATGAAGTAGTGGAAGCGAGATACCTTTTATGCATTCAGGGTTGTAGAAACCTCGAAGATCAAAGCACCGTCCAAAAGTCACTCCATCAATGGTCTACTGACCTACTTCTGACATTGCCAGCAGTCTCCAGGAAGAGATAATTCCTTCTTACTAAAATAACCTAGGATAATTTTAAACTTTTTTTCCTATGGACTAGGTGGGTTTAAAAAATCTTCCCATTCCTCCCCCCATTAGCTACTTTCTAGGTGCCCGATGTTCAGCACGTCTTAAGTTTGGATCTAACATCGTATCAAGGCCTGCCCAGTGTCGAGGTGCTTCAGAACAAAGTCTTCAGGATCCTCAAGATAATCAAGTCCAGCTGTTACCCCAACCCTGTCCCTGCCCCATGTCCTGAGAACCTCATGTCTGTCTGTCCAGCCCTCCAGGGCTGGTGACTCCAGCACTACCCTGGGCAGCCTGTTCCAATGCCCCACAGCCCTTTGGGGAAGAAATTGGTCCCCAGATCCAACCTCAACCTCCCCTGCTCACACTCATTTTCAGCATCTGCTGAACATACAACTTTTGCCTCAGAAGTCTATGAAGCAGGATGGACTTTTGGAGTTGTAGGATCACTGACCACTCCTGATGACAGCTGCCTCAGCAAACAGGACTTTTATTAATGCTGGAACAAAGCTGCAAAAGGTGGTACAGGAGCAGGTACCTTATCTGGGAGCAAAAAGAAAGCAAGGAAAGCAAGGGCCAGGGGACCCAAGCTGAGCTCTGCAGGAGAGTGCAGGGAGAGCCAGAGGACACGTACTAAAGAAGCTACCGCTGGAATTGCATGGGACAGTGATACATCAGGAGCTGACCTGGGCAAAAGTCCAACTAACCAGCCCAAATTAATCTCACCCTTCAGGAGCCATAAATCTAGACCAATTCCATCAACTTCCCAACTAGATCACACCAGATTATTCCCAATTTGGTCTTGCAAGCTGTCACTGGGAGCTGAATGAACTCACGCTGTATATCATGCAGCAGTATTTGCTTAGATAGTCTTCTTCAGCTTAGCGTGATGTAAAAAAACAGCCTCCTAAGGGGAACCCCAGCTGTGAATCTTTTCAATGACTATTTACTGCCTAATTCCTGAGCCGCGTTTCTTGCCTTGCCGCTGAGAAAACACAAAGAGAAAAACGGGAAGAGAAAAATGGGCCTTACAAGCCAGCAGCAGCGGCAAGAAAAATGGAAGTGATCGTCATTGATTTTTCACAGTTGTTACTCAAAGGCCAGGATTACAAGTTCACAGGGAGGCCACTGGCAGTAACCCCAGTCTGCAGCTAATGCGTTCCATCCAGAAACTCCCTTGCAAAAGCCATCCAGTTCCTATGAATCTCAGTGATAAGTTGAAGCTACCCCAGCAGATAATGGAAAAAATATGTTCAAAATACGATGCACCTGTTCGATTACACAATGGCATTACCAAAAGAAAAAGGGATGCGAAATGTATGGGTGCGTAACCACTTACTGGATCAAATCCTCGTACCCCATAAAGCTCTCTCCCTGACTTTGGCATCATCGGCCTTTCAGGAAAGAATTAGGGTCACTTCTGTTGTGACTACTTCCCCACCAAGAGTAAAGAGATGCTTTCATCTGGAATGTAGGAGGAGCTGAGATGACAGCTGTTGTGGGGGTTCTTTCCCCCCTCCAGTGGATGGTGCTGAAATCAAAGTCTAGTTTTTAGATTGCACTCATCACTCAAAAATGCGTGTGCTTTGTATTAGAATTCTCTCAAACATTTCCACCTGGAAAAGGCAGGCAGCGGGGGGGAGGCAAAATTAAACAGTGACCTAGTTTGGGAAACTGCAGAAAAATCGGATTTCCACCAATTGTCCACAATAACTCCCTTGTCTAAGAAAAAACAAATTAGAGACCAAACACAGCTATCGGATCTGCCCTTCCATCTCTCAGCTAATGTGGATTCCTGCCCCTAATTATGTTGTCCATTTTAGCATTAAAAGCTGCGGCCAGTGTGGCTTCCACACATGCACACTACCACTCCCTCCCAAAGGACAATTCCAAGCCAAACAGATTTCACTGATGGCCTAAATGATCATCTTCATCTCATCCTGCTACCTCATCATTATAACCTCATTAAGCACGTTAAGCAATACGTTACCCTCCATGGTGCTGACATCTTCACTATTAAACTATTATCATGTCCCGCTTTAGCTGGGGCCACTTTTCCTGTGAACATTAATCACAGGCCCCAGAACAGACTATCCAGTGCAGGACATTGTACTTCAAATCTTTCTTCTACTTAAAACTAGTCTTGCCAGCTCTTCTGCTTCTCTTAACTCTCTGCAATTTGTCCACGCGTTTGTGGGCACACCTTGTGCAGAAGTAAACACAGCAAGGCAGATTTACTGAAGTATTCACCCTGTTCTAGGCCAAGGCAGCTTCAAGCTGTCAAACCTTCCCCAGAGATTCCAAACCCTCTCCAGGAGACCAAGGACCAACAGCAATATCTGGTTTCTCTGAATGAGGACCTGAGTAACTTCACCTAGATTGGCTGTTTGAAGATGTCCCAGCTCATGGCAGGGGTTGGACTAGATGACCTTCGAAGGTCCCTTCCCCCTCAAACTATTCTATGATTCCTGACTTAGTTGCTGTTCTCATGGCTTTGTAGCAACTCCCAATTCACATGGGGTAGCAGGGTGAAGGGATGGGGTAATGGGTGGGACAGCATAGGGGAAATGGACCTGGGGGTCCTGGGGACAGCAGGGTGACCATGAGCCAGCACTGGGCCCTTGTGGCCAGGAAGCCAATGGTACCTGGGGTGGGTTAGAAGGGGGTGGTCAGTAGGTCAGAGAGGTTCTCCTGCCCCTCTGCTCTGCCCTGGGGAGACCACACCTGGAATATTGTGTCCAGTTGTGGCCCCTCAGTTCCAGCAGGACAGGGAACTGCTGGAGAGAGTCCAGCGCAGCCACCAAGATGCTGGAGGGAGTGGAGCATCTCCCGTGTGAGGAAAGGCTGAGGGAGCTGGGGCTCTGGAGCTGGACAAGAGGAGACTGAGGGGGGACTCATTCATGGGGATCAAGATGGAAAGGGGGAGTGTCAGGAGGATGGAGCCAGGCTCTTCTCGGTGACAACCAATGGTAGGACAAGGAGTAATGGTTGCAAACTGGAACACTTAGATATGAGAAGAAACTTCTTCATGGTGAGGGTGGCAGAGCCTGGCCCAGGCTGCCGAGGGAGGTTGTGGAGTCTCCTTCTCTGCAGACATTCCAGCCTGCCTGGACACCTTCCTGTGTAACCTCATCTGGGTGTTCCTGCTCCATGGGGGGATTGCACTGCATGAGCTTTCCAGGTCCCTCCCAACCCCTCACATCCTGGGATTCTGTGTAATATAATATGTATTTAATAATAAGAGAGCAAAGGAGGTCCTAACTGTTTCCATACTACAATGAGATTTGGACTTGCTGATGGGATTATATGTATACTCACAGGTATATGCAGGTGTATCATGGGTACACAGCCAGCAGAGGGAATAAAGCCTGTGAGTATCAGCTACAGCCTCAGGAGGATTTCTATAGAAACTGGTGTGACCTCTGCCCAGCCAGAAACGCGCATTCCCTTTGCTCTGCCAGACACTTCAGACAACACCATTTCACTTTGCTGTCTGAACGTACAGTCATCTTTGGTTGGTCCAAAATACTGTGGTCTTCTCAGGTTATTTTGCCTTTTTATATTTTTTTTAATCTTAGAAAACCACTTACCCACAGAAAAACTAAAGGGGTTTAGCTTTATTTTCTTTTTTCCACCTGTCTCTCGTTTCCACCTGAAATACTTCTGAGTTCCAAACCAGTATTTTTCCGGATGGATTTAACTCTCACCAGAATTATTACCCAGCTCTATTCTTCTGAAGCTGTGGTTTTAGGCAACCTTGAAAATATTTAACTATGTAATTACAATAATTTACAATTCCCTCAACTACCCCCTAGACAGCAATTGCTAAACAATAGCCTTTTCCCTTTCTCCTACTATTCCCAAGCCCCTCTGTAAGAGCAGGAGAGAACAGCATACTGCGTACCATAAATCATAACATTTAACAGATTTCTGGACCACAAGTCTTGTCAAACCTGCAAAAATACATCACATTAATTATATATAATATCAACTATTGCCTATTAGATAACATTTTATGTGTATACACACAGTTTTTTATAGAACCACAAACAAGACCGAAAGCCAACAGCACTAACATTAAACTTCTGTCTGAGGAGCACTTTTGCACGCATGTCGTTCTGATTGAAAACAAACAACATTACCAGTTAAGTGATCTCTCCCCCACCATAATTGCAACTGGGAAGCGATTACACCGTACACACATGCTTCTGCTGTGATCTCAAAAGGGAATCTGCTCTTGATTTAATGTTACTCAACATTTTTATCACAGAATCGTAAAACTGTTTGGGTTGGAAGGGACCTTAAAGATCATCTTGTTCCAACCTCCCTGCCATGGGTAAAGACACCTTCCACTAGACCAGGTTGCTCAGAGCCCCGTCCAGCCTGGCCTGGGATGTCTCCAGGGATGGTTCATCCACCACCTCTCTGGCCAACCTGGGCCAGGCTCTCACCACCCTCAGGGCCCACAATTTCTTCCTTATATCTAATCTAAATCCCCCCTCTCTCAGTATGAAACCATCAACCCTTGTCTCATCACTACAGGCCCTTCATAAAAGTCCCTCTCCAGCTTTCTTGTAGGTCACCTTTAGGTACCAGAGGCCACACTAAGGTCTCCCCGGAGCTTCTCTTCTCCATCTGAACACCCCAGCTCTCTCAGCCTGTCCTCCCAGCAGAGCTGTTCCAGCCTCGGATCATTTCTGGGGCTCCTCTGGCCCCTCTCCAGCAGGTCCATGTGTGTCCTGTGCTGAGGACCCAGAGCTGGACCAGCACTGCAGGGGGGTCTCACCAGAGCAGAGCAGAAGGACAGAATCCCCTCCCTTCACCTGCTGCCCACGGGACTGGGGATGCAGCAGAGGATATGGTTGGGTTTCTGAGCTGAAAGTGCACATTGCAGGTCCTGTTGAGCTTCTCATCAATGAACAGCCCCAAGTCCTTCTCCTCAGAGCTGTTCTCAATCCATCCTGTGCCCATCTTGCCCTGACCCATATGCTGGACATTGAACTTGGCCTCGTTGAACTCCATGAGGTTTGCAGAGACCCACTTCTCAAGCCTGTTGAGGTCCCTCTGGGTGGATCCCTTCTCTCCAGCTTGTCAACTGCTCATGCAGCTTGATGCTGTCAGCAAACTTGCTGAGGTGCACTCCATCCTGCTGTCCATGTCACCAACAGCACCAGCCCCACTGAGGGACTAACCCCTCAGGAATGCCACCCATCACTAGTCTCACCATTGATATAAAAGAAAATATTAAATAATTGCTGTTAAAGATGAAGCAGAAAATGATATTCCATTTTTCTCCTGGCATTTTTTACCTAAACTATACAAAAAATGTCTACTGTCGCTTAATATCCAGTATCTGTGCCTAAGAAAGTGGGTCTCAATTCCTTCTCACCAGCAGCTCTGTTGGATACATACCATTCTGAGTCATCTTCTCATATAACCACCAAACAAGAGGGTACCTGAGATTAATACTAATTGGGCTAGAAGACACCTCAATATGTTCATGGCTGCCCCAAATCAGAAACACACATTCCAAACCCATGTGAATACCTCAACCTTCAGAGACCAGAAGGCCCAGCTGGGCTTTCTCCAGGAGCTTCTGGAAACCAGGGAGCTGAACTTGAGTCACATCAACCCTAACTGTCTGCCCCAACCATGGGCTGGCTTTTTCCTCTTACAGGGCTGCAATTCAGGGAACAAGGAAAGTAGGTCACATTCCACAAGTTCTCCATTCCTGGAGAGTCTCAAATCGCAAGACATGCTTGGGGTCACAGCTGATGAGACCCAATGTCAGTCCTTGTGTTGACACAAGCAATGAGAAGATGGCATGTCCTTTATGTATAGTATCCATGAGATCTGAGCGGAGACATCATCACATTCTGGTGTCTGTATTTCAGAAAGGACATTGTGGGGGGGAGAAAAGAAAAATTGGAAATGGTTCAGGAAAGAGCTATAAGTATGGTTTGAGGTCTGGGAATCCTGCCATGAGTATCTCAAGCTAATAGCTTATCCAGGGGAAGGTTAAGAGGTGACCTGATCACAGCTCACAAGTACCTGCACAGGGAAGAGATTTTTGATAGCAGACAGCTCTTTAATCAGCCAGCTGATGACTACATAATGAAATTCCAAGAGTCAGAAGCCAAAAGGAGGCAAATTCAGGCCTGAAATGAAATGGAGGTTTCCTGACAACGTGAGGAATTAACTGTTGAAACAGTATACCTTGAGTCACCCTGGGCTTTTGGTTGCTTGAAGCTTTAAATCAGGCTAGTTTTCTTCCAAAACTCTGGGTGGGATTCACATCACCGCTTTATCTCTCTGCAACTAGTAAGGAGGAGTCCAGGTATTTGGCTTAATGACCACCAGAAACAGGCAACTCCAGAGGACCCCTGCTTTTTTCATCTCTCTTTTTTCTAAAAAACATCTTTCAGTGTTTTTCCCTTCTACAAGTTGCACTAGTTTTAAGTGTAGGGAGATGTCAACAGGTCCCTCAGACACATGGTGTGAATTTTGGGGTTGTCCTATGCAGGGACAGGAGTTGAACTAATGATCCTTGTGGGTCCCTTCCAACTCAGGACAATCTATTATTCTTTCCACCTCTCAGGAGTCAATGGTCAGGTCATGGCATACATATGATTTCCTCCTGAGAAGTGCTCAACTGTCAGTCCTACATCAAATGTGAGGGCTTCAACATGTCAGGCTCATGTTCACATTGATCACTTACTTGGGTTGGAGGCTGCAGCTCCACTAAGCTTCCCAAGTTGCTGTCACTGTGCTTCAGTGAAGACAACTTAGAAGAGCTAGAGATCAAGAACGGACCATTCCGCAGCCCTCCTGACGTGTACGTAAGTACGGGAGCACACCTTGGCTGCTCCAGCACAAAGGCAACCTGGAAAACCTAAATTGCTGCTGCTAGTTCTGGGAATTTCGACATGGTTTGCAGTCCAAACTACGTTTACGGGAAAACTCAAGCAGTGGTAACATCCAGCTCCTCGAGGACTTGCACGCACACTCCAAGAAGGCATCAGGGGAAGGCATGAGCCTCAGTAGTTCGGATTGTTTCCAAGCAAGGGCTGAAGCTTGGATGCAATCGGCGGCTTAATGAACAGCATGAGCATCCCTGGAGTCAGACCAGCATTCATCTACCGTAGCTGATGGCTCTGCACAGTGCCTGGAGGATTCATTCCTTTAATTAGTGTTCAAGAGACAGTCAAACACAACAGCACGGCGCGCTGTAGCAGCAGACAGACAAACGCTTTGGAGTGTTGGTAAATGGTATCAAGAGAACAAAACTCTGCCCTTTCCTGCTTCACTTCTGTTTTTGCAAATTTACCCAGAGCAAGCCAGTCTCTGCAGGCAGGTTCATTCGCCTGAGCCCAGGGTTGTAACAAACCAAAATGCAAAAAGAGACTATAAACTTGACTCCCTTTCATCTCCCTTGCCCCAAATAAATCTCAGCCATTTATGCTTAGTAGCCAGTGAGCTATTAGGAGACAGTAGACTTTCCAGGGCATGTTTCTGAAACGCAACAGCAGACAGAGCAATTGTTGCTTGGGGACTCCTTGGAGTTTTTACAGTTTCCATAGAAAACTCAGGCTGTGAGGGTTTGGAGGCTTTTTTTTTTTTTTAAAAAAAAAAAAAAGGATCTTTTAGCTGATTTCCAGTCTGGTGTCTGTTCGAACTTGCCTCCAACATCTCCCCTTCCTTCTTTTTATTGTGCAATAATTTTAAGATGACTGATGCTTACTGCTCACTCGAATCTACCTCATTCTCAGAAGCTGCATCTGAACCACTCGATTTGGCAACAATCCACAGCTCCAGAGCAGGCACGTGTGTGCTGGCCTCATCTCGGCTCCCCTCCTATTTGTGGGGACAGCGAGGGGTGGGAGGGAGTCACCACATCCCACAGCCATGTCTGCTCAGGGTGGCTGGAGGATCATCACGTCCATCCCACAGAGCCTTGGGGAAGCAGCAGAAGATGGAAAGGACCTGCGGGACCATGCAAAGTTCAAGCAGCCCATGTAAACAACAGCTCCCGTGGGCTTTAGGAGAGGAAACCACACTGCTCTGAAGGCCCTGGGGTGCTCAGTGAAGCAATAGTCTTAAATACCGTCTTGTAAGATGGTCAAATGACACTGTTTCCTGTGATTTCTCATGGTCGCGTATATCAGAAACAGAACTTAGTTTTCTTCCTGCAAACACATCCTCTAAAGTCAAAGAGGTGGGATCAAGCCATTCCTCAAACATGTGCAAAAACTCAGACACACCCGGAGCAGAGATTTTTGAATGTGACTCCAAGTTAAGGGATCAGACCCCAGTCCAGTTGCAACATTAATGATCTACCAAAGAGCTCAGGTTTGGAGCTCCCTGTCTCTGGGCAAAGTCCGGTTTAAGACAGTGACTCAACTGACCTTTTAGGGTGCTGGATCAGACCCTGTCTCCTGTCATGCAGGAAGAATTGCTGTCTCACTGCAGAGCGGTAGGTGCCAACACCGGGCAAGAACAGCCTTTGGTGCAAGAAGAGCCTTTGGTTTTGTCGTGATCCTGCTGACCTTGAGCAGAGCCAGCCGGGGCTGTTATTTTCTGCAGGTCTCCAATTTCTCAGCTCACAAGCAGACCTGAGAAACTGGAAAAGAGATTTGCTTCTGGTCAGACCAAAACAGAAATACTTAAATATTTTGTGCAAACCGAAGAGCCGTAAAAGTGTCACTATAGGGTCCAGCGCAGCCCATCACCAGCCTCAAAATGAAATGTCTTGTTTCCTCCTTGAGCTTATTAAAAGCTTTTATTAAAAATAAAAATGAACATAAATTTTGAAAGAGAACTTCAAGTCCAAAATTAAAACTTTTTGGTTATAAAGACTGAAATGAACCATTTAGATTTTTCCCCCCCAAGTGTTATTTAAAGATTTGGATGTTTCCATCAGAACAATTTGTCCAAAACCAACACAAATTCCAGAAATGCTTCCTTTGAACTCAGTGTGCATTTTTCAGTGAAAACACAAAGTTGTGGCTGAGAAGACCTGCTCAGGTCCAGCTGGGAGGCAGCTCATGGTGGAGGCTGCTCACAGTTCCTGCTACAGGCTTGACAGCAGAACATGCCACACAAGTGCTCCCTAACCCCTGTCAAGCCAGCAGTCAAAATTAACCTGTCCGTGAGGGCAGGTCTGAGCTTGCTCATCACTTTGCTGTCCAAAGCGGAAATGGAATTGTCCTCATGAGTCATTTTGCAAGCAACGCTGCAGGTGCCATAACCTCCACCACCCTATAAAAAATGGGATCTGTGAGCATCTGGTGCTGCAACCACCTCTGGCAGGCACAACTAAGTGTGGGGGCAAATAGGGATAAATGTCCTGTCCTATCTTAAGGTCACCATAACCTACAAGCCATCATCTCCGACTGGACTCACCCATCCTTCCATGTTAAAGGAGCTGGGCATCAACCCAACCTACTCATGCGTGTATTTTACATGCAACCCTGTTCAACAGTGGAGCTTTCAACACGAAATCCAGGGAGTGACCCACACGTTGGAACAGGCTGCCCAGGGAAGTGGTGGAGTCACCATCCCTGGAGGTGTTCGAAAGGTGTTTAGATATGGTTCTTAGGAGCTTAATGATAGAGTTAGGTTGTGGTTGGACTCTGTGATCCTGACAGTCTTTTCCAAACAAAACAATTCTATGATTCTACAATCTGGATATCCAGGGGCTGGAGATAAAGGTGGGAACTCTGGGGCATGACCACAGTTGTCCCAGGCACTGGCTGAATGCTCTCAAGAGGAGCTATTGGTCATTCCACTATGTTCAGGTCTTGTTCTGTCAACATGACTCCCTATGAACAAGGGGAACCATTTCCATTCAACACCTTCCCAAAGATTTTCACAAAAGCAAGAAGAAAATGGAGGGTTTTTTTAAACCAGCTTAACACTTTCTGACAAATACAAAGCAAATCTTGAAGAAAAAACAAAACAAAATGAGCAAAACCCAAACATCTAAAGTGCCTGCCACATCAGTCACAGGTTTCAGCCCAGATCTGCAAGTTTCCTACACTGTAACTAGTAAAAAGGACAAGTGAAAAATAAGGCAAAACATACTGTTCCTGATGAAAATGCAAGGAAGGAAAAGGTAAATTATCTCCCACAGTTGGAGTAAAGTATCAGTGGAAATTTAGCCCAAGCCATCACTTCATTAGTTAGGTGTCTTGTCATACAGCCATTTCCCATGGGACACGGTGCTCAGGACCGAGAGATGTGCTGGCACCTGAACAACCTCCTGTTCCCACCTCCTGATTGCTCTGCCCCAGACTAGAGTTGGTCTAACAGGAAGAAAAGCCAGGCTCCAGCAAGGCCTAGCAAAGCCAGAAATCAAATGGTTGGATGTACCAGTCCCAGAAGAGGACAGCAGGCAGAGGCTGCAGAGGGATGAGGACACGAAGCAGAAGGAAATCAATCTGCACATTCCCAGCTAGACTTTGCAGACCCTTGGTAGGTGTCCACCTCCCAGGTGCAAGGCTGAGCTCAGCACAGGATCAGCTTTCTGAGGTCCCAGGAGCCAAAATCCATTTCCTGAGTAAAGACTGACCTATCTCTGGTCCATCCTTTGGTCAGATGAAAGCAAGGTAACATCTGGTTGCCATCAGCAGTGACCTTAAGGCAACACACACAGGACCCGATCACAATATAAGATGGGACATGCTGGATTAGGCTGCTGGTCCATCGAGACATGAACCTGTTTCCAACAGGGTCCATAAGCAAACACTAAGGAAGAGCAAGAATATGGTAAATGAATGTGATATTTTCCCTGAGTACTCCCTCTATTTTAAATTCAGCAGTTTTCCTAAGAGTATAAAGGGCTGCTAGGGAGATGAACCACACCAGATCTCTCTTCCAGATGCCTGTACAGTCTCACGCTTGGGAGATTCGGGCTGGACATGAGGAAGAAATTGTTGGCCCTGAGGGTGGCGAGAGCCTGGCCCAGGTTGGCCATAGAGGTGGTGGATGGACCATCCCTGGAGACATCCCAGGCCAGGCTGGACGGGGCTCTGAGCAACCTGAGCTGGTGAAGATGTCCCTGTCATGGCAGGGAGGGCACTGGGGGAGCCTTTAAAGTCCCTTCCAACCCAAACTATTCAATTCTGCATTGATCTTATTATTTGAGCCCACAGGAAGCATCGAAACCCCAAGTTTCAATGCACTGGGAGCTACAGAAATCTCTCTCATGCCCCTGCACAAAGAGCAGAGGTTGTGTCCATAAGCAGAGTGTGCAGAAAAGCTGTGGTGTGCAGTTACATCAATATGATTATCCCCTGATAAGCCACACAACCGTCAGCCCCATCTCAGGCTGCGGAGCCGCAGCAGAGGAGCAACACTGCACTAGTAACACATGGTCCAGCAACTATCAACATAGAGCGCAAACTTCTGCGAGACTCAGCTCAAATCACACCAGTTTTCCTGAAACCATGTCATTGCATCAGCACAGGGAACAAGGAAAATGTTCTCAATCCTCCCCCCCAAAAAAAACCTGGGTTCCAAACACAGGTAATAGGACTTGCGCTCCAGAGTCAGATAGGGAGATTTTAGCATCTCTCCTTCTGCCCAGGGGCCAGACTAAGTCCTGTTTTACAAAGCCAAGCCTGGAGCAAGATGCTAAATCTAAGAAACACTCTTTTGTTTTTTCTTTAAGCAAATCCTTTGCAGCAGGATATTGTGAAATCCAGACAGGGGCCACTGTTAAAATGAAATGCCACAAGCACAAAGGACGGTGCTCACAGCAGAAAGCCCGAGCGACTCCGTGCATTCTCATACACTATCTATACACACACATTTTATAATTTTCAAACTGCTCTGATTCTCTGCCAGCTGCCATAAATTTCACCTGGAGAAGGGGATCAAGTCCAGGCCTCATTAGGTTTTTATATTCTTTCTGATTGCTTTTGCAGGCCCCCGAGCCTGTCTCCAAGGGACCCCGGGGTTCAAAGATCAAATAAATTGTCTGGCAGATTTATCAGGTCTCATGCTAGGTAGCCATGTAGTAAACTTCCTTTGCTTTCCTCCCCTGCCCCCTCAATTCAACAGCAGAAAATAAAAGGGGCACTAAAAAGAAGATGGTATTGCATCGCCTACTTTGTCACCTCTCTGGTTTTAGGATGCTGAGGGCCTGATGTCTTCTGCACATCTTCTCTGGCAGGGAGCAGTAGCAGCACAGGAGGAGAACAAGCTACAGCAGCATGGCCAAACAAGCCAGAAATAAAGCTGTTAGACTGAACATCAGGAAAAATTAAACCAAAAAAAAGAGGCATTTGCAAAAGCACCACGCTCTTCCATGGAGCTTTCCTCCAAGTACGCATGCTGGGGTATTTCTGCAGAGCAAGGTGCGAATCAGCCCTGCCAGATGCCTGCAGGCAGCTCTGATCCCAGCAGGTCATTAGCTCAGAAAGCTGCTTTTACCCTCGTTACACGGCTTGCAGCTGGACAGCAGCAGAACAGGCAACATGTCCTCAAACCTGCCTCCAAAAAGCCATGTGTACACACGGCTCGGGCTCTGCCCCAAAACTGTCCCTCCTGCCACACTCCTGCAGCTAAAGCAAAACAGCACGTTTCTTTGTTCTTGATTTTCACCGATTAACTGAAATCAAGAATACACAAAAACTCTCTTGGGTTGTCTTTGAAGAAATTTCAAATTATACTCCCTAAAATATAAGCCAGCAGCACAGACATTTCTATTCATGGCAGGGGGTATGGCCCAAAGGTCCTTGTTAGGGAGGAACAAGCCTGAGCTGGGAGGTCACCCTGAGAATTTGGGGCCATGCAGGACTCTCAGCAGCCCCAGCAGTGACTGGCAAGAGCAAACGAGGAAAACAGAGGGGTTTGAGGAGCAGCAGTGGGGGGCTGCAGATACAAGAGAGCAAAGGCTTGTAGGACACTGTTATAAGTTTTATGAAACACCTGAAGATTGCTGTAAGGACAAGAAAAGGGTTAATGCAGAAAATTATGGAAGCCTGAAAGCTCACCTTTTTATTTATTTACTTAAATAAGTCTCTGATTGACTGAGATGGTCATATAAGAATGGGTTGGAGCATCAGTATTCAGTTGTGATCTGACAGGTCTTATGGCAAGGCAGATGGTGTTGGTCAGGAATGCCAACCCTTTATCATGAGACTTAAAAGACAGCCAAGGCAAAGGGAACACAGCTTGGAAGGTTGTCAGTATGGAGAAACAGCCTCCCTACCACAGTAATGCCACCTCTACCACTTCTGCCTAAGTCACCTCCAGCACACAACATGCTGTCCTGTTGTTAGACAACCTCCATGAGATTATTGGGTGTCAGGAAAATAACATCATATCTACATTCTCCCACCACCCTTTCTGCCTAATAGCATCTCATATGTTACACTGAGAGTGGTGAGAGCCTGGCCCAGGTACCCAGAGAGGTGGTGGATGAACCATCCCTGGAGACATCCCAGGCCAGGATGGACGGGGCTCTGAGCAACCTGAGCTGGTGAAGATGTCCCTGCTCATGGCAGGGGGGGCACTGGGGGAGCTGGGAAGGTCCCTCCAACCCAAAACCTTCTATGATTCTATTCTATGCCAGCCAGCATGGGGCAATCTATAGAGACGTCATCCTCAGTATCGCCATCCCTGTGTTCTTCATCCTAAAGCAGTGATACAGGGTAAGCATCAACATTGACATCAGGCAGGGAAGCATGTGTCAAGAGGCACAACTTTTGCTGTAGGAAGAGAGCAGCTCTAGCATTTACCAAGAGGATAAGTAGCCTGTAAAAGCAGATGAAAACCCATCAGACTAAAGGCACAAGCCTGAGCAGCTCCCAAGACCCAGGGATGCTCTCCCCTCTTGCATCAAGCTTTGACCAGTCAACGTCACCATTTCCAGATTTATTTCCACACTTCTGCAAAGGGGTGAATGCACAGGACCAGAGTTAGACACATTCTTGTGCTGCCAGCAGAAGTCTGTGGGGAGAAGACACATCCAAACACTTCATTCAGATACTGAGAGAGCGGTTTGTACCACAGGAGTCCTGAGCCAGACTGATCGCTCTCCTGATGAGTTAACTTGCAAAACAAGCCAGGAAAGAAAAGCTTTCACACAGTGGTTGAGCCAGAAGCAGAAATGATGTGAAGACAAGGAGAAATACAGGAGTGGGCAAGACCAGCTGCCCATAATGTGTCACAGGAGTACTCCACCCAGGAGGAAGCAGACAGAACAGGACATTTCAGCATTCATTGAGCCTCCCAAATCTTGGTAGGACTGGGAATCCATCACTCTTGAGTTCACTAACAGGCTTTCCTTTATGTTTTCTTTTTTGTTCCAAGAGAGAATGGACTTGGAGGGCCACCAAGACCCCACCAAATCACTCCATCCCATTCACCTACTGGGAGGAGAGCCCATACAAATGGAAACTCCCACAAATCCATTGCTGCTTGCTCAAAGTGACTCCCTAGTATTGACTCCATCCCAAGCCGCCGATGCCCACCAGAATTATTATATCTGCATAGCGACTCGTGAAGACATCCTAGGGGTACTTGGAATTCATAGAATTATTTCAGTTGGAGACCCTCAGGATCATCAAGTTCAACCATAACCTAACAGAACTCTAGCACTAAAACAGGTCCCTAAGAACATTGTCTAAACACCTTTTAAAGGGATGGTGACTCAACCACTTCCCGGGCAGCCTGCTCCAATGCCCAACAGCTCTTTCCATGAAGAATTTTTTCCTAATATCCAACCTCAACCTCCCCTGGTGCAACTTGAGGCCATTTGCTCTTGTCCTATCACTTGCTACTTGGGAGAAGATGTTCCTCATTTGAGGAACATCTTGGTCCCTAGCAAACATACACAGAAGACAACACCCAAAGCCCTCAAAAAAAGGACCACCGGCCTCTCCTCAGGGCTGTCTCCTGCTTGATGCTGCTGCTTCAAAGCCCAGTGCCACATCTAGTGGCCTGGTGTCCATCTGCTCAGCACTTTGCAACTGAAGAGTCTCCTGGAAGACCGTGAGGATCACCCCACAAGGACCATGCCATGGACATGGTGCCAATTTTGGCCTCGGCACTGCATGAAGGTGATGACTGTGGTCAGCCAGAGCCAGCTGGACTAGGTTTTGTCTTTTGCTAAGCTCTCAGATGGTAATGCTGAGCCCAGTTAATCAACTGTAGCATTCCACCCCAGAGCTGGCTGCTCTTAGGGGAAGAGGGAAAAGATTTCTATATATAGTCTAGTAAGTGCTCTGGGAATGAAAGATGCTTTATAAAAAGTCCTTCTCCTTAACATTACAGCATCAGCTGTGCTTTTCAGGAGGGGTTTGGGGCTGGTTTTTTCCTTCAAATGATTTTTCCATGCACCAGCTGATCTGGAGTTATCTAAATGAATTTCCACAGGCATAAAGCTTAATCTGCTCTCCTTGCAGACTTCCATATATTTTTAATATGTCAAGCAGTGGAAATTTCTCAGACCGAGTCAAGGGAGCTGTGAGGTTTAATGCTCTGGAAGATCAGAAATAGCTTATCCATCTAGCAGACTTACATATAATAGCAATGCATAAGCAGCATTCAAAACGGGATGTTTAAAGACAAACAGGAGGTACATAGCAGACAGTCACCTAGGTGGAGCTCCACAATAGTGTCCATGCAAAATTTGGATTGGAGCAGGCAGAACATTTTCCATTTATTTTTTCTTTTTTAGCATTTTCCCCACTGCTTTGGCAGGGGCTTGGGTGAAAATACTGGTCTATTTCGATGAAAACAAAATTTAAGTCCTCAAGTGAAGGCTTCATTTTCCCAGAAAGCAGGTCATCGTTTATTCTTCCCATTCAGATTTGACACTTTTGGTTGTTCACTGCTTTGCAACCCCGCTTGTGTTAAACTTCATGCATGGGTCTCGCAGAGCTACAGCTGCTGCCTGAACAGGCAGGAAAGCCCAGCTCAGGGAAAGATTAAGTGATCCATAGGGCACACAAGAACTAGGTGTTTCTTCTAGGCTCTCCTGTGCTGTTCACCATGGGCCAGGCACATCAGACCCTATGTTAGGACCCAAGATTTCCCCAAACGCCATCTCCACTCTGAGACCATCCAAATAATATCGAGTAAAGGCGTAGAGGTGTTATAAGGCCACAACTTACAAGGGGAGGGGACCATCTCACATGGGCATTGCTGAGCTATATGAGGATTCAGACCACTGCTTCATGAGAACACAGACTGGTTAGGGTTGAAGGTCCCTCTGTAGATCCCCAGCCCCACCTGCTCACGCAGGGTCACCAGAGCAGATCACGCAGGTGGGTCCAGGCGGGTTTGAATGTCTCAGAGCAGGAGACTCCACACCCGCTCTGGGCAGCCTGGGCCAGGCTCTGGCACCTCCCAGCAAACAAGTTTCTGCTCATGTTCACATGGAGCCTCCTGTGTTTCAGTCTGTGCCCGTTGCCCCTCACCCTGGCGTTGGGCACCACTGAACAGAGTCTGGTCCATCCTCTGACACCCACCCTGAGATATTGATCCATTGATCACATCTCTCTCAGCTTCTCTTCTCCAGCTGAACAGCCCTAGCTCTCTCAGTTTCCTCATCACAAACATGCTCCAGACCCCTCAACATCTTCATATCCCACCACTAGACTCTCTTTAGTAATTCCTCTCCAAACAGGACAAAGTCAAGTTCACCAATGAATAAAATATCCCATGGCAGAGCTCATAAGGCAGCAGAGCTCATCATCATCAGGAGTTGGACTCAATCTTTGTAGTACCTTCCAATTCAGGACATTCTATGACTCCTACTTTGAGCGGCTCAAGTTTGGTCCTAGAGTAATTCAGCAGATACTTCTTGTGCAAATGAACCCAGCCTGGTATAATGAGAAAATGTTACCTTTTTTTAAAACCTGAAAGAAAAAAAAACCCTTTTCTTCCCTCAAAGACTGTAGGATGCAGGATTCGCCTTGTCTAGCCACTGCCATCTAAAGTATAGCTGTCCTCACTTCAGCTTGGAGGTCCAATTATATTTCTTTTAATATTATTTTTTAAACAGTCAATGGAAAGAAGTGCCTCCAGAGTGAGACTCATCTCATAAAGAAGAATCCCACCCTAAATCCTTTGGAATCACTTCTACCTTATGAAATTCTAATGAAATGGTCTAATTGGCCCAAAAGTTATTGGGGAGGGTGACAAAGAGAGACACTGTGATTGCATTAGCCTGAGGAAAGGAGGCTAAAATCCACTACAGCAAACAGAAGGGTGGAGTTTCTCTTCCACTGCCTGGGCCAATTTCAACAGATAGAAATCCCACCCATGCTCTTTTGCTCACACAAAAAGCTTGCAGTATCCCTGCTACCTCTCCAGGATGGAAAGTGGATGGAAAAACTACATCACGGTTCAGTTTCTCCCCCCTTAGCCTTTCATTTAAAGACATTTAATGCTAGAAAGTGGAAGAAGCAGCCAGCATCACAGTTACAGACAGTGAGGAGATGACAGCAGGGAACTCCGTCCAGACAAGACTCGGCAGCTTCTTTGTGCCTGCCATAAAAAAAGGCTCAGGGGAGACCTCCTCACAATTTTCCAGCACCTATAAGGTAATAACCATGAGGACAGAGGTTTTCCCCTTCACAAGGAGCCACATGGAGAGGATGGGGGCAACAAGTACAAGTTGCACCAGGAGAGGTTCATCTTGGAATAAAAAACTGAAAAATATCCCCAAGGATGTGGTGGCGTCTCCATTGTTGGAAGTTAAGACACAACTAGACAGGGTTCTATATCATCTCATTTATGTTTTCCACAAAAGGTTGTACCAGATATTTTGAGGTCCCTTCCAACCCAGGTTGTTCTGTGGTAACAAGAGTTACTGTCCCTAAAATGATCCATGAAGTTTCAAGAACATCTTATACCTCCTGCAACAGGAAGGTCTGATGCTCATAGGGGACACCTCTGCTCCCCCTTCCCTGATTACAAAAGCTCTCTAAACCAATCTGGTGGGAGTGAAAGGCACATCCCACATCAATGTAAGTCACAAATACTTCCAGTGGCCTTTGCTGGGTCTTGCCTACTCTTTGCCCTCACTTATTTATTTTTTTAGACTGCGCATAAGTAGCACTTGATTTTGGGAGAAGAACTTCAAGGGTCAACCTCACTCACCTTTTGCTATGGGCCATGAAAGATCCTCCTGCCATCTGTTTCCACAGTGACCTCTGATAGTCACTCCAACACAAGGCACAAAAAAATTAATTGTGTCCAAAAACACTGTGAGCACTGACTGGATATTTTGCTAAGCCATAAGCCTTGCTCCACCACAGTGAGGGTCCAGTTGTACCTACACACCATAACAAAGCCACTTCTTGGTGTATAAGTATTGGTGACCCATAACAACATGTCAAGGTTCCCAGTTAACAAGGCTTTAACAGGATGACACAGGATGTTAACTGTTATTTTGGATCTGACCTATTAGACTCAACCTTGCAGCCAGCATAGGATCGTTCTTAGGTGAAAGGCTAAGAGAAAACATGGCTCAGAAAAATGAAGCCTCCGTTAAAGCGAGAGATTAATTCAGCTCAAGCAAAGTTTCTTCCACAGCTCCCCTGAAGACATCGTCCATCAGATTAAACCTCATTGTTCTGACACTCCTCAAGGAACATTTTATTTTGTGAGTCTTTACTCTTCTTCTCATTTTTGGACTCCCAACCTAATGAATCCCTGTGTGCCAAAATTACTCTGGTCTCTGCCTGCTGATCCTCCAAGCGTAAAGGCCAGTGGGCATTCACATCCAGAACCCACAAATGTGCCAGCAGTCCTGCTAACAAATTATCCTTCCATCTTCCCCCAGCCCAGCAACCAGAAGGGAAAAAAAAGGAGAAAATATTTTCTGCATCAGCCACTTGAAAGACTACAGATCACCTACAAGTATTTTTATTAAGGGAGTTTTGTTCTTGTTCCGAATTGTAAATACTTTATGTCTTCCAGGTGTTGGCGACTCAGCTGTCGATAGAGTGTGTTTCAGCAGCACGCACAGCTGCAACACGCAGGTGTGTGCAACTGGCAGCCAGCGTGAAGCTAAACAGCTGCTGCACTGGGGGAAACTGGAAGTCATTTTCAGTCCTAATGAAGATGGTTTCTTATTAAACTTGAAGCCGTGGCATGAAGTTCTGTGGGCCTGGAGCAAATTTACATCTAGAAGCAATTCCTTCACAAACTGTTTTGGAGACTTAAATAATGGAAGACAGCGAGTAGTTGGGGGTAGAGAAGTGATAGAAAGCTGCGTTGGAGAGTCTTCACTGGCCAAGAGACAGCACTTGCAGACACAGGACTCAACACAAAGCTGCTCCATAGATGGTGGAGGACTGGGAGGTCTTGGCAAGTCCAACACAAGACCAGCAGAGTCAAGAAATCAGGATGAGGAAGGGAGAAGACTGCATCCACCTGCAGTTTTAAGAGGTATTTAGAGGAGCAGAAGCATTTACTCAGGTTGGAAAAGAGGACAGACACTAAAATCACGTAAAAGTACAGGATGATCCAACAGCCCACCCAGATGGTTGATTCCACCTCTCATGCACTTTGTGATTTCTCAAATGCAAACTTAAGACCCAGCGTATCTTCAGGATATAAAGAGATCACTTAACCTAGATGGCAACATATCCCAGTCCACTGATACAACCTAGGTCCGCAGTGCTCAAGGCACAAACTTCCACTGCAAAACAAATTCATCCTCAGGCTGATTTTTGTTTACCCATCACCGAATAAAACCTTTTCACAAGATTAAGGAAGGCAACCATAACTCCGGCTCAAATCCCGGGTTCCTGAGCTTTTGAGTTGATAAAATATCGTAGGGGCAAGGGGGCTTCAAACAGGCATTTGAATTTTAGCAGCAGGAAGGTTACCCTGGCTCTGTCCATTAATTTCACACATATTGCCTTTGAAATTACCTGATAGGTATGTTGACAGCAGCCACAACTTTTAAACAAACATTTATAACTGTTATTACTTAGGATTTGAACTAGTCCACCTTCTGGTTGTCTTGGTTTGGATTTAGCTAAGACTGAAACAGTTTCCTATCCCTTCAAGTATTAAGTTCACAAAATGCTTTAAAACAACTGTTCAGTCCTGGCTTGGGGTAAGGAGAAAAGCAATGCATTCACACGGTCCGCTCAAGACTCTGCTCTGGGTTTGTAATTTAGTTGTGACCAAAGGAGCCACAGGAGCTGATGTTGCACCAAGAGATTGCTCCAAATGCTTATCAGATCGATGAGGGACTCAAGCAATCAATGAAGCGTGAGGACCAAATCACCAGCTGATCCGACACAAGGCTGTCTCACAATACCCCAGCAAAGAAACTTCACTTGTTGAATTTCCAGCCATAACCGTGTGCCCCACCAACCTCCTTTTGAGCATGTGTTGAACAGGACAGCTCAGCTTACAGCCAGGTGCTTCTCTGCTGGCTTACTTTTCTCTGGCTTAGCACTAAGGCAGCTCAAAGGTGAGTCCAGCACCAGGGACAACCGAGAGCACTTGGTGGGGATTGGAGCAGGAATCAAGTCAGGTACATCAGGAAAACAATTTGTTTAACAGCTGATAGTGTACTACTCAAAAGCACCTAATTTGTCTCCAGCATTCCTCATGACTAAGTGGAATTTGGGCACTTAATTCTCCTCAGCAGGTAGCAAATGCCTTTTACACAGCTTCATATATGATTGGAGTCAACTGGACAGCACTGCCACAGAAAGGCATAGGTCTGTTTTCCCACCACCCCTAAATGTATTCACAGGACCAATTTAATCTCTGGTGGGTTCCCCAGTCCGGTTCACCATCCAGTGTCATATTTTGCCATTAAAAAGGCAGTACTGCTTCTTTTGGCAGTGGCTCTGGCTTAATCACCATGTTAACTGACAGCCCAAGCCTGTTTTTGCAATTGAAAAAAAAAAGAACCAGTTCAAAATGCATGTAGAATTCTGATTATAGGAAAGCTAGCAGCAAACTTGGTTGCTGCCCAGAGTGGAGAGGGAGATTATTCTTTCAACTGGACCGTTTGCTGAACATGTCTTTGAAGCATGGGTTCATTTCCTAAGGGGGTGGAAGAAATCACCCATTGCCCACGGGAAACTATCAGGTTAGAAACCTTTTGCTGTGCATCTTTATTAATACTGAAGTGTACAGGTAAAGAGTGCTTCACCTGTCCCTAACAAATATGGAAAGAAATCAGTGTATTAGGGAAAGATTTAATCACCTTCCAATAAATATCTGTTTGCTTTTGAAAGGAAAATTACTTGTAAGAACAGCCCAATCTGTTCATTTTAAGAATGTGTGAAAACAAACCCTTGGCCTTAAGCTTTAAATTTCCTGAAGTTTAGCACTTTTTGCAGTGCTCTTAATTGAAATTGGTTGGGTTTATGTATGTACATTGCAGCAATAAACCAAGCCTAAGGTGCCTCCTCTGTAGTGGAAAATGGGCTGAAACATGGGAGGGAACATCTGCAGCCCCTGGAGTCATCCAAGACCTGGCTGCACATGGCTATTAAGATGTCACCCTTAAAAACCAGTGAACAAGTTAATTCCCAAAATTACCCCCTTAATGCTGGGCAGGTTTGGACCATCTGAAGACAGAGGAACTGTTACCACATTCTTCTTTCCTCCCTCCCTGTGAGGGTTTCCATCAGCTCCACAACAGATAAAGGGCACTCACCACTCCATGCATCCCCACCCACAGGCACATAGAGTTACAGAATCATTTCAGTTGCAACAGACCCTCAGGATCGTAATGTCCAACCAAAACCTGACTCTAGCACTAAACCATGTCCCTAAGAACCACATGGGAAGGGTTCAGCTTTCGTGTTTTGCAGGACATCACATTCTGTCATGAAGCTGTTTTACTGGAACCTACTGGCTGGTTTTCCATTAGACCTGTATGTGAAAAAGCTGAGTTTTCACTAAAACAATATTTTTATTTACATTAAGGTAATATTTTCCACAGGAAGTATCAATTTAATCTCTAAAATGCTTTGAACCAGCTACCCAGCACTCTAGTTTGTGTTTTTTCTTTGCCAATCAACAGAGTAGCGACTCCATCTTCTGAAGTTCACCATGTGAGGAGTGTCCCCAAGAGGAAGACAATCATGTTGTGACAAGGGTACAATCCTTCCTGGGCAATGCAGTCTGACCTGAGGAGACAACCTGCAGAGAGATGGGACTGGAGAAAATGCCTGGCAGGTGTAAGTGAGAGCACAGTAGCTACTACACCACCTTGTGCCTCCAGCACAGGATCCAACTCTATGCATGCAGGTATGCCCACATCTACAGACCATTTCCACCCAGTATTGCAGTGGAAACCTTGGAGTATCTGATCTGCAGTCAGGACTCTGCTGTAACTGGCTGCTGTTTGAGATGAAGAGCAAAAATAGCTTAAAATAAACCAGCCTAAAAAAAAAAATCCACATCACTCTGACATTTCATAACAGATAGTATTGTTACAGCCCTCAGAAGAATATATGGTCTCTATCTCGTGCATCAAGTCATTACCCAGCTTTAATTAACACACAAATCCCACAAAGCAATGAAGTCTCATTAGGGTCACACTTCACAGTCTCAAACTCTAATGATTTGCAGAATCATAGAATCACTTTGCTTGGAAGAGAACCTCAGGATCATTGAACCCAACCATTAACCCACCCCTGGCACTGCCCCATGTCCCTGAGAACCTCATCTCCATCTATTCAACCCTCCAGGGATGGTGACTCCACCACTCTCCTGAGCAGCCTGTTCCAATACCCGACAGCCTTTTCTGGGCAGAAATTTTTAGCTGCACTGCATAAATAGTTAACAGAACCCATGTTAGACAGAAGTCTGATCAGTGGAGTGGATCCAGCACTTCTAGAGAATAACCCAGAGGAGGTCCATGAGGTGCTTTGCCTCTTTCCAGTAAATCCATGGGAGCCTGGACTTCTGAAGGCACCTTCAAGCCCCTGGAAAGGGTGGCTCAAACACCAATACAAGGGTCTATCTGCACAAACACCTGAGCCAAGTTTCAACCAGTGAGGTTCACTCAACAGCTACACCAGGATGAAGCTCTCAGAGTGCCAAGAGTTGCTGCAGTTTGGTCCCTAAAGGAGGACAGAAGCCAGAACCAGCCCATGCTCCTTTTGAAAGCGTGTGAGATCCAGACACAAGGTATTTCTCAGCTCAGAGGCTAAAAGACAGAATCACAGAATGTCAGGGATTGGAAAGGACCTCGGAAGCTCATGCAGTGCAATCCCCCCCGGAGCAGGAACACCCAGGTGAGGTTACACAGGAAGGTGTCCAGGCGGGTTGGAATGTCTACAGAGAAGGAGACTCCACAACCTCCCTGGGCAGCCTGGGCCAGGCTCTGCCACCCTCACCCCCAACAAGTTGCTTCTCAAATTTAAGTGGAACCTCTTGTGTTCCAGTTTGAACCCATTACCCCTTGTCCTACCATTGGTTGTTACCGAGTACAGCGTGGCTCCATCCTCCTGACACTCCCCTTTTATATATTTGTAAGCATTAATAAGGTCACCCCTCAGTCTCCTCCAAACTAAAGAGACCCAGTCATGCCACCTCCCAAAACTGAGATGAAACATCATAACCATAAGCTTAATGTGGCAGGAGTTATTTCTCCATTACACACTTGAACATCACCAACACACAGAGTCCAGTTCCCAGTTCTGGTTCTGGATTTATGCTACAGCAGCACCAACACTCCAGTGGAAAAAGTCATTTCCCCACTGATGTGTGCTCTGAGACAGGGTCCTGACCATGCTCAGCTCATACATAAACGATCAGAGCAGCACAACCATGTCATCTTAGTTGGGTCACAGCAGCTTGGAAACAAAAAAGTGTTTATAATGAATCTTTTGCCAAATATGCAGACCCAAGTTAGAAAGAGGAGTCCTGAATTGTGTGAGCACATTATAAGGTATATAGGAAGACAAAGTGTTTCGTTTTGTCACACTCACATAAAATGTTTAGGCAGACCTTTTTCTTCTATTTAACCTAATGGTTTTAAAGTCTTTCAAAAAGCTCTTAATATTTGATAATGGGAAGGGATGAAGGGTGAAATCAATTTCTCGGCAGAGAGACTTGCTCTGTAGGTCAGGCTTAAAAAGTACTTCATATTTCTTCTTATTCCTCACCACGCCAAAATACAAAAAAGACCTCTGTCATCTGCACTGTTCTCCTGGCAGGTCATTGTTTCTAATAATTGTATACCCTGACAGTTACTTACACTTTGAACAGTATTTTAACAATGGTCTGAGGGCAGTTATAGTCCTCAAAAGTATGTTTCCAGTATCCACTCTCTTCATTTAGGATAATAACCTTAATGCATTTGAGCTCAATTTAGTAGAAAGATTATTTCATTTTATTAAGTTACTGATTGACAACTCCAACATACTTCTATTAGGATTCAGCTATCCAGTAGATTAGCTAGCTTTGACTTAAGGCAGTAGAGCTAAATTCAACCTTCTTCCAGGTCTCTTAAGCTAGGTGAAACAGTTTTCACCCTAAAAAAACCCACACTGAGAACCTCACAAAGATTTTCTTAGTCCTGAGGAATAAAGAGAAGTCTACTGGGACCATGAGCTAAGAGCCACCAGGAAGTGATTTTATCCACAAGAGATCATTTCTTCACACACAACAACCCCACAGTGTCTGTATGAGGGTTTGTTGGTATGTTTAAGGAGCTGGATGCTGACCACTCTAAAGGTGTCACTCAGACATAGAATCCTTATTCACAGAACAGTTTGGGTTGGAGGGACCTTCCCAGCTCCCCCAGTGTCCCCCCTGCCATGAGCAGGGACATCTTCACCAGCTCAGGTTGCTCAGAGCCCCGTCCAGCCTGGCCTGGGATGTCTCCAGGGATGGTTCATCCACCACCTCTCCAGCAACCTGAGCCAGTGTTTCACTCCTTCTCAATGCACTTTTGCAGAATAGCTTAGTCTTAAAACTCCATCAGCAAGGTAATGCTCCAAGAACCAAACTGAACCACTCAGAAAAAGGAAGAGGCAAACAAACTCTTACCTCTCTATCACTCCTCAGAGCTCTTCTGGTACCTCTATCCCAGCACCCACCCTTCTTTAAAAGCTACACTTATCAGCCATAGCTTATATAACCTCCCCAGCTCTCCCATTTCTAACCACCCTGGGATCGTCATGGGTTCATTGAGTTCAGCTGCTGAAGAAAGTTCATCTTTTCCCTTTGAATGTTGTTGGTTTTTTTTCTTTTGCTTTTCCCCTTTGTTTCTTAGCAATGCCAGGTTTTTGTGGTCTTTAAATGTATCATCATTTAGTTGATGCTAGATTGTACTAAGAGACCCCCTTTTCTCATACCAGCACACTTTATTACTTCTTGGGTGCTCAAAAAGCTCTATTGGAAACTGAATGCAAAGGTAGGTCATCCCATGCCACCCATCGTGTGCCCTCAGTTGGAGCCCATATTGCTAGAGATGTGGAGGCAGAGCTGGGTTCAGTCCTGCCGGGGGCTGCTGAGATTCTCCTCTCGACTGGAAATTCTGAGGGTTTCCCACTTGTTTTCACCCCAGGTGAAATCAAAAGGTTCAAATACAAAGCATGTTTCTGCGATGGTGTTGCAGAAGATCTATATTCTGCTCCAGGTATTGTTTTTGCTGAGGTGAAGCGGGGACTGGAGGTTTCTAGAACAAGACCTTGAAGCAATTCTGGGCAGTGTGGAGCAGGGAATGGGGTGAGGGCACAGAAAATAACATAAACTACGCATAAAACGCTGCCGTTCATTTCAATGCACTTAAAATGCTTGGCCCTCTATTTTGGACCAACCTGTCTTTACCTCTATAGGGAATAAAAGAGAAAAAAAATACTGTGATAGTGGTATTAAAAAACAGTATTAAATTTTAAAGCCATCTCTTCCTGCCCTTCTTCTGAACCACTGCTCCTTGGCTGCTGGCGTCAGCAGAATGGGATGGTGCTTAAATGGCTGTGAGCATCGAGTTGGTAGGGACATGGGATCTGGGCCCAAAAAATGGACTTTTAGGAGGGAATCAGAGAAGGTGGTTTGTTGGATCTTTCTGCGGGAGCATGGAATGAAAGAGTGAAGAAGTCCTTCAGTGCTGGGTGAGTCAAGGTGAAAGAGAGGGACTTGGACATGGGAGAGCCAGGAGAAAACTCAAGGGTTGTAGAGAGAATCAATGACCAAATGAGCTGAAAGAGAGGAAGAATTCACAGGTGGAAGGACGTGGGGTTTGATGGAGGAGCAGGAGCTGGGTGGAGATGGGGCCATGCTAAATGAGAGGCAGCAATTAGAGCTAAAAGAGCGGAGTGACGTCCTCCACTGACCTCCTCAGCTCTCCTCAAAAAGCAGCCTGTGGGTTGGCAATGCATGTGAAAAGATAGAAGTGTGTAAGCAGCCTGTGTTAAAGGAGTTCTGTGCATGGTTACCAGATCAGCTTCTTGTCTTTAGCCCAGAAGATCCCAGGTTAAAGATTTAGGGATCCCAGAGGCTGTCAGGCTAGACATGAGGAAGAGATTTTTTTATGATGAGGGTGGTGAGAGCCTGGCCCAGGTACCCAGAGAGGTGGTAGATGAACCATCCCTGGAGACATCCCAGGCCAGGCTGGACAGGGCTCTGAGCAACCTGAGCTGCTGAAGATGTCCCTGCTCATGGCTAGGGTGGCACTGGATGGGCTTTGAAGGTCCCTTTCCACCCAGACTATTCTGTGATTCTATGATTCTAAGTGTTACCTATTTAAGCCTGTTCACCTTGGTACTTGGCTTTTGCTGAACTTGAAGGAAGAATCACAAATGTGGGAAGATCGTGGTGCCAGGGGCATCGTTCAGTGAACCCACAGTAAGAAAAGAGTTATATTACAGCAGAAAGATTCCTGAGCTGTCTCAACTAATTTCTCCATCCACAAGTCATTATTTCAACAAGCAAAAACTGTGATGGCCAGGGAGGCCAGTTAAATATCTGTTTACTTCTTTCAGAAGACTACTCCAGAGGGAACTTCATCAGTAGAACCCCAGGGAATTGCAGAAGATGTGCCAGGGAGGGTCAGTGGGACATGGGGAAAAGGTTCTTCACCCAGAGGTGCTGAACACTGAACAGGCTCCCCAGGGAGCTGTCACGGCCCCAACCTGACAGTGTCCAAGAAGAGACTGGACAACGTCCTCAGACACACGGGGTGACCTGTGGGGTGTCCTGTGCAGGGACAGGAGCTGGACTCCATGATCCTGTGGGTCCTTCCAACTCATGACACATTCCTCCAGTGAGCCTTGGAGTCCTTCCATGTCCCCAAACCATTCCCAGGTGGAGCACAGAGGGGACAGCAGGTTTTCCTTGTCCAGTCGTCCTGCTGGCCCTCTCTCTCTCTCAGCTGCTGTTTGGAAAGTCTGTGTGGAGCATGGAGACCTCCCCAGAGGTTCGACTGCGACGCTACCGTGTGGGGTTTGGACAGCTCCAGCATCTGCAACGCCTCAGCACGGACCTTTCCAAGGAGATAAATCTGCCGACTTTCCTCCTGTCTCATCCGAGTTCCAGGAATTCCTCTGCCTTCAGTCAAGTTCCCTCTCACCCTCCCTTTTTCTCTGTGAACCCAATAAATAACCAGAATTGTTCCCGAAAATCCCGATCATTCCATCTGTCATTTAAAAAAAAAAAAAAAAAGATAAGAAAGAGAGACTAGAAATTACTTTAGATGCTGAAATTCTAGGTGTTAATGAATAACACGCAGTCTGGCCAGCTGGGTGGCTTTCAAGGGCAGGTAAATCTATGAATATGGTTTTTATCAACTCATCTAATATCCTTGACAGATGTGGAAAAAAAGAAAAAAACAATAATCAAGTCCTTGATTTCTCAATCCGAGCCAGACCTGAAGGATGAGAAATCTCAAGCTTTCAATAAATGTTTTACATGGATAAAAACTCTATTTTTGGTTCTGCTGTGTAAAAACAAAAGAAAATGAATAACATTGTCCCTGTTGGAGTCAAGCTTTGTTTCTCCTCTGTAATTCTTTTTCCTTTCCCCGCTGTGAAGGGCGCACGCCAGGGGTCAGGCACAGTTCAGAAACATATACAGTCCAGGCAGGATTTTATGATTCCGCTCAGCAGGAAGATTGGGTTCTTCTCTGACTCCCAGATCCACAAATGAAATGAATTTCTTCCGTAATAACGATCACTGGCGTGTTCCAATACAGAAATGGCACCAGTACAAGGTAGAAATGAATCCAAAGAAGATGGTCTTGAAATATCTGCTACTGCTTGTTATTAGATTTCCTACAAAAGCTACGATCGTTCATTAAAGGTTTCGTATCAAGGAACAGCGGTCCGCCAGCAGTTGTTTGACTGGAGCGCAGTGAATTGCTCTAACCTGGCTTGATTTCCAAAAAACGGGAATTAAAACAGATGAGTGAATTCCTGAAATGCTGAATAATAAGCATGAGCAAAATAGCCTATGGCAGAATAGAGTAGCTCGTGTGATAGCCCAGGGCAGGAGCATATGGGGAGAGGCAAACAAGTCTCAGTTTCATCATTCATCCTTCTCCGATGTGAGACTCGCTATTTCTGTTCTGCCACCGGCAGGAAAAAGTGCAACAGCATCATCTAGACCTCAATAATATTTCCAAGACTGGAGAAGAACCCCAGGCCACTTGGACAAGAAACATCTGGCCACAGTGGCATAAGAGGAGAGATGCTGGCCGTGTGGTAAGGGAGAAAAGGAGGAAAGGACCTGAGGGAAGACCTTCTGATCTCTGAACTGCCTGAAAGGAGCTTGGAGCCATGGGGGTCAGGCTCTGCTCCCCAGGAACAAGTGCCAGGAGCAGAGGAAACTGCCTCAAGTTGCCCAGGGGAGGTTGAGGTTGGATCTGGGAACAATTTCTTCCCCAGAGGGCTGTGGGGCATTGGAACAGGCTGCCCAGGGCAGTGTTGGAGTCACCAGCCCTGGAGGGCTGGACAGACGGACATGAGGTTCTCAGGACATGGGGCAGGGACAGGGGTGGGTTATGGTTGGACTCGATGATCTTGAGGGTCTTTTTCCAGCCAAAATGATTCTATGATTCTGTGAAAAGGCATCTCCTGTTCAATGTGCAAGTGGAGGTGAAAGGCACCAGAAAGAAATACCCCCTCCAGAATACCCATTTCTGATAAAAAAGGTTCTCTGCTGGCCAGAACTGGTTGAAGTTGGGAAAAGACACTTTGACAGCCTCAGCACCTTCCTTTGGGCATGGTAGCAGCCAGGCGCTGCTTGGTATGGAGGTTGGAGACTTATCCCTCTCTCGTTCCCTGTTCGGTGGGGGTGATGTGGGCACCAAGCCCCCATTACCCCCCCTGCCCTGTTACCCATCCTCACCCCTTCACCTGAACCTCACAGCACAGGTACTGCTCACATAGTCTGAAGGCTTCCCACCCAAACAGATGAAGAATCATAGAATACTTAGGGTTGAAGGGACCTTCAAAGCTCCCCCAGTGCCACCCCTGCCATGAGCAGGGACATCTTCAGCAGCTCAGGTTGCTCAGAGCCCCGTCCAGCCTGGCCTGGGATGTCTCAGGGATGGTTCATCTACCACCTCTCTGGGTACCTGGGCCAGGCTCTCACCACTGTTATCATGAAACATTTCTTCCTCATGTAGCAGCAAGGAATTGGGAAAAGATGATAATCCAGCCAATTAGTAACCAAGGACTGAGCCATGGCCCACCTACGGACTCATCACTGTCCAGCATCCAGCCTTGAATCTTTTTCCAGCTGATATCACACAGAGGCAGTCTATTTAAGTGCTTGCCTTTTGGATAGAGCCTGCTGGAATCTGTACTGTTTTTACTACTTCTTCAGGCCAGTTTTTCTCAGTCTTGGCCAGCGCTCCTGATTTCCAGTCTCATATCACACCGTAGTGTCATTATATTTTATTCTCAGCAGCTGCTTGAGCTTCCAAGAGGGATAGACTGGAACTGAGTATTTTCCTGGAGAAGCCTGTTGCTTCTGGGGTAGGTATTGGTTGTGTAGCCAGCCTGAGTTTCATCAGGAACAAAGAAATGAGAACCTCACACCAGGTTCTGCATTGCTTCATCATCAAGCCAGCCACCTTACGTGAAATAAGGAAAAAATGTGGTTTCCTGAAGACAATGCCTTGCTCTCTCCTCACTGCCCTTCTTTCCTACCTTGACCAAGGCATCAATTCTCTGTGGTCTGCTGCAGTCCACAGGGCTCTCCCTGTCTCAGAGGACATGTCTAATACCACACACGCTGAATCTGGGGGTCAGTGTCAGGCCCCTCACGCCAAGAAAGGGCTTGAGGTGCTGGAGCGAGTGGAGAGAAGGGAACGGAGCTGGTGAGGGGCTGGAGCACAAGTGTGATGGAGCGGCTGAGGGACCTGGGGGGTTCAGCTGGAGAACAGGAGCTGAGGGGAGACCTTCTGATCCCTGAACTGCCTGAAAGGAGCTTGGAGCCAGGGGGGTCGGGCTCTGCTCCCCAGGAACAAGCGCCAGGAGCAGAGGAAACGGCCTCAAGTTGCGCCAGGGGAGGTTGAGGTTGGATGTGGGAACAATTTCTTCCCCAAAGGGCTGTGGGGCATTGGAACAGGCTGCCCAGGGCAGTGCTGGAGTCACCATCCCTGGAGGGCTGGACAGACGGACATGAGGTTCTCAGGACATGGGGCAGTGCCGGGGTGGGTTATGGTTGGACTCAATGATAGTGAGGGTCTCTTCCAGCCAAAATGATTCTATGATTCTATAATGTCACCACACCCCAAACATTCACCAGTCTTGTGACAGCACTCCTACAAGCCACAGGGCAGCCTTGCATCAGAACAAGACTCATGCTCTCCCAGTGAAGCTCGTCCTCCTTTATCCAGCCTTTCTTTTGCTCACTCACCAAGCAATTCACTTCTGTACGTGTGAAGAGGGCCTGGAGAAAGGATGGCAGACCACTGGTTAATGTGCAGACCATTTCAGTGGACCATTGCTGTCCCCCACCCCAGCAAGCTCCCACCGTGAACCATGATGTGCAGTGTAGACATCTCTGCCAGCTCCAGGACACGCACTGTGAAACGGTCAGAAGGACAACTATGATCTCCCAGGAAGGAGTTGTGGAAGGAGTGCTCAAGCACTGTTTGGTACTGTGCATATCATGCATGACATGAGGAAGAAATTGTTGCCCTGAGGGTGGTGAGAGCCTGGCCCAGGTTGCCCAGAGAGGTGGTGGGTGAACCATCCCTGGAGACATCCCAGGCCAGGCTGGACGGGGCTCTGAGCAACCTGAGCTGGTGAAGATGTCCCTGTCATGGCAGGGGGGCACTGGGGGAGCTGGGAAGGTCCCTTCCAACCCGAACTGTTCTGTGATTCTATGCAGGAGAGGTTTGATCCTGGAAGGGAGAAAGAAAAACTGTTTCAAGGACTGTGAAACAGAGACACTGCTGACAATACATCGGGAATCTAGTGATTAACCTGCACTGGGAGATGCCTTCTGCTTAGCAGCAGCAGAGACAGTGAAAAGAAGTCCTAGATCCAGTTGCATCTGCAAGGGGAATTTGGTGCTTGGAAGATAAATACCTATTTTCATTTTGGAAAGTAGACTGGGCTCACCCACAGACTCTGGCAAAGAGCTCCACGGGAGTGGGGATGGGGGTCAGGGCTTTGGTTTCACGTCTCGTTGGAAATATGGCACGCACCCCTCATTCCTTCCCCTAGCAACATTTGGTTTCATGCTGACTTGGGGGAAGAGCGTGGCCCCTTCCAAGTCAGCCCCTCTTTTCCTGCAGCATTGCGGGTTCTCCGCGGAGGTCGGCTGCCCAAGAAGTGGCAAAGAGGCCAAATCTCTGTGGGGGCTGCTGAGAACACAGCTGGAGGTGGCAAGGCTCGCAGACAAAGAGCAACTTGCTGACAATGTTCAGCTAAGGGAGGTTTTTTTTGGCCTTTTTTTTCTTCTTCCAGCCCCAGGGAACTCCCTGTTCTTTTCACTCCAGCAGCTTCTGGCAATATAAAAAAAATAAGGCCAAAAGCCATGCATGGGAGCTGGCAAACAGAGGAACAGAAAAGCAGGTGGGGTCTGCATGTCTGTTCCTTTGCCTTCTGGAGAAAACTTTCCACGTAGGATCCTTGAAGGAGTTGCTTATGGTTGGGCCTGCAGACAAAGCTGAGATGCCATCAGCGGCTTTTTGCTGCAGCCTGCAAGGATGAACGCTTTCCCACAATCTGCTACCATGTCCCCTGTAAGAAAGGTGGGGACAGACTTCTGAGCAGGCCCTGTTGTGATGGAACAAGGGGTGATGGTTTTAAACTGAAAGAGGGAGATTCAGGCTGGACATGAGGAAGAAATTGTTGCCCCTGAGGGTGGTGAGAGCCTGGCCCAGGTTGGCCAGAGAGGTGGTGGATGAACCATCCCTGAGACATCCCAGGCCAGGCTGGACGGGGCTCTGAGCAACCTGAGCTGGTGAAGATGCCCCTGTCATGGCAGGGGGGAACTGCGGGAGCTGGGAAAACTTTCTATGATTTTATGACTCTATGAACTTTTCCCAGAGTGACCAGGCTGGACTTGCACTCTGGGAGCAGAACAAACCTGGCACCATCACTCCTGGAGCTCATCCTTGCATGAGATGTGCTCCAGCAGACTCAAAGTTTGCTCTGCTTCAGCTGCTGCTCTGGATAAGTTTTTCGTGACCAGGACACACACTGTCTTCTCCACACAGCTCTTGCTTCTATGCAATCCATAAAAATGCAAGGACACAGTGCTGTAAAGAAATGATGTTTAATCCTGGTAATCAACAGGCTCCATGGATGTGCATGTGAGCTGAAAGCCATATGCCACAGGACATCTTCTGTGAGAGGACTTCTGGAGACCGGTGCCTTCAGGAAGGCACTGAGATCACTTCATCATGCCCAAAGTGTGTCCTTCTCTGCAGGAAAGGATCTCTAAGAAGGAGTCAGTGTTGTTTTATCACCCGTAGATGCCAAGTCAAAAGCTTCAAGATGTTGTATGATAAAAATTCCAGCTGCTGCCTTGTCTAAGTACAGGAGATGGGGATCCTTACCATGAATATTTCATTATTTCATTCTGTGCTTATTCATGGATGTATCATGAGACCATACAGTTACTTGCCTTTCCCAGTTCCACCCAGGGACCAGTCGGAGATCTCTTTGTGCATCCCAGTTTCTCCTGTTAAAATCTTGAACCATATCCCCTTTCACATGTGTCAATATGAATTAATTCAGAGCAGATCTGGCAAAAAAAAAAAAAAAAAAGAGCGTTGCAACTTTTTACTATCAGATCAAACTTTTATTATTTTTCACAAATAAAGAGAATTCTTTTTTAATCCCGTTACAGTTAGCATTCTCTAATTTGGATAATAGTGATCACTGAAAACCAAAAACTGGATATTCAGTTTTCTTGTGTATAACTTCACTTCTTTACCTTTTTACTTCCTGAGAATTCCCAGGAAATCAAATAATTCAAATTAAAAAAAAGAAAAAAAAAATCCACAAAACATGTTTGCTGACAAAGCCATTTATCTCCAAGCAAATGAAACCTGACCTACCCTAGCCTTACGTGAAAGCAGCCTTTGACTCTGTAATGAAGACTAAAAGGGCTTTTGTTTAAAGAGCTACTTTTTCAAAGTGGTCTCGAAGGCTCATGTATCAGCGGATTGGCCCGAAAATTGCTGCAGTGCCTTTGTAGCTGAGGTGGGTCCTGTTGTGCAAACCTGGAGTCAATGTCTCTGGTGGACTGGGACAGATTCTTCCCTGGTCTCCATACTGGGGCATCCAGTTTTTACTGTTTCTTCTCTAAAGCTGTAGACAAAGCAAAACAGGTGGGACCTGACCCAAAAAATGAGATCATGGTCCTCCTGTGAGCTGAGGAACAGCATGGAGAGTCTTCCCTGCTCATGGTGATGCATAAGCTTGCTTCTGGTCTCTTTGGGTTGCTGTGGTGTCCAACACCAGACATGGAGATACCCAAGCAATTGAGGCTCAGTTGTCTTTGGCAACCAATGACAGAGCCCAGGGAACGGCAGGAGATGTGCCAGGGAGGGTCAGTGGGACATGAGGGAAAGGTTCTTCCCCCAGAGGTGCTGGACACTGAACAGGCTCCCCAGGGAGGTGTCACGGCCCAAACCTGACAGTGTTCAAGAAGAGACTGGACACCGTCCTCAGACACACGGGGTGACCTGTGGGGTGTCCTGTGCAGGGACAGGAGCTGGACTCCATGATCCTGATGGGTCCTTCCACCTCAGGACATTCTATGATTCTGTGATTCGTTCCCTCAAAGCTCTTTCAAAGACGGAGAAGACGAAGCCTTGGGCGTATGGAACGGCCACCCCTCCAGGCCCTCTGGGTAGAATTGAATTTTGTGTCCCAAGCTGCCAGATCAAGAGAACCAATGCAGAAAACCTTCTTGTCCCTTGCAGTCAGAGCCTGGGGTGAAGTCCCACCTCCAGGACTAGAGATCAATATGCCAGATCCCTACAGACCAGAAGGAAACCTCAGACTAGGTGTGCTCAGGCCTTTAGCCAGCCAGAGATGAGCCCAGTTGTCTCCTCAAGAGTGTCTCCATCACGGCTGAGCTGGTCTGTGGTCTCATGTCAGGAGAAGAGTGAAGAGACCAGGACATAAAGTCATCCTGAAACTTTCTTGGTGTCCAGAGAGAAAAGCTTTAGGAGTGGGGAGATGGCAACAGACCACAAGCCAGGCAACAGTTTGAGCCAGTGGAGACCATTGTGTGGGCCAAAAGTTTCCTGCTCCGTCTCAAGAAAAAAGAAAATGAATGAGGACAGAAGTATTGACCCTGTGTTCAAGCAAGGGTTGGGTTGCCAGGATGTTGATGGTGGTGGGTCATGATGGGGATGGGGACACTGCTTGGCTCCAGGAAGGTCCGTTTACCAGCAAGGTGTGTGTGTCTGCTTCACAAGCACCAAGTAGCTTTGGCAGGATCTCCACTCCTGACAGCTTCAAATCGAGCACAAAGAAAAGTCTGTTTAAAAAAAAAAAAAAGAAGTCTTGATTTTTTTTAAAAAGCAAGAAGAAGAAAAAAAAATCTTCACATTTAAAACTCTCTTTATTACCCTCATTGCTTAAGATAGCGTTACCATAAATCGACTCGACCATAACATTATTTGGAAACCAAAAGGATTACCACATCTATTAGAATATTCAAACCATATGTCTGGGGTTCGGAGCTCCCAGTCCCACAGTGCCTGCACACACTGGCCAGCAAAGCTTCTGCTCCTGTTGGCAGGGAGCCGCTGGCTCTTCACTGTGTCCCACTATTGATGTGGCAAATTGGGCAGTTCTTTGTTCTTTTATGGCGACATTTAGCCAGGGACCACGATGTAATTTATCAGTAATTAATATTGTAAAAGCTACATAACTCCACCATCCCGTTGCCTGCTGTATCCCACAAGGTGAGTGACTCCAAATTAATAGGGGTGGGATAGGGAGAGATTGCATAAGTTCATCTGGTTCCTGGAGGCTCCAAAGTAGACCTGAGGTGGACCGGTCACTGATGTCTGCCATTAGGAGTCCAAGTTACGAACAAAGTGACTTGTCCTAAGGGGACATCAAGTGGGTTATGAGTGGAAAGCAGACAGAACACCTCTCAGTGCATGTTTCCCTGTGGATAACATTCTTTTTCATCTCAGAGTCAACAACAATCCCCAAAACATCCAACTCGCCTCCACCCTTGGATGCGGGTCATGGTCAGATGTGGATGTGTAGAGCTGCTTCCAATAGAACAAGTGGATCTCCAGGAGACAGAGTCTGAATCTTCAGCATCTTTTCCTGCTGACACTGGGGTTGTGAAGCTCCAGATGCATCCCTGCTTCTACAGGATGATTGTAAATACTCATAAATCCTCTACCTGCTGCACAGGTCCTGTGTGGTGGCAGATTCAATAACAGCACATGAAGGACAGATCCTTTGGAAAGAGGGCAAATCCCTCTTGGAGCCTTTCTTCCCGTAGCCAGTGCAGAGCGGTGGCCACATTCCACTGGGATTTTTAGGCAGTGCCTTCAGCCTGCTGTACATATTTTAACCCATCCTTATTCCAAACTGGCTGATGGAATTATTTCACTTAAGAAAATAAAAATCTGCTTCCTTTTAGCAGGGTTGTTTTTAAACTACATCATTTCTTAGACTGGCTTGAGACCATGACCATACAAACACCTTCATTGACGTAGGCGGGATGGGGAGATCAAGGATGGAGACCCCACAGAAGGCACAGAGGGTCCTCCCTAGGCAGGTTTGGTGGGGAAGGATTTGTATTGTGGCACCCAGGCCCAGTCTGACCCAGTGTGAAAAACACTGGAACTGCAGCAGCATGTAGGACTGAAGTTATGATGATGTTCAGCAATGGTTGGAGGGAAGATGACACCACCAGGGAACAGGTAGGCAGTGGGAAGACAGTGAAACAGCAGTTTAGGTCAGCTATAACTGAGCTATGAGCATTGAACTACCCAGGTGAGTTGGCACATCTTTCTTTAAGTCCTATTTTCAATAGTTTATGATCCTGACATTTCTCAGCTATCTGCTCTGACCTTTTTCCCGTTGTGTCTACCCAAAACAGCATTTTTCTAGTCATGTTCCAGCAAAAGTGGTTCTGCCATTTCTGGAAATGACATTCACTAAAAATAAGTTATCTTAGACAGCAGGGAAAGGAAGATTTTCCAGCAGTTTCCCCAAGAAATTCCAGCTGGAGGGAAATAACTTGAAGACAGGTTCAGCCCTTTCATGGATACTTTCTGCTATCCTAGTTTAAAAGTGAAAAAAACAGATTCCTCTGGTGAGAGAAGTGTGTCCACACGTACTTTAACAAACCTTCCTGGGGAGATGGGCACATCTTAGACATACGTTGACTAAGACTGACAGGAGGTGGCTGGTACACGGGTCAGGAACATCCCACATCCTCCCCTCTCAAGGATGCTCTTCAAAAAACACTTAGAAACGTCCATTAAATGGTCCCCAAGGCCTGAGCATGTGGGAAAATAGGCTCCAGTACACTTTGTCCAGGTCCCATTGTAGAACATAGATATCATCTCTCCTTTCTTTTTTGGTCCTGTCTTCCCTTTAGCTACTTGGAGGCAAAACAGTCTCATCTGCAAAGCAAAAGTATCTGAATGTCTGTGCAATGGGCCCCAAGAGGGAACCCCTGGAGAAGCCTCGAGGGGATAAAGGGCTCTGCATTCAATAGAGTCACACTCAAACCTTCTGTCCAGCACCCACGGGCTGTCCTCTGACCTGATATGGGATCTTCAAGGCACGGCCGCACATCCAGATCTCAGCAGGAGATGGGAAATTGTGCATCCAAGTCCCCTTGGCTCCACTTGTGACCCCAGTAGGTTATTCTCCAGAATTGACTGGAGGGGGTCTTGTCTCCCACCAGGCTCCAAGTGTCTTTCCAGCATTCCCTCCAGCCTGGCAAGCAAACTGAGAGTGTCCTACTGGGGTGGAAAACATCTTTAAGAGGGAAAACACAGAGGAGATGCTTGAACAGGCTGAGGTGGAGGGGTTTTTACAGGCAGGGTATAAGCTGGGGGTGGGGACAGCATTATATCAGGACCTGCCTTGTCTTCAGGAGCCTGGTGGCAGGCTGGTCTGTCCAGCTCTTGTCAAAGCGCCGGTTCATAGTGACAGCCCTGGGTGGGGATGGGGGGCTCTGTCCATCCCAGTTAGTGCAGACTGGAAAGAGCTGGAAGGTGAGACCAGGGCTGCGGGGCCACTGAGGCTCAGCCTCAAGCTCCAGCCTGAGCCTGATTTCTGCCTCATCTGCAATGGAAGGGCTCCCTCTGCTGCAACCAGGAATCCTCTCTGCTTCTGCCTTTTTTCCTCTTTTTTTTTTCCCTTCTCCAGCAAAGGCACCTTTGCTGCCACGTACATTTCTGCTCTGAACCACAGGACAAGGCTCACCCTGACCTCTTTTTCAGTGTCAAACCCAATTCCTCATCCCCCCATCCACCACTGAGATATCCTGCCCATCTGTGGCCACCACAAGAGAGACAAAAGTCCTGGGAAACCATCCCAGGGAGAGCAGGGCAGTGGTCACCCACCTCAGAGAGAGAGGCCAAGTCTTGCAGCCCTGTGCTTTGAAACCATCCAATTAATTGTGGTCGTGTCCATCGGGAATGTGAGCCCAAGTTAAGAAATATCCCTGTGTCTGTGTACCAAACCAGCACCCCACATTGCTCTCCCCCAAGTCCTGTTTCTAACTGGAGCTGGACCTCTTTCCCCTGGGTAAAGTGGGTGATAAACTCTGGAGAGGAGCTTTGGGATGGGGAAGGTTGCAGAGCTGCTTCATTAGCCACCAACCTCCACCAAAGGTAACCTGCAGCTCCAGGTGCTGCTTGCCCTCGGAACAAGCCGTTGTCCTTGTTTTTAACAGGATAGAGCTATGAGAGAAAGGTCCGAACTCTGGTTCCCTAGTCCTTGCAAAATATCATTGAATAGATGTGGCCAGAAGATGCAATGTTAGGGCCACAGAAATTATCTGAAGCTGGAACAGCTCTGCTGGGGAACAGGCTGAGAGAGTTGGGGTGTTCAGCTGGAGAAGAGAAGCTCCAGGGGGACCTTAGTGCAGCTGTTCTGGACTTAAAAGGAACCGATAAGAAAGATGGGGACAGACTTCTGAGCAGGGCCTGTTGTGATGGAACAAGGGGTGATGGTTTTAAACTAAAGGAGGGAGATTCAGGCTGGACATGAGGAAGAAATTGCTGCCCCTGAGGGTGGTGAGAGCCTGGCCCAGGTTGTCCAGAGAGGTGGTGGATGAACCATCCCTGGAGACATCCCAGGCCAGGCTGGACGGGGCTCTGAGCACCCTGAGCTGGTGAAGATGTCCCTGCTCATGGCAGGGGGGGCACTGGGGAAGCTGGGAACGTCCCTTCAACCCAAAGTATTCTATGATAATTCTATAATTCCATGCCACAGGACTGGAAAGAGCCAGGACCAGGCTCCTTTCTCTACCGCCTATGCACTGCTCCATATCACTGCCCTCCTTATGCAAACACCAAGCCATCCAGGCATCAGCCATCGAGATATCCACCCATCCGACACCTCGGTGCAACCAGGGCAGAGCCAAACACTTGCCTGCAGATTTCCATCCATCCGAAGGGTGCAGGTCCGTCCCTCCTGCTCCTAGGTTCTCCCTTCCCCAGGAATTACTGCCCTGCTTTGTTAAATGCAGCCATTGTGTAGCTAAAGGTGGCTGCACACCGGCACTGGGCAAAACGCACCCTCGTGAAATAGCAGGGGAAGGGGGATCAAAGGTGCGCTGCAATATCACAGCTGCTGTCACGGATGTCTTACAGATGTGGAGGGGCACGGCTCCATCCAGGGCTAATTCACCTTTCACTCACAAAACCAATCTGGCAAGGGAGGATCTGAAAGTTCCCACATGATTCTTTTTGTTTGTTTCATCTTTTTTTTTTTTCTTTTTTCTTTATTTTATTTTTTTTTTAATTAAGTCTCTCCTGATTGCAAAACCAAATGTAAGAACCTGAAAGCCTGGATAGCCCCAGGGAAAGGAGCACTCAGAAAGTTCGTGATGAAATTATAATTCCTGCTTCACTTGCGCAGTGAGAAAATGTGCTGGATGTGAACAAGTTGCACACATTAATTACGGCCATAGATGGCACCATGATTTAAAAAGACAGGAACAAAATAATTGCTGCTAATGTAAATGGAATGGAGCAAATGGTTCTGAGGTGGATCCCAGTGCAGTCACAACATGAAGAAACCTTACATAACCTTAAATGATATTTAATAAATTATTTACTTATATATAAATACTTTATATACTTAAATACTGCATAAAATTACTTTATATACTTATATATAAATACTTTATATACCTAAATACTGTATAAAATTACTTTATATACTTATATATAAATATTTTTAACCTGGTTTTCTAAGGAGATGAGTCTTAGGCTGTGGCTTAGGCTAATTCTGCACTTGCTGACTGGCTGGCTGAGTAGTCGGGGGTGTGAACATATTGATTTGACTATAAGTTAAGGTGGCAGCAGCTATCTCCACCGAGGACAAGGGAAGGAAAAGCCGGTTCAGGATCCATGTTGTGATGAAGCTTTGCCTGGGAAGGACCTGGAGGGACAAAACAACCAGGGCTGGTGCCAGGCTGAGGACATGGGTGCATGTAAGACACACATTTTTGTCTATGAAAGCAACAACTGTGAAGAACCAGAGGACCAAGGGTATTTTTAGTGTTATCCTCCACACTGGCCAGCCAGTCCCCATGTATTCTCTTAGTCTGAAACCATTATTCTCCTCATTTTTGAGCTTGGCTGAGAGAGCAGTGCCTGGCTGGGCCATGGGGCATGAATGGCTTGGAGTCCTCTCTCCAAAGCTACATGAGAAGGGGACGTGCTGGGAGACCTGAATGGGCACTGGCTGTTTACTGGCCAAGGGGAGAGCTCCAGTTTGGCAGAGCTGCCAAATCCACAACCTGATGCAGTGGAAAACAGTAGCCGTCAAAGACCCAGAACTCCCTGTAGCCTCTGAAGCTCCTTTCTTGGCATCATCCAGCCATCTCAGCATCCTTCCTGGGGAAATGGGCTTCACATTCCAGCCACGCATCTCTAGACTTACCGGGATATTTCTTTTGAGACACAGCTGTGACTCTCCCATTTTATACACCCCCTTTCCTCCTGCCCCTTCCATCCCTGACCTTCTTCTTGCTGGAAAGCCCGATTTGCTGCAGGGAATGCAAACAGAAACCCAGCAGAGAGGTGGGTGCTGTGTTACACAGGGGCTTTGATGTTCCTTTTATTTCACTTAACCATGGAGAACCATCCCCAAAGGTGGCATAAAATGTGCCAGAATTCAGTATGGGACAGGCAGTGGAATAAGATCTAAAATATGGAAAATATTGGTGTGTACAAAGAAGGAAAGAAAGGAGGAGGAGGAGAGAGAGAGAAAATGAGAGAAATGAATGAAAGAACAAAAGGGAGAAAGAGAGAAAGAAAGGAAAGAAATGGGAAGGGAAGGGAAGGGAAGGGAAGGGAAGGGAAGGGAAGGGAAGGGAAGGGAAGGGAAGGGAAGGGAAGGGAAGGGAAGGGAAGGGAAGGGAAGGGAAGGGAAGGGAAGGGAAGGGAAGGGAAGGGAAGGGAAGGGAAGGGAAGGGAAGGGAAAGGAAAGGGAAAGGGAAAGGGGACTAAGAAAGAAAATTTAAAACCCTATAAAAATAAAAAATAAAATTAAAATTAAAATTAAATAAAAATGATAAGAAGGAAAAGGTAAAGAAAAAGAGAAAAGAAAGACAGAGAGAGACAAAAGAGTGGGAGAAGTTCTAACAAGTTCACAAGTAAATTTTGAACAGGAGAGACTGTACATGGAACTGTTACATGTTTGGGGTCAATAAAAATACCCTGTGGGACCTCACATGGAGTCAGGTTGGCATTAAAAGGCTCAGATTTGTGCTGAGAAGTTGATGGTTGCAGGGCAAGAGGCACATCCCCCCTGGCTGGACGGTGCTTTCCTTTCCTCCTGACAGAAATGGGTGGAAAAGAGGTTTTTTGGGCCCATTTCACCATCCCAGGGCAGGGGAATGGGGTCTGGACCAAATCCCCTTCAGGTGTCCTGGGATGGTAAAGTGGGACATCGTTCAGATGCCACAGCAGGTATGTGCTATCGCCAGCCTCTGCAAGAGGAGCAGGAGGAGGTTTCTTGCAGTGGAGCCCAGTGGCAAGACAAAAAAATTTAAACAATTTTAAAAGAAATTTAAAAATAAATTAAAAAAATAATACAATCTGGATTTGCTGAACCCCACTTCATTCCTCCTCCTCGAAGCCTGCTATGACTCACGTTTTGTGAGGGTGCGGAAAAAGTGAAGAGATTTAACCAAAACCACTCAGGAAGTCAGTAGCAGAGGGTGAAATAGCTGTCTGGATTCTTGTGTCCCGCATCTGCTGCTCGCGGCAGCTCGCAGAGGTCACTTCTTCCCACCGGTGCAGGGATTGAGAGTTGGTTTTGAGACACAAACTTCGAGATGTGCCATCTGATCCCAGAGTCCAAACCCCAGCACACGAAAGTGGGGACTTTGCACACCTATGGGAATTATCTTGGCAGTTCTCAGACTTAGTTTCAGGCCTTAAAACAGGGTAAAGTCACACCCAGGTCCTCAGACATGCTGGTCTCTGTGTCCGGATAGCGATGCATCACTGAATGATGACACCCACAGGCCACCAAACAAACGGGTTCTATCTGAACCAGATCCTCTGTCCTTGGGTTTTACTTCATTGAAATGTCGAGAACTGACATCAGCTTTAAAAAAAATTCCCAAGTCTCAAACTTTGCATCTCGAATTTTGTGGCAATTTAGGAGTTAAGTTCATTCCACTGGGTAGGCAGGATCTTGCAGTATTTCTCCCCGTGCTGTGCACCTGGAGTAATATCCATCCTCAGTTTTACAGCTGACAGACCACTGGATTAACCTTTCTGAGCAGCCGATAGCCCCTGGGAGACCTCGTGCTCTGGCAAGGTGTATCTGCCAGGAAGGCTTCCAGCTGGACCAGGCGCAGGATACGACCACGGTCCTCAGAGCATCATGTTCTAATAGTTAATTGCTCTCGCCACTGGAAGAATGAAAAGCGCTTTATTTCCACACCGAATTTGCGGTGGGTGCTGGTGACCAGACTGATCCAGCGTAGCATGTTTCTTTTTTATCTGCTTCACACTGGCTTCGAGAAACTTCATCAGCGCTGGGGCCCCGCTGTGGTAGGCAGGCTATAAATCCATCGATCCGGCTGCTTAAAGCAATGGGCAACCACCCACCAGCCGGCGTGGAAACTTGATGACCTGCTCCCCCCACACCTGTGAAATCCCTCTGGCTTCGGGGCAGCCCCAGTCTCAAACAGCCATGGGGACATCGACTTCAAATGGGGGGTACGTCTAAATCTTCAGCGCTTACGTACGACACCGCAGGCTTTTCCAGCCACGAAGAGGGTTGTTAGCCTTTCCCTCACCTGGGAAAGAAAAGATAAAGAGGGAGGAGGACAAATGAAAGTCAGGTCAGTGAACAAAGCTGTCATTCCTCCGCACTTACCAGTTTTGCTCCATATATTTCATTTATGGCTTTTTTTATTGACCAAAGGAAGCCCTGGAAACCTTGTTTTCCTTTATGCCGTGGTAACACCAACTCGGTGAGACGTGGGACTGACCACAGGCACATCTGAGCATAATTCACTAAAAATTCCAGTAAATGTTTTTCTAGTATGAAACTAATAGTAAGTAAGCAAACCCAGTTCCCCTCGGGGAGCAACTAACCTCGCTGTTACCCGAGAATGTTCTGCTGAACTCCACCAGCTACTCTGCTTCTCAAGTGGCACCTCTGGGCTTTGCTGGGTTCAGGTTATTGTTGATGTTTGGTTTTTCGACTACCTCCCTGCGAGAAGCCGGCGATGGTCCCTCCAGCACAGGAGCTGCTGCTGGAGATCAGGAGCATTTTGGGGAGCAGACGCCCACCTTGGAGACAGGGGCTCCGTGGGCTTGTGGTGACCATGTGCACTGGGTTTCCACCTGTGGAAAACAACCACCCTGTGACAATACCTTGTGTGTGGCTGAGGCCACATGGTTTTGGAGAAAGGGGAGGCTGCAGAGCTGGGGAGAAGAGGGAGGAGAGAAGCCAGACCACAGCAGACCCGCAATAAGGAACGATGAGATGGGAGAAGACAGTAAGGGGCCATCGTGCAAGGAGACATTCCCTCCCAGAGTGTCAAGATCATAGAATCATAGAATGGTTTGGGTTGAAGGGACCTTCCCAGCTCCCCAGTGCCCCTCCTGCCATGAGCAGGGACATCTTCACCAGCTCAGGTTGCTCAGAGCCCCGTCCAGCCTGGCCTGGGATGTCTCCAGGGAAAAAGGAAACAGGATTTCCAGCCGGTCCTTTTCCCTTCCCTTTGGGATTTCTATAGCTTCTCCTAATTACAGAAGTAAATTCCTTGCAGGAGACTGTCCGTGAGAGGATGCTAGAAATGGGAGAAAAGGGGGAAAGGAAATCAGCAACTTCTTCCTTCAAAGATGTCCTCCTTCTGCAAGGGCATCTCTTGAGTGAGAAATCCTCCTTGGTGTGAAGGATGCACCCTGCATGCACAGTGCCTCTTTCCTTGTTTTAGGACTTGAAGAGCACCATAGAAAGGATTAATTAGAGGGAAGAAAAGTCAATGGCAAGAGATGCCAACTTGCAAATTCAGATTTGGCTGTGCAATCAGTGAACTCTGCCTCTTTCTGGTGAGCTCTCCAGGCTTCATTGTTTGGACTCACCTGTCCCTGCAGCAGTTTGGACACCAGCACCCACAAACACAGCTAAATATGAAGGTCTTCATGTGGGATTCAGTTGTAGTAACACAAGTGTCCCTTGCTTTTTGGGATGTTCTGGGACACCTGAGACAAAACCCAGGTGGAACTGTCAGATACAGCACCTTCTCCCTTCTGGGACAGCAGCTGGTGCAATGCCCTGAGGCTCTGGAGATGACACCAGAAATCCTGTTCAGATGCTCATGGACAGACGTAGAGCACAGACCCATCAAGGGCTGTGGAAACCTCTGCTTTGGGCAATCCGAGCCAAGAAAAGGAGAGTGGTATCACCAGAGGATCCCATGATAGCTGCAGTCACTGCCTGGTAGCCTGAAAGTGATGGCTCGTGTAGGCTGGGGAGCATGAGAAGGGACGTTCCTGCTCTGACCTTCTTATGAAGAAAGGCTAAGAGAGCTGGGGCTGTTCAGTCTGGAGAAGAGAAAGCTGAGAGAGACCTTATTGATGCTGATAAATATCTCCAAGTTGGGTGTCAAGAGGATGGAACTGGATTCTTTTCAGTGGTGCCCAATGCCAGATTGTGGACCCACTGGTGTGATCTGCTCTGGGATCCTGTGTGATCTGCTCTGTGAGCCTGTGTGAGCAGGGCTGGGATGGGGGTCTACAGAGGTCGCTTCAACCCCAACCAGTCTGGGATTTTGTGACTTCTGTGGGGCTTTTGTAAGAGACCTTAGTACAATCCCGCTGAACAAAAACAGAGACAAAGAGGCCTCCAGGACGTTGCCCACAGTCAAAGAGACCTTGAGTAGGATATGAACCATCCCACTCCAGCCCAGGCTGCTATGAATCAGGGACTCCAACTGTCCAGTGGTTTCTCAGCAGAGAGAAGGAATCAATGAGGCATCCTCAGCACCACTTCTGCCTTGCAAGGCAGGACCCGTCCCTGGGCGGAGGGCACTGTTCAGAGGGGCAGTTGGACTGAGATGCACTCAGAAAGAGTTTTCAACGAGCTGCCCTTATTCATTGAGTTAAAAATAAATGCTGACAACATTGTCAAAAGTCTCTCAGGAACTCACAGATGCTTGAGCCCTGTTGAAGCTTTCTGGAAATTGCCATTTTTTCTGTTCAACTAAAATAAGAACCCAGCCCAGCGCAAGAAAAAGCTCTTGAATTAAAATAACTGGCTACAGAGACATCCAGCTGCAGAGCTTCCAAGCCTTCGACAAAAATATTGCCAAATGGTAATTCCTTCCCCTGTGTTACCTCTTGATCCATACAAAAAACATCTTATTTTTCTTGTTTGACAGTGCATCTGGAAGATGGAATAAGTGCAAAGCCTTTTGAAATTATTTAATATTAAGGATCCTCTCGTTATCACAGATAAATTAAGAATTAGCTTCCTCTAAGAGGCTCTTGAATGCGTTGGTTTGTGGAGGGAGGTGAGTCAGTTTGCAGGAAGGATGTTTGTCCTCCCCGCTGGGGTTTGGAGGCACGAAATGGGTCCCGAAGCGTCGTGTCTGGGCAGCTGCACGAGGCAACTGCAGAGTCAAAGCTACGGGCAGCTGTCGGGCTGCAGAAATGCGTCCGTCACCATTTTCCACATTTCAAAGTGGGTCCCACTCTACTGGCTTCAAACTGAACCTGTCTCGGTGGTTTTAGGTGAGTTTTTATCCGAAGCCTTTTTCTGAAATTAAATATTTCAGAACTAGGGTTTCAGAGTAGAAAACGAATCACAGAATCCCAGAGTGTCAGGGGTTGGAAGGGCCCTGGAAAGCTCATCCAGTGCAATCCCCCCATGGAGCAGGAAGACCCAGATGGGGTTACACAGGAAGGTGTCCAGGCGGGTTGGAATGTCTGCACAGAAGGAGACTCCACAACCCCCCTGGGCAGCCTGGGCCAGGCTCTGCCACCCTCACCATGAAGAAGTTTCTTCTCATATTTAAGTGGAACCTCCTGTGTTCCAGTTTGAACCCATTACCGCTTGTCCTATCATTAGTTGTCACCGAGAAGAGCCTGGCTCCATCCTCCTGACACTCCCCCTGTATATATCTGTAAACATTAATGAGGTCACCCCTCAGACTCCTCTTCTCCAAGCTAAAGAGCCCCAGCTCCCTCAGCCTTTCCTCATAAGGGAGATGCTCCACTTCCTTAATCATCTTTGTTGCCCCTAGTGAGGGGGTGATTTGGTCTGAAAAGTCCTGAAAAAATAAAATTTCGGTAATAAGAATTCTTCTTCTTAAGGTATAATTCTTCAGAGAAAAGGGAAAATGTTCTTTTCTTCCCTCTGAGAAAAGATAAATCCCTGCCAAAAAAAAAAAGCACTGAACTTTACTGTACGTGGTGATTTGCCACTTTGCCACCAATAAGAAAGCAGTAGAAGAGATGGGAAGTATATTTAGTCCTTCTATAACGTTTTTCCTCCATAGATCAGGAGGTAAAATTGTCACTTGCTCTTGGGAGAAGGCAGGCCAAGGCACAGAGAGGTGCAGGGTTTTTTTGCTAGTGGTTCTTCACCCATGGAGAGCCCCAGAGAGGCTGTGTCACCTGTGGGGGTGGCATCCACAGGACCTTGGGTGTCTCATGCCGATGTCCCTTCTCATCCATCACCACTCACCCAGACCTCAGTGGAACCTGCCAGTCAGAGGATGTTCCGGCAAATTTCAGTCTTAAGAAGCAGGAGATTGCTATGGAGCATTTGATTTTGATTGTTCTTTGAGAAGTCTTTTTGTTTTCTTAGAACCTGAAAAAAAATGCTTTCTAGGAAAGAAAAGGGAAAAGGGAAAAGGGAAAAGGGAAAAGGGAAAAGGGAAAAGGGAAAAGGGAAAAGGGAAAAGGGAAAAGGGAAAAGGGAAGGGGGAAGGCAAGGGGGAAGGCAAGGGAAGGGAAGGGAAGGGAAGGGAAGGGAAGGGAAGGGAAGGGAAGGGAAGGGAAGGGAAGGGAAGGGAAGGGAAGGGAAGGGAAGGGAAGGGAAGGGAAGGGAAGGGAAGGGAAGGGAAGGGAAGGGAAGGGAAGGGAAGGGAAGGGAAGGGAAGGGAAGGGAAGGGAAGGGAAGGGAAGGGAAGGGAAGGGAAGGGAAGGGAAAATAAATCCATTTACTTCTATTTCTCCTCTGACAAGGAGTAAAATCTTTGTTAAGAATCAGCAGAAAAGGGTTATTAAATCAGGGAGATGTATCATTATTCATTACATAGACTGAAGTAAAGTTAAAGTTTATGAGCAAGGGCTGGATTCTACTGAGGAAGGAGCTGTGGAAGCGCAATGCACAAAGATGGACTCCTGCACCAGAAAATGTAAAATAAGTGTGATCAAGGAGTCGGAAATGAAGGTGGAGAGAAGGAGCCGTGGTCATGGACGAGATAGGGATGGGAAGATTGAATGTTAAAAGGAGAGAGGACTCAGGGAGGAAGGAAAACGCAAAAAAAAAAACAAGAAAGGGGTCATAGCAATGACCGTCATGAAGGGGAAAATTTCCCTCAGAGCAAATGCAAACAGGTGTTGTCTGCACCTGATGGGTTAAAGGGCATGATAAGTTTTACCCTCTTTCACTAGAACAAGAAATGAAACTCAGCAGCACTTTCTACCTCCTGGAACCATTGAACTCACCACCCAAACTCAACCCAATTTGCTGAAAGGGTGGAAGTCTCAAGAAAGAGTTTTGTTTGGGAACATGTTAGGAAAATCAGTACATGGGCAGAGAAAAAAGGGAGCCGAAGGATGGTCCAGAGAGGAAAGGATGAGCGTGGTGCTTCAGCGGGAGGTGCAGGGGGAGGAAGAGGAGCGAGGAAGGATATTCACCCCGGGACCCTGCTCAGGCATCACTTTCCCCCTTTGGCAGCTTTGCCAGGCACTTGCTTAATCGCCAGCATCTGGTTTGTGTTGCAACACACGAGCGCAGAACATCTTGGAGAGGGTTTGCATGTGTGTGCATGTCTGCGTGCGTGTGTTTGCGTGTTGTTTTTCCATTCTAGAGCAGCAAAAGGTTTACGGGGAAAGGAACATCTTGGAATATAAACTGGTCAGGAGGCAAAAATACTTGAGTTGCCATGATTTGTTCTTCTGGTGAGACACTCTCTAGTTCAGGACACTGCACGTTTACAGCTTGGATATTTGTGTCACCCTGCACGTATTTGTGCAGAGGCGTGTGTGCTTGCGTGCATGGATGTATTTCCCACATGTATATTCACGGTGTGAATTTTGGGTTTGTTATATGCAAGGCCAGGAGCTGGACTTGATGATCTTTGTGGATCCCTTCCAACTTATTATACGATTCTATGATTCTATGATAAAGCATAAGACCCATGGTAAAAACACAACAAGGGGGGCAAGTCGGCCACAAAACCCTTTCACATTGTGGCCAACAGCATTTCATGTGCTCTATTTCCCCAGGAAAAGGGTGATAAAACAAGAGTGGGTGACAGTGGTGGGACCTCTCACCAGTAGGGTCAATACAGCACTGTCATACTCACCTGCAAGAACCAAACCAAACTTTGGCTGGTGTGGCTCCATACACAAGAGACAAATCTCTTGCCCTCAAATGGCAAGGAGACACCAGGGCAATAATCATTTGCAAAACTTCGGCATTTCCCGCAATCTGTTTTTCAAACCTCCTGCTTTTAAAGCAGAGATCCAAGACCCACACACTGGGAGAGGCGCTGATGTAGGACACACAGCCTCTTTCCTGGGCCTTCTGGGTGTTCTTCTGGCTTCTGTCATGTTGGGTGGGAGTCGTTGTGGCCTCTTGGACTTTCCCATGTCAGCAGAGAAAAATAGTCAATGTCAAAGTCACATTGGCTGTGATCACAACCCAGATGCCTTCATCAGCCCTTGGATTTTGGAAAGGGTCCTGTGGACCGGAGGAATCCCCCACAGCCTTGAGTCACCAGCCAGTGTCAGGAGTTGTCGCCAGACATATGAAGTCCACATGAACCTCTGATGGTGGCATGCAAGCTTGCTTTAAACCAGATGCAGGCACCAAGGCAAAGAGGCACGAAGCCAAACGACAAATGAACCCACCCAATCTGGCCCAGCACAGGGGACAGCAGCTCCGCATTTCCCTGCTCCTTCCCAGATGAAACTGGGATCACGACTGGAGCTTAATCCCTGAACCCCTGGACAAGATAAGACTCACCACATGTCCCTCATTCTGCAGGACAGCAGGTTGTGTCACTCAAAACACCAGTTGCTCAAAGGAGGATCAGAGCAGATGGGAAATGGAAGTGGTGAAATCAACCGGTTTTCCTTGATTAAAAGCTTAATCAAAGTCTTACAGATGTAAGGACTAGAGTCTGGGATAGACAACATGCTCAGCTGAGGGGTAGGAACATCCCTAGACCCGTGTTTTCCCAAGTCACTGAGAGGTGAGGTTCAACCAGCCTCTGCAGGAAGGGTTGCTCCTGGGGCACTCTCCACTTAGGACTTGCTCAAACCAGTGACCACCATCCTAATCCACCTGCCAACACCAGGGTGCTCCCGAGACTTGGGTCTCCATGGGTTCCAACCAAGTGCAGCAGTGAAGGCAGCTTGGACGATACAGGCCCCCAGCCTACTGGTAAAAGGCAACATGAGATCAAGTCTTGCTGAGGTTGAGCAGGAACAAGGCAAAATGCTGCTGCACAGCTTTCTATGGTTGGGAAGGCTCAAGAGCCTTTGATTTAAGGCTGTGGTGGGTCACCTTGGTCACAATTCAACCCCGAGCCTACAGCTGGGCCAAGATCTCACTGAGGGACGTCCTACTTTCTCTGAGTTTTTTAACTGGAGAATCTGAATTTCACCTGAAGTCAGAGGGGGTTAATTAGTGAGCTGAGATGCTGGTTGCTCCCAAGATCTAACATCTCTTGCATTAGATAACAAGACCTATCTGGGTGGACTGGCACATTCCCAATGCAGGTGAAATCTATATAGATGATCTTTAAAGGTCCCTTCCAACCCAAACCATGCTATGATTCTATATGCAGTGAGCATTCACATGCATCACCATGTAGGAAAACTCAGGTTTCCACTAGGCTGGAGCCATGTCTTATTTTGCAGCTGATTTTTCTCCCATCTTTAGTCTTTTTTCCTATGCAGGGGGATGAGAGCTGAAGTGGGTTGGAGAAGGAGAGGAAGAGGGAAGCATGCTGACCTCTGGTATCCAAGAAAATGTATGTAAAAGGGGATATTAACCAAGTTATAAATATAGAAATGAAAGCAAAAGTGTCACCTCACTGAACAATGGGGGCATTTATGGGATAAAGTTACCGCAAATTAAGGGTTGGCACAATCTGACTTGGGATCATAATTTATAGCGTAGCCTAAATCCTGGCTCACAGACAAGTGGGATAAAGTTGAGTTCATTGTGAAAGTTCCTATTTTCATACCACAGGCAGGGTGAGCCCAGCCAGCGGTGGAAGAAATGACTTGAGGGACCTGGGGGAGGCTCAGCCTACTTTGCAGTATTTGTTAGTCCTACCTAGAGCTTTGCTTGTAAAGAGGGAAGCCCCAAGTCGGATTAAGGCTGGATGGCCTTCCTGACCAGCCAGCAGAGCTAGGATTTAAGGAATGGTGAGTCCCTCCATGCCTTCAGCTGGGTTTTAGCCCAAGAAAGCGCATTTAAGAACAATTAACTACTTACCTGTGTTGACCACTGCTTAATATGGCAAATCTTCCCAGGGATGAGTTTGTGTTTGAGACAAGAGGTTTCAACAAGGAGAGCAAAAACCACAGGGACATGAGGAGAAGACATTAGCCAACATGAGAAGCTGTGGCCCAACAGCCCGTCTGCTTTTGTAGGAAACACAAGGTTTGCAGAGGGATTTCAGGGAATGAACCATGGGAATTTTTGGAGATCCACCTCTGGGGAGACTCCTTACACTGTCTTGCATGTTCTCCATGGAGAACATTACCGGATCCACCACTGTTTTGTGCAGTCTCTCAGTTTAGAGAGGGGTGACCACGTCCTAAGTCTGCATCACTTGGTGGCAGAGGTGGCCATCACTTCTTCAGGTGTAATGGGATTTCAGCCCATTTCAGGTGTAATGGGGCTTCAGGATGGTAGAAATAAAATAACTCCAGCAGAAGGAACATCAGTGCCTCTGCGTGTGGCCTCTGCAACCTCAGACCTGTCCTTGCCTCAGTTTCTCCTGCTTGTGACAAGAGAAGAGTAGGCAAAGTCTTGAGTTTTCTATGACAGTCTGGGATACAGGTGCAAACATCTCTCCATCATAGTTCACAGTTATTGCCTTTACCATCCAGAATAAATATGAACAAAGACTTTCATATTATATAAACCATAAAGCACTAATAAGAACAATTTTGTGGCTTTGCTTTTATTTTTTACAATGGAAAGGTAAAATCTTAACACACTTTTGTAGCAGCCAGATGTATACGTGCAGTGATTTTATTTAGCTGAAAATCAAGGCTGATTTAAGCATGGCTACTTGCCAGGGGTATTAAAAAATATTAAAATCAAGCTCAGCTACTGGGGTCTAAAAATAGCATTTACTGATAAATTCCAAATTTAATACTAGCCTCCTAGGGGCTATTCCTAAGCTGTTGTCTGCCTCAGAACAAGGTGTGTGGGGTTACCCAAGCGAGCCAGTTGGGCTGGTGAGGTGACATCTCATGGCATAGCCTCCTTGCACATCTTGCTTGAACAGGATTTTCAAAGGTGGGTCTGGACTGACACACCTCCCCGTGCTCCTGGGGATGTCAGACACAACTCTGTCTGTTCCCGACAGCAAAAGCCAGGGTAGAGTTAAAGTACGTGTGCCTTGGAGATGGTGGAGAAGGAGCGGGATGAAAAGGGAATTGTGTCTGGAACCTGACTTCACGGAGCAATTATGGTTGTCAAACTTCATGGGCATCCGCTGCAGAGATAATGAGACTGGAGGTTTCCATGGGAGCTGGGCTTCTTAGGGAAATACTTCATCAGTTTAATCTCTTAATACTGCTTCAGGTTAGTATCTACACAGGCTTGGAGGGTCCCACTATGCTGGGCAGAACTGCCCGGGAATTGCTGGTCAGGGCGCAGGAGGAGAAAAGGAGAGATGTTATCTTCTGAAGGCCACCCCTTACTTGCTCTGCTAGTGTGGTAGGATTAGACATATAATGGTTTGGACCAAATGTTCACCTAGCCCAGCACCTTCTTTCCTGCAAAGGCCGTAACAGATGGAAGCAGAGAGAATCTTAGCAGGTGGCACATGTTCCATGGGTCTTCTGCTTAAGTACTTCAAGGACCTGACCCTCAGCAAATGATGGATTTATGAAGCAAGAGTTTCCGTTTATCATAGAATCATAGAATCATTTCGGTTGGAAGAGATCCTCAGGATCATCGAGTCCAACCGTGGGCCAGCTGCCACCTCCGTTAACACACAGAAAATGGGTAAGATGACCATTGGAAGCAGGATGGAATTCAAAGCAAACCAATGAAGTGGTCCTTCACACATGGCAGAGTCAACACGTGCAGTGAAGCTGTGAAAACCACATGGTTATGTGGCTTCTGGGGATTACAGGATGAGTTCACAGAGGAAAAAACCATGGAGGTCTGTTAAATACAAAGGTGCAGTCTCTCTCATAGGAATTCCCTGATTTGCAAATCACTGTAGATATTCTGTAGATATATTTCTCTGTGCTTACCCAGATATTGGTTGGTCCAACCTCGTATAGTTGCACTTTTGTCCGTATATTCCTGACACTAGGAAATGCCATTGAACTTGGCAAATCAGACATAAAAGTGTGTCTCATTTCCCATGTGTCATCTCGGAGCTGTAACACTTCCTTGCCCAGGAACGGTGATTTATTGGAGAATCCAGAAAAGGGCAATGACTCAAGGCTTGAGAAATACACCTTGCATGGCCAGGAAATCACAAAAACTCACCCCTTTAATTTAGTCAAGATGACTGGTAACTTTTCACCTACTTTTAACCACCCAAAATAGTCCAGATGAGCTGTCTGGCCTCCATCTATGGTCAGTGGGAGAGATCAGCAGCTTCAGGTTGCCAAAGGCAAGAGGAACCAAGCACACGGAGGTGGCTCGGAGCCTGCTGGAGGTCAGTCCTCTGCTCCTGAGGTTTCCTACACCATCCAACCCCTTCTGCAATGAATCACACTCTTGTAAAAATTATTCCAGGGTGGACAACTAGAAGCTGCGCTTTGGTTTTGCAAACTAAATAGAGGATTTCAAGTAGAGTTAGTTCCACAATCTGAAAAGAAAAGGGAACTTTTTGCTGCAAGTCAAAACCAAATGTGCTACATTACACACACGCGCGCTTTTTTTTTATCCTTTTGCTTTGCTTTGTTTTGTTTTTCAGGCTAAAAAAAGCCTGAAAAAGATTCTTTGTTTTCCACACCAAAAAAAAAAATCAAATTTCCTAATCTACTCCAGCCCTCGATTCTTTAGGTCATTTGCTGAAAAGAAAGATTCATTATCTGCCTATCTCCGTGCACTATAAATCAACTTCGCCACTGCTTAGAAGAACACGGACCTTCTCGAATTGCTTCAAAATTGGGCCTTTGCACAAATCCTTTCCCACAACCTGTGTGCCGTGGCTGCTTCCTCCCTGGTGCTCCTCCACACAGGCTGATTTTTCCTTATTTTGCTTGATTTGCAGGCAGGACCCTCCAAGCCAGACCGGGTTCTCCTGTTACTCAGTATGTCCAGGCTCATTTTAAACCCAGAAATGAGAAGTCCTGACTTAGAGATCTAACTTGGAAGCACCATGAACTCCATTTCTTGCTGTTTACCCCACTGTGTGAGCAAATAAACCCACCTGTGACTGTGGAACCTGGGTGGGGGGGAGGAGTGGTAGGAAACTGCTGGAGGAGCAAAGTGGGGGACGTGGGATGGGAGAAGATGAAGAAGAAGCTGAGAGCTACCAAGACACGAAAGGTGGGGATAAAGGAAGGGGAGAACAACTCAGAAAATGCTTTCAGCAGCATGTGATAATGAAGTATTTGAAGAAAGAATTAAAATAATAAAATAATAAGAAATTGGAGGTTTGGCTGCTCTGTAATGTCAAATTTTGCCCTTTATTCAAAAGTCCTATTCAGGCCAGGGCTGCTGTTCTGGCTGTCTTGAGCCTCTCAGCCAGTGAAGTTGGGTAAACTCCTCATCCAGACTCCTGGAGGGTGCAACAGAACTAAAACACCGAACAAAGACCAGAGGAAAAGAAAAAAGTGTTATCAACGTTTTCTCAGCTGGAAAAACAAGATACGAGAAGCGTGATTGGCAACATTTTGGAATAGTTTTGGCAGTCTAAAAGGTGGGCACTCCTGTCCATTGGCTTTGAAGGGAAACCAGCCCAGCCCCTGGTGATGGGAGGTGAAACCTGCTTGCACCAGGTACCTGGAGCTTGCTGGGTTCCAGCATCCAGAACCTTTGAACACAAGATCACCAGCAGGTGGATCCTCACCCTGGGTGCCAGCCTGGAAATTCACATGGCTTACAGGGAGGTGGAGTCTTCCTTTTGTTCACTGTTCAGGTTCCTTGTTTCCCAAAACTGACCCCGAATTGAGGATCGATTGGCCACGCGGAACCAGGGGTGGGGTTATTTCAAGGACTGCTGGATCCATCTAGTTGAGATCCCCCAGAGAGTTATGTCAGTTTTCCAGCTCTGCCAAAGTGGTGAGGAGAATCTGACCCTGGCTCAGCATCCCTGGGAGCATCCGAACCTGGGTCAGCATCTTTGGGAGCATCTGAACCTGGCTCAGCATCCTTGTGAGGCTCTGAACCTGGGTCAGCATCCTTGGGAGCATCCAAAACTGGCTCAGCATCCTTGGGAGCATCTGAACCTGTGCTGCATTTCTGCTTGCGATGACACATTTCCCATGGTGACATTCGACATCGTGCACAGCCTGTTAACTCGGTCACTCAAGAGCATTTGCATTACAGCGGTCAGAGTCCGAACGCAATGCTGTAGGGTGAGTGCCAAACCCTGCAGAAAGGGCAGAAATCATGCACAGATTAAATGTGAAAAGGGCTGTGGTTAGACAGGAGATTCTTGGATGTATCAGTCACTCAAGAAAAACGTATTCAAGATGCTATAACAGCAGAAAATTATGGATTTTTCCTTCTTTTTTTTTCTCTGTTAACCCAGGCCATAGTACTGAAAATTCTTTGCCTGAAAGCTTTCTGGTGGGAGCTGAACGTGCTCTTTATGTGACAATAATGGCTGTATTTCCACTGGATTAAGTGGCATTAAACTATGGCTTAACTAGCCTTTGTGTTTAGGTACAAGGAACCTAAACAGTATGTTCCTTGCACCGTAGGTCAGGAAAAGAGCAGGGATGGCAGAGCCAAGAGCTGAACCCAGCTCCCCTTGAGGACAGCCCAGGGCCTCTCTGGCTTTGGATGATGGAAAACACCCTTCCAGGCTAAACTCTCATGCAAAAGGAAAACGCCACAGTGCCTGGAAGAAAGATATTCCACAGGAAAAGAGAAGGAAGAGTAGGAGGCAAGAGAAGGGAATTTGTGCCTTTAGCCCAGCTTGGTTGCCACCTAGAGATGAGGTGGTGCTGGTGACACGGCACATCCCATGGTCATCACTCTCACACCAGCAACCTCAATCCAAAATAGCATCTTTTCCTCCCATTCCACTAGCCCAGAGCTCGTCTGCATGCAGCACCAGCAGAGCAAGAAACCTTTCAGCACCAACGTCCACTCCATATGGCCACAGGACATGAGACAAACAGAAGCCAGGCTCGGAGGCAAAGACTAAAACAAGGGGGGGCTGTGGACCGTATGGCAACAAATGTTATTTGTTTACCTTCCCTGCCCATAAAATCCCAACATGGAAATAATGAATGGAGCTTGCAAATTAGTCACTAGAAATCACTTAACTCGTAAAATTTATTAGCCCAGAAACAGAGGTTTGGAGGAAAAAAAGGTGAAAAAAGCCAGAGGAGCTCTTGTCTTTAGACAAACTTTTTTTACATTGGAATTAATGGGGGTCGTGTCAGGGCATGGAAACCATATAAAACAGAGCAGGGAGGGGGAAACTCTTGCTGAGGAAGCCAAGATGAAGTGAAGTTGGATTTGGGTCAAGTAAGCATTAAAACACTGTCAAGAAGGCTGCCTTTTTAGCCAAAAAATCAAACTCCAGATAGAAGTGCAGATAGAAAGAGGTTCTGTTTTTTCAAAGTCAAAATCCAGCACGAACAGGCGATATTCAAGCACAGTTGTGCTATTGCGGGGCTAAAAATAACTTCCTTGTTAAACACGTCCCATGAATTTGTAGCTTTTCTTAAGCATTGCAAGACTGTTCATATCAAAAAGCTTAAAGGAGAGATTCATCATTCTCACAACCTATGTCTCTCTGTTATGTACTCCTCTGGGTCTAATGCCATGAGCAATTTTGGGACACAATGTCTATTTTCAAGCATAATTTGTGTTTATGAGCACCTTAGAGGTGCCGCAATGAGGACTGGACATGGTGTTGACCACTGCTGGGGCTTCACTTCTCAGCTGCCCAGGTCAGGTCCTCAAGTGGGACGTGGATTCATAAGTTATGTCTGGAGATCTGAAACGCTGATGCTGCCTTCATGAAGGAAAGAGGCAGAAAATAATCTGTTTTCCAGAACTTTCATTTAATTTGTTGGGGTTTGTTTAGGGTAGGGGCAGTCCAAGGTGAAGTATTAATACAGGAATGTGCAAAACTTCAATCCATCTTAAACCAGGCAACGTAAAGACTGTCCCCGTGTTCCCAGTACTGTTCCTGCATCTCTCCTCTAGTTGCCATGAGGAAACCAATGATGCTCCAGCATCCCAGACACTGCAGGATATGGGTGCTCCAGTCTCCTCCAGGAAACTTTAGAGGGAAGAAAATCAACCATTATGATGGTTCAGGGATGATTTAATACTTCACTCATTTTTTTCAGGAGAGAAGCCATTTTTTTTCTCTCTATTCTTCTCCTTTTTTTTGTTGTTCTTATTTCCCCTTTCTTCTTGGCAAAGGTCACACTCAGGGCATGGGAAACAGCCCAAAGGTGGGAATTATCTCAAAGTGCCTCCTGAGCAAGTTCACCCCATAATTCACTTTGCAACAGGTATTTATGAAGCAGCAGGGTATGGCACCCAGGCTCAAAAATGGGCCAGATTCCCATGGCATCCAACTGTGACTTTTCACGAGTTACGGCTCTTCATGGAAAAAGGAAAAGGAGAGAGGGGGAAAAACTTTAAAACTACATTACCATACACAATTAAAGATACCAGTTGCCACAGGTTGTCTGGGCTGAATATGGCCTTTCATATGAAATCTCAATTATGTTCAGAGTACATTCTTGTTCTTGGGGGATGGAGAGAAGGGGACAAAATTGCTAGCAGGCTTCCAAAATTTGCTGCGCCACAAGGCTGTTTTGAAACTTAAGTCCTCTACACCAGCAACTGCCTACTGTACCCAGAGCCACAGATGCCTCACGGCCTCGCTTTAAATTAAAACCAGGCTTTGCTTCTCATTCTTGTCCTAAGCCCCTGCTGCAAATTGACAAACAAGGCCCTTTGCCAACAGCTGCTAACGATGCTGCTAATGAACATTCGGCAGGAATGAATAAACAGAGGAAGATGAAAAAGCTTGGGAGGGAGAGGGGTACTTTTTTATGGTTGTCTCTGCAGACATTTTTAGAGTTTGCAATTTTAACTCAAAATCACTAGCTTTCCTTTGCAAGAGCAAAATGGACCTGTGGGCTCCTGGCAGCCTTGAGCACTTTTCCTGCTACAGGCAACCACCAGGATGATTTATTTGGGCTCATTTCCACGTGGTTGGGTTTGGCTGCCACGTGGATGCCCTTGCAGAGACTTCAGGTGGCTGCCAAGGGATTTTGCTGGGTCCCAGCCAAATTGAGCTTAATTGGATTAATTCTGAACCAGAAAGGCCATCGTGGCTTTAGTACAGTGTAGCTGACCCCCTGTAAAGTCACATCTTCAGCTGCTTTGGGGTGTCCTACAAGAAAGAAGGATGAGAGGGGCTGAGGACCAGAACCAGGATGAATGTATGACTTTCTGCCCAGTGCAGGGCACCTGGGATTTCTATGGGTTCGTACAGCTGTAGGCGTGATGGAAATGCAATCGATGGGAATAGAAGGTCTTCTGATCTTTTAAGAAGAGGAGAAAAACCAAGGCACTCCGTGAATGGGGGTCAAGCTTTCAAAGAAATCCCCAGTATCTAAGCCTCATTTTTGAACACCAGGAACTAAAGCACCACAAAGGTAAGTGTGGATGAGTTGGTCAAAATGAATGTCTCTTAGCCCTGATTCCTCTTTATTGTGACCAAAATGAGATGCCCCAGGCTGGCTGTAAGACCAGGACAGACGTAAATGATGCCCCTGAACAGACTCGAGGCTGGGTTGACATGAATTCCCTCCGGGAGCACCCTCAGGAGTCAGCTCTGGTCCTGCCCGGTTCGTGGGGAAGTCACAGGGCTGATGTGTAGCAAGAAGAATGGTCATGATTCTTTTCCAGAAGAAATCTGTATATTACTGGTTGGGATTTGATCAAAGCACTCCTTGCACTGAGTTTAAAGGCAGTCTACAAAGCCTGAAAGCTTGTTGACACATCTGAGGACAACTATGGGGTTTAGGCCTTTAGGTCTGTATTAAATCTGATGAAAACAACCAAGACAAACCCTGTGGATGTCCTAGAGGAAAAGCAGTGGAAGGGCGCTGGTCTCAAAAGGACACATCCTTGGTATTTCAAGCACCACATCACAAAACTCTATTCCAGGTGTATCAGCCTCTGAATTTCTAGCACCCAACCACTGCTGCTTCATGTGCCCGTTAAAGGGTCTTAATTCATCTGGTGTGGGCAGGTGTTGCACCAACCCAAAGATCACAGTATATGGGGTGACATGACCAGCTAACTCTTATCAGTCTTGCGGTGCCTAAAAACACTTCCAGAGGGCTCTTGGCAGATGGTCTCATGCAGAAGATGCCATCAGTTGGGAGGTCATGTATTCAGAAACTCCGAGAGGAATTGTCCCAAAGCCCTGGATGGAACTCAGCTGCTTCCAGTTGGCATGAAGTCTCCTGCTACAACACCAGATAGAGCTGCTTTTTGTTATTATGGTCTGTTCAACACCAGAGGGGAACTGGGATTTACTGGGACTCCCAGTAAGTTCATCAGTACACCCAAGAGCCTTGCCTGAGAGGTCTCCTCCCACCATTCCTGGCCATCCCATTCTGGTGAAATCTATCTGCTCCTCTTTCCTCAGGAGAGGAGAATTTCCCTCTGTGTGCCATTTTTCCCATTCTTCTGATAATATCTACCAAGCCACATCTTTAAATGCCAGCTGGATTTTTGTTCTCATTTCCAGGGCAAAAAGATTTACAAGGAGAAAGAACAGAAGAACTGGCAATATCTCATCTTGGAGGATAATGATCTGAAGGGACATTTCTCTTGTGCTGTCTCCAGCAGCTGTGTAACTATCAGCCCTCGTGGTAACGTAGGTCAGAGAATTTTTGCACATCTTAATTTGCCTTCCAATATTTACATAAAATCCATTTATTCAGAATGATTTTGCATTCCCTTTCTGTGGATGAATTTGTTGGCAGGAATATTTGAAGAACAGTTACTAGGAAGCCTTTTCTGTAATAAATTTCAGAATTTTCAACGTATTCCACCTAGTTACATTACAGCGCCTTCACTAGAAAATGGACTTTCGTCCCCTTTGTGTCAGGGTGATGAACTTTCCTGACCATGTAATCCATAAATCAAAATACTGAGCGACTAAGACCCGTAGGACTCATGCAACAGAACTTAGAAAACAGGGGATATCTGAGCCTGGAAAGCCTCAGTCATATGTCACACCCTTGATCCAGATGAGCCTGGATCTGGGGTGAACATCTCATTTGCTGCATGAACAACGAGACAGAAATGGCTTGGAGACAATGCTATTTGCATCAGGAGAAATGCTATTTGTAAGACTAAGATTTTGATGGCAAAACTACTTTGTTGTTGTCACTCTGCTATCTACCACCCTTGGAACTGCTGTTCCTCCACTCAGATGCTCATTGATTCTGCAATTTGGGGCAGAGTAGCTCCATCTCCAAACTTGTGCAGGGTCTTGCTCTAGTGAGACTGGGTGTTGGCTGGCCCTGAGGCAAATACATTTAATTAATACGATATTTGATCAAATAAGCCTCAAGAAAGATGAGTCAGACTAGTATCACATGGGAGCAGAAACAGGCAGCAATTCTTGGATGGCAGAAATCTCTAGAAATGACTATTTGATGGGCTGTCTTTTATGGTGTGTTTATTTCATTTTTAACCACAGAAATATTTGTAATCTCCTAAACACAGGCTTGTTTCCACTGCTGTGTGGTAGTTGCCCACCAGAGGAGTTCATTCCTGTTATTTTATGGTAGCTCCTAGATGCTCTAACCCAAGTCAAAGTTCTCCCAAGTATTAGGTGCAAGAGTCCAGACCTCAAAGACCTTGCGGGTCCACCCAGAGGAGACAGATGGAGGGACACCAAGGCAATATGGACCAAGGTGGCTTGACTGGGGTCACCCAGGGAAGATGAGGAAATTCTTCTGAAAGCCTGGCCCGTTTTGCAATCAGATAGCTGACGTTAACGCCATGACGCTGAGAACCGAGCTGTCAAGACCTTCCCAACACCCAAAAATATCACCTCTCCAGAGACCAGGATGAAGAAGCAAGACATCCATCATGTCAGCACATCTGGTCCCGGGCTGCTTCTGGCGCTGGGGAGCAGGGTAAGGGTGGAAAGTTTCACAGCATGTAGGGGGAGGTGGCACATCTGGATGCACTCGGGACTGGTGCGGTGGCAGCTGTTCTAGGCGCAGCTGTCAAACCCAGTAGGTCACCCCTTATCTGGAACCAATTTCTGAGAGATATATATTTTTTAATGCATAAATTTGAGACCAAAGTCTGCTTGGCACCTTCTCTCTTGGTTTCCCCTTACAGCTGGGCTTCTATTCCTTATGCAGGCTTGTCCTCAGGAGGCTTAAAAATAGATGCAGAAGCTGCGGTGCTGTTAAAAGAGCCATGCTGCTCTTCCAAGGGAAGGGAAATCTGCTCTCCTTGGAGCAGCGAAGGGTGTGAATGGGAGAAGTCTCTGTGGGAACAGACGCTGAGCTGTAAGCCCCTGCCAGCTCAAGCAGTGTTGGGTTTTCCGTAGAGTAACAGCTGGTAGCGAGGCACCCAAAAGCAGAGGGATGACCAGGCAGATTGTGACCCAGACACAGGGCACGATCTTAGTTTGTGCATCTGAACTTGGGAAGGTTCAAGTCAAAATGTCTGATTTATAAGATTGCAACTAAACAGGTTTCTTGCGACACAGACTCCTTAGGACCAAAAAATAGGTTGTTTCACGTGGTTTTAGTGTCTAAAAAAGATGGTGAACTAGTTCCCTGGGCTACCTCAGCTGGTGGAGAGGAGATTCACACCAATGTGGTTTTGAAGAGCCTAATCATCATCACATGAAGCTCATCAGATCCATAGCATCAGTGAGCCCTGAGCATCATTTTAGTAGCAGAATCATAGAATCACAGAACAGTTTAGGTTGAAGGGACCTTTCCCCAATGCCATCCCTGCCATGACAGGGACATCTTCAGCAGTTCAGGTTGCTCAGAGCCCCGTCCAGCCTGGCCTGGGATGTCTCCAGGGATGGTTCATCCACCACCTCTCTGGCCAACCTGGGCCAGGCTCTCACCACCCTCAGGGCCAATAATTTCTTCTCTCCTTTAGTTTAAAACCATCACCCCTTGTCCTGTCGTAACAGGCCTTGTTCAAAAGTCTGTCCCCACCACAAGTAGCTCTTTAGGTCACACTTGTACCCAAGTATCATTTTAGGAGCAGGATCAGCTCTCTGGTTGCCACTTGAACCTCTGGAGAGGTTCTTCTTTCATCCCAGGAGAAGAAAGGTCTTTGCAGTGCAGGATGGGGTAGAGAGAGGAAGGTTCTCCAGAGGGCTTGGTCTGGGTTTAACGCATTCTCAAGGCTCGCTGCTGCAAAGCAGAGCCCAGCAGTAAGAGACACTGATATACTGGGGCAAGAGCAATAAAAGGTTATGGGCTCTGCCTTCCCATTTGATGCTAATTCATATATTTCTCACAAGCTATTATTTGAAAAGTCACTGCCTGCTCACCATGTGTTTTTGTTTAGGTGCACAGAAAAGCAGAGATGTCCCCCCAAGTCTCCTCCTCTCCATCATTGCTGCGTGGACCAGGGAAATGCTGGATCTGGTCCTCTGGAGGACCAAGCATCACCTGTCAATGCAAGGGGTTGGTTTGGGGATGTGTCAGGCGAGTTGCAGAAGAGGGATGGAGCCGGACAGAGCTGACAGAGGGTGGGGATTGGTGCTGTGTTTGATCCCCAGATATTTCAGTAACTTCCCCAATGCCTGGAGGGTCCTGCTTTTTGTTCTCTCATACCTTTATACAGCCACCCGTGTGCAGATGTGGTGCTCACAGTGGTCACTCCTTCCACTCCAATTAAAACTCACTTAGATATGGGGCTTACTGTTGAGCTACAGACGAATACATTATAGAGATGTATAATATATGATATATAGTATTGATATGTGTATAATAGATATGCAGGTATTACATATAAGAATGTATATGTGTGTGTATACACAGGTAACTCTTGTTTCCCTACCTGATGACTGGACTAAGAATATTTAACTCTGTAGGGAACACATTCAAGGACTTTCATACACTTTAAAGCTTCATTGCCCACAGATTGTGACGCTTTTCGTGTGTCTCTCCCTCGTGATTGCAAAGGTACCTTAAAACCAGGAGCTGATAATCATAACCAGAGGGTGCAGCAGCCCCAAAATGTGATTTTAAGAGGTGCAAATGGACCTGCTCTGCCCCTTAGCAGGGAACCCAGTGGAGGCTGTTCACAAGTTGCTCGTACCCAGTTTGTTACTGGTAGCCTGAGCAGAAAAATCCAGCTCGTGCGCTTCCCACAGGATCTCAGCTTCTCCCGCACACCTTTCCGAGGGCCAAAATACACACCTCTCCACACCTCCACAACGTTCACACGGCATTTCCAATTAAAACCAAGAGGCTGCAGCACATTCCGAAATTATGTGTGAAATATGCTGACTTTAATATCACACCAGCTAATGTAGGGGCTGCTGGGCTGATTGTTACCATTCGTAATTCGCCTGCGGCGGGTGCAGAATTGAATTTCCGCTCGAGCATCCCTGAGGAGCTCAGTGAGGACGTCAGCTCCCACCTTTGGAGAGCAAGCGGAGCCTCTCTGGCCATGGACACAGTGTGTGTGTGAGTGTGTGCATGTGTTACCATGTCTGGGGGGAGTCTGGAAGGCAATAGTGTCAAAAACTCCCAGAAAAATCAGCTGTGGATGCTGAAATGAGTGGTGAAGCCTTTGTAATTCATTAACACAGCAGTCAAGTGATCCAATGGAGGACGATGAAGGCTTCCTTCTCCCAAGAGCATCATCATTTTTGTTTTTTCTTCAGGTAAATAGATCTGAGTAATGACAAGGTTAAGTGTAGGCTGCTCTCATACTTGTTTTATTGTTTTATACATCCAGAGGGTCACCTGGGTGCCCCAGAGGGGAGTTTTTTCCCATCAGCATCCCAGGCAAAGTACAAATTGGCATCACAGAAATTAGAGACCTTTTCACTCTCTACAATTGCCTGAAAGGAGCTTGGAGCCAGGGGGGTCGGGCTCTGCTCCCCAGGAACAAGAGCCAGGAGCAGAGGAAACGGCCTCAAGTTGCGCCAGGGGAGGTTGATGTTGGATGTGGGAACAATTTCTTCCCCAAAGGGCTGTGGGGCATTGGAACAGGCTGCCCAGGGCAGTGCTGGAGTCACCAGCCCTGGAGGGCTGGACAGACGGACATGAGGTTCTCAGGGCATGGGGCAGGGACAGGGGTGGGCAAACGGTTGGACTCGATGACCATGAGGGTCTTTTCCAACCAAACCAACTCTATGATAAATGCTGATGGTGGCAGGACCCCATTCCCACCCCAACCCCCCCAGACCCTGCAGTAGCTCTCCTGCTCTCATCATCTTGATGAGGTTAACAAGGCAATATTGACCTTGTCGTCTCCACTGTGTAATTAATTTACCATTTGACTTTACCTGCAGCCAGGCTGCTCTGTTTGGTGAAAATCTGGCTCTTCTTCCAGTCCTTTTGCAAAGCATGTGTGTTTGCGGGGGGATGTGGGGTGTAGGGGGGGTCACCTGGTTATAGGGTTTCCATCAAAGCCGCTGGAGGAGGTCAAGGAAACATTCCCCAATGTTCTCTATGGCTCCACTGAATTTTGGAACATCCCCCCAGTCACACAGTCCAAGGCAAATACCCTGGAACTTTTGATATGATGACAGTTATTATTAATGGGATGGAAATTATTAACAGGTTTTAAAAATTCTCAGGATCCCTTTATTATTATTATTATATAAAGGGGAGTGGGGGGAACAGAATTGAAACCCACTATGTTTCAGATGACACAGATTGACCTCAGGGGTTTGATTTGTCCCAAAAATAAGACGTGACACGGGAGCCCCATGTGGATGGGAGGGCGATGCCCCACTGCCGAGCTCAATACCCGGGTCAAAAATGTGTGTTCCCAGCTATATATTTAACCAGAATTCTGACAACACGAGTTCAACCCCAGCTCTGACAGTTGCTGGATAAATTGTTTCATGTCCCTGAACTGTGTTTTCCCACAGGGGCAACAAGGCAAGTCGAACAAATAATGAATTTTCCAGTTCACCAGCAATTCTAAAAAACTCACTCTTCAAAATTAATTCTACCAGAAATGAAATGTTTTCTTTCAATCTCAAGATGGGGTTTAGGGCTTTTTTTTTAGTCTTCTTAAAATAACTTGGAGGAAATTTCAAAACAGGGACTTGCTTCACATCAGGACATAAAAATGTTTTGTTCCCAAAGAAAGGTCTAAACAAAGTAATTCCACATTTTCAAGTGGGCTTCTTTTTCTTTTATTGTTTTATTTTTAAGCTTTTTCTTTTTTTTTTTTTTTCCACCCAAAAAGCAGTCTGGTGACACCAGACCTACTTCAAAAAGCCTGTATTTTACCAAATTTTTATTTGCTACCAAAATAAAACAAAGTCCAAACAAATTGCAGTGTTCTGCCTGGCCCTGGCTGAGACCTTCCATCCAGGAGGGCTGGGGGGATCCAGCATTCATGAGCCTGAGCTGCTCCAAGGCCCATGTCCAAGGAGAACGAGCTCAAAGAGAAGGAGGCTCTCCTGCAAAGTCCCATCTGCTCTTTGACCACTCCACTGTGGATATCCATGTGCTCCCACTGTGTTCCCAGTAGGAAACATTGGGATTCCTCTCCTCCTCTTCCTCACTGTGTCCCAGAACTCTTCCCACCCTTTCACCTCCTCTCCTGGAGCTTTGCTAAAACCTACTCGTGCATCTCTCATCCACCTCCTTGTTCTTACACCCCTCTTTAACCCAGGTGCTGCCAGGAAGACCAGACCAGTAACCCAAGAAAACTTTTCTTTGGGCTCAGCACTACAGTCCAGCCCACTGGAGAGATGTTACCACCATCTCAGGAGTGGTACCTCCATGGGGCACCATGCAAAGGAGCATGGGGATGGCTCAAGTGCTTCTCCAGTATGGTAGAGCCAGTAAGTGCGTCAACATCCCAAGTAGCAATGGATAGATCTCCCATTGCCAAGCAAAACTCAGACATCAGGAGGGGCACAAGCCACCTCCTGCTCCCTCCTGACCCGGTGGGAAGCACCACAAGGTCTTGCTGGAGCTGCTGCCACAGCAGGGGCTGTCCTGGCTGGTATCTGCCGCTGCTTATCTTCCTCCAGCTAATATTTTTCTCCTCTTAACGGTAGCTGTTTGCTACCAAGGAAAGAATCCCTTTTCTCCACCAGCCCCACAGCAGTTTCCCTCCCTACTGTCCCCCTTGTAGGAACCATCAAGATGTGCGTGCATGGCTTTCACACTGATCAAAGCAATTAATATATGTTTTCTTTTCTTCATTAGGAAATTTTATTGTTACTGTAAAACACAGCAGGGTTCGGGGCCGCCCCAAACCTCCATTTGGAGGTCCGAGTGCTGGCAGGACATCAGCGGGATCACGGACCTCATAAAGGCGCATGGCGCAGATCTTCATTCATGCATTAACTTGGCATGACGTTTATATAAACCCAGACTCAGCTTCCATTACCCCAAATCCCCAGCCGGAGCAACTGGACTCCTGTCGTGGCAATTAGTCTTCTGTCCAAGTTGGCAACTCTCTTCCTGTCAAGGTTTGGATGATTTACTGTGCTGGAATGGTCTTGTGGGGAGGTGGAGGGAAGGTCTGTTTAACTCTGTCGGCAGTAAACCTCCCTTTTTTGCCCATTCTCATCCCCTTCTTTGCCTTGTTCTCACCCTCTTGCTGCCGATACACACCAGGCTTTTCCCTCAGCACTGAGTTCACTGGGTGGTTTTGGTAGGAAGGTGGGAAGGATGCCAGATTTGCAAGAAGTCCACAATGAGCCCATGCTCTCCTGCTCCACCAGGCTCATGGGACCCAGACAGGGCGCCCTGTCCTGGCTCTGAAGAGCAGATGGTGGGCTGATACCAGCCACTGAAACAAGCTCTTGTGTCCCACCACTGCCAGGTCTTACCCAGCCTCTGTCTTCCAGCTATTTTAAGCTATTTTCAGCTACCATAGAATCACAGAATGTCCTGAGTTGGAAGGGACCCACCAGGATCATGGAGTCCAGCTCCCGTCCCTGCACAGGACACCCCATAGGTCACCCCGTGTGTCTGAGGACGGTGTCCGGTCTCTTCTTGAACACTGTCAGGTTGGGCCGTGACACGTCCCTGGGGAGCCTGTTCAGTGTCCAGCACCTCGGGGGCAAGAATCTGATATTTTCAGATATTTTCCTGCTCGTTCAAGCAGCATCCCTCACCATGATCTGAGTCCCGCAGCCACAATGTCTCTTTTTCTCTTTTATCTTCACCTTGCTGTGCCTCTCCACACTGTGTTTGCATGGATGGGACATGCAGTCAGTGTGGGTGGTGTCAGAGGGACACAAACTGCCCAAATGGCAGCAAAAATCCAATTTATCCAGATTTCAGGAAGCTTCAAACCCCACCTAAACCTCAGCGGTTTTAATGACCGTTTTATAGAGGGAAACCTTCACAAGACCTTATCCCCCATGCAATTCTCTGCCTCACACCTAAGACACTTCCACAGAATCATTGAATAGAATAATAAATATTAGGATAGTTTGGGTTGGAGGGCCCTTCCCAGCCCCCCAGCTCCCCCCCTGCCACGACAGGGACATCTTCACCAGCTCAGGTTGCTCAGAGCCCCGTCCAGCCTGGCCTGGGATGTCTCCAGGGATGGTTCATCCACCGCCTCTCTGGGAACCTGGGCCAGGCTCTCACCACCCTCATGGTAAAAAGTGTCTTACTCATCTCTGGCCACTTTCCAGGCCAACTCCCTCTTGCCATAGGGTTGTCCTGACTCAGAATTAAACCTCAAACTAGGCTAAAGGAGGCGGGATAAGTGGATAACTTTCTGGATACTCTAATATAAGTTGGGGAATGACCTATTAGAGAGCAGTGTAGGGGAAAATGGACCTGGGGGTCCTGGGCACAGCAGGGTGACCATGAGCCAGCACTGGGCCCTTGTGGCCAGGAAGGCAAATGGTACCTGGGGTGGGTTAGAAGGGGGGTGGTCAGTAGGTCAGAGAGGTTCTCCTGGCCCTCTGCTCTGCCCTGGGGAGACCACACCTGGAATATTGTGTCCAGTTGTGGCCCCTCAGTTCCAGCAGGACAGGGAACTGCTGGAGAGAGTCCAGCGCAGCCACCAAGATGCTGCAGGGAGTGGAGCATCTCCCGTGTGAGGAAAGGCTGAGGGAGCTGGGGCTCTGGAGCTGGACAAGAGGACACTGAGGGGGGACTCATTCCTGGGGATCAATATGGAAAGGGGGAGTGTCAGGAGGATGGAGCCAGGCTCTTCTGGTGACAACCAATGATAGGACAAGCAATAATGGGTTCAAACTGGAACACAGGAGGTTCCACTTAAATATGAGAAGAAACTTGTTCCTGGTGAGGGTGGCAGAGCCTGGCCCAGGCTGCCCAGGGAGGTTGTGGAGTCTCCTTCTGTGCAGACATTCCAACCCGCCTGGACACCTTCCTGTGTAACCTCATCTGGGTGTTCCTGCTCCATGGGGGGATTGCACTGCATGAGCTTTCCAGGGCCCTTCCAACCCCTGACATTCTGGGATTCTGTGATAATTTTCAAGACTGTTGCACCCTCCTGTATCTGGGACTCTGTCCCAGCCCACCCTCCCTGCAGAGGAAAGGTGCTGAGATGGCCACCGGCCACCTTCTGCCTCCTCACAACCCAACCTCAGGGTCTTTCTGGGCTTCTCCCGCCCCCTCTCCAGGATTTTCCTTCCCCCACATCCATCCCTCTGTGATGTCCAAAGGCTGAGCTCTTTCTCCACACTTGCACATCCATGCAGGGAAATCACGATGTATCTTATCTGCGTGGACTTCCCCTTACCATCAAAGTGTTGTAGCATCTCCCATCATCGCTGTGTCCTCAGACACTATCCAAAGAAATGCAGTTGGTCACAGCTTTGGTGGATGGGAGAGGAACAGAGAAAATCAAAATATTTTAACAAAAATTGAATCCTTCAAACTTTTCCCTTTGTTGCAGAACTTTCCTGCAAGCAATTTTTAAAGGTTTTTTAGAAGTTTGGCTTTTAACTTTAGCATTTTGAGTCCATCCCTTTTAAAGTTTATAATTGTTTAAATAAGTTGAGTTTAATGAAGATTGGCTATGTTTTTATTAAGTGTTTTTTTAAGTTTTTTTCTCTTTTCAATGAATCTGAAATGCAGGGCAGGGGGATTTAAAAGGTCTTTTTCATTCTTTTCTCACTTCACTGAGAAAAGTGTTGAGTTTTCAACTTGGCCCATCTGAAGTGAGCCTTGAAGTTCATATTCTTTGTTTCACCAAGAAAGAAATCATTTCAGCCATACAAAAAGCAGCAACTACCTGGGCAAGACAGACATTTGGTCCGACTGCTTTGTCCTCATTTTTCAGATGGAAAAAATATACGGAAGATTATTATTTGCAGTAATAACAACAATTTATTTTTCATAATGTCAGTAGCATTTTGGTGGGGAGAGTCCTCAGCGCTTTGGCTCAAACAAGAGCAGCTGCAGACGGTTCTTGCTTGGTTGCATGTTTTCATTTTGAGTTTCGTTGCTTCTACCACAAAAGACAAGGAGAGAAAATGAGGGTGACGTAAAACTACCAAATGTGACCTTTTCTTGTTCTGTTTTAAACCAGAACACTTTGTTTTTGCTATCAGGAACCTCCCAAATTCCCAGGGGACTTCTGAGTAAAATAAGTGTTTTTAAAGGGATTTTTTTTCCATGCATTTTTGGGTAAAACATGCGGTTTCACCTGTTTCAGTATTTGCTTCTGCTCCCTCTGTCTGTGTCTGCTCCCCACTTTGTGACAGCATGTTCCCCCAGCAAAGCTGTCTTCTGGGATTAAAACTGCTGCTGGGTTTAACGATGATCCATCTGTCAGGCTTGGAAAAACAGGAGGAGAGAACCTGCTGCAACCTGGGATTTCAGCATCCAGCCTACCCCTGGCACCACATCCTGTATTCCCCTTGGGGAACGGATGGACTTGGGACCATCTTGGCTTGTTCCATCCTTCTTAGCCCTGTTTTGAGGCCTCACAGGTGGCAGGTTTGGATGAAGGATGTTTACTGGCCCAGGTTGCCCAGAGAGGTGGTGGATGAACCACCCCTGGAGACATCCCAGGCCAGGCTGAGATCTGAAGCTCCCTTCAACCCAAACCGCTCTCTGATTCTATTATCCTATCCACATGCCCACTGCCAGCCTCTCTCCAGGCAATCTTTCCCAAGTAAGCTAAAAAGCACATTTCAATCTGCACAAATTATTGACATTTCAACCACGGAGTCTGGATACTCCATTATCTCAAGGAGATGAAGAAGCTGATATGTCTGTTAAGGGCCTTTCCACGATTGGGACATAGGAGAAGGGAAGACGCGGTTGATAATCTGATGTTTTTCCATCCTGCAACCCACCAGCAGCTTTTCCTTTGCTTTTATTTCTTCTGCATTCTGTTCATTGCACAGCTTGCCGTATATAAAAATAAACAGCCAGTTTCAAAAGCCTGTTACTGAAAAGTAGCATTTAATGGTCTCCAGAGCTTCAGCTGGTCTTCTGCAGTTTAATAGCAAGCAGACCTCATGGAATAAGGCAGCCTGGCATGTCCCATCCACCCGCCAGTGTGCAGAAATCGTTTCCTGCTACAGACAGTCTCTAGTCTCTGTTTCTCCTTGGTAGGGTGAGGCTGGATGGGACTTGGACCTGAGGGCTTGTAACTTCTGCGTGGCCCAATGTGATGCCTATGGTTTTGCTTGGGTCCGCAGGGTAGGAGTTCAGAAGAACCCCAAGGTCATCAAAGGGGGGTTTTCCCATAGCCATGATGAAGGGAAGGAGATAATGGACAGTTGCTCTCACCAGTGGAGCTCTGAACTGTTGGAATTCAGAAACACAGCATCATAGAATGGCTGGGGTTGGAAGGGACCTCTGGAGATCCCCCAGTCCAACCCACCTCCTAAAGCAGGTTCACCAGAGCAGATCACGCAGAGTCACAGAGCAGATCACACAGGGTCACAGAGCAGATCACACAGGGTCACCAGAGCAGATCACACAGGTGGGTCCAGGCAGGTTTGAATGTCTCAGAGCAGGAGACTCCACACCCGCTCTGGGCAGCCTGGGCCAGGCTCTGGCACCTCCCAGCAAACAAGTTTCTGCTCATGTTTACATGGAGCCTCCTGTGTTTCAGTCTGTGCCCGTTGCCCCTCGTTGGGCACCCTGGCGTTGGGCACCACTGAACAGAGTCTGGTCCATCCTCTGACACCCACCCTGAGATACTGATCCATTGGTCACATCCCTCTCAGCTTCTCTTCTCCACTCAACAGCCCCAGCTCTCTGTGTCTCCTCATCACAAAGATGCTCCAGACCCCTCAGCATCTCTGTGTCCCTCCCTGGACTCTCTCCAGTAATTCCTTGTCCTTCAAGGTTTAGTTCTCCATGAACTTCACTTGTAACAGAGGAAGTGAACACTTCAATGCCAGCCCTCCACAGCCTTACAGTTTGGGTGAAATAAAGACAGTAGAAATTGTTGCAGCTACTTGAATCGTCTGTGTGGTGGCTTTCAGACTGGAAGTGTCAGATAGGTTCTGGAGGTGAGCACATGTTTAAATTTGCTTTTATCCAGTCTTGTTGCAAGCTTGGAACCAGATTTAAGGTGAGAGTGTCTACATTTAGCAAAATATCTTTCCCTCGGAGACAGTGATGAGCATCTTGGGGACACTGAATACTGGCAGCTGGAGCTGTTGAACAGCTGAAAAGCAGATCCTGCTACCCTGGGTCAACACGACAGGGGCTGAGGACTTCACAGGACACAACTGAGCCTCAAGCACCAAACCCTCTGTGGCGGAAACCTGAGGCATGAGAAGATGAAGCACCATGGAGGAGGGTCCAACCTTGAGGGAAGGACCAGAGCCTACAGCCTCAGGTTGCACCAGGGGAGGTTGAGGTTGGATGTGGGGAACAATTTCTTTCCCAAAGGGCTGTGGGGCATTGGAACAGGCTGCCCAGGGCAGTGCTGGAGTCACCAGCCCTGGAGGGCTGGACAGACGGACATGAGGTTCTCAGGACGTGGGGCAGTGATGGGGGTGGGTTATGGTTGGACTCCATGATCGTGAAAGGTCTTTTCCCACCAAAATTATTCTATGATTCTATGAAGGTCAACACCCAATACGACCTCAACCGGTGCTCTAGCTGCAATAAAAGCCTGAAACGTATCCACAGCCATTTCCTCTCTATTTTAGCTCTTGTGACAACATTTTCTTTTAGCTCTTATTCTTGGTTGGGATTTACTCCTGCCTGTTTTGTGGCTGTCAGATGGAGACTTCTGAGACTGCTTCTTGCTGGGCTAAACAAGCCTATGTCTTCTAATCTTTTCCTACAAGGAGTCTCCATTCTCCCAGGTACCTCATAGCTCTTCCCTGCGTTTTCTCCAGGTCCTTGGCTGGCTCCCTGCACTCCAGTTTTGCAGAAAGGCTGAAGTCTGCAGAAAGGCCCAGGATGGACAACATCTGGGGCAGGTCCCCAGCTGGTGCTAATTCCCCCCATCGCCTGGCTGAGATGGGTGGGGAGGTATGAAGGAGGGGATTATCCTTTCAACGGTTCATTCTTTATGAACCATTGGAGAATCAGTAAAGGTCTCCAGCATTGCTGTGTGGTTTCCTGTGTTCAAGCCACGAGGAAGATGATACCAGCTGTCTCCATTGCCCATAAGATTTGTGTTTTCTGGTATTTCTTAAAACAGCCAGTGCTGTATGGGTATTTTTAGGATTTTTACTTGCAAAGAAAATCTTGGAATTTCAAATCCTTGATTACTCAGACAGCTAGGGGAAAAAATAAAAAAGCAGCCTTCGTATTATTCTTTCCATCTTCTTTCCTTCTGATTGCATAATTTCTAAAAAAGAGTAATAGTTTTGAGGGGCCTGACTCCAGATTGCTCACAGTCCCCAGGGTAACAAAGAAGGGATGGGCAGAAACACACTACAGCGAGAGGAGCTCCACCAGACCTGGGCTTGGTGGCATCTCACCCAACTTCCAGCACTGAGGACCTTCCTGTCCCTCCAGGGCAGCTCCAAGTCCCCAGACAGACCCAGCCCCACCACTTTAAGACTCTCTTCAGCTACAGTGACTCATCTCCACAGGTGCCAATTGTTCTCTGTTGACTACAGAGGAGGACAATCAATTCAGGCTTTGTTTTCCAGCCTACAGCCATCTACATTGCAAGCAGATGACTCTTCCCACTGTGTTTTCATTGGCAAACAGCAACCATAAATCTCTTGCTTGTTCAGGTTTGGGGTTTTTTTGTTGGGATTTTTTTTTCCCTTTTCCATATCCACCAAATCCCATTTGTCTTTATTTGTTTCAGACAGAAGTACAACCTTGAGCCTGGTCCAAAGGACAAAGAAAAACGGGGATAAAGAGGCTGCTGCCTTCTCCACCAACTGCTGATCCAGTTTAAGTGCCCTGGCTTCGTGCTTTTCATAAACATGGGATTATGCTGTTTCCAGAGAAAACCACCAAAAGGTCCCATCGTTGGAAGGTAGAACAGATTAATTTCTCTTATGCATGTTGAGAAGGACATAGAGGGAGAGAGAAGCCAGATCTGAGAGAGCTGGGGCTTTGCTAATGCGGGAGGCTGTAATTCTCCATTCCCCATGGGCTGGTGGCCTTTGATGAGGTCTGGACACAAACTGATGGCAAACCACAAGTGAAAAATGAGGAGAGGGTGGGGGAAAGAGGGAGAAAAGACCAAAGAGAGGGGGGAAGGTGTAGCCTGGGCACACACGACTTGGAGAAACGCTTCTGTTGCCATCAACCAACTGGACCTGTGGTTTGAAGATGTCACAGCTCCCGCAGCCTGGTACGCATCCCAGATCACCACTCAGACCAGGCTCACCCTCTGTCCATGCTCTCAGTCTTCAAGTCATTGCTAAAATGTTGCCTGAGCCTGGAAACCACAATGTTCTGGCCATAGGGAGCTGAAACATGGAGAACTTCAACCTCTTCTCCATGGACTGGGTGGATGTGGTTGAGACGAGGACAAGCCTGGTTCAGCCTGCACCAGGCACAACGTGGACTCTTTGTACTACAGCTGTAGCCCAGTGTGGACAGAAAGCACATGGTCCTTGAGACTCAGTGGGTAGACCTTGCTGAAGACAAGGAGAGGAGGTGCCATGACCACCACAGTGAAACAAGTGTAGCTGAGACCTTTCTGTGCCCCAAAACCTCATGGGCATGGTGCAAAGAAAGCACAAGGCGCCTCTCCTTGTTGTGGCATTGATTCAGTCCAAAGCGTGCGACCTTCATTCACTGACACCCCTGTTTTCTTTGCACAGTTCTTCCACAACTTGGCATGTCGGCAGCACCCTCCAGGCCTGAGGAACCATTTGATCTCATCTCCTGCCTCTGATCCAGAAGGAGGGTACAGAAATGGCAAAGGGGGTGTTAAACCCTGCACCATTCATTCTCTTGCATGACTTATTTTGCAATGATTTGTCATTATATTTGACACCTAATGGGGAAAGTCCCTGCCCTGCTCAGAAAATCTCAGCCTCACTCAAGGTCCCGCTCTGGGATTTTGCTTTCTCCTGTGGCAACAAGTTCACAAGGGGGTGCAAACATGCCAAACTGGATCACAGTCGTGTTTCCTTTCTTCTTGTTGTCTGTAGGTCATCCTGGAGTCACAGTCTGAGGGGATAAGAAATTTCCAATCAATGTTCTACAGACTTGTTGATGGGATTTGCTCAGCCACAAATAAACACCTCAGCTGGATCTCGTCAAGCTCCTAAAGACTGAACACAGAATGACTCCTCCAGGGCTGTGAAGCAGGACAAGACAAGTTAAAGGTGAAAAACAAGTTCTGGGCAACTTGACACTTATTCAATCTTAGCTCCACTAGCTCAGCAAAGCAGCAGCAGCCACAGCCACCCTTAGACGGGATTATTTTGTCGCCTTGCAGTCTGGATGATCGTGCACATGGACTGGAACTAACACCAGACACCCAGCACACAGGTAGGGGTGCATGGAGTCAGAGGATGGTTTGGGTTAGAGGGCCCTTCCCAGCCCCCCCAGTGCCCCCCCTGCCATGACAGGGACATCTTCACCAGCTCAGGTTGCTCAGAGCCCCGTCCAGCCTGGCCTGGGATGTCTCCAGGGATGGTTCATCCACCACCTCTCTGGCCAACCTGCCCAGGCTCTCACCACCCTCAGGGCAACAATTTCTTCCTCATGTCCAGCCTGAATCTCCCTCCTTTAGTTTAAACCATCACCCCTTGTCCCATCACAACAGGCCCTGCTCAGAAGTCTGTCCCCAACTCTCTTACTGGCCCCTTTTGAGTCCGGAAAGGCCACAATTAGGTCTCCCTGGAGCTTCTCTTCTCCAGGCTGAAGCACCCCAAGTCATTCACAATGGAAAGGGATCACAACTGGCTCTACTGACATTGCAAACCTGCTGCATCTTTCTCTGCAGTGTCTGTCAGCTTGAGCTCCTCTGCAGCAGAGCTTTGGATCTGGGAAGCATGGGAACTGTGAGATGCTGACTTTGCCTGGGTTGGCAGGTTTCTGCAGCCAGGATGGATGAACTGAAACCTTAAGCACCAGATCTTGAGGGCACACACAGAGCTGGGTGCTGGAGATCCTCTAGGTGGTGCCAAGTTACAGCTGACAGCATAAAATCACAAAATCATAGAATCATTTTGGTTGGAAAAGAACTTTAAGATCATGGAGTCCAACCATTAACCCAGCACTGCCAAGTCCAACACTACCCCATGTCCTGAGAACCTCATGTCCGTCTGTCCAGCCCTCCAGGGCTGGTGACTCCAGCACTGCCCTGGGCAGCCTGTTCCAATGCCCAACAAAATTGTTGTATCTGCAAAGGTGCCACTGGGAGCAGACAGAAAACATATAACCCATAAAACCTAATCCCTGTGTGGAGGAGAAGAGCCGTGGTTGTGCCGCTGACTTACTGCAGTCCGCATCCAGCCTGAGAAGAACAGATTACTTTAACGTTATGAAGACAGTGACCACTTTTCTGCAGCATGTGCAGCTCCCAGCGCCACAGGTGCCTGACTCCTGAACGAACGCCTGGTAGCACCAGCATCTCCAGCATCACTGTTCATACTGTAATCACAGCATCAACAACTGGAAAAAGCATTTTTAAGTGCCCAGTAGTTACCACCACAAGTGCTTCTGACCTGGAGCTTTCCAGAAGAAAAAGGGTTAACATGGGCTTGTGTTCCCTCACCCTCCTAGGGGGCTGTGCGGGAGCCCTGATGCTGCTCCAAGGCACAGCCAAGGGCCTGGGGGTCTCCCCAGTGTCACCCCAAAGGCCAAAGCTCAGACTGAGTTGCACTCAAAGGTAAGAGAACGTTTCGCGGTGCCGAGGCTGCTCTGCTGCTGGGTGTGTTTAAAGCACCGGTTATTTGAGGAGGCTGGGATGTGAATGGGAAAAGCAGACGAGGGGGGAAGGAAAAGAAAAGCTAATTTTCCTTCTGGAAGCTGATGCATGGCGGAGAGGAGAGGCGGCAGTTTCACGCCCCATTGCTTGGGTGCCTCCATCCTCAGCGCAGAGCAGAGCGCCGAGACGTGATGCACAAACCATCCCCGAGCGCCTGGTGTGTGGCTGGTGTGGGATGGACACAGACGGCCGCACGGACAGGCTGGCGGGTGTCCTGGCCATGGGGGGACCGTTCTGGCCATGCAGGAGGCTGGGGAGAGCTCAGGATATCAGCCCAGGGGCTCCAGAGAAAATGGAGCCGCCCTCATACTCATCATAGGCTTCCCTCTCATCATGTGCTTCCCTCTACCAGGAGGACTTCCCAGGACCAGCAAACACCATTCTGTGTCTGGGAGTATTTTAAGGGGTTAGATCCTAAGTTTAGACTGAAACCAGTTGTGTCACGCAAGGCCAGGGCTCTGTCCCCATTCCCAGATGAAGATTAGAGCACTGCCCCATGTCCTGAGAACCTCCTGTCCGTCTGTCCAGCCCTCCAGGGATGGTGACTCCAGCACTGCCCTGGGCAGCCTGTTCCAATGCCCCACAGCCCTTTGGGGAAGAAATTGTTCCCACATCCAACCTCAACCTCCCCTGGGCAACTTGAGGCCGTTTCCTCTGCTCCTGGCGCTTGTTCCTGGGGAGCAGAGCCCGACCCCCCTGGCTCCAAGCTCCTTTCAGGTAATTGTAGATCCATAGGATTCTTTTGCGCTCTCCTATTCCCCAGCCACCCCCCTCCTCTCCAGCCACCTCTCACTTTCAGTAAGTGTATTTTGGGTGTTCGGGTTTATTAATGAAGGGGGCATCAACCTCTTTGCGAGCGACTCACCAGGAAAACGCTGGAGGTTGGGTCCCCAAAGCCAAAGGCAGCACAAGTTCCTTCACCCACCCACTCAGACACAAGTGCCTCCTCCTTGCGGGATGCTCCAGATCACCCATTACCTTTGTGAGGCCGTGCACACCATCTCCGAGCTCACGGGACGAGGTGTGTGACCCCCATGACTCCTGCACGGCACCGTGGGTCAGGGGACCATGCACAAGAGCACCGGGGACATCACCCACCGCAGCCGGGGCATTTCACCGCTCTGCAACACAGCATCTCAGGGCAAAATGCACGGATGGAGGTACGAGCGGCCGCGTTACCTATGGGGATTGCAACCCCTGTCCCACCTCTGTCCTCCCTTCCCCAAAATTTTGCTTCTGCTCTTTTGCAACCGCAGCAGAGAGTTAAGAGAACAGCAACCGTTGCTTCCCCATCTTGCTCCAGCTGTATTGTTCCATTCCCACACCAAAGAGGGAATGTGCTGTAGTTCCACCAACACGATAAAACACACCAGGAAAAAAGGAGGTTTCAGAGCATTTCATTTATAACCACAGTGCGATTTGCATCATTGTGTATAAGGCATAGACAGGTGATACAGACATTTTTGGGCATTTCAAACCCCTGAATAACAAGGAGCCACAGGGAACAGTTAATGTAGGTCCTACCTCCTGGCTGGCTTTGGTGGAGAGACACAACCAAGCTACACAGTCAGGTGAACAGGTGGATGTGGCTGTTCAAGCAGCAATGCAAATGGGGTTGATCTGGTATTTTCAGATGGTCAAACGTGCTTTTATCCACCACAGTCCCATGGAATCATCTCGGTGTGAAAAGCGGCCCTGCAGCCCGGACTGGGAGCACGGAGGATTGTGCCCAGGGCTGTAACCCTCTCCTTGTCCTCCTGCAACGGGATGCTCTGGATCCTGCTTCCCCCATCACTAATGACCCATTTTAATTTGAGCTGCTGCAAAGTGCTGGGGAATAAAACATGGTCTGTGAAGAATCACCAAATCATTGAACAGTTTGGGTTGAAGGGACCTTCAAAGCTCATCCAGTGCCACCCCTGCCGTGAGCAGGGACATCTTCACCAGCTCAGGTTGCTAGTTAAACATAAGTAACACAGGAGCGTGTTTTGGTAGGGTTGCTTGTCTCTGCTGGGATAGACAGTGGTTGTCATGATAGGTTGGGTGATGAGCAACCAGATATACGCAGCTTTGCACTCAAAGGGTCACTCATCACGTACAGATGAGGTTCTTAGGGACGTGGTTTAGTGTTCGAGTTGGGTTATGGTTGGACTTGGTGACCTTAACGGTCTCTTCCAACCCAAATGCTTCTGTGATTTCTCTGGGGCTCTTGGCACCAAGATTTGATTTCTGAAATAAGTAAAGGTCACAGAGATGGGGAATTTCCCGATCCCCGCAAACCAAAGCAAGGAAGTGAAATAACGGCCCTGATTTGGCGCTGTGGACAGGGAGCTGTGCCAGCCCTTGGCGACACACACAGCCCCTCCCTGGCAGCGCGTGGGCCTGGCGGAGCGGGTGCGAGGAACAACCAGCCCCAAATCCATTAAATATGAAACTCATTAAGAAAGGTGCAAACACAAGCACCAGCTCATCAGATCCTAGAGGAGAAAGTATTACAGAGAATTTGACCAAGATCTGGTAGTTTGATGGTGCTTAATAAATGGGGGTGTGGATGGAAATGACGTTGGGAGATTTTTAGGAAAAAAACAGAATAAATGCAAAAAAACAAAGCATTTGACTGTGCTGGTAAAATGAAACACCCACCCTGGGGTGTGCAAGCCCAGAGCCGCCTTCACAGCTGCTGCTTTGGGGCAAGGGGCGCTGGATGAGCCGAATCCCGGCAGCAAGGACAGGTTTTATTGCCGCAGGTTCTGTGTCACAGGCACCATCGTCACACATGGGACGAGCCGCCCCGTGCAGTCTGGGTGCTGTTACAGAGCTGAATAACCAGGGCTTTAATGCTCATCCCAATCCAGCAAAGCAATTAGGCGTGGGCTTTTTTTTCCCCTGCTTTCTGCTAAGCGCAGGCTTAAGTGCTTTGCTGGAGCAGGAGCCGACATTAGAACAGTTTGTCCTGAGAAACTCTGATCCCCCAGGATCACTTTTCGCTGCTACTTGTTCTCACGTGTCAGGCTGAGCAGCAACAGCTCCAGGGGACAAACGCAACCGAGGACGATGCGTCTCGTCCTGCTGAAGGGCAGCGGGGAAACATCTATTTATCATCAGAGGGACCGCAGCAAAAGCCACATGACGCCGGAGCAGCAGGACGTTTGTCTCTCTAAGGGACATTTGCTTTCATGCTTGATGTCCCTCTTGCGGGATGAGTGGATGCGGGGTGACAATTTGAGGCTAATGCTGCTTTGATTAGAATCCGTCTGATTGCAGAGAGACAGACGGACAGGAGGAGGGAATAAAAACCAGAAGTGTCCCAGCACTGCAGTCCCGGCCCCGTCGCGGGTGCCGTTTGCTCGGGGGAGGCTGAGCGAGACCCACAGGACTCGGCTCATCGGGAGCTGTTTGTGGAGCAGAAACCCAGCCGCCCCGCTCCCAAAGGCGCGGGGATCTGCCCGTTGGCGCCCAGGCGCAGCGAGCTCTGCAGGCGCTTTGTGCTGTTTGATGAGCGTGTTTGGAGCACAGGAGAAAAAGAAGAAAGACAAATACATAGGCCCAGCTGCAGCCGCAGGGGTTGCAGAGAGCAGGTGAGGAGAAAAGCCAAGTCTAAAAGCCAAGCTTTGCTCCTGGGGATGCTCAGGGTCAGGCTCAGCCTGACTCCAGTCTCCACCACTACAGGCCTGGTTTTGCAGGGAGGGATGTGGGGCTGTAGAGGTGAAAGAGCAGCTCAAAGGGAAAACAAGCTCCAAAAACCATGAGTCAGACCATGCAAGCTGCACAGAATTCAACAGGAGTTTTGGTTTAGCAGTTACAACCAACCCCTGCCGACGTTTTGCATCTCAGCCTTTTCCCCGGGTCCTGTGGCTTTTGCTCTCTTTGGAAAAGCAACGTATGCAGCACATTTCATCTGCAGTAGGTTTTATACTCCTATAAAGCAGGTAATACACACTGCATGGCGAGGGGAAGCAGAGGCTGGTTCCGAGTGCAAGGAAAAGTGTGCTGAGAACCTGGGACACGTTGGGTTGGAGGCGCTGCCAGCGCCGCCTGCCCGAGACTCCTCCGCTAAGCCCCGGGTGCGCTCGCAGAACACACCGCAAAACGTCCTTTTCCCCTCTCTCCAGTTCCGCACTGGTGTTCAGGCTCTACAAACCACAGCAGATTAACAGAAAACTTCTAAAAAGTTTGGGAAAAAAAAAAAAAAGAGACAGACAAAGAAGTAAACCATGAAATGTTTCAGAGTAAGTGTGTTTTACGTGCTGCTCCGAGGCGGGTGCTGCAGGTGGGACTCTGCATACAGCACCAGGGTTGGTTGTATCTTCATTTTTCTGCGTGTTGGCAGCAGCGTCGGGGCTGAGAGAGGCGGTTCCTGCCCCACCTCCATCCATGGGTGCGATCCGGTGCACAGGCCACAGCTTCTCCCCAAAACGCGCCGGCAGGCACCGAACATTCCGGGCGCCTTCCGGCACGGCTTCAGTGGAAAGGCTTCACCAGCTTCATAGCAGCGTAGTTCTGGAGATGGGAAACAAGGGAGAGAAAAGCTGATGTGGAGCAGGTACAACCAGGCGGCACATCAACGTTAAAGCCTTTCTTGGGGCTGCGTATTATAAAAGGGCTTGTATTTTATGTTGGGGATGGGATGTATTAACCATCCATAACTGCTACTTGTTTCATTCCTAATCAGGGGAAGTGATCCTTCCCCTGTACTCTGCACTGGGGAGGCCACACCTGGAGAATTGTGTTCAGTTCTGGGCCCCTCAGCTCAGGAAAGAGATTGAAGTGCTGGAGCGGGTCCAGAGAAGAGCAACAAGACTGGGGAAGGGACTGGAACACAAGAACCATGGGGAGAGGCTGAGGGAGCTGGGCTTGTTTAGTCTGGAGAAGAGGAGGCTTAGAGCTGAGCTCAGCACTCTCTAGAACTACCTGAAGGGCAGTTCTAGCCAGGTGGGGATTGGGCTCTTCTCCCAGGCATCAGCAATAGGACAAGGGGCCATGGGCTTCAACTCTGCCAGGGGAAATTGAGGCTGGAGATGAGAAAGCAATTCTGTGCAGAGAGAGTGGTCAGGCATTGGAATGGCTGCCCAGGGAGGTGCTGGACTCACCGGCCCTGGAGGTTTTTAAACTGAGATTGGCCATGGCACTTAGTGCCATGATCTAGTCAATGGACTGGAGTTGGACCAAGGGTTGGACTGGATGATCTCTGAGGGCTTTTCCAACCCAGTCCATTCTGTGATTCTCTGATTCATAACTGCTACTTATTTTATTCCTAATCGGTTCATGGGAACAAGTCCCAAATGTACCTGCATAACGGGTAGTGCATTTTATTCAGGTGCTTTCGATTCATCCCTGAGACATCCATTTTATTTTGTTCTTTAAAGCTTATAACCCTGTCGACACACTTACAAGAGCAAGTCCTTTTGGATATTCAGACAAGCCTGTGTCTAATTGTGGGATCTCACATTAATATAGGAAGGATTACCAAGCACAGCGCAGGCTTCTCCGCGTAAAACAAACATACGGTTTTGGGGTGACTTCAACCAGACAAGTGTCCTGCTATCTTTTAAATACAGAAGGCTTATCACTAACAAACACATCAGTTTCAGTCTCTAAGTGTGTTTCTGAACCTTCTCCTAATCTATTTCGTTACACCTGCTCTAAGAACAACTCACTCCCGGGTTCAATTGCTCCTTGCAGCACTTTTTGGGACGCTGCTCCCCACAATCACAACCTCCGAACAATGCAGACGTAATGCCAACACTTTTTGATCACTGGTGTCCTGTTGTTTAAAACGCACCATGGTGAACTCAGTTCTATTGATTTGAAAATCAGCTCTCGTTCTCACAGTGAGAATCACCAACAGAGCCCTGAACACATTGAAACGTGCGAGTTAGTTTTAAAAATGAACTATTTCAGTTGTGTGTGTGAGAGTAAGAGCCAGAGGGGTTCCAGTGCAGCTATAAACACAGACATTAAGCGCTTGCACAGGGAAGAGCTGCAGAGCAGATTCAACACCTCACTCAGTGACATCATCCTAAAGTAGAAATACAAAACTCACCAACTTTAACATAAAATGGTCAAACCCCCTCATACAACCCACCCAACGAGACACGGCTGGAGATCCCAACTCATCTACAGCAGCTCTGTTCCACTCGAGCAGAGCTTCAGGGATGGACACCAGCCTTGGCTCAGAAAACACACTCTTTGGTCAACAAATTGTAGCTTTGACAAACCAAGGTAGAAATTAATTCCACAATCACCCCGCCAATGATACACAAATGGTAGTAAATGTTGCTCTATTTTCAATTCTCTATATAGAATCACAGAATTATATTGGTTGGAACAAACCCTTAAGATCGAGTCCAACCATAACCCAAATCCAGTACTAAACCGTGTCCCTAAGAGCATCACCTAGACATATATGTGTGATGGAAATCCACAAATGTTTATGGGACTCTATGTATAAGAGTGTTTGTAGTGTGAGTCCATGTATAGAAAGAGGTAAATAAAATAGCCATGAAAAAGCCATGATTGGTTGACCAGATAACATGTTCTAGTCTATTTTAAAAAAAAGTTTCTATTGTTGATACCAGAAATAATCACAGAATCACAGACAGTTTGGGTTGGAGGGACCTTAAAGCTCCCCCAGTGCCCCCTTCCATGAGCAGGGACATCTTCAGCAGCTCAGGTTGCTCAGAGCCCCGTCCAGCCTGGCCTGGGATGTCTCAGGGATGGTTCATCCACCACCTCTCTGGCCAACCTGGCCTCTGGCCCCTCTCAGCAGGTCCATGTGTGTCCCTGAGGTTCTGTTCACTACTCAAGTTTTGACACCTCACATTATAGAATCACAGAATCATTTGGCTGCCAGAGACCCTTAAGATCATCGAGTCCAACCATAACCATCCTTTTCCCTACGATCCCACCAAAACCAGTGACCTAATCCACTCCACCTTAAAGGCTGGACCCTTTGGAAAAGAGCCCTGGCCCTGGTCGCCGAGCATCACCCAAGATGTGCCATGATGTTTTCTGGTTTTCCCACTGCTTTCCATAGCCAAAACCCGCGCCAGCTCACGGCAGCCACCAGCCGTCTGAACTGCACGGGGACGCTCTCCAGTCCTGCCCCATCCTGCTTCAGTCTCTTGGTAAAAACCAAGACCATGGACTACCTCCAAAGAACCCGTCAACGAATAAGCTGTTCAAACGCTGCTTATCGAGACCATGATGACAATGCAGACTAAGACACATGTTTAGGTTGTTTGGAAAGAGCTAAAATTAAAGCTGATTTAAACCCCTGTGACCACACACTAGCCCGTTTGGAAGTCCCTCCTAAACACATTGAGTTTAATTGGGACAGGATGTTCTCTCGCTTTGTCACTTTAAAAAAATAAGAACCAACAACTTTGGAAATAAAGCATAATGGTCATTATCAGCAAGATCTGTGGAGAAATGGGGCAAACAGAGAAGAAAAAGCCAACACCACACAACAGAAGTAAAGTCTGACCAAAGGCATCTTGATAAATGAGAACGTGTAGCAAATCCTGAGGCAGTTTGCCAGCGAGGATTTCTAATAATGCCATAAATCAAGCAAGCAAAGTTAGGGCAGTTCACCAGAAGTCATTAGAAAAGCCTCCAGTGACATCCAACCTTCGAATTAATTACCCCTCCATTTGTCTTCAGAGTCTGTCCTCCAAAACACTCCCATTTTTTACGATTTGACCATTCTGGAGGGGAGCGAGTTTTTCTGTCCAGCTACGAATCTGTATTAACGAAGTGCTGAAAGCCAAGGAGGATTATCAATCAGCGCAGCAAGCGAGCTGTAATTAGAATGAATGGCGATGGAAGCGACGCTGGGCTTGCAGAACACAAACAGAGCTTTAAAAGCCAGTAAACATTTTCATGGTGCTGCTCCAGCTGGAAGGAGCACGACATTTTTCTACGGTAGTAGCTACTAAAATCTTTATAATAATGACGGTTTTGGGGAGATAACTTCACCACAGTATTCCTTACATGGAACGGACGCAGAAAACCCAGGCTGGACTTTTATAACCTCTTCTTCTGGCCTTGTGTCCAGCCCAAGACTTCCACCCAACCGCTGCCAGAGCAGAAGGCAAAGCTCTTCTCAGCCATGGCAACGTCGGATGAAAAGTCCATCAAAGTCACTGGACCTTCCCAAAAAGCCACAAATGTGCCATAAACAAGTGCTTCAGGACAGGAGTTTGGGGTGGAATTAGACCGTATCTTGGAGAAAGACATATAATCTTGATACGTGGACGGCTTAAGCAACGATGAATTTACCACAACTTTGGCAAACTGTTCTAATGGCTCATTACCCTTTGCCTCAAAAATTGACATCTGATTTCCACTGGAATAGAATCACAGAATTGTTTTGGTTGGAAAAGACCCTCATGGTCATGGAGTCCACCCATAACCCAGCCCTGTCCCTACGCCATGTCCTGAGAACCTCATGTCCCTCTGTCCAGCCCTCCAGGGCTGGTGACTCCAGCACTGCCCTGGGCAGCCTGTTCAATGCCCCACAGCCCTTTGGGGAAGAAATTGTTCCCAGATCCAACCTCAACCTTTACCTTTGACATCCAGCTGTTGGGTTACATTATACTTGCACTTATTGTTTAAGGAGTCTCCTGATGTCAAGTGGAATCTCAGGACTGTCTAAGGAAACCATACAGGAAATATCCAGGGAGTTCTTCCCAGAGTCCCAGCTTGTACCGACCATAATGACAACCCCTCCGCAAAGAGAGTGAAGGCAAACCAGGGAGGAGCCTGAACCTGACACTGGGACGGGTGGAAGAGCCCAAGGTAAAAAAAAGAAACAAGAACAACCTCAGAATATAAGATTTTCAATGTTTTTTTCCTACTTTTGTAAAATCAGACAACTTTTTTTTTAAGGGAATTTGCAATACCATGCAGTTTTCCACCCAAAACCAAAAGGCTTTTCAGTTGGAAATGGCCTTTCACCCACTAAAACGAGTTGCTCTGTAAACAGTTGTGCTAATGATGACTGATTTCTGATGGACCCGTGCCTAAAGTTCTCGTGCTCCCAGCTTCCCCACGTGTCCTGATGAACCTTCTCTTCATCCCAAAGCACTCACAGCCCCTTCCAGGGACCCCAAATCCCTCCAAGGCAACCGCGGCACGTTCCCTGGCTGGAAAACAGCTCCTGGTTGCACAAAGGTCTCCTGGACAAGGGACTTTGCAGAGGACCCGAGAGGAGCAACGGGAAGGTCTGTGTTCCAGCCCATGATCGATCCCGCGTTCTCAGTGCCCTGAGCATGGGGGAAGCGCCAAGGCACCACGTCTTCAAAGCTTTCTGATTCCACAAAGCAGCTTTCATATATATATATATATATATATATATATATACACACACACATATATATATAAAATAGATTTTTCTATGTTATAGATATTTTTAAATCTATTTGAATCTATTTATTTATACACATATTGCAGAATATTTGCATATAATATTTTGCAGAATATTTTGTTTCTCGCCTCAATAGGGAAAATATTTCCCTGGGGTGTGAAGTATCTCACAACATGTATTCTGAACGAGACCGAGACACCAGCATTTTGCCTAGAAATCCTGAGGTTTTGGGAAACACCGTGTTTTTTTGGGCACTCCCGTTGGGAACCACAGACAGTCCTTTGCTGTTGCAAGTGGAATCATGGAGTGGTAAAGTAGGACATTCGCTCTTATTCTCCAGCTCCTCTGACCGCGAAGCCAGGACTGTGGTCGGAAGCTTTCAGCACTGTATGGGCACTAGGAACAAATCCAAATAATCCCATTTTTACACCAAGAGCCAATGAAAACGCCCTGGGTTTGTTTCCAGGGAGGATTCCTACGTGTCTGGGGCGGAGGGTGACCTGTGCAGGGTGACCTTTGCACTCGGGACCTGCAGATTCCCAGGGCATATTGTATATATCTATACAACAGGTAAAAGATGATCCACTCTTGGTGTGCTCGGGCTCAGTCCAAACAGGAGAAGCTTTGAGCCGGGTTCAGAGTTCCCTGGTGGGAGCTGGTGCCAGGCGAAGAGGCTGTGTGCAGGCAGGGGTGCGACCTGCAGGCAAGGGATGCGATCTGCAGGCAGGGGATGTGATCTGCAGGCAGGGGATGCGATCTGCAGGCAGGGGATGAGATCTGCAGGCAGGGGATGAGATCTGCAGGCAGGGGATGCGATCTGCAGGCAGGGGATGTGATCTGCAGGCAGGGGATGTGATCTGCAGGCAGGGGATGTGATCTGCAGGCAGGGGATGAGATCTGCAGGCAGGGGATGTGATCTGCAGGCAGGGGATGAGATCTGCAGGCAGGGGATGAGATCTGCAGGCAGGGGATGTGATCTGCAGGCAGGGGATGAGATCTGCAGGCAGGGGATGAGATCTGCAGGCAGGGGATGAGATCTGCAGGCAGGGGATGAGATCTGCAGGCAGGGGATGTGATCTGCAGGCAGGGGATGCGATCTGCAGGCAAGGGATGAGATCTGCAGGCAGGGGATGTGATCTGCAGGCAAGGGATGTGATCTGCAGGCAGGAGATGTGATCTGCAGGCAGGGGATGAGATCTGCAGGCAGGGGATGAGATCTGCAGGCAGGGGATGAGATCTGCAGGCAGGGGATGTGATCTGCAGGCAGGGGATGAGATCTGCAGGCAGGGGATGAGATCTGCAGGCAGGGGATGAGATCTGCAGGCAAGGGCATTTAAACTGCAGGCAGAGGCATTCAGACTGCAGGCAGGGCCATATAGACTGCAGGCAGGGACATTCACGCTGCAGGCAGGAGATTCAATCTGCAGGCAGGGCATGCAATCTGCAGGCAGAGGCATTAAATCTGCAGGCAGGGCATGCAATCTGCAGGCAGAGGTATTAAATCTGCAGATAGGGCATGCAATCTGCAGGCAGGGCCATTGAGGTTGCAGGCAGGGACACTGAGGTTGCAGGCAGGGCCATTCAGGTTGTAGGCAGGGACATTCAGGTTGCAGGCAGGGCCATTCAGGTTGTAGGCAGGGACATTCAGGTTGCAGGCAGGGCCATTGAGGTTGCAGGCAGGGCCATTCAGGTTGTAGGCAGGGACATTCAGGTTGCAGGCAGGGCCATTCAGGTTGTAGGCAGGGACATTCAGGTTGCAGGCAGGGCCATTGAGGTTGCAGGCAGGGACATTCAGGTGGCAGGCAGGGACACTGAGGTTGCAGGCAGGGCCATTCAGATTGTAGGCAGGGACATTCAGGTTGTAGGCAGGGACATTCAGGTGGCAGGCAGGGACATTCAGGTGGCAGGCAGGGACATTCAGGTGGCAGGCAGGGACATTCAGGTGGCAGGCAGGTCCCCAGTTTCCCGCTGAGCCCAGGACCAGCTGCTGAACAGCTATGGCTGGAAGGACACTGGAGGTCCCAGCAAAGCTCCCAACAAGGAGAGCTCTTCATACACCGTGTTCTGGCTTTGTTAAACCTAATTTTCTCTTTTAGTGATTTTTTCTGCCAGCTAAAGTCTTCTTACTAACTGCATTTTCCTGAAAAGCCAGATGCATGTTTTGGTAGACACAGCAATGGAATGTGAGGATGTTTGATAAGGATGGATGTACATCCCGTGAGAGGGGCAACAAGAAACAGGTGACCAAAAAACTGACCAACTGAGTATTCCATCCCATTCACATGATACTTCATATAAAAGTGGGAGATCAGGAGGATCTCATCCCTTTTCCCTATGGCGACATTAGGAGAGGACCTTGCGAGTCGTCCCTGCGAACTGAGGCCAGTGACAGACTGAATCCAGCTCCGGTTGGCTGCAGAGTCCAGTCCAGGACTTCGGGTGCCAGCTCTGCAGTTGCTGGGACTTTCAAGATTGGTTTTGTATATTTTGTATTATTTTCTCTATTCTTATTGGTAGCATTAGTAAAACATTTTAAACTTTTCCAGCTCTCTTCTCTCGCTCCTTCTTTCCCTCCCAACCGCCTGTGCTGAGTGGGAAGGGGGCAGAGGGAGGCGGGGGGAGAGGGGGTTAACAATACATCTGACATGGTGTTATTGTCACCCCGCAATCAAACCTGAACACACGGCCAGAGCAAAAAGGGCAACAGAAGCAGGGAAAGAGTATTAACCCCCTCTGTCTGCAGCCCCCGCATCCCTGAGTCCCTGTTCTGCTCGGACTGATGGTCCCTGTGCCCTAACGGGATTCCCTTGATGTCTCCCTCCCACCATCAGCCCTTTTCCCAGGATGAGAGGGGCAGGACACACACACACAAATCCTCTCCCTGCCCCACGGGATCTCCAAACTGCCCGTGCAGAGTGAGGATTCCACCTCCAGCAGTAAACACAGCGAGGTCCTTATCTTAAACGGGACCCCATGGTGCTCCTGGCACAGGAATCAGAACAGGAGTGAGGAGGGATTGGGTTTTCCACGCGTTTAATCAGGGATGTCGTGGTGAGCTCTGCCAAAAGCTGGGATGCCAGGAGCATCCTTCGGAGCCAGGCACCACCAGCGCCAGCGCCAGATCGGGTGCCTGCTGAGCTCAATCTCTGAGCAGACACAGACCCTCACAAATCCAGGGGAAGCCGGCCAAATGCATGAAACCAGAAACATTCCATGAAACACGGCCTTGCTTTTTCAAAATCTGACTAAAAATGGACCCGACCAAAGTGTAATTAAATACAACAACATTTAGCTAGGAAAGAGGGAAAAATCCCAAGTAATAATGAGTGTGAATCAATATTCGCAGTTTGCGTTGTTTTTCTGTGATGCCGCTGGAACGAAGGCAAAGCCACTTGCAGCACTGAGTTTTTTGGGGAAAAGACTTGGTTTCTGCTATTTGACATAACGAGGAGTCTCCACAAAGGGCTCCGAGTACAGGGCAGGGAGGAGGCAACGCCGCAGAAACCTGCGCCTGCACAACTATTGCCTCCTTCTTACTGCTTAGCACCTCTGGAATGGTTTCTCCAGCCCTTCCCATGGACAGGAGGACAGAGAGATGGGGAGAGTCATGATTTAATCCCTTCCTTCTCGACGGGAACAACCGAGTGTGCACGACTTCAAATCATCTGAAAGCGATTACGGCGGCGAGGAGAAATTCCACACCTCGCTTTTCAGTTGCACGTTGCAGGCACACAAAGCCATCTGCAAAACGCAGCCACGTTCTCCCACGTGAAGTTATAAATTACCCCAAGGAGTTCTTTTCTTAAGAAAAAAAATCACCTAGAAGGAGCAGAATTTGTTAAGTGCTGGAAGGGGGAGGCGGGTCATTTTTCTTATCAGTCTGGGAGGAGGGGAAATGCATCCAAGAACCAGCATGAATTATTCTAGTGCTGTAGAAACAGAGGAGGATCCAAAACCCCATCCCAAGCCAAGCTGGAGGCACGGGCTCCGTTATTATTTATTTTGCTTTGCAGTGGAACCGACGGTAAGGCAAGAAAAAGCCACTTTCTTGATGAATGAGGTGAAAACCCCCCTCGTTTCAGACATTACGTTGGTACAACGTGCTCCGAGCCTTGATAACGAGAGATAGGCCTGACCAAACACCTATAAATTTCTCCACAACTTTAAAGAATTACAGACCGCTGCAATTTTTGCTGCTGCTCAACCCTGTAAAACGGCCACATTGCTAATTGGGCTGCATGACCATCAGCGATTTTCTCACCTCCGACATCAGCTGCTCGATCCCCTTTGAAAACCACCATAGAATCATATTGGTTGGAAGAGACCTCAAGATCATCGAGTCCAACCATGACCTGACTCCAGCACTAAACAACATCCCTAAGAAAATCAATTAACCTCAGGGTTATTAGACACAAATTAAAACACGGGCACGAAGAGGTGAGCACCACGCAGTGAGTCTGCAGCAGAGACCAGAAACACAAACTCTCTTTTTGACCCATCATGGTCCCCACCAGGTTGTTCCTCAGGGAGTTTGCAGCCACGTGTGCTGTCACCATCTCTGTCACCACAGAGGACGCAGGGATGGAGACCTGGGGGAACACCCAAGACCTTGGTCCACCCCTCATCCTCCCCTGCACCCATCATACCGGGAAGGCGTAGATGAAGATCCCCAGGAAGAGCAGCAAAATGAAGAACACAATGGCCAGGATAACCACCCACTTGTACCGACGCCACAGGATGTACTTCATGGTCTTGTACGGGGAGGTGAACCACAGGAAGGACGTCTCTGGGCGCCTGGAGCCAAACAGAGTTGAGGTCATGGCAGAGTTCCATGGTAGTTTCACCCTCCTGGATCCCCAGCCCCATGAACATACCCCGGCTGCTCATCCTTTAAACCTGCATCCCTCTGGGTGGACCATGTCAAAGGGCCTCCTTGGTGGTCCAGACCAGCTTCCCAGCCACCCTGGACAGCCTCAGCTTGTACAGGATCACAGAATCACTTTGATTGGAAAAGACCTTTAAGGTCATTGAGTCCAACCATTCCCCCAGCCCTGCCCCATGTCCTGAGAACCTCATGTCTGTCTGTCCAGCCCTCCAGGGATGGTGACTCCAGCACTGCCCTGGGCAGCCTGTTCCAATGCCCCACAGCCCTTTGGGGAAGAAATTGTTCCCACATCCAACCTCAACCTCCCCTGGTGCAACTCAAGGCTGTTTCCTCTCAAAGGCTCATAGTCTGAGCTTAAAGTTCATAGTTCAGAAACTGAGCCTACAGGGGAGCAAGCCTGTTGTAGACAGCAGACCTCAAACTGGGAAGCCATATTTTCAATTTGCTCTTGGAAACTCTGTGCCCCGGTGGTTACTTTTCCCCTCAAAATGCTCTTACTTGGGGTCCTCCAGCCTGGGGTTCATGTTCGGCTCATCCCGCCCTACGCCAGCTGGCCGCTCTTCATGCTCTTGTTCGGCCACAATTTCCAAAGTCATCTCCAGTTTGCCCTGTGTGGGTTAAACAAAAACAAACTTATCAACAAAAATACTGATTGGGGAAAGAAAAACTACTCTGAGTGTAACCCACCCACACCAACAAGGGCCATGAGGAACCCAGTAAGAGCAGATTTCACACAGGTCCCTCACCTGCCCACTCCCACTTTCTCAGCAGATGCTCCAGGACACCTCAAATGTCACTGACACTCAACTGAGGGCAACGGACTTGAGCGTCTTTGCTGAATGATTTAATTCACTGCCCAGACTCCTTTACCTGCATTGAACAGTCGCCAAAGACTTGAACAGGAGCCCAGACATTTGTATTTAAATATATCAGTCTGGCAGCTGAAACCTTTCCCTGGTACTTGTCCCCACACTATACTATTAAGAACAGATATGATACAGAGTCGGATGAGGAGGCACGTTCCAAAAAACCACAGCAAAAATCCCACAGAACAAATCATTTCTTCTGAGGCATTTGCGTGGTGCTGGACAAACCCTGGAAGACATCCTGCCCACAAAAGCTGGTCCAGTTTGTGAATCTGCAGCCCAAGACTCTGTTTCTGGCCCTGATCATGGAATCCTGCCCAGCCACGTCCCTCCTCAATGCTTTGAGTGAGTTCCCCATGAGAACACGTGCAGAGGACACCTCACCGCCAGGATCTTCTTGTGATCCTGCTCAGCAACGCAGGGCCACCAGCCCTTGACGGTTTTCTGCTCGAAGAGTGACACAAAGCGACTTGAGGCCAAGGTCTCATCTACCAGCTCCAAGGAGCACTTCTCAGCCGTCTTGGCAGGTTTGGGCATCTTGTTGAGGTCCATCTGGATGGAGCCTGCAAGGAGGAACATTAACGGGAGGACATCTCAATGTAACAGGTCCTTAGAATGTGGAATCTTTCATAGAATCAGAATCACAGAATAGTTTAGGTGGGAGGGCCCTCCCCAGCTCTCCAGTGCCCCCCCTGCCATGACAGGGACATCTTCAGCAGCTCAGGTTGCTCAGAGCCCTGTCCAGCCTGGCCTGGGATGTCTCCAGGGATGGTTCATCTACCACCTCTCTGGGAACCTGCCCAGGCTCCCACACCCTCAGGGGCAAAAACTTCTTCCTCATGTCTAGATTCTTAAAACCAGTGAAAATAACAGCACAGATCAGGGTTTTCTTGTGAAACACTTTGGATTAAAAGTGCTTTGCAAAAACCAAAAACTACTTCTGTTTTTTGGAATTTGCAAAAAATGAATGTTGGCAGCGAAGAGCTCATGACGTGCAGAGCCAGAACTGGAAAACACACCTTGCAGAGGGCATTTCAGCACTCAGCCTACGTAATTAATCAAAGACAAGGTGTAGAAGGATCTTTATCACATACCTGCTCAGTGAAGCTTTTCATTTTGCAGGATTTTTAGTGGCAAAATGAAAGGCAGCGCATGATCCAACCCAAAACCTGTAATGCTGGAGCCTGCAGCTTCTGCACAGAGCATCTGCCGCAAGGCTCTGTTATTTTTACTATTAGGGGGTTTTGTTTTATTTTTCTCTTGGCACAAATCTCAACTTTTGAGGATGATTAATGAGTTAGCACTGAAAAACCACTGAGCTGTGTTCATGTTGAAACACCCCAGGTAAGGCAAGGAAAGGGGACTGATCCTGCCTGGTGGTCGCAGCTCGAATACGTGATGAACGAGCACGTTTCATCGCAGACTCAGCTGAGTCACGGAGAACTGGGGCCTTCTTGGAAGGTGGTGGCTCTGTTGGGACTGGATGATGCTCTCAGCATCGTGTCAGCCCAGGAACAGGCTGGGACTGGAAATCCGCCCAACACAAACCACTTATCATCAGTCCTGGGCTTACAGTGCTGACACTGAATCCTGTTCAGTGGCTTAAACTGGTCTTGTTACGCTTTCTTCATCTCCTGAAAGGATTCAGTAACTTTGTCCTTCCTGTCTACATCAGCAGGAATGGAGCCAAAAAAACAGCTCTCCTGACTTACCCAAATAGTCATCAAAGGAGAACTTGTCGTTGTCCCAGATCTGGAAGATAAGCTGCGGTGGAATCTTGTTTTCTGTCTTGTCCAAGCTCCAGAAGTGCTCCTGCAATCGTGCCAGGGAAAAAATATATATAAATAAACTAACAAATAAATGGCTTTTTCATAGAAGTGGGAAGATCCAGACCACTGTCATCTCCAAGCAGGGGAAGTCCTGTCAAGTATCGCTCATGGTGTGTCCTGCTCCAGTTGTCCAAGGCCAAAGCCACGGGAGGACACCACTGTTTTTGGGCAGCCCTTGGACCAGGATGCCCAGTGGGAAATCCAAGGTGCTTCTGGAACTTGGGTTGGTTCCAATTTGTGTCTTAATTTAGCAGCAATATTTTAGCCAACAGGCACCATGAGCTTGCAAGAGGGATCTTTCGGAGTGACAGGGACATATTCATGTGATGTCGATGAGGGTGACTCTCGTGGTAACTTTGATTTCATCTTGGTGACTTTGATTTATGTCTCGGTAGTTCTGAATCACTGTTCAGAGGATTGTGCTGTACAGTGGCAGTGAACCTTGTCATGGAACTTTGCTAAGTGGCACTTATACAGCATCATATTAAAACCACTTTTGCTAATGCCTTTGATGGTGATTCTTTAGGAGATGTAAATCACCCGTTCATGACATGATCCTAAATCAGGGTCTGCGACAACTTCTCTAACAAGGAGAGTTTGAATCCATCATTGTGACAATGAGCTGTGGGAAACTGCAGCGGGTCTGTGGAGTCCTTGACAGAAAGTATGGGAATAGAGATCAGCCTTGAAGATATTAAGGTTTACCCCTGAAAAGGATGGGAGTAAAGGAATATCCAGAGATATGGAGTTGTACCCGTGAGAGAGAAGAGATGTACCCGTGAGAAGGGCGTAGAAGAATAACATGGATGATAGCAAAATTAGCCAATGAGATGTTAGTACTGTAACTTGTAACCAATAGTGAGAAGACACATGAACTGGTAGAATTGTACAAAAATGCACTTGTAGCAACAAATGGCATCTACTACTTTCATCCTGGAAGAACTTGGACTATGTCGTTTGTCCGTCTCAACCGCGACAATGAGCTTGTGGTTACACCATTATAATCTACGGCGGATATGTGCCCATGCCACAAAATCTGCAATTTCTGTGGTTGCAACTGGTAATATTTCCCAACAGGGATCTAATAGCACTTCTGGGATGCCACAAGATGCCTGAAAGTCAGGCCTAAGAAGTGTCAGGACAGAGGAGAGACCCAGACGCACGCAAAGCCGAGGTTTTGTTCTTTCTGGCTCCAGGCAAGGTATCACAGTATCACAGTATGATTGGGATTGGAAGTGACCTCAAGAGATCATCTAGTCCAATCCCCCTGCTGGAGCAGGAACGCCCAGATGAGGTTACACAGGAAGGTGTCCAGGCGGGTTTTGAATGTCTCCAGAGAAGGAGACTCCACAACCCCCCTGGGCAGCCTGGGCCAGGCTCTGCCACCCTCACCCCCAACAAGTTTCTTCTCAAATTTAAGTGGAACCTCTTGTGTTCCAGCTTGATCCCATTACCCCCTGTCCTATCATTGTTTGCCACCGAGAAAAGCCTGGCTCCATCCTCACGGCACTCACCCTTTATATATTTATAAACATGAGTAAGGTCACCCCTCAGTCTCCTCTTCTCCAAACTAAAGAGCCCCAGCTCCCTCAGCCTTTCTTCATAAGGGAGGTGCTCCACTCCCTTAATCATCTTAGTTGCCCTGCGCTGGACTCTCTCCAGCAGTTCCCTGTCCTGCTGGAACTGAGGGGCCCACAACTGGACACAATATTCCAGATGGGGTCTCACCAGGGCGGAGTAGAGGGGAAGGAGGACCTCTCTCGATCTACTAACCACCCCCCTTGTAATACACCCCAGGATGCCATTGGCCTTCCTGGCCACAAGGGCCCAGTGCTGGCTCATGGTCACCCTGCTGTCCCCAGGACCCCCAGGTCCCTTTCCCCTACACTGCTCTCTAATAGCTCATTCCCCAACTTATACTGGAACCTGGGGTTGTTCCTGCCCAGATTCAAGACTCTACACTTGCCCTTGTTAAATTTCACCAGGTTATTCCCCGCCCAGCTCTCCAGCCTGTCCAGGTCTCTGATGGCAGCACAGCCTCCAGTGTCACCACTGCTCCCAGCTTGGTGTCACCAGCAAACTTGCTGATAGTGCACTCTATTCCCTCGTCCAAATCGTTAATGAATATATTGAACAATATTGGCCCCAGCACTGACCCCTGAGGCACTGCACTGGATACTGGCCTCCAACTGGACTCCGCACCATTGACTACCGCTCTCTGGCTTCTCTCCTTAAGCCAGTTTGCAACCCACCTCACTGCTCTATTGTCCAGACCACACCTCCTCAACTGAGCTGTGAGGATGCTGTGGAGACTGTGTCAAAGGCTTTGCTGAAGTCAAGGTAGACCAGTCCACCGCTCTGCCATCGTCCATCCACCTTGTTACATTCTCATAAAAGGCTATGAGGTTGGTCAAGGTTTGGAAGAGGAGGCCGAGCCGGGCCCGGTGTGCACGGACGGCACGAGCGCGGCGCTGCGTCCCGCAGGCGACACCTCCTGCTGCGCTCCCGCGACACGGCGCATCATGAGCGGAACACATTTAATTAAATGCAGGAAACTTCGGCATTATTCATGACATATACGTAGCACCATAAATTCACAGCAGTGCCTACAAGACTCTGATTCATTATATCGCGCAATATTAAAAAAGAAAAGAATGTGTCACACTCCCTGAGAACATAAATATTCAAGCAGGGAGACTGTAGGCACTTAATTCCCACTGAAACTGGTTTCGCTTTAAGAGATCACCCTGGATGGTTATATTTCAATTTAGCTCCATTCCCCGCCTCGCTTTGGAAAAACATGCCAGCATTTTTGCAATGGAGCATTTTATTTATGCATTTTAAATATTTTATAATCTAGAAAAATAAAGCGAAGTGAATGGAAACTTCCATCTCTCCCCCCCTGTTCTTTGCAATGTATTAAAATGGATGTTTATCCAAGGAGCGGGGGAACATGTTTTCCCACCTAATAAGTCAATTTAAATTAAAACTGCTAAAAAGGGAAAGAACTTAGGGCGATTCGTTCCTTTCCTATATATTAGTAGGATTGCAGAGGGTTGTTAGTCATCCAGAGGAGAAAGACCCCAGGAACCATGTACCCATGCCTACTAAAGAAGGTGGTCAGATGCCCTCACTATGGATTGGGAAGGTTCATCTGGGGTGTGTGAGATGGAGGAGGAACCATCTACCCTGGTGTGCACCACAGCGAGACACCACAGGCTCCTTCCAGTTGCCCGTTGTTGGGGCAATGCAGGTATTCCCATCTATGTTCAGCCTGGGAACATGGAATGTCCTGCAGATGCCTCTTCCTCTTCAGTAATAACTTGATCCCTGCCCCAGAGGCTGATTTCACCACATGGGCGTTCGTCAAACATCTCCACGCTCCGAGAGCGTCGCCACGCTGCTGCCTGAGCTGAAGCGCCTCTTCGAGCACATGTTGGACCTTCTCTTCGCACCACCCACCCACCTGAGGTTCGACACGAGCAAACCCAGCGCCCGAGCAGCCCCTCTGAAAGGGAGGTGAGGTGAGGGCAGCTCTACCTGCTGGAAGACCCAGTCTCATGAGTGTCCTGGTGGAGAAAGAGAAGGAACCAGGAAAATGAATCATAGAATCACAGAATCATTCTGGTTGGAAGAGACCCTCAAGATCACCAAGTCCAACCATAACCTGACTCTAGGATTAAACCATGTCCCCTAAGACCCTCGTTTAAACACCTTTTAAACAAGCAAGCTGCTGTGGGACCCAAGTTACTACGCAGGCTCTGAGCTGCTGCAGCAGCTCCTGACCTCATGGTGGGCTCCTTCCCCATCTGCAGGGATGGCTGATGTCTCCTGGGACAGGAGAACCCCTTGAACCCAGGGCAGAGGCAGCGGGGGCTGCGGTGCCTTATGGTCACATCCCACACAGTCAAAGTCAACTGGGTAAGTGTCCCCCAGGACAGACCATGCAAGTGCTGGAAAATGTGCAGGACTTCAGGTTTTCACCTTCCCTTTTTCCCATTGCAATGACCAAGGACTTGCCCACACTCAAAAGGACATAAAGACCTCATCATGGCCTACAACTTCTCCAGCGGAGCAGGAGGGGCAGGCTGAGCTCTGCTCTGTGACAGTGACAGAGCCCAGAGAACGGCAGAAGATGTGCCAGGGAGGGTCAGTGGGACATGAGGAAAAGGTTCTTCACCAGAGGTGCTGGACACTGAACAGGCTCCCCAGGGAGGTGTCACGGCCCCAACCTGACAGTGTTCAAGAAGAGACTGGACAACGTCCTCAGACACACGGGGTGACCTGTGGGGTGTCCTGTGCAGGGACAGGAGCTGGACTCCATGATCCTGTGGGTCCTTCCAACCCAGAACATTCTATGACTCTATGAAATCAATGGGCAAGATGCAAAGACTGAAACAAAAGAGGTTCCATCTGAACTTGAGGAGAAACTTGTTTGCCGGGAGGTGCCAGAGCCTGGCCCAGGCTGCCCAGAGCGGGTGTGGAGTCTCCTGCTCTGAGACATTCAAACCCCCTGGACCCACCTGTGTGATCTGCTCTGGGATCCTGCGTGATCTGCTCTGGTGACCCTGCGTGATCTGCTCTGGTGACCCTGCGTGATCTGCTCGGTGACCCTGCGTGAGCAGGTGGGCTGGGGAACTACAGAGGGACCTTCAACCCAAACCAGGCTGGGATCCTATGAAAACCCATCCCCTGGCCAAGTCGATTCTCGCTGCATCCCCCCGACTCCCCAGCACCACTTTACCCCCACCAGCAATACCCTGGCTTGCCGGGGACTCACTACCTAATGATGGACCACTCGGGCAGGACTCGACTCTTCCCGGGTGGCAGCGCTGAGCTCATACAACGCTGCCACGATCCGTGCAGCTTTGGCCTTTCTTGTGGAAAAACACTGTGCATGTGGTTTGGCTGGTGGCGCAGCGTTCCTCCTCAGAGCCCGCGACGCTGGGGACACGGCGCAGCGGAGCTGGACGGGCCGGGGAAGGGGGAATTTGATGCTGAGCGAAGTTTATGGGTCCATTTCAAGGCAGTGTGAAACTGGCCTCCACGATTAAATCTAGCTACGAAAGTTCGCTGTAAAAACAACCCACGGCAAGAAATTTATTTCCTAGCCTTTTGCAAGACGTGGGAAGGAAGGGGGCTTGAATTATTGTTTGGGGGTTTGTTTTGCAGCATGGCGGGGAGAGGGGAGGCTGGTGAATATTTTACGGTCGTGAATAATGCAGCAGGGGAGGCAGGAGAAAAAATAACCTCATATCACTTGGAAAGTGTTGACAGGGCTGCATTTCTTCTGGGTTGCTTATGTGCTACAGAATACAAAGTAAGGAGCAACCCTGCTTTTCAGGGAGGCAGCGAAGCCCCAGCACGTTCATGGCCAAGCAAGCCCGACCTGTTCCAGCATGTGCATAGAACCAGAGAATGATTTTGCTTAGAAGAGACCCTCAGGATCACGGAGTCACAGAATGGTTGGGGTTCGAAGGGACCTCTGGAGATCATCTAGTCCAACCCACATCGAGTCCAACCATACCCCACCCTGTCCTTGTCCCATGTCCTGAGAACCTCATGTCCGTCTGTCCAGCCCTCCAGGGCTGGTGACTCCAGCACTGCCCTGGGCAGCCTGTTCCAATGCCCCACAGCCCTTTGGGGAAGAAATTGTTCCCACATCCAACCTCAACCTCTACCTTCAACATCCAGCTACTGGCTCTCATTATACTTGCATTTATTGTTTAAGGAGTCCTCTGATGTCAAGCGGAATCTCAGGACCATCTAAGGAAACCATATGGGAAATATCCAGGGAATTCTTCCCAGAGTCCCAGCTTGTACCAACCACAATGACCATCGTATCTCCTTGTTACAGTCCCTCTAAAACACATAACGTACAACTGCCTGGCCTAACTTTGCCTTCCTCTGAAAAAACACTGGACTTGGACCCCATTCAGAATGTTGCATTTGGCTCAGCGTGGAAGGAAAAGGAACGTTTTTGCCTTTTGCTTCGCCTTCTGACGCCACCAAGAAAAACAGGGAAGGACATAAAAAAAGGACCAGAAACAGGAAAGGAAAAGGTCCAAAATTAAAATGCAATAGCCTTTTTTTTTTTTCAATCTTTCTAACACCAAAGAGGAATTTAAAATGTCAGTCTCATAAAATATTAACTGTTTTTAAGAAAAATCCATCCATGAAACTCCAAATTTCAAAGCAAAACCAGCCAGAGCATGGAGATTTCTTGGTGCACCCTGGAGATTCAGCAACAAACGTAGCAGAACGAGGGGGTGAAGCAGGAACTCGGCTGCAGAAAACTCCACGCTATTTTTTTTTATAGAAAAATAAAGAATACAGAGGCCACCCACTCAATTCCAGGGTAAAACAACGGCTGATTCCGAGCATCGCGCCATGAGGTGTCACCGTGCGACAGGAGCCTCCCCCGTGCAAAATCAATGGGGATGGGGATGTCCCCACACACCCCACCGCTGGCACCGGGTCCCCGCTGGTGACAATCTGCTGGGCATGGAGGGATTCACCGCCTCATCTGCCCCACGTGAAGGGGGGAAGGAGTTTATTCTGGGCTCAACTCAGCTGTAGGAACAAAACAAGCTGTGGGTCGTGGCCCCTTCTGCCCCACTTTCCCTCAAATGCCTTTGGACTTCTCTCTCTCGATGGGTTTAGGACCACAGATCTCTCTGTTTCTCGTATCGCCCCTGAAGAGCTATCTCTGCTATGATTCTGGGATGCCGCCAGCTGATCAGTTATAGAAAAACCCCTCCAAACGTCAAGTTTGTTGTTATATTCCATGCCAGAGCCAGCAAACTCGGAGGCTTCAGCTGCACCTGATGGAAATTGTTTTCAGTTATTTAAAGACACACATGTGAGTTTCACTGATCTCTCACAGCCACAGGGGTTTTTCTGGGATTGAGAGGTGGAGGATGAACCATCCCTGGAGACATCCCAGGCCAGGCTGGACGGGGCTCTGAGCACCCTGAGCTGGTGAAGATGTCCCTGTCATGGCAGGGGGACTGGGGAGCTGGAAAGGTCCCTTCAACCCAAACCATTCTATTATTCTATGACCACCTACTTCTATCCATGCATGAACTGCATGGCCAGATTGCAGATGTCCAAAGACCTCCAACTCCAAGTCAGTGTGTGTTTGTGGCCAGGCAGGTTGTGACTAACCTACTTAAAATCTGGATAGGCCCCTTTTGTTGAAAACATAGAGTAGGAGACATCAAATGAATGCAAGAACTCCTTGAAAAAGAGCCTCGGCACAACCACCCCGACCTCTGCGCTGAATAAACCAGACTGCTGTTTGCAGCTTATTCCACAGTGGTGGGATGGATCCTCTCCCAATGGCTCTCTTTGCCTTTGCAAAACAGAATCTTTTGTGTTCTGGCATCAATACTTCATTTTCTTGTTGATACCTGACACTGAGGGCTAGGAGCAGAGCAAGTGTGAAGGCAATGGCTGTGCTCCTTGGTCTGGTTTTGGCCAGCGACACGCCATGACACAGATTTGGAACTGCCAGCAATGCTTCCATACTCATTATGTTCATCTCCCGGAATGTCTTTTATGCAACAATTTTTCAGATGATACATGAACAAACCAGCCAAGTCTTGGAAGCTCCAACCTAGTGGTTTACTTCCAGGTTCACTCAACTTGTATACTGAGATGCTCTTGAAATTCTACCCTGAATATTCATTTATGCAGATGACATTTGCTTAGACATCCAGTGTCAAGCATTTTCTGCCCCAGAGGGCGTCTAGAATTCAGGTTTGGCAGCTATATTCAGCTACCGCTGGAACTGGCACTTGAAGCTGAACATTTCAAAACCAATTTCATGCATTTTCCACCTCCCCAGCACCTACCAGCCGCACGATCCCAGCGCCTCCCTGACCAGGTGCCCAGTGAAACGGGATCCACATTCAGCCCATCTTGGCATCGCCTCACTAGACTCGAGTTTTACCATGACCATCTGATAACATCGTCTGCAAGAGTCAAGACCTGCCAGGCTTAGACCTGGGGATCTAAGGTTTCAACCCTGCGAACGTCGGCTCTTCTCTCCGCTGGTTGGCAGCAGAGCATCGTGGTCATCCAGGACCTGGGCCTTGGACTAGATGACCTCTGAAGGTCCCTTCCAACCCAAACTAGTCTATGATTCTATGACCTGGACTTGCTGGTCCTTCCCCTGCGTAAGTCAATACACAATTTCATGCAATGTGTATTGATCCTTTCACCCAAACGACTGTATAATTTGCAGTCAAAGAAACAAGAACAGAAGGAAATTCTGAATAACTGCTGAGAAGACAGTAAAGAAACATGTATTTATGTATACTCAGAAGAGCTGTCCCAACGATGGACTTCAACTTCCATGGGGATTTTCTTGAAATTCAGAATGGGGCAAATTCCTTTCTCTGAAGGAGAAGCAAAATCTATATAACTACTGCAGCAAGAGAAGATGTGGATGGGAAAGGGAAGTTGTAGCCAGGTGGGGATTGGGCTCTTCTCCCAGGCATCAGCAATAGGACAAGGGGGCATGGGCTTCAACTCTGCCAGGGGAAACTGAGGCTGGAGATTAGAAAGCAATTCTTTGCAGAGAGAGTGGTCAGGATTGGAATGGCTGCCCAGGGAGGTGCTGGACTCACCGGCCCTGGAGGTTTTGAAACTGAGATTGGCCGTGGCACTTAGTGCCATGATCTAGTCAATGGGCTGGAGTTGGACCAAGGGTTGGACTGGATGATCTCTGAGGTCTTTTCCAACCCAGTCGATTCTGTGTGAAAACATTCTGAAATGGTTAACATGTTTAGAAGAGCAGGAATAAGAGTCTACACTTTCAATCTACAAGTTGAATTGATGCTCAGAGGACTTACAGACTTTCCCTTGAGGTGCCCCATGGAAGATTGGAGCCTCCAAATCCCAAGCAATCCCACCTCCTTGAAGCTTTGGAGATAAAGTTCCCAAAACCTCCAGTGCTGTGGCAAGGATTAAAGAATGCTGGCTACCGCCGGCCATCCCAAGGCTCCAGGGTCTGGTTCCTGGGTTTTCCCAGGTTCACGGGCTCCAAGCTCCTCCCAGACCCGCACACCAGAACCAAACATCATGGAGACCCCTCCTGCCCAGCGCCATCCTTGTTCTGGGAGAACATCTGCAGTTTGGGCTGGGGTGACCCATTGCTGAGGTGCACCCTGCGGTGCCAAAGGGAGCTCCAGCCCGCGGGGCGGCAAGAGGAGCGAACAAAGGAGAGCGAATGGAGATCTGCTTTCCTCCCCGCGGCGCTCGCTCCGGGGCCGACACCAGCCCGGCTGGGCGCAGGTGGCTTTTAGCAGCTCCAGAATTTGCCATCTGACCGGTTTTGATTTAAATTCCACTTTCCATCGCCTGCGTTTAAAGTTCGGCGCATGGGCTTTTACAGCAGCAGTAATGAACCTGGAGTTCAAACAGCACATGGCGAGATCAAAAATTGCCAGAGCGGAATGTGTCCCGCAAATACAAAGCACGGCTTTTCATTCATTATTTTTTCCTTTACAGAGAGGTTTTACAAGCTGTTTATTTTCTGATACAGTGTTGGCAGACATGTGGTCGGAGGAGAATCAATATCAGCACAGTGGGATGTATTTTCTTAAACGGTTTATAGGGGGGTCTTTGCTTTTTCAAAGGGGGATAATTGAATGTAGTACACACTGTACTTTTGATTTGTTTAACATGAAGCGTGAAATGGGTACAGCTATGATTCTGTCAATCAGTTTAACTATCCGGCAATTCATTTGGAAGCTGGGCCTCCTCGCGGGGCTCGTCTGGCTCGCGGGATGGGGAATTGGCTCAGCATCTTCCCTGCCAAAGCGCCGGTTCCAGCCCAGGCTGCGCTGGGACCTTGCGCTGGGATGGGGGTTCCAGGGGAGCTTTGTGGATGAAGAAGGTCCCACCATAACAAGGTGGCTTTGGGCACCTCGTATTCAATGAGCACCAAGGGAGGGAGCGGGGATGAAGACTCGCGGTTGGGTGGCTGAAGGGGTTTGAGCTTTCAGGAAGGTGCCACAGGACAGGACAGAGTCTTGAAAGCCAGGATTGTCCCTGCTGTCCACACAGACCCAACAATTCTCCTTGGCAGAAGATGTGCTGGGGAGGGTCAGTTGGACATGAGGAAAAGGTTCTTCCCCCAGAGGTGCTGGACACTGAACAGGCTCCCCAGGGAGGTGTCACGGCCAACCTGACAGTGTTCAAGAAGAGACTGGACACCGTCCTCAGACACACGGGGTGACCTGTGGGGTGTCCTGTGCAGGGACAGGAGCTGGACTCCATGATCCTGGTGGGTCCCATCCAAGTCTGGACATTCTATGATTCTACAATTCCTTTTAATCTCCAGGTGATGAGCAGACATGTCAGCGCACAGATCTTCCTGTGCTGAAGTGTTCCCTGAGAGCCAGCCCAATTTCCATCGGCGTTATTCCATGCACACACCCCAACCCATCCCTCTTTCCTTGTCTCCGTGCAACTCCCAGTCCACGCTGGATCATCATGTGGCACTAACTTAGCTAAGGAACACCAGACACAACAGCCGACCACAGACGCAGGAAGGGGGGGCCAAAAATCACATCTCCCTTTAACTCCCCAACCAAGTACACAGCTCCCTTATTACAACAAAGACATTTTCACCCTGAATTCCAAACCAAAGCTTTCCTTCCTCTTTCTGCATCAATGGTACATTCTGACCCCACAAAGGTTATGTTCCAAATGTGGAGGTTTTAAAAAACTATTTCCCCACATGTCCACAGCTTCGTGTTTCAAATAACACAACAGTCAGGCTGAGCCTTGCTTAGCTCCATTTGTGCTGCAGTTGTGCGGGTCTTAAATTGCACAGCGCATTCATCTTGAGAGTCTCTTGCAACCAAAAATGTTGCTATGAGTCTATGATTTCAGCCCAGAGTTACTACGAGAAGGTAGAAACATCTGCCCAGGACCACTCACCTTCTTTGCAATGTAGCACATTTGCTCAGCAGGGAGATAGTCGAAGGGGAAGACGAATCTCCAGTTGAAGTTGCCCTCTCCTCCCATAGACCTGTAGTGCACATCTGTCTTCTGCTTGTTCTCCTCGTGGCCAACCAGCCAGCTGCAAAATGCAAACACGTTGCATGAGAAACAAGAAACACGGATTTTGGAGTGGTCACAGAGGCCTTGAGCAGGCATGAAAATGTCCCTCATTCCTGTGGCTGCTATCTGCAGGGGTGACCTGGAGGCTGTAGGAGATTTGAAAGGGAACACAACGGTCCCTGCAGTGTTGGGAGGTGAAGCAGGGCTGGTGGCAGCAGCCTGAGAAGCTCAGCAGTATCTTCTAAAAAGATGCCCCTGCTTATGGTAGGGGTCGGACTAGACGAGCTTTGAAGGTCCCTTCCAACCTAAACTATTCAATGATTCTCCCACTTCTGAGTTTTATGGATGTGTTAAAGACTCAGCACAGCCTCAAGTTCTGGCTCTAAGTTCTCACCCATCCGTAAGGACACACCAGCTCCTAACCTGCCCTGCTGGGAGCTCCTTCCTCTGTGCAGCCACCCCAACAACCTGCCCATGCAGGCAGCCCTGAAGCCAGTCCTGTTGTGAGGCAACCATGCTAAAGGACCAGAAAGGGCTATTTTTTTCCACTCTATTCTCTGTTGATTTCTCAAAGATTATTTCTTAGAATAATAGAATAGTTTTGGTTGGAAGGGACATTCAAAGCTCCCCCAGTGCCCCCCCTGCCATGACAGGGACATCTTCAGCAGCTCAGGTTGCTCAGAGCCCCGTCCAGCCTGGCCTGGGATGTCTCAGGGATGGTTCATCTACCACCTCTCTGGGTACCTGGGCCAGGCTCTCACCACCCTTAGGGCCAACAATTTCTTCCTCACATCCAGCCTGAATCTCCCTCCTTTAGTTTAAAACCATCACCCCTTGTTCTGTCATGAAATGCCGTTACTTGTCCTCAAATTACTTTAAAGCCCTAAGTGGCCAAGAAGTTCTTTCCCAGGAGAGCCCCGCTGGCCAGACCCTGCGGTGGCCGGGGCGCTCCCAGCTGCTCCCCACACCACAGCTCCCTCCTGCTCTGAAAGGCTTTGCTGTGGTCACCCCACAACCAGTCCGGGGGCAAACTGAGAACTTTCCATAACAACGACTTCTTCCAGCTGTGAGATTTGCAACGCTCGGGTTTCATTCTGCCCTCTTTCCCTGTCCACATTTTTCAGTCTTCAGCAAGCAACGAAACAAAACAATAAAACACATCTATTTGTGTATTTAGAGCCCTCCTGGAGTAAAACCAGAAGATTCAGAGAGAATCTCTAACGAAAACAATTATCTCGTTTGATTGTTTTCCACTTAAATTGAAAATACTACTTTTTTTTTTGTCCAGCTATACAAATGATTCCCTCTCCTCCAGAGCGGAGAGCAGCACATGACCCACCCAAACGTGTTGTGGGACACAAGGGAGGTCTACTTGAGTTCATCCTCCAGTACACACCACACGCACACGTGCTCCCGGGACAGCGAGCGCTCGGTGGCAGTGGGATTTGTGTGCTGAGGTTACGCTAATGCTGAAATTGTGGCTGGATTATTCATTTTGAGCTGATGGGACGCAAATGGCAGAGCCTGTGTGTTTATCCACATCCCCCCAAGCGTGGCGGGGGTGCTGGGGATGTGCTCTGAGCGCCCTCTCTTCGCAGGCAAACAGAAGGACAAATAAATGGTTTGATTTGGATGCCTCTTTGGTGGTTTGTTTGGTGGTTTGTTTTGTTTCTTTCTCGTGGATTTGCTGAACCCTCTCCACTGCAGGGATAGGATGCCAGAAATCCAAAGCATTCAAGTCACAGAGCCCTAGAATTAAAAAGATAATGTAGGAATGGCATGGTGACCAAGCAAAGGCTCCTCTTGCCCCATAGCCTGATGGAGCTGGTCTATCAGCAGATCTCCAGGGAGGAGTATGGGACTGGAGCAAACACATCCTGATGATAGGAACTATTCCTCCCCAGAAAGGGCTGTGGGGCATTGGAACAGGCTGCCCAGGGCAGTGCTGGAGTCACCAGCCCTGGAGGGCTGGACAGACGGACATGAGGTTCTCAGGACATGGGGCATGGACAGAGTTTGGTTAATGGTTGGACTTGGTAATCTTGAGGGGCTTTTCCAACCAAAACGATTCTATGATGCTCACGATGCAGCCATTGAGGGGGAAGATGAGGAAGTCGAGCAAGATTTTTAACTCATTTACAGCACTGCGAGATTTACTCGGTCGTTGGGGATGCTGAAAGCCAGGAGAGCGATGTCAGCAAGCGCTGGATGCTCTGGCTCTCCTGGTGACACCCCACAAGCACCATAATTCCAGAGCCCCTGAGCTGGAGCCGATAACAACGCACTTGATGGGAATACCAGGTAAGCAGCGCGCATTCCGGATTTACAGGAGGAAAATTGGGATTGTAAAAAAGGGATTTACAGTCTGTTTCAAAATCCTACCTCTTCCTGTCCATAAATCCAAAGAACGCACGAAATAAGTAAGTCCCTTGGCTGGGATTGCACCATTATACAGAAGATAAAACATAAATGGAGTCAGGCAGAGAAGGGAACGTGCCAGGGGAGTTGCTGCTGGTTGCCACACTTTTTTGTGTCCCAAGGAAAAAAGGGAATTCCAAAAAAAGCAGCTATGCAAACAAGCCAAGCCATGTCTATGGAACAAGCCCATGGCTGTCCCAGGAGGGCAGCTGGGGAGGAGCTGGCACTGGAAACCACAGAACAGTTTGGGTTGGGAGGGACCTTCTAAGGTCATGTAGCCCAACCCCTGCCACGAGCAGGGACATCTTCAGTGCAGACAACATGTCCTTCTCTCCAATGGCTGGGCTGCTTCCCCACGTCTTATCTCTCTAAACGCAAATATTGTCATGAAAGCATCTGAGAGGTGCAAAGAACTTGACATCAGGAGTGGTGAAGAGCCCAGCAGAGACGTGTCTGCCAAGAAGGTGGATCCATAGTTGGTGAGGTGTGAACGGCCCCTGCATCCCAAGGGATTTGGGTCTACCACAGCAATGTTCATGGAACCATAGAATCCTTGAATCATTTTGGTTGGAAGAGACCATTAAGATCATGGAGTTCAACTGTTCCCCCATCCCTGTCCCATGTCCCTGAGAACCTCATGTCCGTCTGTCCAGCCCTCCAGGGCTGGTGACTCCAGCACTGCCCTGGGCAGCCTGTTCCAATGCCCCACAGCCCTTTGGGGAAGAAATTGTTCCCACATCCAACCTCAACCTCCCCTGGTGCAACCTGAGGCCATTTCCTCTCATCCTATCCATTGTTACTCGGGATGTTGACACAAGGGCCGTGTGAACTCCTTCACCGCTGCTCTCGTGCCTTCAGGCTATGGTTCACAGAGGCAAGCTGGCTTACCCTTTGACGTAGATGTCACTCATCTTCTCCCCAGTGATGCTGAGGTCATCAAGGATGACGTCCTTGGTGTTCCAGATGATGCAGCGCAAGAAGAACCTGGATGACACCAGGAATAAAAGCAACGTGAGAGGGTGGAACTCTTGGTCCAGAGCCCACCCAGACAGCCTGGTTGTGCTACTCAGGTATTCAGCTGCAGGAGCTAAGACGTGAGCCATCTTTCCAGAAAATGAGCCCAAATAGTGATTTCTCAGCTGGGCAGTTGAATTCCTCCCCATCCGACACCTCCAGCCCTCTCCTCTCCCCTCGCAAACAGAAGGTGCTGGAACCAGCACCGCCCCAAGGAAGAAATGAAGTAACAAGTCACCTCTTGGCTCTGCGTGGCGTGATGTTGAAAGGGGGGCCGGGCAGCCCCAGAGATTTCGGAAACAGGTCCACCCACATCTGTAGCTTTCCCTGTATGGAAAAAAGATAGACAGGTGAAGCCTAGTGAGCCTCCTAAGTGGGTCATCTTCCCCTCCTCGGCAAGCCCTGCCAGTGGAGAGAGGAAATATGAAGTGCTCCTGAGTTCTTCAGTTGAGAACTAAGGTTTCCTTAAAGGAAACGTGTCACCAAGTATTATATTAAAATTATTTTAGTGATAGTTGGGTATATGTTAATAGCCTGTGATGTGTAAGAGGTTGGTCTGGGTAAGCTGAAGGTGCACTCTGGCTTTACCCTCCGTAGGGACAGACTAAAGACGAGGTCTATGGGGGGTGCTGGAGAAGCGAGCTGCTCACTTGTTTTCCGCGCTGTCACCAGTTGTCACCAGTTATGGGTTTCTGACCGTGGGAGTGGAGGACGGGATGAGGAGAGGGGAATCTAAGCCCACTCTGACAAACCCCTTCCAGGTAGAGGGCAGCAGAAATGCAGCTGAAGTCTCAAGGGGCTGGTTTTAGGTGGTCTCTTTTATTGCAAAACACCAATAGGTGCCAATAAAACATTTTATTGTGCAGCCTCAAGGGTTGAAAGGAAAAAAAATAGCCGCCCTTTGACAATCAGCCCATCACTGAGGGCTCTGTGGTTTCTTGCTTTTAGGCAAGAAAAATCTTCCATTTCAGCAGAAAAATTTAAAAGCCCAACCCAACTTAGAGCTCACTATGAACAGCCCTGTTGAGCCAGCCCGTGCTGTGCCTTTGCAGAGGGTCAGCGCCGGGATTTTGGGAACTGTAACACGTACTGAGTCATGCGGCATCACCCCAGGCCCAGCATCACCCCATGGATGCTCTGGGTCAGAAGCACCAGTGCACGGGAGGTTGAGGTTGGATCTGGGCAACAATTTCTTCCCCAAAGGGCTGTGGGGCATTGAACAGGCTGCCCAGGGCAGTGCTGGAGTCACCAGCCCTGGAGGGCTGGACAGACGGACATGAGGTTCTCAGGACACAGGGCAGGGACAGAGTTTGGTTAATGGTTGGACTTGGTCATCTTGAGGGGCTTTTCCTATCAAAATGATTCTATGGTTCTATGATTCTATGACAGGACATGGTCTGGTCTAGTGGACAGAAGAGGGTGAGCATCTGGGCCCTGTCTCCAGCATTATAGTAGTTGTAGATGTCCCATCCCTGGAGACATCCCAGGCCAGGCTGGACGGGGCTCTGAGCACCCTGAGCTGGTGAAGATGTCCCTGTCATGGCAGGGGACACTGGGGGGCTGGGAAGGTCCCTTCAACACAAACCATTCTCTGATTCTCTGAAGGAAGCACCCTTGCTGGTCTCCTTGGCTGGTCCAACAAGATCATGACACCTCTAAGAACAGCCCTGGCCCAGTTGTCAACTGACAGCAGCCACCTCCTGCCTCTAATCATCATTTTCATCGGGTGAATTAACAGGCAAAGGTGTTCAAGTGGCTATCAGTGAATTGAAGAATATTCTGCCAACAGTGCCAGAGCGCTGAGCTAGTTAAAAACAAAGTGCATAGGGAAACGGTGCCGCTCGGTGTCTGTGCACGTTCACACCAGCTCTATTCAAACCACCTTTGCAACCACCTGCAACGTGTATGACAGACGATAATTAATCATTTTGTTCTCTGGGAAGTAGCATTTTTTTGATCCAAATGCATAAACTACACGTGTATGTTAATCAAAGAAAAGGATGTAGGCTAAATCCAGGCACCCAGATTTCCACTGGTTTTGGACAGAAGCCCGTTCAGCTTTCGTTCAGCTGAAACCCACCCAGCGTGCAGCAGCACCGGCACTGCGCTCCCCTGGGGGGTGCGTGCTGCACCAATCCTGCTGCTGCACCCCCACGGAGCCCGCGGTGCCCCACCAGGGCACTAGGACCATGCTTGAGGCTCTGAGCGTCGGGAACGGCTTGGGAGAGGAAGAGGAGAGGAAGAGAAGAGGAGAAAGGGAAGAGGGGAGAGAGGAAAAGAAAAGAAAAGAAAAGAAAAGAAAAGAAAAGAAAAGAAAAGAAAAGAAAAGAAAAGAGAAGAGAAGAGAAAGAGAAGAGAAGAGAAGAGAAGAGAAGAGAAGAGAAGAGAAGAGAAGAGAAGAGAAGAGAAGAGAAGAGAAGAGAAGAGAAGAGAAGAGAAGAGAAGAGAAGAGAAGAGAAGAGAAGAGAAGAGAAGAGAAGAGAAGTATAAAAATAAAAGAAAACAGAATAAAATCATTAAAAACAAAATAAAACAAAACAAAACAAAATAAAACAAAACAAAAAATAAAATAAAATGTGAGCAAATGCTGATGCAAACGAACACAGGAGGATGGAATCGATCTCCCCAAGCACCCTGAGCCGGTCCCCTCGCTGAGCCCCAGCCTGGGCTCGGCTCTGCCCCAAAAGCCGCATCCCGTCCCCGGAACAGCCCGTCTGGCGGGACAGGCGTCCCCAGCACAGCTCCGCAGTGATCCAGCCACCCATGAACAGGAGCTGCTGTTGTCCTTGTCCCGGCCGTGTCCCAGCACCCACCTGCTCGATGTCCGGCTGCAGAGGGCTGTACAGGGCTCTGGTCTCCACGTGCTCGGGCACCAGCCCCTGCTTGCGCAGGGCGGCCAGGGCGAGACGCTCCTCCACCGGCCCCAGGTGCGGGTTCAGGGCTTTGCCGTCCTCTGCCACAGAGCACAGAGCAGCGTCACACCACGGCGTGGCCAGCGAATCTGACCACCCACAGGAGCAAGCACCAGCCCCTGGGCAGATGTGGTTCTCAGGGACGCGGGTTAGTGCAAGAGTTAGGTTATGGTTGGACTCCATGATGTTGAGGGTCTCTTCCAACCAAAATGATTCTATGGCCTCGTCAGGCCACATAGATTCATGTACGTTCAGGTCCTCAAGTGCCCAGGAGCCTGATCTTCTCTTACAGTGGAAGCAACTTTGTCTCCCCAGTTCCCATCTTGTGCTTCATCTACTCGAGGGGTGTGGGCAGGGATCAGATGATCGGAATGATCCAGCTCTGCGGGGAGGACGGGCTGAGAGAGCCGGGGTCTCTGGGGAGACCTCATTGTGGCCTTTCTGGACTCAAAAGGGACCAGTAAGAGAGATAGGGATGGACTTTTGAGCAGGGCCTGTTGTGACAGGACAAGGGGTGATGGTTTTAAACTAAAGGAGGGAGATTCAGGCTGGACATGAGGAAGAAATTGTTGCCCTGAGGGTGGTGAGAGCCTGGCCCAGGTTGGGCAGAGAGGTGGTAGATGAACCATCCCTGGAGACACCCCAGGCCAGGCTGGACGGGGCTCTGAGCAACCTGAGCTGGTGAAGATGTCCCTGCTCATGGCAGGGGGACTGGGGGGCTGGGAAGGGCCCTTCAACCCAAACTGTTCTATGATTTGCAAATCCACCAACATCACAAACCCTCCTGGGCCTGGGGAAACCTGTTTCCCATGAGACATGTGGGCAAACCATTGCACAATGGGGCAGGGACCTGCGGGGACTCTTGCGCAAATCTCCTCCCAAATCACAGCAAGTGAACCATTGCAAGGACCAAGCTGAAGCACATGGAGGGTGTTGGTCTCTTCTCCCAAGTAGCAAGTGATAGGATGAGAAAAAATGGCCTCAAGTCGCTCCAACGAAGGTTCAGATTGGTTCTTAGGAAAAAATTATTAATGAAAAGGGTTGTGAAACAAAGGAACAGGCTGCCCAAGGCAGTGGCGGAATCACCATCCCTGGAGGGGTGTAAAAGACGTGGAGATGAGTTTCTTAGGGTCATGGGTTAGTGCTAGATTGAGGTTATGGTTGGACTCAATGATCTTAAGGGTCTCTTCCAACCAAAATGATTCGATGATTCTCTGATTCTATGCATCTATGAACCTGCTCCACACCAGATCCTAATCCCTCTGCAGGCAGGTCAGACAAGACCTACTAATAATGGACATTTTTTGACTTCTCCAGCACTCAGGATCCCCTGAGCCACCCAGGACGGCCAGCCTGGCCTCGGCCAAGCCTTCTCCTGCCTCCCCATCCCACATGCTGCGCTGGGGCTGGTGCAGGACATCACCCCCGAGACGCCGCCTTCCAGCGTTCCGAGGCCACGCACCTTCGAGGACTTTGAAATGAAACGCGCTCCATAAATATTATTACAGCTCTGCAACTTTCAGGTGATATATCCCAGCTCCTTTCTTGGCAAGATCTTGAAGTGGTTAACTTCAGACATATGGGCTATTACCCAAGCAGTGGAAACCTGGCGTGTGCGTGCCTGTGTGTGTGTATGAACAGGAAAAAGAAAAAGCCCCTCTCAGAAAACAACAAATGTGGGGGTTATGGAATAATGGTCCGGGTGCAGCGCTTGTAAAACCCATGCTCTCGTGTTTAATAGCTTCACTTTATCCCGCCAGGTTCAGATCTGACATTGCTCTGCGAACACAGCTGGTTTCCAGATCTCCTTGAGGTCAAGCATCAGACTTTGTTCTGGTTTTTTGAACTGCTTGCCATTAAAGCAGAGGAAGGTGAAAGGCAGGGGCTGGGAGAGGGGGGAAGACCCCGCTCGGTCTGACACCTTTCCAGCCCTTCGCTGAAAACGTTTCATATAACGAGAGGCTGCAAAGGAGCCGCTGCTTCCCCACTGCTCCTCCTGAGGGGAGAACCATGCTTTTGTGCCCTCATTCCCAAAACAGGGACGGGATCAGCCCTGGGTTGGGGATCAGTCTCTGCTCCCCAGGAACAAGCGCCAGGAGCAGAGGAAATGGCCCCAAGTTGCCCAGGGGAGGTTGAGGTTGGATGTGGGAACAATTTCTTCCCCAAAGGGCTGTGGGGCATTGGAACAGGCTGCCCAGGGCAGTGCTGGAGTCACCAGCCCTGGAGGGCTGGACAGACGGACATGAGGTTCTCAGGACACGGGGCAGTGCTGGGGTGGGTTGTGGTTGGACTTGATCTTAAAGGTCTTTTCTACTTACTTAAATAATTCTGCAGTTCTATGGCTCTATGAGCTTGTGCCCCTGCAGGACGTCTCCTCTGTGGTGGCTCTGCAACACTGTGGTGGCCTTAGTAAAGTCACACTGCAGCCCCTGGGCCGTACAGGGGGGTTCCAGCCCCTCCCTGGGCCAAAACACCCCTTCCATGCCTTAAAGCAAAGTTTTCTGTAAAGGTAAACTGCTTCCTCCAAGAAGCTGGACAGGCACCAGGATAATGCAGATGTCAGTGCTGGTGGGGTTTTGTGCAAACAAGAAAATGCCTCCCCAGCACTCGCTGATATTTGCTCCTTGCCGGCACAGGCTGATTTTGTGCCCCCAGGCAGAGCGCACAGCCCCAGGCGTGGGCTGCAGTGTGATATTGGGGGCACTGATTGTATGATATTGTCTCCCTCTAGTGACTCCAGCCCCAAAACGCAGAGACACCAACCGCACAACTGCACCTCCAGCCCCAGCAGCTGGGAAATCAGCCTGGAGCTTGATGGACATTGCTGCTCCCAGCCTAAGCGGGTTTGGGTTGCTGCAAGCGGCAAAGGGCATGGCTCAAGTCCAAGGTTAATGTGGCTGGATTGCAGGTCTGGGTTCAGCCCTGGGGTCTGGTGCAGATCTGACCTGCAGATTTAGGGCAGAGCCAAGCTTGGGAAAGGGGCAGAGCCAACCTGGGCAACAAGGTGAGGAGCACGGGGAGGTGTCACCACCCAGTCCTGGCCTCCACAGTAATCCACCATCACAGAATCACAATGTCCTGGGTTGGAGGGACCCGCAGGCTCATGGAGTCCAGCTCCTGTCCCTGCACAGGACACCCCACAGGTCACCCCGTGTGTCTGAGGACGGTGTCCGGTCTCTTCTTGAACACTGTCAGGTTGGGCCGTGACACCTCCCTGGGGAGCCTGTTCAGTGTCCAGCACCTCTGGGGGAAGAACCTTTTCCTCATGTCCCACTGCCCCTCCCTGGCACATCTGCTGCCGTTCCCTGGGTCTGTCACTGTCACAGAGCAGAGCTCAGCCTGCCCCTCCTGCTCCTGCTGAGGAACCTGCAGCCCATGAGCTCTGCGCTCAGTCTGCTCTGCTCCAGCTGAGCAAACCAGGGACTGCAGCCGCTGCTCACACGGCTTCATCTCCAAACCCTTCACCGGCTTCACAGCCTCCTCTGGACACTCCAGGAGCTTTATCTCCTTTTCTCCTGTGTCCCCAGCCCTGCACACAGTGAATGCTCCAGGTGAGGCCGCCCCAGTGCAGAGCAGAACATTCATAACCTTCAACTCCATCCCTCACTCTGGACAAAGGAAAGCTATTTGCAACCCCAACGCAGCTGCGGTACCTTACCCAGCTCAGAGAGGATGTACTCTTGATCCCTGAAGGTGAGCCGGTCGGACTTGTAGACAGGAGCCTTGTAGTTGTGCTGCAGGGAGAAGAGGTGAAGCAGCTGGGAAGGACGGAGCTGGTCTCGCCACTGGTTGGGTCCAGAGCTGAAACCAGACGGGGGAAAACAGCAGCTTGAGACATGATCACAGAATAGTTTGGGTTGGAGGGACCTTCTCAGCCCCCCAGTTCCCCCTGCCATGAGCAGGGACATCTTCAGCAGCTCAGGTTGCTCAGAGCCCCGTCCAGCCTGGCCTGGGATGTCTCAGGGATGGTTCATCTACCACCTCTCTGGGTACCTGCCCAGGCTCTCACGACCCTCAGGGCCAGCAATTTCTTCCCCATGTTCCTTCATCCTCCAGCCTCAACAAGGGGTCACGGCAGCCTTAGCACAGAGAGGGCTGGTCTGGGAAGGTGCAGCTCACTCTGAGTCTGTGGTCACTGGTGAACGGGGCTGCGTGTCCCACAGCCCACCCAGCCCCAGCTTGAAGCGCCAGGGTTCCCTGATACCCCCCAGACCCAGCATGTCACCCCTCAGCTGGCCCTGTGCATGGTGTCCTCACCATGGTGTGCCCCAGAGGCACCAGGGGTGTCACAGGATCTCCCCAAGGAGGTTTTTGTTATTTGAAGCATTTCATGCTTCAGGAGGAGAGCCAGGGCTCAGGGAAGTTCCTCAAATGTGGGGCTTCCCTGTGTGAACCTGTCTCTCCAGACAGATGTCTGGTGAAGCACAGCACTGGTCGGGTCCCTCGGGCCAGCAGACCCCTGGGCCATCACCCTAGTCCCCATGACCAGCTCCCCGCAGCCCCAGCAGCTACAGAGACCCACAGAGGTACCTACACGCAGTAGGTTTGGGGGAGGCCACAGCGTGCCCCATATTTAGACAGGAACCGGTTCTCCAGGTCTATGACGGTCTCCCCAATCTTCTCATCCTTCGAGAGGAGGTCGTAGTCATAGAGCGTGATCTTCAGGTCTTTCTCCAGGGGCAGGGTGCAGCTCAGCTCAAACATCCTGCGTAAAGGGAGATGAGAAACCGCCATGAGATGGAGGTTGATGCTGCTGAGTGACCCACGGAACACAGACCCACACCCTCCCACCCCACCAGAGCTGGGAAGGACAAGCACACATGCATCACGTTTATTTTTGCCTGGTTAACTTATCCTCCAGTAAACTCCTCCTTTGCCTCTGCTAATTGGACATGTTGCTGGTTACGGCAACATCCAGGGAAACAGAGCAGCAGCGGAAAGTCAGGAATCATGATGGCCATGGGATTTGAAAGGGGGAGAAATGACAGCTTTAAAAAATATCTGCCCTTTGAGCCCAAAGAGCAAATGTCCAAAGCAGGAGCTGAGCCTGCCCGGGCCAAGCCGGAGACTGACCCCTCAGAGCCTCCTTGGCCTCTTCTCCTGGTTCTAAGTGACTTCTTTGTCATTGTTTCCTCTGCCATCATTGCACCACAGTCCACACACTGACATGGAATCACAGCATTGTTTTGGGTGGAAAAGCCCCTCAAGATCACCCAGTCCAACCATTCCCCACCCTGTCCCTGCCCCATGTCCTGAGAACCTCATGTCCGTCTGTCCAGCCCTCCAGGGCTGGTGACTCCAGCACTGCCCTGGGCAGCCTGTTCCAATGCCCCACAGCCCTTTCGGGAAGAAATTGTTCCCCACATCCAACCTAATCACATAACACAAAGCAAGAGCAAACCTTCCTGTCCCTCTTCAAACAAAGGGTGGCAAGAGACAAAGCACCAAGACCCCCCACCCTGCCAAAACACAACACCCTGCTCCAGACTGAACGGGTGCTCAGGACGTGGAAGGTGGAACCGCTGGGTGAGCAGAACAGCCAGGATCTGAGGCGGCACTACCAGGAGCCCCTCCACCTGCTGCTAAAGGCAGGGGATGCTGGGCAGAAACACAATGCTCATTCCCAGCACCCACCCCGCAGCAGCTTTTATAGAGGGGAAGTGAGTAATTATGCCACCAATTAAGAGTGCAGGAGGAACTGGGGTCAGCAGAAAGTAATTAGCTGGAGCTGGCTGGCAGCCAGCCGCCCAGGGAAAGCTCGTGAAACGGGAGGTTTAACAGCCGCCAGCAGCCAGGACCTCGGGTTTACATCTTGCTTTAAAGACGGGGTGGGAGGCGCAGCGCGCTGTCTAGACAGGCTCTGGCTGGGAGCCAGGCTTGGCCTTGGAGGCCCGGCTCAGCCAGGCTGAGCTCACCCAGGCCTGGCTGTGGGCTCTGACAGGGCAGGAGGTCCTGGCCCACCGGGCACCAGGGCTTCCTTGCAGAATCACAGATGGTTTGGGTTTGAGGGACCTTCCCAGCCCCCCAGTCCCCCTGCCATGACAGGGACATCTTCACCAGCTCAGGTTGCTCAGAGCCCCGTCCAGCCTGGCCTGGGATGTCTCAGGAATGGTTCATCCACCACCTCTCTGGCCAACCTGGGCCAGGCTCTCACCACCCTCAGGGCAACAATTCCTTCCTCATGTCCAGCCTGAATCTCCCTCCTTTAGTTTAAACCATCACCCCTTGTCCTGTCACAACAGGCCCTGCTCTAAAGTCTGTCCCCATCCTTCTTATCAGCCCCTTTTAAGTACGGAAAGGCCACAGTAAGGTCTCCCCGGAGCTTCTCTTCTCCAGGCTGAACGGAACACACTAGATGGGGAGCCACCTCTGTGCTCACCATAGGACAGGCAGAGCTGCCGTCTCCATTTGGCAGAAGAGAAGGGAACTGTTTATCTAATACACACTGTTCTCCATGGTCTCACCAGTGTCACCCTCGCCATCCCTGTCCCTTTTTCTCCATCCTTGCAGACCTTGTATCTCCCTCTCCATCCTGATTTGTTGGGAAGGTGTCAGAGCATCGACATCCTGAGCTGGCAAGAGCCACCTGAGGAAACCAGCTGGACGTCACGTGGAGCAGGGCTTGAGCCCTCTGTGCTGAACCACAAACCCCACGTTTAGTCCCAGCTTTTCTAGTAGACCAAAGTCTTATCAGCACATGGATGCTGAGCACTGGGCTTTCCTCCATCTCCCTCCACTTTTCCTGGTGCTTTCTGGCTCTGACAAATACTATTTTTCTGGAAACAACATTATCTTTTGCCTTTTATTGGAAGCTTGTGGCCCTACTGCAAGGTACGTAACTCAACCAGCACATATTGTATTTAGAGATAATTTTCAGGGCTCCTGATTTTGAGGTGTCCCACGCCACAGTCTAATCAGACAGGCCTCAACTCATCATGTCTTTTCTTCAGACTTGTAACCAAAGTGTCTGAATGAGGAGCAGAGTTCCCCGGGCCCTCTCTGCCATCACTGGGATGAGGCAGATGTCTCCACATGGGAATCTCAGGTCTAACCAACCCTCCTGACGTCTCCTGTGGCAGCTGCACATTGCCCCTGAGATCTGGAGCCTTCAATGGGGCAGCTGATGGCTCTTTTAGCACCTTAATGGGACCCCGAGCCAGTGGACAGGGTCGTTAGCAGAGAAGGTGCCCAGATCAGCTGCAAAGTTCCTGGATCATGTTGTAATGCCCACAGCCAGATCTGACCAGACTATCAAACGGGGTGTCCACCGAAGGCCCCCTTGGAGTGGTCTTCTCAGAGCACTCCAGTCTGTGAGCTGGAGCCCTCTCCTTAGACTGGGACACTGTCTAAGGAGACTTCCCGGGACTGAGAGCGTCTCAGCAACTCGTTTGGGTGAGTGGTTGTTTACTGGATAGATCCTTGAATGAGTCCTTGCCTAAGCAGGCAAGCGTGAGTCCTTGCCTAGCTCAGGCAAGTGACTATTTCTTGTGGGTACTCTGGAGTCAGAGGGTCTGGGTTTGTTGGTTTGTTTCTTGTGAGTGTGTGCCTGCACGCTGTGGATCCTCATTATTCTTATTTTGCTGTACCCCAATAATCTCCTCAACTGATAGCCAAACCTGTATTTTATGTTGTCGGAGAGCTGACTAATTGTATAAACCCTGTTTCTAGTTGGTTGATTTGCTGCACTTTTCCGGCTAGAATGAAGTCTGTTTTGGAACTTATTGTCCGCCTAAGCTGACTTTGGGTGCCTACATGACATCTCTGTACATCCCAGTCCATGCTCCACAGCTCAAAAGCCCCAGGGAGAGGATGAACATGAGCCATGGTGGGTAGGATGGTGGTCAAGCCAAGGCCAGACTCACTTCAGCAAGGCTGGACATGAGGAGAGAACACGCCATGGGAAGCACAGATGGTTTGGGTTTCAGGGCCCTTCCCAGCTCCCCAGTGCCCCCCCTGCCATGACAGGGACATCTTCACCAGCTCAGGTTGCGCAGAGCCCCGTCCAGCCTGGCCTGGGATGTGGGCTGGAATGGGAAGGTCCGGCTGGCCCAGCCTTATTCCCTCAATACCACATAAAAAAAATCACATGGACTCCAAACAGAATCCAAACTTACTTTCCAAAGACAGGCTCCAGCGTGCAGGCGATGTAATTTTCTTGGTCATTTATGGATTTCTTTCCCACTGAAATCTTCACGTAAGGATCGCACTAAAGAGGAGCGCAAAAGGAAACGCAAGACAGAGTCATTGCGCTGCAATATTGACGGTGAGGGAATAACTGCCCGCCCCTGTCCCAGGACATTCCGCCCCCCTTGGCAAACCCTCTTCTCAAGGGTGGGACAGTCTGACCATTAGCTCCTTAAATCCATGACAAGATCTCCCTGCACTGCGGTTCCTGAGGGCGACCAAAGGACCAGCTGTGGGACAGAGTCCAAACCATTCGGAGGTGATGGGATGGGAAAGCAATAAAAGAGCATGAAGAAAACTACTTCTGGCTTCTCCATGAGCTGCCTTGCTCTGAAGACCTTGGGATGTCCCTGTCCGCATCTGAGCCACCTATTTTGGGGTTCCATCAAGGTCATCAGTGCTTCAGTTTGAGGACTAGTCAAAAATAGATCCACAACTGTACACAACTAAACTGTCAAAGGAGAATTGTTGTGTTTCAAAACACATGGCTCAAAAACTTTTATTGCCAAGATGCTGCAACAACTTTAAAAAAAAATGGAAACATCTTTTAAAATAAAGCTGTTTTGTGCATCTAAAAATTATATCAGATGGGGTTTTTCACAAGTTTTTAAGCTTCTCTCTCACAACTAAAACTGCTCTGGGAAACCAGCGTAAATTTGAGAAGTGATTAAATTGACTGGAGTCGGCGGTTTTGCCATGGGAAGAAGAAACCAAGAAAAACAAAAAATGCAAAAAAAACTTCAGCTAAAAGATTTCACCCAGTTTGGGGCCAATAGCACAGATCTCATCAGTTTAGCTGCACGTTAAAAAAGAATAGAATAGAATAGAATAGAATAGAATAGAATAGAATAGAATAGAATAGAATAGAATAGAATAGAATAGAATAGAATAGAATAGAATAGAATAGAATAGAAAAGGGAAAGCTGCAGGCCAGGCTCCTCGCCCCCTTGCCCTGCGGGAGCAGGGATGGGCACCAGCAGACATCACAGCACAGAAGCCAAGACTGCAGTCAAACCTGCTTTGGTTTTGGTTTTCAGTGTTAATCTCCTATAGGAGGTTTCTAAGCCATGTCAAACCTTCCTTCCAAGTCCGTTTTAAACCCTGGGAAGTTTAAAATGCAGTTTTGTTTTGTTCATGTCAAAATATATCCCATATATTTTTTTGACTTTTACCCCATTTTCCAGAGGAACAAAGACAGTTAAGAAGAACTTTTCCCTGGTTTTCTTTGTTTTGCAAAGTGAACCCAAATGAACACTTTCCTGTTGAGCCAACACCGTTTTCTTTTCTGCACTGCATTTTTCCTCCAGACTGGCGAAGCTGTGCAAAGAGCAGCCACGGCAAAGGCATCGTTTCGTTTCCTTTGGCACCAAGGTGCAAAAAACCCCACAACTCATTTAGCTATTTTAACGAGCCCAACCGACAACCCCGCTGGATGGAGGAAGAGTTGGCTCTGGGACTCCCACATGTTGCAATGGGGGCAGAAAGAAGGGATAGATGTTCTAATTTTTGCTGTCACCATTCTTAAATTTTAAGGCATAGACCCCAACTTTGATCAATTCGGGCTCATCTGTTGGTTGAGCCCACCCCATGAGCCAACGCTGAGGTCCACCAGAGCCTTCCCCAGTGCCGTACCTTCCCATTGGCATCCTTGGGCTGGAGGCCAAAGGCCCGGATGACATAGACCCTGATGAGACACTCCTGGGGTCCTCTGGCCGGCAGCTGGTGGAACTGCCGAGGCGGCACCGGGACTCGCGGGTCATCTGGGAGAGGGTAAATTTTGAAGGAACCCTGCGAAGGACAAACATGTTCAGCATGTTGGGTGATGCAGACGCATCTCGTGTGAGCAGGATTGCAACAGCCGCCTTGGTGGTCGTGTAGAATTATTGAATCAGAATCACAGATGGTTTGGGTTGGAAGGACCCTCCAAGCTCATCCAGTCCAACTCCTGCCATGAGCAGGGACATCTTCAGCAGCTCAGGTTGCTCAGAGCCCCGTCCAGCCTGGCCTGGGATGTCTCAGGGATGGTGCATCCACCACCTCTCTGGGTACCCAGGCCAGGCTCTCAGCACCCTCAGGGTGGTGATCATGGAATCTCAGAATCACTTTGGTTGGAAAAGCCCCTCAAGATCATGGAGTCCAACCACAACCCACCCTGTCCCTGCCCCGTGTCCTGAGAACCTCATGTCCGTCTGTCCAGCCCTCCAGGGCTGGTGACTCCAGCACTGCCCTGGGCAGCCTGTTCCAATGCCCCACAGCCCTTTGGGGAAGAAATTGTTCCCACATCCAACCTCAACCTCCCCTGGCGCAACTTGAGGCCGTTTCATCCCATCAGGCCCTTCACGGCCAAGGGACCAGCACCATGGTGACAAGCTGTCTGTATCACTAATTTCTTGCCTGAACATCAACACAAACTCTAAATCTGCACAGAACCACCCCAGCCTGTTTGCCCTTCTACTCCACCATCCTCTGAGCCTTCACACTATTAGAGATGTGAAGGAGCCTTGCTATGAACCAGCCCCCCAAAAGGTTTAGGCTGAGACTTTGTCAGTAGGGTCAGTTTTAAGGGCTCCTGACTGAGGCAGCTGGTTCCTGACAGAGGGACGGGAGGAGGAGACAGAAAATGCCAAAATTTACAAGGGCTTTATTCACCAGAGCTGATTCCCTCCCAGGGAAGTGGCAGGAATCGGTCTCTGGGTGTCACCTGGGGAAGGACAGTGCTGAGAATGAGTAGGAGTTATTAAATAAAGAAAAGGCAAAAAGCTTAGAAAAATTGAATCCCTCTCCTTACAAACATGCTAAAGGTAAAAAGAGCAAGAGATGCATCGCTTACATCCAGCATTGGCTCCCAATGGGTTTTGCTGGAGGATGATCATAGAATCATAGAACAGAATCACGGCACAGCCTAGGCTGGGCTTAAAGCATGCAGAACACTTGCTGCTGGGAATACAGGCAGGTGGCTCAGACTGGGCCCAGTGCTCTACTTTTATGGCCTGTTTCTCACTGAATTCCTACCCAAAAATAGTTAATCAGCATCATCCCACCCTACAGCAAGACCTTCCGCCCAGAGCATGTGTTCCCGAGCATGGGGAGAGGTGGGAAGAGAGACCGTCCCACCTTGAACTCCCCCACCACCGAGGGGTCGTCGCTCAGGTCCTGTGACCGGCCGCGGTACAGCTTGAACGTGTGGCAGAAGTCAGAGAGATGCTCAAAATCCTCCACGTTCTCTAGCTCTGTCTCGTAGACCTGGGGACAGACAGACAGACAGGGGGACAAGGGCAGGGACTGCTCCTGGGCACTCCCCACTGACCTGGGCCAAGTCTTGACCTACGCTCCTCAGTCTGGAGGAAACACCACCCACAGGGACAGGGTCCTGTCCCCCTTGCTGCCCCCCAACCCAGGACAGAGATGAAGATCAGGCCTTTGGCAACCCTACAATAACTAACAGCACATCATGGAAGACCCAAACTAAGCCAAGGTCTTGCAGAAGGCTTTTCATCAACCTTCCTGCTGGGAGCGTTTTCCTTAAGACAAGTCTTAAGCCTGGTCTGCTCCATTTTAGTCCTGTTTGGGCTTCTGTATTAATTTTAGCCCTTCTTGTAACAGGGAGTCTAAAGCTCCCGTTCCACGAGCAACCTCTGGCTTTCCCTCTCATTCCCAAACACTGCTCAGGGTGGTGGGTCCCGGCTCCTCTGCCACTTCAAAAAGTGACAATTCCTTGAAGGCTGCAAAGCGGGAAGTTACTACAAAGTACTTTGCAAAGAAAACCAAGTTTTTAAAATAGTTATTTTTTTAAAAGTAATGTACCTGCTCTCTAGGGAAAATTATCCACATTTCCCCCCCCATAGGAAAACAAACCCTAAACGCTAAAAAAAAATCAAAATGCATGGAAAAACATAATGGAGCTTGAGAGTCCAATGAATCAGAATTAGCCAAGGCCACTTACCTTCAGGGTGTCGAAGCCCTTCTCTAAATAGCAGCCACATTTTTCTCTCTCTCCCATGGAAGCATAGAATTTGCTCCACCAGTCAATGAACTCTTCCTCCTGGCAGCAAGGGACACCAGTTACACACCTCCATGAGCAAACCCCAGCGCTCAGTGACACCAGCATCTCCCGTAACTCCAGAGGTGACACGTTCTGCCAGAGGTGACCATCCCCACGGCACAGCCTGGCCGTGGGGGGGCTCTGACCTGCAGATGCGATGAGGCTCTTGTGAACCCAACCCGCAGCTCCTCCCTCCCTGCTTTCAAGGTGTTTTGGGGATGTTTCCACCCCAAATCCTGGTGGTGCAGCCACAGCAACACCATGGACCTAGAATCATAGAATTATTTTGGTTGGTAGAGACCCTCAAGGTCATCGAGTCCAACCAGAACCCACCCCTGGCACTGCCCCATGTCCTGAGAACCTCATCTCTGGTCTGTTCAACCCTCCAGGGGTGGTGACTCCACCGCAGGATGAGATAGAGCCCAGAAGAAGATATTTGCAGCATTTTGGGGGGCAGATTTTGGCCAGTTTGGGTGCTGGTCTTCCCAGGACCACAGTGTAGGACCACATGGGGCACAAGACAAACTAATTCTCATGCTAACGTGGTCCTGACAACCTGAAATTCATGAGGGCTGATCTTAAACTCATCCCCTGCTTTAGGCTTTGCCTGGAAGGTTTGGGGCTTTCCGAGCTGGGGCTTGTCCCTCTGGTTTGTGCCCGCGCCTCATCCAAACTCCCCATCCAAACAAACAGATGCTACTTAAAACCAAATGGTGCTCAGGTGCTGGACCTCTCTATGGAAGAACATAACGATTTTCTCAAAGAAATGGGCAAATCTCATCCTCGCGACATCGCAGCCCAAGGAGCGTTTTCCTCCTGTGCCACCAAAGTGCAGACCAGCTCCAAGGACCTGTCCCATGAAGAAAGGCGGTGGCGGCTCCAGAAATGTAGGTGTTTTCTAAGAGCGCCGTTTCTGAGGTTTGTACAAGCCAAGTGAAGGGGCTTTGACTGCGATTCATGAAACATTCCTGAGAAATAATGATGTCTTATTTTAGAAGTCCACAAAATTCCATCACACTGACCTAATGGAGGAATCTTAATAGAGGTTTATTTGATTTATATTTGAAGCCAGCGGTGCAGGCTTTAAATTGCTGTCTTGAATAGACATTGTTTTTAATAGAAATATTACATAAATTAACTCTGAGGCCTCTGCTGCCTCCCTTTTTTTTAAGAAAAAAAGTTGCCTTTCATCACTTCCCCTGTTTTATTGTTTAAAAAGCTACAGGCTGACCATCGTGGCTTTATTACGGCATTCCACAGGTACTGAGTTACAAAGAAAGCACTTAAAATAACCTGATGACTTACCCACGGTATCTTCTGCAGCCCCAAGACAAAGCACTTGGTTAGATAATTTTGCTGATTTCTACAGTTACAAAAAAAAACAGGGGGGGAAGGAAAATAAAAAGGAGGCAAGGGGAGCTGCTGGAATGTTAATAGCGAAGGACATGGATCCATTTGCCTGCAAATGGGAAAGCCAGGGAAGGCAGCGGCTCCGCCACGCAAGCGGCGCAACTCAGGGATCTGATTTAGCAACCAGGCAGAAGGCAAAAATCAACTCCCGTGTTTTGTCTTGGGCGGGCAGGGGATGGTCCTCGGAGTCGGGGTCTGTGCCCTGAGCCCCGGTGGGACCCAGCGCCCATGTCTGAGGGACCCCGGGCATCCCGCATCCCCGCTCCAACATCCACCGGGCTGCCGCCTGCATCCCGAACACCCCGAGAATGGAGTCGGGATTGCAAATATGGAGCTTTGTTTGTCCCGTGCTCTGCACCCCAGCACGGCCACCCGTCTGTCCCCTGTGCGACAAAGGAGCCGCAGCGGTGAGCGATATTATGTGGGGACAGAGAATGAACAGGTAGCGGAGAGATACACATAGGGCCAGCAGAGCGGATATCTAGATATTACGGAGAGACAGGTTGGCCAATAAACGTACCTCCAACCCTACACCAAACCTGCAGAGATGCTCCCCAGGGGGTTCTCTGTGCAAAAGCTACAACGGCCATGAGAAGCTGCAACCCACTTGCTCCATTTTTGCTCTGTTTTCAGCAAGGAAAAGCCCATTTTTCCTTCCTTCCATCCCACCTCGAAGGGAGACAGTTCTTCCCAAAGATACAGTATAGATGACACCTCCGAGCTGATCTTATCCCGAAGGTCTGGGCTGACTCACCGGTGGTTTACACCCGGGGATGGAGCACGTGCGCACTGCTGCGGGACCGGAGGAAGGAATCACCCCTTATTGCGGTGAAAAAGGTAAAAGCAACTAATTCTGGGCTGAAACACGTGGGAGGAACGTGCGCAGCTCTTGGCAGGACCAGCCTATGTCCTGCAGCTCCTGGGTTGGTATCCAGGGGGATCTAAGAGGGGGGAAGAGCTCCAGAGTCGCAACCCTGCTAGGGATGAATATGGGGCATGGAGAAGAATTGTTCCTCTGGAGTGTCAGCCCTGAGAAAGCAAAACGGCTTCACTGCCCATCTTACAAAACCCGGGAACATCTCAAACAGCTGATTTTTTTAATGAAAAATGCATGAAAAGAGCAAGGAGGCATCCATCACTGCCATCTGCTTGGCATCTCCCCCGTCCCCACGCTTTGAGGGCACCAGGCTGTGTACCTGCAAGGACCCGGACAGTGCACAGTCCTGCTGAGGAGGTGACACCTTCCTCGGGGTGAAACCTTCCCCGCTGGAAGGCCAGCACCTTCTTAGAACCATAGAATCATTTCGGTTGGATGAAACCTTTCAGATCACTGAGTTCTTAAGTCAACTTATCCAAACACGATGCCTAAGACTTGTCACAGTCCCTAAGCTAGGATGTGGAGGAGACAAAGTCCCATCAGGTCCTCAACCATGTCACCACGGCCACCCAGAACACCCCATCTCCACTGAGCTACCAGTGTGATAGCGCAGAAAAGCCGCTGGAAAGACATTTGACCCCAAACATGGATGTAATTCTGCCAGCTCCACAAGGACAAGAGGGAGGAATCTTCCTCACCCCTCCTCCCAGAAAATGACCTGATCTTCCTTGGCGTCGAGAAAGATGGGCTGGAATGTCCACACACCTGTCACAAGGCTACATTTCCATTTTGATAGGACAGCAAGGGGATCTATCACACAAAGAAGTGCCTCAGTTCTTTAAATATATACATGTATGCACATATAACAGTCATCAAAAACATGAATCAAGCAAGTACGTTAGAAATTAAGCAATACATACATGAGGCTGGGCCCAAGCGGCTGGCATGTTAATTAGTGCTGAGCTGGTCATACCCTCTGCAAGCTACAAATTAAAATGATGGGTTATCAATGAGGTTAGAGAAACAATGTTCAACACTCAACCACAAAAGCACAATTTAGCAGAAATAACATGAATTAACCCAAACAACAACGCTTCCCCCTCCCCTGGGGTATGAGGTTGAGGTCTCCATGGGCGTGGTTGGCATGAGAGTGGATTTTGGGTTCAAGTTCCCTGAATTTGGAGCTGCGTCACAGGGGAAAGATTCCCCCACAGGCTCAGTTCCCACCTGACACCCATGGCACTCCCTGAGGCTGGTGGGACACAGCTCCTCCCTGTATTGGAATGAACAAATACCTGATCGACCCTTGGGATGCAGAGGGACCTCGTGGTTGTTCCCTTGCTCTGCTTCCCATGGGGACCCAGGGAAGAGCCTGGAGAACAAGGGGGGCTGCAGATGTGGAGCAGGCAGATCCACATCTGGATTGAGCCAGAAATCCTGCAGCCCTTGCACAGCCCTCCTGCGTGTGCAGCCCCAGAGGAGGACACTGGAAAGACTCAGCCCAGGAGAACTTGCTACAGAAACACTGATCTTCTGGGGGCTTTATAGAATCAGAGAAAAATTTTGGTTGGAAAATCCCCTCAAGATCATCAAGTCCAACCATAACCCACCCATGTCCTGAGAACCTCCTGTCCGTCTGTCCAGCCCTCCAGGGCTGGTGACTCCAGCACTGCCCTGGGCAGCCTGTTCCAATGCCCCACAGCCCTTTGGGGAAGAAATTGTTCCCCACATCCAACCTCAACCTCCCCTGGCGCAACTTGAGGCCGTTTCCTCTGCTCCTGGCGCTTGTTCCTGGGGAGCAGAGCCCGACCCCCCTGGCTCCAAGCTCCTTTCAGGCAGTTCAGAGATCAGAAGGTCTCCCCTCAGCTCCTGTTCTCCAGCTGAACCCCCCAGGTCCCTCAGCACTTAGGAGCTTCTTTTCTTCGCATTGGGTCACCATGTTTGCAGTTCATCTGCACACACGTTGGTGTTGAACAGACTTCGGGCTGAATTTCTCACCCCGCTTGGAGGAGATGGACAACAGAACAATAGAGGGGGTTTTTGCATCTGTTTGTTTTCTCTGTTTCAGATGAGGACAACAAAGCGATCCTTTGTTCCAACCATCCACCAGAGCAGGGACCAAAGCCAGGCTTGGCAAGGAGAAGGACTTTGGAGCCACGCAATGAAACACACACCCATGGACGGGCAGGGACAATCCCGGCTCCTGCGTCCAAGGTCAGGATGGAGAAGCAAGAAGTGCAGAGACCGCGGTCCTGGGCAAGGGCTCCAGGCCCAGAATTCATCCCTTTCCCAGGGAGAAGGGGTAGGACGGTCCCTGCAGACAGGGACCCCCCTTCACCTCCCAAACCCAGCCCTAAGGGGAGCAGAGCAGGGTGGAGGGACCCCCATGGCCGTGGGGGGTCAGACCACCCACGGAAAGGCCACCCCAAGCCATGTCCAACAGCAGGAGAGGTTTGGGCATGGGAGGAACAGCATCCAGGGCCAAAATTCAGATGTTCGCAAGGGAGATGGTGGGAATTCTGGGCTGGCTTTCCAGGAACAAGCTCCCTCCTCTGCTCCCCAGACAGAAGGACAAAAGTGAAACACAAACAAAGCCAAGAATGAATCTGGGGTCAAAGGGGATAACTCAATTCATCGCAGGGTGTTTTGTTTGCGAAATGTTTGTTTCAGTAAAGAAACGGCAAGTTCTTCCACTTTGAGACCGCTGCAGCCAAGTGTTCTGGCTTCACCACGGCCCTCTCATCCTTCCACCTCCTGTTTTAATTGTTCCCCGAGTTTGAAGGTGCCTCAATAGGCTTCAACCCCCCCCAGGGACCGAAGTATTCGCTGGGGTCCCTCAGCTGCAACCCCTGTCCTGCCCCCGGAGCCCCCGTGGCTGGGGAGCAGCAGGGGCTGTGTGCACCCCTATAAAAGAGCCTGTGCCCCCAATCATAGCTTTTTGTCCCTAAAAAGCTGATGTGAGGTTTCCACACAGCATGATGAGGCTCCTGCAAGGTCGGGGAGAGCTGCAGCCCTACAGAGCCCCTTCAGCATCCGTGTTTTCCCAGGGGGCTGATCTGTTTTGTCCTGCCTTCGGGGCTGTGGACATGGCTAGTGAAATATTTTTTCTGACCTTTGCTGGGCATTTAAAATATAAAAATTCCGTAACGCAACACGTGGTGTCTGTTGTTTTGATTAAAGAAAAGTCAAGTACAAGCAAGAGCTCACCTCACTTTGCAGCTACTCTCTGATCCTTGTGGGTCCCTTCCAACTCAGGACATTCTATGATTCAAATTAGCCTAATGAGGAGCAGGTTTCAGGGTGGGCTCGGAGGAGGTTCTCAGGGACACGGGTTAGTACTGGAGCCAGGTTATGGTTGGACTTGATGATGCTGAGGGACTCTTCCAACTGAAATGGTGCTGTGATGCTATGAGAAGTGAGCTGCCTCTCTCCCCCCACCTGTCCTGTCACCTTCTGCCACGTCTGACTGTTCTTCAGCCAGGATCAACACCCAGCGCGGCGCTGAGCTGCACGAGCAACCACGATCCTGCTTGGCCTCCCAAAGTACTGCAAAATACCTAATGCCTTCTGGCTGACACTGGAGGCTGTGCTGCCATCCAGAGCCCTGCACAGGCTGCAGAGCTGCGCGGGGAAACATTGAATGAAACAGAACAAGCGCAAGTGTAGAGTCTTGAATCTGGGCAGGAACAACCCCAGGTTCAGTGTAAGTTGGGGAATGACCTATTAGAGAGCAGTGTAGGGGAAAGGGACCTGGGGGTCCTGGGGACAGCAGGGTGACCATGAGCCAGCACTGGGCCCTTGTGGCCAGGAAGCCAATGGGACCTGGGGTGGGTTAGAAGGGGGTGGTCAGTGGGTCAGAGAGGTTCTCCTGCCCCTCTGCTCTGCCCTGGGGAGACCACACCTGGAATATTGTGTCCAGTTGTGGCCCCTCAGTTCCAGCAGGACAGGGAACTGCTGGAGAGAGTCCAGCGCAGCCACCAAGATGCTGGAGGGAGTGGAGCATCTCCCGTGTGAGGAAAGGCTGAGGGAGCTGGGGCTCTGGAGCTGGACAAGAGGAGACTGAGGGGGGACTCATTCCTGGGGATCAATATGGAAAGGGGGAGTGTCAGGAGGATGGAGCCAGGCTCTTCTGGTGACAACCAGGGACAGGACAAGGGGCAATGGGTGCAAACTGGAACACAGGAGGTTCCACTTAAATTTGAGAAGCAACTTGTTGGGGTGAGGGTGGCAGAGCCTGGCCCAGGCTGCCCAGGGAGGTTGTGGAGTCTCCTTCTGTGCAGACATTCCAACCCGCCTGGACACCTTCCTGTGTAACCTCATCTGGGTGTTCCTGCTCCATGGGGGGATTGCACTGGATGAGCTTTCCAGGGCCCTTCAGCCCCTGACATCCTGGGATTCCGTGATACCCTGAAACACCCTGCTCAGCTGCCTTCACCTCTGGGTCAGCATCTCCAAATGTCCCCTGAGCCAAAGCAGTGATGGAGTTTGCACCTTTGGTTCCTCAAATGCAGGTGTAAATCATAGAACCACAGAATCATTTTGGTTGGAAAAGACCTTCAAACTCATGGAGTCCGTTCCCCCACCCCTGTCCCTGCCCCGTGTCCTGAGAACCTCATGTCCGTCTGTCCAGCCCTCCAGGGCTGGTGACTCCAGCACTGCCCTGGGCAGCCTGTTCCAATGCCCCACAGCCCTTTGGGGAAGAAATTGTTCCCAGATCCAAGCTCAGCCTCCCCTGGTGCAACTTGAGGCCGTTTCCTCTTTTTCTAAATGGATGATCCAGCCCAGGGAATCAATAGGAAAACTCCCGCCAGTAGCCACGGGGATCAGTTTTGCTCCCAGTGCTCGCTGCAGGCTGTGCCCCATGAGAAGAGTCAATCCATACATCTACATCTTGGTTTATTCAGTGCACTCGTGTCTGCACAGCACCCACCCTCTCCGGCTTCCACACCCTGTGCCACCAACAAGCACATTCACAGTTAACGCTGGTCAACAAATGGAAAAAAAAAGCTTGAAGGCCAATTTTTCCTTTTCTCTTCCAAAGTAACTGCAGTAAAAAAGGGGGAAGCCAAAAGAAATCTGAAATTCTGCCATTTTTGGAGCATAAATGTAAGAAGAGTGTGAGCCCTGGGCTTCTCCTCCCCACCCTGCCCTCAACCTCAGGTGCAACGAGACCCGGGGAGAAGAGCGAGCATGAATATCCAACGTAACCTTGGCCAAAACCAGTTCCTAGGGGACCCCAACTCCACATTGAGCCCTGAGTTGGGGTCCCACGGTGGCCGCAGCCCCAAATCTGCGCCCGGCACAACCATCGCCCGCGGTTCTTGTAAAGAATATTTATGGGAGGGAATTTCCCTCCCCTCACCTCCTTCAAAAAAAAGTTAATAAACCCCTGGCAAAACAAACCAACGGAATTTTCATTAAGCAGAGCAGCAAATTTGGGTGGAAGGCCTGCTTTTCCCAGGGGGAACTGACGTCTCCCGCTCGTCACCTCCACCAAAGCCAAGGGACAAGGAGCAGGAGCGACTGCGGGTCTGGAGCGAGCCCGGCAAAGGCGCGGAAACGTCCGGGTGGGAAACGGCGCTGGGGGTGGAGGTTGAAGAAAGAGAAACGGTTTGTAAAATCAGTCGCATTTAACCCGTGGCTTTGCCATGGGAAAGCGGCGGCAGAGGAGCGGCAGGGAGACGGTTGCTCTGCCGCTCTCGAAAAGCAGCGTCGCGCAGCAGAACTGCTGCCACGCAATGTCATTTTAAGGGAAAACTGACCCAAAAAAAAGTTACAAAAGAAAGGGGGAGAGTTTAAACTGCAGATTCAGAATACACCCCAAAAAGAATAGTCAAACTAAACTGAACGTTGAGTAGATTTTTCTGTTAAAAAATACAAAGCGGTGCCTTTGCAGCTTGCTGGGCTTGCAGACGCAACACCAGTCCAGCCGTGGCTGCCCCCCCAGCCGAGGCTGCGGGCTGGGAGGGGGCAGAAAATCCCTTTTTGGGGTTTCAGCCCTAAAACCGACTGCACCTGCTCTGCCCGCAGCCCTGGAGTTACGTCTGTGCCGCCACGCGGGAGCAGCAAACGCACCCTCGGGTGCTGTGACCCCCGGATCCCCCACCCACAGCTGCCTCTGCGAAGGGGTCACTGGCTGTCCCCACCGCCCTGGGTGCAGCGAAGGGACATCACTTGCCCGGCTCACACTTTAATCAGAATCAAAGGCACAACCTGCACCCCAACCCTCCTACGCACGTTGTTCCCTGATCCACTTTTCTCCCTCGTGCTTTCTGCGCTGGGCTGGGAAAAGTCCTTTTTTCTTTTCAGTTTGCAGCAGTGAAGTTTCCTGTCCCAAGACTCATTGTGCTGTGATTTTTACAGACACGCTCCAGTTACTTTACCGAGACAAGATGAAGCACAATTGTAAATTATTGAGACAAACCCACAAGTGGCAAGGGGACGGGAAGCCCGTGAGGTGGTCAGTCGTAGTTAGTGCCCGCGGTTGCTTTTCCTTCCGATGACACTTGTTCACTCGGGCCAACGTTTGCAAACTCCACCGTCCAGCTCCCAATCGATGCTGAAGCGTCTCAGGCCAAGGCGCCAGCGTCGCGGGGCGCTGAGCATGCCGACGTCCCAGCTCCTGGCTGGGGGGGACATGAGAAGCCAGCTCGTGTGACATGCCAGGGACCGGGGGTGGCCTTGGTACAGGCAATTAACAATTACTTAACACTTGAAGAGCTAACACTTAGAGAGCTAACCCTTAGCCCACAACACAACAGCCTTGCTTAGCTTTGTGTAACTTATTGTACGAGGAACAGGAGTTTGCTGACGTCTTGCATCCTTGGGTGAACTAGAGACAGAAACTTGGGCACAGGACAGGAGGTACACCAGTTCTAACCAACTCAGCAGTCTGAGACCTCACCAACTCATCACAGAATCGTAGAATCACAGAATGGACTGGGTTGGAAAAGCCCTCAGAGATCATCCAGTCCAACCCTTGGTCCAGCTCCTGTCCATTGACTAGATCATGGCACTAAGTGCCATGGCCAATCTCAGTTTCAAAACCTCCAGGGCCGGTGAGTCCAGCACCTCCCTGGGCAGCCATTCCAATGCCTGACCACTCTCTCTGCAAAGAATTGCTTCCTAATCTCCAGCCTAAACTTAAGTTTAAGCCCCCTTGTCCTATTGCTGACTGCCTGGGAGAAGAGACCAATCCCCACCTGGCTAGAACTGCCCTTCAGGTAGTTCTAGAGAGTGCTGAGCTCAGCTCTAAGCCTCCTCTTCTCCAGACTAAACAAGCCCAGCTCCCTCAGCCTCTCCCCATAGGGCTTGTGTTCCAGTCCCTTCCCCAGTCTTGTTGCTCTTCTCTGCACCCGCTCCAGCACTTCAATCTCTTTCCTGAGCTGAGGGGCACAGAACTGAACACAACAGTCCAGGTGACTCCATAGACCAAAGGTGAGCGTGTACAGAGAAGATGACTCTGGTTCACGATCATTGCACAGGTGCAACCAGGAGGAGCCGGAGGTGCAGACTATGGAAATGGTCTCCCAGAACTCATTGTAATAAGAACTGCCTTCTCGGGACGGGGTATGACCATGTACAGGCATTCCTAGGACTTTCACAAATATGTAACACATTCCAGCACTTAACCAAGCTCACAGCTACTGGAAATTCACACCCGTCATAGGTGGAATTATTCCCCCGTATGTCCAGCGCTGTGTAAATACAGACTCCTTTACAATCTCAAGGGTTGTAAGGTCATTTCCATGCCTCAACCTTGCCCGAGAGCACCAGCCTGGATCTCAGCAGCCTTGGGGCAGGTGGGCACGGGCAGGAGCAGCTGCAGCCCGAACCGGCACAGCCTGGCGGCCCCGACTGCCGAGTGCTGCCCAAAAGCTTGATTTTATTCCTCAGCCCAAAGCCTGGGAGCCTTGAGCTGGGCAGGCGCTGCAGCACACGATGTGCAGTCCTGATCAAGCAAAGCCTGCTCAGCTGTGGGGAGGACTTGCACGGCAAACAACTAAAGCAGAGAACTTAGCACGAGGGATCGTAGAATCATAGAATGGTTTGGGTGGAAGGGACATTCAAAGCCCATCCAGTGCCACCCCGCCATGACAGGGACATCTTCACCAGCTCAGGTTGCTCAGAGCCCCGTCCAGCCTGGCCTGAAACGGTGCAGATTCAGGAGTAAAATCACAGCTGAGCGCCACGCTGTCCACCCTGTGCATTAGAACTATTGAGAGATGGTTGGAAAGATTTTGGAAGAGAAAAAGGGGAAAAGAAAAGGCCAGTGAAATCACCCTAGAAACGCAGCTCCAGAAATCACTGGTTGTGTTATGCCCCCACGTAGGCTCAGCTCAGAAAAGCCTGGCCCCAAAATGCTTTAGGTCAAACAAGTGCTGGTCCCCAGGTGGTATCATTAGCTACACAACTCCATTTTTAGTGAAAATTGACCCAAACAAAAATTTTAAAAGAATGGGGGAGAGTTTAAGCTGCAGATTCTGAATCTGCCCCAAAAAGAATAGTCAAACTAAACTGAATGTTGGGTAGATTCTTCTGTTTAAAAATGATGTTGTCTTCAACTTCTTTCCAAATGGTTGGTACATTATTCACTGGTGCTTTTGCCTGCCCCAAACCTTGTCTATTTTACCTGTAGAAATAAACAACTAAATGGGAGTTGAAGCGATGGGTCCAGAAGGGAAAAGCTGACTGCCCAGCTCAGGCAGTCATGGAATCATGGAATCATAGAATCATTTTGGTTGGAAAAGACCCTTACGGTCATCGAGTCCTACCAAGTCACCACATGTAGCAAGGAGAGAGGTGCAGCTCCAGCTCCGAACCTCCAGCCTGAACCCACCCTGGGACACGACTGCAGATACAGAATCACAGAGTCATTTTGGTTGGAAAAGACCTTTAAGATCATTGAGTCCAATCATTAGCACAGATCAGTGGATTGTAAAGTCATGGAATCACAGAATCAGACAATCACTTCGGCTGGAAAGGCCCCTCAAGATCATAAAGTTCAACCATACCCCACCCTGTCCCTGCCCCATGTCCTGAGAACCTCATGTCCGTCTGTCCAGCCCTCCAGGGCTGGTGACTCCAGCACTGCCCTGGGCAGCCTGTTCCAATGCCCCACAGCCCTTTGGGGAAGAAATTGTTCCCAGATCCAACCTCAACCTCCCCTGGCGCAACTTGAGGCCGTTTCCTCTGCTCCTGGCGCTTGTGAATAGAAACACTGAGATGCCACCAAAGAGATGAATAAAGAGCAGAAGTGGCTGATACTGAAACTCTACGTCTTGCTGTTATGGGCAGTGAAACGCAAGGCCAGAGGCACACCTGAGGGGCAGATCTCTTAAGCTCAGGCTTTTCTAGCCTGAGGTACCACCCAGCCTTTTAAACAGGAAGGAAGGAAATGCCAGCACACGTTAAATCCACCAAAGGGAACAGGAGACCATGAACAGCTCCACCAAATGCCTCTGAGGCCACTTCCAGCAATCAGGGTCACCTACAGATTTCTGTGCCATGCACACACAAGTCAGCACCAACAGGTCTCAAAGAGGACACATCTGCTGGCAGAGGAACCCAAGGGCCATCGACACATGAAGCACCAGCAGGACCAGTGTGGCCAGACACCTTCCAGCTGTGCTCCAGAAGGAGGAACAGCAACCCCAGCGGCACGTCCAGCTGTCCACACGGGACAGCTGAGACCCCTCAGGCTCCTGGTACAGAGAGATGTGCTTTCTGCAACAGCAAACATTCTGTTATCCCTCCTCCGGAAAAGCAAATCTGACACCTGGTGTTAAACACAGGGGAAGGACGAGTTTGTGGTCGTTCAGTGTGGGGTGGTGGAGGAGAGGGAGGGAAAACAGAGACTAAAGGAAGGTTAAAGCCAGACACAACCTCACATCAGAGATCTGCATCGCTCTCTTCCCCAGCCCTGTACCCACACAAGTTCCCCTGCATCACACAAAGTAAGAACCAGTGTCACCTTCCCATCGCTGTGACGTTTTCCATACCTGCGCAGGAATAAGAGGCTCTTTGTCATCAATGTCAATGAGGACGTCATCCCTGGGCGTGAGGCTCACGTCATCTGCAATCAGAGCAAGCACGAGCATGACCAGGACATCCAGCTGCTGGAAACCCCAAAGCTGAGCCACCTTGGGATCAAGCTCCAGGAGAAATCTGAGCCTTGCCCAGAGACTCCACAGCAGCCAAAGCCCATTGAATCGTAGAATCACTGAATCGTTTTAGCTGAAAAAGCCCCTCAAGGTCATGGAGTCCAACCATAACCCACCCTCGGCACTGCCCCATGTCCTGAGAACCTCATGTCCGTCTGTCCAGCCCTCCAGGGATGGTGACTCCAGCACTGCCCTGGGCAGCCTGTTCCAATGCCCCACAGCCCTTTGAGGAAGAAATTGTTCCCACATCCAACCTCAACCTCCCCTGGCGCAACTTGAGGCCGTTTCCTCTGCTCCTGGCGCTTGTTCCTGGGGAGCAGAGCCCGACCCCCCTGGCTCCAAGCTCCTTTCAGGCAGTTCAGAGATCAGAAGGTCTCCCCTCAGCTCCTGTTCTCCAGCTGAACCCCCCAGCTCCCTCAGCCGCTCCATCACACTTGTGCTCCAGCCCCTCACCAGCCCCATTCCCTTCTCTCCACTCACTCCAGCACCTCAAGGCCTTTCTTGGCATGAGGAGCCCAGAACTGAACACAGTTCCTGGGGGTTGAACACCTTGGCCAAGGGACAACCCATCTCAGCAACCCACCCCAGCGCTAAACTCCTTCTTGGCATCTCCTGGGCTTTTTGTATCAGACCTACAGATGGGCTGAGCTAGAAGCAGAATCATAGAATCATTCGGGTTGGAAGAGACCCTCAAGATCATCAAGTCCAACCACAACCTGACATACATACATACAGCAACCCACAGCTCCTCCTGGAGATGATCATGGGTGTGGAACCAACACGGTCCTCATGGCAGCACGTACCTGAGGGCTCCTGGGGACCACTCGTCTCCTCTTCGTAGGGGTTACAGTAGAAGTCCTCCAAGGAGCGGATGGTGCACTGTCCCACCACGGGCCTTCGGCCAAACGGCCTGTTGTCAATGATTTTGATGATGATGGGGGGGCTGTACAGGCTCTCCTGGGGTAAACGCTGTGGGGAGAGGAGAGGGACCCCATAACTACGCAGGACAGGGAGGGCAGCAGCTCTGAGTCTCCCCAGAGGGAAGCAAGGCTGAGCAGGACACAACTAGCGCCATCACAGGGTGCATTTTTAATGGGACCTTTGGAGGTCCTTCCCAACCAGCTCTCATCACTGCACGGTGGGGACCAGGTCCTCACCACTTCCATGAAGAGCACAGAGACATCAAAGTTGGGGTTCTTCTTGACGTTCTTGATGACGCAGGACTGCACGAGCTGCCCACTACACTCCACTATCAGGCTGGGGGAGGTGACGCTGGCCAGCTGGTAGCTCTTGAGGTTCCTCAGCCCCCAGGCCAGGATCTGAAGGGTGAGAGGAACAGACAGGAAAGAATGAGCCAAAAATCTGCCCCCGGGTCTCTCACCGAGCTTCTCAGTGATGGAGGTAAACGTGAAGGTTGGAAAACCAGGAAGGAGAGATGAATCAACCACGTGGGACAACTTGTGCTGGGAAAAGCCAAGTCGTACCCATATGCACCAATAAACCAGGTCCACAACTGAAGGGACCATCTTTCTTTTGGGCAAGCACCCTGGTGCAAGGCAGACCCTCCTAAAAAAGCAGGTGTGAGCCAGGGTTGCGCTCTGCCCTCGGACATGGCCGCTTGGTGAGACACTTCCCCAGGAAGACAATGAGGCTGTGCTGAGGGAAGCCCTGGTGGGACACAGGGACCAGTGACAGGCGTGTGATGGGAACAGAAGAGAACATGGGCCAACTTATTGGTCCATTGAGGCAACCACGGCCAGTAGGAGCGAAGGGAACGGTGGGTTTTGCAGACAGGCCAACCCTACAGCCAGGCTTGCTCTGTTCAAATGCTTTAGAGAGACAACCAATGGACAGGACCAGCTCCCAGCACTGCAGGACTCTGGATCCACAGAGTTTGGCTCGGATGCCATTTCTGAGCCTCATCCCCCATGCGGGACACCCGTTTGGGGTGTTACCTGCGAGGGGGCGGGCGGTCTCCCCATCACTCACCTCGATGGCCGTGCGCTGCAGCACCGGTTTGATTCCTTGGGGGACCATGTAAATGTTGGGCTCCCGCTGGGGCGGGGGGTACGGCAGGTCCAGGTCCGCGGACTGCGGGGACACAGAGGGGCGAAGGACACGTCAGGACACGGCACTGGGGACACCAACCCCGTCACCTCCCCCTCCCCACGCTGCGTCCTTCTCTGCAAAACTCATCTCCCCCTGAAGTCCAGGACACTGAGACAGGGGGAGGGGAGGGCTGGGAGGATAAAGGCACTTGCAAAGTGCTTCTCTCCCTTTAATCTGACCCTGGAAAAGATCAAACCTCTGCTCAGAGCCATCCCTGAGCTTTCCCGAGGGATCCGCCTTTCGTCAAGGTTCAGCCTCCTTTTGGGGAGGAAGGGATGAAAGAGCATCCATCCCACACCAGGACCCTGGTGAGATAGTTATGCAGAGGGATGAGGACAGGAGATGAAGCAGCAGCAGCAGGGGGTTAATTAGAATCATAGATTAGCTTGGGTTGGAGGAACCTTTCCAGCCCCCCAGTCCCCCTGCCATGAGCAGGGACATCTTCACCAGCTCAGGTTGCTCAGAGCCCCGTCCAGCCTGGCCTGGGATGTCTCCAGGGATGGTTCATCCACCACCTCTCTGGCCAACCTGGGCCAGGTTCTCACCACCCTCAGGGCAACAATTTCTTCCTTGAGTTGGCCAGCGTGAGGAGCTGTGACCAGGCCACAGTGTAGTGGGGCAGCATGGTGGGATGGATGGTCAGCATCACCTCCAGATGCGGGAAGGGGCTGTTGTTCACCCAGCAGCTCAGATACAAACTGTACCTGGCAGCCACCAACCCGCCGGCACAGGACAGGGGCAGATGAAGCTGTCTGTGCGCCCTGGATACAGAAGGACGTTTCCTTCAGGGTGAGAGCAAATATAAAAGGCAGGTGAAGGACTCAAGATTTGCCTTCCCAGAGGAGGAAAGCTCAGAGCCTTCCGCAGGGCTTGGGTTCCTCTTGACCTGCATGTTCGACTTCAGAGCCACCAAAAAGGTGGGAATGAAAGCAAAACCCTCTAAAAAATGCAACCCTCAGCCAAGGGCAGTTGGAAACAATTTAGCAGCCCAGCATTCTTTTCTGGCTGGAGTATTATTGCATTAAGTTAAGTGTGTATGTGTATTTCAATTATAGGATTGGTTCAGGTTTATATTTGTACGTACATAAATGCTCTACAAAGGGAATTTTCCCGGTGGCATGTCAGACATCCTAGACGCTAAGCTTTCGTTTTCATTGGCAGTCACTGGCGGCTGCTGAATCGAGCTGCTTGTCAGCTGAAGACTTCAGGTAACTTGGTTTTGGGGGCAGCTGTCAGGGTTCTCAGAGGGGACAGACAGCAAATCTGGGTCACGGAGTCCACAGCAACGGTCCATGCGGGCAGGGAAGGGCGGGTTACCCGGGAGGTGAAGGGGGCGCAGCGGAGCATCCCCAGCATCGCTCGGGTGCTCGGCACTCCTGGTAACCAGCCTGCTTACCCAGAGCCTTGATTTCATCAAATCACAGCATCACAGAATCATCTTGGTTGGAGAAGACCCTCAAAATCACCAAGTCCAACTGTTCCCCCACGCCTGTCCCTGCCCCACATCCTGAGAACCTCATGTCCGTCTGTCCAGCCCTCCAGGGCTGGTGACTCCAGCACTGCCCTGGGCAGCCTGTTCAATGCCCCACAGCCCTTTGGGGAAGAAATTGTTCCCACATCCAACCTCAACCTCTCCTGTCTCCTTAATAAGACATTGCACCATCAACATGAGTCGATCCTTCCTTGGGTAGAAGGATAAACTGAATGGCCCTTGAAGATCTATCCTCAGCTTCCACCTGTGATCCAGAGCACTTAGAGCACACCAAGGTGACTGAAGCAAGAAGAGCCTCGGTTTATTCTTGTTTAGCGATGTGTGCTCATTCCTGGCTTTAAATGTGCATAAGCTGCATTCAAGTTGCACAAGAGAGATGTAGATCTGGAGAAGCCACCTAGACCATCTCTAAATGCCAAGGTGAGCTCAGACTCCACACAGCCCCTCCGAGATGGCTGCACAGTCTGTTCCCAAAAAGTTGTTCATTTTTTCCCCTAACGGAGCATCTAAATCTTCACTGATGCAAATGATATATGTTGCACTTCATTATAGTCATAGAATCACAGAACAGTTTGGGTTGGAGGGACCTTCCCAGGTCCCCCAGTGCCACCCCTGCCATGAGCAGGGACATCTTCACCAGCTCAGGGTGCTCAGCCATTGGACTAAAGATCATTTCGGCAAATCTGTGTGGGAAAGGGGAAAGCCCTGGGAAAGAGCTCCTGCCTGTCCCCGTCCCCCCGGTTCAACAGCAGCTTTGAAAGGCAGCGGTGCACACTTGGCTCCTGACACTGCAACCTCTTCCACGAGCACCAGATGTTTCTAAGCCCTTCTCAATCCCTGCCGCTCTCCTGGATGTTTCACAGTGGTTCTCTTGGTTCTCCGCATTAAATGTTGCAGCAGATGAGACAGAAGTGAGCAGTGAGTCCTGGGGACAAGGCAGGCGCAGGAGGGGGAGAACGGGGAACAAGCAATTCCCAGACACAGCTCTCAACCCAGACACAGCAGGCGGGATGGAGGAGACATCCATAAAGGGACATTTGGGGTCTGCTGGCACCTGGGGTGGTTTGAACAAGATAAATCAGCGGGAATTTGGGTGAAAGGGAGCTCTGGAGATCACTTAGTCCAACCCTGACTTTGATACAGGGCTGGAAGAGCGGTGAGTGAAAGCCAACACAGATCAGAGCAGTTAAAGCCATGGCTGGGAAGGTCTCCCAGTTTGAGAGCACAGCTGGGCCGCGTTGTTTCAAGAAGGGCTTAAACCCCAGTGCTTGGAGGGGTCATAGAATCATCGAATGTCCTGAGCTGGAAGGGAATCTTGCCCCAGAAGACTCGTCCCATCTGCACCAGGAATGCAGTACAAAACAATCTGGTGTCAGTCTGGTCGTTCAGATAGATCACGAACCTGAACGATGCATATATATGGGCCTGATTCTCCAGAAGGCTCGATTTTTACTAAGAGCACTGGAGACATGAGGTGGGCATCACCCTTGTGGCCGCAGCCTCAGTGGGGCGGTCTGGCCGGGCCACGGCTGAAGGCGCTGGTCTGAGAGTGTCTGCTGGGACTTTGCTCGTTTCTGGTCAACGGAACAGAGGAACCGAGGAGAGGTGAGTGTTTGGGGAGCAAAGGTACCCGTTGGAGGAGCCCCTCGTAGAACAAGGCAGGGGTGCAGAGCTGCAGAGTGCCCCGTCCAGCAAAGGCATGGCAAGAAACGGAGGAGAAAGACCAGAGAGATGGTTACGTATGCACGAGCTCACCCATCTCAGCCCACGCGGAGCACAAAAATGCGCCCCACACCATCAGGAAAGGCCGCTTGGGTGGAAGAAACCCATCTGCAAAAATGTGTTCAGCCCATCCAGATTTTCATGGAGATGTGGGCAGGTTCTTTGCATGCCCCAAGTCCTTCCTAGCACACCTCCCCGACTTCGGGGTTCACTGGCTCCCAGTGCCACCACGACACTCAAACAGATGTGATGCTCCTTCAGCTCCCTGCCTTGGGTTGTCCCAGATACCAGCCTGCCCTGAGAGCACCTGCTTCAGCTGATCTGCTCCGCAGGATCCACAAGGTCCGGGAGCAACTCTGACCCATTGCCCAAGTAGTAGCTTGGGATCCCAAAGAGATTTATTATTATTATTATTATTATTATTATTATTATTATTATTATTATTCAGAACAACTGGAGCAGTTGATTCATTGAGCCAATTTGGAATTGACAACTAACACCTGGAAAAACATTTCTAAACCTGGAAGAGGCAACGGAGAAAGGGATGTACACACACGGCTGGGCAATGTTTGCCTCTCTAACCTCCCAACTGGAAGTGTGGCAGTGGCTAAAGCAAAATCTGCAACCGGAGTGCAGCACATGCCCCAATTCATGGGGAATTCCCCATGAAAACTGCAGACCTTTCAACTGGGATTTCGGCCAAAGGTCAGCCCAGCATTTTGGCTTTCCCATGTTTTGTTTGGCAGGTTGAACACCAGTAGATCTCATGCACACGCATCCCACAAAGGTGAAATGTCACCCAACATGCTTCGCCATTGGGAACACGTCTTGGGTTAAGCACAGAGCCCATCTACTCTGCGCTGCTGGTGACCACCCAGGCTACTAAAATCCCGATGCTGTTGACTCAGCTCATCTGAAAAGAAGTGGCTGCCACGTCAAGGCACAATTTTAACAGTCCCCAAGATGACGAGACAAGTGAACCTCACAGACTCACCTCGTCCAGGCTGGAGGCCAGCTCGCTCTGGGGAAGAGGAGAGCAGACAGTTAGAGCAACGCTCGTCAGTAAGCACATCCTAGGGCTTACAACTGTAGCTGATAACTGAATGGGAAAAGGATGTTTCCCAAGTTCCTGCACACCAGTCCCCAGGTTTGAGAAGAAATCAGTGTAGGTGACTCAAAACCACTGAAAATCCAGTGACAGTTAAGGCCTTTGCTCAGCCAGGCTGAATGGGGGGAATCAAAGCCCTTCGTGATGGGGATTATTAAATTATCGCAGGGCAGGAAGGGAACGGTGTGTTCAAACCTGAGGAATCGTGTCAGGAATGGGGCACATTTGCCCTGTCTTAGGGATCAGAAGTGAGCTGCATCACTCGCTCCAGCCCTCTTTACCACCACCTGAAGGGAACTGGCATCTCAACGTGGGGATGGAGAAATGGCTGCACAAGAGTCCACTGAAACCTCTGCAGGAGAGCTGGTGGTGCAGCTCTGTCGGGGTGGGGATGGGTTGAGGGGTGCAGAGCTGCAAAGAGGAGAAAGGCCTTACCTCGAAGCCAGGGATGTGATGGACAGCTGGCTGCGGAGAAAAAAATAATGTATTTTCCATTTGCACTGCTGGTGCTAACTCAGCTTTATCTGGCAGAGAAACATCCATCCTCCCATAGCCACACGTTACCCACCCCTGCCCAGCGCTGGGCTGCAAAACCTGGGCAGGGCTGTTCACCCCATGTGGAGGCACCAGCAGAGCCTGAAATCCACCCAGCTGCTTTCTGCTGGGGTTAAACATGGTCCTTGGAGAAGAGAGTCCTCTCCAGGGGCACAGAACCCCAGCCTGGTGGGGCTGAAGGTCCCTCTGTAGATCCCCAGCCCCACCTGCTCATGCAGGGTCACAGAGCAGATCACACAGGATCCCAGAGCAGATCACACAGGTTGGTCCAGGGGGTCTGAATGTCTCAGAGCAGGAGACTCCACACCCGCTCTGGGCAGCCTGGGCCAGGCTCTGGCACCTCCCAGCAAACAAGTTTCTGCTCATGTTCACATGGAGCCTCCTGTGTTTCAGTCTGTGCCCGGTGCCCCTCACCCTGGCGTTGGGCACCACTGAACAGAGTCTGGTCCATCCTCTGACACCCACCCTGAGATACTGATCCATTGATCACATCCCTCTCAGCTTCTCTTCTCCACTCAACAGCCCCAGCTCCCTCACCCTGTCGCACAGCAGAGCCGGTTGCTCCTCACAGGAGCTGCTCCCACCACACCGCATTGGTGCAGCCAGCACTCAGCACCACGGCTGGGGCTGCTCAGAGCAACCATCGCGGGAAACTGAGGACAACCAAGCCCAGGTGGACACAACTCAGCACCGAGCAAAGGTTGAATCCTGCTGGGTGCGGAGGGACTCCAAGGGAAGAAGCCAGCACTGGAAACAGGATGGGGAGCTCACCTTCTCCCTCTGGATGAGCTCGAAGGCAGCCAGCAGCTCCCCGACGTTCCTGTTGGCCTTGATGACCGGGTGCCAGGAGAGCCGCGGCGAGCGGGTCAGGCTGGGCTTGCAGATGCAGCGCCCCATGAACTCATCCGCACCCTGAAAGGCAAACACGGGCACGAGGAGCTTTCTCCCCACCCCACCTCTCAGCGGAGTCCAGCACCACGCGCCTGCATCTCAGTCCAGGCCACCGCTCAGAAACCAGGCTCAGGGTCTGAACCACTACGGGACCAGTTCAGAAAAAATAGATGGTTTTGGTGCTCATATAGACTCCACTTTCCAAACTCCTCCCTGTAACTCCTAGGGATAGAAATGGATTTTCTTGTGCATTTTGGCTTAAACAGAAGGTGAAATTCCTACGGTATCACACGATTTCCAGAGCAGGAGCTCTGAGTATAGCATGAAGTATCAGCAGCTCTTAAAAAGCCCGTTCACTGGTCTGCAATGGGACCTTCAGCTGCCATTGCTGCTTCATGATGGTGTCTTTTGGAGGAGGGAGCACGAAAGGGTTCTGAGAGGTTCCTGAGACATTCCTGAGATGGAGTCTAAGTGCTCTTCACTCATGCACTGCACTTGCACAGAGTCCCAAGTCCCTTCTGCCCTTGTGACAGGCTACAGCCCAGGCTTTTTAGGAAGGACTCAAGGTTATCTCACCAGCCCCCAAATACCATCACTACGAGACACCTCAGACAGCTTTGGGAGCTGAGCAAACAACCTGCTGTGGCCCCTGTGTGCAGGACTGCTGCAGATCTTGTCCCACAAGGAAATACGGTTAACTTGGCCACTCTGCAAAACTCGATGCAGATGCAGCTTTGGTAACTAGAGCAGGACCACCAAGGCCATCCCTAGCTGAGCTGTTTGCTGAATTTGTGTCTTCTGGGTGCTCAGCTCAGTGGCTGAGCCGCCCGGAGATGTTTCAGCATCGCAACGCAGAGGGCAGGAGCGGTGTCACGCCTCTGTCCCCCCCACCCCAGCACACTCACACGAGGAAGGTCCAGCCCCTGCTGACACACTTACGTAGGTGTCGTGGTCATATATTTCCACCACGATGTTGGGAGGGGAGTCAGACACATTCTGGGGGTCCCCGAAGATCTCGATCTCATAGAAGATGAGTGTCTGGTCCCAGGTGGGGTTCAGGGTGTTCTTGATCACCACTGTCTTCTGGCTTTGGTGGAGGAAGGAGACAATGGCATAAGGATCTGCAAGAGACGACAGACACGAGACGGAGGGTGAATTAGAGCTCCCCGTCCAGGATGGAGAAGGAAATTCGTGGTCATTTAAGAGCCAGTGGCTTATGTGGGGAAGACTGAACAGGCTGAAGGAGCTGCAGGTCGCTCAGAAAAGGCAATGACATTCCCAGCACGTCCCAGGCAACTCCAGCGAAGAGCAGAATGTGGCCAAGTGCTCCAACACTTATCCCTCTGCACCAGTCAGCCGCGCTCAGGCACTTCCCAGGCCAGACGTGATGTCTGTGTGTTTGGAACCCTGCAAAGGCGCTGTCTTCACAGACCTGCCCCCTCCTGAACCCACCATGTCCTCTGAGGAGGACACAAAAGTGCATGAAGAACCTGCCTCCCACGTTTTTCTGTGGTACCCACCTCGCTCTATCTCCCAGCTCTTGTGTTAAGAGAGAAGGAGCATCCAGCCCTGCCCAGCTGCACTGACACGGGCTCATGGCAGGGGTGGCACTGGGAGAGCTAGGACGGTCCCTTCAATCCAAACTGTTCTGTGATTCCGTGACTGTGACTCTGTGACTGCTGCATCCCCAGTGACCAGTCCAGGTGGACTGCTGAGCTCCAGCTGCCTGCAAAGCCCAACCTCCGTGGTGGCAGGAGGCCCTTCAGAAGGACACAGGCCACCTCCTCCACGTGACACCCAGTGTGACGTGGCACCACAAGACACAGACACACCAGGCACTGTATGGGGTCCAGCTCACCCTGAAGCCCCAAGAGACCTGCCAGTGGCCAGGAGTGCGGCAGACCCTACAAATGCAACCCAGGATGGGTTCCCTCAACGTGCAAAGCAGCGTGTAGGGGAGGCTGAGGTTGGATGTGGGAACAATTTCTCCCCCAAAGGGCTGTGGGGCATTGGAACAGGCTGCCCAGGGCAGTGCTGGAGTCACCATCCCTGGAGGGCTGGACAGACGGACATGAGTTTCTCAGGAAATTGGGGCAGGGACAGATTGAGGTTGAGTTGGACTCAATGACCTTGAGGGTCTCTTCCAACCAAAATGACTCTGTGATTCTACACGCACCCCCCAACACCAGCCCTGTCCCGAGACCAGGAGTCACACTGGGAGCACAACGTGTCCTGCCTGCCCTGGAGATGCAGAACCATCCCACAGACACCCAAAAATGGGGCTGGCGGAGCAGGGCGCCATCCCCCCCGCCTCCTCTCCTCCAGGCACGGGGGTCACAGGGATGGGTTTTCTCTGCCCCACAGCAGACGTGCCCAGCGAGCCGGGGGGTGCGAGGTGACAGTGCGGCGAGCACTGCGAGCGCTGGGAAGAGCCTTTCCCACTTAGGTGCATTTTTCCAGTAAAAGCAAAGCAGAATGCGTTACAATATACAAAAAAAATGGATGTGGATTTGCTTTTTTGCTCGGTTTTTTTTACCCCCTCTTCTTCTTTTTAAAGGAGGCCTCTATAAAGCCCCTTTGTTTAGACCCTCATGCGCACAGAAGGTTTATTTTTATAACTGTGTAAAGCGCCCTTAATGAACTCCTTTATGCTTTGTTAAGGCAGCGGAGATCACAATTCCACATTGTGGCGTGGTGTTACTCATGTTGTCCTTGGCCGGGTTTTTGGGAGGGCAGGGACTGCAGCATGAGATCACCCGGTCCCACCGCCTCCAACAACAAACCCTTTGTGGGGACGGGACCCCGGTGGGCGCAGACACTGGGGGACTGTTGGGTGCTCTGCACCTCTCCAGGGCATTTCTGCCACCCCCACACGACCCTCTGCTTTAAAATGTAACACCAGGGAAGCGGGAACCCCCAGGAGTGTGGTCCTGCTGCCCAGCATGGTGACACCCGGCCGTCCCCACTCGCTGCTGAGGTTCTGAGGGACATGGTTTAGAGACAGCGTGGGGTTAACGCTTGGGCAGGATTATCATAAAATCATAGAAACACAGAACAGTTTGGGTTGAAGGGCCCTTCCCAGCCCCCCAGTCCCCCTGCCATGACAGGGACATCTTCACCAGCTCAGGGTGCTCAGAGCCCTGTCCAGCCTGGCCTGGGATGTCTCAGGGATGGTTCATCTACCACCTCTCTGGGAACCTGCCCAGGCTCTCAGCCCCTCAACTCCACAGCTGCGCTTCAGCCTCTGCCACAAACAAAATGCTCCTCAAACCAACCCACCGACACCCAAGCACCCTAGAGTGCCAAATATAACCATAGAATTGTTTTGGTTGGAAGAGACCCTCAGTATCATTGAGTCCAACCACACCCCACCCTGTCCCTGCCCCATGTCCTGAGAACCTCATGTCTGTCTGTCCAGCCCTCCAGGGCTGGTGACTCCAGCACTGCCCTGGGCAGCCTGTTCCAATGCCCCACAGCCCTTGGGGGAAGAAATTGTTCCCACATCCAACCTCAACCTCCCCTGGCGCAACTTGAGGCCGTTTCCTCTGCTCCTGGCGCTTGTTCCTGGGGAGCAGAGCCCGACCCCCCTGGCTCCAAGCTCCTTTCAGGCAGTTCAGAGATCAGAAGGTCTCCCCTCAGCTCCTGTTCTCCAGCTGAACCCCCCAGGTCCCTCAGCCGCTCCATCACACTTGTGCTTCAGCTTCATCACCAAATAACAACAGACCTGCCCCACAGGATGTCCCCACCACATCAATCTGGTGGCTTCAGAAGTGCCTGAAGTTCCGTTGGGGATGCAGATCCTCGCTCAAAGCCCAGGGCAGCCTTTTCTCCAGCTGGGACCACACTTTTTTCCATCAAGGGGCATCTTTTAGAGTCATTTCTGAAGGATTTCCCAGTTCAGGCATCAGCTCCACCAAGGAAAGCCCCAGCCATTGCCTCTCGGCCCCCTTGCAGTCTCCAGGCTGGAGAGCAGAGGAGCAGCAGCTCGATTTCATGTTCGGTCATGTAAACAAGTACGAACCATTTTACAGATTTGCCACCGTTGGGTATTTTCCTTTCCAACCATATTTTTCAATCAATTCATTGCTAATAAACTGAGTGTCCCTTCTTCAGCCTTGAGCCCTTGGCCAATCCCCGGGACAAACCCCAAACCCAGGAGATTTTCGCTTCCCTGCCCTGCCAGGGTAGGCAAGAAACTGGCCAGGATGGACGCTGAGGGCACAGAAATCCAAGCAGAACCTCCATGGGGACTCCAAAGAAGATGCCTGTCTGCTCCGAGGTCCTAATTACACACTTGTTAACTATTTCTGAGCACACCTCATGGAGGTTTCTGCCCGGTGCTCCATCATCTCGACACCAGTGCCGATCCCTGCGTCCCACAGCCCCAGGGACAGCTTGGGGCGATGTGCCACCATAAACACCCCTGCCCCCTGCTCTGGTTCTACTGGCCATGCTCCCCAGCCTTGCCAGCGGCATCCAGCATCACCTCGCTGGGGAGAAGGAGCTGTTAGCAAAGCAAACAGCTCTGACTCACGGCCGACCTGGGTAACCTGGCGTTCCTGCTTGGTTTCACATGGAAGAGTTCTTGAAACTGTGATTTTTAAAAATGTATCTTTTTGCTGCTGGGAAGTCACACCAGCTGGCTGGTTTCCTTGGGAAAGCCTCACGTCGCTGCCTTTTGTTGCTTGACTGCAGAACATCCCCTCATCCCACACCAATAAATAACCCAAAATTTGCTATACAGACCCCACTGCTCCCCAGCACCAATTCCAAGCACAAACAAGTGGACACGAGCGTTAGGGCTGACCTGAGAAGCTGTCCTTGTCCATGGCCATCAGATCCCGCGCCTGGTACATGTAGCAGCGGAGGTGGTACCTGTTCCCACCTGGGCAGAGGAATGAGAAACGGTTAAGAGAAGAGCGCAGGGCACCGGGGAAGTATCACAGAATCACAGAACAGTCTGGGGTGAAGGGCCCTTCCAAACCCATCCACTTCCCCCTGCCATGACAGGGACATCTTCACCAGCTCAGGTTGCTCAGAGCCCCGTCCAGCCTGGCCTGGGATGTCTCCAGGGATGGTTCATCTACCACCTCTCTGGCCAACCTGGGCCAGGCTCTCACCACCCTCAGGGCCAACAATTTCTTCCTCATGTCCAGCCTGAATCTCCCTCCTTTAGTTTAAACCATCACCCCTTGTCCTATCACAACAGGCCCTGCTGAAAAGTCTGTCCCCGTCTTTCTTCTCAGCCCCTTTTAAATCTGGAAAGGCCACACTAAGGTCTCCCTGGAGCTTCTCTTCTCCAGCTGAACACCCCAGCTCTCTCAGCCTGTCCCCAGCAGAGCTGTTCCAACCTCAGGTCAATCCTGTGGCTCCTCTGGCCCCTCTCAGCAGGTCCATGAGTGTCCTGTGCTGGGGACTCAGAGCTGGTTTTAAGCCGCCCCAGGCTCGTGTCTGAGGGCAGCTCGGCTTAACCCTTCCCGTGGCTTCCCAAGAGAGCACTGAGCCCTGAGCATGTGAACGGTTGGACCTGATGATCCTGAGGGTCTCTTCCAACCAAACTGACTCTATGATTCTGTGTCAGTGTTCCCAGGGGGACAAGCCATGTCCCAGCCTTACCCAGCCCCTCTTTCCATCCGCCCGCACTCGAGGTGAGTGAGAGGAAGAGGATGGGAAATGCTCAGCTAAGGGGTCCCCACCGCAGACACCCCCTGCCAGGACTCGTGGCCATGACCCGCACCCTCCCTTCCCACCCTTGGGGCCTTACAGTCAAATATGCACGAAATGGTGGGTCTGTTGACGCCGAAACTGAGGGTGGAGATGGATTTGCCATCGTCACTCTTGTCATCTGTCACTCCCCCCTGCAAGAGAGAGCAAGGCAAGGTCAGTCATGCCATGACCCCGCTGTAGGACGGGGTTCTCCAGGGTATCACCATTGCCATGGATGTCCCAGAGGAATTTGGCTTCTCTGCGGAGGGACGTTCACGCTTTTCTGCCCCAGGACAGCAAAGAGAACCCAGCTCCTGATCCAGTGCTGGGGAGAACAGGACATGACAACAAAAGCAGCCATAGGGTCCCACATCCCACCTCTCAGTGTCTCACCAGCATGGAAAGGCCTCTCATAGAATCATTTTGGCTGGAAGAGATGACCCTCCAGATCATGGAGTCCAACCATTAACCCAACACTGCCAAGTCCACCACTGCCCCGTGTCCTGAGAACCTCATGTCCGTCTGTCCAGCCCTCCAGGGCTGGTGACTCCAGCACTGCCCTGGGCAGCCTGTTCCAATGCCCCACAGCCCTTTGGGGAAGAAATTGTTCCCACATCCAACCTCAACCTCCCCTGGCGCAACTTGGGGCCATGTCTCCACCAAGTTCATCACTCTTGGAGCAGCAGTCACTAGCTAAACAATTCCACCACATCCCCTTGCAAGCGAAATTAATGGAGTGTAGATGTTGTGACCAGTGACACAGACGGTGTCAAATGCAGCCAAATGGCCCATTCGCTACCCGGGGGAACCTCGGCCAACCGTGGCCACGGCTCCTCCCTCCTCTAGTGTTCACCTATGAAAACTGGCCTTTTAGCACCTCCTAATTGTGGCATTCGGCTTGAAATATTTAGTTGCAGGAAAAGGAGCGTAAAGGTAACTTCCCAGTGAGGGTAAATCTGATCTTTAAATATTTTCCCATTATCGAATGGTAGGGAAAGACAGGAGGGGCATTTAAGGAAAAAAAAGGAAAAAAAAAGAAAGGAAAAAAACTAATCAGGTCCAGGATGGAATTTCCAGAGCCCCTCCCCGCGGCAGCTCTACGGCTCCTCAGTTACTTCTATGGACCACCAGACCCCAGGCCCCCACCCCGACCTGCAGGACCCGGGGCTGAGACGGGCAGGGGTTGTTCTCCGAATCCCTCTAGCGAGGGCTTGGGGACCCCCAGTCTGTGCATCACAGGGAATTGAGGCTCCTCACACCCCAAAACCCCACAGGAAGCACATCTCAGAGAGGACAAGCTGGGAAATGCTCTTGCTCAGGATGATGATTTACCCTTTGGAGTCTCCGCGCAGGATGGAGTAACCACAAAATCTCATTCCTTCACCCCGTCCCCATGGGGTTCATAGAATCATAGGATGGTTTGGGTCGGAGAGACCTTCCCAGCCCCCCAGTGCCCCCTGCCATGACAGGGACATCTGCACCAGCTCAGGTTGCTCAGAGCCCCGTCCAGCCTGGCCTGGGATGTCTCCAGGGATGGTTCATCCACCACCTCTCTGGGAACCTGCCCAGGCTCTCACCACCCTCAGGGCAACAATTCCTTCCTCATGTCTAGATGTTGGGGTTCAGCACGTCTTAGAGGCAATGACTGCTCGGTTGGGTAAGGTTGGAGTGATGGATGATGAGCATCACTGGGAAAAGTGAGACCCAGAAACCCCAAGCACCATCCGTGCCTTCCTGCATCCCAGCACATTCCTGCTGGTCCCGTTTGGTATCACCTCGCTGCTGTTCATTAACCCTCCGGAATAGTTCAGGGAATCAGCACTTGGGCTGTTGGCTTGTTCTGACTTTGCACTTTAATTCTGCTTCGGTTTCGCTGCACCGCCATACGGCTTCTCCACTGGATACCAACCCACAGCCACCACCCCAAAACTGCACAGGTGCCTTTTGGGGAGAAGGTGGCAGATAACAGAGAAGGTGGCAGATAACAGAGAAGGCGGCAGATAACAGGAATGGGCTGGAACAGACAGGAGGGCCTGCGGGAGGATTTGGTTGCTACATGTTGTGTCTCCAGAGTGTCTTACACAGACCCCAGGGCAGTTTTTTAGGCTTCTTCTCAAGGTTCTAAACTGGAGACCCAGTTTTCCTCCTGAATTCCTTCTTTTGAATAAAAATACAGAGCTCACTGAGGTCAGCGGTAAAATGCATGAGATATTTGTCCTCTGTGCATGCGGTGGGGTGCCAGGCACGCGTAAAACCTGAGCTGGGGATGCTCTGGGCTCCCTGTCCTTTGTTCTTTATCTTTATTCTGCTTTGGTGTGATCAGCAGCAGCTCAAACTCCAGCAGCTGCCCCATCCAGGTGACCCTGCACCCCTGACACCTGCTCCCCTCTGCACTTAAAAACTGTTAGAAATAGAGCAAAAACTCAGCGCCCACCCTTCCCAGCCCTCAGCACCCGCTCGGATTGTCCCACCCTCGGTACCATGTCACCGCCCAGCCCGACCCCAGCCCCACGGCATCACGCCGAGCCCCTCCTCCCTCGGATGGAGGGGTCGACTGTGCACATCTGGGGTCGCTGGATGGGAGACGTTATGGAAATTTAGGGATTATTTTGGGATGGAGCATCCTGGAAAAATATGTAAGTCGTTCAAGTGAGAGAAGAGAGACTGAAAGGCACGAAGCTGCAAAACCAGCAAGTATGGCAAAACTTCATAAAGCAAGCCACAGAAAACCAAGAAACCACCAAAAATGCAGCCAGTAACCCCAAAATATGAGGACGCGGAGGCGGGTCAGAATGACCCATTGCAAGGGGAACGCGGAGCGGAGCCCTGGGACCCACCTGCCGCTGTCCCTCCCCAGCTGTGGGGACAGTGTCCCCAGGGTCCCCCACCTGAAGGAAATCACCTGCGGGGATCACCCTGCCCGGGCGATGCTTCGGGGTCCTGCTGCTTCCCCGGACCCGCGGGCACCCAGCTGTTCCTGCTGTCCTGCTGACATTCAAGCAGGGAAAACTGATGGTTCAGGCATGTCCTGGTTTTGTTAAAAACAAGCTTCTCTTTTAGTGAATGTGCCTGTCGGCTTCATATTAGCTGCACTTTTCTAAAAAGCCAGATCCATGTTTTGGCAGACACAGCAATGATACGCAAGGTCGTTGATGAGAATGGATGAGAATGATTGCGAGAGGGGCAATGAGAAACAGGTGACCAAAAAACTGACCAACTGAGTATTCCATCCCATTCATGTGATACTTCATATAAAAGTGGGAGATCACAAGGATCTCGTCCCTTTTCCCTATGACGACCTTGCGAGTCGTCCCTGCGAACTGAGGCCAGCGACAGACTGAATCCAGCTCCGGTTGGCTGCAGAGTCCAGTCCAGGACTTCGGGTGCCGGCTCTGCAGTTGTTGGGACTTTCCAGATTGGTTTTGTATATTTTGTATTATTTTCTCTATTCTTATTGGTAGCATTAGTAAAACATTTTTAACTTTTCCAACTCTCTTCTCTCTGTCCTTCTTTCCCTCCCGATCGCCTGTGCTGAGTGGGAAGGGGCAGAGCGAGGGACTAAGGACCTCAACAAGGCATTTGCTCAGCGCCAGGGAGTTGGCGGTTTGCGCCGGGGTGGTACAGAGCAGCAGTGACATTTCGGGTGGCGTTTGCTGGGGAAGGGGAGGGAGGAAAGCAAGGCAGGGCACCACGGGGCACGGCACAACAGCTCCTTTTGGTTTGTTTTGCTAGAATTGCTTCCAGTTAGAAAATGTGCAAAATCCAGGGTGTTTCAAACAGATGGACCCACCGTCTCAAGGTTGGCACAGGACGCCAAGACTTGGTACAACATTTTGGCCCCCAGACATCACACCCTGCCACTTTTTCTGTGGGGGGACACATTGAATGCTGTGGTTTTGTGCCACCATTAGCGGTTAATCTGGATGACCTCGAACAACAGAATCACGCAGGGAACGAGCTCAACCATCGTCCCGCTGCTGTCTGTGCGGCAGGTGAGGGGAACACAGAGCATTTTATAAACCTGATCAGCTCATTAAACTGTTTGTAAATTTTTGTGCAATTGCAACGTGTTGCCACGGACAAATGTACTGCTTTGAGATCGGGTCCATCTTTTTGAAACAGCCTGTAGTGAACTGGATGTGTTATGTGATCATATAATAAAAATTATAGATGTAACTTGGGCTCAAGGATGAATGAGAGATTTGGGAGACTGCGAAGAACTGGGCACTCCAGCTCTAAGAAATACCTGGAAAATAAATACGCCAAACTGGCTAAACTGGTATTTTAATGGGGTTTTTCCTCCTTGCTTCAGCACGACTGAGCAGAGACACAGGGCAGCTCCATCACACACCCCACACCCACCTCCTGTGGCCAGAGAAAGGGCACGGGGGTCCTACAGCCACGCGGGGACACGTGGGGACACATGGACACACACTCCACGTTAGAGCGTTTTCCAGCTAAATCCTCCTGCTTGCCGCTGCCGAGATGCAGGGGGATGGAGCATCTGGCCAAAAACTGCATCAACAGGCCCCAAGATGAAGGGGGAGAAGCCGGGACCCCCCAGGATGGGGCTCGGGGCTGATGAGCACAAGGGCCATGGAGCTGCTTGAGTCCCAAAGGGGCTCAAGCGCTGGACGGGGGGAAGGACAGAGCAGAGAAAAGGGGAAAAAAATAAAAGCCCTATAATAGGGGCTTTGTGCTGCTGGAGTTGATTCTCATTTAGTTATTGGGAAAGCCAAAGGATTATGAAATCCAGGGGATTAAGAAAGCCAGAACATGAGCTCAACACGCAGCAGCGGGTGCAGGCGGCAGATAAGAAGTGGTAGATAACGAGCGGCAGATAAGGAGCTTTGCTCTGCTCCCTGGGATGGGACGGAGGGTGGAGCAGACCCGAGTGGGCTCCCTCCCACGCAGCGGTTTTCATAGAATCACAGAATCGTTTCAGATGGAAAAGCTCCTCATCCAGTCCAACCATAACCCACCCTGTCCCTGCCCGATGTCCTGAGAACCTCATGTCCGTCTGTCCAGCCCTCCAGGGCTGGTGACTCCAGCACTGCCCTGGGCAGCCTGTTCCAATGCCCCACAGCCCTTTGGGGAAGAAATTGTTCCCAGATCCAACCTCAACCTCCCCTGGCGCAACTTGAGGCCGTTTCCTCTGCTCCTGGCGCTTGTTCCTGGGGAGCAGAGCCCGACCCCCCTGGCTCCAAGCTCCTTTCAGGCAGTTCAGAGATCAGAAGGTCTCCCCTCAGCTCCTGTTCTCCAGTGAAGCCCCCAGGTCCCTCAGCCGCTCCATCACACTTGTGCTCCAGCCCCTCACCAGCTCCGTTCCCTTCTCTCCACTCGCTCCAGCACCACAAGCCCTTTCTTGGCGTGAGGGGCCCAAGAAATTCCCGGGGAAGGGCAGGTACCTACCAGTGCCCCCTCCAAGGCGAAGACGGCAGCGGCCCCGGTGCGCTCCAGTGGCTCCATCCTGCGCCTCCAGCGCCGGCGGCGGAAGGTGTCTGTCCGGCGATACTTGAGGTGGAAGCGCCAGCCGAAGAGCGAAGCGTATTCCCAGCCCTCCCCGTCCAGCTCCTCTTGCTTGTGCTGTTCAGAAGGGACACACTGGGGCTCGGGGGGGCTCGGTCACACCACCCCATGCCCCTCTGCAGGTGACAGTGATGGGACCCCAGCACAGACAAGGGACAAGGACGTTTGGGGGCGCTCCAGGACCAGGGTGGTGCCCAAGGTCCAGCCTCTTTGAGCTGCTATGTGTCCCACTCTGTGACCTCCTCGTATCTCCTGCTTAGAATCACAGAATAGTTTGTGTTGAAGGGACCTTCCCAGCCCCCCAGTGCCCCCCTGCCATGACAGGGACATCTCCACCAGCTCAGGGTGCTCAGAGCCCCGTCCAGCCTGGCCTGGGATGTCTCAGGGATGGTTCATCCACCACCTCTCTGGCCAACCTGGGCCAGGCTCTCACCACCCTCAGGGCAACAATTCCTTCCTCATGTCCAGCCTGAATCTCCTTTAGTTTAAACCATGACCACGGGGATTCAGCCCCTCACCCGTCCCTGGGGTGAGCCCCACCTGCAGAAGGGTCTCGGTGGGCTGGGGGCCAGATCCTGCCCAGGCCTGGCTGGCACCAGCATCTCCATCTTCCCGGCCTGCCCTCCTCTCTGCCACCACCCTCATCACGCCTGGGCCACCATGGGACATCAGTCACAAGCCCATGATGGCTTTTTCTCCCTAAAGCTGTGTCACCTCCCTGTGACACTCGCATCTTGTTGGCAAATGGGCTGACAGGGATGTCCCGATGCTTTCCAGGCACAATCATCCAGAAAACAAGTGCTGGAAAGTGTCTCGGGAGCCGGCTGGGGGAGGAGCAGCAGAGCACGGTGGCATTTGCTGTCCAATGGCACCACCTAGAGGGCAGGAGGACTGGGACAGGGGACAGACGGGACTGAGCTGCTCCGTGGCACTGCCGGAGGTCCCTGTCCCACCCCACAGCCCAGCCAAGCGTCCCCGCAGGGGTCTGCACCTCTGGGAGATGTTCACCCCCATGGTGGAAACCACAGAGGTGGCTGCTCCTCCAGCACAGCACCGAGGCCACCAGCACCTCCACCATGGACAGACAGGGACACAGACCCAACCCCAGCCCCGTCCTACCTTCCTCATGGCCTCCATCTGCGCCAGGTCCCGCCGGCGCAGCCGCACCCAGCGCCGGCGCCGGTTGGTGTGGTACATCTTCTCGGCCGGCACCCAGGCCTTGGGCTTGCGGTCCGGCGGGATGGTGATGCCATATTCCCAGCCTTGGGGAGGAGGGGACACCTGGGTGAAGGAGGGGGAAGAGCCCCCCAACTCACCTCCCACTAGGTACTTTCTCTTCATATACAGAATCGTTTTGGTTGGGAGAGACCCTAAAGCTCATGGAGTCCAACCATAACCCTAGTCTAGCACTAAACCACATCCCATGTCCAGGTTGGAACAGCTTTATCAGCAAAGGTTTGTCCAGGCACCATCCACTTTCCCAGTTTGCTGGTCCACACAGATAAGGACCTACTCATGCCGCCACCCAAGGGCGATGTCCCACTGGGGATGCCCAGGTGAGGGACTCATGGTGTCCCACCAGCCCTAGGCTCAGGGTCACAGCCTAGGTACTCTGCTCTCTGTCCTTCCTTCCTCGGGCAGCCCCAGTGCTTGTGACCATCTCAGATGCTCTCTGGCCTGATACTTTCTCTCTTTCTTTCACCAGAAGATGGGCAAGATCTCCCAGAAGAACACCCTGGCCTTTCCCTAGCAGCAAGGAAAGGGCTGCGTCTGTGGTTGTCCACCGCACAGCCCCAGCCTCATCCAGATCACGGGGGACAGGGCACCCCCAGGGCCTGACCCCCTCCTCCTGGAGCCCATGGGGCAGCCCACACCGTGACAAAGGGGACATTATCATCCCTGGTGCTGGGTGGGACCGTGGAAGGAAACACCACGATGGGCAGAGTGAGGAGGATGAAAACAGGACGGACACCCCAAACTGCTTCCCGGTACCTTTCTCATCCACTGCTCTGTTGAGATCCGTGTCCCACTCCAAGTCTTCCCATTTCCAGCCAGGAGGACACTCAATCTCATCCTTAGGCAGGACCTTCTCCCCGTTCTGTAGGACACAGGAGGGTTTTCAACCAAACGATGCCCAGCAGATGCCTGAATCTCCCTGGAGCCCCCCAGGTTCTTTCTCCCACCGCAGCCTGGGGTGGGGGCTCAGACCCCACCTGCTTTGTCCTTACCACGTCGCTGTAGGCATCAGTCATGTGGATCCACTGGCCTCCCGGCAGCCGGACCTGGTTCTCAAACACCTCCTCCACGAAGCTCAGGTGCCCGGCGTCCACATCGTGCAGCAACCTGCACCCCGGGGAGATGTGGGACATCAGGGGCTCCCTCCCAGCACGGCCTCGTGTCCTCCATCCTCTCATGTCCTCCCATGCCACTCCAGTGCATACTTTGCCTCCTGAACCTCTCCCACCCCAGGGGAACCAAGCAAAGCTCCCACAAGACTTCTGGAACCCAAATCACCAGCTGTAAATCCACTACAAGGCAACAGAGCTGTGTTGAGCATCCTTGTTGAGCATCCTTGAGCATCCTCAGTGCCCTGCTGGGATTCCACCACCAAAGCTCCTCAGTGTGGGGCTTCCACAAGCATCCTGGTGATCTGGGTTCTGGGGTCATCATGTCCAGCACCCACCACCCCAGGTCCATCACCCAGCGCAGCAACGATGCGTTTGCATTAACCCCATTGCCTACCCAGGGCAGCGCAGGCAGATGAGGAAGCCCCAAGGCACCTCAGATCTCCATCCAGCTTTCTGGGTCACCTTGCCACCAGCTTCCCACCTGCTCAGGTTTTGGGGTGCCCGTGACAGCCCGCCCAGGCTCTGCTCTTTGCAGAAATCCATCACTCACGTCTTCTCCGGGCAGATGAACCAGTCCCCGGCCCAGGTCCAGCCCGTGGAGGGACGGAAGCTGTCCTTGGGCAGCTTGATCTTGCCGGTGACATCTGAGTATTTGGGGTAGGTCAGGCCAGTGGTGCCCCAGTTCCCCACCAGCGCCAGCTTGGTCTGGTTCTCATACTGGAGGAGCAAAAGCCGAAAGGCTTTTGAGTTGGAGGCACTAAATCCCATGAATAATCCTTATGAAATCCTATGAATAAGCCACTCCTAGCAAGTCCCATCCTGAGGACAGACCCCCTGGGAACAGCCTCACCCCCACCAGCCCTGCCCCATGGGCACCCCCACATTTCCTCCCAGCAGGTACAAGGAGGTGTGGAGCCCCGATGAGGCTTCACTGCTCATCACCAACCTACTCCCCAGCTTTTCGGGCTGGCTGCTGGTGGAAAAGGCTCCTCTCGCAGTTGGCGGGGGCTGATGTGACCCTCACCTAGTAGCACTCTCACCCATGGTCCAGCCCAGCCCTCCCATCCATGGTGGAGCTGCTGCCCATGTCAGAGAGAAAAAAAACCCTTTAGGGGGGTCCTGGTGAGATACTCACAGTTTCAGCAAAGACAGAGAGCTTCCCCTCGGCAAACTGGTTGAACTCCTTCTCATCGACCGACAGCCCGAACCAGAGCTGGACCCGCAGCTGGGCTGGGATCCTGGGCCCCATCGCCTCCTCCTGGGGGTACTGCCCAAGCCAGAGCCCCATTAGCATCACAGCATCACACAATCACTTCGGTTGGAAAAGCCCCTCAGGCTCATCCAGTCCACCCGTTCCCCCAGCCCTGTCCCTGCCCCGTGTCCTGAGAACCTCATGTCTGTCTGTCCAGCCCTCCAGGGCTGGTGACTCCAGCACTGCCCTGGGCAGCCTGTTCCAATGCCCCACAGCCCTTTGGGGAAGAAATTGTTCCCACATCCAACCTCAACCTCCCCTGGCGCAACTTGAGGCCGTTTCCTCTGCTCCTGGTGCTTGTTCCTGGGGAGCAGAGCCCGATCCCCCTGGCTCCAAGCTCCTTTCAGGCAGTTCAGAGATCAGGTCTCCCCTCAGCTCCTGTTCTCCAGCTGAACCCCCCAGGTCCCTCAGCCGCTCCATCACACTTGTGCTCCAGCCCCTCACCAGCTCCCTTCCCTTCTCTCCACTCGCTCCAGCACCTCAAGGCCTTTCTTGGCATGAAGGGCCAAAACTGCCCCCAGGATTGGCGGTTTGTCCTCCCCAGGTCCCAGCACAGGGACGGTCGCTGCCCTGGGCCTGCTGGCCACACCAGTGCTGGTACCAGCCAGGATCCTGTGGCCTCTTGGCCACCTGGGCACACGCTGGCTCATGTTCAGCTGCTGGCACCAACACCCCCAGGGCCTTTTCCAGCTGCTCCTCCCCAGCCTGGAGCGTTCATGGGGTTGTTGTGACCCAAGAGCAGGACCTGGCACTTGGCCTTGGTGACCCTCAGACAACTGGCCTCAGCCCATTGATCCAGGATCAATGTCCTCAAGGACAATATTAATGGGGGTTGCTCAGGATGCAAGGTGGGGATGAGGCCTGGGGAGATGGGGGGTACATGGGACACGAAGCATCCCTGAGAACCAGGACATCAGCACTTTGGGGATGATCCAGAGGAGCTTCCAAGCCCCGGTCCTCAGAGCTTCTGTATGTGGGTGGGACACCCTGCAGGGCTGGGACCCCAAACCAGCCAACACACTTCAGCCAGAACAGGCAGAACAGACAGCGAGATGTCTCACTGCCTTTTCTTTGTCTCAGTCACTTTTTCCCCCTTCAAGTGATGCTCGTTTTCCATCCAGTGCTAAATTGCAGAAGAAAAACCATTTTGGTTCAGCTTTTCCTGCTAGCTGGGCTGGGGGTTGGGGCTTTATTCAGTTTATTTGATGACACTTTGTATTTTGAGAGCTCGTTCGGCACTGACTGTGCTCCCAAGCTGGCACGCCGCAAAAAGCCAGAGAAAGATCATCCGAGCTGGGGGAGGCTCAGCGAGCGCCTGGCGGAGGCGGCGCCGGCTCAGGGCCGCTGGGGTGGCAGCGGGTCAGCAATTTCAAAAACATAAACTAACATTTAAAATAATTAAAAATTAAATACATCTTTTTTTAAAAGCCCCAACTGGGTCATAGTGTAACCGTCCCCCCTGCCCTGGAACTTGCAGAATACTATAGAACCATAGAATAGTTTGGGTTGGAAGGGACCTCCTAAGGTCATCTAGTCCCACCCCAATATATGAAAAAATACAATATTCACTGCTGATGGATGCCAAGGGCAGCTGAGCTCCACCAGAAGCATCGCCAGTTTCTCACTGTGAAGGAACCAGCTTCAACTGGGTCAAAACTGGGGCTGGGGGTGCCCAAAGCCCTGGGCGCACATGCGTTAATGCAGCCTGGAGGGTTGGGATTTCAGGTTTCCCTGCACAATTTTATCCTTATATATATATATGTTTTTAGGGGAAAATATTTCAGAAATGGGTCTGAGGTGTGCGTATCCATGGCAAGCCGAGGTACCTTGAGGAAGATGGTCTGCAGCTTCCCACAGTTCTTGCCACAGCAGCCGGAGATGTTCCTGGAGAACAGGACCTGGTGGGCCGGCACGCGGGCGTACGCCACGCGCTTGTCCCCCTGCAGCATCCAGATCACTATGTCGGGCAGGCTGTTTTGGGGCTGGAAAACACCAAAGATGTAGTGTCTGACCAGGGGGCTCTGAACATCGGCCATGGAGGGACAGGGGAGGTGGGAGATCGGCTGTGTCGCAAGTCCTGCTGCCAACACAAGCCCATGGGGGAGACCAGCTGACCCAAACCCCATCTCAGCAGCTCCGGGTCCCATCAGGCTCTGGCCAGGGCCGCGCAGCCCCACATTTCCCCAAGTCCTGTCCTCCACAGCCAGCCCAGGGCATAGAATCAGCTGGTTGGAAAACACCTTCAAAGTCATGAAGTCCAACCGTTCCCCCAGCCCTGTCCCTGCCCCATGTCCTGAGAGCCTCATGTCCGTCTGTCCAGCCCTCCAGGGCTGGTGACTCCAGCACTGCCCTGGGCAGCCTGTTCCAATGCCCCACAGCCCTTTCCATGAATAATTTTTCCCTAATATCCAATCTACACGATTGCCGGGTGATTGCTCACAGCCACCGCACCAAAACAGCCCCATGACAGCGAGCTTAGGGCAGAACGAGCCCCCCCAGGCAAAAAGCAGCTCCTGCCACCACTGTTACCTCCTCGGCCATGGCCTTCAGCCTGGCCAGCCAGTCCTCCGCCTGCTCCAGGGCCACCGCCAGGCTCGAGTCCTCGTGCTTGAGCTTCAGGGCGGCCTTGACCATCTGCTCCAGGTTGGAGCTGCGGAAGCGGTACATGTTCTGGTCCAGGTGGGTGCTGGCCGCCTTCCCCAGCACGTCGGGCAGGCTCAGGCTGCGGGGACGGGCAGAGGCGTTAGCAGCTCCCTCTCCCTCTCCCGGGGCTTTTCCTGGCTTCTTTTAGTATTTTTTCCCCTCCTTTTCAGCAAGTTTACGAAGGGTTACCAAGCCATTTGGGGAACACGGCAATGCCAAGAGCGAAGTAGCTTCAAACAGCAGCTGCAGCATCACCCGCAGCAGCCAGGACGGGGCCCTGGCTGAGCCGCGCACACTTGTATTTTAATATCAATTGAGTCAAGCTGCTAGAGAAATGTTTCAGGAGTCTGGAGGATCCTCGCTGCGCTGAGCCACTTAGAGGATTTCCTGCAAAACGTGGTGATTTACGGTGCTGCTGTTATTGGTGGTTTTCTTGCTCCCAGCTCCTGACCCAGAGCGTTCCCCCCTTGGGCTGGGACTGGGATCCGTAAACCCTGTTTTAATTGCATGATAAATAAGAAGGGCAAGGTGTCCTCCCTGCTGATGCTCATCAAAACGTGCCATGGACAGACACTGGTATCTGCCTGGGACGGTGTCAGTGCAGGTTGGCCCAGGTTAATAACCCAGTCTGGCCAAATTTGCTAATTAAACTTCATTTCTCTTATGAGAACTGGGTTTGCTGTTATTCCCAAAGAGAGCCGGGGCGCTGCGGGTGTTGCTAATTAATCAAATCGTTTAGTAGCAACCTGTGCCAGGAGCTCAATTAAAACACCAATCGCAGCCGGGGAACTCAGTTTTGTGTCCACACTTCGTTTGTGGATTCATTATGAGGGAGCTGCTAACGAGCTGAGCTCCCACTCTGTCAGTGGTGTGCGGGGAGGACGCTGCCCACCCACCAAATGAACACCGCTTGGCACAAGTGAGAATGCGCTCAAGGTTCTTGCAGGAACAAGAATAAAGGAAAAAGTAAAACCAAAACTAAATATCCTCACTGCAGCTGAGTTTAAGTTCAGAAAGCTTAACTGTAAAACAATGCAAAAAGAAGGAAAAGTATTAAAGAAGTGTGAAAAGGAGCAGCAGAAAGGGTTAAATCCCACAGGCAGCATGGAAACGGGTTGAAGACACCACGTTCCTGGAGACACATGCCCCATGTCAGAGACAACCACAACGGTTAAACGAAGGTAAATTGTGCTCGAAGGGGAAAATGGAAAAGACCATGGACTCCACCAATGAAAAGTAAAACCACCATGAAGTAATGAAAAAAAAAGGGGCAAAAAGATGGAGGTGCCCCCATTAAAAGCCTAAAACCAAAGGAACTGTCTGTGTTCAGGTGGATCAGAGGGCTGGGAGGACTGACTCAGGGATTAAGGTGGTGGCAACTTCAGAGAGACCTGGGAGGACCTGAGATCAGCAAGTCTGACTCCCGCATGCAACAAAGGAGAAGGAAGCACAAGCAAGAAGAGAAGAGCAGGGTGGTGGACAACCCGGACCCAAGGTGCCACCTGCGCAGGGACGGTGGGTCATGCAGGGGTGACACCATCCCCTGAAGGACCCGCTGGGCTCCCCAGCAGCTCACAGCATTGTCCTCCCCCAAGGGTTCTGCCACTATGGAGCAAGAGGATGGGCACCTCCTGAGCTGCTTATAGAATCGTGGGATCATGGAATCATTTTGGTTGGAAAAGCCCCTCAAGATGATTGAGTTCACCTGTTACCCAACCCTGTCCCTGCCCCATGTCCTGAGAACCTCATGTCCGTCTGTCCAGCCCTCCAGGGCTGGTGACTCCAGCACTGCCCTGGGCAGCCTGTTCCAATGCCCCACAGCCCTTTGGGGAAGAAATTGTTCCTCATTAAAAAGGCAAAGCAACAGCAGATCATAGAATCATGGAACAGTTTGGGTTTGAAGGGCCCTTCCCAGCCCCCACAGTGCCCCCCCTGCCATGACAGGGACATCTTCACCAGCTCAGGTTGCTCAGAGCCCCGTCCAGCCTGGCCTGGGGTGTCTCCAGGGATGGTTCATCCACCACCTCTCTGGCCAACCTGGGCCTCCCTCCTTTAGTTTAAACCATCACCCCTTGTCCTATCACAACAGGCCCTGCCCAAAAGTCTGTCCCCATCTTTCTTATCAGCCCCTTTTAAGTCCGGAGTGGCCACACAAAGGTCTCCCTGGAGCTTCTTTTCTCCAGCTGAACACCCCAACTCTCTCAGACACTGGTGGTGCTGCCCATGGGGACAGAGGGGCAGCAGTGCCACCCAGCCATGGGACACACGACCCCTTTGGGTGCTCTGCACAGGTGCCTCCTACACAATGGACACACAAGAGCTCAATCCAGAAGCCCCAGAGGTGGCTCCTCACCCACCAGCCCCACCGTCCCCAGCCGGGCGGCTCCAGCTCCTGCCCCGACACAGAGCTGCCCATTGAGTGCGCCCGGCTGCAGCCCTCACACCGAGCCTGGGAATTTATGACTTGCCTTAAACGTCACCTTGTCAGCTCCCTGCCTTGGCTCGGCAGCTTTGGAAGCAAACGCTAGCAAACGACCCGTGTTTTTCAGAGAAAAAAGAAATAAAAAGGAGTTGTCCCTTCCAAGATAAATAAGCTCTCTTGCAGTAAAGGGCATGGAAAGGTTCGCAGTCAGAACGGGCAGAAATACCTGCAGTCGGCGATAACGTCATCCATGAGCTGGGCAGCCAGCGCGTCCAGCTCGCTGGGCGAGCAGTTGGCCTTGAGGGCAAGGTGGACCTTCTCCAGGTTGGCTTCCTGCACGACAGGTGGGGAGAGGAGCTGCACAGCGGGACCCCCTGCACCCCACGGCCAGCACCCTCCTGGGGCTGCTCCCCACAATCACAAGCTCCAGCCTGGGGCCCACCAGGGCTCTGCACCTTTGTTTTTGCTCGTGTTGGAGCTCCGGGGGAAATGATGGGGAAATAGGGCAAGAAATCCCATCAATAGCTCAGGAAGGTCCCTGCCTCCTGTGCCTGTACCAGCGGGCAGGTGGGTGGCACGGCAAAGCACCACTGGCCCCCCAGTGTCACCCCGTTGGGGATGAGGATGGTCCCATTACTCCACAGGCTGAGCAGGGCTCTCAGGACACAACAGATTCCCCCACCACAGCACAAGAGACACCAGCCCCGAACCTGACCCAGCCTGGAGATGGCCTCTGTCCCCTCCCCGTCCCCCAGGAAGTAGGGCACAATGCTCCCTACCACCGCGCCACTCACCAGCCTGTCCGCCGCGTGGTGGAGAAGGTTTTGAGCGTCGGTCCGATAGCTGATGTCTTCCCAGTAGGATGACAACACCACCACGGGCTTCACGTTGCCCCAGGGCAGGTAGTAATACTGACAACCTGGAGGTGACAGCACACGGGTGAACTCCTGACATTGGGGTGACGGGGGAGCTCATTCCTCAGGACCAGGATGGAGTTGAAGATGAGCAGTGCAGCATCTGCTCTTGGGCAGAAGCCCATCTTTTGGCTCTTTTGGGGCAGGAAGATGGAGCTTATGTCCCCCAAACCCACGTGCAACAGAGTGATGCACCCCAAGGTCCAAAGAGATCAACCTCCGTGGCTGCAGCAGCTCCTGCAGACCAGTGAGGGCAGAAACCAGAACAACCCCAGGGGGGTGAGGACATCTCACAGCAGAGCGAGAGGAAAGGCCACCCCAAAGCTTCAGCTCATCCTTGAAGACAAACGGCACTCTTAGCACCAAGGTGCTGTCCAAAAACTACTTGAAGCCAGCACAGAGCTGAAAGAAGTAGTCCTGCCTTCCCTAGTCCTCCCCAGTCACATATTCCCCCTTCACAGCATAGCTGAGGTGGGCAAGGACCTCTGGAGGTCATCTGGCCCAAGCCCTGCTCAAGCAGGGCCACCTTGAGCAGGTTGTCCAGGACCACGTCCAGTTGGGTTGTGGACACCTCCAAGGATGGAGACAGCCCGTCCAGCACTCGCTCCCCACCACGTTGCTCACCATCGAAGACGGCCCGGCTGTACTGGGTGGTGGAGGCCAAGGGCAGGCAGGTGTTGTCAAATTTGTTGCCATAGTTGCCGATGCTGACCTCAAACTGGATGGCATCGTCCACGTCCTGGAGCATGGTGGCCGAGTAGAAGGCAGCGAAAAGCGAGTACTTCCGACGGCGCAGGTACTTCTGCAACGGGCACGGGACCATGTCCATAGAGGAGACACCACCACCATCCTCCTACACACACCCTCCACCGCCCTGGCCCACACCAGCTCAATGGGGCCTCCAAAATGGAAGAGTTTATTGTGGGAAAGAAAAGCTTATGTCGCAGCGAGGGAATTTTGGGCGAGATATTTAGGAAAAACTTGACGAATGAGAAGGCCAGAACTTTCCTTAAAAAATTCAGTTTAAACCTGAAGAAAGGAGCAAAAGCAGCACATGTGCAATAAGGCTCAAGTTGGGATTGGGGTCCTGCTGGAGCAAATCTCCCACCTCTCTATGTTCTCCATGGTCTGCTCTCTACAGCAGCTCAGATGGAGCAAGGTGGACACCTTGGGATGGAAATGCAGGAGGAGACAAGATCCATGAGCTCACCGACCACTCAGTGGGACCTCAACCATCCAGGACCAACACCACCCCCATGCCCCACATGCCATGTCGCCAGAGAAACAACCCCAGAGCCCACAGGGACAGATGCCCCACAGAGACCCCGTTACCTCCACCCGCAGGATGTCATCCGCGGAAATGTCCTCCACCTTCTGCTCCACGTGCTCCACCAGTTTGGTCTCCAGCTCCACCAGCATCCTGCCGCGATACGCCACTCCTTCGCCCTTGGGGCAGAACCAGGGACAGGCGTCAGACCCCGGCGTCCCCTCCCCATGGCTGAGACCTGTGTTTGCCTCCAAAGGGCTTTGTTGCAGAGGAAGGAGATCAGGCAAAGCATTTCTGCAAGCGCCTCGAAGGTGGAGAGCGTTTGGGCAGCGCAGAGACATCAGGAGGGGTTTAGCCAGCGGGAAGAGCCAGGGGCAGAAAACGCGGCGCAGGATCCTAATAACAAAGCCAGTTTGGGTTAATAGCAGCGTTATTTTGGCAAGGAGGGGGTGGTGGTTTAGTTGAGGTTCTGCTGGAAAGAAGGCGACGTCACCTTTCCTAAATTGAGAGTCTCGTAAGGGTCGGGGAAGCCGGTGAACTCGCGGGGGCTGCCGTAGAGGTTGATGTAGCAGGGACCGAAGGTCGGCAGGAACCCGAGCCCGTCGTCCACTGGGGACCGAGGGGGAAAAGAGCTGTTAGAGAGCCCTGAAGGCACCTCGGGGATGTGTCCCGTGGGGCTTTGCTGCAGAACCACGGGGACCACACGCGTGTGTCTGGAAGCCACCAAAATGCTGCAATTTTTTCCACCCCCTTCAAGTCCTACAACTGCTTAGAATCACAGAATCATTTTGAATGGAAAAGCCCCTCAAGTTCATGGAGTCCAACCATAACCCACCCTGTCCCTGCCCCATGTCCTGAGAACCCCATGTCCGTCTGTCCAGCCCTCCAGGGCTGGTGACTCCAGCACTGCCCTGGGCAGCCTGTTCCAATGCCCCACAGCCCTTTGGGGAAGAAATTGTTCCCAGATCCAACCTCAACCTCCCCTGGCGCAACTTGAGGCTGTTTCCTCTGCTCCTGGCGCTTGTTCCTGGGGAGCAGAGCCCGACCCCCCTGGCTCCAAGCTCCTTTCAGGCAGTTCAGAGATCAGAAGGTCTCCCCTCAGCTCCTGTTCTCCAGCTGAACCCCCCAGGTCCCTCAGCCGCTCCATCACACTTGTGCTCCAGCCCCTCACCAGTTCATCTTTTTGCAGGAGAAAGACAAGGCGGGTTTGGGGCTGTGCAGACAGCACAGAGCCCCCCAGTCCCAGGAAGGGTCCCTAAAGAAGGGGAATTGCTTTGCTAGTATGAACTGGTGCATGGGATTTACACCAGCCAAGGAGAAGGCCCTGAGCTCTCCTTATGGCAGTAAGAGTGCTTGGAAGAGAACAGCTCATTTTTATGAAACCTTGAGAAGAAGGAGCAGTGAAGGGCCAGAAATCATGGAATCATAGAATGGTTTGGGTTGAAGGGACCTTCCCAGCTCCCCAGTGCCCCTCCTGCCATGAGCAGGGACATCTTCACCAGCTCAGGTTGCTCAGAGCCCCGTCCAGCCTGGCCTGGCTGATGCTCCCGAAGCTCTGGCCAAGGCTCCAGCGCTGACGGCAGCTGAACCAGCAAAACCATTACCCAAAGCGGTGATTGCAAACCGAGAGGTTAAGGGGACGTACGGTCTGCGGCTTTCAGAGGCTTCGCAAGAGCAGGAAACTCATCTGAGGCACAAAGAGATGGAGAGAGGTCAGGACAGGCAGGTGGAAGAGCAGGAGGGAGGATGGAGGGTTATGGATGCTCTCACGGGCTTTTGGTGCCAACAGACACGGGAGAGACAGAGAGAGAAAGCGGGAGGTTGTGGAATAGCCCCATCGCCCTCCCTGGAGGCTGCGGGATTGGGGTGAAAAGGGGGGACTTGGGAACCGCTGAAGCTGGACGGGCCCATGGGGAGCTGCGGTTCCCCGGTGTCTCCTCGGGACCCAGCAGGTCCCGGTGCTGGGGTAGGGTGGGCAGACCCCCGGCAGCCTCCTCCTCCTCCCAGCCTCTCTCTCTCTCTCCAGCCCTGCCCAGGAGCTGCGTTTTAACTGGAGAAGATGGGGGTGGACACACAAGCACCTCAATGGAGAAGGGTCCTGCACCCCAACCCCAGCACCGCATGCACGGCCAGGCAGCGCTGGGGGGTTTGGGCTGTGGGATACGTGGGTGCCGCCAGCCCTGTCCCATGTCCCCATGTCATGGGGATGCTCGTAGTGGGGTGGGGGGTTGCAGGACACCCAAGGCTCTCAGGGATGCACAAAGCCAAGGTGAGGAGTCCCCATGGGGCTGCGAGTGTCACAGAAGCTCGTTAGCAGCAGGAGATGCTCATGCAGATTAGGGCAGATGTTGCTCCTGGACCTGTCCTGGCTCTTGGCAGCCCCACAAGAGTGTCCCCCCTCCCTGCCATCCTGCTTGGCACAGGTGACATGTCGGTGTCACCCACCCAAGCCCTGCCAGCACCTCCATGGTGGTCCTTTGCTTCAGAATGTCCCTGGGACTTGAAACAGCACTCTCAGCTAGACCTGAACCCCACAGCACGACAGCCTCTAAACGCCACCTAAGGGGCCGGTGGGGACACACACAGGTGGGACGTGGCATGTTCCAGCGCTGGTGCCACCACTGCCTGTCACCAGCCACACAGAGGAGACAGTCACCCCCTCTCCGCAAGGAATGAGAAGCAAAACCTCTGGTGATGGCAGCTCTGCAACCCCCACCGTCCCAACACTGCTGGGATCATAGAGGCACAGAACAGTTGGGGTTTCAGGGACCTTCCCAGCCCCCAGTGCCCCCCCTGCCATGGGCAGGGACATCTTCACCAGCTCAGGTTGCTCAGAGCCCCGTCCAGCCTGGCCTGGGATGTCTCAGGGATGGTTCATCTACCACCTCTCTGGCCAACCTGGGCCAGGCTCTCACCACCCTCAGGGACAACAATTTCTTCCTCGTGTCCAGCCTGAATCTCCCTCCTTTAGTTTAAAACCATCACCCCTTGTCCTGTCACAACAGACCCTGCCCAAAAGTCTGTCCTCATCTTTCTTATCGGCCCCTTTTAAGTCTGGAAAGGCCGCAATAAGGTCTCCCCGGCGCTTCTCCTCTCCAGGATGAACAACCCAACCTGAAGCCTGATGACCTGAAGTTCTTCAAAACCACAAAGCAGGAGGGACCAGGTCCAACCAGAACACAGATCATGGGGTGCAGCAATCCCCAGAATCTCCCCCGCACAGTGTCTTGGGACCACAGCAGCGGTGACATCCCCCAAGCCAACACCAACCTGCAGCTGGGATCATGCAGGGCTCCTCCACGGCCATGCACCCCAAACCCCGTCCTGCTGCCCCCCTTACCCTCCAGCTCCCCGCCAGGGGCCGAGATCTTGGACATGCAGAGGTGGGCAGTGCCGATGACATCGTTGTGCGTCAGACGGTCCCTGCAACACAACCCGCGATGCCATCGCACTGTGATGCCATCACGCTGTGAACACGGGCGGTTCACCCGTGGGGTGTCCCCCTGCCCATCCCACTCCTCCAGCTCCGCTCTCCCCACGGGCACCCTCCCCGTGACCCCCTCCCCACTCACCAGTCAGTCACCCGGATCCTCATCTTCTCACACATGGACGGGAACTGAGAAGAGAGGGGGGAAAGGAGCGGTGAGTGGTGGGGGGCATGCGGGTGGGGGGACACTGCAGGGGCACCCACGCTCACCATGGCCGGCAGCGTCAGGCACTGGTTCCACTGCGGGTTGGCGTTCTTCTCCAGGATCCTGGAGTAGAGCTGGAGGGGCAACATCACAGAACGGAACCATTTTGGTTGGAAAAGCCCCTCAAGATCATCAAGTCCAATTGTTATCCCACCCTTGTCCCTGCCCCATGTCCTGAGAACCTCATGTCCGTCTGTCCAGCCCTCCAGGGCTGGTGACTCCAGCACTGCCCTGGGCAGCCTGTTCCAATGCCCCACAGCCCTTTGGGGAAGACATTGTTCCCCAGACCCATTCAGTGTCACCCCAGCACTTCCAGCTCACGGCTGGGCTGCCACACGCTACGTCCCCGGAGCTGGAACCTCAGATCCCCAAAATACAGACCCCATCTGATGGGTGACCTGGGGGGCTCAGCACCCGCTCTGTGCCGAGGCGGAGGATGCTCTGGGCTGCTTGGGGACCTCATCTTCCCCTCGGGACCACCGAAACCTCACCCCCTTCTCGCTGTGTTTGCTCAGGATAATGTCCTGAGCTCTGTCCCTCCCCAGGGGAAGATGTATGGGCAGGGGAGACTCCTGGCCCTTTAGTGCAGATCAAAAGATGAGCAGCGGCTCATGGGGGCATCACTTGGCAAAGGCACTGGAGGGGACTCAGCAGCAAAGAGTGTGGGACAGGGCTCTGCAAAGCCACCGGAGTCACCTCCACACCCTGTCTGCTCACAGGGGGACATTTGGTGGCACGGGGACAGCAGCCGCTCACTTCAGGCAGCACAAAGAGCAGCAGAACCCTCCGCGGCTGTGCTGTCACCTTCCCCTGTTCCTTCCCTGGGAGCTCAGCTTCTCCAGCCACATTCCTAATGCAACAGCACCACAAAGAGCCCAGCAAAGAAATTGCTCCGGTGCAGCCCGGCACCCATGTCTGGGTCTGGTGTATCACCATGGCATGGGGACAGGGCTGGGGACATCGGCTGGGCTGCTCTCAGCCCCTGCCTTTGGGACACTGCAACGTGGAGGGAGAGGATGGGGTGTAACAAGAGTGATGGGACCTTGGCAAATGCTCCAGCAAAGCGAAGGACCAAATTTTCCCCACACTGGGACCAAATCATCGCCGTGCAGAGCTGCCGTCCGGGCCCCGCAGCCCCGGGGAGGTCGCCCCGCTCACCATCTTGCCCGCGAAGCTGACTTCCACAAAGGGATCCACCAGGTTCTTCTTGTTGCTCTCGAAGCCGAAGATCTGCCTGACATTGTCCATGACGGCGTCGTCCACTGGGAAGGGAAGGAGATGCTGAGAAATCACGGGAGCGCAGGGTGCTCAGGTTGTGCCACAGCTGCGCTGCACATCTCCATGGAGCCAGGGGGGGAAAACCAGTTTATACCAGTAAAAGACTCATCTCCCAGTACGTTAAGCCTGAGCGATATCTGCAAGGCCTTTGGACCAAGGCTGTGGATGAAGATTCCTTCTCTGTGCCCTCATTCCCCAGCAAAGGCAACACTCACTTTGGGGCAAATCTTCGGCTTTGAAGATCTTCAGGCAGAAATGAGCCCCTCTCAGGGTGACCCCGGTGGGACGCAGGAGGTTGCCCTCAATATCCTCCTTGTCCTCAGATATTTCCTTCTTCTCCAGCTGCAGGACAACAGGACAAGACAAAAACACAACCGAGCTTCTCAAAAGTCTTGAAATAAGCAGCAAAAATCCAGCCTCATGGCCCCAAAACTGAGGAAGGTAATGCTGTGGTTCCCCTGGGTTTGGCGGCCCAGGGCAGCGGAGCATCGTGGATGGAAGGTCCCCCCATCGTGATACTCACGGGAGCTTCATCTCCAGGCCCCAGCACGAACAGGCTGACCTTCAGGTAGCCCTTGGCCCCCGCGGAGAAATCCTCCGGGTCCGAGAGCAACAGCCACTTCCTGAGGAACGCGTGTTCTGGGGAGAAAAGGAACAGAGACCCATGGGCTGCGCCCCAGACCTGCGGGGAGGGAACGCAGGGATGCTCCTCGGGGCGGGGATAATAAATACTACATTCCTTTTTGGAGAGGAGAGGAAGAAAAGGAAAGAGGAAAGAGAAGAGGAAGGGGAAGAGGAAGGGGAAGAGGAAGGGGAAGAGGAAGGGGAAGAGGAAGGGGAAGAGGAAGGGGAAGAGGAAGGGGAAGAGGAAGGGGAAGAGGAAGGGGAAGAGGAAGGGGAAGAGGAAGAAGGAGGAGAAGGAAGGGGAAAGAGAAGAGGAGAAGGAGGAGAGGAAGGAGGAGAGGAAGGAGGAGGGGAAGGAGGAGGAGGAGAGGGAGAAGGAGAGGGAGAAGGAGAAGGAGAAGGAGAAGGAGAAGGAGAAGGAGAAGGAGAAGGAGAAGGAGAAGGAATAAAAAGAAAGAAAAAGAGAAAAATAAAAAGAAAGGAGAAAAGAAGAAAGGAAAGAAGAAAGGAAGAAGAAAGAAGAAAGAAGAAAGAAGAAAGAAGAAAGAAGAAAGAAGAAAGAAGAAAGAAGAAAGAAGAAAGAGAAGAAAGAGAAGAAAGAGAAGAAAGAGAAGAAAGAGAAGAAAGAAGAAAGAAAGTAGAAAGAAGAAAGAAGAAGAGAAGGGGGTGGTGATGGTGGGTGCAGGGACACGCCTGGGCTCATCCAAGTGAGAGCGGTGCCGTGTGTGTGCATTTCCCCAAGGTTTGGCCCCACAAAAGGGGTTTCCCAAAGAGACCCCCCAGCAGCGGGAGGTGACCCTGCCCGACCCGGCTCCCCGCTGGGCTCACTTGGCTCCGAGTAAACGGTCTCGACATCCATCTGTGCGAAGAAAGGAAAATAACTGTCAGCGTCCACCCCACGGGTCAGTGTGGGGAAAACAGGGGGAGTGGAGAGAGGGGGTGGCCTTACCCGAAACTCCCCGATCACCGAGTCTGCCCGGAATGACCGAGAGTCCACAACCTGTGGGATGAAATGAAGGAAAAAAGGTAAATCCAGCCCAAATCCTCCCATGGTGGTGGACAGCCCTGCACGTCCACCTGGGAAATCAGGGGATACCGTGGGGAGGGGGACAAGGTGACATCCCCAAGCACCAACCGCGTCCCATGGGACAGGGCTGGTGTCAGGCAGCGCTCACCGTGATGAAGATGGGCATGTCGAACAGCTCGGCCGGCGCCTCGAAGACGTTGAAGAAGAAGGTCTGTTGGAGGGAGGGGCGAGGGTGCATGGTGGGGTCTGCATCAGCCCCCCCAGGGATGCTCCCACCCCCCAGACTCTCCCATGCCCCAAATTCCACACCCTGGAGCACCCTCTCCTCCTCTTAGGTGGGACCCCATCCCATGAACAGCACCAGCCCCCTGAAGGGCTGTGTTGTGGCTTTGGTGCACCCCAACCAGCACCATCCTCCAGCTGGCTTCTGCTGGGCTGGTTTGCAGAAGCGTGTCCTAAGCAGCAATCCTGGGGGTCTCCAAACAAAGCAGAGGGGCGGGTTGAAGCAGATTCTGGGGATATCCTAAAACGCATCCCCTGTGGGGACAGGGCTGGAGACGAGTCACCTGAGACTGGCCGAGCGCACCCATCCTGCACACCAGCTGAATTGCCATGCCCAGGATGCCACCAGGATGCTACTGGTGACACTGGGACACGTGAGTCACCTGGGGATGGGGACCAAGACGAGTCCTGGATGAAGGCTGGGGATGCTGGACCTGAGCTTCTCTGCCATTGAGGTCCCATTGCCACATCCCCACCTCGGGGTTTCCGTCCCTCAGGACCCCAACCCATAAGGCTCCCGAATATCTCCTAACCCCCCCAGCTACATCTACAGCAGATACCCCCTCACCTCGTCGAAGAAGGGGCTGTTGCCTTTGCGTATCCTGGTCCTCTTCGTCTGCCCGGCGGCTGTCACCTTCACCACAGGCCTGATGTTGACCCCGGGGAGCTGCCGGGCCTCAATGACCCTCACCCTGATCTGGGACGGGAGAGGGGACAAGGCAGGGGGTCACTGGGGCTGGTCCTGCCTGGGGGGCACCTCCCAGGTGATGAGGGTGGGAAGGATCTACAGAGAGGTCTGGACCCGCTGGATCGATGGGCTGAGGCCAACTGTCTGAGGGTCACCAAGGCCAAGTGCCGGGTCCTGCACTTGGGTCACAACACCCCCATGAACGGCTCGGGGAAGAATCACAGAATCATTTTGGTTGGAAGAGAACCTTAAGATCATAGAGTACAACCATTAACCCAACCCTGTCCCTGCCCCATGTCCTGAGAACCTCATGTCTGTCTGTCCAGCCCTCCAGGGCTGGTGACTCCAGCACTGCCCTGGGCAGCCTGTTCCAATGCCCCACAGCCCTTTGGGGAAGAAATTGTTCCTAATATCCAACCTAAGAGCAGCTGCAAAGTGCCCGGCGGAAAAGGCCCTGGGGGTGTTGGTGACAGTGTCTGAACATGAGCCAGCGTGTGCCCAGGTGGCCAAGAGGCCACCAGCATCCTGGCTGGTACCAGCACTGGTGTGGCCAGCAGGCCCAGGGCAGTGACCGTCCCTGTGCTGGGACCTGGGGAGGACAAACCGCCAACCCTGGGGCAGCTCTGGGCCCCTCACGCCAAGAAGGGCCTTGAGGTGCTGGAGCGAGTTGAGAGAAGGGAACGGAGCTGGTGAGGGGCTGGAGCACAAGTGTGATGGAGCGGCTGAGGGACCTGGGGGGTTCAGCTGGAGAACAGGAGCTGAGGGGAGACCTTCTGATCTCTGAACTGCCTGAAAGGAGCTTGGAGCCAGGGGGGTCGGGCTCTGCTCCCCAGGAACAAGCGCCAGGAGCAGAGGAAACGGCCTCAAGTTGCCCAGGGGAGGCTGAGGTTGGATGTGGGAACAATTTCTTCCCCAAAGGGCTGTGGGGCATTGGAACAGGCTGTCCAGGGCAGTGCTGGAGTCACCAGCCCTGGAAGGTTGGACAGATGGACATGAGGTTCTCAGGACATGGGGCAGGGACAGGGCTGGCGGAACAGTTGGACTCTATGAACCTGAGGGTCTTTTCCAAGCAAAACAATTTTGTGATTCTGCAGGGACCAGCTGGGGGACCCTGGGGAAGTGGCTTCAGGAGAGGGTCTCATCCCCACCAGCCTCATCTCACCTGGAAATCCTGTGGCTTGTTGGACAGAGGCTTTTTGGTTGAGCTCTTCCTCCTCCTCCTCACCCCCTGGATATGGTGCAGGGGGGGTTTGCGGGGCAGCGATGGGGGCTCAGACCCCGGTGGCCCTGAGGCCGACGAGGGCTCCGTCTCATCCCCCGTTGCCACCTGATCCTCTGTCTCCTCCTCTCCGGCCGTTTCTGTACAGGGGGAGGAAAGAGATGGAGACACAAGCATGGGGGGTCCAGGGTTATGGGACCCCAAGGTGAGGGGTCCAGCTGGGAAAAACGTGATGCTAGGGGGGACACATCACCCCCCGTGTCCCACGTGAAGGGGTCTGGTTACCGGTGACCGTGTCAGGCTCAGCAGCGGCCGGTGCCGGCTCAGGGGGGGCCGGAGGAGGGAAGAGGGGGACGGCACCTGGCGGGGGGATGTAGGACACCTGCAGGCTGAGGAGAGCCTGGAAGAGGAGAGATTTGTTATACGGGTGTCCAGAAACACTCTCTCGGGGCTGTAGCCTTGGTGACAGGTGACACTGGGCATGTGCTGGAGCCTCGGTGACGGGTGACACTGGGCATGTGCTGGAGCCTCGGTGACAGGTGACACTGGGCATGTGCTGGAGCCTCGGTGACAGGTAACACTGGGCACGCGCTGCCGGGGGGTGCGGCAGCTCAGCAAGGGCTGGACTCAAACTGGGAGCTGCACTGCAGGGACACTGCTCAAACTGGCCTCAAACTGGCCTCAAACTGGTCTCTAACTGGGAGCTGCAGTGGCAGGGATGTTGCTGAAACTGGTCTCTAATTGGTCTCGAACCAGGAGCTGCAACTGGCAGGGACATTGCACAGACAGATCTCCAACTGGGAGCGCGGCGGCAGGGACATTGCCCGTACTGGTCTGTAACTGGGAGCGCGGCGGCAGGGACATTGCCCATACTGGTCTGTGACGGGGAGCGCGGCGGCAGGGACATTGCCCATACTGGTCTGTGACGGGGAGCGCGGCGGCAGGGACATTGCCCATACTGGTCTGTGACGGGGAGCGCGGCGGCAGGGCCGGTGCCCGTGCTGGGGCAGGACTCACCCCGGTGCTCTGTCCCCTGGAGTCCAGCAGCGGCAGGTTGTAGGAGGCGGCCAGGCTGGGCGAGGAGAGCACATCGCGCAGGGGCACCCGCGCTTCCCCCAGGAACCTGCGCGGGAGCAGCGCTGTCAGTGGGGGGGACACGGGGACACCGCCACACCCCCACCCAACCACCGGGGCACAGGGATGGGGGACCCAGCCCCAGCCGCCGTGACACAACCAGCGCCAGCATCTCTGGGGTGCCCTTTGCATCGAGGACAAGCACTGAAAAGTCCACGTGGAGGAACCAGGAGCCAGAAACCGAACCACTGATGGATTTTTCTTTGCCAAGGGGGAAAACAGAGATGCGAGGTTGGGGGTTTTGCTGGAGTGGGGGGAGCTCAGGGCTGGCAACCAAGGCTGCTGTCCCTGGGTCACCGGTGTCCATGTGCCACCAGTGTCCATGTGCCACCAATGTCCAGGTTGGCCAGAGAGGGGGTAGATGAACCATCCCTGAGACATCCCAGGCCAGGCTGAACGGGGCTCTGAGCAACCTGAGCTGGTGCAGATGTCCCTGTCATGGCAGGGGGGGCACTGGGGGAAGGTCCCTCCAACCCAAACATTCTGTGATTTCAGACGGCAACAGGACGTTAATTGCCAGTCACCGATAATTGGCCCGTCTGGGTCATGTCAGGGCAGACGGGCAGGTTGGTTCTTTCTCCAGAGGGAATAAAAAGGCAAAATCCACCATCACCTTGGTGACAGAGAGGGGACAACTCGCCAGAGCATCACGGACCCTGCGGGTCACAGCAGCCGAAATGTCCCCACACCAGGAGCCAGGACGCTTCCCCCGTCACTATTTATAGGGACACAGACGCCACCGAGCTGGACCCGACCCAGCTCCACCTCCCTTGGCCTCCAGCCCGAGACCAAACACAGCGCCGGCTCCAGCCCTGGAAACAGGAGCCTCTTTCCCGCCCTCCGCTGCCCAAAATAAATGATTTCCTATATGATTTTCCCTGCACAAGCACTGATCCCGGCTTAAGGAGCCCTGCACGGAGATGTGGTCACTGCGGGTGGTCGGGCTGGGTGTCCTGGGGCTGGAGGTGGCACCACCATCTGTCACCTTTTGTCCCCCTGCGAGGAGCCCCCAGATCCTGACCCTGGGGCACCAGGAGCTGCCAGGAGGAAGGAAACCGACCTGGGTCATTGATTCTGCGAACGCCGCCCTTCCCAGGCCAAGAGTGTTCGGGGAAGGAGCTTGGCCAGCGGCTCGCACCCCCGTCACCGGGGCCTGGCGGCGCCGAGCGGCTGCGGCAGCGGCACAAGGCTCCCTGTGTGCTCTCAAAAGCGGGTTTTTCACCCCGGATTGTTGAGTCAAGCAGCCTAAAAATGCAGCTCTCGCCTCCCACCAGCCGCCCGCGCCGCGAAGGGCAGCCGGGGGGCAAAACCCTCGCTGGCTGTGCTGAGGTTTGGGTGGGGGAGAAGAGCGCCTGGGTGCCCCCGGGGCACCTTCCAGCCCAAAAACCCGCCCGGGAGCCTGTTTTGGGGAAACTGAGGCACGGCACAGCGAGGTGACTGTCTTGCACAACCCCAGCAACGCCCAGCCCCCCGTGCAAAGCCCTGGGGGTGCACACGCGTGCGCACGGGTGACCGAGCTGGCAGGGTGACACCCCCCGGGCTGCTCCCACCTGTTCCTCCCCACGGTCTCATGGTCTTTGACGACGACGGTGAGTTCGGCAGCCGGGTCCAGGGGACATCCCTTCAGGTCCCACTCGAAGCCCTGGGGGGGAAGATCGAGGTTGGGGAGCTGAACACTGAACTGAACAAGGACGGCCTGGCAGCCAGTGACAGTACTCAGGTTATTTGCCATGTGCAACTCCAGCAAACTGGAGGAGTTACCTGGGAAAATGAATCAGATGCGGTGGAAAACCATTCTATTTAATTCTGGAGAAATAGTTGACAACTTCAGTTGTCATTTTTCAACAGTCTACTAAGAAAGGAAGGAATTTGGACAATCCTGGTTATAGAAATAAGACGAGGAAGGGTTATACGATTCATTGCTCTGCGGCATTCGCCCAACCCCTCATCACGGCGTCTGTCTGTCCAGCGCAAAATCACCAAGTATTCCCAAGAAAGAACGTAGTGTATGTAAGTAACGTGTGCAAAATGTGAGTGAAAAAGAGAAACGAATGAAAATCCAGACAGAAATCTGCAAGTTAGATTTACAGGAGATGAATTTGGAAGTTTAATAACAAGTTGTCTTTGGTGACTTTTTATGGTGGCCTGTTAAGGGACCCGAGAAGATCTGTATCAAACCTCTGCAAGATTTACTGCTCTGAGATTATAACAAGGAAGGTCTACAAAATAGATTGGGAAAAATGGTGAATAATATAGAGAATCACAGTGTAATTACATTAGAGATCATCCCCCGGCCGGGATGCTCGGGGGGCACCAACTGGCCCCAAAAAACACCAACAGCTTCCCCATCGTGGTGCTGACAGCTCTGATAGGGACCAACCTCGGCACCGACCTCGGCACCAACATCAGTACTGACCTCGGCACCAACATCAGCACTGACCTCGGCACCGACCTCGGCACCAACATCAGCACCGACCTCGGCACCAACATCAGCACCGACCTCGGCACCAACATCAGTACTGACCTCGGCACCAACATCAGTACTGACCTCGGCACCAACATCAGCACCGACCTCGGCACCAACATCAGCACCGACCTCGGCACCAACATCAGCACCGACCTCGGCACCAACATCAGTACTGACCAACCTCGGCACCGACCCCGGCACCCTGAGCAAAATCTCCCAGTGGACCCCCAGAAAATCCAAAGATCTTCCCCTCCCCGAGGATTAAAAGCGAAGGAGAAAACAGTGCGAGCCGTCACGCAGTGTTTCTGCACCAAGCCGCTGTCAGTTTGCTCACCAAAACCCCTTTATTTGTCTCATTGTGACCCGTGCAAGCACAGGTCAGGGTCGGCAGGAAGAGGACGCTGAACAGAAATATCCTGCGGGCCAGGCTGATGAGTAAAACACGCTTGGTTTCCCCTCCAGCTGTCGTATTTTTAAACAGCTTCTTTTAATGTGCGTGCGGCCCTGATAAGATCTCCGTGAAACGGGAAGAGGATGGAGCGAAGGTCCCTGCAGAGCCGCCTTGTCCCCAAATGTCCCTGAGGAGCCACCTCATCCCCAAAGGTCCTTACGGAGCCTCACATCCCCAAATGTCCTTATGGAGCCTCTTCATCCCCAAAGGTCCTATGGAGTCTCCTTGTCCCCAAATGTCCCTATGGAGCCACCTCATTCCCAAAGGTCCCTATGGATTCTCCTCATCTCCAAAGGTCCCCATGGAGTCTCCTTGTCCCCAAATGTCCCTACGGAGTCTCCTCGTCCCAAAAGGTCCCTATGGAGTCTCCTCGTCCCTAAAGATCCCTATGGAGTCCCCTTGTCCCAAAATGTCCCTATGGAGCCACCTCATCCCCAAAGGTCCTATGGAGTCTCCTTGTCCCCACATGTCCCTATGGAGCCCCCTCATCCCCAAATGTCCCTATGGATTATCCTCATCCCCAAATATCCCTATGGAGCCTCCTCATCCCCAAAGGTCCCTATGGAACCTGATGCTGGTGCCTGGAATTTTGGTGATAAAGCCACCCATGATGGGCACCAGCCCCAAATTCTCCATGGGGTGACAACCCCAGAGCATCGCTGGTTCCCCACCATGCCTGGGGCTGTGGGGACAGGGATGGGGACACGCTCACCTCGTTCCATACAGGGTTGATGTTGTTCTTGATGACTTTCGTCCTCTTCTTCACCCCTGCGGGGAGCAATGCACACGGGTCAGAGCAGCTTCACCGCCAAACCCCGGGAAAAGGGCCCAAAATCCCCGTGTGTGTGTCCCCCATGCACAGGTGGGGCTGGATCGACCTCGCTGGGCCGTGCCTCAGTTTCCCCAGATGCTGCTGGGCGGGCGTTTGGGCTGGAAGGTGTCACAGCACAGTGACCCCCCCAAATACGGCCACAGGGGTGCTGTCCCCACCCTGGGGACCACAGTTCAATCAGCACAAACCACCACCCCGAGGAGCCCCGGCCGGGGTGCAGCCTGGCCCAGGGACCCCAGACCCGCCTGGGTCACCCCAATGCGGCCACGGGCGCCGGGTCCCCAGGGGCCAGCGCGGGAGGGACCGGGACAGGAAACGGAACAGCGAACAATAGCGGTGACTCAACAGGACCGGCCGGAGCCCACGGGCCAAGCACTGGGACACACAGGATCCATAGGATCTATAGGATCCATAGGGTCTATAAGATCCATAGGGTCCATAGGACCCATAGGTACCGGGGCTGGGAATGCGGCACACAGGGCCAGCTCAGTCTCCACAGACTATTTCCCATGTTAAACAACCTCCGCCACCCCCCCAGCACCTACCTGCACCGGAGCCGCCCCATCAGACACCCCAGAGCCCCCATCAGACACCCCAGAACTGCCCATCAGACACCCCAGAGCCCCCATCAGACACCCCAGAACTGCCCATCAGACACCCCAGAGCCCCCCATCAGACACCCCGGAGCCGCCCATCAGACACCCCGGAGCCGCCCATCAGACACCCCGGAGCCGCCCATCAGACACCCCGGAGCTGCCCATCAGACACCCCAGAATTGCCCATCAGACACCCCAGAGCCCCCATCAGACACCCCGGAGCTGCCCATCAGGGACCCCAGAGCCCCCCATCAGACACTTCAGAGCTGCCCATCAGACACCCCAGAGCCCCCATCAGACACCCCAGAGCCCCCCATCAGACACCCTGGAGCTGCCCATCAGACACCCAGAGCCCCCCATCAGACACCCCAGAGCCCCCCATCAGACACCCTGGAGCCCCCATCAGACACCCCAGAACTACCCATCAGGGACCCCAGAGCCCCCATCAGACACCACAGAACTGCCCATCAGACACCACAGAGCCCCCATCAGACACCCCAGAGCTGCCCATCAGACACCCCAGAATTGCCCATCAGACACCACAGAGCCCCCATCAGACACCCCGGAGCCCCCCATCAGACACCCCGGATCCCCCCATCAGACACCCAGAGCCCCCATCAGACACCCCGGAGCTGCCCATCAGGGACCCCAGAGCCCCCATCAGACACCCTAGAACTGCCCATCAGACACCCCAGAGCCCCCATCAGACACCCCAGAGCCCCCCATCAGACACCCCGGATCCCCCCATCAGACAACCTGGAGCCCCCCATCAGACACCCAGAGCCCCCATCAGATACCCCAGAGCCCCCATCAGACACCGCAGAACTGCCCATCAGGGACCCCAGAGCCCCCATCAGACACCGCAGAACTGCCCATCAGGGACCCCAGAGCCCCCATCAGACGCTCCAGAACTGCCCATCAGGGACCCCAGAGCCCCCCATCAGACACCCCAGAACTGCCCATCAGGGACCCCAGAGCCCCTATCAGACGCTCCAGAACTGCCCATCAGGGACCCCAGAGCCCCCCATCAGACACCCCAGAGCCCCCATCAGGGACCCCAGAGCCCCCATCAGACACACCAGAGCCCCCATCAGGGACCCCAGAACTGCCCATCAGGGACCCTAGAGCCCCCCATCAGACACCCCAGAGCTGCCCCATCAGACACCCCGGACCTGAGACACTTGTCACGTCTCATCCTCACCGGACCCGGAACCCCCGTGAGGTCGGGGCTTGGTTAATTAGCTAATTGCTAATCACTAATTCCCTCCATCACGGACACAGGACGGACAAGACCCCAGCACGGACGGACACACGGCGGCATCACGGTCCCCTCACCCCACGGGAAACGCCGCTTCGGAAGCCGCTCATCCCTTTCCTTCTATTTATTTCTTCTAAAAATGGACATTTTTCTCCCATCCAGGAAACAGTTGCTAAAAACCCACAAAATAAACAGCAATACCCCCCCCCCCCGAGCGCTTTCGAGGTGCAAATGAACCTTTACAGAACCCACAGTGACCCCCTCCATAGGGTGTTTATCCTTATCAACCTCCCGTTACTAATTAAAAGACCTTAATGAGAGCAAAGCGCGACTGAGGGTCCTGCTTTCCCCCATCGCTTTTGGATGCTGTGACAGCGTTAAATCACCGCACCCCCATTGCTCACTGTCCCCCACAACCCTGTGCGCCCCAAAACGATGGAGAAAGAGGGTTTAGGATAAGGATAGAGCTTAGCAAAGCCCGGCTCCGGCGGGGCGACCGGCCAGGACGTACGTCCTGGCCGGTCGCCCCGCCGGAGCCGGGCTTTGCTATAGCAGTGATTGCAAATACCAGCCGAAATCCTGCCCCCCCGCCCCCAGCCCAGATTTGGGGTGTCCCCTCACCTCGGAACGTCAAGCTGGCCACCGGGTCGCTTTGTTTGTCCCCTTTCTCCAAGTTGGGGAGGTGGGTGGCTCGTTGGAGCAAACACCGCAGCATGGCTGGGAGATGGAGCCCCGGGGAGGTTAAGCCGGGTTTAGTTAGTCCAGGGAAGGATGCGGCCACTCTATGGCCACCTCCTCTTGTCCTGGCCCTCCCCGGGGGGCGGAGGAAGGGACAGGAGGGGACAGGGAGCGCCCCGGAGTGGCGGCTCCAGAGGTTGCAGGAGCCGGGATGCTCTGAGCCCCAGAAATGGTGAATTAAATCATCAGGAGCCAGGGATGCTGCAAAACTTGAGGATGCCCAAGGACCAGAATCCATTGATGGGATGCTGCAGCCTTTGAGGATGCCCAAGCACCAGGATCTGGGGATGCTCTGAGCCCCAGAAACGGCAAATTAAATCATCAGGAGCCAGTAATGCCACAAACCTCAAGGATGCCTGAGAAATGGGATCCAGGGATGCTGCAAGACCTGGGGATGGTAAATAAATCACTGGGATGCAGGGAAGCTGCGAGCTCCAAAGATTCCTGAGTACCAGGGGCTGGAGATGCTCTGAGCCCCGGAAATGGCAAATTAAATCATCAGGAGCCAAGGATGCTGCAACCTCGAGGACGCCTGAGAAATGGGATCCAGGGATGCTGTGAACCCCAGGGACAGTAAATAAATCACTGGGATGCAGGGGTGCTCCATGCTCCGAGGATTCCCAAGCACCAAGAGCTGGAGATGCTGTGAGCCCCAGAAATGGTGAATTAAACCATCAGGAGCCAGGGATGCTGCAAAACTTGAGGATGCCCAAGGACCAGGATCCAGGGATGCTGCAGCCTTTGAGGATTCTCAAGCACCAGGACCTGGGGGTGCTCTGAGCCCCAGAAATGGCAAATTAAATCATCAGGAGCCAGTAATGCCACAAACCTCAAGGATGCCCGAGCACCGGGATGCAGGGATGCTGCAAGACCTGGGGATGGTAAATAAATCATTGGGATGCAGGGATGCTGCAGGCTCCAAGGATTCCCAAGCAACAGGATTTGGAGATGCTCTGAGCCCCAGAAATGGCAAATTGAATCATCAGCAGCCAGGGATGCTGCATCCTCGAGGATGCCACAGCGTCAGAATCCATTGATGCTGCAGCCTTTGAGGATGCCCAAGCACCAGGACCTGGGGGTGCTCTGAGCCCCAGAAACGGCAAATTAAATCATCAGGAGCCAGTAATGCCACAAACCTCGAGGATGCCTGAGAAATGGGATCCAGGGATGCTGCAAGACCTGGGGATGGTAAATAACTCACTGGGATGCAGGGACGCTGCAGGATCTGAGGATGCCTGAGCACCAGGATCCGGAGATGCTGTGAGCCCCAGAAACAGCAAATGAAATCATCGGGAGCCAGGGATGCTGCAAAACTTGAGGACGCCCAAGCATTGGGATCCAGGGATGCTGTGAACCCCAGGGATGGTAAATAAATCACTGGGATGCAGGGAAGCTGCGAGCCCTGGGGATGGTAAATAAATGATTCAAGGATGCTGTGAGTCCTGGGGACAGTAAACAAATCATCAGGATCCAAGGATGCTGTGAGCTCCGAGGATGGCGAATCAAATCACCAGAACCCAGGGATACTGCAAAGCCTGGGGATGGTAAATGTATCACCAGGATCAAAGGATGCTGCGAACCTCGAGGATGCGCGAGCGCTGGGATCTGGGGCTGCTGCAAACCCCAGGGATGGTAAATAAATCCCCAGAACCTGGGGATGCTGCAGGCTCCGAGGATTCTGGAGCACCAGGGTCCCAGGCTGCTGCAAGCCCCAGAAACAGTAAATTAAATCATGAGGACCCGGGGATGCTGCAAACACCGGGAATGGCAAATGAATTGTCAGGTTCTGCGGATCCTGCAAGTCCCAGGATGGCAAATTGCCAGTTGTTGCAGGCCCTGGAGACAGCAAATAAATCACCGGGATGCGGGGATGCTGTGAGCCCTGAGCATCCCTGAGCATCCCAGAGCACCAGGATGCGGGGATGCTGTGAGCCCTGAGCATCCCAGAGCACCAGGATGCGGGGATGCTGTGAGCCCTGAGCATCCCAGAGCATCCCAGAACACCAGGATGCGGGGATGCTGTGAGCCCTGAGCATCCCAGAGCACCAGGATGCGGGGATGCTGTGAGCCCTGAGCATCCCAGAGCACTGGGATGCGGGGATGCTGTGAGCCCTGAGCATCCCAGAATGCCAGGATGCGGGGATGCTGCCAGCTCCTGGGGTGGGAAATAAATCACCAGGACCTGGAGATGCCGCAAATGCTGGGGACAGTGAATTAAATGACCGGGACTCGGGGATGCGAAATCACCATGACTCAGGGATGGGAAATCACCGGGACTCAGGGATCTGAAATCAATCACCGGGACCCAGGGATGCTGGAAGCCCCAAGGGTACGAAAAGGGGCTGGATGTGACAGAGCACCAGGGATGCCAGAGCAGTGGGGCATGGGACGTGTGACATGCACAGGACTCTGGTGACACTGAGCACCAGGACCCCAGGGGTGACACCCCAGGAACACAGAGCATCCGGGGGGCACCCAGACCTGGGGATGTCACAGCAGAGGGGACACATCAGCATGGGGGGGTCCTGCTGATAGGGGTTTCCAAGCCCCCCACACTCCCAGCTGACACCAGTGGCTGGGGGACACGTCCCCAGTGCCACCCCCTGCCCCTTGTCACTGTCCCCAGAGCAGCTGCTGCTCAGACCCTGTGGGTGAGGGGCTCCCATGGCCATGACCACGCATGGGGACACAGGGACACGGACCCCAGGAACGTCCCCATGTGCAGAACCAGGCGCGGGGGCGGGAGCCGCAGGCGCGAGCGCACAAGTGCTGATACACGGTCACCGCGGCCCCAAAAAGCTGCTTTTTCACCCCAAGGACGCTGCAAAGCGGCTGCGACAGCTCACCCGCTGCCTCGTGTCTCTTGTCACCCCTTGTGGGGGGACTGGGGACCCAGGCTGGGTCCCCCATGGCCATGTCAGCACCCAGGGGACCTAGGGGGTCCAGCAGAGTCCCCCAGCCCCGGGCAGAGAAACGGCTGAACCGGGCTGGTGGGGGGGGGCACAAAAATCAAAGTCCACAGGACATGGCGGGGGCGGTCGGGGGTTTCGGGGTGCACACGGGAGGTGTCCAGTGGGTCTCCAACATGCGCCCGTGGGACAGTCCCACCCCTTCACCCCGGGGGGCACAGGGAGGGGACACAGCGTCCCCCCCTCCCCCGGGAGCAGAGCGGAGGCCAGAAATAGCCCGGGCTGCTGCTGCTGTCACCGCTCAGCAATGTCCCCGGGAGGGCGGGGGGGAAGGGAGGGACAGGGACAGGGGTCCCCGGCACCCAGGCCCCGCGGCGGGGGGGGGCGTAGAGCCAGTGCATGTGGGGGGAACATCATATCGGGGGGGGGTGGATATTATATTTGGGGGGGAACATTATATAGAGGGGTGCGAAATACCATATGGGGGGAACATCGTGTAGAGGGGGAAAACATCATATGGGGGGGAAACATCATATTGGGGGGAAACATCATATCGGGGAAGAATATCATATGGGGGGGAACAACGTATTGGGGGGGGGGCAATATTGTAGGGGGGGGGAAGTATCATGGGGGGAACATCGTATAGAGGGGGGGGGAAATCATATTGGGGGGAAACATTATATGAGGGGGAAACATCATATAGAGGGGGGAACATCGTATGGGGGGCAGAAATAACATATGGGGGGGGCGTATCATACAGAGACCCGCAGAGAGGGGGCAGAGATTCAGGACCCGCCCCCCCCGGCCGGTGCCGCGACAGAGTCCGGCGCGAACCCCCATGTAGACCCCGCCGTGCCCCCGCGCCCCCACCTGCGAGGCTGGCGGAGCAGTACGCGTCGCTGATGTCCGCGTCCGCCGTGCGGACATTCTCTGCGCGGAGGATGAAGACGCGGAGCATCGTCCGGCCGAGCGCTCCCCCGGACCCGCCTCCTTAAAGGGGAACGGCCCCGGGGCGGGGAGAGCGGGGGGAGGGAGATGGGGCTGGGCCGGCACCCCCGCCGGTACGGGCAGGGGAGGGGGGTGTCCCGGGGGACTCGGGAGAGGGGCTGCGCTCCCCGGACCGGGAGCTGCTCCTCCCTGTGCTCCATTTCCATGGTGGGGGCTGCTGCAGGAGGGAGAAACCCGCCCCGAGCCCAAGCGGGGTCCCCCCGTCACCCACCCACCCTGACCCCAACCGGGGTCTCCCCCGTCACCCCACCCTGAACGCAACCGGGGTCCCCCTTTGTCATCCACCCACCCCAACCCCAGCTGGGGTTCCCACCATCACCCACTCCCCCTGAACCCAACCGGGGTCCCCCTTTGTCATCCACCCACCCTGACCCCAACCGGGGTCCCCCCTTGTCAACCAACTCCCCCCCGACCCCAGCTGGGGTCCCTCATTGTCACCCACCCACCCTGAACCCAACCGGGGACCCCTCTGTCACCCACCCCACCCAGAACAACTGGGGCTCCCTGCCTTGTCACCAACCCCCCCCGACCCCAGCTGGGATTCCCTGTTATCACCCACTCACCGTGAGCCCAACCGGGGTCACCCAACGCCCCTGAGCCCAGCTGGGTCCCCCCTGTCACCCACCCCCCAGGGACCCCCTGGGTGCAGCCCCAGCCCCTCCCTATGACACTGAGGGACAATGTCACCCCCAGGGCGGGAGAACGGGGGTTTTGGGGAGCTGGGTCGCACACAGAGTGACCCCTACACCCCCCCGGCACAAAGTGGGGTGTCCCCCCAGAGCCGGGGACCCAGCGGTGGGTGTCTGGGGACAGCCCCAATGCTCCTGCCCCTGCCTCAGTTTCCCCAGCTCCCGCTTTGGCACAGCCGAGCGGTGACAGGTGGGGACACCGCAGTGACAGGTGGGGACACCCGCAGCCACGGCTATTTCGGGAGGTGATGGGTTATTTTTACCCTGGGTTTCCCAGCAGAGCTCAGCGAGGTCTGTCCCTGCCAGGACCCCCCAGCCCCACGCTCGCCCCATCGCTGCCGTGCACCCCATTGGGGTGAAATATAACCATGGGTGAAATACAACGATGGGTGAAATGTAATAATTATGGGTAAGATTAAAAGCGGGGGCACCCACAGGACTCCCCCCGGGGTCCCCGTTCCCCCCGCGGCTCCATCCCCTTCACTCCCCTTGGACATTCAGCACTAACGCCCTGTCCCTCACCAGGAGCACCCGCGTCCCCATCGCGCTGCACCGAGACACCCCCAGACCCCACGATCTCGTTGTTTCTTTGCAAGACCCTTCAATGGCTGGAGGAGAAACCCGCACGGGCGGAGGAGAAACCGCTGGAGAAACTCCGCGGGTTTTCCCGAAAGCGCCGTGTGTGCAGCCGGGGAGCCGGGGACGGGGCACACGGGGCCCTTTCAATTACCGCCAGCTCTACAATCTAATTAATTTGCAGCGCTGTTTGTCACGGGATGAAGCGAAGCGCAGCGCCATACGTTTAGGGGAGGAACATTCAGTGAACCAGCGACGGCTCATTCTGGAATTCTGTTTGGGGGGTTTTACTTCATTTTTGCTACATTTCTGGTTTTCCCGCATGGCCCTGGGGACAGGATGGCTTTGGTCCATCCCCGGCTCAGCTGCCCACGGCTCCTGCGCCTCTTCCCGGGGCCGCAGCAGCTCTGCTCTTACCTGGAGTCACCCGACACGTTCCAGCATCGCGACGGGAAGAACCGGGTCCTGGGAGCAGGGAGGAGGATGCGGAGCAGGAGGATTTACCGACCGTGTCCCCGTCCACGGGTCTCGATGTCCCCATCTACAGGTCTCCATGTCCCCATTTGTGGGTCTCCATGTCCCCCAGGAACCATGTCCCCATCCACGGATCTCAATGTCCCCCAGGAACTGTGACCCCAACGATGGATCTCAATGTCCCCCAGGAACCATGTCCCCATCCCTGGGGTCTCGATGTCTCCCAGGAACCACGTCCCTGTCCACGGGTCTCCATGTCCCCCAGGAACCGTGTCCCCATCCACAGATCTCAACATCCCCCAGGAACTGTGTCCCCATCCACGGATCTCAATGTCCCCCAGGAACTGTGTCCACAGCTATGGGTTTCAATGTCCCCCAAGGAACCTTGTCCCCATCCACAGATCTCCATGTCCCCCAGGAACTGTGTCCCCATCCATGGATCTCCGTGTCCCCATCAATGGATCCTGATGTCCCCACAGATGCTGCTGGATCCCCCCTGCAGCCCCCACGCCCCCATGCACCCCAGTTGTGCTGCTGGGGGCACCCAGGGAGGGGCAAGAAATCCCCCCAAAACCTGCCAAAGATCCTCGGAGCCTTTAAACAGAGCTGCTCACACCTCCGGAGCTGGTTTTTCATTCCAGGAGCTTGGTGAGGAGGGGGTTACCCCCAAACTGATCCAGGGAAGGGGTGTGAGAAGGGGAGGTGGCGCAGGGGGCGGGGAGCACCGGGAGTTAACTGCTTCCACACCCGCACCCCACTGATTCTCCTGTTCTCTGCACTAAAATCCACTTTGTAGCCCATTATTTCAGACGGGGGGTTTCAATTATCTCATGTACCAACCGCTGCCAAGCGACCGGAGAACCGAGCGGGTAAAGAGCATCGGGGGACACACAGGGGGGACACGCAGGGGGGACACTCTCTGCTCCCCAAATCACCCCCTATTTGCTGCTGCAAATCCCCTGCGCACCCTGCTCACCGAGTTCAGCCCAGCGCGAGGGACCCGGAAAGAGGGAAAAGAGAGAAGCAGAAACAAAAGCCCAAGCGAGAAGAAAGTGCAGTTAGTGACGTTCTGCTCACGCTGCCCCGTCGGTTTTGGAGCCTCGGGCTCCATCCCCTGCGCCTCAGCACGGCTGCAATTACAGATGTTAGAGATGCTCCGGATCATTCACAATCCAGCCCACGAAGTTCACGCTTGTCCCGGTCCCGAGGCTGCGAGGGTTCCACGGCGCAGCACCGGGGACACGTGGCTGCTTCCTTCACCAACGGCGACTTGGGGGACTTGGGCATTTTACCCGTCACGGTCTGAAGGTTTGTGCAGCAGCTCCGGCACGGGGACCGCTCGTAACGTCCCCGCACGGCCGCTCGTTTCCTCGGGCACGTCGCTGCTGCTCCAGAACAGAATTCAGCACGAGGCGACTCCCTGAAGTCCGGAGGGGCGCAGAGACAACGGCGGATTTCAAACAGGCTTTTAGATCAATGTAAAATGTAAAAAGCAAGGGAAACAGGACGATCCAGGCTGCGATGCGACCCGGCCGGCACCGAACACGGCTCCGCGACGTTCCGGAGCAGACGGGAAAGTGCTGAGAGCTCCACGGACCTACAGACTGGAACAAAGTGGGGAAAACAACCCAAAACCAACACAAACCTGGTGAGCTCTGCCCCGCACACCCACAGCCAGGGCTCCCACACACCCACAGCCAGGGCTCCCACACACCCACAGCCAGGGCTCCCACGCACCCACAGCCAGGGCTCCCGTGCACCCAGGGCTCCGGCGCACCCACAGCCAGGGCTCCGGCGCACCCACAGCCAGGGCTCCCACGCACCCACAGCCAGGGCTCCGGCGCACCCACAGCCAGGGCACCCACGCACCCACAGCCAGGGCTCCCGCGCACCCACAGCCAGGGCTCCCGCGCACCCACAGCCAGGGCTCCCACGCACCCACAGCCAGGGCTCCCGCACACCCACAGCCAGGGCTCCCACGCACCCACAGCCAGGGCTCCCGCGCACCCACAGCCAGGGCTCCCACGCACCCACAGCCAGGGCTCCCACGCACCCACAGCCAGGGCTCCCACGCACGCACAGCCAGGGCTCCCACACACCCACAGCCAGGGCTCCCACGCACCCACAGCCAGGGCTCCCGCACACCCACAGCCAGGGCACCCACGCACCCACAGCCAGGGCTCCCACGCACCCACAGCCAGGGCACCCACAGCCAGGGCACCCACAGCCAGGGCTCCCACGCACCCACAGCCAGGGCACCCACAGCCAGGGCACCCACAGCCAGGGCTCCCACGCACGCACAGCCAGGGCTCCCGTGCACCCACAGCCAGGGCTCCCACGCACCCACAGCCAGGGCTCCCGCACACCCACAGCCAGGGCTCCCACGCACCCACAGCCAGGGCTCCCGTGCACCCACAGCCAGGGCTCCCACGCACCCACAGCCAGGGCACCCACAGCCAGGGCTCCCACGCACCCACAGCCAGGGCTCCCACAGCCAGGGCTCCCACACACCCACAGCCAGGGCACCCACACACCCACAAGCCAGGGCTCCCACGCACCCACAGCCAGGGCTCCCACGCACCCACAGCCAGGGCACCCACAGCCAGGGCTCCCGTGCACCCACAGCCAGGGCTCCCACGCACCCACAGCCAGGGCTCCCGCGCACCCAGGGCTCCCACGCACCCACAGCCAGGGCACCCACGCACCCACAGCCAGGGCTCCCACACACCCACAGCCAGGGCACCCACAGCCAGGGCTCCCACAGTGACCGGACTGCAACAAACCAGACCGAACGCAGCCCCTGTTAACTATACAGTAAGAACATTTATTCCATGTCGACACCTGTAAAAGTCCCTCCCCGTGGATGGTTTCTATACAACAAAGCCACCTTTTTTGGGTTGTTTTTTTTTAGTCTCTACGGAGCTCAAAATTTATACAACGTGAATGTTCGTTTCTGAAACAAAACTACAAATCCGGTCATAACAAAATACACAAAATGGACTGGACCCCAAGGTTTAATTCACTGAAGAATCCTCCTCCTCTCCTGGCGTCACCTCGACCCGCGCCCGCCCGCTGTCCCCTCAGCCCTCGGCTGGGCCGGGAAGCGCTGCGGGAATAAAGGTGAAAAACACCGTGTTAGTCATCAACCCGCGACAAGATCGCGCTATAAAACCAGCGCGGGGTTCAGGAAAGCGTTGCCCAAAAGCCACTGTGCTCCGTGCACCAATGACGTGTGATCTGTACCCAAAAAACAGCCTGAGTTTTGCTCCCAAACCGGCGCAGCCACCACACAGAATGTTCCCAGGACATAGGGCAAAACAGTAACGACCAGGTGTTCACGCACTGACAGGGACCTGACTGTGAGGAAACGGAAAACACCGAACCAGCGCCAGGTTTTTGGCTGCCAAACGGACTTTTAGCCCATTTTCTGTCTGCAAGATGTGGAGTTTCCTACGTGTGAGACCCAAGGCAGCCGCAGCGGAGCAGGGAACCCGCCCAACGCGTTTCCGGACACACCGCGGGGTCTTTGAAAATGTCTTAAAAGCGATGGGAAAACAGGAGCTGGTCCCGGGCCCCGCATCGGCCCCACCAGACCCTTCACTTGCCGCCTTGAACCCTCTGTCCCACAGTTTTCTGCCGCTGCCAACTCGTGCCATGGTCCCAAGAGCGGCCGCCAGCGGCTGCCCTGGGAGCCCAAGGGCTGTCCACGCGTTCGTACAAAAATACACACATGGACACAGTTCTAAAACTATGTAAGCTGCGTTTCCACACACTGGAAGCTGGCAATCAAACTCCTAAGGGGATTAGAACGGTGAGTGGATATCGCGCTGCGCTAATTAGAAATTAATCGGCCTGTATTTGTAAATTTTCAGAAAAAAGAACTTTGTTTTGTTGCTAAAGGCGCTTCTGCAGGAGCTGAAAACACAAATTATGGGCCGTGGCTTTGGAATGGAAGGTGGTAAGGAGGCAAAAGAGGCATTTTAACGGGGCAGGAAAGTCGGAGCGCTCGGGGTGGCATCCCGGGTTCACCTCGGGGAACGCGGCGTCCCGCGGTGCCGCGCCGGGCTGGGCCGCTGCGGACCACGAACACGGTACCGGGGCGCTGGGCTGCTCCTCACACCACCCCCGAGCTCTGGGGAGCCGATCCTGCCCGGGGGCAGCCCCGGGACCCGCCTTGCGGCAGAACCAGCCAAACACACCCATCGCCGTGCGGGACTGACCAGCCCGGCGCTCTCGCCACTGACCGGCCTGATAATATTGACATATGTTGGGGGTTGTGTACAGACAACTAAGCCCCTTTCCCTTACCTTTTTTTGGCCAATGCCCTTCTGGTTACATATATATATCTATATATAAAATATATGTATATATATAAGGATAAGAGGGTTATTAGGGGCAGTCAGCATGGCTTCACCAAGGGTAAGTCGTGCTTGCCCAACCTCACAGCCTTTTATGAGAATGTAACAAGGTGGATGGACGATGGCAGAGCGGTGGACTGGTCTACCTTGACTTCAGCAAAGCCTTTGACACAGTCTCCACAGCATCCTCACAGCTCAGTTGAGGAGGTGTGGTCTGGACAATAGAGCAGTGAGGTGGGTTGCAAACTGGCTCAAGGAGAGAAGCCAGAGAGCGGTAGTCAATGGTGCGGAGTCCAGTTGGAGGCCAGTATCCAGTGCGGTGCCTCAGGGGTCAGTGCTGGGGCCAATGTTATTCAATATATTCATTAACGATTTGGACGAGGGAATAGAGTGACTGTCAGCAAGTTTGCTGATGACACCAAGCTGGGAGCAGTGGTGACACTGGAGGCTGTGCTGCCATCAGAGACCTGGACAGGCTGGAGAGCTGGGCAGGGAATAACCTGGTGAAATTCAACAAGGGCAAGTGTAGAGTCCTGCATCTGGGCAGGAACAACCCCAGGTTCCAGTGTAAGTTGGGGAATGACCTATTAGAGAGCAGTGTAGGGGAAAGGGACCTGGGGGTCCTGGGGACAGCAGGGTGACCATGAGCCAGCACTGGGCCCTTGTGGCCAGGAAGCCAATGGTACCTGGGGTGGGTTAGAAGGGGGTGGTCAGTAGGTCAGAGAGGTTCTCCTGCCCCTCTGCTCTGCCCTGGGGAGACCACACCTGGAATCTTGTGTCCAGCTGTGGCCCCTCAGTTCCAGCAGGACAGGGAACTGCTGGAGAGAGTCCAGCGCAGCCACCAAGATGCTGAAGGGAGTGGAGCATCTCCCGTGTGAGGAAAGGCTGAGGGAGCTGGGGCTCTTTAGTTTGGAGAAGAGGAGACTCAGGGGGGACCTTATTAATGTTTTTGGTTTTGTGGGGGTTTGGTTTGGTTTTGTGGGGGGGTTTGGTTTGGTTTTTCTGGGGGGGTTTGGTTTGTTTTTTGAGGGGGGTGGTCTGTTTTTTGGGGGGGGGGGGGTCTGTTTTTTTCGGGGGGGGGTTGGGTTGTTTTTTTGCGGGGGGGTTGGTTTGGTGTTTTTGTGGGGGTTTGTTTTTGGGGGCATTGTTTTTGGTTTTGTGGGGGTTTGGGCTGGTGTGTTGGGGGGGTTTGGGTTGTTTTTTGTGGGTTTGGTTTGGGTTGTTGTGGGGGCTTTTGTTTCCCCCAGTATCTCTTTCATTAACTTTGCCAAAGATGTGGGATTTCCCAGTTCCCATTGGTGACAAGGATCTCTGTGCGCTCGGCACTGAGCACAAGCATCTTATTTTACACTTTATATTCATGTTTTCTACTCTTTTTCTAGAACAAGGAGAGCCTCCTTACCTCTGGGCTTTGCGTTTGCAGGCACAGCTTCTGGCCTGGGATCTCCCACAGCTCCCGTTTCTTCTGGCCCTGCCGCAGCCACAACATCTTCATCCTCCTCCCCCCTGCTCAGGTTTTTCCCTGGGAAAGGATTTTCCTCCTCCTTGTCCTCCTCTCCAACTTCGTCGACCGTCACGAAGTTCAGTTCTTCTTTCAGACGATTGAAATCGGCCAGAAAATCGTCTTCGTCCTCGTTGACCTCGTCCAGGGTCACCAGAGGGTTGTCGTCCGCATCCTCCTGGATCTCGTCCACCGTCACCAACGCGCTGGGGTCATCAGGGACCTGCGAGGAGGCGTCTGCGGGATCCCCCTTCTCATCCTCCTTGTGCTTCGCGGCATCCTCCGCGCTCAGGCCCGCGGGCTCGTTCAGCGGCAGCTCCTCCACCTCCCCGATCTCATCCACCGTCACCAAGGGCTCGGCTTTTAAATCCGGCTCCTCAAACACCGACCCGGGAACGTCCTTCCGGGAGCCCGGCTCGTCCTGCTCCGACAGCTCGTCCAAGGTGACGAGCGCCCGCGGGTCCTTCACGGCTTCCGAGAGAGGTTCCTCCTCCTCCATCACCTCGTCCACCACCACCAGGCCCTGCAGCTCGCTCAGCGCCTCCAGATTGGCCACGGCCATGAGCTGCGCGGTCACCTCCTCCTCCTCCTCCTCGGTCTCATCCAGCGTGACGAAGGAGGGCTGGCGCTCCGCGGCGCGGCCCACGCAGCTCTTGGCTCTCCTCCTCTTGGCAGCGGGCTCGCAGCTCGGCTGGGGCCGGGCAGCGTCTTTCCTCTTGGCCCGGGGGGGGTTCCGCCGCGGCCGAACGGGGGGCTCCGTCTCCTCCACAACCTCGTCCACTGTCACAAATTCATCCAGGTTAAACGGAAACAGCTTCTCTTCCTAAGGAGGGCAAAAACGGGAATTAAAGCAGGTTGAACACTCAGCCAGAGCCAAACGCCGCCAGCCACAGGGCGCCGATGAGACGCATCCAGGCGCTGAGGCCAGCACGAGGAGGGAAAAGAAGGAAAAGCAACCTGAGGGTAGAAAAACAACTGTCAGGCCTTCAGCCTCAGCGTTTTCATCACCACGATTTGCGTTAAGCAAGCAGATTCAATGCAGAAACCCAAAGAGTTTTTAAAAAACAGACAAAATGTGTGTCTGTTACAACACCCAGGCTCTGAAAACCCCACGTGCATTTTTGCAATCACTTGCAGGGGACGAGTGGAAATCTGAGAGGCCCAGAGCATCATTCAAAAGTCCCATTGTCCTGTGTCCACACCTCCGTCTCTTCCCTAATTATCCGCTGCTACTAATCACATGTTTCGATGCAGCAAACTGATTGTGTGTCCCGCTGGCTCCACCTCCAGCCCCGCGGCGGGATGGGGGTAAGGTGGGCGAGATGGGTACTTGAAATCAACCAATACATTCATTTTAGACAGTAAAACACATCCAAATATCCACTCCACCCCAAGCTACGCATTCCATTTCTGCACTGAACGGTTCTGAAGTTGCTTTTCAAAATATTCCATCCTACCATCGCGCGTCGCAGCCTCTGAGCAGCAGCAGCATCTGCGCAGGACTCGACAAAGCAAATGTCAGCTCACAAAAGGACAGAACGACTTAATCATTCCCATTCTGAGCAAATCCAAGCTCCCACACTCAGGGAAGACTGGCTTCAAATAACCCCCTGGTGGAGGACGCTAGGGACTCTTCAAACACACACACGCACATCCAGGACCATGGGATCTCAAGCTGAGCCGTGGTTCCCTCCTCACCTCTTTCTGATTCGCGCTGCTGCTGCTGCCACCTTTGGCAGGTTTAGTATTGCCAGCAAGAGACACCTGCAAAATCGAGACAAAAGACATGAAATCTGTTAAGTCAACTAACCCGTCCACAGGAAAAAGAAACAGTGAAACGAAAGCAGCTATATTTTCCGGTACGAAGCTCTGAAGCTGTGTGGGCTGCTGCCTGTGCTGACAGGCTGTGCACCGAGGCAGGGCAGCAGCGCCCGGGCAGCGAGCCGCGCTCACAGCGCGCGTCGCGGCCCCTGAGCTGCACTCAACATCGCACGTGGCAGCTCACAGCTTAACAATTCCCATTCCGAGCAAATCCAAGGACAAGAAGCTACCGCACTCAGCAAAGACTCGCTTCAAAAATACCTTCCTGCGTTTTTCCCGAGGGTGTTTTGCAAGCAGCCGCGCGCTGGCGCTGCACACACGGCGTCCACGAGCAACTGGCTGCCCCGGCTCGTTACTACAGCTGCTCTGCTGGCCCAAAGCAGTGCAGAGGTCTGTGGAAGGGGAGCGACACCTCCTTGTCCCACGCTCAGCATCTGCGAGCAGCACGCAGCTCTTGTCCCCAGCCAGGTTCCTCACGGGGTGTGCATGCAAATGAGCCCAATTTAGCACACAGAGCGGAGATATTGTTTATTACAGAGTTGCACAGTCTGCGTGCTGGACAAAGCCAGCGAGAAAAGGAACAGCCGTTATATACAAACTCTTCTTACGTTCACACCTGAGGAGCCAACTGGCTACACATTTGCATATGGGTTACATATTCACTTCAGTGTATAATGAGCAACGTTGAGCTGAAGGACACTTCATCCAATAGTCTCGAGATGAGCGTTAAAGCCACTCGACTAATCGTGCGGGTTCAAGAGGTGTGAAGGTGCAAGGACAGTCTGATCAGATGGTTTGCAAGTCACCCTTATCAGACTGTCCTAAACCCGAAAGGATTTACATATCTTTACATTAGCAAACGCAGGCAGGATTCATTCTGTAAGTGACAATGACATTATCAGGGACTGAACCAGCCTTCCTGCCCTCCTCACCTTAGTGCTGCCGGCGTCTTTCTTCCCGCCGCAGATTCTACTCTCCGCGTCTTGGGCCGGTTTGGAACCAGCCCGAGGTTCCTTCTCCTGCTGCGATGAATTCCTCCCGTTCCCTCCCTTTGCCGCCGCGACACAACTCCTGCTGGCTCTGCACCTGCCGGGCCGCGGATGAGCCTCTTCCTTCGAGGCCGTTCTCCTCGCCAGCGCCGTCTGGCTCCGCGTCTCCGGCTTCGAGGGAGCCTTCTGCTCGCCCCCTTTCCAGAGGCAAGGCTGGTTTCTCCAGGCCGGACACCTGGACTTGGATATATCCGGCAGATACACCACCGCCTTTAAAATCGTTTTACCCACACAGGACGAGTCTTTGATGGACAGAGAGGAGTTCAACGTCACCGCTTTGTGGGTTTCATCAGTTTTTGCTGCTCCTGTTCCTTTACTTTGACGAGCTTTGCTTGAACTTCCCTCATCGTTCTCACTGACAGCATTTGGAGCATCTCCCACAGCAGTGCCAACCTTGTTCACCGAGTCTTCAAGTTTCTTCTCAGTTTCTGCCTCAGTTTTGACCAAAAGCTCTCGGGGGTTCTCCTCTGCGGCTCTTCCAACTGCGGGCACAGCCTCTTCTGCTTTCAGCTCCACATCTGCTCCAGCCACATCCAGTTGCTCCTCCGTGGCCGCCCCGGTTTGAAGCACAGGTTTCTTCTCTGTTATCGCAATTACAGGTATTTCTTGCTCAGTTTTCACAGCGTCACCAACAGTATCTTTTTCGGGCGCACCCAACTGGTTTGTTTGTGCGACGGCGGCTGGCGCCATCTCCACCGCGGGTGCGTCGGGCTCGGGGGGCAGCGCCGCAGGGACGGCTCCAGGGGGTTCCCCTGCTGCCAAACCCACCGATGGGACGTCTTCATCCCGGCCCGCGGCCGACAATCCTGCTGAACCAAGGGCAGGGGCACAGAACGCTTCGTCCTGCTCTTCGACATCCTCCTCCGATGCGGATACAGCAGCGGGTTCAAACAACGCTGGTTCAGGACGATCTTTAACCGCCTCTTCTTTCTCAGCAGGGGACGGCGGCAGCGCCACTTCCGACCTTGCCTGAGATGATTCGGCAGCAGCGGGTCTGACAGACGCCACAGCCGCTTCAACTCCAGCGTCCACCTTCTCCGCAGCCGCCGGTGCCGGTCCCGGGGCAGCTGCCACGGCTGCTCCATCGCGCCGGGGCTCGGAGGGCTCTGTCTGCAGCGCCGGCGCCTCCTCTGCGCTGGGAGAGGGGGAAGCGGGTCCGTGCTTTGCCACGCTGGGCTCTGCTGGAGGATGAGCAGCTGCTGTTTGTGCCGCTCCTGACACCTCTGGATCAGTTGTGAAGCCAGAGCTAAATGCATTTAAAAAAAAACAAGAAAAGAAGAAATCAAACTACATTGAGAATTCTACAGTTACCAGGAACCTCTTGACGCCGGTGGGGGTTCTCCTGATGCATTAGCGCTTCGCATTTGGAAATCTGCCTGTCGGGGTTAAAATGGTTAAAAATAGAGCTGATTTGTTTTATGCTTCTGTCCAATCCACCTCAGCACCACAACGCTCTTACATGTTGAATTACTTGATGTGCAGTCAGACCTGTCGCCCTGTGAGCTCGGCGCTGCCACCCCCAAAATTCAGGTCCCCAGAGACAAAGCCGAGTGCACAAGCACACACAGAGCGAAAATAAAGCTTCGGTCTCCCTGTCCAAAGGGGTGAGGGCAGTTTGGAGAGGGCAGACTGTGCAGCCACCGGCCTGGAGAGCTCTTCCAGCAGCCGGGAGCCTGAGCAGCTTCATGTTGTGTTTCTGGTTCGGGTTTAGGGGGAGGGAGAGGTCGCTTTGGTTCTAAAGTGCAGTGACCTGGCACAAGAGCGGGAACAGGAGACGTCCCTTGGGCCAGGCTCTGGTTTCACTGACCAACCCCACCGGCAGCTCCCAGCGTAACAGAGCCCAGCATGACAAAGCAGAGGACGGAGCTTTCAGAGCACTTTGGTTATGGGAAGCGCGTTAGTCCTCTCGGAAAGAAACAAACTGTGCACGGTCTCGGGAAACTGGAGATGTCTGTGTCCCTTTTCCCCAAAGCTCGAGAAAACAAGCATCCCAACAGCTCACGCGTCTCTAGAGGGAAAGGTGCCAAGATAACAACACTGACAATCTCACCAAGCGCTGGGAAAGACACAAAAGCGGCAAATACACATAATTAACCTGTGGTTATGTACCATGGAGCAGCCTGTGCTATGGTTTCTCAGAACCGATGGATGTGATAAAGGCTGCACAGATGTATAAACCCTCGTGAAAATAAAGGCCGGAGAGGCTGGCCATGCTGGGAATACTCCCAGCACAATGTCAGCAAGAAGATGAAGGTTGGAACAGCTGGAGTTGAGCGCAGATGGAAACGCCGTGTCTGGCAGTGGCCGGACACCAAGGCTTCCCCCGGAGCCGCGGGCACCGTCCTCTGCTGCCCCGTTCATCACGGACCCGGGTGAGGAGCCCGAGCGCAGCCCAGCCGGTTTGCTGCCGACCCCCAGCTGGGAGGACAGGCTGCCCCAGCAGAGGCTGCGCTGCCACGCAGAAAACCTGACGGACTCAACAAGGGCAGGTGTGGGGTCCTGCAGCTGGGCAGAACAGCCCCCGGCACCAGCACGGGTTGGGGTGACCTGCTGAAAGCAGCTCTGCAGGGACCTGGGAGCTCTGGGGGACAACAGGGTGACCGTGAGTCACCAATGTGCCCTGTGGCCAAGAGGCCAATGGGACCTGGGGTGTGTGGGGAAGAGTGTGAGCAGCAGGTCAGGGAGGTTGTTCCTGCCCCTCTGCTCTGCCCTGGGGAGGCCCCATCTGCAGAATGGGGTCCAGTGCTGGGCCCCCCAGTTCAAGAAGGACAAGGAATCACTGGAGACAGTCCAGGGAGGGACACGGAGATGCTGAGGGGCCTGGAGCATCTTTGTGATGAGGAGACACAGAGAGCTGGGGCTGTTGAGCTGGAGAAGAGAAGCTGAGAGGGATGTGACCAATGGATCAGTATCTCAGGGTGGGTGTCAGAGGATGGACCAGACTCTGTTCAGTGGTGCCCAAGGCCAGGGTGAGGGGCAACGGGCACAGACTGAAACACAGGAGGCTCCATGTGAACATGAGCAGAAACTTGTTTGCTGGGAGGTGCCAGAGCCTGGCCCAGGCTGCCCAGAGCGGGTGTGGAGTCTCCTGCTCTGAGACATTCAAACCCCCTGGACCCACCTGTGTGATCTGCTCGGTGACCCTGCGTGATCTGCTCTGGTGACCTGGGTGATCTGCTCTGTGACCCTGTGTGATCTGCCCGGTGACCCTGCGTGAGCAGGGCTGGGCTGGGGATCCACAGGGCTCCTGCAGCCCCACAGCCTGGGGCTCTGTGAGATGTGAGAGGAGAGACAAGAAGGGATCTGAATTCTGCTCCAAAGACCACACTCGTCCCCAAGGGGCTGCTTACACCTGACCCGGTTTAACCTCGTTACTCACAAACGTTTTAGGCTCAGTGTGTCTCAGGGCTGTTTTGCTTGTTTTTTCTGCCAGAGTGTTGGTTTACAACACAGAAGATATTTTGGCATGGATTAAACCTTGTTTGTCCTGCAGACCACTGAGATTTCCATCTGTGCAGCACAACAGGACCTGGATAAGTCAGAGCGCGAAGCCCAGAGGCAGCTCAAGGCCCAGGTTTGGCACCGCGGCACAGAAAGCTTAATTAAACCCAAGCTTTGGTGCTGTGCTCAACGTGCCCCACTTATGTCTCCTTCCACAGCAACGCTCAGCCCGTGCCTCCCACCAAACCCGCTGGTCTCCAACACACACGAACAGGCTCAAGCCGCACTGTCACACCAGGCGCTTTAAGTCAGATTCGGTAACAAGAGCTCTTGCAATGATCTACCCATCTATAAAAGCATTCCCAAAACATGAATCAAGCTCTAGACCCAACCAATAGTTACTGTACAAACAGAAATTTTGCTACAACCAATATCCGTAAAACAATCTGAAATGCAACATGTCAAAACCACCAGTTTGCATTTCCAGGTTCTGATGGAGCATCTAAACACACCTGAAAATCAATTCAGGGACACGTATCGCAGTATGAAATTAATGTTAATAAGTTAAATAGGGAAGTTTCAGCTTATTTTTAGCATTTGGAAACAAAACCAATAGAGCCAGACGCTCTGACAGAGGAAAGACGAGATAGAGCAATCACTGCCTGGTTAAACACAACAGAAACTGTCTTACCAACGTGTATCTCCAAACAACCTTTGCAGGACCTGGGGTAAAACCCTGGTCACAGTGAGTACAACAATGATAACTCAGCAGACTACACAGACACGGGGATTTACCCCGTTTGCCCGTGTCGTGTGAGAGCCCCGGCTCCCGGGGAAACGGCAGCGGTCACGGCTCGCCAGCAGCACGGGACACGGGGCACGGGACACGGGACACGGGACACAGCGCACCCAGAGCCGGCGGCAGCTCCGGGGACGGGCCCAGCGCCGGGCTTCCAGCAGCTCTCATAGAGATGATTCAAAATGCACTAAAGAATCCTCCACAGAAACAACCAGCTGAAAACCTTCGTCTTGCGAAGAAAAATTGAAACATGATTAACTAGTGGAAAGACAGAACAGACATACCTCCCTCTGCTGGGCTCCTCCTCCTCCCCTTCTGTCTTCACAACTTCAGCCTGAAAGGCAAAAATGAGGGTTCAGTATCACGGACTTTCAGAAGCAGCAGCGCAGATTTGTCTAACGCAGCGAATAAGCGACACCACAACCCAAACCCTGGGCACAGGTCACTGAGAGAGCAAACGACCGGGAACTGCTGTAAAACTGTGTCCGCAGAATGTATTTCATAAGACAGCAAATCACAGCAGCCTAAGGGTTTTACTCCAAGTTCGCTGGGCAGAATGTGACGCACCACTGGGGGGCCTGTTCGTCTCATTTCTGAGCAGAATTATTGGTATTATTATATCCCCTGTTGACCAATTATCTCCAGAAACCCCAAGGCCAGATTCTGACCCTGAGCCCCTGCTGATGCAGCGCTCGTTTCTCGTGGGGTGACTACACCCGTCTGCTTTCTGTGACGTACGATGAACGTGCAGGGAAATCACGGCCCCTGAAAACAAGGCGCCGAAGTGCCCAAGCTCGGCAGCTCTCACGGTCAGTGCTGCAGGCCCAAATAACTGGAAGAACCTTTAAAAACAGAGTTGAAATCTCAGTCTCTTTTCCGAATGTATTCTAAACTAATTTGAAGATTATCACTATTAGAAAGAGCATCGGATAAATGGACACGTGGAATTCATGTTCATCTTTTACTTACGCGCATAACTCCAAAGCCTTCAGCCTTCCCTCTCTAAAAAGGTCAGTGCCAGCAGTCATTCGGACACGGTGGAATGAATTAAAGATGAGGGGTTATTCCCTCAGACTGAGTTGGAGGCTTCCAGAGAAGATGCCCCACGGCAAACGGAGCCTCGAGCTCAGCGCTGCCGCGGCACCGGCGCAGGACCCACGGGCGGGGGGGACGGACCCAACCCCAGCCAAGAACAGACGCAGAAACTCGGCTTTCCCTCTTACCAATACGACCACCTCACAGATAAAAATAAAGGCAAGGAATTCATCCCCGAAGCACAGGTGGATTTAGCATTTGTGCAAAGCTGTGCCAGCGCACCGACAGCGACTGGGGTGACACCAGCTGCAGCCGTGCTCCGAATCCACACCCCGGTTGCGCATCCTCCTTCACCGGCACAGGAGTCTCCCCACACTTTTGTTATTTCGGCAGTACCGAGTTCAGACAGCAGCAGCAAAATTACAGAAACAAAACTCCTGTTGCAGGAACCAGTCAGGTTGGAGGCCGTGCAGGGAAGGTGGAGGTGCACGAGCCCAGGGACACGGCGAGGTGCACCCGAGGTTCCGGGGGATGAAGCTGCTGAGCCACTGCCCATCACGCTGGAGAAGCCGTGGCAGCGGTGAAGCTCTCACCGACCACAAAAAGGGAAATACACCCTCATTTGTAACAAGGGATAAAAGGCAGACCTGGGGAAACACAGGCCAGTGAGCGGCAGGATGATGGAGCAGATCCTCCTGGAAACTGCGCTGAGACACATGGAAAATGAGGAGACCGGTGACAATAAACCATACCTGACACATCCAGCCTTCCAGGAGCGGGTCAGTGCGCTGGGGGATAAGGGAAGAGCGACTGACACCATCGACCTGGGCTTGTGCGAGAGTCTGACACCGTCCCACACGACAGCCTTGTCTCCACAGCGCAGATGCGGATTTGAGGGACGGACACTCGGTGGGGGAGCAGCTGGCTGGATGACGGCACTCAAAGAGTTGGGGTCAATGGCTCCATGTCCAAGCGGAGACCAGTGACAAGCGGTGATGAGAGGCTCAAGGTGATGCACAATGTGAGTTTGCAGCTCAGAAACAAACCGTGTCCTGGGCTGTGTCACCCGCAGCAGGAGGAGGAAGGGGACTGTCCCCTTGGTGAGACCCCCCTGCAGTGCTGGGCCAGCTCTGGGGACAGCACAGGACACACATGGACCTGCTCAGAGGGGCCAGAGGAGCCCCAGGAATGACCCGAGGCTGGAACAGCTCTGCTGGGGATGGCTGAGAGAGCTGGGGGTTCAGCTGGAGAAGAGAAGCTCCAGGGAGACCTTAGTGTAGCCTTTCCAGACTTAAAAGGGGCTGATAAGATGGGGACAGACTTTTGAGCAGGGCCTGTTGTGACAGGACAAGGCGTGATGGTTTTAAACTAAAGGAAGGAGATTCAGGCCGGACATGAAGAAGGAATTGTTGCCCTGAGGGTGGTGAGAGCCTGGGCAGGTTCCCAGAGAGGTGGTGGATGAACCATCCCTGAGACATCCCAGGCCAGGCTGGACGGGGCTCTGAGCAACCTGAGCTGGTGAAGATGTCCCTGTCATGGCAGGGGGACTGGGGGAGCTGGGAAGGGCCCTTCAACCCAAACCATCCTGTGATAATGTAATTAAACGAGCACCTACATGACCGCTGCGACTGTGCCGCTGGCATCAGTTCCAGCCTCTCTCTGTATCACCGAGTGCGCAGAAGGAAAAACGTATTATTCTGAGAAGAGCGCGTGAATGCGGCTCTTTGTCAGCGCTGAGCTCTGCTCTGATGAAACACTTACAGTGACAAAGGCACGCTACTCTGTGGCTACACGAGGTATAGGGCACTGCTATACAAAGCAGATGTGAATCCCCGCTCCCACAGCACCCTGGACAGACGTTCCTTAGCGGGAGCACTTCAAGGAACGATATTTTGCTTATTTTTCAGGGCTAAGGGAGCTTATTTTTTGTGTTTTCTGGACTTGAGGGAAAGCTCCTCAGTCTGAAGACGTGGCTGTTTTCTGCAGCCACAAAGCCAGTCTAAGAACAGAAGGCAGGTTGATCACCGAACCCCTCACAGACGGTACAGCACTGCTCTGCACAGACCGGGCTCTGCACCCGCACACTTGCTCGAAAGGGGCGTTTTCAGTCTGCTCCCAGAGCTACCTGTGTCCCAAATCCCAGCCTGGGTGTGGTCCTGTGTCCTGAAGCACCACAGGTGTCATTTAACAACTACGGCGAGAGAGCCCTACCAGAAATGTCCTATTGGCGCCGTATCTCGTTAAAACGGGAACCCTACACACCACACAGCCACCCTGTGGACTTGATAATTAACAGTGCTTTTCGGTAAAGCAGAAGAAAGTGTCAATACAAACCAGACCATGATCCAGGCCAATGGTCAGTACAAAACCTACTGGTTAAAAAGAAACCTGAAATTCCCTGTGATGCCCAGTGCAAACACCAGTGACGGGACGCACCATTACATGTGTGGATGACGGCTTTCCCCTCCCTGTTGCAGAAATGGACTGAAGTTCCCTGTGACATGGACACCTCAAGTTCAACTTTCTCTGGTGCTGGACAAAAGCGAAGGGGAAAAGCTCAGGTGCAGAATGGGATCCCAAAGGCGCGTGGCTGAGCAGGAGCAGGCGCGTGCAGGGACCGGGAGCTCTGGAACGGTGCTCACAGGGAACAGCACTTCAAAAATGGCAAAAAACCAGCAACAGAACCCAAAAGCCCATACATATTTCAGCCTCAATCCTCACACCACGTCTGGATTCATGTTCTCCACCTTGGAAGCCGCAATGCTATTAGGATGTGACTGATACTTGCATTTCTTGCTTAAAGCTCTTTATGCATCCAGTGCAACAGGCACTAAGCTCCTTTGTCTCCTGCTGTAGTAACTGGGTCTGGAATCAAGGGGACTAAAGCCGATGAGCTGCTAAAGGTGAATCAAACTACATCAGAAAAAAACTGCTCATTTCAATCATCAATCTTTTCTAACCAGTAGGAAACAGTTGCTTCCCTCCTTTCCTCCTTTTTGTCTCCATCCTTCATTAAGAAATACTTCCAGTGGTGGAAAGAGATTCCATATGCAGTGGCAAAATACAGGAAGAAAGGAAAGAAAGACAGAAACCACGGCGTGTTTCTGCACCTCTGCCGAGCCCTGGAGCACGGGCCGGCTGATCCAGCTCCCAGCGGTGCCGGTTTCCAGCAAACAGCGCAGGAAACCCCGACGCCGTCCCCACGAGCCGGCTGGTGGAGGCCACGAACACCAACGGGCTATGGAAAAGAAGGAACCTGACCTGGGCAGCGTGTCCGCGCGGCGACAGGGCGCAGGTCAGCGTGTGCTCGCCCATCGTGTAGGGCTGGTGCTGCAGGGAGCTGTGCATGGAGCGGGCCGAGCGGGGGCTGTCCAGCTGCAGGATGGCCTGTGGGGAACAGAGCATGGGCTTCAGTGAACCGTTCCAGCACCCCAGAACCCCAGAGTGTCAGGGGCTGAAGGGACCTGGAAAGCTCATCCAGTGCAATCCCCCCATGGAGCAGGAACACCCAGATGAGGTTACACAGGAAGGTGTCCAGGCGGGTTGGAATGTCTGCACAGAAGGAGACTCCACAACCCCCCTGGGCAGCCTGGGCCAGGCTCTGCCACCCTCACCAGGAACAAGTTGCTTCTCAAATTTAAGTGGAACCTCCTGTGTTCCAGTTTGCACCCATTTCCCCTTGTCCTGTCCCTGGTTGTCACCAGAAGAGCCTGGCTCCATCCTCCTGACACTCCCCCTTTCCATATTGATCCCCAGGAATGAGTCCCCCCTCAGTCTCCTCTTGTCCAGCTCCAGAGCCCCAGCTCCCTCAGCCTTTCCTCACACGGGAGATGCTCCACTCCCTCCAGCATCTTGGTGGCTGCGCTGGACTCTCTCCAGCAGTTCCCTGTCCTGCTGGAACTGAGGGGCCACAGCTGGACACAAGATTCCAGGTGTGGTCTCCCCAGGGCAGAGCAGAGGGGCAGGAGAACCTCTCTGACCTACTGACCACCCCCTTCTAACCCACCCCAGGTACCATTGGCTTCCTGGCCACAAGGGCCATTGCTGGCTCATGGTCACCCTGCTGTCCCCAGGACCCCCAGGTCCCTTTCCCCTACACTGCTCTCTAATAGGTCATTTCCCAACTTACACTGGAACCTGGGGTTGTTCCTGCCCAGATTCAAGACTCTACACTTGCCCTTGTTCTACTTCATTCAATGTTTCCCTGCCCAGCTCTCCAGCCTGTCCAAGTCTCTGGATGGCAGCACAGCCTCCAGTGTCACCACTGCTCCCAGCTTGCTGTCATCATTGTCTTTTCTGCTTGCAGAACAAGCTTAGGAAAGTCAGCTGGTGGAGCTTGTGATACTCCTGAAGGGTTTCACTATTTGTATTTTACATTAGGTATATGCAGCATTGAGGAAATCCATGGGAAACAGCGACCTCTCTTCTTTGTGAGAGGCTGAAGGAGGGAACCTCTCCATGTGAACTTATCTCTGTAACTAAATAAGGACCCACGATCCATCCCAAAGCAGCAGGTCTGGAGCTCCCCAGCCCCAGTGTCTGAATTCTGGCTCAGCTTTGGTTCTGCTCCACAACCACAGAACCGTTTGGGTTGGAAAAGACCCTTAGGATCACGGAGTCCAACCGCAAACCTGACGCTGCCGATTATCTGTCTCACTTGGAACAGCGCAACAAGCTCCAGATCGGCTTTCTTTGCCACACAGCCCTGTGGAAAGAACCTCGGCTAAAAATGCCATAACACAAACACGGGTGAAGAGGTCACGCTGTAAGAAAGACCTGAACGAGAGTGAATGGTTAACGCTGATTTCCTGGAGTGCTGCACTGTTATGGTACAGACATTAACACCCGCCTGAGGTCACTGATAAACTCAATTATTTGTCCGTTACTCCCGCATACAAACAGAACCTTCCCCGTGTCCACACGCCCCGATGTGTGGGTTTAAAGCAGAACTCTTCAGGAATCCCCCAGCACCAGAGACTCTTGTACGATCCTCTGGGCACAGATAATTCAGCTTATCACAGCTGCAGGGAGAAACCAGCAAACGCTCACCTGCCACACAGCCAGTGAGACCAAGTCACAACCAGAATTTGCAACAGTCAGCAATGACCACGCCAATAAATCAACAAGAAGTTGTGTTCTGAAGCTGATTTTACCTGTGTCGATTCAATGGAATTAGAGGATTTGATGTTCAACCCAACCAAGTCCGTTAAGGTCTAGAAACGGGCCCTGGGCGTTTTACTGGCTGCAGTTCTCTTTAGTGCACGGGGAAATTGGAAAGAGCACGTTCAGTTTCAGAGAAGACAAACGCTGCTTAACAGCAGCTTCGCCTGGTTGATGGTTTATCAGCAGGTGGACACTTCGGCTAGCTCATAATAATGGGAACACAATTGCTTTTTAACTGTTTTTATATATATATGCAACCAATCAATTAAATCCAGTTCATCAAATAAAAATCCAACGTTAAGTGCAAAAAAGCAACATGACAAACTAAAATAGCATTTTTATAAAAAACATTGAAAATCAAATCAGTCCATTTTGAAACGCCCCGAAACCAAAAGCAGTTGCGGCAATCCTGACACTTCCACACCTCACGTCGTGACTGTTCCCCAGGCTGCCCTGGTGCCTTCGCAGCCCCCCGGGCAGCTCTGAGCTCCCCCCAGAGCTCACCCAGCCGGCCCCGTGTCCTTCAGCCTCACTAAACGCCTCAAGTTTGGGGTGCCCGGTTGTCTTCTCACTTCTCGCTGCCCTCGGCAAACAGGACAAACTATTTTCTTGTCCGGGATGAGTGGAAAGAGTCAGAAACTTCATCTCTTGTCAGCGGAACATTCTTGATACTTGGAGATAAAAACCTACTTCCTGATTTCTTTTTGGCTAATAGAGCATTTTGCACCAAAGGGCAACAAAAACCATTTACCTTATTTTTATTCTTCAGTATAACGTAATGATCTACCCTTCCGAACCGCAGGCCCGCGCAGACGACCTCGAGCTCCCTGTATCCGTCGTCCGGCAGGTTCCCCAGATGCACAAACTGCTTGTGGATGGTCTCGGTGTTCACCTGCACAAGCGGGGACACAACAACCCCCTGAGCTGCGGAACAGCCGGGAGCCCCCGCACAGTCGGAGTGGCACTCAGAACAACCCGCAAACAACACCCACACACCCAGCGCCCACCTGTCTGCATTCTAAGCGCCTTGTCCGTTTTCTGTATCAGCAGAACCTGCTACACTTCCCAGTGCAGAATAACAAAAGTCACATGAGCGGTTTACTTTTAATTATTATTATTTTTTAACTTGTAAAAGTATCTTCAACAAACGCTGCAAAATATAGCTGAAGTCTAACTAAAATCCGGTATTTTGAAAGGCAGACATTATCTAATGAGATTATAAATCAGTCAAGGCATAAAAACCTACCCAAAAAACCCCAATCCTGGCTTTAAATTGGAGTTTGTTTTACTTGATCGGTTTGTAACAACAAACCACAAAATCCTGGAGGATTTTTGTGTCCCGAGGGCCCTGGGACACAACACCCCGAGGTACTTGGGAACCTTCAGCACCCCTGGTCTCTGAACACTTGACAGCCGCCTGTCTTTTGGGACCACAACACTCCCAAGGAGCCAGAGGTCCCTGCTGCCCCTCTCTCCAGGCCTGCTGCGCTTTGGCGCACTTTCCAGCGCTTCAGCAGGAGCGCAGAAGCGCCATTTCGGCTGAGGAGCATCAGCAGGAGGGGCCGGCACGACGCCCCCGTGGCTGGCTGTGCCAGGGCACCGGGACACAGCAGAACCCCCACCCTCTGCAGGGAAATCTCGCGCCTCCAGGGGTTTCTCAGAACACCGTTTCTTGTTGGCAGGGCTCCTGCAACGTATTTTTGAACCCAAGCCGCTGAGCTGCCGCCGCTGTTCTCAGAGTGACTCTTGGGAAGCTCCTATGCCAAGTGCTGGAGCCCAGAGACTCAGATTCACACCCAGAACCGACGCTCTAGCGGGAATATCCTCAACATGTTTTCTGCAGAAGACACGGAAGCTCCAATTTCATCCTCTCCCCACCTGTGCCGTGTAAAAACGGTTCACACATCACCTGCCAGGGAGGGACGAGGAGGCACGAGGAGGGACGAGGAGGCACGAGGAGGCACGAGGAGGCACGAGGAGGGACGAGGAGGCACGAGGAGGCACGAGGAGGGACGAGGAGGGACGAGGAGGCACGAGGAGGCACGAGGAGGCACGAGGAGGCACGAGGAGGCACGAGGAGGCACGAGGAGGCACGAGGAGGCACGAGGAGGCACGAGGAGGCACGAGGAGGCACGAGGAGGGACGAGGAGGGACGAGGAGGGACGAGGAGGCACGAGGAGGCACGAGGAGGCACGAGGAGGCACGAGGAGGCACGAGGAGGCACGAGGAGGCACGAGGAGGCACGAGGAGGCACCAAACACAGCACGGAGGTAATTGTGACAGGTAAACCAAATATCTGCCTACAAACCCCGTGGAGAGCGGGTGGCACTACCGACGGGCACACACCCCAATCCTCCAGCTTGTCTGAGCACAACAAACCACGACACAAGGGGGCGGTCTCCAAGGGCTCCCAGAAATGTCTCATTCCTTCCACCTCACGCATCACGGAGCTAAACCCAGCGAACATTTACTCATTCACCCAGGAAAACATATAAAAACACTTAATTCAAGCAAAAGCTTCGATAACAGTTCAATTAGCTAACGTTTCAGTACAGAGGACACTATTTTGATAGCACGGAGAGAAGTTACACCACTTGCAACTCACCTTCGGGTCTGAATCTTTAATCAGAGTAGTGAATATTGCTTCCTAAAAAAAGGAAAAAGGAAAGACACTGTGAGGTTTGAGCTGGAAGAGGCAGCTCTGGAGCAGCAGCTGAGCGGCCGTCACCGACAGCTCTCTCATTGCTGCTTTCTTAATTACATCGTCAGCACCTCGGACGTCTCTGTTACTCCTGTATCCAAAGGCCAGGACCCAAAAAGACATTGAACAGAACTGGTCTCCAACAGGACAAACCATCAGAGCTTATAAACCAGGCAGGGCATGGAAGCCGCCTTAAATACCAAACCCTGCTCTGGATGCAAACGTTACTACATATCCCAGAATTCCAATCTATTTTGTTACTTACTTCGTCTTTTATGGTCTGAAACTGCGGCACCATGCTGATGCAGAGCTGACTGCCATCCAGCGATATCGCAAAGCAGGTGTAAAATTTAACCATGGAATCAGCAGATTTTCTGTTTATTTCCAGATATGCCTTTCAAAATACAGAAAACGAAGCGTTACGACAACAAGCAATTAATCAAAAGCATCTTCCATCAACACTTGATGCATTATAGCATCCCGTTTGTGTTGAAAACGCATTTGTTGTTTCTCTAGGTAGGAAGAGGTCCCAATGAGGTACCTTCTTGTGCGATGACAGGATGAGCACGTCCCTCAGGCCCCCAAAGGGCTTCGCCAGGTTGAAAATCTCCTCCACAGAATAACCCTTCTCGGGCAGGTTGGAAATCAGAACCACGCACGTGTCATCGGGCTCCTGCAAACCCAGGAACTGGATGTTACCGGCACTTCGGTTGTTTATCACAGTTATTTTTGCCATGTACAAGCACCACTGAACCCAATGACACACTTGCTCAAAAGCACGTTACAACACTTGCAATCACGGCAAACCAAAGGTCCTTTAAGCCTTTTCAGGATTCCACAGCAGAGCACATCTAACAATGCTTTAAAAACCTTTTCTCTAATTACATTGTGTAATAACCTTAAACACTGCTTATTACCTGTGGATGTATTGACACCTGAGCTAATGCTGCACAAACCTTAGGTTGTCTCATGCTACTTTAAATCAAAAAAAATTCAAACCAAAATAAATTCCCTAGTAATTTAGTCACTATTTTATATCCCACACTCCAAGCCCTGCAGGACAGTATCACCCCGAGCAGGGCAATGCAGGTGATCAGAGAATAAAACGGCTTCAGGGTCAATAAAAACCCCTGGAAAACAGAAAAGGCCAAAGAGTGGAACGGTCGACGTCCATGGGATCACGAACAGCCCCGAGGAAGCGCCCAGCGCCCCCGTCCTCAGCAGGAGGAGGAGGCAGCGCTGGGCAGGGGCTGTGCCGCGGGAGCAGCTCCGGGCGCAGGGACACTGACCTTGCCGCCGGGGGCCGGGGGCTCCTCGCTCTTCGCAGCCGCTCGCGGAGCTTCTGAAACAAAGGGGCGGGCGTTGAGGAGCTCGGCAGAGCTCCTGGAACCCCGCGCAGCTTCAGAACCCCCGCGTGACGCCTTGTCACCGCTCTCGCTGGGGACACGAAATAGCCCCCATTTCACCTACAGCGACTCATGGCGCTGGCGAGACACATACAGGCATATATACACGTACAGCTATAGAAATGTACATTCTAGAAATGTTTCCACAGGGAAGAGTGTTAAGCAGGGATAAAAATAATAACTAAAATCCTTTAATTAACACAGAACACTTTGCTGCCATTAAGGCTTTACCAGGGGAACAACCGCGGCCACAGGAGTCTCCTGTGGGTGCACAGGGGCTGTGGAGGTGCCCAGCGTGTCCTCAAAAATCTTTCTTGTTCATTTTCCTGGGTAAAGTCCACAGAGCCATGTGAGAGGCTCAGGAAACGAGAGACAGGAAACCAGCAGTGACACAGGGCAGGTGAAGGAGAATCACTGCTGCTGTCAAATGGTCATCACAGAATCTTTTTGGTTGGGAAAGCCCTTTAAGATCAAGTCCAACTGTTCCCCCAGCCCCATGTCCTGAGAACCTCATGTCCGTCTGTCCAGCCCTCCTGGGCTGGTGACTCCAGCACTGCCCTGGGCAGCCTGTTCCAATGCCCCACAGCCCTTTGGGGAAGAAATTGTTCCCAGATCCAACCTCAGCTTCTCCAGGTATGACTTGATGCCCCAAGCCCCTCAGTGTTTAAGAGGCATTTGGTCAATGCCCTTAATAATTCGCTTTATCTTCTGGTCAGCCCTGGATTTGTCAGGCAGGCAGATGAGATGATCGCTCTAGGTCTGTTCCAACTAAATATTAGATATTCTACTCTACTCAGGTATAAAATCTGGGGAAAACGGCGCCTATTGCAGCAGCTGAGCGGGCAATGGAAGCGCTGAGGTTAATGGAGTCAGTGGTGCAGCTGCAAACAGAGCACACAGAAACCCCGAACCCTTTGCTCCAATGGGCTGTAAATAAAAGTCTCCATGTCGTGCTGAACAGGTCTATGTAAAAAATCTATATCTGCTGAAAGATGGAAATCTGGGGTTTTTAGCCACTTCGGTCACCACAATGAACTGCTGTTTCAGGTTTCAGCCATGGAACACGTTCTAACATCGGTTCTTTCCTGACATCCTCTGTCATCTGAATTTCCCGGCCACAAAAGCTTCTCCTTCAGTTCACAGAGCAGAAAGGTTGAGCACAGAAAAGACAAAAACCCAGCAGTTTGCAACGTACCTTGATCAGCGACAGCTTCACGAAGCGCACCCGCGCCGGCCAGCGCCGCCTCAGGCGCCTGCGCAAGCGGCTCTGAAACCAAGAACACGTTTGAGAAGACAGCAGGACGTCAGACGGCCCGGCGCTCACGCGCGGCACCGCGAGCGCAACCGCCGGCCCCGGGAATTACCCGGCGCAGGGGCCGGCTCGGCCGCCCCGTTGTGCTGCGTCGGTGCTGCCGCCACGGGCTCCGTCCGTCCGTCCCCTCCGCTCCCGCTCTCTGGCTCTGCCGCCTGCGCTTCCGCACCGGCCGATCCGGCTGCTGCCGCCTCCGCGGCTTCCGGGGGCTTTGCTGAGGGGAACAGCAGGAAAACCATTCCTCAGTCCAACACATTCAACTAACCATTGCAAAAGAAAAACAAAGGACATTATACGTTTTGCTGCCAGATAGTCAGAGGTAGAATCACATAAATTCCTGCTCGTGTGACAGATGGGAAGCAAACGTCCCTGCAGGAAGAGCTTTGCCAAGCGCAGGTCTGGCTGTGGCTCCGTGGCTGCTCTGCTGCCCAAACTCACCTGGGAGGGGTTTTGTGGTCTTGGTCGCGGGCGGCCGGTGCTTCCTGGAGTGAGCAGGGGAGCAAACACAGAAAGATCAGCTTCCAACACAACTGAGTATTGAAACAGCTAAAAGAAGCCCAAAAACCAGTAAAACATGAAGCCAAACTGATATGAACCCATTTGGTATCACTAACAGTAAACGTGGTCGGCAACACTCACTTTGTACTCGGCGCAGCTTTTTTAGGAGTCTGAGCCCGCTTTTTGGTCACAGCTTTGGCCTGAAAGGGACAGAGAGAAGAACTTTTACTGCAGCGTTTATACTTCACACGCAAATGTGTGTGTGTATATGTATATATAGATATTATTAACTGTGTACATATATTAAGATAGGGGTTATCTTTCACTGGTGACAGATACTATTAAAAAATACAAAACTCATCCAAGAAAACCAGAATTAGAAAGTGTGTTTTCACACATATTTTAGACTGATACTTATGAAAAGGAAACCTAAAAATACAAAATAACACACAAAACGAACTCGTGAAGGTGTTGTGGAGCAGCGCAGGCTGGGCAGCAGAGCCCCATTGCACACACATCTCCCGCACCCACCGGCCCAGGCGATTCCTTTGGCTTTTCCGCGACGCTGATTTTCACCCGCTTCCCGTTGACCAGCACGGGCACAGTTTTGCCGTATTCCACCGCTGCGATCACGGCTTCCTTGTAGTTCATTTCCAAGAAAGCCTAAAATAAATGGCACTTTCAGTCTTTATTGATATTACAGACACAAGACACAATTTGCTGCAGTTCTGCCGGAGCAAACCTGCCCACAGCGTTTTTTCTGCATCCCGACACCGAAACGTTCTGCAGGACACTCACCTCGTTCCTGGAGCGAAGCACAAGGATGTCACTGACTTTGCCAAACGGCTGGAAAATGTTCTTAATGTCTTGGTCTGTAAAGCCGTCGTCTGGTAAATCGGAGATTTGAAGGACTGTCCCAAAACTCAGCAGCTCCTCACTCAACAGCTACAGAGTGAAAACAAAACAAAAATAGACACTTTGCAAGCCCAGTAAAGGAAACAGGAAAGGACGTGGAGTAAGAATTGCTCTGAATTAGCTGATCTGCCTGCTTCACTGGGGTATTCTGAATAAAAGCACAAGGACACAGCTGATATTTCCTTGTTCCGCTGCTCTGCCTCATTCTCCAGGGCGCAGACGCCAGGACACGGCATTACCAAGGGACACAACGTCACCCTTTAGTTTCTCTCAAGCCCTACAGATGCACACAGCCCTGGCTGCCTGGGCGCTGCTGAGGAGCGCCACGATCCCACCACTCCCCGTTCAGTGCCATCCTCCCCCTCAGCAGCACCAGGCGATGTGCTCTCTGCTCACCGCTGGGTGGTTTCCAGCCTCCCAGGACCACTGTGTCTATGGCAACTGGAGCTCAGGCTGCTTTTCAGGTGCTGTTTCCCAGAGACCTCTCCAGCAGTGACCCCCCGCAACGAGACACGAACCGAATTGGGCAAACAGAAAACCCGCAGGCGCTCACCCTGTTGTCAGCAGCCGGATGAGCTCCGCCGGCTCCTGGGGACGCCTCCTCCTCTCCCTCATCCTCTTCTTGGCTCTGGGGTAGATCATCCGTTTCGGGAGGTGAGGAACTCGACCCAGGTACCGCGGTCACACCTTTCTTCAGAGTCTTGGAAGAAACTCGTGTTTTCAGCGGCTTCTTCCCCACCAGCGGGTGCGAGCGCGGCGCTTTTCCCGAGCCCGACGGCCCTGGCCCCGCTGCCTGAAGCATCTTGTGTTTAGTGATCTCGGCTACGAAGTCGGGTCTCAGCGTCTTCACCACCGTCTCCAGAGAAGGTTTTCTGTCTGTGAGCCGAAGGGAAAACAAACGGGGGTGGGTTGGTTTGTTTGGAGGAGAAAAGGCACATACAACAGTGGTTTTCTGCAGTTGTAGTTTCAGCGCCCGCTCTCCATCCCATCTCGAGAGCCGCTCCGGTCACAGAGCTTTAGTCACGCTCCAGCAGAGACGGTCTGGACATAATAACCCTCTGTGCCATTTTCACTGTGTGTTTTAAACTGACAGTGCTATCTACAAAAATCCTACGGGCTGGAGCAAGAGCATGACCGGTTAATTTAGTGTGTCATGGAACGTAAGAAAATAAGAGAAGTTTTCAAGCCTTTGGTTCTCTTCTCACGCAGCGACACACAGCAGGAGCGGCTGAGCTCTGTACCCTCCTGCCTGCTCTTTGCCCTACAGACTGTTGTTTTAAGTTGTTCTTTAATGACCTGATATACCATTTATTTCCTGTACACTTGCTTTTGGGGGAAAATTTATATTTGGGTTATTAATTGCTGCTTCTTCTCATTTCTTCCACATTAAAATGCTTTGAGTTTTATCCTTAAGATGCTTTTGGAGCTGCCTGTCCCTTCACAACTCTTCTCCTCCACATCTTTGCCACAAGAGCTCGGTACCTCTTGATTTTCGGAGAGCACACAGACAACAGGCACAGAACAGACCCGAGGAGAGCAAATCAAACCAACCTTTAAAAACTCCTCTGTTCCTTTTTTCCCCTTCAGAATTTAAGAAGAAGAACAACGCCAAACAAACCGGTGTTGGAGCCAGAGACTGAGCTCTGAACGAACTCAGCTCTGCTGCCTCTGCGGAACTGGGCTGGACACGGCAGGATGGGGAATTCTCAGTCCTTGTCAAGCCCTGATACCCTCGCTGGCTGCAAACCCGAGCAGGCGCGGAGCAGCCCCTGTTCAGCAGTTACTGCCGTGATGAACCAACTGTGACAGCAGGCCAGGAAAACTTCACACCTTTCTGAACGCCCATTCTCCTCTGAGCTGCTCACAAAGCAACGGCAAAATGTTCTTTTCAAAACCAGACAGAAAAGCACCTGGGTGACCCCTGATAGATCACAGAACCCAGAGTGTCAGGGGCTGAAGGGCCCTGGAAAGCTCACCCAGTGCAATCCCCCCATGGAGCAGGAACACCCAGATGAGGTTACACAGGAAGGTGTCCAGGCGGGTTGGAATGTCTGCACAGAAGGAGACTCCACAACCCCCTGGGCAGCCTGGGCCAGGCTCTGCCACCCTCACTGAGAAGAAGTTTCTTCTCAAATTTAAGTGGAACCTCCTGTGTTCCAGTTTGAACCCACTGCCCCTTGTCCTATCACTGTTTGCCACCGAGAAGAGCCTGGCTCCATCCTCCTGACACTCCCCCTTTCCATCTTGATCCCCAGGAATGAGTCCCCCCTCAGTCTCCTCTTGTCCAGCTCCAGAGCCCCAGCTCCCTCAGCCTTTCCTCACACGGGAGATGCTCCACTCCCTCCAGCATCTCTGTTGCCCTGCGATAAACCTGCGATAAACCTCTAGGAACCAACTCAGTTTTCCCGCAATGGCAGGAAGTTTCCCTCGGGCGGCGCGTCGGCCCCTTTACCTTGGGAGCCGCTGGATCTCCGGGCTGCCCAGTCGTTGCTGGCGGATCTGCGGGGCCGGGGGCTGCTTCTCAGCGGGTTCCTGGATCGCTGCGGTGAGCGGGACCTGTGTCTGGGGCTCGGCCGCCGCATGGGCCGCGGGCTCCAGCATCTCGGCCGCGTTGGCCAGTACCGGCCGGGGCTCCTGGACCTGGAGCGCGAGCGGCGCCGAGCGGAGCTGGAGCCGGAGCCCCGCGAGCGCCGGGGGCTGGGGCTGCGGCTGCCGGAGCCCGAACGGCGCTTCGGGGTCTGGTTCTCCTTCCTCTCACTCGCATTTCTAACAGAAACCCAAAGTGACAAAGTTTAGAGTCTGATTTGTTAACAAACGTACATTTTGTTACTAAACATACTTTACACGCTGGTAACATGTTTACTTATTAATTTAGGATAGGCAGACACAACCGAGAAGATGCAAAGAGGAGAGGAAAACCTGCATGGAACAAGACAAAGCTGTAAAGAAAACTAACGTTACAAGCTGCAACACTGTGGAAAAATAACACAAAGAGAAAAGGATACATGAAAGAGTAAAGAATTAAGATACTTCCCTTGCTTCTTCCAAATTTAGTTTGGAAATAAGCAACCTTGGGACATTCTAGCTAAAACATTGACTGAGACTGAGAGATTTGGGACGATACATAAAGACACGTCCCCTACATTTTGATCCTACCTAGGAATGTTAAACTGAGGAAGAACATGGAAAGAAGCAACAGTGAGGAGATCCAGGGGAGAAACCGTCCCGCCTACAGACACGGGAACTGCCAGGCACAGGGACCCTGACAGGACAGATCACTGCAGCAAAAGGGAAAACCCTGAGAACGGACAGAGCGTGTGCTTCAACATCCTGAACAGTTCTGGTGAACTTCTCATAGAATCACAGAATTGGTTGAAAAAGACCCTCGGGATCATCGAGTCCAACTTAACCTCAGTCTGTCCCTGCCCTGTGTCCTGAGAACCTCCTGTCCGTCTGTCCAGCCCTCCAGGGCTGGTGCCTCCAGCACTGCCCTGGGCAGCCTGTTCCAATGCCCCACAGCCCTTTGGGGAAGAAATTGTTCCCACATCCAACCTCAACCCCCCCTGGTGCGACGTGAGGCCGTTCTCGTCCTGTCACTTGCTACGTGGAGCAGAGCCCGACGGGCCAGCTCCCATCTCAACCACCTCCCACCCCCCACAATGTCCCATTCGCTCCAAACATCACTAACAATCCATTTAAACCCCGTTATTCCTGCGCCAAATAAAACTGTTTGAATGTATTACCAAACCCTCCCTGGTTTCTGGGCTCCCCGGAGGGTAAGGGCAGTTGGCTCACTGAGCCTGCTGAGAGCACAGAGCCGCCTTCGGACAGAATATCCCAGCACACCCATCAGAGCAGATGTGCTGCTGTCGGCAAGGGCTGCAGGAAGCACCGCCCAACGAGCCTTGCACAGCCCAGCCCTCCCTCGCTAAACGCTTCTCCCATTTACTCACGTCCTCGGGTGACAGCAGCTCCTTTGCCTCGGCTGCCTGCCCCAGCGGCACCGGGCAGCTGCTGCCGCGTGACGGTTGAAAACATCACCTTTGCAAACTTTGGTGACGATGATTATTATTAGCTTGCTTTCTCTTATTTCTCTTCTTAAAGTTTCATTTCCCCTTGGAGAGACCTCAGCGGCGCTCTGCAAACTGACCCGACCTACCGGACCTACGTGTTCAGCTTTGTAACGTTACTTTTTTAAAGGGAATAGTTAACTTCCCAGGCAGCGTGACAAACTAATCAACACAAAGTCACAGGAAAATCCAGCACCAATTTCAGTCCTACGATACCTATTTGGATGCAAGATGGAATACACACAAATACTGAACCAGTAAAGTAATCCAACCTTGCTGAGATTCAAGAACTAGTCCACAGGGTGTGGGGGTTGTTTTAAACAGTTAACAGTAAACAGCACAGTTTTAAGGACAGAAAAGACATGAGCTCATGAATCCCGGCGTGTTCCCAAGTTGTGCCCACGTAGCTCCCCAGGGGCCGGTGGCCGGAGGAGCCGGCGCGGCTCACGCTGCCAGCAGCGCACACACACGCCCGCTGTCACACAGGCGGACGCGGCACACGAGTGGCCTAAGTGGACAAAGATTAAACCCACAATCAGAAATCACGCGGTTTAATCAGGATGGAACACCGGTCTCAGTCTCCTCCGTCACCGCTGTCCCAGTTCAAGCCCTCACAGCAAACCCAGGCACAGGCAGAAGGTTCAAGGGGTAACAAGATCCATCTTCAGCCTTTTCCACAGACTCCACTCTCTGCCTTGGACACAGTTTGCAATGCCAGGACACTCACAGTATTCAATAACTCAGGACAAAATCCACACGAGCACCCACACCATTTGATAACGAAAACACAACACCACTAACGGAGCTTGCCAGGGAGCACAACGGGAAAATGAACGGCACTAATTACCATGTTTCTAAGAGCAACAAGGCAAACACAGCCCGAAAGCAACGAGCAGTTACCTCTTGGAGGAGTAAGACTCGGGGTTCCAGTCGGGGTACCTGTGCAGGGGTAAAACATCCCGTCGGTGACCAAGCCGCCGCCGCCGCTGCCGCCCCAGCTCTGCCCACGCGCGGCTGCGTTTCCAGCCACGGGCCCGGCCCTGCGCCCCCCGAGCACCGAGCTCGGCCCCCCCTCCCGGCCCAGAGCCGCGCACGCTCCCCCAGCCCGGCCCCGCACAGCACCCGCCCAGCACCCGCAGCCCCACCGGCTCTTACTGGTGGCGCAACTGGCGGCAGCTTTCGATGTGAGAGGTGGAGTTCTGGTGCAGAATCCAGTCCTGAGGGCACAAAAACACCCAGACAAGCTGCATTAGTGCGTCCAGCCGCCGCATTTCACACTTCCTGGCCACGTCTGCCCATATCTGACCTTCCCTCAAACAACCTTGTGTCAACATCAAATGTCTCCCTTAGGACTATCGCTCTTCATGCAGAAGACTAAAATCCTCATTGATTATCAAAAGCTGTTAAAGAACAGAAAAGCGTCTAAGCGGAAGTTGAACAAAATGTATTAAATGAAGCCAATGCTTCAGTGACACCCTGGGTGGTTGTCACCACACTCCTAATGCAAAACTTGATCCAATTGCTGGCTATATGAGAAGAAAACAACTACTTGCAGTCTGTCCAGACTGTCAGAGTGATGAACACATACAGTAAATTAAGCTGAATAAATCAGAGAACCCAACACACCAATGCAACTGCTAGACAAGGCTTTGTAAAATAACTGGGGCTGTGAAATTACACAGGATTTTTTCTAAGCCCATGCTGGTTTGCAACACAAAAGGTTATGAAATGTGTGGCTGGCAGAACCAAACTCTCCCGCCTCTTTGGTGCAAGGAAAAGCTGGTGCTGGTTCCCCAGGGCTGGGAGGTGGGAAACGGCGACCAGCGCGGCTCCTCCTGTGCACTGGGCAGCACAGCGCGGTGCAAACGGCTGCTCCGGCACCGACCCCAGCCCAGCCCAGCAAAGGTGCTGCTGCACCAGAGCTGCCCAGCTGCTCAGGACACAGCACACCAGGGGTTAAAGGCATTCGGGCACTGGGAGCACAAGGCCCGTGATTTCCTGCAGGAGCAGACACACTGCGCAACCAGCAAACGAAGGCACTGGCGGATTTTACAATTCACAAGAATTTCATCTATGGCATCTAAAGAGAAGAACCCCCGAGCAGGGCAATGCAGGTGATCAGAGAACAAAGCAACTTTGGGGTCAATAAAAACCCCTGGAAAACAGAAAAAGCCAAAGAGTGGAACGGTCGACGTCCATGGGATCACGAACAGCCCCGAGGAAGCGCCCAGCGCCCCCGTCCTCAGCAGGAGGAGGAGGCAGCGCTGGGCAGGGGCTGTGCCGCGGGAGCAGCTCCGGGCGCAGGGACACTGACCTTGCCGCCGGGGGCCGGGGGCTCCTCGCTCTTCGCAGCCGCTCGCGGAGCTTCTGAAACAAAGGGGCGGGCGTTGAGGAGCTCGGCAGAGCTCCTGGAACCCCGCGCAGCTTCAGAACCCCCGCGTGACGCCTTGTCACCGCTCTCGCTGGGGACACGAAATAGCCCCCCATTTCACCTACAGCGACTCATGGCGCTGGCGAGACACATACAGGTATGTATACAAGTATAGAAATGTACAGTTCTAGAAATGTTTCCACAGGGAAGAGTGTTAAGCAGGGATAAAAATAATAACTAAAATCCTTTAATTAACACAGAACACTTTGCTGCCATTAAGGCTTTACCAGGGGAACAACCGCGGCCACAGGAGTCTCCTGTGGGCGCACAGGGGCTGTGGAGGTGCCCAGCGTGTCCTCAAAAATCTTTCTCGTTCGTTTTCCTGGGCAAAGTCCACAGAGCCATGTGAGAGGCTCAGGAAACGAGAGACAGAAAACCAGCAGTGACACAGGGCAGGTGAAGGAGAATCACTGCTGCTGTCAAATGGTCATCACAGAATCTTTTTGGTTGGGAAAGCCCTTTAAGATCACGGCGTCCAACCGTTAACCCAGTGCTGCCAAGCCCAGCACTAATCCAGGTTGCTATAACAGGTTCAGCAACTCCAACCTTGCCGCATCTCCACTACCACACACACAGAGCTGAGGGAGCCAGCTGAAGTCATTGCTGGACCGCTCTCCATCATCTTTGCCAAGTCTTGGGAAACGGGGGAGGTGCCCGAGGACTGGAGGAAAGCAAATGTCACTCCAGTCTTCAAAAAGGGCAAGAAGGAGGACCTGGGTAATTATAGACCGGTCAGCCTCACCTCTGTCCCTGGGAAAGTAATGGAACAGCTTCTCCTTGGTGCCATCTCAAGGCATATCAAGGATAAGAGGGTTATTAGGGGCAGTCAGCATGGCTTTACCAAGGGTAAGTCGTGCTTTACCAACCTCACAGCCTTTTATGAGAATGTAACAAGGTGGATGGACGATGGCAGAGCGGTGGACTGGTCTACCTTGACTTCAGCAAAGCCTTTGACAGTCTCCACAGCATCCTCACAGCTCAGTTGAGGAGGTGTGGTCTGGACAATAGAGCAGTGAGGTGGGTTGCAAACCGGCTTAAGGAGAGAAGCCAGAGAGCGGTAGTCAATGGTGCGGAGTCCAGTTGGAGGCCAGTATCCAGTGCAGTGCCTCAGGGGTCAGTACTGGGGCCAATGTTATTCAATATATTCATTAACGATTTGGACGAGGGAATAGAGTGACTGTCAGCAAGTTTGCTGGTGACACTAAGCTGGGAGCAGTGGTGACACTGGAGGCTGTGCTGCCATCAGAGACCTGGACAGGCTGGAGAGCTGGGCGGGGAATAACCTGGTGAAATTTAACAAGGGCAAGTGTAGAGTCCTGCATCTGGGCAGGAACAACCCCAGGTTCCAGTATAGGTTGGGAAATCACATATTAGAGAGCAGTGTAGGGGAAAGGGACCTGGGGGTCCTGGGGACAGCAGGGTGACCATGAGCCAGCACTGGGCCCTTGTGGCCAGGAAGCCAATGGTACCTGGGGTGGGTTAGAAGGGGGTGGTCAGTAGGTCAGAGAGGTTCTCCTGCCCCTCTGCTCTGCCCTGGGGAGACCACACCTGGAATATTGTGTCCAGTTGTGGCCCCTCAGTTCCAGCAGGACAGGGAACTGCTGGAGAGAGTCCAGCGCAGCCACCAAGATGCTGGAGGGAGTGGAGCATCTCCCGTGTGAGGAAAGGCTGAGGGAGCTGAGGCTCTTTAGTTTGGAGAAGAGGAGACTGAGGGGTGACCTTATTAATGTTTATAAATATATAACGGGTGAGTGCCATGAGGATGGAGCCAGGCTCTTCTCGGTGGCAAACAATGATAGGACAAGGGGCAGTGGGTTCAAACTGGAACACAGGAGGTTCCACTTAAATTTGAGAAGAAACTTCTTCTCAGTGAGGGTGTCAGAGCCTGGCCCAGGCTGCCCAGGGGGTTGTGGAGTCTCCTTCTGTGCAGACATTCCAACCCGCCTGGACACCTTCCTGTGTAACCTCATCTGGGTGTTCCTGCTCCATGGGGGGATTGCACTGGATGAGCTTTCCAGGGCCCTTCCAATCCCAAACATACTGTGATACTGTGATACTGTGTAATTAATCCACATTCATGCTTTGTTTAAAAGAAAGTCTGTTACTAATCAGTCTGTTAGTAACCCAGGTGTAACAGCCGAATGGTCACAAGTCCATGAGGCCCGAGCTCTGCAGTCCTGTTGAAATACCACAGTATGTATCTAGGATAAGGTCATGCTCCTCATGGACAAAGGGAAGGTGGGGGATGTAATTTGTCTGGATTTTGGGAAGGCTTCTGACCCTGTTCCTCCCAGAGCAGCTGTCCGGCTGGGAGAGGAGCAGGTTAAGGGTGCTGGTGAACGTGGCCACCCTGGCTGGTGCCCGGGCAGCAGAGGCTCTTCCCAGGGTCCGTCTGCTGGACAATCCCTTTATCGACCACGCGGATGCAGACGATGGACACAGCATTAGCAAATGTGCTGATGAGCCCAAAGCCGGTGGTGCTGCTGACTCTCCAGAGGGACAGGAGGTCATGGAGAGATCTGGATAGCTGGGAGCATGGCGCACCAATTAGTGGGACAGACTTTACCAAGTTGAAAGGCTGGATTCTGCACCTGGGATGGAGTAACAACCAGGCACAAGGATAAACTGGGAGAGGAGCGTAAATCTTGGGTGGTTTTGGCCACTTCGGTCACCACAATGAACTGTTTTTTCAGGTTTCAGCCATGGAACGTGTTCTAACAGAGTTCCTTTCCTGACATCCTCTGTCATCTGAATTTCTTGGCCCCAAAATTAGTTCACAGAGCAGAAAGGTTGAGCACAGAAAAGACAAAAACCCAGCAGTTTGCAACGTACCTTGATCAGCGACAGCTTCACGAAGCGCACCCGCGCCGGCCAGCGCCGCCTCAGGCGCCTGCGCAAGCGGCTCTGAAACCAAGAACACGTTTGAGAAGACAGCAGGACGTCAGACGGCCCGGCGCTCACGCGCGGCACCGCGAGCGCAACCGCCGGCCCCGGGAATTACCCGGCGCAGGGGCCGGCTCGGCCGCCCCGTTGTGCTGCGTCGGTGCTGCCGCCACGGGCTCCGTCCGTCCGTCCCCTCCGCTCCCGCTCTCTGGCTCTGCCGCCTGCGCTTCCGCACCGGCCGATCCGGCTGCTGCCGCCTCCGCGACTTCCGGGGGCTTTGCTGAGGGGAACAGCAGGAAAACCATTCCTCAGTCCAACACATTCAACTAACCATGGCAAAAGAAAAACAAAGGACATTACACGTTTTGCTGCCAGATAGTCAGAGGTAGAATCACACAAATTCCTGCTCGTGTGACAGATGGGAAGCAAACGTCCCTGCAGGAAGAGCTTTGCCAAGCGCAGGTCTGGCTGTGGCTCCGTGGCTGCTCTGCTGCCCCCGTCTCGCCTCCTTTCCCCAGCTCTTTGCTGTTGTGCATCTACAAACACCGTTCACTATCGCAGCATGAGCCAGGTCACCAGCAGCGAGAAAGGTGCCTCAATTCACCGTCCCCTGTCACTGCCCACGTCTTAGTATCCTCTTTTTTACCTACGTAAAACATCCAAAACCAAGTCAACAGAAACGCTTATTTCTGTACTCTTACATTTGAATAAAAAACCACATCCAAAACTCTTGTGCAGCACTTCCATTTGTGTCATATTAGACACAGCAAACCCCAAACCTGAAGGGTAAGTTAATTCCAGCAAACTACTGGAAGCCATGGAGCATCTTTTGAGAGTTCATTTAGCGTTCCGGTGGCAAAACCTCCGTCCTGCAGACGGTCTGTGTTTGCCTGTGCGCGACGGCCGCCTGCGCTCGGGAGAGAGCTCTGAGACGCGGTTACACGCAGCTCCACTCCCGCTGGGCTGGGAGCGACGGCGCTGACGCACAAATCAAGACAACAGCATGTTTAAAAGGCACCGTTTCCATCAAGATAACGTCTGGTCTAATGGGGCTGCATCCAGCTGGTCTAATGGGGCTGCATCCAGCTGGTCTAATGGGGCTGCATCCAGCTGGTCTAATGGGGCTGCATCCAGCTGGCGCCTGGTCACTAGTGGTGTCCCCAGGGGTCAGTGTTGGTCCAGTCCTGTTTAACATCTTTATTGACAATTTAGATGAGGGGATTGAGACCATCATCAGCAAATTTGCTGATGACACCAAGTTGGGAGGGAGTGTGGACCTGCTGGAAGGCAGGAGGGCTCTGCAGAGGGATCTGGATAGACTGGAACAATGGGCTGATTCCAATGGGATGAAGTTCAACAAGGCCAAGTGGCGGGTCCTGCCCTTGGGCCACAACACCCCCCTGCAGCGCTCCAGGCTGGGCACAGAGTGGCTGGAGAGCAGTCAGACAGAAAGGGACCTGGGGGTGCTAATGGACAGAAGCTCAACATGAGCCAACAGTGTGCCCAGGTGGCCAAGAAGGCCAATGGTGTCCTGTCCTGTATCCAAACCAGCGTGGTCAGCAGGACAAGGGCAGTGATCCTTCCCCTGTGCTCTGCATTGGGGAGGCCACACCTGGAGTGTTGTGTTCAGTTCTGGGCCCCTCAGCTCAGGAAAGAGATTGAAGTGCTGGAGCGGGTCCAGAGAAGAGCAACAAGACTGGGGAAGGGACTGGAACACAAGCCCTATGGGGAGAGGCTGAGGGAGCTGGGCTTGTTTAGTCTGGAGAAGAGGAGGCTTAGAGCTGAGCTCAGCACTCTCTAGAACTACCTGAAGGGCAGTTCTAGCCAGGTGGGGATTGGGCTCTTCTCCCAGGCATCAGCAATAGGACAAGGGGCCATGGGCTTCAGCTCTGCCAGGGGAAATTGAGGCTGGAGATTAGAAAGCAATTCTGTGCAGAGAGAGTGGTCAGGATTGGAATGGCTGCCCAGGGAGGTGCTGGACTCACCGGCCCTGGAGGTTTTTAAACTGAGATTGGCCATGGCACTTAGTGCCATGATCTAGTCAATGGACTGGAGTTGGACCAAGGGTTGGACTGGATGATCTCTGAGGGCTTTTCCAACCCAGTCCCTTCTGTGATTCTGTGATTCTGTGGTCCCCAACTCTGCTCAGAAAAATTGCTCACGAAAGCCAATAAAATCAGCAATATAAAATCATATGGCTGTTAGTTCCAATGTCTTAATAATACCAAATTTCTGTGAAGTTTCATTGGCTTTTGACATATTTACTGCAGTCTGTCCTGTTTTCAATGAAGTATTTAAAACTACAATTCTTCTCTACCAGCACAACGTGAAGTTTCTCTGCCCGAGCAAGCACTAACAGTAACTGCACTAACTTCTGTCTGCACAGAACACGAGGCACTGGGGAGCACCAGCACCGACTGCCAGAGAGAACCGTACACACGCACCAGCTTTAAGTCAGCTTGAAGAATTACACTTACTTGATGGAGCACAAGTGCCACAATTACGTTTAACAGATGAGGCAATTGTTTAAAACGACAGAGCACAAGCACAGGCCAAGGTGGGGTGTTTCTTGCTACTTGAGGGTTGGTTTTTGTGGGGGGTTTTAAAGGAAAAAAATAGGGTCACATGAAAATGAAGATGTTCGAAAGTATAAACCTGAGGTTTTCTTGTAACTCTCTGGACCTGGTTTCGGTCACCATTAATGAAATCACGTCCATGGACGCAGAAAGGGGAACAAGGCGGGAGGCAACAACGGGGGGTTCGTGGGGGACGGGGCGGCAGCTCACCTGGGAGGGCTTTTGTTGTCTTGCTGGAGGGCGGCCGGTGCTTCCTGGAGCGAGCAGGGGAGCAAACACAGAGATCAGCCTCAGGGACAATGGAACATTCCACCAGCTCAAAGAAGCCCAGACCCGGGAAAACACGAAGCCGAGCCGATACAAAGTGTGCGGTTTGCAGAGGTTGTCGCTACCACACACACCTGAGGCAACACTCACTTTGTACTCGGCGCAGCTTTTTTAGGAGTCTGAGCCCGCTTTTTGGTCACAGCTTTGGCCTGAAAGGGACAGAGAGAAGAACTTTTACTGCAGTGTTTATACTTCACATGCAAATGTGTGTGCATATGCATACATAAATATTATTAAGTTTGTATATATATTAACATAAGGGTTATCTTTCACTTGTAACCGATTATATTCACAAACATCAAACTTAACAAAGAACAATAGGAAACCTGAGCTAGGAAGTGTGGTTTTATGTGTGTTTTAGACTGATGTTTGTAGAAAAGGAAACCTAAAAATACAAAATAACACACAAAACGAACTCGTGAAGGCGTTGTGGAGCAGCGCAGGCTGGGCAGCAGAGCCCCATTGCACACACATCTCCCGCACCCACCGGCCCAGGCGATTCCTTTGGCTTTTCCGCGACGCTGATTTTCACCCGCTTGCCGTTGACCAGCACGGGCACAGTCTCTCCGTACTTCACCGCTGCGATCACGGCTTCCTTGTAGTTCATTTCCAAGAAAGCCTAAAATAAACGGCACTTTCAGTCCTCATTGATATTACAGACACAAGACACAATTTGCTGCAGTTCTGCCAGAGCAAACCTGCCCACAGCACAACTGCACGTGCTTCTGAGTTCACGGGGAGTTCGGTGAACAAAATCTGATTTCAGTATTATACAAAAAATATCCTAATTCCTCTGACATTTAAGACTTAGTAGCAAGCGAGACTGAATTTAATTAGTTAAATCCACAGCTATTCCACAACGACGCACATGATCTTTAATGACACACTCTTCAGGAAGCCTGTTCAGCTGAGCACTCAAATACGACACTTTTCATCGCGTGGCAATTTTTCCTCAGGACACTCACCTCGTTCCTGGAGCGAAGCACAAGGATGTCACTGACTTTGCCAAACGGCTGGAAAATGTTCTTAATGTCTTGGTCTGTAAAGCCGTCGTCTGGTAAATCGGAGATTTGAAGGACTGTCCCAAAACTCAGCAGCTCCTCACTCAACAGCTACAGAGTGAAAACAAAAGTAAACACTTTGCAAGTCAAGTAACAACAAGAAAACAGGATGAGTAATATAAATTACTCCGAAGCACTTGGACTGCTCAGGTCACCGTGGTATTTGGAGTCTCTTGCTTTTTAACACAAGGACAGAGCCGTAATATTGTTGTTCCGCTGCTCTGCCTCATTCTCCAGGGCCCAGAAGCCAGGACACGGCATTACCAAGTGACACAACGTCACCCTTTAGTTTCTATCACGTCCTACAGATCCGCACAGCCCTGGCTGCCTGGGCGCTGCTGAGGAGCGCCACGATCCCACCACTGTCAATGTGACGGGTTTGGATTCAACAAAACCTTTGACAGCATCTCCACAGGATCCTCCCGGACGAGGCGTCCAGCTGGGGGAACACGCCGGGCGGTTCTGGTAAATGGGGGCATGTCGGGTTCCACAGGATCCAACACTAATGTCTTCATCAAAGACTTGGGCACAGGACTCGAGGGAATTCTACGTAAGTTCATTGAGGACACTAAAGTGAGGAGCTGTCAACACTCCGGAGGGCTGAGAGGCCCTGAGAGGGATCTGGACAAACTGGAGAACTGGGCAACCACCAACCGCAGGAGGTTCAACAAGGGCAAGTGCTGGAGTTTGCATCTGGGACAAGGTCTGTCTTGTTGTGAGCTGATCCTGCCACCCCTGGTGCTGCCATCACGAGCCCTGAGGTGATCTGGGTGTCCCTGGTGCCGCCATTTTGAGCCCTGAGGTGATGTGGGTGCCCCTGGTGCTGCCGTTTTGAGTCCTGAGGTGATCTGGGTGTCCCTGGTGCCACCGTTCCGAGCCCTGAGGTGATCTGGGTGTCCCTGGTGCCACCATTCTGAGCCCTGAGGTGATCTGGGTGCCCCTGGTGCCGCCATTCCGAGCCCTGAGGTGATCTGGGTGCCTCTGGTGCCGCCATTCCGAGCCCTGAGGTGATCTGGGTGCCCCTGGTGCCGCCATTCCGAGCCCTGAGGTGATCTGGGTGTCCCTGGTGCCGCCATTCCGAGCCCTGAGGTGATCTGGGTGCCCCTGGTGCCGCCATTCCGAGCCCTGAGGTGATCTGGGTGTCCCTGGTGCCACCGTTCCGAGCCCTGAGGTGATCTGGGTGTCCCTGGTGCCACCGTTCCGAGCCCTGAGGTGATCTGGGTGTCCCCGGTGCCACCATTCTGAGCCCTGAGGTGATCTGGCTGTCCCTGGTGACACCATTCTGGGCCCTGAAGAGATCTGGGTGTCCCTGGTGACACCGCTCTGAGCCCTGAGGTGATCTGGGTGTCCCTGGTGACACCGCTCTGAGCCCTGAGGTGATCTGGGTGCCCCCGGGGCCGCCATCTTGTGTGCTGAGGTGATGTGGGACACGGCAGCCCTGGCTGCACAGACTGGGGACAAGAGGCTGCAGAGCAGCTCTGTTCAGAGGGATCTGGGGGTCTGGTCAGTGACAGGTTGAACACGAGCCAACAGTGTCCCTGGCACCAAGAGGGACCCGTGTCCCGGTGCACCCAGCACCCTGGGGTGTGTCAGGAATGGACGACATGACCTTTAAAGGTCCATTCTAACGCAAACTGATCTGTGATTGAACCCAAACCGATCTGTGACTCCAAGCACAGCACGGCCAGCCGGGCAGGGAGGGGATTGTCCCGCTCTGCTCTGTGCTGATCCCACCTCACCTGGAGCATTCACTGTGTGCAGGGCTGGGGACACAGGAGAAAAGGAGATAAAGCTCCTGGAGTGTCCAGAGGAGGCTGTGAAGCCGGTGAAGGGTTTGGAGATGAAGCCGTGTGAGCAGCGGCTGCAGTCCCTGGGTTTGCTCAGCTGGAGCAGAGCAGACTGAGCGCAGAGCTCATGGGCTGCAGGTTCCTCAGCAGGAGCAGGAGGGGCAGGCTGAGCTCTGCTCTGTGACAGTGACAGAGCCCAGGGAACGGCAGGAGATGTGCCAGGGAGGGGCAGTGGGACATGGGGAAAAGGTTCTTCACCAGAGGTGCTGGACACTGAACAGGCTCCCCAGGGAGGGGTCACGGCCCAACCTGACAGTGTTCAAGAGACTGGACAACGTCCTCAGACACACGGGGTGACCTGTGGGGTGTCCTGTGCAGGGACAGGAGCTGGACTCCATGAGCCTGCGGGTCCCTCCAGCCCAGGCCATTCTGTGATATCATACTTTTAATTTCACAATAAGCTCCTGCAAACAGAGCCCATCACTCACGATTTATACAAACAAGCACCCAGTAGAACCAGGACCCAAATTAGCAGACTGTTCTCTCTGCTGTTGCAAAGCTCTTAGAGAGATTTTGCTTCACAGCTTTACAAAATCCTTGCAGCGTAAGTGACCAGGCTCCGCCGCAGCCAGCAATCCCTGCGTGAAGATGCATTAATTACCTGCTGTGCAGAATCAGCAAACAGAACGGTTCCCCTCTCCAGCAGTGACCCCCCGCAACGAGACACGAACCGAATTGGGCAAACAGAAAACCCGCAGGCGCTCACCCTGTTGTCAGCAGCCGGATGAGCTCCGCCGGCTCCTGGGGACGCCTCCTCCTCTCCCTCATCCTCTTCTTGGCTCTGGGGTAGATCATCCGTTTCGGGAGGTGAGGAACTCGACCCAGGTACCGCGGTCACACCTTTCTTCAGAGTCTTGGAAGAAACTCGTGTTTTCAGCGGCTTCTTCCCCACCAGCGGGTGCGAGCGCGGCGCTTTTCCCGAGCCCGACGGCCCTGGCCCCGCTGCCTGAAGCGACTTATGTTTAGTGATCTCGGCTACGAAGTCGGGTCTCAGCGTCTTCACCACCGTCTCCAGAGAAGGTTTTCTGTCTGTGAGCCGAAGGGAAAACAAACGGGGGTGGGTTGGTTCGTTTTGAGGAGAAAAGGCACATATATCACTGTTTAGTTCTCCACAGTTGTAGTTTCACCACCCACTCCCCATTCCATCTCGAGAGCCGCTCAAGAACTTCAATCACCCTCCAGCAGAGACGGTCTATAAATTATAACAGAATAGTTGAGTTGGAAGGGACCTGCAGCGATCATCCAGTCCAACTGCCTGATCAATTCGGGGCTGACCAAACATTATCAAGGACATTGTCCAAGTGCCTCTGAAACACTGGCAGGTCTGGGGCACCGACCACCTCCTTGGAAAGCCTGTTCCAGTGTCTGACGGCCCACACAGTACAGGAATGTTTCCTTTTGTCAAGCCTGAACATCCCTGACACAGCTTTGAACCGTTCCCATGTGTCCCGTCCCTGCCTTAACGGCCCTGGAGAGAGACGGAGAGCTGCGGTTTGTTTAGATGACGAAGCACTCCCTGCGGAGCGCGGGGAGAACCGCTGAAGGCGCTGGGCTGGAAGGACCCACAGGGCCGTGGGCCAACTCCTGCCCTGCGCAGGACGCACTAACGGCTGCAGCAAAGGCAGGATGGCTTAACACACCCTGTATCGTTCTCTGTCTTGCTCTTGGCCCTACAGACCGTTCTTTTAAATTATTCTTTTACAATCTGATATCCCGTTTATTTCCTGCACACTTGCTTTCCGAGGAAAATTGATGTTTCGGTTATTAATCACTTCTTCCTCTCATTTTTTCTACAGTTGCTTTTTCCCCTTAAGAAGAAGATCTTTTGGAAACTGCCTGTCCCTTCACAACCTTTCAGCTCGACAAGAGCTCGGCCTCTCTTCATTTTCTGAAAGCACACAGACAATGCAGCCAGTCTACAGACCACAGGAAAACAGACCTTTAAAAGTCCTGTTATCTTCTCTTCAGAATTTAAAAAGGAACAAAAACTCCAAACAAATGGGTATTTGAGCCAGAGACTGAGCTCTAACTGAAGCACAAGGAACCGACGGAGCTCACACGGAACTTCCTAGAACTGTGAACTGGAGGGAGTTCACAGTCACAACACGGGACAACAACCTTCACTATTACAAAGGGTGTTTCGTGACAAGTCTTTACTGCCCCGCGCTCTTGTTTCCACAGAGTTCCTCCAGAACACGGCGCTGTCCCTGTGCATCGTGCCTCCGTCAAAGCGCACGTGGGCAGCCCATCGCCTTCCCCTCAGCTCTGCTGCCTCTGCGGAACTGGGCTGGACACGGCAGGATGGGGAATTCTCAGTCCTTGTCAAGCCCTGATACCCTCGCTGGCTGCAAACCCGAGCAGGCGCGGAGCAGCCCCTGTTCAGCAGTTACTGCCGTGATGAACCAACTGTGACAGCAGGCCAGGAAAACTTCACACCTTTCTGAACGCCCATTCTCCTCTGAGCTGCTCACAAAGCAACGGCAAAATGTTCTTTTCAAAACCAGACAGAAAAGCACCTGGGTGACCCCTGATAGATCACAGAACCCAGAGTGTGAGGGGTTGAAGGGCCCTGGAAAGCTCATGCAGTGCAATCCCCCCATGGAGCAGGAACACCCAGATGAGGTTACACAGGAAGGTGTCCAGGCGGGTTGGAATGTCTGCACAGAAGGAGACTCCACAACCCCCTGGGCAGCCTGGGCCAGGCTCTGCCACCCTCACCCCAACAAGTTGCTTCTCAAATTTAAGTGGAACCTCCTGTGTTCCAGTTTGCACCCATTGCCCCTTGTCCTGTCCCTGGTTGTCACCAGAAGAGCCTGGCTCCATCCTCTGACACTCCCCCTTTCCATATTGATCCCCAGCAATGAGTCCCCCCTCAGTGTCCTCTTGTCCAGCTCCAGAGCCCCAGCTCCCTCAGCCTTTCCTCACACGGGAGATGCTCCACTCCCTCCAGCATCTCTGTTGCCCTGCGATAACCCTGCGATAAACCTCTAGGAACCAACTCAGTTTTCCCGCAATGGCAGGAAGTTTCCCTCGGGCGGCGCGTCGGCCCCTTTACCTTGGGAGCCGCTGGATCTCCGGGCTGCCCAGTCGTTGCTGGCGGATCTGCGGGGCCGGGGGCTGCTTCTCAGCGGGTTCCTGGATCGCTGCGGTGAGCGGGACCTGTGTCTGGGGCTCGGCCGCCGCATGGGCCGCGGGCTCCAGCATCTCGGCCGCGTTGGCCAGTACCGGCCGGGGCTCCTGGACCTGGAGCGCGAGCGGCGCCGAGCGGAGCTGGAGCCGGAGCCCCGCGAGCGCCGGGGGCTGGGGCTGCGGCTGCCGGAGCCCGAACGGCGCTTCGGGGTCTGGTTCTCCTTCCTCTCACTCGCATTTCTAGTGGAACAAATGCATAGAGCGATTTTGGACAAGGCAGAAAGTAATAATTAAGCCAAGACTATTGAAACAGCCTTTCTGAACAGAAGCAGTTCCCTCGTTTAATCAGGATGGAACACCGGTCTCAGTCTCCTCCGTCACCGCTGTCCCGGTTCAAGCCCTCACAGCAAACCCAGGCACAGGCAGAAGGTTCAAGGGGTAACAAGATCCATCTTCAGCCTTTTCCACAGACTCCACTCTCTGCCTTGGACACAGTTTGCAATGCCAGGACACTCACAGTATTCAATAACTCAGGACAAAACCCACACGAGCACCCACACCATTTGATAACGAAAACACAACACCACTAACGGAGCTTGCCAGGGAGTACAGCGGGAAAATGAACGGCACTAATTACCATGTTTCTAAGAGCAACAAGGCAAACACAGCCCGAAAGCAACGAGCAGTTACCTCTTGGAGGAGTAAGACTCGGGGTTCCAGTCGGGGTACCTGTGCAGGGGTAAAACATCCCGTCGGTGACCAAGCCGCCGCCGCCGCTGCCGCCCCAGCTCTGCCCACGCGCGGCTGCGTTTCCAGCCACGGGCCCGGCCCTGCGCCCCCCGAGCACCGAGCTCGGCCCCCCCTCCCGGCCCAGAGCCGCGCACGCTCCCCCAGCCCGGCCCCGCACAGCACCCGCCCAGCACCCGCAGCCCCACCGGCTCTTACTGGTGGCGCAACTGGCGGCAGCTTTCGATGTGAGAGGTGGAGTTCTGGTGCAGAATCCAGTCCTGAGGACACAAAAACACCCAGACAAGCTGCATTAGTGCGTCCAGCCGCCGCATTTCACACTTCCTGGCCACGTCTGCCCATATCTGACCTTCCCTCAAACAACCTTGTGTCAACATCAAATGTCTCCCTTAGGACTATCGCTCTTCATGCAGAAGACTAAAATCCTCATTGATTATCAAAAGCTGTTAAAGAACAGAAAACCGTCTAAGTGGAACTCGAACAAAATGCATGATATAAATGAATCCACCTGTATTAGGAGACAACAAACGACTTGCAGCCTGCCCAGACTGATGAACACACACGGGAAATTCAGCTGAATACACCGGAGAACCCGACCCAGCACGGGATCTGTAAGTCAAACATCATTGCTCCAGAGGCATCGCTTCTCAGGCCTTCAGCTCAAGAACACCCGCCCCATGATGTTCCAGCTAACGGTCACTCACAAAGGCTGAGGAAATCCCTCATGCACACCCTCATTTTTTTTTATATTAGAAATAAAACCTTGACAAGAGTTTTACTGGGGAATCACTGGCAGGTTAAGCATGAGATCAATCCAGAAGTACAACGCAAACCCTTAATCTTGAAAACTACTTAAACACAGGATTAACTCTAAACACAGATTCAGTGTCCAGTAGGAGAAACGACTTCATTGCAGTGCTGTGCTGGTGACAGCAACCCTGGTTGTGCTGGTGACAGCAAGCCCAGCTGTGCTGGTGACAGTGACCCCGGATGTGCTGGTGACAGTGAGCCCAGCTGTGCTGGTGACAGTGAGCCCAGCTGTGCTGGTGACAGTGAGCCCAGCTGTGCTGGTGACAGTGACCCCGGATGTGCTGGTGACAGTGAGCCCAGCTGTGCTGGTGACAGCGAGCCCAGCTGTGCGGGTGACAGTGACCCCGGTTGTGCGGGTGACAGCGAGCCCAGCTGTGCTGAAACCAGCTGCAGCTCTGCTGGTGTCACCTCAGCCACCAGCAGGAGTAAGCATTCTTCAAAACACAACTTCCAGCTGCTTTAACGTTTTAAAATAGGTTAAAATGTTTGAATAACACAACTGCTAGACAAGGCTTTGTAAAATAACTGGGGCTGTGAAATTACACAGGATTTTTTCTAAGCCCACGCTGGTTTGCAACACAAAAGGTTATGAAATGTGTGGCTGGCAGAACCAAACTCTCCTGCCTCTTTGGTGCAAGGAAAAGCTGGTGCTGGTTCCCCAGGGCTGGGAGGTGGGAAACGGCGACCAGCGCGGCTCCTCCTGTGCACTGGGCAGCACAGCGCGGTGCAAACGGCTGCGCCGGCACCGACCCCAGCCCAGCCCAGCAAAGGTGCTGCTGCACCAGAGCTGCCCAGCTGCTCAGGACACAGCACACCAGGGGTTAAAGGCATTCGGGCACTGGGAGCACAAGGCCCGTGATTTCCTGCAGGAGCAGACACACTGCGCAACCAGCAAACGAAGGCACTGGCGGATTTCAGTGGCCGTGCTCACAAAAGCGTTCCAGCTGTTCAAATACAGACAGAAAAGTATTCCTTGGAATCCCCTTTGCACCAGCGTCTGAAGGGACAGAGGGAAGGGTGAGAAACCACGGGCACAGCGAACACGGGGAAAGAGCCACAACGGACCATCGGACACTTCTCTTCCTCGTAATAACCCCTTACTGAGCAACCCCATTCTTAAGAATTCTATTTTTCTAGAGTCTTCAAGTTCGGGAAAACTGTTACTCAAGGGCCAAAGCAACTTGGTGCGTGGAAATGAAAGAAAATCAGGCTTCAGATATCCCCTCGCACAGTCCCAGCTGCAGAAACACATGGGGGGCTGCGAGGACCGAGGGTATTTTGCTTCCAAGCATCTCCAGCCACCAGTGTGACGAGCACTAACGAGACCAGCAGGTGTGCAAAGGGCTTTTCTGCTCCCTAACCAACACAACAGGCTTCTCGTCTTCAAGCCTCCGCATCAGTGCCCTCTGGCGTCCCGCGAATCCCAGGCGTCTCCACTGCTGCACATCCCTCTTCGGTTCCTCCACTGCCCTTCGGTCTCTGCAGAAACGTTCCCCCGTCCGCCTGTCCGCACACACGGATCCTTTCCCCAGCACAAACGCTGCAGCGCGTCCTGGATGGGGCAGAACTCGCGGCCGGTTTCTTACAGCAGCAGCTCCTCCATCGCCACATCTTTTTACCTTCTGGAGACCTCGCGCATCCCCACCACACGGGTGCTGAAGCAGCAGCTGACGGAGCCGAGTGCCTCCAGCCTCCAAACCCGCCTCTAGTTCAGCTAGAAAACAAAACTGTAACACACCGTAAACACAACCCCCGTGCTGGCAACAGCGCAATCTGCTTGGGTCCAACAGTGACGTGCAAAGAGAGGAATCACACTTTATTATGCCAATATATCCACAATTTCAAGTTGAAAATGAAGCTGCTCTGTGAAATACTTAGAAAATGTTTCAATACGTCAGGGGTTTTGGAAATACATTTGAAAGAAGACGACACACCCACCGAAGGGCAGAATGGGGCACTCTGCCCTCCAAAATCTGCAGGACACGAATGCACGAGCTGTTGAGAACCCCTCCAGGTCAGCCAGGCAGCTCAGCAGCAGTTACCTCTCCACGCTGACGTTGTGAAGCCCAAAAAGCCCGCGTTCCTCACAGAGCCCGTCCTGTGACACGCGTGTCCAGCCGCCCCGGAGGGGCTGCACAGACCTGCCCACGCGAGGTACAAACGAGGACCAGCCCTGCCCGTTTCTGACGCTGTCCCGGTAACAATCAGCTTTCAAGCCCACAGTAATTCATCATCGTTTATCTCCAACCCGCAGTATTTCGGGCAGCCTGTCGGAGAGCCGAGAGCTGCTGCAGGACCAGCTCTGGATGTGCGCTGTTGATCCAAAACGCAGCATTTCACCCCTGAACAAATATTTCGGCAAAGCCCAGCGGAGGCAGCTGGAAACAGCGCCAAATAACAGAGCCTCCCCTTTAGCCTTATCGCTAGACGTCCAGGGGCGCTTTGGGGAGGAGGAGAAACGCTACACAGAGCTCTTCCCAAGTTACACGAGGGCGTTCAGCCCCGCTGCCCTGAACACCTGTTCTTCAGGGTGAGCTGCGCCCGAGCTGTGCCAGTGGATGGAAGACACTGTCGCTTCTGACTCCCAAACAACACGGTGGCAGAAAACCAAAGCAGCTGAGCTGAAGGAACAAGGGGACGCGGTTCAGGTGAGCAAATCCACAATTGTGGCCGCCATCGGTCGGCACAGGTCGGAAGCAGGAGCCGGGTCTCCCATCCAGCCCTGGCCCTGGTGCTGGCGTGAACTAACACCCGCTAACACACCTGGATTGTCTCGCATGCAGCTTCTGCTCCAGCCTCAGCCGCAGAGCGAACTGCAGGTGTGAGTACCAGACCGCATTAGAGATCCACAAAAAGGTGCCTGGTCACTGTGAGTACTGTGAACGCGACATCCATCAGTGTAACGTCATCGAAACTTCGTTCTTCAGGAATCCAACCTCTTCGAGCGTTGGATAAAGGGAAGGTTGTCCTCAGCTGGCATCTTCCATCATCTCCATTCATTCTTATTCCACATTATCCACTTTGCTTGCCTGTTTCCTCCCAGTTTCCCACAAAGATACCCCGTTATAAAACAGAATTCCTAAACTGCTTGTTGTGACTTGGTGGGACACACCAGAAATCACTGTGTGCGTCCAGTTATTTGGAGCTAAAACCCAGTTCACCGGAGGTGCGGAGCAGGAGGGACGGCAGGGAGAACGTCCCTCTGAGCAAGGCTGGGACGGTCCCTTCCGCCAAGCCCGGCTGTGATCCTATGAAATACTGCCGCTCATTCGTTGTTTTTCAGCCAAGATTTCCCAACACGGTGGCAAGCGGCAGCCACGCCGCGCGGGGAACAAGCAGCTCGTGCCAGCCCGCCTGCCCACCGCTCGTCTCGCGCTTCCTCTAAAACCACAACAACTGCACGTCTAGGGCACCCTGAACCGTGCAGCCGAGCCAAGCACACCTGTGTTTGTAAAACCAACCGTGACACTGAAAGCAAGAGCAACCTTCTGTTCTCCAGAACTCATAAATACACATGGCTGACACTTCTTGAACAACTGGGGTTTTTCTCCAGTAAGAAAAAAATGTAAGTCTTGTGGTTACTGTTCAACACCAGTGTCTAAACATGCCTTGTCCCACGCCGTCTCAACCCCTCGCAACTGCCTACGCAGCAGCAGGTGTAACAGCGAGCAAAAAACAGCACACGGAATCAAGATAAGATCGGGCAGAGGTAGAGGCTGCCGTGACAGGGAGGAAGGGCCGTGGAGCTCCGCAGAACACGTGCGACACCAGTGCCAGCAGCACCACGACTTGTAACCTTGAGCCTCTTGTTGTGTTTAACCCCACCCAGCAACGAGGGCCACGCAGCCCCTCGCTCACGCCCTCAGCGGTGGGATGGGGAGAGAACAGAAGCGGGAGGGAGAGGTGGTGGGTTGAGGTAAGAACAGTTTAATAGGACTGCTAAAGAAGAGAAAATAATAATGATAATATATATAAAAAGTGATGCACAGTGTAACTGCTCACAGCCCATCCCAGAAGAGCAGAGACCTCAAACACAACTGCCCTGCACAGCCAGTCCTGCGAAAAGAGCGTCCTGGTCCCGAAGAGCCGACGCCAGGAAGAGAAGGGAGCGCAAAGGGCAGGAAACGCCAGCAAAACTCAAACCAAAAGACCGCGCCAGCTACTGCAAAGATTCCACCAGCTACGAAGCAAATTAACTCAACGCCAGCAAACCAGCACAGCTGTTTGGGAAAATTCACCGCTAATTTGTCAGTAATTGTCAGCAGAAACATTTACTTGTAGGAAGTACCAGTAAGCAAGCTACTGAATAATTCGCATTTCAGTGGATTACACTTTTCCAATCTGCTTCGTCCATTTATTAACACAAACTCAAACTGGTTGCCCTGTTCGATTTCACCCAGTTTTATTTTTGATCAAACCTCCCTTTCAGTTCCCAAGTGTGGCCGAGCAGCCGCAGCCCGTCCCGCGCGCCAGCGCTGGAGGGTGCACTCCCCTGCAGCCCCCGTGCCGCCGCCCCCGCCTTCCCCGGTCACCCCCGCACAGACAGGGGCTGGCGGCCTCGCACTCAGTGCCCAGGCTGCAGGAACGCTCCCCGCGGGCTCTCCGCACCATCGCCGAACACTCTTTGAACACGAGAAACTAATCATCCGTTATTCAACCTCTTAAAATGCTTTTCTCCTGCGTTTCTGACACACCAAGCCCGCGTCTTTCCCGACAAATCCACAGCTTTCGGAACAGTTCTCTCTCCCCGGATTCACCAGCTCCTTCCTTCTCTTCCTCCAAGCGCTGCAACCGTTAATCGCTTCAGCGCGGAAAGCTCGGCAGATGAATGACGCGCTCTGTGTGTCCCCAGCTCCAGTCTTCGCCTCTGGAACAGGCAACGGCTCAAACCCCACGTGTGGGAGACGACGTTTCTGCGATCAATAGGCTGCTTTGTTTTATCGCAGGCTTTGCAGGAGGGCTGAGCGCACGATCCTCCCTCTGTCGCACCGAGGGCCCGCAGCCGCGTGTGCACACGCTTCGGTCACCCACACGGCGTCAGGATTTCGCTCCACTGGCAAAGGGTTTGTTTGGTCATTTGAAACCCATGGCAGAAGACAGAAATATTTCTCAATATAAAAAAGAAAACAAACTCTGAAAAGCAATTTGCAACAGGACACGCTGTGCAGCAGTTACAATAACTCACTAGCGCTGCTTCTGGCACTTTGGAATTTGCACATAAGCCCCAAACTGGCGGCCAGCATCACAATTCGTTTAGCGCACAGTAAAGGAAAGAATTAGTTGATCAAACAGAGCAGCGGGTGAGATGCCGAGTACAAGCTTATGCAATAATCTGGGAAAGACACTTACCTCCATGTGAGTGCACTCAATGCTACACAGAGAACACACGTGCGGAAACGCTCGTGGCGACGTGGCGTAGTAGTCGTTCATCATGGTGGACGTGGGCCAGCGCTTGGTCCTGTGCGCGCCGCGCTGCAGGAAGGCGGGGAGCCAGGACGCCTTCACGATCCCGAACGGGGAGCGGATGGGCCCCTCGGGCTCTGGCTGGAAGGGCTTGGGGCTGGGCGCCGCGCTGCTCTGGGCGCCGGGCTGGCTCGGCCCCGGCTCGTGCACGATCCGTTCGTGCGGGATCTGCTCGTGCTGGCTCACGGTGGTGATGAGAACGGCGGAAAAGGGCGGCTGGGGCAGCGGGGAGATGATGTGCTGGGTGACGGACTGCTGGACCAGGGGCGGCATGACGGGCGGCAGGATGGGCTGCGCCAGCGGCGGCAGGATGGGCGGCAGGATGGGCGGCAGCACGGGCGGCATGGCCGGCAGGGCCGGCTGCGCCACCGGCTTCACCACGGGCAGCCCCACGGGCGACGGGCACAGCGGGGGGACCTTTCTGGCGGGCACGGCTGGAAAAAAGGAGCCGGCGTTCGATGAACCGTTCTGGAACACGGGCGGTTTGATCAAATCTTCGACGGGAAACACGGGGCTGCAGGGCACGCTGGGCGGCGGGACGACCACGGGCACGTTCTGCTCCCGCTGGAAGTCTTCCCTGTCCTCCCTGCCCAGCGCTTCGGGATTATAGACGGACGCTTCCAGAGGATCTTCTGTCGGCTCTTCGGGGTCGTACGCACGCACTTCCAGAGGATCTTCGGTGTAACCGTATTTACTCGCGTGCCCATAATCAATCACTTTGCTCTTGACGGCCGCACCACTCGTACCACCAACCGTTTCTTCCCCTCGGCTCTGGGATCGCGCGCCAGCCGCAGAATGACCCATCTTACGGATCCGGATTTCTCGCAGGATGAGTGGCATGTTCTCAGGCGTTAACTGGTCATCTGGATAGCGGCTGAGCTCCTCCAGATCTTCGTTAGACAGCCCGAAACTCGCTAAAATACTGGAAGCGCTTTCTGGCGTGTAGCGGTTCTGGGCGTTGGAGCTCTGCTCCGCGCCCCGGGCCGGGCCGGGCGGCTTGGGCCCCGCTGTCCCCGCCGAGCGCGGGGCCCCGTCCCAGCGCGCCGAGCGAGCTTCTGCCTTCTGCTCCTGGTGCAGGCTCGGCTTCTCCTTGACCTGCCTCGGGTCGGGTCTGTGCAGAGTCACCAGCACCTTTATCCTGTGCGAAAGCGTCGACTGGAACGACTCCTGTCCCGAGAGCTCCCGGGGGGGCCCTTGGGGCGCTCTGGGCGCGGGTTTGCGCTGCAGGTCGGCGGCATCTCCCGCGGGGAAGGGTCCCGGGGGCGTCGCGCCGGACGGGTTCGCCTCTCTCGGCCGCTGAGGTGAAGCTCCTCTGGGGCCAAACATGCTGTGTTCCAGCAACGCCTGATGTCCCCAGGCACGCGGGGGCGCGGGGCCGGCGGCAGCCGAGGTCAGTTGCTGAAGAGCCAGGCGGGTCTTAATTAGCGCGAGCTGTAAAGGAGGAGGGCCCGGCACAAGCGGGCTCGCAATGCCAAGGTTCAAGGAATTCACAAGTGGTGCGAAACTTTCCAAGAATAACACAAAGCTGAAAGTTAAAACACAAGTATTAGATTATTTTCTCTTTGCACCTGCTGTACACAGCGGACTCTATAACCGGTGAGAAACACAACTCAAGTCACCAAACAGTATTTACATGACAGGTCAAATGGTACTTTTTGAATCCAAAATTGCGTTGAACAAAAACATTTCCTTTCACTAAATAAAAGCTTAATATGCAGTGAACAAATAACAGATAATCAGTAAATGAGCTTTACCCGACAAGTTCAATGTCTCAGACAGCACACTCTTCCAACAGTGTTTCCTAAAAGTGGGTGTTGCAGTTAGCGACAGCATAGTTTGAATCTGTTCACAGTTAGAGCTGTTTTCTGAGCAACAAGCCGAAGCATCGAAACCCCTCGAGACACTGCAGAGGTACAGATTGTAAGGGGAACCGTTATATAAAGAATTCAAACCCGTTACAGCTCGGACGTCAAGTCGTGGTGGAAGCGAAGCGCCGGACACTCCCCGCGCGCTCTCCCGGGTAAACTACCATACCCTGAAAGCATCCAGAGGGTGGGACGGGACAGGCCAGGAATTCCGCGGCCAGAAAACTCCCATCGCCCAGATGTTAAAGGCACCATCTTACATTGCAACAGCTTTAAAGAGAAAGGTGTCAAATCATACAGAACTGAGACCGTCTACATACAGGCATAAAAAAGCACAATGGCAACGGGAACTGCCGGCTTTTAGTCAGCTGAAACCACTGAGAAAGTCCTGTGAGGCGGTAGAAGAACGTACAAATACAGGTAGAGTAAGATAAAGCGATGCTCACGCTAACAAAATAAGAAATACCACAGAATTTGGGTAATGCGTTCATGTAGCATCCTCCAAAAGTGCAGAACCTGAAGTCAAAAGGATCCGGAGAGGTCCTGGCGCCATCTCTGTGCGGCGGGGTGACCCCAGCTGGCAAGCGGGGCCACGCGGCCGCTCAGCCGCCCCCAGCCAAGTGACACGGGGAGAGAATCGGAAAGGGGGAAACAAAAACCCTCGTGGGGTGAGAGAACAGTTTAATAGGACAGTAAAGGAAGAGAAAATAAGAGTAATAATAATAATAAAAGCATCCACAATACATATACAGAATAAGTGATGCACGATGGTCCCGCCCAGCCCATCCCAGAAGACACGGACAGCAGTTCACACTCAGACACCATCGCACTGAACAGCCCACCCCGCAAAAAAGAGCATCCCGGGCCCAACCAGCCAGCCCTGGAAAGGGAAGCGAGCAAAAGGCTAGAGCACCAGCCAGAAAATCTGGCTTCCCCTAGATATAGATATATACACACACACACACACACATATATATATATATATATGGAAAATGATGCTAATGGTACAGAATATCTCAGTGCCCAGCTGAAAAACATCAGGGAGTCCTCACCTGCTTTTCATCCCAACTGGGAACCACAGCCTGGCTGCTGGGAGGAGACCTGAACTCCAGCCTGTCAGGTGTGATCACACTATTCTCATGCCAAATCCAAACCAAAAGACCAGCTAGCTACCAAAGGCATGAAGCAAACGACCTGGACCCCAGCGAGAGCAGCGAGAGCAGCGAGAGCAGCGAGCGCAGCGCGAGCAGCGAGAGCAGCGAGAGCAGCGAGAGCAGCGAGAGCAGCGAGAGCAGCGAGAGCAGCGAGAGCAGCGAGAGCAGCGAGAGCAGCGAGAGCAGCGAGAGCAGCGAGAGGCAGCGAGGGCAGCGAGGGCAGCGAGGGCAGCGAGGGCAGCGAGGGCAGCGAGGGCAGCGAGGGCAGCGAGGGCAGCGAGGGCAGCGAGGGCAGCGAGGGCAGCGAGGGCAGCGAGGGCAGCGAGGGCAGCGAGGGCAGCGAGGGCAGCGAGGGCAGCGAGGGCAGCGAGGGCAGCGGGTCTCGCAGGCAGCTGGAGGCGCCTCTCTGGCCTGGCACCCGTACGGACCGAAGCTCCGGAGCGTGAGAACCACAGCGCCACAAACACCGAAGCCACGCAGCTCCGGCTGGAGAGCGGAACCGCGGACACGCCGCGCCAAACTCCCACTTCACAGCTGAATTTCTGCCGCTTGTCGCCAGCCCTATGCTAAACTTTCTTTTTAAGTTCTATTATCAATTATTTGATGTTAATTCAAGCACAAACTGAAGTCAGGCCAAGGAGAAACAGCAGCTACAGAAACATTAATACGTCTCTTCTCCAGCACAAAAAAGCCACAATAAAGAAAAGATTCCCTGCAGAAAACAAGCCCAGAAGTCCGGCCTCTCATCCAGGGCTCCTCACCCAATATTCCTCCTCCGTCAACAAATTAAATCACATTGAAACGCTGGCTGCATGTTCAGCCAAGCTCCTTTGAGCCAGTTTCCAAACAGATTACTCAGCAAACACCCACAAGCTGATCTCTTGCCTTCCGGCTCTGCACAGCGGGCAGGAAAGCCGAGCAACCCACCGAGCAGCCAGGTCAGCACCCAGCGTCACCGCGACATTCCTGCTGCTCTGGGACAATTCCTGAAGCGGACTGCCAGGCACACCGTCCGGCTGTCGGACGGGAACGCAGGCACACGCCCGCCTCACCCCAGAGCCTGCTGCTGGGATTACCTCTTTCTAAGCCAACCAGATCACGCTCCTGTCGCTTTTCAGTGAATATTCTGAACTAAAATCTCACATAACTTTTTCTTACTTTGTTTTAGGAACATAAGGGAAAAAACACCTTCCATTTTGGACACTAAAACCATTAAAACAGCCTCACTGAGGTAGGACAGAGGTTCAATACCCCGCGTGCAGCCCACGCTGTACGTTCATGTACCCTCTAAGTCCCAGAGCTTTCTTCAGTTAACGGTCTAGAGGCTGTAATGTCATTTTACCTGAGATGTTAATTAAGCACAATAGTCAAAGGGAGACTTTTCTCAGAACGCAATAAAACACTGCAGCGTGTTCAGGACACGGTCACGCTGAGCCTGCTAAAGGACCCTCCAGAAACGGCAGCAGCTTCTCTTTAAACCCAGAGCCAGCAGAGCCACCGGCCCAGCCCCGCGGTGCTGGAGCACACCGCTGGAAACAGGCTGTTCACAGAGACCTGACAGCAGCACTTACAATGACCTTGCTGGCTGTCCTGGTTTCCGTTGGGACAGAGGCACTTTTCCTCCTGGCAGGTGGTACAGAGCTGTTAAACCAGGCTCAGCGCTCTTAAACCAGCGCTGGGCACACAACGGTGTCCAGGCTGCTGCTTTCTGCTGCTCTGGGCCCACCAGAGTGGCTGGGGGGACACAGCTTGGGGGGACACCCGACACAGCCACAGGGATGTTCCACACCATGGAATGTCACGCTCAGCAGTGTAAGTGGGGTGGAGGAAGAAAGAGGGAGAGTTTGGGCTTCCAAGGGGGTGAGAGCCTGGGCAGGTTCCCATAGAGGTGGTGGATGAACCATCCCTGAGACATCCCAGGCCAGGCTGGACGGGGCTCTGAGCAACCTGAGCTGGTGCAGATGTCCCTGTCATGGCAGGGGGGGCACTGGTGGGCTGGGAGGTCCCTCCAACACAAACCATCTGTGATTCAACGACTCTAAGGCAGTGACAGCCTTTGCTTGACTGTCGCTATTTCACTTTTCACACCATCTCCATGTCAGCCCACGAGTTTTCTGTCACTTCATGTCCCTTCTCCTGTCCCGCCAAGTGAGCGAGTGGCTGCGTGGCTGCTGGCTGGTGTCAGCCCTGCACGTTTAACATCACGTTGCTGTCCCTGCAGCGTGACCGTCCCAAGCTCCCGGCCCGGCCATGGCTCGCTCTTCACACGTCACCAGCCACAGCAGCGGGCTCTGCGGTACACCCGGGTTCCCACAACGTCATCATATCGAAACGCAATCTTCACTTGACTGCAATTAGCACACCTCCAGAAAGTTCCATACTGTTCATAGAGACAAACCGGCAAAACTTACCCTTTCAGTGACTGTGTGAGACTTTCTCTCCTGACAAAACCTTCTCTTGTGACTACAGAAAGCAACTCCCACATTCTCACGAGGTCTCATTGCCAAACCTGTAACTCAGCCTCCTGTTTTGTGACTGATTTTTGCACCGCACGGCTGGCTCAGAGCTGCTCCCGATCCTCACAGGCTGCAACAGCACAGCCTCGAGACACAGGTACCATTTGTATTTCTCACCGTCAACACTAAGAGCCCGAACCGGCAGCCGTGCTGCTCCGTGCTGTGTTTTCCTCTTTCTGCTCCCAGGACTTCTCGTATTTGCCTCAAATCTGCAAGTACCCACTGCCTGTGGCTGCTGTGCCTGGAAGAGAAAGGAGCCTTCGACACATTTGTATTGGCGCAGTGAACTGTCGGCTTTCTTACCAACCCCGTCCGGGTCCCTTTGGCCGGGCAGCATTACCTTTGCACAGAGAAACGCTGCAAGCAGCCTGGAGAGAGCTTAAAAGTGCAAACCCAACTCCTCATCGCTAAATACACGCTCAGGCTGGTAGGATTCAGCAGATCACTAGTGGAAGCGTTAGCGTTCCCACTGCTCCCAGTACGACCAGATGGGCATGGGAACAGGCGGCCGCACTGCTCCCCAAAGGCTCCTCAGTGCTGCTCTGCTCCCCAAAGGCTCCTCACTGCTGCTCTGCTCCCCAAAGGCTCCTCACTGCTGCTCTGCTCCCCAAAGGCTCCTCACTGCTGCTCTGCTCCCCAAAGGCTCCTCAGTGCTGCTCTGCCCCCCAAAGGCTCCTCACTGCTGCTCTGCTCCCCAAAGGCTCCTCAGTGCTGCTCTGCCCCCCAAAGGCTCCTCACTGCTGCTCTGCTCCCCAAAGGCTCCTCACTGCTGCTCTGCCCCCCAAAGGCTCCTCAGTGCTGCTCTGCTCCCCAAAGGCTCCTCAGTGCTGCTCTGCTCCCCAAAGGCTCCTCAGTGCTGCTCTGCCCCCCAAAGGCTCCTCACTGCTGCACTGCTCCCCAAAGGCTCCTCACTGCTGCTCTGCCCCCCAAAGGCTCCTCAGTGCTGCTCTGCTCCCCAAAGGCTCCTCACTGCTGCTCTGCTCCCCAAAGGCTCCTCACTGCTGCTCTGCTCCCCAAAGGCTCCTCACTGCTGCTCTGCCCCCCAAAGGCTCCTCACTGCTGCTCTGCTCCCCAAAGGCTCCTCACTGCTGCTCTGCTCCCCAAAGGCTCCTCACTGCTGCGCTGCTGTCACCGTCTCCCTGTATTTTTTCCTTCTCTTTAGTATTTTTTTTCACTATTCTCAGTTCACATTTTTCCTTTGAAATCCTTGAGCTGGCGGGAGGGAGGGGGTAAAAGCTCATTCGAGCCGTATCCTCCACCCAGGGAGGGTGTGAGACCGTCCTGGACTCACCAGACGAACAAACGTCATCGTTAAACTCCGCAGCGCGTACGTCGGGCAGCTTGGCAAAGCGAGCTGATGAAGCTGAAGGGAAAGCAAGGAGGGTGGCGTTCGGCTCCTCTGGGATGCTGTGAGACGTGACGGTTCGAGGTGAGCGCGGCGGGCTCCGCGGAATTCCACCTGCTCTATTCACTTCGGATGGAGCGTCGGCAAGGTCAGGATGTCACCGCACCAGGAAAGCGGCTAGAGGATCACAAACACCCCCAGAATTAGTTCTTTTGAAGAGGAAGGTGAGAATCGAGCCTTAAATGTCCTCTTGTTTCCTTAGTCTTGGCATCACTTGACCTTCCGGCGCTTCTCCTGAGGTCGGGGGGCACGCAGCCCGGTCCAGCTCCATCGCGCGCTGCCTGCCGCACAACAGCGGGACACGGCCCGAACGTCGACCTCCACGGAGCAACCGCTTCCAGCGCTCGGCCTCCGTTTCCTGCGACTTCGGGGCGCAGTTACGGCCAGGCCACACGGAAACGAGCGTCGCAGATGCGCTCCAGTACATTGGCCTTATTGTGCGCTGAGTAAAGTCGCCAATGTGTCGCTGCAGAGGGTTTCAGAGTCACTACGGGCTGCACGGCACAAACACAGACAACTTTTAAAACCGCAGTGTCACGGTTTAACGCCAGCCGGCAACCAGGACCACGCAGCCGCTCGCTCAGCCCTTCCCCAAGCGGGATGGGGAGAGTCGGAGAGGGAAAAAAACCTCGTGGGGTGAGAGAAGCATAGTTTAATAGGACCCCAAAGGAAAAGAAAATACACAATAACAGTGATATATACACAAAGCAAGCAACACCAATTGCCCGGCCGTTGCCCAGCAGGAATGTTTGTCCCCCGGCCAACTCCACCTTACGCACCGAGCGTGACGTGATTTGGTAAGAAACGTCCCTTTGGTCGGTCCGGGTCAGCTGTCCCGCCATGTCCCGCCCAGGAGGAGCTGCCCCTGGGCACCAAGCGCCCCCCACCCGCTGCCCCAGGCTCCTTTTCAGTCACAATGTCCAAAACCCCGCGGGCCGACCTCGAGCCCCCGGCGCTGTCTGCCCGAGGCTCTGGGCCGCGATACAGCGCACGTTTTACATCTTGTCCTGCCCACACTGGCCCAAGAGCTCCCGAGGGGATAATCTCCCCCTTAATTTGTCCAAACATCCATCCAACATCCATCTCAGGGCTTCATTGCTAAAAGCTGAATCTCCTCCACAGGTCCCTTGACCTCACTTTGTCTTAGGGCAAAACCAGCCTCAGGAGGAGTTAAACTTTCTTCCCTTCCTCAAGAACTTCAGCGGTGTTGCCCCACACGATCACCCAGCACCGCCACAGTAACTGTGCCCCAGCCAAAGCCAGCCCGACACGGCCCAAAGCCGGCCCGACGCGGCCCAAAGCCGGGCCCGACGCGGCCCAAAGCCGGGCCCGACACGGCCCAAAGCCGGCCCGACGCGGCCCAAAGCCGGGCCCGACGCGGCCCAAAGCCGGGCCCGACGCGGCCCAAAGCCGGGCCCGACGCGGCCCAAAGCCGGGCCCGACGCGGCCCAAAGCCGGGCCCGACGCGGCCCAAAGCCGGGCCCGACGCGGCCCAACGCTGGACACGCGTTTCAACATCAACTCCGGGCTACAAACCAGGATGGATGATTTGCTTTAAATAAAATGCATTTTAATCAGTTACACTCTTCTAGAAATAATCCTATAGAAAAAGACATTTTAAAAAATGAGCAACCTGTATGACATTACTATACTAAAATAATTGTAAGTGAGCGAAAACACTAAAGCGGTGTCAGTGTGAGGTTTGCTCAGCACCCAGTGACCAGCACCCAGCCCATCCCAGGCAGCGATCACAACAACTGGCCCCAAACGGCCAATGGCGGAGAAAAATAACAAGTTCTTACAAAAACAAATAGAACAAGTGAAGCCCACGAAGGGCCGAGCCAGCGCAGCCGGGTGCTGCTCTCCAGGCGCAGGGCAGCGAGCATCGCGCCGCGCGGCCCGGACGCTCCGCTGCCCCGGCAGCTGCGCCGGTGAAAAAGCCCTCGGATTCCTGCCCAAAGATCAGGGAGTTCTCACCTGCTTTCCATGCCAAGGCCACAGCCCAGCCCGGCTGCTGGGCAGGAAGCGTTAGTCCTGGCCCAGGGACGGGACGTGCGCGCGTCACCATCTCCTCGTACTGCGTTGAAACAAAAGCCGGCGCTAGCCACCAAAGAGAAGGCATTCCAGCCCCTGTAGGGAAACGAGCTCAATCCCAGTAAAACCTGTGCGCTAAGTTTCAAGAAAACAAGGTCAACTCTCCAAACACGTGAGGTTCCTGGGTGAGCACTACGGACTGGGGCAAAATGAGTGAAGAAGAATTTTGGGGACTGTTTCAATCCTCTGGACCCCTCCCAACCTGCTGTGCACCCCCCACGTTTATCAGAGTCCTTGACTTGGGATGAACATCCCATGGCAACAACCACAACATCAGCGTCTTATCAACATTCTTCTCATTCTAATTGCAAAGCACAGTACTAGGGAGAAAATTAACTCTATTCCAGCCAAAACCAGGACACAGAGAGGCTGTTACTTCATTCAACGGCCGCTTTAAGCCAAACCCACTGTTCCCAAAGGGGCAGCTAGTTTGGTTTTAACGCAATGGGCTAAATGAATAGATTTAACTAGAGGTCTGAGCTTGCACCAAAACACAGCCGGACAGAGGTGACAAGCAGAGAGCAAACGCTGCATTTCCCAAACTTAACAAATAAACCTTAACAAGCAAAACCTGAGACGGAGCAAACGCGTGTTGTGCCATTGACCCCGTTAAATCACCGCTAGCGTGTCCAGGCTGCGGCTGCGGCCACGACACACGTCACGCTGCTGTTTAACAGCAACAGGACACACGTCACGCTGCTGTTTGTTTAACAGCGACAGGACACACGTCACGCTGCTGTTTGTTTAACAGCGACAGGACACACGTCACGCTGCTGTTTAACACGGGGTGTTCACGCACCTGCCTTCGGCGGGGCAGGAAAACACAAGCAGCTGCAGGGACAGCGGAGGGGGAGAACAGAGGGGATCAAGGGGATTCAAAGTGGATCAAGGTGAGGGGGACACGGGAGGATGGGGGATAGGGGGGTCAGAGGGGACACGGGAGGGTCAGGAAATGGTAGAGGGGGCAGGAGAGAGAGGGGATGGTGGAAGGACAGCGGGATCGGGGGGACGAGTGGGGGCAGAGGAGACGAGGAGGGATGAGGAGGGGACAAGGGGGCCGGGGGACCAGGGGCCAGGAGGGGCCGGTGGGGTTGGGGGCACACGTGGTGACCGCAGCGCCCGGCGGGACGAGCGGCCGCTCCGCCCCCGGTAACCGGCCCAGCGCCCGGGAGGCGGCAGCCCCGGACCCAACACCCGGCAGCGCCGCTCCCCGGGAACACCCGGCTGCGCTAGGGCCTTGCAGCCGCCAAGGCGGGAAGGCGGCCCAGGGGCCGGCGGGAGCGGGGCCGGGCCCGGGGGGTCGCCGTCCCCACCGCGGGCGCCCCGGCCGCCCCCACCCGCAGCCATCTTGTGCGCCCCCCCTCGCTGCGCCCCGCAGGGCCGGGCAGCGGCCGGCGCCAGCTCCTACCTGCGGCGGGGCGGGGCCGAGCGCGCTGCCCGCTGCCGCCCGTGGCGCCGCCGCCGCTCCGGTCCCGCCGCCGCGGCCCGCCAGCTGCCGCCGCCGGGAGCAACGGGCACTGCGCCTGCGCGCCGCGACGGGCGGCGGAAGACGCATGCGCTGAACACGCGTGCGCAGGCGCACTGAGCGCCGCGAAGCCACGGCGGGTCAGCACTCAGTGTGGGCACGGTAGCTGCGGTGCGCATGCGCAATCGCCCGCACTGGCCTCAGCGGACGGAGTTGTGCAGAGCATGCCGGGAATCCCCCTATATAAGCGCCGGCCGCACTAGCGCCGCCCTATAGCGCCGGGGGCGCCGGGGGCTCCGGCGTCTGTCTGCGCGCCTCTCCGAGCCGTGATGCTGTTCCTTTTGCTTCTCGTAGGCGGCGGTTGTTCGCAGAAGCGTTTCGGTTGGAAAAGCTCCTCAGGCTCATCGAATCCGACTGTTCCCTGCCCCATGTCCTGAGAACCCCGTGTCCTGTCCAGCCCTCCAGGGACGGCGACTGCAGCACTGCCCCGGGCAGCCCCTCATGTGCCGCCTGTTCCAGCAGCTTCTCAACACCCCCCTCGTGTTCCTCATCCCCGAGGAGCGGCCGAGGGACCTGGGGGTTCACTGGAGAACAGGAGCTGAGGGGAGACCTTCTGATCTCTGAACTGCCTGAAAGGAGCTTGGAGCCAGGGGGGTCGGGCTCTGCTCCCCAGGAACAAGCGCCAGGAGCAGAGGAAACGGCCTCAAGTTGTGCCAGGGGAGGTTGAGGTTGGATGTGGGAACAATTTCTTCCCCAAAGGGCTGTGGGGCATTGGAACAGGCTGCCCAGGGCAGTGCTGGAGTCACCAGCCCTGGAGGGCTGGACAGACGGACAGGAGGTTCTCAGGACACGGGGCAGGGTGGGTTATGGTTGGACTCCATGAGCTTGAGGGGCTTTTCCACCCAAGGTGACCCTGTTTCCTCTGCCATGGCCCGTGTGGCCGCCAGGCTGCGCTTCACCCTGATGTCTCAGCACCACCGTGAGCCTCTGGAGTTGTCACCTCTGCTGGTCCCACGTTACAGGACCATTCCTCCAGCACACATTCAGCCTCGTGCACTGTGGGAAACTGCAGCGGGTCTGTGGAATCCTTGACAGAAAATAGGAGCGTAGAGATCAGCCTTGAGACATTAAGATTTGCCCTTGAGAAGGATGGGAGTAAAGGAGTATCCGGAGAGAGGAGAGATGTACCCGGGAGAGAGCAGGGGATAGAAGAATAACATGGATGATAGCAAAATTAGCCAATGAGATGTTAGTGCTGTAACTTGTAACCAATAGTGAAAAGACACATGAACTGGTAGAATTGTATAAAAATGCACTTGTAGCAATAAATGGCATCTATTACTTTCATCTTGAAAGAACTTGGTCCATGTCGTTTGTCCGTCTCAACCGCGACAATGCACGGAGCCGCAGTGGAACCTGTGCACCCCCTCTGCCAGTTCCTCTGCAACGTGTCCTGGACGTCACTGGGAGCCGGTGGCCGCCCCGGTTTTCCACTGGAAACCAGCACAGAGTGCAAGACCTGTGTGTCGCTGACCCCGGGCTTGTCCGTGCTGCTGCTGTTTGCTTTTGGAGCAGCAGCGTTCACACCTGGTACCTCCAACAGGCTTATTTCCCTGGAGGTGCAATGAGCCGGTGTCCCCACGTCCAGCCTTCCCCCTAAGCTATGGTGCGTGGTGCTGGCGCTGCCCTGGAAAGGCGCATCTTAAAAACCCTCTCCATTGTGCTCTGGCCCACGAGGGGCCTTCATGGAGCCACAGGCACCTCCGACACAGCAACGCCTGCAGGAGCCGCCGCGTTGTTTCCCGAAAACAGCATCGCGTTTGAGACCCCGCGGACGCTCTGCGCACGCCCAGCAGAAGCGCTCCGCTCCGGCACAGGAACCACGCTGTCTCCAAGCCCGCCTGGTTCCTCCCCAGCACGTGGCAACTCCAGCATCCCAGCAAAGTTAAACTTCTGCATTTTCCTGGCTTTTGAAACCCGCTCCGAGCCACCTGCTCCCGTGGCTCCTGCGGGCCACAGGCGCTCCTCGCTCCCAGCAAGGGGAAGGGAAACGCTGGGATTGTTTCCAAGAGCTGGCTGCTGTGTTTCCTAAGTTTTTGAAGCTGTCCTGCTCCTGTGGCCCCCGTGGCGCTGCCCTGCTCCCGTGTCCTGCTCCCGTGGGCTGTCCCACTCCCGTGGCTCTGCCCTGCTCCCGTGTCCCCCTCCCATGGCTCTGTCCTGCTCCGGTGTCCTGCTCCCGTGGGCTGTCCCACTCCCGTGGCGCTGTCCTGCTCCGGTGTCCTGCTCCCGTGGCGCTGTCCTGCTCCGGTGTCCCGGTCCCGTGCTCTGTCCTGCTCCGGTGTCCCGGTCCCGTGCTCTGTCCTGCTCCGGTGTCCCGGTCCCGTGGCGCTGTCCTGCTCCGGTGTCCCACTCCCGTGGCGCTGCCCTGCTCCGGTGTCCCGGGCCCATGGCGCTGTCCTGCTCCGGTGTCCTGCTCCCATGGCTCTGTCCTGCTCCGGTGTCCCGGGCCCATGGCACTATCCTGCTCCGGTGTCCTGCTCCCATGGCGCTGTCCTGCTCCGGTGTCCTGCTCCCATGGCTCTGCCCTGCTCCGGTGTCCCGCTCCCGTGGCGTTGCCCTGCTCCGGTGTCCCAGTCCCATGGCGCTGTCCTGCTCCGGTGTCCCGGTCCCGTGGTGCTGCCCTGCTTCGGTGTCCCGGTCCCGTGCTCTGTCCTGCTCCGGTGTCCCGGTCCCATGGCTCTGTCCTGCTCCGGTGCCCTGCTCCCGTGGCTCTGCCCTGCTCCGGTGTCCCGCTCCCATGGCGCTATCCTGCTCCCGTGGGCTGCACCTGGTCCTGGCAGCTGCACCATTTACAGCTGAAAAAATGAAATTTCGGTCAAAATGCACTGAGGTCCGTGCGCAACCAAGGCCGGAATCTCATCCACGGTCTAGTCCTTTGCTAAACAGCCAGTGGCAACTACAGCAGGGCTGTCCTAAAAGGCATCGTTAGGATGCTTAAACTGAACAAATTGAGCACTAAGACCTCTGGGAATTGTCAGTATTTGGGGTTCCTGTGCAGCCTGAGCTGTCGGACGTGTCCTGGTGTCCCGACACGATCTCCGGTGACACGATGTGACACGATGTGGCACCCGGAGCACCCGTTCCTGCGGGACTTTCCCTCATCCGCTGCAAAATTTGGGAGATGCAAAGGGATTGGAATGAACGTCTTGTAGTTCGACAAGCGCCTCAGGCAGGGTGTCCGTCCTCGCTGCGGTGACGGATCCGTGCGGGACAAGCCTCACGATCCAGCCCGTCTGCGGTGTTTGCTGGTTCTTTGCCAGATGTCCGTGTTCCAGCTGTGGCGCGTGGTGCTGGAGCCACAGCGGAGGCTCCAAACCGCCCTTTGCAAACGCAGCGAGGAGCAGCCCGGGAATACGCTGGTTTTGATCATTTTAACCATAAAATGGGCGACGAGCTTAGAAAATTCATCGGAATATTTAAAACACAAGGGACATGGGTGTGAGAACACGACGAGGAACTCGGCTCTTCCTCGGGGTGCTCAATGATCCCAAAGTGTCTTCACCCCTTTAGCACAGAACCTGCTGCCCGAACAACGCCAGGAGACACCCGAGAGCCACCAGGTGACAGGGGACAGCGGCTCCGTGTCCCAGAACAGCTGGAAATGGCGGGTTGGGGCAGGAGCTGATGTGCCAGGGATGTCACTCGGGTGGGTGTTTGCCTGCTCGACCAAGCCACCCCGCTCCCGTCCCCACCGCGCTGTCAGCTTTGCCCAAAGCCTGTTGTCCCCCCGACCTGGTCCCGCTCCGGGCTGGCGGGTGTTAACAGCCACATTCCCTTCCCGTGACACAGGGGACCTGGCGCTGTCCCCGCTCCGTGTGACACCGCGCGCTGTCTCAGACCGGGACTGCAACGGTTTGGGTGTAATTACCGGGTTGTACATCGCCACATGGGGTCGGGGAGCGGGAATTTGGGCGCTTCCCCTGCACAAGAGCCGTTCACCCCAAGGAAAGGGCTGGGAGGACTGGGGGGACACGGTCACTGCCGTGGGTGTCACTGAGCTGGGAGCAGAGGGGACACAGGGAACGGGACATCCCCCTCCCGCACACCCCCCTTGCATCCCGAAATACCCAAAATTAACCACAGTTCTGCCTGCCCCACCAAAAAAATAACTGCCCTCCAAGCACGTCCTGCTTGCAACAGGGGCTTGTCAGAGAGGTTGTGCTGCCCCTCTGCTCTGCCCTGGGGAGACCACACCTGGAATATTGTGTCCAGTTGTGGCCCCTCAGTTCCAGCAGGACAGGGAACTGCTGCAGAGAGTCCAGCGCAGCCACCAAGATGCTGGAGGGAGTGGAGCATCTCCCGTGTGAGGAAAGGCTGAGGGAGCTGGGGCTCTGGAGCTGGACAAGAGGACACTGAGGGGGGACTCATTCCTGGGGATCAATATGGAAAGGGGGAGTGTCAGGAGGATGGAGCCAGGCTCTTCTGGTGACAACCAGTGACAGGACAGGGGGCAATGGGTGCAAACTGGAACACAGGAGGTTCCACTTAAATTTGAGAAGCAACTTGTTGGGGTGAGGGTGGCAGAGCCTGGCCCAGGCTGCCCAGGGGGTTGTGGAGTCTCCTTCTGTGCAGACATTCCAACCCGCCTGGACACCTTCCTGTGTAACCTCATCTGGGTGTTCCTGCTCCATGGGGGGATTGCACTGGATGAGCTTTCCAGGGCCCTTCAGCCCCTGACACTCTGGGGTTCTGGGGTTCTGTGTTTTAACAGCAGCTCTCACAGGGGCCGAGCGGTGGCACCGCAGCCGGGTCCCCTGTCGGGGGATGGGTGCTGGAGGCTCAGTCTGTTCCCCCCGCTGGGAGGGAACTGGGATTTACTGGGGACACGCTCCCCTCACGCTGGGCTGGAACGTCTGCCCGCGGAGCCGGGCCAGGAGATGGACAGATGGACAGATGGACAGATGGACAGATGGACGTCTTTCCCAGCAGACAGACACCCCTTCAAATCCGTTTCTGCCACAGTTACACGTTTCCCCCGCGGACACTCTGCTCGGAGCCTCCAAAATCATCGTGGAAATGAATTTTAGCACCTGTTCCGAATGGTGCCGAAGCGGGGCGGGGGGAGGGGCAGGCACAGCGAGACGGCGACGGCGCGGATGAACCCCGCGTGGAACTGAGCTGGGCGGAATGAAACGGGGAACGCTGAGCTTGGCGAGACCAAAAGGCGGCTTGGGAGCGGGAGCAGCGTCCTGGGGACATCGCTCGGTGACAGCGGTAACGGTTGGACTTGGTCTTGAGGGGCTTTCCCAACCAAAATGATCCCGTGACCCAGACCCGCAGCAGCGTCTTCACCCGAGTCCCGTCCACCAGGGAGCTGCCCCCCACTCCCACCCAGGACGGGGACAGGGACAAGGAGAAGCCACCACGTCCCCATCGCCCGCTGCTCCTCCTGGGGACCCGGATTTGCTTTCTGCCCCCCAGTTCCTGCTGGACACCGGGAGGTGTCGAAGCGCCCGCCTCCCCCCGTCCCTCCGGTAACTGTTATCGACAAAGGTGACGTTTTAGTGGCTGCGGGGAAGGGTGAGGGCTCGCTGTCCCCAGGGTGTCACAGCCCCTCGCCTGGGGACAGCGGTGGAGCCGGGGGGTCCCAGCAGGTCCTTGGTGCAGGGGACGTTCAGCCCGTGTCCCTGGTGGGGACAGGGGACATTCAGCCCGTGTCCCTGGTGGGGACAGGGGACACTCAGCCCCGTGTCCCTGGTGAGGACAGGGGACATTCAGCCTGTGTCTCTGGTGGGGACAGGGGACACTCAGCCCCGTGTCCCTGGTGGGGACAGGGGACATTCAGCCCATGTCCCTGGTGGGGACAGGGGACATTCAGCCTGTGTCTCTGGTGGGGACAGGGGACATTCAGCCTGTGTCCCTGTCCCTGGTGGGGACAGGGGACATTCAGCCCGTGTCCCTGGTGGGGACAGGGGACAATCAGCCCGTGTCCCTGGTGTGGACAGGGGACAATCAGCCCTGTGTCCCTGGTGGGGACAGGGGACACTCAGCCCCGTGTCCCTGGTGGGGACAGGGGACACTCAGCCCCACATCCCTGGTGGGGACAGGGCAGGGGACGTGCAGCCCGTGTCCCCATCCCGCAGAGGTGTCCCCATGGCCGGGACACCATGTTTGTCACTCCCCGGTGGCGGCTGGGCCCGGGGCGTGTGTGACCGAACGTTGGTGACATTCTTGGACTAACTGGGCACTCACTGGCCTTCAGTGACCTTGGGGGGCCGTCCCCCATCACCCATCCTGTTAACCCAGCGTGATCCAGGATAGGGACAGAGCTGGGGACAGCACCGTGCCCCCTGCACTGTCACCCATGTCCCTGCCAGGACCCCCAGAGTCCCCCACCGACCCCGTGTCCCCCACAGCTCAGGTCCCCACCCTGCCTGTCTATGGGGGTCCCTGCACCCCCACAACCCCAAGGGGCCCACATGCCGGTGTCCGGGGGGAACAACTGCAAAGCCGCCGGAGCCGCGGGGCTCCCCGGGCTGGGACCGGCCCCACGGGGACCCACCTGCGCTCGGGGACATCAGGACAAACGTCCCCACGCCCCGGGGACAGCCCTGCCACCGCAGAGCCCCCTGTGCCCCCAGCATCTCCCACACCCCAAAACCCACACGGGCACGACCAGACGCACCATCCCCTTGTACTGGGGGGCGCGCAGCACCCCCCGGATCGGGCCCGTTGGCCACGGCTATTTTTATCCCGTCTGGTGGCAGAGCCCCCGTCCCCAGCCATACAAGGAGGCGTCATTTGTCCCCGGGTGCCACATTTCAGGTCACCCAAGCGGGCGGCACGACGGGGCTGGGGGGAATTGTCACCTCAGCGGAGCAACCTGCTCGTCTTACACGCCCGGCCGGACGCTGGGGACGTGTCGCTCACTTCTTGGGGACACTTTGTGATGTTTGTGTGTCCCCCCTTGGCCCCTGTTTCTCAATTCACCCCGAATTAGCAGCCGGCGCTGAGCAGGTTCTCGACGGATGAGGGAACGCGGTTAGAAATAGCTCGTCACTCCGGTCCCCGACGCCACCGTGGTGGCCGTGGGGCTGGCGCAAACGCTGGGCTGGGGGGCCAGGGGGGGCCCCATGCGTTGGCCCTGGATCGGGCCCTCCCCTCGTCCCCCGGCACAGCTGATGGGGGTTTGCTCGTTAGCGCAGCTCCCCATTCAACCGGAGCACTAAGTGACATGCCCAGGGACATCCCGGCCAGCAGTGGCAGAGACAGCGGCGCCTTGCCCAGAACTGGGGGGGGTCTGTGAAATCCCCCGCCTGCGGGGGCAAAGCCGAAGGCTGGGCCAAAGCGGGCGGTCTGGACCACACAGCATCCCTTGGTTGAACCCCTAAATCCCGGATCCCCCCCCCGGACGGACCCTCCTGCTATGGGGTCCCCACCTCCCCCCAGTGTGGGGACCCCCCGGGCTGCCACACCCCCTCCCAATTTTAGCAAAATCCCAACCTGAGGGGGGTGGAAGGAGTTTGGGGTCACCCCGATGTGCGGGAGGGGATTTGGGCTCCCCCCTTCCACCGTGGGGCTGCCCCCCCGCCCCTCCGCACCCCGATGCGGGTCCGGGGGGAACCGAGGGCTCCCCAAACCCCCCAAAGCGCACCCTGCGGGGCCCCGGGGGCACTCACCGGCGGAGCGGGTCGAGGGGCAGCGGGCCGGGGCCCGGGGGGGGCCGGGGACCCCGTTTTCGGGGCGCGGAGCCCCCGCCGCCACCCGCCGGCATCTCGGGGGCCGGGCCGCCGTGTCCCAGCGCCGCCCGGCCCGGGGCTGCGGCCGCTCCGCGATCCGCGCGGGGGGGACCGGGGGCGGACACGGGGACCGGGGGGTGGGACCGCGGGGGCGGCGCTGGGGGACGGGGGCGGCGGGGGGTGACCCCCGAGACACTCCCGGAACTGGGGGTGCGGGGATGGGTGTCCCCCGGCAATGGGGGTGCGGGAAGGCCCCCGCCCCCGGAGGTGCCCCCAAACTGGGGTTGCGAGCTGGGACCCCCGGCAGGGGGTGACCCCAGCACTGGGGGTGTGGGGCTGCGTTCCCCCCCGGGTCCCCCCACGCTGGAGGTTTGCAATGGGTCCCCCTCACCGAGGTGCCCCCAAAACTGGCGGTACGACCTGGGACCCCCGAAATTGGGGTGACCCCCCCAGCTCTGGGAGGGGGGGGGCTGCGTGTCCCCCCCAGCAATGGGGGTGCGGGACGGGACCCCCGCCCCGCGGTGTCCGCGACCCGGGTGCGACCCGGGGGTGCGGGGTTGGGTCCCCCAGGGTGCAGGTGCCCCCCCGCCAAGCACGCGTCCGCCACGTGACAGACCCCCCCCCGCCAGTCCCCGCCCGCGCGCGGGGAATCCCCCTCCCCCTCGCTGTGTTTACATCAATCCGCCAATCAGCGGCTCGCTAGCAGCACACCCCGCGCGGCGAGGCGGGCGTTTTGTGACGCCTCTCTCCATTGGGCGTCACGCCCGCCAATCAGAATCTGGGTGATGTGGTTATTTACCTTGTGCGCGGCCACGCCCACCCCGCCACGGCCCCGCCTCCCAAGCCTGCTTGTCTGACCCCACGTGGGGGACGCGTGCGCCCAACCAATCAGCCCCTCCGAGGTTAACCAATCCGGAGGCTAGGAGGTGGAGCCAGAGTTCCAATTAGACGCCGGCAGGGTGGGCGGGTCTCGGCGCCGGAGCGGCAGCGGACCGGTGCAATAGAGACACGCTCCCTCGCCATTCCGTCCAACCAGACTTAGAGCCGAGGGCGGGGGGGCGGGGACGCCTGGGGAGGCTGGCCAATGGGGTGTCAGCTCCGCTGGCCGGGGCGGGGGGCGTGTCCCCGCCGCGCGGGGCGGGCGGCAGCGGGTCCGGCGGCAGCGGCGGCGGAGGCGGGAGCGCCGGAGCGGCACCGGCCCGGCCCGGCCCGCAGGTAACGGCAGCGGCCGCGGGGCGAGCTCGGGGCGCAGGCGCAGCTCTGCTCTGCTCTGCTCCGCTCCGCTCCGGCCGCCGCTCGGGGCAGCACCGGGGGTCTGTGGCTCACGGGCCTCCGGCGGGCGCAGGCCCCGGCCGCGCTGCGCGGCGCCCGCAGGCCCCGGCCCGGGCCCGGCTGCGCTCGCAGCTCTGCCCGCGCAGCCGCGGGGGAGCAGCGGGTGTGCGGCCGCGTCCGGCCGGTGCCCGGCGCGCCGGGGGCTGCACCGGGTCGCGTCTTTCCGGGAGAGCTGCATCCACGGGGGTGCGGGGGACGCCAAGGACCCGGGGTTGCACCGGGTGTCCTGCTCGGAGGGACCGGCCAAAGTCCCTCCTGGCCGGTGTCAGCCCGGCTGGGCCCCCGCCAGCCCGCAGCTGCGCCTGTCCCACCGCCCGCCCTGCGCCCCTCCTGCCCCGGAGCGGCTCCCCGACCGGCCCGGGGAGCCCTGAGCCACGGCCGGGACGGGACACGGTCCGCGGGGCTTCTCCCTCCTAAACCCCTTCTGCGTGACAACCAGTGACAGGACAAGGGGCGATGGGTGCAAACTGGGACACAGGAGGTTCCACTTAAATTTGAGCAGAAACTTGTTGGGGTGAGGGTGGCAGAGCCTGGCCCAGGCTGCCCAGGGGGTTGTGGAGTCTCCTTCTGTGCAGACATTCCAACCCGCCTGGACACCTTCCTGTGTAACCTCATCTGGGTGTTCCTGCTCCATGGGGGATTGCACTGGATGGGCTTCCCAGGGCCCTTCAGCCCCTGACACTCTGGGGTTCTGTGAAACCTGCTCCCCCAGCATCGCCCCCGCCCGGGGCACGGGCGCCGCGGTCCCGCCGCTCCGGGGGCCGGTGTCCCTCCGCACGGCCTGTGCAGGTCGCAGCGACTGGGAGCCGGTTTCTCGATTCACGTCCCAGGGCCGCGGCACACGGTGGGTTCGGGCTGCCCGGGCTGTCCTGCCCGCCGGCCGTGCTGACGGGGCCGGCACGCGTACCCGGCTCCTGGCTCCTGCCCTTCAGGTGTTTTGTTACGTGCTGGCTCTTCAGGTTTCAGCCTGACGTGCAGCGACAAGTCGGGTGTTGCTGCCGGAGCATCGCGGCCAGGGAGGGAAACTCCTCTCTGCGTCTGGCGGGCTGCGGCGCGTTGGTCCAAACCCCCGTCCCTCTGTCCGCCTTGGCCATAGAGGACGCCGAAGAGGCTGCGTGAAGCCCTAAGTTGTGTGTATTTGGTTCGCGTATCATAATATTGCGTTGAAAACGTGCACGTTTCCTTTCTGCGCAGTGGAGCTGAGGGGACGGCCCTTGCCAGGCCGGGGAGGGAAGAGCCACACGCGTCTCCTCATAGTGGAATCCTCCCCGTGGGTTTATTTGAGACGGGCAGGAGACACGGGCCGTGCGCGGCGTCCGAGGGCTCTGCGAGGTGGCCGCTCAGATCCCGCTGCAGATTGTGAAGCTTTTACTCCACACACAGGCTTGTCCCCCGCTGTGGAGCAGGAGCTTGTTGTCCCCTGGCCGCCGTGAGCCGCGGTTTGAGTGCAGCCGCGGGACGGTGACGCGAGACCCCCGGATCCCCCGTCGCTTCACCGCGGGGGCGCCGGCACAGCGCCTGTCCCCGAGCTGGCATCGTACCCCGGTGTTAATTTGGTCTACACCGGTGTTGTCAGCAGCCGCAATCCGGGCTGGAAGGCGGCCCTGCCCGGCGCCCGCTCTGCTCCGGCGTTGACAGGACGCGCGTTGTCGGCTTTCGGTGGCCGGGAGAGCAGGGAGCGCGGCACCGCAGCCAGGGGGGAGCAGCCGGAGCCGGCGAGGTCGCGGAGCCGAGGGCTCGAATCGCCGCGTTTGCTTTGGTTCTCTTGGCCTCGCTACACTTTGTGCGCAGGGCGGGCGTCCAGCCCAAAGCGGCTCCGTTTCCCCGGCACAAACACAGATAAAGCCAGTCCCGTGGATCTGGAGGGCCCTGCCAAAGCGCTGGGGTGCTGCCGCGCTCACCATGCCCAGTAACTGCGGTGCTGTGTCTGTCTGTCCCTCCCCGCTGTCCCCAGGTGTCCCTGTGCGGAGCTCAAGGTGTGTCCACGGGACCAGGAATCACGGTGCTGTGTCTGTCTGTCCCTCCCACGTGTCCCGTGTGGAGCTCACGGTGTGTCCATGGGACCAGCAGCTGCAGTTCTGTGTCCGTCTGTCCCTCTCCAGTGTCCCAGTGTGGAGCTCACGGTGTGTCCGTGGGCCCAGGAATCACGGTGTGTCCATGGGCCCGGGAGTCACGGTGTGTCCGTGGTCCCAGGGGTCGCGGTGTGTCCGTGGTCCCGGGGGTCGCGGTGTGTCCGTGGTCCCGGGAGTCACGGTGTGTCCGTGGTCCCGGGGGTCGCGGTGTGTCCGTGGTCCCGGGGGTCGCGGTGTGTCCGTGGTCCCGGGGGTCGCGGTGTGTCCGTGGTCCCGGGGGTCACGGTGTGTCCGTGGTCCCGGGGGTCACGGTGTGTCCGTGGTCCCGGGGGTCACGGTGTGTCCGTGGTCCCGGGGGTCACGGTGTGTCCGTGGTCCCGGGGGTCACGGTGTGTCCGTGGTCCCGGGGGTCACGGTGTGTCCGTGGGCCCGGGGGTCACGGTGTGTCCGTGGGCCCGGGAGTCACGGTGTGTCCGTGGGCCCGGGAGTCACGGTGTGTCCGTGGGCCCGGGAGTCACGGTGTGTCCTTGGTCCCGGGGGTCACGGTGTGTCCGTGGGCCCGGGGGTCACGGTGTGTCCGTGGGCCCGGGAGTCACGGTGTGTCCGTGGGCCCGGGAGTCACGGTGTGTCCGTGGGCCCGGGAGTCACGGTGTGTCCTTGGTCCCGGGGGTCACGGTGTGTCCGTGGGCCCGGGGGTCACGGTGTGTCCGTGGGCCCGGCAGCTCCCGGTTTCCGTCCCGGAGCCGAAGCGGCTGCCCGGCCGCTGGCAGGTTCTGCCTGACGGACGCTCCGTTTTGAAGCCTTTACCAGAATTCTATTGTCAGTTCCCGTGAAGAACGTACAGCGGGTTGCTGCCGCTGGCAGTACCGCGGCGTTAGTCCTGGCGAGCAGCAGGACCCGCTCGTGAGCTCTCGAGCGCAGAACGTGTCGTCTTCGGGATTAAAAGCAGCTCAACGATGAGCCGTGTATAGGTTGAATCTGAAATTAGGTTTCTACGCATTTCGAGAGTGCGGTCGGTATGTCTGTTGCTTTCAAAACGACGGGGGGTCTGGCGGCGCTGGGGCTGGTGCTGAGCGGAGTGTGGGGTTGTTCTCGGGGATTCGGATTAAAATAGGGGTGAGAAGACCCCCCGACCGCAGGTGGGAACGGGCGCAGCTCCTCAGCACCAGAGATCTGCACATGGAAGACGCGGCGTCTGCTGCGAGCGGGGACTGGCACCCCCCTGCGAGAACAGGGAGTCCAGCCTAACATTAAAAGTCCAGACTAACCTGGAAGACTTCACACCCTCTAATTAGAGCAGCTCGCCCGCTCAGCGCTTCGCCCTCGGTGCTGCGAGTAAAACCTGCAGCGCCGGTGTCGGGGAAGGAGAAGCCCGGGGGGGAATAAAAGTACTTGAAAGGCGTCAAGGTGGCGATAAAGCGTGGGCTGGGCCAGAAAAAGCCAGACCTAGTTAGGCCGGGTTCCCGGTGAGACCCAACGGGGAATGTGGCTGGTGTGATGTGGGGCAGCCGGGGACACTCCCGCCCGCTGGAAAAGTCTGCGGGGCTGGAGATGAAAGGTGCAGCTCGGGCTGGGGACGAGTCGGGGCTTTGTCTGTACACAGGGATTAGGGCCGGGATCTCTTAGGGCCGGGATCTCTTAGGGCCGGGATCATTAAGGGCTGGGATCGCGGGTTTGTTCGGGGCGGGTGGGCAGGAGCGAGCGCGTTGGAAACGGGGCTGAACCCGCTGGGCCTGTGGAACAGGAGGAGTTCCCGAGCTGGGAGAATCGGCTCTCTTGGGAGATGAGGTTAACGAGCTGCCCTTCTCTAATTGCTGCGGAGGAGGAGTTGGAGTGGCTGCAAACCCGTCCACCCTGTCCCCCGACCCGGGTCCATCCTGGGCGGCTGGGCCAGGACCCTCGACCCGGGTCCATCCTGGGCGGCTGGGCCAGGATCCCTGACCCGGGTCCATCCTGGGCGGCTGGGCCAGGATCCCTGACCCGGGTCCATCCTGGGTGGCTGGGCCAGGATCCCTGACCCGGGTCCATCCTGGGCGGCTGGGCCAGGATCCCCGACCCGGGTCCATCCTGGGCGGCTGGGCCAGGACCCCTGACCCGGGTCCATCCTGGGCGGCTGGGCCGGGGTCCCTGACCCGGGTCCATCCTGGGCGGCTGGGCCGGGGTCCCTGACCCGGGTCCATCCTGGGCGGCTGGGCCGGGATCCCTGACCCGGGTCCATCCTGGGCGGCTGGGCCGGGACCCCCGACCCGGGTCCATCCTGGGCGGCTGGGCCGGGACCCCCGACCCGGGTCCATCCTGGGCGGCTGGGCCGGGACCCCCGACCCGTTTGCTCGCGGTCGGTGTCTCTGCTGTGGGAACCGTTTCTGTGCGGCTGACGGGGAAACAACAGCGGGTTTCTCTGTCTGAACGCTCACGGAGCTGAAATGAGAGCGGTGTCAAAGCCCGAAGGCGGCTGGAGGAGGGCGCAGCACCGACGGCTCAGAGCGCACGGAGAAAGCGAGCTTTGGGTGCTTTTTCCTGACGTCTGGGTGGATTTTCCTGCTGAAAAAACAGCCTGTCTGCAAACCCGATAATTCCCAAAGCTATTTATAGCGCTGGGAGCCCTGGCCCGGCTGCCTCCCCAGCCCCGAGCGGCCTCCGCCGCGGTTTTGGCTCCGGCCGCGCTGGCCCGGCAGGGTGAGAAGGACCAGATGTCCCTGCCCGGAGCCAAGAGCACAGCTGGGCCGGATCCTGCGCTCCGGCGCCGCTCTGTTAACTCTTTGGGGATGTGGGGGAACGCGGCTCGTGCTGCGCGGGGTGTGGAGAGGGGACACCCGTGGGGACACAGAGCGGCGTGGGGAGGGGGACGGGAGCTCCCGGTGCTGCCGGATGAGCCCCATTTGTTCTGCCACGTGTTACCCACCCTGCCCCGTGTCCTGAGAACCTCCTGTCCGTCTGTCCAGCCCTCCAGGGCTGGTGACTCCAGCACTGCCCTGGGCAGCCTGTTCCAATGCCCCACAGCCCTTTGGGGAAGAAATTGTTCCCACATCCAACCTCAACCTCCCCTGGGCAACTTGAGGCCGTTTCCTCTCATCCCCCCCAAAAAGAGTCCATCCCCTTCAGTGCCGTGGGGACAATGACGCTGTGCTGCCATCGTCCTGCCTGAGCCACGCTGGTCAATTTGCCCTCGGTGTCTCTGCCCCTTGTGCTGTTTCCATCGTGACTATTTCCAGCACCAAGGGAGTGGCAATGTCAGTGCAGCGGAGCAGGGAGGCCCCGGGCGGCTCCCGCCGCGGGATTTGCCGCATCCCGGCTCTCAGGAGGTGCTGAAGGGTTCTGGATCTGTTCTCTGAGCTCGCAGCACCCAGGTGGAACATTACTTTTGGTTTTTATTGATCTGTTTAATTTTCCAGGGGAAAAGGAGGAGCCGGTCCCAGAAGCCTTCCCTCTGCAAAGCAGGGATTGATTTATTGCGGGGTGACCGGACAGCCCGCAGCGCGGCTCCGGCGGCTCAGCGACGTGTCGCGGGCTGCGGGTCCCTGCGCTGGCGTGACTAGAGCAGGGCCGCGGGAGCAGACACGCAGCGCAGCAGACACCCGTGGGGCTGGGACCCACACAGCCGTGCGGGATCAGACCCACACAGGCGTGGGGGCTCAAACCCACACACCCGTGGGGCTGGGACCCACATACCTGTGGGGCTGGACCCAAATGTCCATGGGGGCTCAGACCCACATACCCATGGGGCTGGGACCCACATACCTGTGGGGCTGGACCCAAACGTCCATGGGGGCTCAGACCCACATACCCGTGGGGCTGGGACCCACATACCTGTGGGGCTGGACCCAAACGTCCATGGGGCTGGGACCCACGTACCCATGGGGCTGGGACCCGCATACCCATGGGGCTGGACCCAAATGTCCATGGGGGCTCAAACCCACATACCCATGGGGCTGGGACCCATATACCCATGGGGCTGGACCCAAACATCCATGGGGGCTCAAACCCACATACCCATGGGGCTGGGACCCACATACCTGTGGGGCTGGACCTAAACACCCGTGGGGCTGGGACCCACACATCCATGGGGCTCAGCTCCACATACCCATGAGGGTCAGGACCTCACAGCTGTGGGGCTGGACCCAAACACCCATGGGGCTGGGACCCACACATCCATGGGGCTGGGACCCACACATCCATGGGGCTGGGACGCACACATCCATGGGGCTCAGACCCACATACCCGTGGGGGTCAGGCCCACACAGCTGTGGGGCTGGGACCCACATACCCCTGAGGCTCAGCCCCACACAACCATTGGGCCCAGAGCTGGGCCCCTCAGAGCTGGGTGTGAAAAGCAGGAGAGAAAACAGCACTTGGACTGGGGTTTTTGTTTGGTTAGTTTGGTTCTTGGGTTTTGTTTTGTTGGTTTTTTTGTGGTTGTTTTGGTTTGTTTGGGGTTTTTTGTATTTTTTTTAATTATTTGTTGTGTTTCGGGGTTTGCTTTTTGTTTGGTTTGGGGTTTGGTTTGTTTACCTATTCGCTGAGATTTTCCACCCGGAATATTATCCCCGGTGGATGAAATGGGGCCGCCGAGCTCAGGCGGCACCGTGGGGTGCGCTGGGTGATTGTGGGGTGTGGGGGTGCTCCCGCCTGTCTGTGCTGGGGGTGCTGCTCCCCGGCCGCCCAGAAAACCCATCCTGAGAGTCCTGCTTACAAACCTGGAAGAGGAGCCATTGCAAACCCCCTCCCGCCCCAGGCGGCTCCCCTGGCTGAACTGACCCCCCGGGCTGCGTGTGTCGGCCCTCGGCAGCGGGAGGATGTGGGGCTGGACCCGGCGCCCCCACGGGAACCCGGCTCTGCGTGCTGGACGTGGGACATCCCAGAGCCCGCCTGTCCCTGAGCTCCCCAAAACCCGCCTGTCCCTGAGCTCTGAACCCCTGGCTCCCCAAAGCCCGCCTGTCCCTGAGCTCTGAGCCCCTGGCTCCCCAAAACCCGCCTGTCCCTGAGCTCTGAGCCCCCTGCTCCCCAAAACCCGCCTGTCCCTGAGCTCTGACCCCCTGCTCCCCAAAACCCGCCTGTCCCTGAGCTCTGAACCCCCTGCTCCCCAAAACCCGCCTGTCCCTGAGCTCTGACCCCCTGCTCCCCAAAACCCGCCTGTCCCTGAGCTCCCCAAAACCCGCCTGTCCCTGAGCTCTGAACCCCCTGCTCCCCAAAACCCGCCTGTCCCTGAGCTCTGAGCCCCCGGCTCCCCAAAACCCACCTGTCCCTGAGCTCTGAACCCCTGGCTCCCCTAAACCCGCCTGTCACTGAGCTCTGAACCCCTGGCTCCCCTAAACCCGCCTGTCACTGAGCTCTGAGCCCCTGGCTCCCCAAAACCCGCCTGTCCCTGAGCTCTGAGCCCCCTGCTCCCCAAAACCCGCCTGTCCCTGAGGTCTGAACCCCCTGCTCCCCAAAACCCGCCTGTCACTGAGCTCTGACCCCCTGCTCCCCAAAACCCGCCTGTCCCTGAGCTCTGAGCCCCCGGCTCCCCAAAACCCGCCTGTCCCTGAGCTCCCCAAAACCCGCCTGTCCCTGAGCTCCCCGGGACGCGCCTGTCCCTGCCTTGGCTGTGCCTGCGCAGCCCCCGGTGCTTCAGCAGGGTTTGGCGGCTGAGCTCCCCGTTCCCCAGCCGGTTGTGCGCTGTGCTGGTGCTGCGGCTCCGCTGGCTCTGCCCCAGCCCCGCTCGGTGGTGCTGGCGGCAGCGCCGCCGTGTTGGCTTTGGCACGGCTGAATTTCCATGCTCAATCCGGAGCCTTTTCTGCCTTCTCTCCGGACACCGGGGCAGCTTGAGCGTGGCCTGGCCCCAGGACCTTCCTGCTCTTCCTTGGCCCTTTTTGCTCCCTTTGTGCCTTGCCCACAAGCAGCGGTGTCACAGCTGTGAGGCTCTCGGGGCCACCACGGTGTTGGTACATCAGAGCCGTGCACCTTTGTTGCTTTTCAGAGCGTAACATCTGGCAGCTGTCCTGGGCTTGTCTGGGCTTCAGATTCCTCCTAAAAATAGGCATGATGTGCTCGGCACAGGCCGAGTTGAACACAGATCCGGCGCTGGGGGCCGGAGCGGCCGTGGGGACGCAGAGCTGCCCCTGGTGCCACTGGGACACGGAGCTTTGGGCTCCGGAAGGTCTGCCCGAGCTCAGCCTGCTCTCCTGGGACTCGTGGCTCAGCAAAGGGCAGCGTGCGTGTCGCAAACCGACGGGCTTTTGCGAAATACCCTCTAAAAATACAGACATTCGGGGTGGGGTAAAGGGGCACGGGCTGGCCTGGGTGCGTTCTGCCAAAAACTTCACTGTTTCGGTGCTTGTGTGGGTCAGTGCTAACCCAGCTGTGGTCTACGGGCGTGTTTTGATTTAGCGTGGATGGGGTGGATGGAGGGGGTTGGGGGGTGGTCTGTCCAGCCTGGGGAGCTGCTGCTCAGCTCACACCGTGCGTTAAGTTCAGACTATCCCGGTGAGTCAAAGCCGTGGAATAGAAACGGAAGCGCAGCAGTGCGAGCGTCCGGGCGGGCGGGGGGACGCGGGGGGACGCAGCCCCCTCAGCCCCTCGTTTCTCCTGGCAGAGTCTGGAATGATGAATGGCCCCGACCTCGGCAGCACCGCGCCCAGCCCCGCGGCGCAGGACGAGCAGGCAGCCAGCGGCCGCGATGAGAAGGAGAACAACCCCTTCGCGGAGTACATGTGGATGGAGAACGAGGAGGACTTCAACAGGCAGGTGAGAGCGGGACGGGCCGTCAGCGCCGCGGTTCTGCGCCTCGCCGAGCGCGAGGTTCCCTGTGGTGGGACCGGCAGCGTGAGCACGGCCGCCGCGGGCCCTGCGCCGGGCGGGGGAACGGTCGTCCTGGCTGTGTGGGATCTGCCTCTGAGGACACGGCGGGCAGAGTCCGAAAAAACCCCTCCCGCTGCCTCTGACCCTCTCAGAGCTTTATTGGGACCGTGACCCGTGCTTTGCTGTGACACACAAGACCTTCCGCTCCGTGTGCTCGGCTGGAGGGAGAGGAAAAATCGGTGCTCGGAATCTGAGAGCTTTGGTAGCCCGGCTGCCTCCACAACGGGTTCCTGCGGTTAGTGCCTCTTGTTTGGGGTAAAAAGCTCCGTTTTGGTGAAACGGTCATGAATACGCTTGGAACAGCCAGAGCGCTCAGGAGGAGCCGTGGTCCGCGGGGGCCGGTTGAGCCTGGAGAGCTGCTGGTGACGGTGCTGGGACCGGGAGTCACAGAATGTGTTGGGTTGGAGAAGCCCCTCAGATCATGGAGTCCAACCACACCCCACCCTGTCCCTGCCCCGTGTCCTGAGAACCTCCTGTCCGTCTGTCCAACCCTCCAGGGCTGGTGACTCCAGCACTGCCCTGGGCAGCCTGTTCCAATGCCCCACAGCCCTTTGGGGAAGAAATTGTTCCCACATCCAACCTCAACCTCCCCTGGCGCAACTTGAGGCCGTTTCCTCTGCTCCTGGCGCTTGTTCCCTGGGGAGATTGAGCAGCTTGTGGAACAAGGAGGCGACAGAGCTGGCGCAGCCGCAGCGTGTCCTCGTGCTGCTGCTTCGGACCCTGATGGCCGCACAGCACGGCGCAGCAGGGAGGAGCTCGCTGCGGGTTTGCTGGTCCCTCCTGCCCTCACCCCAGTAGCTGCAGAGAAGTCAGACGCCTGAACTGGGTGGGGAAGGAGCTTCCCCCTTCATGTGCTGCAAAGCCGAGCTCTCCCAGACACTTGTCCCATGCCTGGAACATCCAGGCGCTGGATTCCGGTCCCCGGACTGTCAGGGAGGAGCCTCTGGAGCCGCGTCAGAGGGATTTCACATCCGCACCGCGCCCCTGGTCACCGCAGGAGGGTTTCGTCAGCTCTACTGGTGTCCTCAGCAGAAAGGTCCGTCCGCAGCGGTTGAGCGTGGTTCCGCAGCAGGACGCTGCGGCCGCCCGCGGCGGTGACCCTGGAGTCTGCAGCAGCCGCCCCAGCGCTAGCGCCCGTGACTCAAGGCTTCTGTTGCGCTTGGTGACGTGATTAGGCCCCCACAGGCAGCTGTGCTGGTGGAAATGTGCTACGTTAATTAGCTAATGTTTGGAAAGCGCTGTCTTGATTAAAAGCAAAGCGCAAAGCAAACCGTAAGGCAGCTCCGTGCCCGGGGCAGAGGGACCTGCGGGAGGGAGGAGAACGGAGCCAAGAGCTCCGGGCCTCCTCATGTGGGCCCAGGGGCGCTGAGACCCTCACCTGGTCTGCAGCGACAATCATTTTGGCTGGAAAAGATCATCGAGTCCAGCCACAACCCACCCCGGCACTGCCCCACATGTCCTGGTTCAGGTGGTCACCGGACAGTGATAAGGAGCTGGGGAGAGGGGCACAGGCGGGGACAGCACAAGGGTGCCCAGGATGTCCCCTCCCTGTCCCCTGGGCCAGGGCCGATACGGTCACCGCGTCCCCAGCTCACAGCCAGCACTGGGGAAACAGGGGCTGCTGGGCCGGGGCTGGGAGGAGAGGGGACGTGCACAGGCTTGGAGTGCCTGAGGCGCACGGAGCTCTGCGCTCGCTCCACAGCGTCCTGGAGAAGTGCAGGATCCCGGGGCCGTTGCCACCGTCGGTGTCACCGTCTGGTGCGTTGTTCCCCTCGCTGTCCTGTTGTCACACACCAGTGCCAGCGCGGTGTCAGGAACAGCCCACGCAAACCCCGCGGAGGGTCTGTGAGCGGCCAGGCGGTTTTCCCCAGGCCAGAACCAGTTTTGGAGGCCGGTGGAGGGTCCGGAGGCAGCGGCACCTGAGAGCTCAGATCCTGCCTGCGCGGGATTTCAATTGCAGCAGGGACCGAATAAGCTGAACGCGGACAGCAGGGCGGGTTGCCGAGCTCCCCTTTTCCCCGGGAAGCCGGTTTTGGTTGTAGTTTCTCTTTTCCACTGCTGAAATGGCAGGGTTGAAGCTCTTCAGAGCGTTTAGCGACACACAGATTCGCTCAGCTCGCGTGGACTCGGTCACAGCTGCTCCAAATCCTGCCGTTCCCTGGCTCTCGTTTTGTGGCAGCTGGTTGAGCATAAACGTCACAAGAAAACCCGCCTGGAAGGTGGGAGCAGCTGGTTAAGGCGCCCCATGGAGCGTACGGGGCTGCTGGGGGTGAGGACGGGACCCCAGCCCCATTCCTGCCGTTCCAGCCCGGCAGCCCCAGCCGGCTCCTTTCCTCAGCCCGGGGGATCCGCGCTCGGCAGGAGATGAGTGCCACCCTGTGTCGGTGCTCCGCAAACCGCGGAGACGGGAACGAACAGCTGTGGCACTGGGAATGGAACGGCCGCAGCATCGGGAACAGAACGGCTGCAGCATTGGGAACAGAATGGCTGTGGCATTGGGAACAGAACGGCTGTGGCATTGGGAACGGAACGGCCACAGCATCAGGAACAGAACGGCTGCAGCATTGAATGGAATGGCCACAGCATCGGGAACGGAATGGCTGCAGCATTGGGAACAGAACGGCTGTGGCATTGGGAACAGAACGGACACAGCATTGGGAACGGAATGGCTGCAGCATTGGGAACGGAACAGCTGTGGCATTAGGAACCGAACGGCCACAGCATCGGGAACGGAACAGCCACAGCATTGGGAACGGAACGGACACAGCATTGGGAACGGAACGGACACAGCATCGGGAATGGAACGGACACAGCATTGGGAACGGAACGGACACAGCATCGGGAACGGAACAGCCACAGCATCGGGAACGGAACAGCCACAGCATTGGGAACGGAACGGACACAGCATCGGGAATGGAACGGACACAGCATTGGGAATGGAACGGACACAGCATCGGGAATGGAACGGCTGCAGCATTGGGAACGGAACGGCCGCAGCATCAGGAACAGAACGGCCACAGCACTGGGAACAGAACGGACACAGCATTGGGAACAGAACGGACACAGCATTGGGAACGGAACAGCTGCAGCATCGGGAATGGAACGGACACAGCATTGGGAATGGAACAGCCACAGCATCGGGAACAGAACGGACACAGCATTGGGAACGGAACGGACACAGCATTGGGAACAGAACGGACACAGCATTGGGAACGGAACAGCTGCAGCATTGGGAATGGAACGGATGAAACATTGGGAACAGAATGACTGCAGCATCGGGAACAGAACAGCCACAGCACTGAGAAGGGAACGGCCATGGCATCAGGAATGGCCACGGCATTGGGAACAGAACAGCCATGGCATCAGGAATGGCCATGGCATTGGGAACAGAACAGCCATGGCATCAGGAATGGCCATGGCATTGGGAACAGAATGGCCACAGCATTGGGAATGGCCATGGCATTGGGAACAGAATGGCCACAGCATCGCTCTGCAGCATCGAGAACAGCCGCGGCATCGAGAACAGCCGCGGCATCACTCTGCAGCATCAGGAACGGCCGCGGCATCGCTCCGCTCTGACCTCCAGCTGCTGTGCTGCGCCTGCAGCTGCAGAAAATAAGGCCTTGCCAAACCAAAACCTTCCCCGCTCGGTCCCTCTCCTCACCTCCAGGGTCACATCTCCCCTTACTTCCCAGCTTGAGGACCCTGAGGCCTTTTCCACTAACAAATCAGAAAGTTCAACAGCTCGCCCACGTTATGCTGGGCAGTTTATGCTAAGCAAATTCTATATCAGCAGTTAAACCAAGTCCTATAGGAAGTGATATAGCAAATAATTCCCTAGACCGAGGCAGCGTGTGTGCTGACAACGCGCCCCCCGCACTGCACCCCGCTGGGGGTTCATTATTTTTAATGTCAGCCCCCCCGGCCATTTAGCAGCGAGCTCTTCCGGAGCCCAAAACCCCGCGTGTGCTGCTGCGGCTGGATGGGCCGTGGATCCCGGCCGGTAAATCCCACCCCGTTGCCGCGGGATGCGCTGGTGCCGGGACCTCGTGCGCCGCGCCGGCCGGAGCCGGAGAGAAGAATCAGCACGGCATCGGTCTGGTTGGACGAGCCCCTGAGCGCATCCAGTCCAACCACACCCCACCCTGTCCCTGCCCCGTGTCCTGAGAACCTCATGTCCGTCTGTCCAGCCCTCCAGGGCTGGTGACTCCAGCACTGCCCTGGGCAGCCTGTTCCAATGCCCCACAGCCCTTTGGGGAAGAAATTGTCCCCAGATCCAAGCTCAGCCTCCCTGGTGCGACGCGGTGCGCTGGTTGGTCCCCGTGGCTGACGGGGGTCTCTGGGCAGGTGGAGGAGGAGCTGCAGGAGCAGGAGTTCCTCGACCGCTGCTTCCAGGAGATGCTGGAGGAAGAGGACCAGGACTGGTTCATTCCGTCGCGCGACCTGCCCCAGGGCGTGGGGCAGCTGCAGCAGCAGCTCAACGGGCTCTCCGTGGGTGACGTTCACGCTTCGGAGGACATTCTGGTGAGGAGACGCGCGGCGCGGCTGCTGATGAGCAGAGGATCCGTCCTGGGGTGGGGGACGGGTTTCCCTGGGGGTTTCGTAGAATAATTTGGGTTGAAGGGACCTTAAACCTCCCCCAGTCCCCCCTGCCATGACAGGGACATCTTCACCAGCTCAGGGTGCTCAGAGCCCCGTCCAGCCTGGCCTGGGGTGTCTCAGGGATGGTTCATCCACCACCTCTCTGGCCAACCTGGGCCAGGCTCTCACCACCCTCAGGGCAACAATTTCTTCCTCATGTCCAGCCTGAATCTCCCTCCTTTAGTTCAAACCATCACCCCTTGTCCTGTCACAACAGGCCCTGCCCAAAAGCCTGTCCCCAGTGTGGGGGGCCGGGGTTTCCTGGCCGGCAGTGGGGTGTCGGTGCGGGGGCTGGTGCTGACGGTGCATTTGGGAGTTTTCTGCAAGAATATTATTTTTAGCCACATATCCTAAAGCCCAAAGTCTCCGGCGTTGCAGAGCTTGCTCTCCGGGAGCCGTGGAGATGGAGCTGAGCTCCGGTCCCGAGCAACACGGGCCCTTTCTCACCTGTTGTTCGGGTGTCCTGGCCGGCTGGGGAGGTCCCCAACCCCCCTGGGGGCAGATCCTTGGCGGTCACACTTGCTCTGCAGCAGCTCAGGTGCCCGTGGGGACACGGGGACCACGGCAGCCGCTTTGCCCCAGTGACAGTGTCCTCGGGACGGGTGCCCATATTTAAACCACTGCTGGACCCCCCCACTCCCTCTTTTCTTGCAGAGCAAAAGCAACTTGAATCCCGATGCCAAGGAGTTTGTGCCCGGCGTGAAGTACTGATGTCCAGGCAGGATTAGGAGGGACTGTCCCCGCTCCGGGGTCGCGGCCGGGGGACGGAGCTGCTGCAACGTGGCGACATCTCGCTCTACGCTTCAAGTACCTTTTTTCTTCTTTTTTTTTTTTTTTTAATTCCTACAAAACTCTTCTTTGTACCGTCTATCACCTCTTTTATTTTTGGCAGTTTTTGCTTTCTGGGACTTGCAGCCCTTGGGTCTGTCCTGGAGCCCCGCGCTCCCGCAGCCTCACAGACGCGTTTCCACCCCTGCCCAAACCTGCTGGTGGGAAAGTCTCTTGTTCTGGTTTAAGCATAATTTACAGGAAGGCCCAGCCCCCGAGAGCCGCGCCGGCTTTCCCTGTTCCGTTAAACAAGATTCCTTTCGCTCAAGTGGAGTGTGACACGAGTGTAAAGCCCGGGGTCCTCTGGAGCGGCCCAGCGCTGCGGTACGTGCTGAGCACCGACCCACAGCTGTGGGAGCTCCTGGGGACACGGCGTTTGTCACCCAGTGTCCGTCCCCAGCCAGGGGAGCGCCGCGTCTGCTCCTTAAAGAGTTTTCCCCCAGCTCTGAAGCATCTGTAAGTAAATTCCAAAAGAGCGGCTTAGAGCCTCCCTGGGAGAAGGTCCTGAGCGCAGGAGCAGCCGGGACGTGGGCAGAGGAGGTGACGGGCAGCGTCCCGGCCCCTCTGCCGCGGTGGTGGGTGGCGCTGGAGGCGAAGCCGCCGCTGTGCTGTGCGTGAGCAGCGTCCCTGGGCTCTGTTTCCAGGCCTAGCTGGGCTGCTTTGCAGAGCCGGGCTCAGAACCCGCGCCCAGAGGAAGCGGCAGCTGCTCGGCGAGGGTTTAGCTTGACAATTACAATATTAATGATTGCTGGCTCTGGTAGGGCGGACGGGAACGCTTGCTCATGGGTGTGCATCTCACCTGGCAGCTCCAGTTCCTTCCAGCGTCCCCGTTAATTAAACAGAGCCGTTAATTTGGGGGATAAGGGGTCCCCGCGGGTTTGTGGGGATGGAAGCCGGTGGCTGCATCTCCTTGAGCAGCGACTCAGGCGTCCCTGGGCCTGAACACTAACGCTGAGCGGAGCTTTAGGCTGGTTTAACTCGGTACAGTCCGCACTGAAACCCACCAGCTCTCCCGTCTCTGGCTGCTTAAAACCAGCACTAAACCCTGACATTACTGCAGCCAGAGCCGGGCGCAGGTGCCTCTCAGATCTCGCTGCCCCGAGGCGCTGCTTTGGGCTGATTTTCCCACTTTTCGGTACAAGCCGTGCCCAGGGCTGCCGGGCTGTCCCCGCGCTGTGCCGAGCTGTCCCCGGGCTGTCCCGGGGCTGTCCCGGGCTGTACTGGGCTGTCCCTGTGCTTTACTGGGCTGTCCCCGGGCTGTCCCTGTGCTGTCCCGGGCTGTCCATGGGCTGTCCCTGTGCTGTACTGGGCTGTCCCCGTGCTGTACTGGGCTGTCCCCAGGCTGTCCCTGTGCTGTCCCGGGCTGTACTGGGCTGTCCCTGTGCTGTACTGGGCTGTACTGGGCTGTCCCCGGGCTGTACTGGGCTGTCCCTGTGCTGTACTGGGCTGTCCCCGGGCTGTCCCCATGCTGTACTGGGCTGTCCATGGGCTGTCCCCGGGCTGTCCCCGGGCTGTCCCCGTGCTTTACTGGGCTGTCCCCGGGCTGTCCCTGTGCTTTACTGGGCTGTCCCCGGGCTGTCCCTGTGCTGTACTGGGCTGTCCCCGTGCTGTACTGGGCTGTCCCCAGGCTGTCCCGGGGCTGTCCCCGTGCTGTACTGGGCTGTCCCCAGGCTGTCCCTGTGCTGTACTGGGCTGTACTGGGCTGTCCCTGTGCTGTACTGGGCTGTCCCCGGGCTGTCCCTGTGCTGTACTGGGCTGTCCCTGTGCTGTACTGGGCTGTCCCCGTGCTGTACTGGGCTGTCCCCAGGCTGTCCCTGTGCTGTACTGGGCTGTACTGGGCTGTCCCTGTGCTGTACTGGGCTGTCCCCGGGCTGTCCCCGGGCTGTCCCCGTGCTGTACTGGGCTGTCCCCGTGCTGTACTGGGCTGTGCCAGGCTCTGTGCTGGGCAACCCCCCAAAGCAGCAGCACAATTCCTTCCCTCCCTTTTTCTCGGGTTTCTATTTGATTTCTTCACCCCCCGCCCCAAGACGTGCTGTACATTTCAGACAATGCGTCATGGAAAATAAACTGGTTTTGGAGGTGAGCGGGTCGCGGGTCTGGCCTGGGGGACGCCTGAGCTGTCCCCGTCCAAACGTCTCGCTCCCCATTTTCCGCCTTCACCCCGCGGTGGGTCCAGCCCCGGGGCCAGGGCAGGAACCGGCTCCGGGCACCCGCGCTGCCCCGGGATACGACTGGAAAGCCGGGGACAGAATCCGCGGTGCGGAGCCCACGGCTGGAGCGGGGGCAGCGCGTGGGGGGCAGTGTGTGTGGGGCAGTGTGTGTGGGGCAGTGTGTGTGGGGCAGTGTGTGGGGCAGTGTGTGTGGGGCAGTGTGTGGGGCAGTGTGTATGGGGCAGTGTGTGTGGGGCAGTGTGTGTGGGGCAGTGTGTGGGGGGCAGTGTGTGGGGGGCAGTGTGTGGGGCAGTGTGTATGGGGCAGTGTGTGTGGGGCAGTGTGTATGGGGCAGTGTGTGTGGGGCAGTGTGTATGGGGCAGTGTGTGTGGGGCAGTGTGTGTGGGGCAGCGCATTCACTTTACCTTTATTTTGCATTTTCATGCTTTTTTTCCTCCTATTTTTCTTTTTTTTACTGTTTTTTCTTCTTTGTTTTTCCTTTTTTTTCTTTTTTCTTTTTCCTCTTCTTGCTTTTTATTTTTCTTTTTTCTTTCACTTTCTTTTTTTTCTTCTTTCTTTTTCATTTTTCTTTTTCTTCTTTCTTCTTCTTTTAATCTTTTTCTTTTTTCTTCTTTTTCCTTTTCCTTTTTCTTCTCTTTTTCTTTTTCCCCATCTTTTTCTTCTTTTTTCTCCTTTCTTCTTTTTAATCTTTTTATTTTCTTATTTTTCTTTTTCTTTTTTTCTTTTTCTTCTTTTTCTCTAGTTCTTTTTTCTTTTTCTCTTTTTCTTTTTCTCTTTTTCTCTCTTTTTTCTTCTTGCTTTTCCCCATTTTTATTTTTCTTCTTTTCTCTTATTTTTCCTTCATCCTTTTTTCCTTTTTCTTCTTTCATTCTCTTTTATTTTCCTTTCTTATTTCTTTTTTTCATCTTTCTCTTTTTGTCTCATTTCTTCTTTTTTTGTCCCGTTTTCTCTCCCTTTCTCTCCTCCTCCTCTCTTTTTGTTTTCTTCCATTTCTCTTCTCACTGCAGCCCAACCCTGAGCCAGCTCCCCAGTCCCACCCCAGTGCCCCCCCGTGTCGTGACAGGGACATCGTCCCACCCCAGTGCCCCCCTGCAGTGACAGGGACATCGTCCCACCCCAGTGCCCCCCTGCCATGACAGGGACATCGTCCCACCCCCAGTGCCCCCCCTGCCGTGACAGGGACATCGTCCCACCCCAGTGCCCCCCCTGCCGTGACAGGGACATCGTCCCACCCCAGTGCCCCCCCTGCCGTGACAGGGACATCGTCCCACCCCCAGTGCCCCCCCTGCCGTGACAGGGACATCGTCCCACCCCCAGTGCCCCCCCTGCCGTGACAGGGACATCGTCCCACCCCCAGTGCCCCCCTGCCGTGACAGGGACATCGTCCCACCCCCAGTGCCCCCCCTGCCATGACAGGGACATCGTCCCACCCCAGTGCCCCCCTGCCATGACAGGGACATCGTCCCCCCCCAGTGCCCCCCCTGCCATGACAGGGACATCATCCCACCCCCAGTGCCCCCCCTGCCGTGACAGGGACATCGTCCCACCCCCAGTGCCCCCCCTGCAGTGACAGGGACATCGTCCCACCCCCAGTGCCCCCCATGCTGTGACAGGGACATCGTCCCACCCCCAGTGCCCCCCCTGCAGTGACAGGGACATCGTCCCACCCCAGTGCCCCCCATGCTGTGACAGGGACATCGTCCCACCCCCAGTGCCCCCCCTGCAGTGACAGGGACATCGTCCCACCCCAGTGCCCCCCATGCTGTGACAGGGACATCGTCCCACCCCCAGTGCCCCCCTGCCATGACAGGGACATCTGCACCAGCTCAGGTTGCTCAGACCCCGTCCAGCCTGGCCTGGGGTGTCTCAGGGATGGTTCATCTACCACCTCTCTGCCCAACCTGGAGCCTCCTGCTCCATGTTAGCTCCATTTCCCGCGGGCTGCAGCTCTGGGGTCCCGGTGCTAATTCTGCATCTTTGCTGATTGTTTTGTGTCTCTGGTCTGGCTGAAGCAGCTCTCATGATATTTAAGTGTCTGCCCGGTTCGGGCTGTATCTGACGCACCCGCCACGACTGGACATGTCCCTCGGCACCTTCTCCGAGCTCAGCGTTTGTGTCCCAGCACGGCCCCATCTCCCCCATTCGGGCACAGCCCTTTGTCCCGATTCCCCGACTCGGGGCTTTTCGCCCCAACACCAAATCATCCCAAACGTCCCAATAACCCGTTTGTCCGGGAATCTCTTTTCCAGCTGACATCACAGGTTTGTGCTGATCGGAAGGTCCTTGTCCCGGCCGCCGTCCTGCTGGGCTCCTGCTTTTGGTTATAGATACATTTTTAGTTATAAATGAATTATTTTTAGTTATAAATCTCGACATAAGGTCTTTGGGCGCCTTTCTGACCCCCGCCCTCTGCGGGCGGAGGGATTTTGGAGACGTTCCGATGGCGACATCTGGGGTCCCTGATGTCGAGGAGGTTTCTTCAGCCCACGTTACCCAAAGCAGCGTCTCGGGTGATAAATTCCACCAAACGGTTTATTTCGCTGGTACAGCAGCAGACAGATCAGCTCGAGGGGTCCCTGCACACGGGACCCCGAACACAGGCACCCCGGGCAACCCAGCCCTCACCCCCTAATCAAACCCTCACCCTCTAATCAAACCTTCACACTCTAATCAAACCCTCACACTCTAATCAAACCCTCACACCAGAGCCTAATACCCGAGTCTGGGCTCTTCTTGCCCCTCAGGGGGTCCTTACATCGGATTTTCTTCAGAAGCAGCACCTGCTGATGGCTAGAACGTCACTTTGAACCACCTCCAGCGTCCCTCGCCTAAACCAAACTCTACGTGCAAGTTCACAGCAATTTCGGTTACTAACGAAGCAGCTCGTTAATATTTCCTACCAGCCGCACAAGCTCTTCATCACCAAACCGCCACCGCCACCCGCTGGCCCCAGCCCCGGCGCCGCGTGCGGACGGTCCCTGCGTCCCGGGGGGGACGGCACGGGGACACGCGCCACTAGAAGACGTGTGTGTAGAAGACGTCGACGTTGTCAGCGTAGTCCAAGGGCAGCGCTTGGCCGATGTTCTGGGCGCCCAGCCGGGCCCCCCCCAGCGCCGAGGAGCGTTTCAGCTTCAGGAGGCTGAAGCGGGTGAAGATGCGGCCGGGGGCCTCGTCCCGCGCCTGCGCCAGCACCCGGATGAACCCTGGGGGGGACACGGCGATTGGGGGACGGGGGAACCGTGGGACCCCCCCCGTCGCCCCCATCCCTGCGCTCACCCGCCTGCATGCGCTCCCAGCTGTTCCAGACGGAGCCCACGCACACGATGGGCAGCCCCAGCTCCCCCAGGAACAGGCTCTGCGGGGAGGGGGGGTTAGAACCAGGACCCCCCCCACGCGCCCCCCGTCCCCAGCGGCGCTCACCCGGTCGATTTTGGGCAGCACGGCCACGACGTGGCGAGCCAGCACCTCGCCGGCCCTGGTGAAGACGTGGCAGCAGAGCGGGTCCCCAGCCTGGGCGCCTGGGGACAAAGCGGGGGGTGGGATGGGGACCTGGGACCCCCCCGCACCCACCGGCAGCTGCGCGGCCCCCCCGACGGGGCGCAGGGTGCTCGGGGTGACGGGAGCAAAGGGGCAGAGACCAGAGCCGGGGAGTGACGGCAAAGGGGGGACCGTCCCTGGGAGGGGCTGCCCAAGGGCCGGGCCCCCCCGTGTGGCCCCCGCCCCCGCGCCCCCCCGGGAAAGGGGTTTCTTTACCCTCCGCCAGCTTCTGGCAAAACCCCGCAAACTTGGACTTCTCGAAGGTGCGGTAGAGATGCGTCAGGAGGCCCATCCTGTCCGAGATCTGCCGCGCGGGGAACCCAGCGCTGAGCCCCGTATCCCCACCCCAGCACGTGGGACCCCCATCCAGCACAGAGCCCCCCACGACCCTGCCGAGGATCATCCCCCAAACCCCACCGCCCCATGGAGCAGCCCAGAGCACCCCCAGACCCCCAGAACACGCGCACGCAGCCCGGACCCCCCAGCCCCCCCGCACCTGGAAGTAGTCGAACATGGCCTGCTTGATGTACCCCACGTCGTGCGGCGGCACCTCCAGGTTGTCCATGCAGTCAAACACCATCTTGACGGCCTGGTGCGCGATCCAGTACGCTGCGGGGAGCCAGGTGAGACCCCCCCCGGCGTCCACCACCCCCCCGGCGTCCCAAGCCACCCCCCAGTGTCCCACACCGCCCACCTGAGCCCTCGTCACCCATCATGTGTCCCCAGCCACCGCAGCCCGTCTCCGACCCGTCGGGGTTGATGAGTTTGCAGTTGGAGCCGGTACCCGAGATCAGGACGATGCCGCCTGCGCAGGATGGAGGGGACACGCACGGTCACCCCCCAAACCGCACGGGGATGTCCCCCCGCGGTGACGTGTCCCCTACCCTGGTCGGTGGCGGTGGCCATGGCCCCCACGGCGTCGGTGGTGATGTAGTAGCTCTGGCTGAGGTGGGGGAAGCGCCGGTGCAGCTCCTCCGTCAGCTTCCCGATGGCGTCCTTCTGGTCCCCCCCGCTCAGGGACAGCCCCTGCCACAGCGTCCCTGTCACCCCCGGCCGGGGGACACAGCGAGGGGGGGGCGGGGGGACTCACCAGCGAGCGGAGGGGGACGTGGGGATCGGCGCCCGCTTTGCTCTTGGCCTCGCTGACCATGCGCTCGATCCTCTCCAGGCACTTCTCGGAGCCAATGAGCTGAGAAATTGGGGGGGGACACACACTAAAGTCCCCTCCCAAAGCCTAAAGTCCCCTTCTAAACCCTAAAGTCCCCCCAAACCCTAAATCCTCCCCCCCGCAACCCCCGGATTCCATCCCAGGGGAGGTTTGTAGCTTGTAGACCCCCCAGCATCATCCTTAACACCTTCATCCCACCCTGGGAACTTAGGGACAGCCATCCCCACCCCCCCAAATGTCCCACACTGTCCCGCCCCCCCCAAATTTAGGGGGGTGCCCCCCCCAGCTCACCCAATGATTGGTGCAGGGTCCCTCCGTCTCGGCCAAAATCTGCCCATCTCCCGACACCAACACCACTTTGGAGTGGGTGCCCCCGCTGTGGGGACAAAGTGGGGGGGACACACACGCTGCCAGGGGGGACCCACCATGGGCGGAGGTCGGGGAGGGGGGGCCCCGTCTGCAGCCTCCGGCTGCAGCCGGGGCCCCCCCTCCCCGACCTCCGCCCCCTTCCCACACAGGTTGGGGGGACCCGAGGGGGACACGGGGGGTTTGGGGACAATGGGGACCCCCCCACCCCACCCGTGTCGTGACTCCTCACCCCTCCACGCCGCCGAACAGCGACGCCATGGCCGCCGGGACACACCCCGCCCTGGACACGCCCCCTGGACACGCCTCACTGGCCACGCCTCGCCCAATGGCTCCGCCCACACCCTGCTCTGGCTCCGCCCCCTGCTTTACTCCAGCATTAGCCCCGCCCCTCCGGCCGCCCCGGGTCCTTGTGCCCGCCCGCTCAGCGCCGCTGCGGGATGGGGATTTGGGGAGGACGGATGTTAGAAAGCAAAGATGTGGGAAAGCAAGATGTGAAGAGGTTTGGTGATGACAGGAAGCTGGGAGCAGTGGTGACACTGGGGGCTGTGCTGTCATCCAGAGACCTGGACAGGCTGGAGAGTTCGGCGGGGAAAAATTTAACGAAATAGAACAAGAGCAAGTGTACAGTTTTGCATCTGGGCAGGAACAACCCCAGGTTCCAGTGTAAGTTGTGAATGAGCTGTTGGAGAGCAGCGTAGGAGAAAGGGACCTGGGGGTCCTGGGGACAGCAGGGTGACCGTGAGCCAGCACTGGGCCCTTGTGGCCAGGAAGCCAATGGTACCTGGGGTGGGTTAGAAGGGGGTGGTCAGTAGGTCAGAGAGGTTCTCCTGCCCCTCTGCTCTGCCCTGGGGAGACCACACCTGGAATCTTGTGTCCAGTTGTGGCCCCTCAGTTCCAGCAGGACAGGAACTGCTGGAGAGAGTCCAGCGCAGCCACCAAGATGCTGAAGGGAGTGGAGCATCTCCCGTGTGAGGAAAGGCTGAGGGAGCTGGGGCTCTGGAGCTGGACAAGAGGACACTGAGGGGGGACTCATTCCTGGGGATCAATATGGAAAGGGGGAGTGTCAGGAGGATGGAGCCAGGCTCTTCTGGTGACAACCAGTGACAGGACAAGGGGCAATGGGTGCAAACTGGAACACAGGAGGTTCCACTTAAATTTGAGAAGAAACTTGTTGTGGGTGAGGGTGGCAGAGCCTGGCCCAGGCTGCCCAGGGGGTTGTGGAGTCTCCTTCTGTGCAGACATTCCAACCCGCCTGGACACCTTCCTGTGTAACCTCATCTGGGTGTTCCTGCTCCATGGGGGGATTGCACTGGGTGAGCTTTCCAGGGCCCTTCAGCCCCTGACACTCTGGGGTTCTACAAAAGCAAAGACGTGGGAAGGCAAGACGTGTGGCTCCAGCCACCTGGATGACAGAGGACGATCAACACTAACGTGACCATCTGGACGGTCAAAGAAGAAATAGTGCTGGCATAGTTAGATCACAGCAGCCAGTCAAAATACAAAGGGGCTTGGACAGGTTGTGCTGAAGTACGTTTCTCATAATTGTAAGGAGTGAGGAGTGAGCAAAGTGTAAGGAGCCCAAGCTCATGAGTGAGAGTGGTGTGTGTTTAATGACAATTCTTGATAAAACCTCTCAGTTCAGGCCGGTATCTGAAAATCCCACAAACTGTCAACGGTTACTAAAGGGGCCTGGGCCTGGCTCAGCTCTGCTCCGCGCTCCTTCCCAACCAGCATCTCTGCCTGTGTATGTCCCTGTGTCCCGCCGCGCGTCACCAGACACGGGCACAGGACGTGTCTGCGCCAGGAGCCACCACAGCACCCCCGTCCTGATCCGTCCCTCGTGGGGGACAAGGGCTCGGGGCTCCCCCCACCAGGAGCGGACACCCCTGCCCTCATTAGGGCATCGCTAACGAGCGGCTGTCAGCTCCATCGGCTGACGGATGGAGGGGGTGGCAGCTGAGCCCCCCCCGGGCACCGCGGCCCCTTCTGCGGGTGACAGCGGGTGACAGACACTGCGCGCTGCTGCCACCTCTGCACCGGGGGCTGGGATGGGGGGAGGTGGATGGAGGAGGTGGGGTATGGAGGGGTAGATGGATGGACGGACGGACGGATGGATGGATGGATGGACGGATGGATGGACAGATGGATGGATGGATGGACGGATGGATGGACGGATGGATGGATGGATGGATGGATGGATGGATGGATGGAGAAGACAGGCAGAAGGATGAAAGGATGGGTGGGAGGAAGGAAGGAGGGAAGGAGCAGATGGAGGGGCACAGGGGCTGATGGATGGACGGATGGATGGACAGAGCGATGGAGAAGATGGAAGTGCAGACGGATGGGGAGGGTGGTGGGGCTGGAGAGGATGCAGAGCTGGATGGCTGAGCAGGTGGATGGAGAAGATGGAGGGGCAGATGGAGGAGACAGAGGGGCGGATGGATGAAGAGGATGGATGGATAGATGGACGGATGGATGGGATAGAAGGGCAGAGAGATGAAAGGATGGCGGGGCGGGTGGAGAGGTGGGTGGCTGAGCAGATGGCGGCTGGATGAACATATCAGAATGGAAAGAGGAGGCGGGGGCAGACGGGGCGGCAGAGGGAGGTGAGGAGCGGGTGTCACAAGATGGGGGTGGCAGGACAGTGACCGTGGGCAGGGGCCGGTCCCAGCCTGCAGGACACACCAGGTCACCCCACGTGTGGCCCAGCAGTGTCACTGCTGCCGGGGGTCTCTGGTCTGGGGTGCTGGGACGGGGACACCAGCGGAGCAGCCGGTGAGGGACGGGGTCAGGGCCCCCCCGCTGGCTCAGCCCTTCTGGGGCTCCCCCAAACCGTGGGGCACAGGCTGAGACATGGGCTGGGGGTGCCCCATGTCCCCAGGGTGCTGCAGAGGTCCCGGTGGGATGGGAACTGTGGTCACCCCCTCTGCGTGGCTCAGGGGACAAAGGCACCGGGGGACACCCGCATCCTTCCCAAGCATTTCGCAGAGTGGGAATCCTGGGGGGGCTGAGCCTGGGACCCCCCAAGGCCAACAGCAGGTGCAGGGAGCACCATGGGCACAGGGGAGCCCCCCAAAAATCCCCAGCTGCCCCAAAGACGGGGGGAGCGGAGCAGCAGGGGAAGGGGAAGGGTTAATGTGCGGTGAGTGTGTGTGTGAGCAGCCCCTGAGCCCACCGCCCTTGTGCCCTCATTAAGTGCGGTGGCACCAAGCTGTCTGGGGACAGGGGACAGGGGACAGGGACCCGCTGCCTTTGTCTCAACTTGTGGCCAAGTTTGAGCAGAGCCGCCGGCGGCTGCCAAGGGGCCGGGAGCTGTGGGGTGAGTCCGTGGGGTGAGTCCATGGGGCGAGTCCGTGGGGCTGTGGCGGGTGTCCCGTGAGGCCCGTGGGATGGGACAGCGACGTCCCCACGCGGGCTGGATGTCACCCTCGGTGCCAGGGACACGATGGGGTGGTGCTGGGAGCATCTCGCCCAGGGATGGGGACCAGAGACCAGCGGTCCCCAGGACCTCCAAGCCTGTCCCCAAGCCTGTCCCCCCCGGCGGCGGTGACTTCCCTATCTCGGCTCCAACCAGAGCGAGAGGTGGCACCAGCCACGCCAACCCCGGGCGAGTGGGAGGCGCGTGGGCTCGTCACCAGCTTGGGGTAAGATATGGCGATTTGGGGGCTGTGGGCAAACAGGCAGCAAATCCCCCCCGGTTCCTCCACTGCTCCCCTCCGCACCCCCCAGAAACGGGGTGCGGGAGCCGGGAATTCCCCAGGGGACCCCAGGCACCCCTGGGTGGCTCCGGCCCCGAAGCTGCCGTTGGGTCCTGGGTGGGTGCGGGGAAGACGAGCGAGGACACCAGGACAGAGAGGGCACATCGGCACGTGGGGATGTGGGCTGAGCCCCGCTTCATTAAGTCGGGCTGAGCCCCGCTTTGTTAGGTCGCCCCAGCCCCGCTTGGTCAGCCCGAGCACCCCGGGGTGCCCTGCGGGACCCACCTGGCGAGGCAGAGGAGGGACAGCTGCGGGAGGAAGGCCCCGCCGCGGCGCTTCCGTTCGGCTCTGCCGCCCTCGGCACAGCGCGGCAGCGCCCGGCTTGGGGGGCTGGGAGATATTGGGGGGTCCGGATCCGTCCCGCCGCCGGTGGGCTGCGGAAGGGGCCGTGGCGGTGGGTGAGGATGGAGCCATCACCGGGTCCACCCCAGGTGGAGGAGGAAGGGTCCGATGAGCGGCAAAACGGGGCTCGGGGCGGCGCTGGGACGGGGTTGGCGGCTGCGGAGGGGCTGGATGCTGCCCCATGGCCGGGTGGCCTTCAGGGACAGATTTGGGGTGACCTGGGAGCGGCCACCCGAGCAGCTGTCCCCTCGAACCCATCCCCATCCCAGCGCGGTGACACCGGGTGATGGAGCACGGTTGGGTTCGGCACAGCTCACGGCCACCGCTGTGCCACCCGCACCGGGAGCAGCGGGACAACAAGAGCCCTGGGAGGGCAGAACCATGGACGCCTGGGTGACACGGGCTCTGTCCGTCTGCCCTTCCTCACGCCCGGCATCTTCCTCCGGCTCCAGAACCCCTTTGTGTTTCCAGAGATTGCGTCTGTGCGGTAGGTACCGTATTGTTCTGCTGGCCGTTCCCATAGCGTCCGTCTGTCTGGCACTCCATCCATCCCTCCATCCATCCATCCATCCATCCATCCCTTCATCCATCCTTCCACCCATCCTTCCATCCTTCCATCCATCCACCTATCCCTCCATCCATCCTTCCATCCATCCATCCATCCATCCATCCATCCATCCATCCTTCCATCCATCCACCCATCCATCCACCCATCCATCCATCCACCTATCCCTTGATCTATCCCTCCATATATCCATCCGTCCATCCATCCATCCATCCTCCCATCCATCCATCTGTCCATCCATCCACCCCTCCACCCCTCCATCCATCCCATTTTGGGGCTGCAGGGGCGGTTTGTCCCCAGTCCTGCGGGGACAGCACGACGGCCACCAGCTGGTCGCCGGCACCACCGGCAGTGAGGTGGCATTTGTGCTCCAAGCCCGACGTTGGCAGAGGGGACACGGAGGTGACATCTGGAAGGGCATGGGGAGATGACATGGGGGGCACAGAGAGGTGACATGGGGACCATGGGGGAGGCAGCATCAGGGACCGAGCTCAGGTCACTGTGGGGTCGCGGTGCTGGGGACAACCGGGTGGTCCCACCGGAGCTCAGGGTGGCTCCTGTGTCACTGGCTGCATGGGGGGCGCTGCAGTGTGGTTTTGGGGGGGCAGCAGCTTCGAGGGTCTGGGCCGAGCGTGGGGCTCGTCCCCATAGACCTTTCACTGGGGGAGGTCACCTGTGTCACCCCCAGATCCACCTGCCTGCCCGTGCTGCCCCGTGCACCATGGGGACAGGGATGGGGACAGGGAAGAGGACAGGGATGAGGACAGAGACGGCTCCTGGCCCCCCCGGCCCTTCAACCTCCCTATCCTGAGCACCCACCCCCCACACCACCCACCCCCCCGCGACAAGCGGTTTTGCCGACTCAGCATTTCCCAGCTCCCCCCGGCTCAGCCCCGGGTGGGGGTCCCGGTGCTGGGGGGGAGGTCCCGGTGCTGGGGGGGTCGGGCCCTCGGAGGCAGAGCCGGGGGGGTCAGGGGGCGGCCGAGCTGCCGGCGCCGCTCATTAGCGCTGATCTGTGCACCGCTAATTGATATTATTGCAGGGCGGGGCCGGAGAAGGGGGAGCCGGGGGGGGGGACACAGGATCCCCCAGCACAGGGACATCCCCAGGCCAATCCCCCCTTTCCGCAGCATTTCCCGCCCCGTGCCTCAGTTTCCCCATTTGTGTGCATACGCTTGTGCGTGGCCATGCCCACGCGGGGGGCGGCGTGTGCTCACCCGTGGGGCCGCCTATGTGTGCGACGGGTGCCGGGGTGACCCCGTCCCCCGTGTCCCCCCTTGCCCCCCCGTGTCCCCCCGTGTCCCCCGTGTCCCCCCACGCGTGGGTGCCCCGCGGCACAGGCACACGCCTGACCTAGTTCTCTCCCGCGCCGGCAGCCGGGGGGGGCGGGGGCTGAAAACGAGTTAATAAAGCGGGCGGGAAGGATTTGTTCCGCCTGACAGGAGCGGATTTGTAGCTGGTGGCGTCGCCCAGCCGATGTCACCGCGCTGCCACCCCCCGGCCCCGCGGTGCCACCAGAGGGACATGCACCTGCACCCACGGGTGGCCGTGGGGCTGTGCTGGGCACCCCCCGGGAGCCCACGGAGGGGCCGAGGTCGTGGGGTGCAGGGGGTGTCCCCCGATGGGTGCAGCGCCGGGGGTGCCCGCCCTGTATCACCCACCCGGGAATCCCCCCCACCCGTGTCGGGGGACTCCGGCGTGTGTCTCGGGGGGGATTTGGGGGTCAGCCCAGGAAAGCAGAGCCCACAGGCGATGCCACCTCTTCCCCCCCCCGCTTTGTGTCCTCAGGGGCGCAGGGGACCTGGTGACGCTGCAGGTGGCGTCAGGGGCCTCTAAGCCCCGCCTGGGCCGGCGCTAAGCGGGATCAGGGGCTCAGGCAGATCCCGGCCTCGCTAATCCCCGGCTGACACAGCCCGAGCCCCCGGCCCCCCCGGGACCCCCTGCCCGGGCACCCAGGGGCTGCCCCCGCGGGTGGGACCCAGGGGTTCGGGGGTCCCTGGGGCGCTGCTGTTGTGTGGGTGCTGATGCTATGGGGGTGCAGTGGGGTGCAATGTGTGTACACCCGCCCCCGGGCACCAGCATCCCCCCCGCTGTGCGGGTCACCCCTGGGTGCTGGGTCACTCCCGCACCCCTCACCCCCAGGGGCGTCCCCGGGGGGACAAGGGGACAGCTGGTGACAATGTCCTGGCGCCATGTCCCTTCACCGAGGGACACCAGCCCCAGAGCCACGTCCCAGCCTCGGCGGTGCCACCCGTGGGGTGTGCCGGGTGTCCTGCGGAGCTGTCACCCCGGGAGGTCCCCGCTGTGTCCTCACCAGCTGGGAAACTAGAGGGCAGTCCAGGCTCGGGAGACCCGGGCTGGGCAGCGGCGGCTGCACCCCCAAACAGGGGACACGGGACCCCCAAACCCTCACCAAGGGGAGACGAGACCCTCGAACCCCCACCCAGAGGAGAGGGGAACCCCAAACCCCTACCCAAGCCCCTACCAAGGGGATACAGGACCCCCAAAGTCCTGCCGAGGGGACATGGGACCCCCAAACCCCTGACAAGGGGAGATGGGACCCCAGATCCAGGGAGCACCCCAAATCTAGATGGGAACCCCAGGGCCTCCCCCAGAGCCAGGGGTGAACCCCAGATCGGGCACCCCAAGGCCAGGGAAGCACCCACAGCCACAGATTTTTTCACCATAGGGCAGTGGGGAGCCAGGGCCATGGGGGGCTCCCCTGCACCCCAACAGGCATCTGGGCCTCCCGGGGGACCCAGCACCCCACAGCACACAGCTGGGGGGTCCCGGGGCACCTCTCCAGCCCTGCTGGGCTTCAACCACCCCCCGAGGAGCTGCGTGGGCTGGGGACCTTGGTGGCATCGCATGGGGCCAGTGTGGGGCAGGGGCATGGGGGGGCCTCTTGTACCAACCCATGGGAACATGCTGGGCTGCCCTGCAACCCCATGGGGATGTGCTGGGCTCCTCTGCCACCCCATGGGGACATGGTGGGCTCCCCTACAACCCCATGGGGACACATTTGGCTGCTGTACCACCACATGGGGACATGGTGGCCTGAGACCCCATGGGGACACACTGGGCTGCCCTAGAATCTCATGGGGACACACTAGGCTCCTGTATCACCCCATGGGGACACAGTGGGCTCCTGTACCACCCCATGGGGACACACTGGACTGCCCTAGAACCCCATTGGGACACACTGGGCTCCTGTATCACCCCATGGGGACACACTGGACTGCCCTAGAACCCCATGGGGACACGCTGGGCTCCGGTACCACCCATGGGGACACGCTGGGCCCAGCTGGGTTGCACTGGAGTGACACTGGGACACGGCAGCAGGTTCCTGGGTGGCTGCGTGGGGGTACATCCCACCGGCACCTATAGCCCCCACACCTCCCCTTGCCCTCTGGGGCCCCGCCACCCCCAGCTCTCCCCAGCCGCAGCGGGGGGTCGGGGGCGCCCCCAGCCCGGGGTGTCCCCAGTGCCGAGCGAGCTGCGGGGCTCACCCGGCCGGGTCCCCAGCCGCGGTGCATTCACGGTTCGAGGAGCACATCACGGCTGAGGGGAGGTGACAGCAGAACCTTTCCCGGAACAAACTGGAATATAGTATCAGGCAGGGCTGACCGGAGCGCGACCCCCCGCCCAACACGGAGCAAATTAGCGGAGACCGAAATAGCCGGGGCCGCGGCGCAGCGCCCGGCGCTCCGGGCTGTCAGCCCGCATCAGCGCGGCCGAACGGAACAGAACGGAACAGAACGGAACGGAGCGGAGCGAGCGCGGCGGGCGGGGCGGGGGGGCCGCGCAGCTGCTGCCCCTGCCTGCCTGCTGCGCCCCGCGGGGCCGGGCGGCGGGGAGGGGGGCGGGGGGCGAGAAACGCGCGTCTGTGAGGATGTGCGGGGCTTGGGGGGCAAAATTGCAGCCATGGGGTTGTGCGGGGCTTGGGGGGCAAAATTGCATCCATGGGGATGTGTGGGGCTTGGGGGGCAAAATTGCAGCCATGGGGATGTGCGGGGCTTGGGGGGCAAAATTGCAGCCATGGGGATGTGCGGGGCTTGGGGGACAAAATTGCATCCATGGGGATGTGTGGGGCTTGGGGGGCAAAATTGCAGCCATGGGGATGTGCGGGGCTTGGGGGGCAAAATTGCATCCATGGGGATGTGTGGGGCTTGGGGGGCAAAATTGCAGCCATGGGGATGTGTGGGGCTTGGGGGGCAAAATGGCATCCGTGGGGATGTGCGGGGCTTGGGGGGGGAAACTGAATCCTTGGGGATGTGCGGGGCTTGTGGGGGAGAAAAATCTGATCAAAGGGGATGTGTGGGGCTTGGGGGGGAGCAAAATCTGATCGATGGGGATGTGTGGGGCTTGGGGGGCAAAATTGCATGCATGGAGATGTGCGGGGCTTGTGGGGGGGGCAAAATCTGATCGATGGGGATGTGTGGGGCTTGGGGGGGGAGCAAAATTACATCCATGGAGCTGGGGGAGCAAAATCCCATCCACGGAGATGTGTGGGGCTTGGGGGGCAGGGGGAGCAAAATCCCATCTACGGGGATGTGTGGGACTTATGGGGCAAGACCCCATCTGTAGGGATGTGTGGGAGGCTTCCGGGGGGGGGCTGGGGGGAAGAATGGTGTGTGTGTATGGATGGGGGGGCTGAGAAAGGTCCATCTGTGGGGATGTGTGAGGCTTGGGAGGGGTGATGCAAAATTGCATCCATGGGGTTCTGGGGGCAAAATCGCATACAGGGGGGTGTGTGGGGCTTGGAGGGCAAAGCCCCATCCATGGGGATGAAATCCCACCCGTGGGGATGTGTGGGGTGGGGGAGGCATCCTGGGGTGGGGGGAAAGACGTGTGCGTGGGGATGGGGGGCTGAGAAAGGTCCATCTGTGGGGATGTGTGGGGTTCGGGCGTCAAAGCCCCATCCAGGAGGATGCTCAAGGCTTTGGGGGGGCAGAACCCATGTGTGGGGATGTGTGGGGCTGGGGGAGGCAAAACCCCATCCATGGGGTGCCCGGGGGGGTGCGGGGGGCAGGAACTGGGGTGCGGGTGGTGTGGGGGGAGATGCGGGCGGGGCGGGCGGAGAAGCAGCAAACAGCTCTGTCAGATACACGGAGAGCAGGAGGCGGCCGCGCCGCTCCCGGGGTGCGCTCGCACATTACTCGTGCCCGGGTGCCCGGCCGCGGCGGGGGCGCTGCCAGAGGCGAGGGGCGCTCCCAGAGGCGGGGGGCGCTCGTAGAGGCGGGGGGCGCTGCCAGAGGCGAGGGGCGCTCCCAGAGGCGGGGGGCGCTCGTAGCGGCGGGGGCGCTCGTAGCGGCGGGGGCGCTGCCAGAGGCGGGTAGCGCTCCCAGCGGCGGGGGCGCTCGCAGCGGCGGGGGCGCTCCCAGAGGCGGGGGGCGCTCCCAGCGGCGGGGGGCGCTCGCAGCGGCGGGGGCGCTCCCCTCGGGGCGCGGACACGGACCGCGCGGCCATTTTGTTGCTGGGTTGAACTGGAAGGAAAGAAGGGAAAAAAGAAAATAGAAATAAAAGGGGAAGAGCCCAGCCCGACACCAGGCGCAGCGCAGCCCCGCAGCCGCCGGGGGGGCTGCCCGCCCCCGCTGCAGCACGGGAGGGTCCCAAACCCCCGGTGGGGTCCTCAGGGCCCCTCCAGGATCGATCCTGCCCCCCTGGTCCCCAGGACGGGACTGAGCCCCGTTGTGCTCGTGTCCCCGTTGTGCTGGTGTCCCCGCTGTGCTGGTGTCCCCCTCTGCTGGTGTCCCCCTGTGCTGGTGTCCCCGCTGTGCTGGTGTCCCCCTCTGCTGGTGTCCCCCTGTGCTGGTGTTCCCCTGTGCTGCTGTCCCCGTTATGCTGGTGTCCCCCTGTGCTGGTGTCCCCGTTGTGCTGCTGTCCCCGCTCTGCTCGTGTCCCCGTTGTGCTGGTGTCTCCCCGTGCTGGTGTCCCCGCTCTGCTCGTGTCCCCATTGTGCTGCTGTCCTCGCGGCTGCGGGCGCTGCCACAGGACACAGGGGATCCCGGTGAGGTGGGGAGGGGCTGATGGGGGGGTTCTGATCAGGGGTCCCCCCAGGGCAGGTGGTGTGGGGGCTGCGGGGGTGCGGAGTGCCCTGCTTGGGTGCCTGGGGTGCCCGGGCTGCTTGGGGTGCTCAGGGTACCCAGGGTGCCGAGGGTACCTGGGGTTCTTGGGGTGCCCAGGATGCTCAGGATGCCTGGGGTACCTCGGGGTGCTCAGGGTCCCCAAGGTGATGGAGTGCTTGGAATGCTCAGGGTGCTAAGGATGCCTGGGGTGCCTGGAGTTCTCCGGGTACCCAGGATGCTCAAGAATGCTTGGAGTGCCCAGGGTGCTTGGGATGCTCAGGGTACCCGGAGTGCCAAGGATGCCTGGGGTGCCCAGGATGCTCTGGGTCCCCGGGGTTCTCAGAGAGTTCTTGGGGTGTTCAGGGTCCCCAGAGTTCTTGGGGTGATCAGGGTCCCAAGAGTTCTTGGGGTGCTCGGGGTCCCCAGGGTTCTCGGGGTGCTCAGGGTCCCCAGAGTTCTTGGGGTGCTCGGGGTCCCCGGGGCTCTCGGGGTGCCCCGCACCCAGGCAGCAGCTGATGCTCCCAGCAGTCGCACATCTGGGTGCAAAGGCCAAAATCACCCCCCAAGCCCCCCCGGCTCTTGCAGCTGCTTCCAGCCCCAGCTGGGGGCTCCCGCTCCAGCCCGAGCAGCCCCGGGAGCGGAAAGGGGGAAAAAACGGGGATTTGAGGGGGAAATGGGAAACCTTGGGGCGGCGGGACACGGGGAGAGGGCAACGGCCCAGGCAGGCCCCGCACCACCGGCGTGACCCCCCAGATCCGGGCCGTCCCCCCTCCGATGAGTTTCCAGCAGCTTCCAGCCGCCGCTTGTGAGCAGCTGCTTCCAGAACCGGTGTGAAAACGGCCGATTTCCAGCAAACCGCAGACACCAACTGGGAAAAACACGTACTTTGCACTAGAAAACGTTCAACATTGCGGCTGCTTGGGGGGAGGAGGGGGCCCTGCTCGGTGGGGGGAGCAGGTGACTCGCACCCCGAATCCCCCGGGTCTGCAGGTACCTGCCCCAGCCCAGCCCCCCCGCAGGGCCCCCCGCTCTGCTGCTGCTCGGTGCCCTCTTGGGGGTGCCCGGGGCAGACCGCGGGCTGGGGGGCCGGGCTGGAGCCCCCCGGGGTCAGCGTTCAGTCCCGGAGCCCCCCGCTCAGCGGCGGGACCGGGGGCGTCACAGCAGCGCGGGGAGGGGGGCCTGGCCTCGGCACCCCCCGTGCACACACCCCCCGTGCACACACCCCCATGCACACAGCCCCCATGCACACACCCCCCGTGCACTCACCCCCCATGCACACACCCTGCCATGCACTCACCCCCCATGCACTCACCCCCCATGCACACACCCTGCCATGCACACTCACCCCGTGTGTACACCCCTCCAGGCCCCCCCCATGCATGCAGACCCCATGCAGATCCCCCCCACCATGCACTCTGCACACACACCCCCGTGCACATACACCCCGAGCAACCGCCCATGAACGTACATCCACAGCCCCCCCATGCACCCCCCCTGCACACCCCATGCACACAGCCCCTATGCACACGCACCCCCATGTATATAAATCCCATGCACCCCCCCATGCACACAGCCCCTATGCACACGCACCCCCATGTATATAAATCCCATGCACCCCCCCATGCACACAGCCCCTATGCACACGCACCCCCATGTATATAAATCCCATGCACCCCCCCACGCTCCCCAGAGCCTCAGCGCGGTTGGGGGGGCCGAGGGACAGCGCGGCAGCAGCGGCTGGGGGGGAGCCCCCTGGGGGCAAGAGCAACAGGGGGTGCAGGGGGATACACGGGGGGGCAGGAGGCTGGGGGGGGGCAAGGAGAAGGCAGGGGTGCAGGGGATGCAGCGGGGTTCAGAGGGGTGCGGGGGGTGCAGGGGGAAGACAGGAGGATGTAGGGGGTGCAGGGGGAAGACGGGGTGCAGGGGATGCAGCGGGGTTCAAAGGGGTGCAGGGGGTGCAAGCGGAAGGCAGGGTGTGCAGGGGCTGTAGGGGATGCAGGGGGGTTCAAAGGCGTGCCGGGGGGTGCAAGGGGAGGCAGGAGGATGTAGGGGGTGCAGGAGAGTTCAGAGGGGTTCAGGGGGCTGCAAGGGGGTGCAAGGGGAAGGCAGGGGGTGCAGGGGATGCAGCGGGGTTCAGAGGGGTGTGCAGGGTACAAGGGGAAGGCCAGGGCTGCAGGGGGTACAAGGGGAAGGCAGGGTGTGCTGGGGGGTGCAGGGGGGTGTAGGGGATGCAGAGGGGTTCAAAGAGGTGCAGGGGGGTGCAAGGGGAAGGCAGGAGGATGTAGGCGGTGCAGGGAGGGTTCAGAGGGGTTTAGGGGGTGCAGGGGATGCAGGGGGGTGCAAGGGGAAGGCAGGAGGATGCAGGGGGTTCAGGGGGCTGCAAGGGGGTGCAAGGGGAAGGCAGGGGGTGCAGGGGGTTCAGGGGGTGCAAGGGGAAGGCAGGGGGTGCAGGGGGTTCAGGGGGTGCAAGGGGAAGGCAGGGGGTGCAGGGGGTTCAGGGGGCTGCAAGGGGGTGCAAGGGGAAGGCAGGGGGTGCAGGGGGCTGCAGGGGGAAGGCAGGAGGATGTAGGAGGTGCAGGGGGGGGGTCAGAGAGATGCAGGGGGTGCAGGGGGGTGGTCGGCACGTGCTAAAGGTGCCCCAAATCTGCAGCCCCGGGCAGCGGGTGTGACCTGGGCACAGGGTGACACGGGGGGGTCAAAGGGCTCTTCTGGCGCCCCCGCCCCCTGGGCAGCCCCGTGGGGAGACCAGCGGCTCTGAGTGGGGGACACCAGCTCTGCCCCCCGCCCGGGGCCGTGCAGGGGGGTGCACGTGTGACAGGTCCTGCCTGTCACCTCGTCACTGAGCCCCCCGGCCTGCAGTGAGCACCCCCAAAATGAGCACTTCAGCACCCAGCAGTGAGCACCCCCGCACCCCCAAAATGAACACCCCAGCACCCAGCAGCGAGCACCCCAGCACCCCCAAAATGAGCACTCCAGCACCCAGCAGTGAGCACCCCCGCACCCCCAAAATGGGCACACCAGCACCCAGCGGTGAGCACCCCAGCACCCCCAAAATGAGCACCCCAGCACCCAGCAGCGAGCACCCCAGCACCCCCAAAATGAACACCCCTGCACCCAGCAGTGAGCACCCCCGCACCCCCAAAATGAACACCCCTGCACCCAGCAGTGAGCACCCCAGCACCCCCAAAATGAGCACTCCAGCACCCAGCAGTGAGCACCCCCGCACCCCCAAAATGGGCACACCAGCACCCAGCGGTGAGCACCCCAGCACCCCCAAAATGAGCACTCCAGCACCCAGCAGCGAGCACCCCAGCACCCCCAAAATGAGCACCCCAGCACTCAGCAGCGAGCACCCCAGCGCCCCCAAAATGAGCACCCCAGCACCCAGCAGCGAGGGGCTCCACGGCAGCACCCCAAAAACCTCCCCACAGTGATTAATCCCCTGGGGATCCCGCCGGGATTTGAGGGGTCCACGGGTGCTCCGCAGGGCTGGGGGGTCCCACGCACCCCCCGGGTCGGGGGAAAGGAGGGAGCGACTCCAGTGAGAGCCTTGAGTTCTCAGCCCAGTACAGCCCAGTGCAGCCCAGGGACACCCAGTGCAGATCTGTGCCCCCCCAGTACAGCCCAGTGCAGCACAGTGCACATCTGTGCCAGCCCAGTGACACCCAGTGCAGCCCAGTGACATCCAGTGCAGGTCAGTGGTAGCCCAGTGACACCCAGTGCCGATCTGTGCCCCCCCAGCACAACCCAGTGCAGCCCAGTGACACCCAGTGCCGATCTGTGCCCCCCCAGCACAACCCAGTGCAGCCCAGTGACACCCAGTGCCGATCTGTGCCCCCCCAGCACAACCCAGTGCAGCCCAGTGACACCCAGTGCCGATCTGTGCCCCCCCAGTACAACCCAGTGCAGCCCAGTAACACCCAGTGCAGATCAGTGACAGCTCAATACAGCCCAGAGCCAGACCAGTACCAGCCCAGTACAGTCCAGTGCATTCCAGTGCATCCCAGTACAGCCCAGTGCAGATCAGTGCTCAACCAGTACCATCCCAGTGCAGCCCAGTGACACCCAGTGCAGATCAGTGCTAGCTCAGTGACACCCAGTGCAGTTTTGTGCCCCCCCCAGTACAACCCAGTGCAGCCCAGTGACACCCGGTGCAGATCAGTGACAGCCCAGTACAGCCCAGTGCATTCCAGTGCATCCTAGTACAGCCCAGTGCAGATCAGTGCCCAACCAGTACCGTCCCAGTACAGCCCAATGTATCCCAGTACAGCCCAGTACCAGCCCAGTGCAGATCAGTGCCCAACCAGTACCAACCCAGTACAGCCCAGCGTACCCCAGTACCGCCCAGTATCATCCCAGTGCAGAGCAGTACATCCCAGTACCGCCCAGTACCATCCCAGTGCAGAGCAGTACATCCCAGTACCGCCCAGTACCATCCCAGTGCAGAGCAGTACATCCCAGTACCGCCCAGTACCAGCCCAGTGCAGCGCAGTACATCCCAGTACAGCCCAGTACATCCCAGTGCCGCCCAGCACAGCTGTAGAGGAGGGAAGAGGCTGAGGGTCCCCCGGGGGATCCCCGAGTTTTGGGGGTGGGAGGGCTCGGTCCCAGACACAGGGGTCCCCGTGTGGGTGCAAGGATCCTTATATGGGTGCAAGGATCCCTATATGGGCACAGGGAGTCCCTATATGGATGGAGGGTCCCCATATAGGTGGTAGGGGTCCCATATGGGTGCTGGGGTCCCAGCACAGGGTCCCTGGGTAGGTGTAGGGGTCCCTATATGGATGGAGGGTCCCTATATAGGGTGCCTGGCGTCCCCACGTCCCTTCTGCGATCAAATAGCGGTTGTGGGGTCCCTATAGGGGTTGCAGGGTCCCTATGGGGGTGCAAGGGCTCCTATACAGGTGAATGGAGAATCTATATGGGTGCTGGGGTCCCCATGTGAGCTGCAGTGGGGGCCCTATATGGGTGCAGGGTCCCTATACATCATCAGGGGTCCCTATACATTGTCAGGGTTCCCTGTGGGTGCAGAGGGGTCCCTATGGGTGCTGGGGGGGCTGTAGGGCTGGACACAGTGTCCCCATATAGGTGCAGGGGTTCCCTAAACACACACGAAGTGGGGTTCTGTGTGATTTTGGGGTTCCCTATACAGGCTTGGGGGCTTCCTTGTACAGTTTGGGGGGTGCCCATGCAGTTTGGGTCCCTGTACGGTTTGGGGGGGTCTCTGTGCAGTTTGGCGTTCTCTGTGGAGTTTTGGGGTGTCCATGTACTGTTTGGGGTCCCCATATGGTTGGGGGGGGGCGTCCTGTGTGGTTGAGGGTCTCTGTGTGGTTTTGGGGCGTCCCTGTGCACTCTGGGGGTCCCTGTACGATTTGGGGTGTCCCTGTGCAGTATGGGGGTGTCCTTGTATGGTTCAGAGTCTTGTACAGTTTGGGGGGGTCCCATACGGTTTGGGGGTGTCCCTGTGCGTTTTGGGGTCCCCTCGAAGTTCAGGGTCCTGTACAATGGAGGGGGGGGCGGCTGTGCGTTTTGGGGTCTCTGTACAATTTGGGGAGTCTCCGTGTGTTTTGGGGTGCCGCTGCTTTTATGAGTCCCTGTACAATTTCGGGGGTCCCTCTGCACTTAGGGGCCCCTCTACAATTTTGGGGCTCCCTTTACAACTTTGGGGGTCCCTTTTCATTTCGGGGTCCGTGTACAATTTTGGGGGTCCCAGTGTGTTTCGGGGCACCCACGTGGTTTGGGGTCCCTGTACAATTTTGGGGGTGCCAGTGTGTTTTGGGGCTCTCACCCACAGTTCAAGGTCCCTGCAGAATTTTGGGGTCCCTGTGTGTTTCGAGATCCTTGTACAATTTTGGGGGTCCCTGTACAATTTTGGGGCTCCCTGTACAACTTTGGGGGTCCCTGTACGACTTCTTGTGTCCCTCTGCGTTTCGGAGCGCCCCTTCTGTTGGTGTCCCCGTACAATTTTGGGGGTTCCTGTACAATTTTGGGGTCCCCGTGCATTTCGGGGTCCTCCTGTGGTTCAGTGTCCCTGTACAACTTTAGGGGTCCCTGTACGACCTTTTGCGTCCCTCTGTTTTTCGGGGAACCCCTTCTGTTTGGTGTCCCTGTACAATTTCGGGGTCCCTGCGCCTTTCGGGGTCGCCCCGCCGTTCGCCCTCCCGGCCTGCAGGGGTCGCTGTGGCGCCGGCTGGCGGCGGCCGGGCCGGGCCGGGCCGTGTCTCTCTTGTTCCGGCGCCGCGTGTTCAGCGCCGCGGCCCCAGCGGGAGCGGGACCCGGACCCGGAGCCGGAGCGGCGGGACCCGGAGCGGCGGGACCCGGCCCGGCCCCGCCATGTGGTTCATCTACGTGCTGAGCTGGCTGTCCCTGCTCATCCAGGTGGCTTTTGTCACCCTGGCCATCGGTGAGCCCGCCGCCGGGGGGGGGCGGGACCCGCGGGGGGTAGGCCCGGCTGCAGGCCCGGCCCCGGCCTGTCGCGATATGTCGTGCGTGGGTCAGGGAAGGAGGCGGCCTGTGCTCCGGGCCTGGGCGGGGTGTCCCGGGGCCCCTGGCTGCCCCTCGGGTCGCCCCGGAGGCCTCTGAGGCCCCAGAGTTTGGGGGGGTCCCGTGGGTGCCCCAGCGATTGGGGGTGTCCCGTGGGTGCCCATCAGGCTACTGAGGTCCTGGGGGTGCCCCAGGGTTTGAGGGGGTCCTGTGGGTTTCTCGCTGACTGGGGGGGTCTCATGGGTGCCCACCGGGCCCCTGAGATCCTGGGAGTACCTCAGAGTTTGGGGGGGTCCTATAGGTACCTCAGCCACGGGGGGGGCTCCACTGGGTGCCCGGATCTGCCCGGTTCTCTCTTCCAGAGTTTGGGGGAGCCATGTGGGTGCCCATCAGGCTCCTGAGGTCCTGTGGGTGCCCTAGAGTTTGGGGGGGATGGGGCTGCGGGTGCCCCAGAGCTGGGGGGAGCCCTGGGGGTGGCCCAGCGATTGGGGGTGTCCCATGGGTGTCCACCAAGACCCTGAGGCCCCGTGGGTGCCCCAGACTTTGGGGGAGCCCTGTGGGTGTCCCAGCCATTGTGGGGGGTCCCATGGGTGCCCACCAGGCCCCTGAGGTCCCACGGAAGACACAGAATTTGGGGGAGTCCCGGGGGTGCCCCCCAGGCCTTTGTGGAGGCCCCGGGATTTGGGGTCTCTGGGTGTCCCCGAGGTCCCGCGGCTGCCCCAGAGAGTTGTGGGGCGGGGGGGCCGCCCAGCCCCATGGCCCCTCCCGCTCTGGCTGAGCGCGGACCCCACGGCGGTGCTGAGCGGGCGTTTCTCCCACAGCGGCCGGGCTGTACTACCTGGCGGAGCTGATCGAGGAGTACACGGTTGTCACCAGGAGGATCATCAAATACATGATCTGGGTAAGTCCCTGGGCTCGCCCAAAATCCCCCCCCCGGGGCTGGCAGAGTGGCTGTGACATGGGACATCGGCTCTGGAGCAGGGGACGAGCGCTCCTGTTCCCCCAGCCCGAGGAGGGAGGTTGGCTTCGGTCAGCACCTCGCTTCACTAGGGACCTGGTGACACCTCCACCCCTGCCTGGGGAAACTGAGGCACGGGAGCCGCAGCGGGGGGGCGGGATTCCTGTTTGGGGTGTTTCCAAGGGGTCGGTGCTGGGTGGGAGGTGGGGGGTGCAGAGGATTCCTGCCCGTGCTGCCGCCCGCCCCACTTCAGCCCGGTTCTCTCTTCCAGTTCTCCTCGGCCGTGCTGGTCGGTCTCTACCTCTTCGAGCACTTTCCCGGTTTCATGGTGGGCGTGGGGCTCTTCACCAACCTGGTTTACTTCGGTTTGCTCCAGACCTTCCCCTTCATCGTCCTCACCTCCTCCAACTTCATCCTGTCCTGCGGTGAGCGGGGGGCGGGAAGGGCGGAAAACCTCACGTCCCCCTCCCCGCGTGGGCTCTGGGCGGCGGGAGAGGTTCAGCTGCAGCCTCTGTGGCTTTCGGGAGGACTTTGAGCTTTGGCTGTTACCTTTTAATAGGTGTGGGAAGCGCCGGTTTCCCTGGGCTCCCCTGGGTCACCCTCCAGCCAGTTCCGCTCTAAAATCACTTGGGAAATGATATTCTGTCTGCATCAGGTGTTCACCGGTTGTGGTGAAGAGCAGGAGGGATTTGCCACAAACTAAAAAGCCCTGTGTGTACTTCCAGCCTGACACTACGCGTGTCATCGCGTGGATCCGATGTTTAGTGAAAGAAAAGCTGTGAGACAAACGCCCGCAATTCATACAGAAATTGATCGGGCTTGCTGGAGAAAGTCGGGTTAGAAAAGTGCATTGCTGAGTTTAAACCGGGGACTTTTATTGCTTTATTTTTTCTTTATATTTTAATCCCCGTTTGTGCCTTTCCTGTGGCGTCTGCCGGCCGCATCCATGGCCGCGCAGCCCAGCGCCAGCAGGGCTCGTGGCCCAAGTAATGTGGTTTTTGGTTGAGTGTTTTCGTCGCGCTGCGATTCGCCGAATCTCCCGCACGCCTCGGTGTCCTGTGCGCAGGTCCCCTGCACATCCCTGCTCCCGCTGGTTGGTACTGACACCTTAAGCAGCGAACGGGCAAAGTTTCCTCGTTCTGGAGTCCTATTGCATATTTCAGGGCGCTGTCTGTATGACAGAAACACCTTTGCTCCTCGGAGCGTTCGGGCAGGCGGGGTTTTATACAAAAGCATGAAAATGGGGTGTAGCTGGTAGATGGGGAGCTGTGTTTTCTGGCGGAGCTGGGCGCTCATCTGGGTTTCCAGTGACGTTGTTGGGCTGGAGGGGACGACAAAGCCGCACTTTGTGTCGGCGCTGTCTCCTGCCGCCTCGGCATCTCAAATCAAAGGCGCAAGAAGCTCAAATTCCTGCTTCTTAAGAGCAAAACGGTGGGTTTTGCCGCCCAGGCCGGTGTTAACGGCGCCGTCCCGGCCGCGTTTCAGCCTGGCTTGGTTTGCAGATGGAAAAGGAGCTTCACCGCGCTGCAGCTCTGGGGAGCACGGGGGGCTTGCTGCTTCTCCGGTGTCACCAGCAGGAGCGGGTGTCACCCTGGGCGCTCTGTGGGGACACCAGAGGGACCAGGGATACACCGGGGAGGGTCAAACCAGCGCCCGGCCGGGGGGACCCGCCCGCTCGCACCTTTTCTCTCTAAATAACTGAAACTATGATCAGCGGTGATGTGGTTGCGGGCGGCGGGGAAGGGGCTGCTCCTCGCGGGGTGGGCGTCCCCTCTGGGGCTCTCGGAACCCACCGAGGGGCTGTTTCCCGGGCTGGCGACTGACTTTCCGTGTTCTCCCTTGGCAGTGCTGGTTATATTCAACCACTACTTGGCGTTCCAGTACTTCGCCGAGGAATATTACCTGTTCTCCGAGGTGAGCGAGCGTTCTGCCAGCCCGCGGGGAGCTGCTGTGGGGAAGGGGACGAGCAAAATCGCATTTAAAGACGCGCTGAGGATACTTTTCACAGCTGCGGGTTCTTTTCTCTGGCGTGGAGCACTGTGGAGAAATACAGAATCTGAAGCACAGGTTTTATTTTCTGAACTACGGAAAACTAGATGCTAATATTACTTTGGCTGTTTTACGAGCAAACCACGAATCACTTCCCTTTTGGCATAGTTGCTCCTCGTTACTTCTGTGTCCCTCTCTCCTGTGTCACCGTCCTCGTGCCCGCTGAGGGTGCTGGGTCACAAAGGGGCTCGTTTGAGCCCAACAGCAGCTGCTGCTCAGTGCAGATTTTAAAAGCAGAAAAACCGCACCCAAATAGAACCCCCAGCTGCCTTTCCGTGTGATTTGCCACTTCTGCAGCGGTTTTGTGCCCCGGGAGGCCGCTCCAGCCGCGCAGCCCCGCGCAGCAGCCAGCCCGCTCTTGCCTCTTCCTTTAGTCTTAGTGTAAAGAGGGTTTACTTAGTCGTAACGTCACAGCTAATTACCTGTTTGTTTAATTGTGCTTGTTAAAACCCAGGTTTTGGGCGCCTCAGGCAGGAGCAAGGGCTTTCCCTGGCACCCTGTGCTTCCGCGGGGCTCCTGGGTGAATTTTATCCCCTTTTCGGCTCTGCAGGTTGCTGCTGGCTCTATAATCGTATAAATAATGTAAATAGTGTGGCCAGCGGGCCCAGGGGGGTCGGGCTCTGCTCCCCAGGAACAAGCGCCGGGAGCAGAGGGAACGGCCTCAGTTGCGCCAGGGGAGGGTGAGGTTGGATGTGGGGACAATTCTGTTTAAAAACCGCAGAGATGAGGTTCATGGGGACGTGGGACAGTGCCGGGGTGGGTTGTGCTTGGACTCGATGAGCTTGAGGGGCTTTTCCAACCAAGCCGATGGCGATTGCTGCTGTGCCCGCAGGTTCTCGCCTACTTCACGTTCTGCCTGTGGTTGATTCCCTTTGCGTTTTTCGTCTCGCTGTCGGCGGGTGAGAACGTGCTGCCCTCCACCGTGCAGCCCGGAGGTGAGCGCGGCCCTGCCCCCGCGGAGCCCCAAACACCGCGCGGGGAAAGGGGGGGAGCTCGCGATTTGGGCTTACGGGGGCGCCCATCTGCCTTCCAAAGCACCTTAACCCTTCCAAATCATTAACCTACCGGAGCGGTTTATCTCCTGAACGTTTTCTAGATACCTGGAAAGCGTTAAAGGTCACGCGTGGTCAAAATCAGCTCCAGAAGAACCCGTTTTGTTTCACAGCTCTGCAAATTGCAGTGATTTAAAAATGAGAGAACAGTAAGAGGCTCCTAGAGCAAAGAGATAAATAGCGTTCTCATGAAATGAGGTGGGAGCAGACAATTTGAAGATTTCTAAGACATACTATGCTAAAAAAAAAGGAAGGTAACTATGAAGTAACTTTTTTCCACAATGTGAGTGTGAAGTTAAGCAGGAAAGGCCCATCGCACCCCTGTAAAGAGATGGACGAGTTACCGCCCGCTCTCCGCAGTGATTCCTTCGGATTTCCGACCTCTTGGTGGAAATTTCCACACACAACCCGTTATGGAAGTGTCACATCTCATGCAGACACCGCGTCCCGGGGCTCCCGTGGCCGTTGACGAGTTTGTGTCTAATTATCGTTCCCTCCTCCCCGCAGACGACGTCGTCTCCAACTACTTCACCAAGGGGAAGCGCGGCAAGCGCTCCGGCATCCTCCTCATCTTCTCCTTCATCAAGGAGGCCATCCTGCCCAGCCGGCAGAAGATCTACTGAGCCCGGCGGCGCGGGGGGAGCGGGACAGACCCAAACTGTGCCGGGGGGCGTCCCCAACCCCCCCGGAACCTCCGCCATGGCTTCGGAAAGGATTTTACCCGGATCATACAAACCGGGCAGCGACCGGAGGTGTTGGCAGCGCCAGACGGACGCACGGGGAGGGTTTGTGGCTTTACACGGATCCCCAGGACCGCGCCAGGAGGATTTTGGTTCCAGCCGAGCGCGAGGAGGGTCCGGTGCTGCCCCCCTGCCCGGGAAGGCAGCGGGGGGGTGAAGCCGGAGCGTGCGCCCGGTGTGGTTTTGGGGGGACTGTTCCCTCGGCGCGGCCGCAGACGCGCCCGACGTTTACCTGCGGTTCACACAAAGCCATTCATTAAAAACAAACAAAAACAGCGTAAAACCCGAGCTGTCCGACTCCCGCGTGTTCCCGCCGGGAGGGCAGCGCGGGGAGCGGACCTGGGAGGACTCACCGTTGTGTTCTCCTTGATTTTAATACTGGAAATAGCCATTTTTGCCTGGTTTTGCTGGCGCGGCCGGGATGCTGCCGCTGGGCGAGTCGCCTCAGCTTCCCTCAGTGTTCCCGCTGTTCCTAAAGGGATAAAAACAGACGGTTGTACTGAGGAGGGGCTGAACCCTTAGTTCTTATTCCTTGTAAGCATAAAACCCCTTTTTTTTCCTCCCCTTTTTGCTTTGTTGTTGGTCACCTTCCGCCAAAACCAGATCTCCAGTGGGAGCCTGTGCAGGGCTGTCCCGGCTTGGCCGTGCCAGTTCCTGGTTCAGGGAGGCTCTTTGAGGCATTTCTGAGGAAAGCGGCTGGTTTTTCTCTCCAGTGGGTTCCGCAGGGCACAGCTGGGGCGCCGCAGCCCTCCCTGCGCCGGCCTTCGCTCGGCACCCCCAGACACCCGCCTGTGCGGCTGCTGGCCCAACAGGAACGCGGGTCCCGTGCCGGCGCTGCTCCTCTGGCGCACGCCGCGGGTTCGACCCGCCGTGTGGCCGGAGCCGCTCGCGGCGCTGTCCGAGCGCTCGGTGCCCGTGCCGCGTGGGGAATTGGCTCTCTAATCATTTTGTGTGGTTTTGGAGCAATAGCAGAGGGGGAGAGGGCAGCAACGGTGCGTCGCGGGGAGACGTGAATCGCGCCAGGGCTCGGCGGGAGGGTGGTATTTTCAGGTGTATATTTTCAAGCTTATATTTTCAGGTTTATATTTTCAGTCCAAAGCTCTTGGTTATGGAGGAGTTGGAAAAATGAAGCTCATGGCAAAGCTGCTCCTGCTTCGAGGCCACAGGGTGTGGGGCACGGGGCCCTATCCCTGCCCTGGGACACGCCGGGTGCTTTTGCTCCCTGAAGGTTTCAGATTGATGAAATTCAGGCTGAAAAATCACGTTTGCAGGCGCGGAGGAGGGAGGTGGCGGCGGGGGTGGCGGGGGAAGCTGGGGCTGCGTTCACAGCTCTGTCCAAACCGTTCGCAGTTTCCATCACCCCGGGCACAGCCAGATGGGCTGGAGTGGGGTCTGGCGGCAGCGAAGAGAAGAGAAGAGAAGAGAAGAGAAGAGAAGAGAAGAGAAGAGAAACCCCCCCAGGCTGGGGCTGCGTGATGTGCTGAGCGTGGGGTTGAGTGTCATCTCATCCCGCCAAACGTGGTGCGGGGGGATGGAGAAACCCCTGAGAAACAGCCCCGGGATGCTGAACCCGCCCGGCTGGGCCGTGAGACGAGAGGAAACGGCCTCAAGTTGCGCCAGGGGAGGTTGAGGTTGGATTTAGGGACAATTTCTTCCCCAGAGGGCTGTGGGGCATTGGAACAGGCTGCCCAGGGCAGTGCTGGAGTCACCAGCCCTGGAGGGCTGGACAGACGGACATGAGGTTCTCAGGACATGGGTTAATGCCAGGGCTGCGTTATGGTTGGACTCCATGATCTCGAGGGTCTCTTCCAACCAGAATGATCCTGTGACTCTATAAGCAGAGAGATTTGGGGCTGACTCCTGGCCACCCCCCCCGGCGAGAGCCCAGTTTGGGTGCAAACCCGTTCCCTGCCCTGAACCCGGGAAACCTGGCCGGTAAAAAATAACAAAAGCTCTCCTTATTCCCAGCAATGAGGCGAGGGCTCTCCAAATAAACCCCAGCTTAAACCCAAGTGTGAATTACTGCTCGGAATAAGTATTTAAGAGTCACATATATTAATACACAGCTGCTGATGGCTCCAGGACGGTGCTGGGGGTTTGGCGACGGTGGCTCGGGGACGGTGCTGGTGGCTCAGGGACGGTGCCGGTGGCTCGGGGACGGTGCTGGGGGCTCGGGGACAGTGCTGGTGGCTCAGGGACGGTGCTGGGGGCTCGGGGACGGTGCTGGGGGCTCGGGGTCGGTGCTGGTGGCTCGGGGACAGTGCTGGTGGCTCGGGGACGGTGCTGGTGGCACAGGGACGGTGCTGGTGGCTCGGGGACTGTGCCAGTGGCTTGGGGACGGTGCTGGTGGCACAGGGACAGTGCTGGTGGCTCGGGGTCGGTGCTGGTGGCACAGGGACAGTGCTGGTGGCTCAGGGACGGTGCTGGGGGCTCGGGGACGGTGCTGGGGGCTCGGGGACGGTGCTGGTGGCACGGGGTCGGTGCTGGTGGCTCAGGGACGGTGCTGGGGGCTTGGGGTCAGTGCTGGTGGCTCAGGGACAGTGCTGGTGGCTTGGGGACGGTGCAGCCAGCGCGATGTGGCTTTGCCGTCCCGCGGGAGCGGAGCCGGGATTGATTTTCATGGGTGTTTGGAGGGTGTAATCAGGGGAGAGAATGCACTCGATACGGCGCGGGCGGCGGCAAAGGGCAGGCGGCCGGGGAATAACCGCGGCATTTCCCGCCGGCGCCGAGCGGGGATGGAAATGCCAGAACCGCCCCGAAAGCCGAACGCGGGGGCAGCGCGGGCTCCGGCCTCCCCGGGCGCTCCGAGCCGGTCCCAGTGGCTCTCGCTGCCTTTCCCAGTCGGAGGATCCGTGGGACGCGCTGACATTCACTCGCCAGCAGCCTCTCCGTGTCTGCTTTCCGCACGGCAGCCCCCGGGTGTCTGGAGAATCGAAGGCTGCGCTGAGAAACGCTCAGAAACGAGAAAGAGGAGCTCCCGGCCTTAAATATTTCAGTGGGAGCCGTCTGCGCCCTGCACAAGGAGGAACAAAACGTGTTGAAACAGAAGCGGCGAGGAGGAGCGTTGGAACACGGGGACCTGTCCCTTGTCCTTGCCCCGGTGCCACCGTCGCGGGTTTTCCGACACCTCCTTGTTCCTTGGGCCGCTCGCTCTGCGCCCACACGGCTCCTGAATTACCGCGAAGGGCAGACGGGCGCCTGGAGAGGGTGCAGAGATCCCCACGCCCCCCCGGCTGCGTTTTTAATGGGGGAAGAACGAACCGCGGGCGCTGGCTCCGGGGTTTGCGCGGCCCCAGCTGCGCGTTCAGCGCCCTGAGTTGTACGATTTGGGATAAAACCTGAACCGTACCATTGATCTGGGATCGAACGTGAGTTGTATGATTTATCTGCGATAACACCCGAGTTGTACGCCTTACCTGTGATAAAACCAGCCCCGGAGGAGAAGGGAACGACCCCGTGGATTCCGCAGCTGGGCCGGGGTGAGGACGCTCGTGTTTGATTCCTCCTGCACACGACGAGGTGGCCAAGCTGGAGAAACCACAATTAAATCAATGCTTCTTGTTGGGTTTTTTGGGATTTAGAAGGATGAGCCGTGGCTTGGAAGCTCCTCGGGATGGGGGGGTTGGTGCGGCAGGGGCTGGGAGCAGCAAAGCTGCCTCTGAACCCCAAATCCCAGCAGTGCTGGCCCCCTGTCTCCCAGTACATCCCAGTACATCCCAGTACATCCCAGTACATCCCGGTACAGCAGTGCTGGTGCCCTGTCTCCCAGTACATCCCAGTACATCCCAGTACAGCAGTGCTGACCCCCTGTCTCCCAGTACATCCCAGTACATCCCGGTAGAGCAGTGCTGGTGCCCTGTCTCCCAGTACATCCCAGTACATCCCAGTACAGCAGTGCTGACCCCCTGTCTCCCAGTACATCCCAGTACATCCCAGTACATCCCAGTACAGCAGTGCTGACCCCCTGTCTCCCAGTACATCCCAGTACATCCCAGTACAGCAGTGCTGACCCCCTGTCTCCCAGTACATCCCAGTACATCCCGGTACAGCAGTGCTGGTGCCCTGTCTCCCAGTACATCCCAGTACATCCCAGTACATCCCAGTACATCCCAGTACATCCCGGTACAGCAGTGCTGGTCCGCTGTCTCCCAGTACATTCCAGTACATCCCAGTACAGCAGTGCTGACCCCCTGTCTCCCAGTACATCCCAGTACATCCCAGTACAGCAGTGCTGGTGCCCTGTCTCCCAGTACATTAGAATTGCAGCCCTGGACTTTAGCAGGGCTAACTTTGGCCTTTTCAAGCAATTGCTGGGGGAAATCCCATGGGCAAGACTGCTTGAAGGAAAAGGGGCCCGAGATAGCTGGGTTGCATTCAGAGATTCCTTCTTCCACGCTCAGGATCAGAGCATCCCCACACGAAGGGAGTCAAGGAAGGGAGCCAGGAGGCCTGTGTGGTTGAACAGGGACCTGTTGGGTATGCTCAAGCAGAAAAGGAGAGTTTACAGGTTGTGGAAGCAGGGGCTGGCCACTTGGGAAGAATATAAGGCTGCTGTTAGAGGATGTAGGAAGGCAGCTGGGATAGCCGAGGCCCCCTAGAATTACAGCTGGTGAGAGGGGTCAAGGACAGCAAAAAGAACTGTTTCAAATACATAGCAGATAAAACTAATACCAGAGGCAATGTAGGCCCACTGATGAACGGGGTGGGTGCCCTGGTGGCAGAAGATACAGAGGAGGCAGAATTACTGAATGCGTTCTTTGTCTCTGTCTACTCTGCTGGAGGCTGTCCTGGGGAGCCCTGTACCCCTGAGAGCCCGGATGAAGCCAGGTCAATGGAGGAGTTTGCTTTAGTCGATGAGGACTGGGTTAGGGAGCAGTTAAATAGTCTGGACATCCATAAATCCACGGGTCCAGATGGGATGCACCCGTGGGTGCTGAGGGAGCCGGCTGAAGTCATTGCTGGACCGCTCTCCATCATCTTTGCCAAGTCTTGGGAAACGGGGGAGGTGCCCGAGGATTGGAGGAAAGCAAATGTCACTGCAGTCTTCAAAAAGGGCAAGAAGGAGGACCCGGGTAATTATAGACCGGTCAGCCTCACCTCTGTCCCTGGGAAAGTAATGGAACAGCTTCTCCTTGGTGCCATCTCAAGGCATATCAAGGATAAGAGGGTTATTAGGGGCAGTCAGCATGGCTTCACCAAGGGTAAGTCGTGCTTGACCAACCTCATAGCCTTTTATGAGAATGTAACAAGGTGGATGGACGATGGCAGAGCGGTGGACTGGTCTACCTTGACTTCAGCAAAGCCTTTGACACAGTCTCCACAGCATCCTCACAGCTCAGTTGAGGAGGTGTGGTCTGGACAATAGAGCAGTGAGGTGGGTTGCAAACTGGCTTAAGGAGAGAAGCCAGAGAGCGGTAGTCAATGGTGCGGAGTCCAGTTGGAGGCCAGTATCCAGTGCAGTGCCTCAGGGGGCAGTACTGGGGCCAATGTTGTTCAATATATTCATTAACGATTTAGACGAGGGAATAGAGTGTACTATCAGCAAGTTTGCTGATGACACCAAGCTGGAGCAGTGGTGACACTGGAGGCTGTGCTGCCATCAGAGACCTGGACAGGCTGGAGAGCTGGGCGGGGAATAACCTGGTGAAATTTAACAAGGGCAAGTGTAGAGTCTTGAATCTGGGCAGGAACAACCCCAGGTTCCAGTATAGGTTGGGAAATTACATATTAGAGAGCAGTGGAGGGGAAAGGGAGCTGGGGGTCCTGGGGACAGCAGGGTGACCATGAGCCAGCACTGGGCCCTTGTGGCCAGGAAGCCAATGGTACCTGGGGTGGGTTAGAAGGGGGTGGTCAGTAGGTCAGAGAGGTTCTCCTGCCCCTCTGCTCTGCCCTGGGGAGACCACACCTGGAATATTGTGTCCAGTTGTGGCCCCTCAGTTCCAGCAGGACAGGGAACTGCTGGAGAGGGTCCAGAGCAGGGCAACAAAGATGCTGAAGGGAGTGGAGCATCTCCCGTGTGAGGAAAGGCTGAGGGAGCTGGGGCTCTTTAGTTTGGAGAAGAGGAGACTGAGGGGTGACCTTATTAATGTTTATAAATATATAAAGGGTGAGTGCCGTGAGGATGGAGCCAGGCTCTTCTCGGTGGCAAACGATGATAGGACAGGGGGTAATGGGATCAAGCTGGAACACAAGAGGTTCCACTTAAATTTGAGAAGCAACTTGTTCCTGGTGAGGGTGGCAGAGCCTGGCCCAGGCTGCCCAGGGGGTTGTGGAGTCTCCTTCTGTGCAGACATTCCAACCCGCCTGGACACCTTCCTGTGTAACCTCATCTGGGTGTTCCTGCTCCATGGGGGGATTGCACTGGGTGAGCTTTCCAGGGCCCTTCCAATCCCAAACATACTGTGATACATCCCAGTACAGCACTGCTGACCCCTGTCCCCCAGTACATCCCAGTACAGCGGTGCTGGTCCCCTGTCTCCCAGTACATCCCAGTATGGCCACTGGTGTTGGCTGGTGAGTTTGCGGCTCAGCTGTACGACACTGTTCCCTTTGGGAAGGTGCCTGACAGCCCCCAAAATGTCCCCATATCAAGGGGGTTCCTGTCCCTGGGTGGGGAACAGCCCCACACGAGGGTCCCCGCGGGGGTCTCCAACTGCACCCCTGGGGTTCCACCCCCCAGTGCCACCGGTTGGGGCTCAGAGCTTTCCTGGGGGCTGCAGGGCTGTGACAGCCCCGATGGGACCGTGTGGGGACAGGGGACACCGCAGCTGATCCTGCCCTGACACAAGTCCCTGTGCCTTTGTTTTGGGGTCTGAGCACTGTTTACCTCCTGAAATGTGGGGGCTCAAGACTGTAAAGGTGACGGGGACACCAGTGTCCCCCTGGCAGGAGGCAAGTGACGTGTGATATGTGTCCCTGCCCAGCTGCCGGGCACCCAAGGGTGACAGTGTGGGTGTCCCGCTCCGGTGCCACCAGCCCTGTCCTGCTGCCACCCCCTCGCCCGCAGACGTGGTGACATGCAGGGACCTGGTGCCACCTGCTTTAATGAAAGCACAAGAGGGTGCGAAGTGCTGGAGATCCAGGGGCAGAGCTGGCAGAGACTGTCCCCATGTCCCCTCCTTGTCCCTACCCCGGCTCCCCCCTGTCCCCAGCCCGGCGGGCGAGGGGTCGCGTCCTGGGGAGGCCGCCGGTCACCCGGGCTCTGAAGGGGGTGTCCCTGTCCCCACTCCCCGGCGATGGGACCGTGCTGATGTCCTTGTCCCCTGCGGAGAGACCGACGGGAGCAGGGTGAAGACCCTGCAGCTTGTCACCGGGCAGGGTGACAGGGGGACCGAGAGCAGCAGTGGGGCTCATGGTGGGACACATGGGTGTCACCTCCATGCCTGGTGACAGTCTCACTCCAGGGGGTTGTCACCCACCCCCGCATGCCCTCCCCGCCAAGCCTGGCTCCGTACCAGGATGAGGCCCCTGCTGGGATCCCGGGGGGCTCGGGGGGGGCTCCCCATGGGCCGCCCGGCGCCGCAGGCCGTTCTCCAGCCGCTGCTCCCCGCGCCGCGTGCCGCTCTGCCGCCCGCCGCGTCCCCTGCCCGTCCTCATGGCCCCCTGGGGACAGCGCACACACCCCCAGGCTGGGGGGCACATCCCAGCCACGCCAGCCCCACATGGGGACAGTGGCACCCAGCCCGGTGTCCCCCCTGGGGACAGGGCAGCTCACCAGGATGCTCTGCAGCTCCAGCACCGCGCTGCGCCGCGCCTCCTGTGCAGGGGACAGGGACGGGGATGTCACAGCTCCCTGGGGATGTCACTGTCCCCAGTCCCCCCGGGGCTCCCTGGGGACATTCCCCATGGGACGGGGTGACCGGACCCCTCCCTGCGCACCTGGCGCGGGGACACCCGCTCCTTGGCGGGTCTCAGGACCACGCCGGCCCTGATCCGCTGCATCATCTCCTGCACCGCCCGGGCTTTGGCATCGTCACCTCCGGCCCTGCCTGGGGGGACATGGAGCTGAGACCCCACACTCGTGTCAGGGGGGCAGCTGCCACCTCCTGCAGCACATGTCCCAGTGTCACCCCTGTCCCAGTGTCACCCCCCAGGGTTCATCTCCCACCCGTACTGGGGACCATCACCAGGCAGGACAGGGGAAAGGAATGGGGGACTGGCAGGGTGCCCCCCACCCCCAATGGGACCTCAGAGTGACACTTTGGGGTGGTGGGAGATGCCTGAACCGGTGCGATGTGGGCAACCCCCCCACCCTGTCCCAGCCCCGTGTCACTGCCAGGGACCCCCATATGGGACCAGGACCCCCCCACGGGACCAGGACCCCCCCACGGGACCAGGACCCCCGGGGTTCAGTGGGGGACACTCACTGCGCTGGGGGTTCGCCAGCCCCCTCCTCTGCCTGAGCGCCGAGAGCGGGCTGGAAGGGACAGGGGGTGAGAGCCCGGCCCAGCCGCCCCCGCCCCCAGAAAGCCCAGGAGGTGCCCAGGGTGTCCCCACCTTCCTGACCCCCTGTCTTGGAGCCAGCACCTCACCCCCTGGCTTGGGGAGAGCCTGGCATAGCTAGAGGATAGCATGGCATATGCTGGGGACAGCTTGGAATGGCTTGGGGACAGCCTGGCATTTCTTGGGGACAGCTTGGAATGGCTTGGGGACAGCCTGGTGTGGCTCAGGGACAGGCAGCCATGGCTTGGGAACAGCCTGGCATGGCTGGGAACAGCCTGAAATTGGTTGGGGACAGCCTGGCATGGCTGGGGACAGCCTGGTGTGGCTGGGGACAGCCTGGTGTGGCTGGGGACAGCCTGGTGTGGCTTGGGGACAGCATGGTGTGGCTTGGGGACAGCATGGTGTGGCTTGGGGACAGCATGGCATGGCTGGGGACAGCCTGGTGTGGCTGCAGCCAGCCTGGCGTGGCTTGGGGCCAGGCTGGTGTGTCTGGGGACAGGCTGGTGTGTCTGGGGACAGGCTGGCACAGCGCTCAGGGGCGGGGGGTTGGGAGCAGAAGGGTTTGCCCCCAGCCCAGCCAATTTACTATGGCAGAGACAGGTGACTGGGATGTCCACTGGTGTCACTTACTCCACGGGGACAGCGGGTGGTGGCAGTGGCGGTGGCGGCGGTGGCACCGGCACAGCCACCTCGTGGCTCTGGCTCTGCGGTGACAAGTCCTTGGCCACCTTCTTCCACAGCAGCATCACTGCAGGGGGACACGGTGACAGGGGCAGGTGTCCCCCGGGGCTGGGGGTGGCCCGCTGGGGGGGTGACAGCCCCACCTTCCTCCCGCAGCTCCCCCAGCCGCCCTTCGGCCTCCTCCAGCCTCTTCCTCAGCTCCAGCTTCTCCTCCTGGGCCGCCGCCAGCGCCGCGCGGGCCACATCCAGCTCCTGGCGCTGCGGGAGGGGGACAGGGGCTGGGGACGGCCCAGGGACAGCGCTGGCCCTGCCAGGGACCCGCGGCTCCTCAGCCCCGTGGACTGGCCACTTGCGGGAAACCTGGAGTGAGTTTCAGGGGAGATTTTGGCTGGGGGGTGCTAGCCCAGGGTGGGGGCTGAGTAGCCCAATTCAGGGGCTGAGAGGGTGCTAGTCCAGCATGAGTGCTGGGTAGCCCAGAGTGGGTGCTATAGGGTGACAGCCCAGTGTGGGACTTGGTAGCCCAGAGTGGGGGCTATGGGGTGCTAGCCCAGTGTGTAGACGGGGTAGCTCAGAGTGGGTGCTATGGGGTGCTATCCCAGTGTGGGGACTTGGTAGCCCCAGTGACAGAGGAAATTCATGGAAAAGCGAATGGGATGGGCACAGAGGGGCCCGATCCCGCTGGCAGCACCCAGGGGAAGCCACCGCCAGCACCGTGTCCCCCCTCTCTGTGCCACCCCCCTTGGGGACAGGTCCTGCCGGGTGTCCCGCAGCCCCAACACCCACCCCAGGGACCGCGAGGGGTGCCCGGAGCATCCTGGCCCTGTCGGCATGGGATGGGGGTTTGCAGCAGAGAGTAACTGCCCCCCTGCTCTGTCACCCCCCCGTGGGTGTCTGCCCCCCCCAGCACCCACGGGTGACCCCGCACCTCGTGGGTGAAGGCTTCGGCGTGCAGGCGCAGGTCCCGCTCCAGCTCTGGCTGCTGCGTCGTGTCCCAGGAATCCTGGGTGACAACCTGGGACACTGCTGGGGACAGCGGGGGCTCGGGGAGGGCTGGTGCCAGCGCCGGGGTGGTGTGTCACCCCGGGGACCGCGGCACAGGGGACATCTGCATCCCAGCAATCCCAGTGCCGCACCATTGCCGTGGCACCGGTGGCACTGGTGGCACTGGGGAGCTGCCAGCCGCTCCTCCACCAGCTCGCCAGGGTGCAGTGACATGGGGACACGGCTGTGGGGACCCAGTGAGCTGGGGACAGGACCATGGGGACACAGCGAGGTGGGGACATGGCCATGGGGACACAGCGAGGTGGGGACAGGACCGTGGGGACACAGCGAGGTGGGCACACGGCCATGCAGACACAGGTGGGGACATGGCCATGAGGACACAGCAAAGTGAGGACACAGCTGTGGGGACACAGTGAGGTGGGGACATGGCCATGGGGACACAGGTGGGGACAGGACCGTGGGGACACAGTGAGGTGGGGACACAGCCATGGGGACCCAACTCACGCCTCCTGGAGGAGCCCGGTGCCCGCTGGCTGGTGGCCAGGGCTTCCTGCAGCTGCTGCCGCTGCCCCCGCTCCTGCTCCAGCTGTGGATGGATGGGACGCCCCCTCAGCTGGGGGGTCCCACTGTGCCACCCCCATTCCCCAGGACGTCAGGGACACAGCGAGGGGCTGTTTTCCCCAAAAATCCTCTCCTGAGCTCAGCGAGGGGCTGCGGGGACGGGCAGGCGGTGGGGAAGGAGGGTGATGAAGGGGGACCCCATGCTGTGCTGGGTGGGGTCCTGTTCAGCTGGGGTGTCCCTGGGGGGTCCCGGGGGGGTAACCTGGTCCTGCAGGTCCTGGTTCTGCTTCCGGAGCTCCTGGACCTGGCTGGTGAGGCCGTTGCGCTGCTCCAGCAGCCCGGAGAGCTGCTTCTGCAGGTCTGAGGGCAACGGGGGGCGCGGGGTGAAAATGGGGGGATGGGGGTGGGAATGGGGAGCGCAGCCCCCCCAGAGCTGGTCACTGAGGACCCCCCACCCGGCTCATCCCTGTCCTGGCCGTGTCACTGGGGTCCTTGTTGGGTGCTGGTTCTCCAGGGTGGGTGACCCAGAGGGACATGGATGTGGCGATGAGGGGGGGGATCAGGGAGTGACCCCCAGGTTGCTCAACACCCTGATCCCTGCCCAAAGCTGCCCCAGCACCCCGCAAGGGACAGCGTCCCCTGAACAGTGGGTGGCTGGGGACACCACGGGGTTCACCCCCCACAGGATATGTCCCCCAGACCCCCCGGTACCAACAGGAGCCTCAGGCTGCGAACACAACCACAACTGGAAAAAGCGGATGGGAAAGGGAGAAGCGGGACTTCCATTTCACCTTTTTCGGTTTTAGAATCATTTTCTCCTTGTTTCCCCAGAACAAGACCCAGGCACAGCCTAAAACCGCAGGGCCAGGCTAAGCCGGGCTTAGGGGACACCGGGACCAGGCGGCTGGGCTGGGGCAGGAGCTTTGCCTCTGCCTTTGCTGGTTTTAGCTGGAGCCCCCGGCCCAACTCACCCTGGAGCTGCTGCCCGTAGTGCGGGTCGGGGTCCCCCTCGGGGGGCTGCTCCTGGGGGGGCTGCTCCTGGGGCAGGGCCGGGGGGGCCAGCGGGGCCAGGCTGAGCCGCTTCAGCTCCTGGTTCTCCTGCTTCACCTGAGGTGGGATGGAGACCCCCCCAGCACCGCGGTTTCCCCTGCACCCCCCGAGCGGGTGTGCTGAGGGGATGCACCGGCACCCTTGGACCCGCAGGGAGGGGCTGGGGGCTCTGGGGACGTTGCCCCCCGTACCTGTGCGGCGTAGGCTTCGGCACGCTGCCGGCACGTCCTCTCCATCTCAAACTCCGTCTCCAGAGCCGAGAGCTCGCCCAGCAGCACCTGGGATGCTGGTGGCACCAGGGGACACGCTCAGGGAACCCGGTGATGGGGGGTCCCGGCTGTCACCCCCACCAAGCCACCGCAGAGCCATCCCAGGCTGGGGACAGCACCCGGCTCTGCACCGCGGCACATCACCATCCCACTGTCCCTGTCATGGCCAGCGGCAGCCCCGAGTGACACCACGATGGGACCGGGCTCACCTTGCTCCAGCTCCAGCAGCCACTGCTCCACGTCACCCACCTCCCGGCCGAGGGACAGGGGCTCCTGGGGGACAGACACATGTGGCACTGTCCTGGTGAGCTGTGTCCCAGCTGGGGACACTGTGACCGCGACACCGCAGTGTCACAGCACACAGCCCTGGCTGGAGGGGGGACATGGGGGGACCAGCTCTTTGTCACCTCGGAGTTGCATGGGGAGGATGAATAAAAGAGAAAAGGAGGCTGTGGGTGGTACCTGCACCACGGCCACCTCTTCTTCGTCTTCATCTTCATCCTCCTCCTCCTCGCTGCCTCCCGGCTCCAGGATGGCTGCAGGGAGCCAAAACCATGACAGAATGTCACCCAGCTGTGCCCTCACTGGGTGTGGGGGACATTGGGGTGACACGGGGGGCTGGACAGTCCCTGGCACCACCAGGGTCCCCCCGTTGAGCCAACCCCGTGGCACTGGGGTGACTGGTCTGGGGGACGCGGGCTGGTTTCACCCCCCACAAACCATCAGGTTCAGCCGGTGGCGTCCAGAGGCCACAGTGACAGTCACAGGGGACACCCCCGCCACATGTGTGGGGACACCTGCTGCGTGTGAGCCCATTGCGTCCCCAAATCCGCACAGGAGACCTTACCTGTGAGCTGCTCGGCGCTGTCCCCACCCCAGTCCATGGCAGTGGGGCTGGTGGCACCAGCACCCTGAGATCGGCAGGAACCCTGTCCCTGCCCCAGCGCTCACCTCGTCCTCGTCCCCGTCCCCGTCCTCGTCCTCCCCACCCTCTGTGGGGAAGTGAAACTGTCGTGTCACACGCGGGCTCAGTGGCTGCAGCCCCAGCACCGGCTACGGGGCGGGATCAGCACCCCAGTCCGGGCAGTGACTGAGCCCTTGGTGGGCATGCAAAGCCTGACCTGGCTGAGCTCCTGGTGGGGATGCAAAGCCTGACCTGGCTGAGCTCTTGGTGGGGATGCAAAGCCTGACCTGGCTGAGCTCTTGGTGGGCATGCAAAGCCTGACCTGGCTGAGGCCTTCATGGGGATGCAAAGCCTGACCTGGCTGAGCTCCTGGTGGGGATGCAAAGCCTGACCTGGCTGAGCTCTTGGTGGGGATGCAAAGCCTGACCTGGCTGAGCTCTTGGTGGGGTTGCAAAGCCTGACCTGGCTGAGGCCTTCGTGGGGATGCAAAGCCTGAGCTGGCTGAGCTCTTGGTGGGCATGTAAAGCCTGACCTGGCTGAGCTCTAGTCAGGATGCAAAGCCTGACCTGGCTGAGCTCCTGGTGGGCATGCAAAGCCTGGCCTGGCTGAGCTCTTGGTGGGGATGCAAAGCCTGACCTGGCTGAGCTCTTGGTGGGCATGCAAAGCTGCTGAGCCCTCAGCAGGGATGCAAAGCTGGACCTATCTGAGCCCTCGGCGGGGATGCAAAGCCAGACTTAGCTGAGCAGGCTGGCCTTACCGCAGGGCTGCGAGGGGAGAAGTGCCGGTGCAACAGCCACCAGGAACCGAAACTCGCTCTGCCCCGGGGAGATGCTCAGCTCATAAAATGGCTTAGTCTGCAAAACACCCTTCAGCTCATTGAGTCCAACCACAGATCTCAAAGCCCACCAGCTCCTTCCCGCACGGCCCTTACACCTCCAAGAACATCTCGAAATTCAAAAGCTGCCCCGGGGTGGGAGAGGAACGGCCGCAGTGGGAAACACGAGAGCACGGAGGGGCTTTGGTGACCACGCTGGTTTATTGAGCGAGGACGAGTTTCTCACCAAGGACCCACATCCTCCCGGCAGCGGATCCAGCCCCCCAGGGCCCCTTGGGTGGCCCATGGAGGCGTGGGGGCTGCGCAGAGCCGGGGTCACAGCGCGGTGCTGGCCGGTCCCTGGTCGGGCGCCTTGGCCTCCCGCGGGTAGAACTCGGCCAGGATGTTCTCGGGGATGCGCTTGAGCAGCTGCTTGGGGAAGATGCGCAGCAGCTGCCACCCGATGTCCAGCGACTCGAAGATGCTCCGGTTCTCATAGGGACCTGCGAGAAGACGCAGGGAAGGGAGATGCAGGAGCGGGGAGATGTGGGGGGCTGGTCCAGACCCCCAAGCCCCCGTCCTGGCTCCAGGAGGGTCCGGCTGCTCTCTCACCCTGGCTGATGAATTGCTTCTCGAACTTGTGCAGGAACTCCAGGTAGAGCAGGTCATCAGCCGAGAGCGCCTCTTCCCCCACCACCGCCTTCATGGCCTGCACGTCCTTCCCGATGGCATAGCAGGCGTACTGCGGGGACAGTGGGACAGACGGACACAATGACACCCGCCGGGCAGCGCAGCAGCGCAGGGACCCCCGCCCAGCTTCGGTGACACCAGCCTTTGCACAGGTGTTTGCTGCCCGGCTGTGTCACCCTGCGCCTTGGGGACACCCTGAGCTTTGGAGACTCCTCATGTCTTGGGGACACCCTGCGCCTTGGGGACACCCTGTGATTTGGGGACACCCTGCACTTTGGGGACACCCCGAGCTTTGGAGACTCCTCATGTCTTGGGGACACCCTGTACCTTGAGGTCAACCTGCGCCTTGGGGACACCCTGAGCTTTGGAGACTCCTCCTGTCTTGGGGACACCCTGTGCCTTGAGGTCACCCTGCGCCTTGGGGACACCCTGAGCTTTGGAGACTCCTCATGTCTTGGGGACACCCTGTACCTTGAGGTCAACCTGCGCCTTGGGGACACCCTGAGCTTTGGAGACTCCTCCTGTCTTGGGGACACCCTGTGCCTTGAGGTCACCCTGCGCCTTGGGGACACCCTGAGCTTTGGAGACTCCTCATGTCTTGGGGACACCCTGCGCCTTGGGGACACCCTGTGATTTGGGGACACCCTGCACTTTGGGGACACCCCGAGCTTTGGAGACTCCCTGTACCTTGAGGTCAACCTGCGCCTTGGGGACACCCTGAGCTTTGGAGACTCCTCCTGTCTTGGGGACACCCTGTGCCTTGAGGTCACCCTGCGCCTTGGGGACACCCTGAGCTTTGGAGACTCCTCATGTCTTGGGGACACCCTGTACCTTGAGGTCAACCTGCGCCTTGGGGACACCCTGAGCTTTGGAGACTCCTCCTGTCTTGGGGACACCCTGTGCCTTGAGGTCACCCTGCGCCTTGGGGACACCCTGAGCTTTGGAGACTCCTCATGTCTTGGGGACACCCTGCGCCTTGGGGACACCCTGTGATTTGGGGACACCCTGCACTTTGGGGACACCCCGAGCTTTGGAGACTCCTCACGTCTTGGGGTCACCCTGTGCCTTGGGGACACCCTGTGCTTTGGGGACACCCTGAGCAGGGTCTATGTGCCCAGGCTTGGCCAGTTTGCCAGTCCTTTTCAAAGCCCTCTGCTCTCTGCAGCATCCACAACAATATATAATTATATTCTATATAATATATTATAATATATAATATTTATATGTAACATATTGTAATATATAGAGTATCTTACAATATATTATACTCTGTATAATAATATATGCTGCAGGGAAAAAACGCTGTGTGCTGTCAGCCTGGGATTCCTGCTGCAGGACAAGCTACAGCTCTGCCCCCCCATTTTGGGGCTTTGGGCCCCCTGGACTCCCACCCCATCCCAAACTGCCCTCCCACGTCAAGGAGGTGCCAAAATTAAGTGTTTTGAGTCCATGATGGGCAGCAAGATCCCAGCCCCACGCAGGGGTGAAGGGCTTTGAAGTGACAAATGATCCCCCTCCCCGTGACCCCCCCCGTGCCACCCAGTCCGTACCAGCTGGTTGGAGACGTCCCCATGGTCCTTCCTGGTCATGCCCTCCCCGATGGCCGACTTCATCAGACGGGACAGGGAGGGCAGCACGTTGATGGGGGGGTAGATCTGCGTGGGGAGAGGGCACCCCCCAAAATGGTCACCCACACAGGCAAGGGGACTGTCACCCCCCCGGTCCCCCTGCCCTCAACACCCCCCATCCCAGGGGTTTCCAGACCCCTTGGGGCCATATCTGTCCCTGCACCACTGTGACACGGGGCTGGGAAGGGACACGGGGACCGACCTGCCTGTTGTGGAGCTGCCGGTCCACGTAGATCTGCCCCTCGGTGATGAAACCCGTCAGGTCGGGGATGGGGTGGGTGATGTCTGGGGGACAAGCGGGTGCTGTGAGCCCCAAAAATGTGCCTGGCCCCCTGTGAGGTGGCCGTGCCCCGAGCCGGGGGGTGACCAGAGCAGCACAGCCCCAGGGAGGGAAGCTCCCCCAAAAACTGCGTCAAACCAAACCAGGTTCGCATTTCCCGGCGCGGCGCGGACACGGCGCTGGCGCTGCGCACTTCCCAGGGTCCCCCGTGTCCCCTGTGTCACTGACCGTCGTTGGGCATGGTGAGGATGGGGATCTGGGTGATGGAGCCGTTCCTGCCCTCCACGCGCCCCGCGCGCTCGTAGATGGTGGCCAAGTCCGTGTACATGTAGCCGGGGAAGCCGCGGCGGCCGGGAACCTCCTCCCGTGCGGCTGAGACCTGCGGGACGGGGCTGGATGGGGCTGGGGGGTCCAGCACCCCAAGTACCTGGTGCTGGAGGGGGCTCAAGCACCCCAAGTACTGCAGCACCCCAAGTATCCTGGGCACCTCAAGCACCCCCAGCATCCTGGGCACCCTGGGCATCCCAAGTATCCTGGGCACCCCAAACACCCCCAGCACTGCAAGTACCCCAAATATCCTGGCACCCCAAATATCCCAGGCACCCCAAGCACCTGCAGCACCCTGGACACCCCAATTACCCCAAATTTCCTGAGCATCCTGGACACCGTGAGTACCCCAAGAACCCAGGGCACCCCGAGCATCTAAAGTATCCTGGACACCCCAATTATCCCAAGTATCCAGGGCACCCTGAGCACCCAAATATCCTGGACACCCCAAGTACTCCCAGTGCCCTGGGTACCTCAGTCATCCCCAGCATCGTGGGGACTCCAAGCATCCCCAGTATCCTGGGTACCCCAAACATATCCAGCACCCTGGGCACCCCAAGTATCTTGGGAACCCCCAGCACCCCAAGTACCTCAAATATCCCGGGTGCCCCGAGCACCTGCAGTACCCTGAGCACCTCAAGTGTCTCCAGCACCCTGGGCGCCCCAATTATTCAGGTTTCCTGGGCACCCCCCAGGGCAGTCGCACCCCCTGCCCCACGGGGAGGGTCCAGGGGACCAGGAGGGACCGGGGGGGGGGCTGCTGACCTCCCGCAGCGCCTCGGCGTAGGAGCTCATGTCGGTCAGGATCACCAGCACGTGCTTCTCGCACTGGTAGGCCAGGAACTCGGCGGTGGTGAGCGCCAGCCGGGGGGTGATGATCCGCTCGATCCTGCCAGGGACGCAGGCTGGGTACCCCCGGTCCCCCCGCCCCACACAGCACCCCCGAGCCCGGCGGGCACCCGCCTGGGGCTGAGCCACACTGGCTGTGGGCAAGGGGTCGGGCACCCCCAGGGACCCCAGATCTTGGGGTGCTTGAGCTGGGACTGGGCAATGGCTGGGGAGGGTGTCTCGACAATGGGGGGTCACCCAGTCCTTCCCAGAGGGTGCCTCTAGTTCCACAACAGAGGCCACCCAGCCCATGCTACACACCCCCCACATTGTGCCCCTCACTGAACCCCACTGGAGGTCACCCCCCGTCCCAGCACTGGGACAAGTTTGGGGGAGCCGGGGGGGCACATGGTGGAGCCCAAGGAACTCAGCACCCTGTAGGACGGAGGAGGAGGAGGAGAGGGAGGAGGAAGAGGAGAAAGTTAAGAAAGAGGAGGAGGAGGAGAAAGAAGAAGGAGAAGGAGAAAAGGAGAAGGAGAAGGAGAAGGAGAAGGAGAAGGAGAAGGAGAAGGAGAAGGAGAAGGAGAGATGAAGTAGAAAAGGAGAGGGAGAAAAGAGGAGGAGAAGGAGGAGGAGGAGGAGGAGGAGGAGGAGGAGAGGGAGGAGGAAGAGGAGAAAGTTAAGAAAGAGGAGGAGGAGGAGAAAGAAGAAGGAGAAGGAGAAGGAGAAAAGGAGAAGGAGAAGGAGAAGGAGAAGGAGAAGGAGAAGGAGAAGGAGAAGGAGAAGGAGAAGGAGAAGGAGAAGGAGAAGGAGAAGGAGAAGGAGAAGGAGAAGGAGAAGGAGAAGGAGGAGAAGGAGAAGGAGAAAAGGAGAAGGAGAAGGAGAAGGAGAAGGAGAAGGAGAAGGAGAAGGAGAAGGAGAAGGAGAAGGAGAAGGAGAAGGAGAAGGAGAAGGAGAAGGAGAAGGAGAAGGAGAGATGAAGGAGAGATGAAGTAGAAAAGGAGAGGGAGAAAAGAGGAGGAGAAGGAGGAGGAGGAGGAGGAGGAGGACAGCTGGACCCATGGCCTGACTCACGTGGGGTCATTGGCCAGGTTGAGGAACAGGCAGACATTGTCCATGGAGCCGTTCTCCTCGAAGTCCGACTTGAAGAAACGAGCCGTCTCCATGTTCACCTGCCGGGCGGAGGAGAGGAATGCTTGGGGCAACGGAGGCAGGGGGACGAGGCAGCAGCAAAGCTGTCCTGTGGGGCTGGGGCTCCCCGCTGTGAGGCTGTGCCGTCCACCCCCCATCCCCGCTCACCCCCATGGCAGCGAAGACGATGGCGAAGTTGTCCTCGTGATAGTCCACCACGTCCTTGGACTTCTTCACCAGGCCGGCCTGACGGCAGATCTGCGCCGCGATCTGCGGGGGGACGGGGGGTGGCATGGGGTGACAATCTCCCCGAGGGCTCACAGCCCCGCCCAGGACCAGGATCTGGCCCCCGTGGCAGCAAAGGGCAGGGGGTGCTGGGGATGGAGGTGGGGTGAACAACCAGGACCCCAGGACGGACACCAGCACCCCCAGATGTCACCCAGCCCGCGGGGGGGACCAGCGCCACCCCCCACCAGCCGTGTCCCCTTGTTGTGACATGGCAGCTGTGACTGCGGTTCCCCTCCATCTGTCAGGGATGCTTCTCCATCCCATCGCACCACCAGCTGTTCTGGGGGGGTGGGTCTGTGACCCCCAATCCCACAGGCACTCCACATCACCCCCCCACCCCACGCAGCTCTTGGCACAGTGGGGTTTGCTCTACCCCCTCGCTTGTGCAGATGGGGAAACTGAGGCACGGGGAAAGGTGGCCTTCCCTTCTCCCGCATGCAGCAGCCCGTCACCCTGCAGGGCTGGGGGGGTCAGGAACCCCTGTGACACCCCACCTCGTTGTGGGGGAGCCCGGCGGCCGAGAAGATGGGGATCTTCTGCCCGCGGGCAATGCTGTTCATCACGTCGATGGGCGAGATCCCCGTCTGGATCATCTCCTCGGGGTAGATGCGGCCGTGGGGGTTGATGGGCTGGCCTGGGGGGTGAATAAGGCACCCGGGGGGGGGCACCCCAAAGCGCAGGACTCACCCCAATGGTACCAAAAATGAGCTGCTGGAGGTAAGGACCAGGGCAGTCCCCCCCAGCAGCCCTGGCGTGGGAGGGGATCACCAGGTACCCCCCACCCTGCACCCGCAACCCCCCAGGGTACCCGATGGGGACAAACGGACCCCCCCGGGAGCTGGGGTGGGGGCGGCACCGCGGGGCTGCTCTGGCCATCAGGGCACGGGGTTGTCACCAGACCCCGGGGTGTCCCCAACCCCCCCCCGCGGCTGTGCCCGGTTTGTCACCGTTAATGTCCAGAAAGTCCTCGGCCATCACGGGGGGGCCGCTGTCGATGGGTTTGGCGGATCCGTTGAACACCCGACCTGCAAAAAGAGGGATGCTCGGCCCCCCAGAACGCACCGGCGGGGAGCAGGACCAGCCCGGCGCGGAGTCACCGGGCAGGGCCACCATCCCGTCCCTGTTCCCGTGCGGGGACGGGCAGGTCTGTGTCACTGCGGGGCTTTCCCTGCGAGTACCCCCAGGCACGGGAAACCAGCGACATGGGCAGCACCCGTGGGTGGCAGGGGACATCGCGGGGGGTGGGTGGCAGGGGGTGGGGAGCAGAGGACTTTGCACCCGAGGTGGCTGTAGGGACCCCCAGGGCTGTGTCCCACAGCGCCCCCTCAAGGCCGGGGGACAAGGTGTCCCCATGTCACCGCCTGGCGGGGGGCGGGGAGTGCGGCACCCGAGGGCTGGGGGACATAGGTCCCCAGAGTCCCCCCCATGCCACTCGAGCCACCTTCCATCCCCTCCCCCTTCGGGTCCCCTGCAAGTGGGGTGACACCGAGCCCCCCCATGCCGCCCGGGGGGAGGGGGGGCACAATGCTCCCAGAGAGCCTCCGCATCAGCGCTCACCCTCATCCTCATCGACCCGCTCCGAGCCGCGGGATCGATGGCGGTGAAGCCGATGTGCCACCGCGTCCCCGCCCGGCACCCCCCCTGTACCGCTGCCGTCCCTGTGGGACGTTCTCGGGGTCCCCCCCCCGGGCCGGGCAGCGTCGCCGCTGTCAGAGCGGATCAGGGTGATGGGGGGGCCGGGATGCGGGAGCGCGGAGCATGAAAGGTCAGTAACCTTGAACTTCACCGGCACCCACGTCTGCCGCAAACAGGGAGGGGGGATAGGAGGGGGGACAGTGCAACCGGGGGACCCCAGCCTGGTTTGGGGGGGGAGGGGAAGGGGAAACCCCCCCCAAAACAGGGGCAGGGAGGTTTTGCAGGGCAGCTCAGGATGGACTCTGCGCACCCCGTCTGCTCACGCGTGGGAACAAGGGGGACCCTGGCAGGGAAGGGAGCCGGTGGTCCCCGCCAGGGCCCTGTCCGGTTGTCACCGCGCTCGACACGTGTCCCCGCTGCCCTTTCCCGCTGCCCTTTGCAGCGCTGAGGGGACAGAGATTGCAGGTGACACTCGGACCCCGTCCGGGCAGCGATCCCCTGTGCCAGCCGAGGTCCCTCCGCGGGGACCCCGAGCCACAACTGTCACCAGCGGTGACCCCTGCGAGCCCCGGGGGCTGCGGGACCCTCCGGAGCCTCTCACAGGGCTGGGAGCTGGGGAGGAAGGGCTTGGGCTGAGCTTAAACTGGGGTGCTGGGGGGGGGTGCCAGCACCCAGCTTTGCCCGGGCAGGTGTCCCCGTGGGGACAGGGGTGGCCTCACGCGTGGCCGCGTCTCGGGGCTCAGAGGGGACGGGCAGCCCCCAGCTCTCCCAAGTTCAAGGCAACGAAAGTGTTAAGGGCACAACCTCTCCCAGGCCAGGCCAGGCTTTTTCTACTGGGATAATTGAGCAGAGGGGACCCAGCGGGACGTTTAAGCCGAGTAGGCAGGTGACCGTCACCCCGTGCTGGAGGCGACACCCCCAGGACTGGGGACATGCTTGTCGCCTGGACACAACCTCAGGACCTCGACACCCCCAAAATACCCGTGTCCCCCCCGGCTGCCGGGTGACCCTATCACACCGAGCGGTGCGGGGGCTCCGCGGGGGGGGCCGCGCTTACCCAGCATGTCCTCGGAAACCGGGGTGCGCAGGATGTCCCCGGTGAACTCGCAGGAGGTTTTCTTGGCGTCGATCCCAGATGTCCCTTCAAACACCTGCGGACACCCCGGGGCAGAGCCGGGGGGGGCAATTAGCGGGGATTAGCGGGGGGGGCCGGTCTCCGCGGGGAGGTGATGTGATCCGCGCTCACCCGAAAAACCCGTCACGGAGAGGTGATAAAAGCGGGGGGGGGCAGCCCGGGGTTAAGAAAACTCCTTTGGCTTTGGGGAGAGCTGGGGAGGGGGGGTTCACGCTCTCCTGAATGCAACGAGAGCAGCAGAAGGGCCTCGGGCAGGGCAACCGAAGGCATTTTTGATCCGTATAATATTTGACACCATTTGTATTAATTAACCTCCAGATCGCTGCTTTAATTAGAGCCGTGTGGCCTCCGGGAGCAGGGCAATGCCTTGGGGAAGCCGGGGGCACCCGCTGGGGGGGTGACGGCCACAGCACCCGCCTGGGGGGGGCGGGTGCAGCTCGCCCCCCCCCAAAGCTGCTGCTGCAAAAAGATCCTCTTTTTTCCCCTTTTTCCCCGTTTTCTCGCCTCCCGGGCTGACTCCCTAATAGGATTACAAGGGCGCTGCAGAGGTCCGGGCGGCATTAAGCGAGGGGGAGGTTTGACCGCTCGCCGGCAGCTCTGCAGCCCCCCCGAGCTGATTAGAGGGGACCTGGGCTAATTAGGCAGGACGGCCCCAAACGGCCCCGGTGCTCCCGGTGAAACCCCACTTGGCTGAACCGGTTTGGGGGGGGCGGGAACCCCGCGAACCCCCGGTCCCGGCTGGTGGCCACGGGGGGATGGCGGGGGGGTCCTGGGATGGAGCGGGGGGCAGCCCAGGGAGAGCGAGGGGTCCCGAGGAGGCTGCGGTGTCACCCAGCTGGGGAAATGGAGAGGCCTGGGTGGGCAGCTGGGGCGAGGGGAGGTTGGGGACAGCAGGACAGGGACCCAGCAGAGGGTCGTGCCCACGTCGCCCCCCATCCCGCTGCGGTGGCGCAGACGGTGGCGTTTGGAACCTGGTACCTGCTCGGAGCTGAGGGTGCGAGGGCTGGCACAGCTTTGTCCCCGCCGGTGTCACAGCACCAGCTCCGTCCCGCCTGTCCCAGGACACTGCTTGTCCCCAGACCCCGCCCGTCCCCAAACACCGGCCCCACAGCCTGTGACAGCCGCGACCAGAGCCCGGCTGCGGCAGCCGCCGCTGGAGGGGGACAGAGCCCCAGACCATGCAGCACGCGTGTGTCCCCTGTGCCACCGTGGCCCCTGTCCCTGTGTCCCCCGCCTGGGCTCACCTGGACGATGGCTTTGGAGCCCATGACCTCCAGGACCTGCCCGCTGCGGCTGGTGCCGTTGGGCAGCATGAAGTTCACGATCTCGGCGTACTGGGCAAACTGGAGGGACAGGGACAGGTGAGATGGGGGGGAGACCCGACACCACCCTTTGCAGCCCCTGCCTGCACGGGCCTGTCTGCCAGTGCTGCTTCAGTTTCCCTTCCTGTGGTTGGGGATTCGTGCTCCCTGAAGCCACCAAACACCGCGGGGACATTCAGCAGCTGATGCCAACAGGCAGGACCTGCCAGCCCCGGCAGGAGGTGTCTTGGGGAAGGTGCTGCCTGTCCTCACCCCACCCCAGAGCTGTGGCACTGCTCCGTGCCTCAGTTTCCCCAGCACTGCAGGATGCCAGGAGCAGACAGACCCATCATCTGTACGAGCAGCATCTCCGAGAGCTGCCCAAAGAGCATCCACAGCCCTGGATAAACCCCACGGAGCTGGTGACACCCCCAGGGAACCCCCCCAGCCACGACCCCCAGGGGGGTGGAGGCAGCACTTCTGCAGCCCCTTGGCTGAGGGACACATCCTGCTCAGGGGACAATGTCCGAGGGGCTTTGCTCCATGAGCACATCTGCCCAGCCCTGCTCTCTTCCATCTCCTCTTCCTCCTCCTCCTCCTCGCTCCCAGCCACCAGCGCTGGCTCCGTCGCTGTGAACTTTGGACTTTAATTCTGCTGTAAAGACCTTTGCATAAAGGACAACAAAGCGGAGGAAACCCCGCCATGGCCCGGCTCTTTAACTGAGCTGCTGGATTTCCATCCTGCCAGGCTGGCCATGAAAGGGGCCACAGAAACCAGGCACCGGGCAACAAAGGCCCTCGGATGGTCCCGGCTGGCCTGGTGGCCACCCAGGTGAGCCCAGCCCTGCGCCGGGAGCAGGGACAGGCAGGGTGACACCGAGGTGCCACCCGGTGTGGGGCCAGGCTGAACTGGGGTTTGGGATGTGACCTTGCTCAGAGCTGGAGCTTGGGCAGGGGCACAGGGGACAAGAGACAGGAACTGGAGCTCAGGTGGGGGCACAGGGGACAAGGGACAGGAACTGGAGCTCAGGTGGGAGCACAGAGGACAAGGGACAGGAGCTGGAGCTTGGGCAGGGGCACAGGGGACAAGGGACAGGAGCTGGAGCTTGGGCAGGGGCACAGGGGACAAGGGACAGGAACTGGAGCTCAGGTGGGGGCACAAGGGACAGCAAACACAAGTCCAAGCTTGGATAGGGACACAGGGGACAGCAACCAGATCCTGGGGAGAGGTGCAGGGGACAAGGGACAGGAACCAGAGCTCAGGCTGGCACAGGGGACAGGAGCTCAGGCTGGCACAGAGGACATGGACAGGGACACAGAGGACAGGGACAGGAGCAGAGGGGACAGGAGCTCAGGGACAGCAGCACAGGGGACAGGGACAGGAGCACAAGGGACAGGGACAAGAGCACAAGGGACAGGGGCACAAGGGACAGCAGCACAGGGACAGGAACACAGGGAACAGGAGCACAGAGGACAGGGACAGCAGCACACGGACAGCAGCACAGGGGACAGGGACAGTCGGACACGGGACAGCAGCACAGGGACAGGGACAGCAGCACAGGGGACAGCAGCATAGGGGACAGGGACAGCCGGACACGGGACAGCAGCACAGGGGACAGCAGCACAGGGACGGGGACAGCAGCACAGGGGCTCTGCTCCCGGCCGTGTCCAGAGGAGGGAGCTCGGAGCCGCCTGATAGACCCCAGAGAGGAGGGGACAGCCCAGGGGACAGCCCAGGGGACAGCCCAGGGGACAGGGACACGCTCCCCATTGCACCCCCCCATTGCACAGCGGTCCCCGCACATCCAAAGTGACACCGCCGAGGTGTCCCCTCGTCACCCGCAGGGTCCTACCTTCACATTGTCCAGCACCACCAGGGGCCCGTTGACACCACACACCGTCTGGTAGGCTGGGGGGGACACACACTGTCAGTCCCCGAAGCTGGGGACGCTCCTCCCAGGGCAGGATCGGTCCCACCCGCGCCATTCCCACTGTCCCAGTCCTCCCAGTGGCAGCCCCAGTGACTGGCAGCGGCTAAACCGGAGCCCCGGAACCTCCATCCTGCGGGGAACGGGGCTTTTCCTGAATTCCTTCCATTTCGGTTCATTTCAATAGAAATGAAGGTACAGAAGGGGGGGACAGTGAAATCCGGGGTGCAGCGGCAAGTCAATGGCTTCTCTCACTAAGCACAGCTCTTCAGTACACCAGGATTTTGCTTAAAAAAACCCCAACCGAGCAATAAAACAAACACCAAACAAAAACCAGATGGAAAATGAACAAACAAACCCACAAAATCAAACAAAACCAAACGAAACAAAACCCCAAACCAAACGCAAACAAACCCACAGGCACACACACAAACCGCCGTCCTCCAAAAGCAAATCAAACGAAAATGAACAAATGGAAACACAAACCCAGCCCAACCAAACCCAACACAGCAAAGAACAACCCACACACCAAAATACCCCCAAACCAAACACAGAAAACACCCAAACAACAACACCACCACCAAATAAGGTCCGAGCGCCCGCAGGGTGACGCTGCCTGGTGGCCACGGGTGCTGCCGGGGACCCCACAGCTCGGGAGGGGACATCGGGGTGACAGGGACTCAGTGCTGCGTTCAGGCTGCTGGGGATGTCACCTCTCCTAAGTGACAATGCAGACCCCGGGGACAACCGGAGGCAGCGGGGACATGAGGAGAGGATGGCAAGGATGACAAGTCGCAGAAGGAACCGCTGGAGAACCCAGCGCGGAGCAGCAGCAGCTCCAACACGAGGAATCCAGGAGGAAATCTGGTTTGGTAGAGAACCGGCCAACCTAAAAACACTCAAAAATGTGGAGCCTTCAAGCTGGGGAAGGTAAAACATCCCGAGCGGGTTCAGGAGGAACGTGCCCCGTGGCTACTGATTGTGGGACCTTGTGAGCCTGACTGCAGTTCACAATCACCGTTCCTGCCATTAACAACAGTGAAGAACACTAATAATCTGAGGTTACAGAAGGGAGACATCTAAAACACAACCCATATTCTTCCACGGAGCTCTGGCAATTTATATTTGCTTCTTCTTTAGGGACGTTTTCATCTTTAGGGACGTTTTGAGGACTGGGAAGATGGGAGTTGCTGCCCAGCAGCAGGGAATGGTGACAAGTTCGCACAGCTCGTCTGATGTCAGATCATAGATTATTTCTTAGTTTTCTCTGAGTTTTCCACTTGTCTCATGAGTCTGTAGTGGGAATGAGGGGTCTGGAGCATCTTTGTGATGAGGAGACACAGAGAGCTGGGGCTGTTGAGTGGAGAAGAGAAGCTGAGAGAGATGTGACCAATGGATCAATATCTCAGGGTGGGTGTCAGAGGATGGAGCAGACTCTGTTCAGTGGTGCCCAACGCCAGGGTGAGGGGCAACGGGCACAGACTGAAACACAGGAGGCTCCACCTGAACATGAGCAGAAACGTCTTTGCCAGAGCCTGGCCCAGGCTGCCCAGAGCGGGTGTGGAGTCTCCTGCTCTGAGACATTCAAACCCACCTGGACCCACCTGCGTGATCTGCTCTGGGATCCTGTGTGATCTGCTCTGGTGACCCTGTGTGATCTGCTCTGGGATCCTGCGTGATCTGCTCTGTGACCACTGGTCTGGGGCTCTGTGACAAACGGGGAGGAACGGGTGCGGGAGCCCAGCGAGAGGCAGCAGGTCCCCGCGCAGGGTCAGGAGCAGCTTCCCAGGCGGGTGCAGGTGCTGGGGAACTGATCCGGCTCTAAGCCGCTCCTTGATCATTTTTCCGATGTGTCAAATGCCATAAACGCCTGCCATGGCGGGGCCTGGCTTCGCTGACCCCGCCGGGCCCTTTCAGCCCTCCTGCCCTCTCTTCTCACACCGGGCTCTCTCATTTCCTCATGATCCTAATCCGATTGGAGAGGCCGGGCCAGCTGGCTGGCATCGCCGTGGGGATGGGTGGTCCCTGCCGCGGCTGCGGGATGCAGGTCCCCATGGGATAAGGGTCCCCATGGGATGTGGGTCCCTGCAGGATTCATGTCCCCACAGGATGCAGGTCTCCATGGGATGGGAGTTTGCATGGGATGGGTTTCCCCCTGGGATGCGGGTCCCTGCAGGATGTGGGTCCCCATGGGATGCAGGTCACTGCAAGGATGCAGGTCACTGCAAGATGCAGGTCCCCACGGGATGTGGGTCCCCACGGGATGCGGGTCACTGCAGGATGCAGGTCCCCATGGGATGCGGGTTCCTGCAGGATAGGGGTCCCCACAGGATGCAGGTCCCCGAGGGATGCAGGTCCCCATGGGATGTGAATCCCCATGGGATGCTGGTCCCCATGGGATGCGGGTTCCTGCAGGATAGGGGTTCCCACAGGATGCAGGTCCCCGTGGGATGCGGGTCCCCATGGGATGTGGATCCCCAGGGGATGCTGGTCCCCACGGGATGCGGGTCCCCATGGGATGTGGGTCCCCACGGGATGCGGGTCCCCATGCCCCAGCATCCTGGCAGCACCTCTCAGTGATACCAGCACCAGCACAGCTCCCAGGGTGCATCCCAGTCAGACCAGCCCTATAAAATCCATTTTGGGGAGATTTGTCCCATTTGCCCCTCGCCGGCTGCATCCTGTGGTGGGGAGCACCCATCCCTGGCCACCCCACGTCCCGCGTCCCTCACCCGGCCTGTGCCCCGTTTTTGTCATCCCCGCTGTTTTCACAATTAGCCTTCTCCCCGTTACCCAATTACGCCCCGTTCCCGCTGGCTGCCCATTCAGCAGCCTGGGGGGCTGACACGCCGGAGCTGCCTCTCGGCCACCAACCTCCCCGCCTTTGTCCCCTTTCTTCCCAAAGGGACCGTTCAGCCTTTTATTTCCCCTTCCAGCTCCTTCACAAATATCCGCCGCCGCTTCCCATCCCCTGGGAGGTTTTGTTGGGCTCTTTTCTTCTCCCCCGCCCCGTCCCCTCTGCAGTCCCAGCTGTTGGGGAGCCACCCACGTGGGACAGGGACAGGGGTTCGTCCCTCTCCCCGAGCACGGTGGTCCCCAGCCCAGCCCCAACGGCTGCCAGCGCCCTCGGGACCCTCCGGGCGGCCCTCCCAACGCACCAGAGCATCTTCTCCCACCGAGGGCATCGGACCCCCTGAGAGCACCACTTGGGGACCTGTGGCTGTGACATGGGATCATTGGCCAAGCTCTCTGCCCATCCATCCAGTCAGTGTTCCATGCATCCAGCTCTGTGTCCATCTATCCATCCATCCATCCAGCCAGCTCTGCATTCATCCATTCTTCCTTCCATCCATCCTCCCGTCTTCCATCCATCCACCCACTTGTCCAGCTCTGCATCCATCCATCCATTCTTCCGTCCATTCTTCCTTCCGTCCATCTTTCCATCCATCCAGCTCTGCATCCATCCATCCATCCATCTTTAAATAACATCTATATATACATATACTATCCCTCCAACCATCGCTCAGGAGAGCAGCACCATTTCTCTCATTTCCTCATAGGGAAACTGAGGCAGAGAAGGTTCCCCGGCGCAGACGCATGGAGGGGGTCCCTGGCAGCGCAGGGTCTCAGCGCTGGCTGTCCCAGCGCTCCTCTCCAACCAAATCAGTCTGTCCATAAAGGAGCTGGCACCAGGTCCCCTTCCTACCCCACAGTGACTTTGCTTCAGGGATGGGTTGTAGGGCGGTGGCAATGCCACCAGCATCCCCAGTGTGGGTGGAGCAATCATAGAATCATAGAGTCATTTTGGTCAGAAAAGACCTTTAAGATCATCGAGTCCAACCATTAACCCAACACTGCCAAGTCCACCATTAAACCATGTCCCTGAGAACCTCATCTCATGTCTTTTAAACACCTCCAGGGATGGTGACTCAACGTAACCCAAGGGTCTGGGCTCCAGAGACACTGATTTGGCCTTGCTCTCCGAGTCACGGCACGGTGGACACGGGCAGGGACCTCCTGAGCTCTCCTGGTGCAAGCAGGGTCACCTGGGGTTGGTCGAAGGTCTCCAGAGATGGGGAGTCCACAGCCCAGCAGCCTGGGCCAGCGAGGAAAGGCATTTTGGGGGACAGAGCCCCCAGAGGATGGATGGATGGAGGGATGGACGGAGGGATGGACAGAGGGATGGATGGAGGGATGGATAAGATGGAAGTGCAGATGGATGGAGAGGATGGTGGTGGGGCTGGAGAGGATGGAGAGCTGGATGGCTGAGCAGATGGATGGAGGGACAGACAACCAGACTTGGTCATGGAGAAATGAACATGGGGGATGATAAAAACGTTGCTCCACGGTTCTCTGTGCTTCACCATTTCCACTGAAAAGCCCATTACAAAACCCTTCACCTCACCAGCCCCCCCGGGGGCCCTTTGGCCCAGGCCCGGCCAATATCACGAGAAAATTAAACTCACATAAGAGACTTTTCTGCAAAACTGTCTCATTTTGTACAAAGGAACCCACAGCCCCCGGCCTCGCAATGGGGGCAAAGCCCCGGCCCGGCCCCCACTTGTTGCATCGCTCCAGCCCCCAGCCCGTGCCCATCCCAAAGGGCTCTATCGCGACAGAGAAGGACATCACGACAGTGACACCAAGTGACAGCGCAGCGAATGGGAGCTGGACGGGGCAGGAGAGGAGGGGCAGCCCCTGCCACCGGAAAGCACTAATTCCGATAATTAAGACGTTGAGCTGTTATGAACAAGCCGGGGGGGGAGCAGGGTGGGTGGGCTGCGGCCGGGCGGCTGCCGGGGGGCACGGCCGGGACTCGGGGGGGCGGCAGGCGGGGGGAGAGGGGCCGAAAGAAAAGAAAAAGGCTTTCAACCTGGCCTTTCCACACCCCCAGCCCCAAATTCACAGCTCCTGTCAGATGCAATCTCCGTTAGCCCTGACACTCACGCACTGCTGGCCACCGACGGGGGGCACAAAGGGCCCCCGGGGGACAAAGAGGACCCGACCCAACTACACCCGCCGCTAATTGCTCCCGCTCGCCCTCCCCAGCCCCCTGCCCGGGCATCCCCAGCCCCACACCGGCCTTAGGGCTCTGCGCCAAAGTGCGCCGAGGGGCTCGTTCGGGAGCGGCCGGGGGGTCCCAGGGTGGGACCGGGGGTCTCAGGACCGGCTGGGGGTCCCAGGACCTGCCATCTGCCACGGCGAGGGGACGGATGCAGCCCCAGCTCCACCCTCCTCCAGCCCAGGCCGTGGAGGGGGGGCTGGAATAAAACCCCACCCAGGGTATCTCCCTCTCCGCAGAAGTTGATTTGGGACAAATTTGTCACCTGTGCTGTGACGGTGACCTTGGCCTCTAGGACGGGGTGTGCGGCGAGTGATGCTCACCCGTGCTTAGGGGCTTCGCAGTTCCCTCGACCCCAAATTACAGCCCCCGGGGTTCGCATGGTGGAGCCCCCCCCGACAGCCTCTCCCGCTTCAGCCCCGCGCAGGCGGAGGCACGGGACGGCGGAGCAAAGACTGGAAACTGCCCCAAAATCCCCAAATCCCTCTCCTCCCAGCCCAGAGCAAGGACGGGATGACGAGGTGTCTCAGGGGTCCCCAAATCACGGGGTGGGGATCCCACTGCACTGCCCCACGCCTGGCACCCCCCAGCAATGGGTGGGAGCCCCATGGGCCAAGGGTGGGTGTGCTGAGCGCAGGGTGACCGTGGGCTGCTCCGGACCGGGCTGGATGGATCCCACATCCCCAGTGCTGCTCGCTGTCCCATCATCCACAAGCTTAGTTTTTAACCAAAACACTGCTCTCGGGACGGGGCACGAATCCAGCCCCGATGGCGACTTTGAGCTCAAAATCCCGCTCAGCCCGTCCCTGTCCCCATGGCGGTGACACATCCCGCGGGGACAGCAGCGTCCCCGGGATGCGCCTCCCCAGGAGCCACCATCGCCCGCCGGCCCCATCCCGTGGCCATCCTGGGACTTTTCCGACAGTCCCTAAGTGACCAGCTCTCCCCCCTCCGCAACCTGCCCATTGTGCCATGTGTCACTTTGTGCCGCGCTGTCAAACCCACCGGCCTGTCCCAGCCCGGCGGAGCCGGTGAAAAGCCCGGCGGGGGGTCACACTCTATGCCACTAATTAGGACCCGCCGGCCGAGGGTTCCCATACACACCTGCACGTCATGTGAGGAGCGGCAAAGAATGGCAGGAACCAGCCGAGCGTGAACCAAACAAGCCAGCCCCGAGGAGAAAAAATGCTGGGCTTGCTGTTGCATTTTCTATCAGACAAAACAGAGCTGGGGGTGGGCGGTGAGGAGCGGGGCTGCGGACCCCGACCGGCTGGGCGGGAGGAGGGAGGAAGTGATGGAGAGCGGAGCTGTGGGGCTGGGGGTCCCACCCCGGCAGGACGGACCGTGGGGTGCGGGGGTGGGAGGAAGGACGGCTCCGGCAGCGTGGCTGGGGACATGGGGGACAAACAAAGGCAGGACACGGTGGATGCAGCCCCCCAGAACACCCACCCCCTCTCCCCAGCACCACAGTTTGGGGTGCACAGAGCTGAGAGACCTTAAAGCTCCCCCAGTGCCACCCTACATGCCAGGGACATCTGCACCAGCTCAGGTTGCTCAGAGCCCCGTCCAGCCTGGCCTGGGATGTCTCAGGGATGGTTCATCCACCACCTCTCTGGGTACTTGGGCCGGGCTCATGGAATCACAGAATTATTTTGGATGGAAAAGCCCCTCAAGATCATCCAGTCCAACCATACCCCACCCTGTCCCTGCCCCATGTCCTGAGAACCTCATGTCCGTCTGTCCAGCCCTCCAGGGCTGGTGACTCCAGCACTGCCCTGGGCAGCCTGTTCAATGCCCCACAGCCCTTTGGGGAAGAAATTGTTCCCACATCCAACCTCAACCTCCCCTGGCGCAACTTGAGGCCGTTTCCTCTGCTCCTGGCGCTTGTTCCTGGGGAGCAGAGCCCGACCCCCCTGGCTCCAAGCTCCTTTCAGGCAGTTCAGAGATCAGAAGGTCTCCCCTCAGCTCCTGTTCTCCAGCTGAACCCCCCAGGTCCCTCAGCCGCTCCATCACACTTGTGCTCCAGCCCCTCCATCTATCCCCTCCCAGCCCAGCCCCGCAGCTGCTCCCAGGCTGTGCCTGTGCCCTGGGGACCGTGGGGACGCATTGTGGGACAGCCCCTCTGCCTGAGCAGCCTGAGCCCATGTGCAGGCAGCGGCATCGTTCACTGGGTTGTTTTTCGTAAAGATGGGTCAAGCCAAAGGGCAGGAGGTGAGAAGTGCCTCTTCCACTTGCTTGTGCTAATGGATTTGCGGCGCGGGGAAGCAGCTGCTAATACCTCTCCTGCCTCTCAGGAGAGCCGGCCCCAGCAGAGCGGCACAGGCAGCTCCGCCTGCTCCTGCCTGCAGGCCTGCACAGCCCCCAAGGTCCCCCCCAACGGTGGGGTGTATTTGGGGATCATGTAGCTGCTCCTGTGCGCGGTGCCACGCTGGGACCACACACTGCTGGGACCCCATACTGGGGGTACTGGATCCTATGGTGGGCCCCCCAGTTTAAGGAGGACAAGGAATCACTGGAGACAGTCCAGGGAGGGACACAGAGATGCTGAGGGGTCTGGAGCATCTTTGTGATGAGGAGACACAGAGAGCTGGGGCTGTTGAGTGGAGAAGAGAAGCTGAGAGGGATGTGACCAATGGATCAGTATCTCAGGGTGGGTGTCAGAGGATGGACCAGACTCTGTTCAGTGGTGCCCAACGCCAGGGTGAGGGGCAACGGGCACAGACTGAAACACAGGAGGCTCCATGTGAACATGAGCAGAAACTTGTTTGCTGGGAGGTGCCAGAGCCTGGCCCAGGCTGCCCAGAGCGGGTGTGGAGTCTCCTGCTCTGAGACATTCAAACCCGCCTGGACCCACCTGTGTGATCTGCTCTGTGACCCTGCGTGAGCAGGTGTGGCTGGTGATCCACAGAGCTCCTGCAGCCCCACCAGGCTCTGGGACCCCGGGCTCCCAGCCGTGGGGCTGGGGAGGGGCTCTGGCATCGCTGTGGGGCAGGTGGCACACATCTGGGGTGGTGGCATACACAGGGACACCCCTGGGGCAGGGACACTGCCCAGCTCAGCAGGTGTCCCCAGCAATACCCACGGTGGGCAGACACCTGTCCCCCCAACCTGCTCCGCTGCACCCACAGGGCACCATCCAGCCCAGGTGCTGGGGGGGACGCTCCATTTACCTCCCCCTGACCGCTCCGAATGTCACCCCAGATGCACCCCCAGCTCTCCCATGTCACTGGGGTTCCTCCTCCTGTCTCCCACCATCACCCTGTAGCACATTTTTGGAGGAGTCCCAAGTGCTCCCTCCCATGCCAGGACCCCCCTGGCACACAGGGCTGCAGAGCACCAGTTTGTCACTGTCATGTGCCCTCACACACCCCTCTCCAACATACGGTGGGGACAGGACACCCGGGGCAGGACTTAGTCCCAGCCTGGACGTGGCTTTGCAGAGCCAGTCCAGCTGCTCTCCCAGCGTCTCCCGTGGGTGCAGGAAGGAGCAGCCGCAGCAGCGAGAGCCTGAGCCTGTGGGATGCAGCCGGGAGCCAACGGGAGGGTAGGACCTGCCACCAATGTCACAAGAAACAGCCTCGGGTCCCTGCAGCCACCTCCTGCCCAGCCGATGACCCTCCTGGGGCCAAGGGCTGGCTGTCACCCGTGTGAACTGGGGACAGGTCACCCATGGGTGGCTGCTCCCGGCTCCCTGTTGACAGCAAACAGGGGCGGGTGGCCGGGCAGAGCCGGCTGCGCTCAGCCGCACCGGGACGGTGCAGCCAGGGCCGTGCCAGCCTGGAGCCACCCGGCTGGGGACGAGGGAGGTGACAGGAAAGCTCCCTCCAGCCACCCCGACCCGCCAGCAAAGGCACAAAGGTCACAGCAAATGTCCTTGATGCCTCCGAGCCTGTGGTGCTCGGGGACGGGGTGTTTTGTGGTCACAGGCTGTATGGACCCACAGACAGCCCTGGCGGCACGGACACACAGACGTCCCCCCAACAGCCACCACCGTCCTCACAGGCTCCAGCACACAAGCGGCCCCTCCCTGCAGTGTCTCAAGCTGCCGACTCCACCTTGTCCCCCCCTGCGGTGGGTCAGGGTGGGGTCCATCACCTGAGGGCACCCAGCGCACCTCAGTACCGCTACGGGATCAGCCGCACCCAACACAGCCCCCACCGCCCTCAGCGGCTGTGACACCTCCCCAGCCCCCTCAGACACCAGGAGGGGTGACAGACCCCCGGCCTCATGACAGTCCCTGTCCCCTCCCGTATGACCCACACAGCCCCTGTGCTCCCTCCCAGGGTCTCGGCAGCGAAGGCAGAACCGCTGCCCACAGGCAGGGGACATGGAGGGTCGGCAGAGCCCACACCCCTGCCTGCCCCGCTGTCACCCCCCGGCCCTGCCATCTTTGCTTGCCCCAGTGTCACCCTCCCATCCCTGCCTACCTCAGTGCCACCCCCCCATCCCTGTCACCACCCCAGTGTCACCCACCTGTCTGCCTGCCTCAGGGTCACACCCCATCCCTGCCAGCCCTGCCTGCCCCAGTGACACCCCCCCAACCCTGCCACCCCTGCCTGCCCCAGGGCCACCCCCCCAACACTGCCACCCCTGCCTGCCCCAGTGACACCCCCCAACCCTGCCACCCCTGCCTGCCCCAGTGACACCCCCCCAACCCTGCCACCCCTGCCTGCCCCAGGGCCACTCCCCCAACCCTGCCACCCCTGCCTGCCCCAGGGCCACCCCCCCAACCCTGCCACCCCTGCCTGCCCCAGGGCCACCCCCCCAACCCTGCCACCCCTGTCTGCCCCAGTGACACCCCCCCAACCCTGCCACCCCTGTCTGCCCCAGGGTCACCCCTGTCCCTGCCACCCTGGCGCACCCATGGCGACTCTCTGGCTCTGGGGCGGAGAGGTGCCGTGTGTCCCCCCCCGTGTTTCCCCCCACACTCACTCAGCCTGGGGTTGCTGCTGTAGTCGCGGGTGACGGCCAGAGCGTGTTCCCGGGCTGCGGGCAGGGCTGCCCGCGCTGCCTGCACCTGCGCGGCGGCCATGGCGGGACCGGCAGCGGGACCGGCGGCGGGACCGGCGGCGGGACCGGCAGCGGGACCGGCAGCGGGACCGGCAGCGGGACCGGCAGCGGGACCGGCAGCGGGACCGGCAGCGGGACCGGCAGCGGGAGCAGGACCGAAGCCGCAGCCGGGCAGGGGCGGGCGGCAGCACTACGGGCTTTATTCCCCCGCGCCGGCCGGAGCCGGTCCCGGCCCGCCAGGGCCGCCCCGCCCGCAGCCCCGGCGGCTCCGGCAGCGGCCGCAGGTCGTGTTGGCTGTAAACAGCGGGAGGGAGCGGCGGGACCGGCCCCCGACCCACCCCATCCGGGCGGGGAATGGGACAGGGAACCTGAAGGTGACGGTGGGGATGGGAAAAAGGTTGGGGTGGGGTAACGGTGGATTTAGGGGCAGCATTCAGAGAAGGGAACGGAGCTGGTGAGGGGCTGGAGCACAAGTGTGATGGAACAGCTGAGGGACCTGGGGGTTCAGCTGGAGAACAGGAGCTGAGGGGAGACCTTCTGATCTCTGAACTGCCTGAAAGGAGCTTGGAGCCAGGGGGGTCGGGCTCTGCTCCCCAGGAACAAGCACCAGGAGCAGAGGAAACGGCCTCAAGTTGCGCCAGGGGAGGGTGAGGTTGGATCTGGGACCAATTTCTTCCCCAAAGGGCTGTGGGGCATTGGAACAGGCTGCCCAGGGCAGTGCTGGAGTCACCAGCCCTGGAGGGCTGGACAGACGGACATGAGGTTCTCAGGACATGGGGCAGGGCCAAGGGTGGGTTATATGTTTGGATTCCATGATCTTGAGGGGCTTTTCCAACCAAAATGATCCTGTGATGCTGTGGTTAGGGACAGTGGAGGGTGGGAATAGTTTGGGGCACAGTGGGGTTATGGGTACAGGGGTCTGCATCCCCCACACCCCCCAGGGCTGGGGACAGGGGGTCATGTTGGGGGTGACAGTTGGTCACCAGCACTGGGGACAGGTGGGTGCCAGATGGGGTGTGCGGTGCTGCGGGGGCTGTACTGGACTTATCTCTGCGTGCACATGCTTGGGGGGCTCCGAGCTCAGGCAGGGCAGGCAACAATGTGCTCCTAAAGCCCACCCAGCCCAGCAAAGCCACCCACACGAGGTTACTGGTACCAGTAGAGCCGGGGTGGAGAGCGGCTCAGCCGCAGCTGCCAAAGGCAATGGAGGAGGCAGGAGACAGGACATAACTTTTATTTACCATTAGAAACCATAAGAAACCACAGTATTTGTTAAAGTTTTACATCCAGTACTTTTCTTTATCCTTTTGTCCAACGTGCAAGCCAGGAGCAGCTGCTGGAGGCGAGCGGAGCGGGGGCGAGCGACCTCCCGCGCCACCTCCTGCGCCCCCGGGACAGCTTCGCTGCGGCTGGTTGCTTTGGGAGGGGAGACTCTGGACAAGCAGCTTTGGGTCACTTTTGGGGTCTTTGTGAACGCAGCATTTTGGTTTAAATTTGCAGAAAGGGCAGCTTGTGGCTCCCCTGCCTCCACTTCCACCCCTCCGGCTGCTGAGCGACGGGAGGAGGATGCAGGAGACCCACGAGGCTGCCCCAGGCTGGAAGAACACACCAGGGACCCCCCAAAAATCCCAGACTTTAGGGGCTCCTTCAAAAATGAAACCAGGCCTTGTTTTCTCTGAAATATTCCCAAAGCTGCTCCCCCTGGGGAGGCGCGAGGGTCTCACTTCTCCACCGCACCGGGCCAGGGTTCCTCCCAGTGAGCACAAGCTGGGAGGAACTGGGGTCCGGTGACCTCGGGAAACTCCCGTGATTCAGCTGCTCCCGGGGAAAAGAGGGAAAACCGAAGCAAAACCAGTCCCGGGGGGGTTTCCAGGCAGGACCCCCCATCCGGTGGGGCTGGGGGAACAGCATCCCCGCTGCGCTCGCCTCCGCTCGCTGCCTTTCAATACCACGTTTGCAGACCAGGGAAGGACGAAGAACGGCGATATAAATATAAATTAAGTGACGGAGGGAAGGGAGGAGGGCTCTGTCCTGTCGAAATCCCGCAATCTCAGTCAAACACGTCACGGGGTGTCGGGGTCTGGGCAGCCCAGGGCACCTGCAGGATCCAGCAAATCCCACGTGTCGGGAGAGGTGTTGGCAGCGAGTGTGGTGTGAGCCGGGCCGGGAGAGGGGAGCTCGTCACCGTCACCGAGACCTGGCCCTGCGCTCTGCGTCCCCAGGCCAGCCCGTGTCCTGCCTCAGTTTCCCCACCTGCGGCCGTGGGGCTGCCGACCCGTCCCTAGCTCTGCAGACCGGAGGGCTCGCTCCCGTAAAGTGCTCCAGACGTGAGGTGATCAATAAATACTATTTCATAGAAACACTTGATTTCAAGGTAAAATAAAAAAACACCCAAACCTCTTCATAAAATCATTTATTTTAAATATTTCCCTGCAAAAGCCCTGGGAGCGTGCGGGCCAGCGGCTGTGTCCCCCCAGGGGGTGCTCGGTGCTAATTATCACTATGACACATTGAAGGGCAGCAGGAGGACGCAGGAGCCCCTCGGTCTGGGGGGGGCTGGGAGGGGGCTCAGGGCATCACCCCAACCCTGCCACAGTGATGGCCCTGCAGGGTGGCCTGCCAGGGCTGGGCCACCAGCGTCCTGCCATGGTGATGCCACCACAGAGCATCACGCCATGGTGATGCCACCAGAATCCCACCATGGTGATGCCACCACAGAGCATCATGTTATGGTGATGCCACCAGCATCATGCCAAGGTGATGCCACCACAGAGCATCATGCTATGCTGATGCCACCACAGGGTGTCCTGCCATGGTGATTCCACCAGCGTCCTGCCAAGGTGGTGCCACAAGCATCCTGCTAAGGCGATGTCACCACAGGGTGTCCTGCTATGGTGATGCCACCAGAGCATCCTGCCAAGGCGATGCCATCAGGGTGTCCTGCTATGGTGATGCCACCACAGGGTACCCTGCCACAGTGATGCCACCAGCATCCTGCCAAGGTGACGCTCACACCACAGAAGGGCCCAACTCTGCCCAGTGCAGCCCCCTGTCAGCAGATGCTGGGGGGACCACACTGTCCCTTTCCCGAAGAGCCACCCCATGCAATGTCCCTCTCGTTTTTGCCGCCCGCTGGTCTCTCTGACGCTGTCCCCACGCCATGCCCTGCCCGAAAAGCACCACACACTCACAGCTGAATCCTGTCCCCCAGGAAGCCATTGTCACCCTTGGGGACCAGGATGCTGAGATGGGAGGTCAGAGGCTCCTCCAGTGTCCCCGAGGTTTGCTGAGGGGAGACAGCACCAAATTGGGGTGTGGGAGAGTGGTTTGGTTCTGCAGGAGGAGCCTGGGGATGACTCCTGAGTGCAGGGACCACTGGTACGGGGGGCTGGGGACATCACCAGCACCATGCGTCCCCCCAGACCTCCCACCCCCCAGCAGAGGGGACCCGGACCCCAGAACCACCGGGATGCTCTGAGACAACCTCCACCAGAACACAAAGCCCTTGGCAGGTGGGGAAACTGAGGCACGACACTTCCCCAAGGACACCAGGGCTGGGCAGAGACTGAGCCCAGTGCTGCCCTGCGCTCTCCCTTCTGGGGAGCCCTCCTGCTCCCCGGGGCTTCGGTGGTGACACCAACACCACGAGCCCTGGGGTGACAGTCCGACATCCCCCCAGAGCTGCTCCTCTCCCAGCGAGACCACGGCACCGTCTGCAGACCCTGAACCGCGATACCTGGGGAGACGTGGCCCTGGAAGATCCAGCGGTGACGGCGAGGAATGGGACAGCGTTGGTGACATGGGACACCCAGAGAACCCCCCGAGGTGTGACCTGGGGCTGGGAGTTGTGGAGTGTCATCATAGCTGTATCGGCGTGTCATCCATGGCCGTATTGGAGCATCATCACAGCTGTATCGGGGTGTCACCCAGGGATGTATCGGGGTGTCACCATCGCCATATCAAGGTGTCATCCAGGTCTGTATTGGGGTGCCATCCATGGCTGTATCAGGGTGTCATCACAGCCATATCAAGGTGTCATCCACAGCTGTATCAGGGTGTCACCATGGCCATGTTGGGGTGTCATCCACGGCTGTATAGGGGTGTCACCACGGCCGTATCGGGGTATCAGGGTGGGTGACCAGGCATACACGCTTGCACCCACACCCAGATGGACGGTAAATCATCTTCCACATCCCACCTGCCAAATCCAACCCCGGTGCGGGGTGTGGGGTGGGTGGGGGTGCAGGGGATGGAAGGTGGGGCTGGGTGGGGGAGACCTTTTGACACTGATTTCGATTTAAGGGCTCGGCTTCTTGCTGGGTAGAGAATTGTCTTTCCTTTCCAGCCGCGTGTAAGGCTCAAAAGCAGAAGTGCCCAGTCCGTAGGTGCCCGGGAGGTCGTGCAGGCTGCCCAGGAGTGGCCCCCCGAAACACAGCGGGGGCGCCGGCAGCCGGGGCGAGGAGGACGAGGAGGAGGAGGAAGCGAGAGACGGGACCTGCAGGCTGAAGGCTGCTGGCGCTGGGGGGCTGCTCCCCCCGGCCAGCCCCGGGGAGGTGCTGCCTGGGGTGGCCAAGCCAGAGCCGTGTCCCGTGGGGCTGGCGATGGGGTTGGATGAGGGGGACAGGAGGCTGGGGGGGGCCGGGACGGAGAGGAGCCGGCCCTGCTCCAGCAGCCGGAGGATGTTGCAGGTGGCGAAGGACTCGGAGGTGGCGGTGGAACGTTTCTCAGAGTCCCTGCTCTGGTCCTTCTTCTGCTTGGTGCGCCGGTTCTGGAACCAGACCTTGACCTGGGGGGAGCAGGGGGACGGGGTGGGGGGACAGAGAGGCACGGATGGCGAGAGCACAGGGGGGGCAGGGAAAGAGAGGCGAGAACCAGGAGAGAGTGAGAGACAGGAGAGAGACGTATTAAAATAAACACCCAAGCGAGATCCGTCCCCCACCACGCTGCCAGGGAAACGGCCAAATCCTGCGGGTACCCGAGGGAGGGGGACCAGAGCCTGGGGACGGGGTCCTGGGAATGGGAACCCGGGGATGAGATCCCAGGGACGGCACCCCGGGGATGGGACTCCAGGGATGGATCCCAGGGATGGGATTCTGGGGATGGGATCCTGGGGATCGGATTCCAGGGATAGGATTCTGTAGACAGGATTCCAGGGATGAGGTCCCAGGGACAAGAGCCTGGGGGTGGGATTCCGAGGATGGGAACCCAGGGATGGGATCCTGGGGCAGGACCCTGGGGTGGGAGCCCAGGGCAGGACCCCAGATTCAGGAGCCCAGGGCTGAGCCAGCCTGTCACTGCTCTGCCCTGTGCTCCTGGGGACACTGAGCTGTGGGACATGCTGGGTTCTCTGTGACGGTCACCAAACCCAAGTTTGTGTCCCCACCTCCAACCCCTCCTTGGCCAGGCCAAGCCACGGGGCAGGGCAGGGGGTCCCTGGCCTTGCTACGGGCAGGGGACAGGGTGGCTCCTGGTGGCCCTGGACCTCTGGGCACAGAGCCGTTCCTGTGCACAAACCCAGCTGGGGACATGCCCACAGTGAACAGCTGGGGCCCCGTGGGACCCCCAGCCCCAAAACTGCACCCGATTCACCCGGCTGGGACGTGGTCCCCAGTCCCCAACCCGCGGCTCCCGTCCCCCTGCGGCTGCCCCCGCACCCCCAACCGCAGCCCCCGTTTCCACCCCTCCCTGGCAGAGCAGAGGGGTAGGAGAGGCAGAGAGACAGACAGAGAGAGGCATGAGGGACAGACAGACGGACAGAGATGGAGGTGAGGGAAGGAGATGGATGGGAAGACACTCGGATTAGAGCGTTGCGGATCGGGGGGACAAATCGAACACTGTCCAGGAATAAATCCCAGTGCATCGGCAGAGGCTTCGTCCCTGTCTGCTCTGGAGCCAGCGGGTCTCGGACCCACTCCAGTCACCGGGAAGTCCCCGAGGCAGGACAGGTCCCCGTGACATGCTCCCCACGCGTCCCCCGGTAAAACAGACCCACAGTGCAGAGCTAATGGCGCGTGGGGATGGAGGAGGTGTTGGGGACATCACAGCAGAGCCAACGTCTGGGCGAAGCTGGGGATGCTCGGGGATGAGCTCCCCAGTGACAAGGGGACACCAGGACCAGGGATGAACTAATGTCCCTCCTGGGACCACGGGCCACCGCCAGCCCCTGTCCGACCCCCCCGCCCGCGGGGAGCTCTCGAGGACGTTCCCTGCCTTGTCCCTGCACCCTGGATCCCTCGTTGTCACCAGAACCGTTGAGCCCACGTCACAGCCCAGGGATGACATCCCCTCCCCAGTGTCCCCACCAGTCCCTCCACGGCAGGTGGGACGGGTTTGGGCAGGGCTGGGTTGTCCCACGTCCCGGGGAATCAGCAAACCCCAGTTTTTTTGGTGGGAACCTCCTCGAGTTGCTGAATTCTGGGGAGCACAGAACCCCCCCACACATGGGGGCCGAAGGGGACAGCCCACAATCCCGCACCATTATCCACCTCTTAACGAAGGTCTGGTGGGACTGCAGAGCAAAACACACACCCCGGCGCCCTGAGCATCCCTCCGCAGCCAACGCGGGCAGCACGGAACCTCCAAACACCCCACCAGCACCATTCTGTCCATGGGGATGGGTGAGAGATGCCCAGGGCACGGGCCCTTCAGCCCAGTGGCCATCTGACCCTAACCCTGACCCAAACCCAAGCCAAACCTGCTTTCCTCAGCCTGGTATCCATCTAACCCTAACCCTAACCTTAATATTAATCCTAACGCAACCAAACCCTTCTTCTTTCAACCTGGCATCTGTCTAACCCTAATCCTAATTCTACACCTAATCCTAGTCCTAGCCCAACCCAAACTCTGCTTCCTTCAGACCAGCGTCCATCTGACCCTAACTGTAATCCTAAACCTAACCCTAAAACCAACCCAACCCAAACCCTGCTTCCTTCAGGCCAGCATTTCTCTAACCATAGCCCTAATCCTAACCCAGCCTAAACTCTGCTTCCTTCAGCCCAGCATCCATCTAACCCTAACCCTAATCCTAACCCCAACCCAACCCAAACCCAGCCCAAACCCTGTTGTTTCAGCCCAGTGTCCATCTCAACCCACTGTCGAGGCTGCAGGACTGGGAACCCACCACCAGCTCTCCCCACCCGCTCCCCCTGGTGTCTGCACCCTCCCGGTTTGATGGTATCACCTCCAGGTACCTGGAGATGCTGGTGGGTCTGAGAGACCCTCCCCAGCTGCGCAAGAATTTCAGTGCAAAGGGAAACTGAGGCACAGACGGCCCCTGCACAGCTCCTATTGCAGCAGGAGGAGGCTGCAGGACAGAGAATGGTTTGGGTTGGAGGGACCTTCCCAGCCCCCCAGTGCCCCCCCTGCCATGACAGGGACATCTTCACCAGCTCAGGTTGCTCAGAGCCCCGTCCAGCCTGGCCTGGGGTGTCTCAGGGATGGTTCATCTACCAGCTGGGTCAGTGTCACCACCCTGCGCCTCAGCCGGTGCGGGAACGGGAACAGCCCCAGGAGTCCGGGGTTCTCCTGACACCAGCACCTGGAGGCAGCAGGTGTGGTCACCAGCTTGGAAGCCCGAGTGAGGGAAGAGGTTTGGGCAGCACGGAGCGTGTCGGTCCCTGCCGCGGGGTGCCCGGGAAGGCAAAATGCAAGTGGGCTGAGGAAGAGACTCAAAAAATGCAGAAGAACGGCCCCAAGCCTGATGATATTCAAGAGGCAATTGCCCAACACCCTCGGACACACGGTGTGAACTGTGGGGTGTCCTGTGCAGGGGCAGGAGTTGGACTCCATGACCCTTTTGAGTCCCTTCCAACTCAGGACATTCAGTGGTTTAAGGTGATGACCTGGTTACCTCCTGGTGGTGAGCGCTCCCAAAGACCACAGAATGGTTGGGGTTGGAAGGGGCCTCTGGAGATCATCTAGTCCAAAGATGCTGGTGGTTGGAAAAACATGGCAAGTACAGGACCGCCTGATATCCTGACTACTGATTTCTCCTCCACCACTGGCCACCAGTAGAATCATAGAATCATTTCGGTTGGAAGAGATCCTCAAGATCACCGAGTCCAACCATTAGAGAGAAGCTCCTCAGGCCTGGTGCACCCTGAGGTCAGCTCTCACGTTCTGCTTGTCTTCTCTGGGTTGTGAGGAACAACCACAGGTCAGTAAAAGCCAAGGGCCCTTGTCGGGGTCTCCAGAGGTCTGTTCGATTCCCACGGGACCTGGTTTTTCCTGGCTGTTCTGGCTTTTGTTCCACGCTGGGTCTGTGCTGCTTCTCCTGGCAGCTCACGGACAGCTGGGGAGGAACTTTCCAGGGGCACCAGTCGTGACGCTGAATACAAACAATTAATAGCAAACCAGATGGGCAAATCCAATAAATAGATCAATAAAAACTGAAGTGGACATTGATGTGCATGAACTCTGGTGCTGACACCCCATTCCGCACCACGGGGGACACGAGGGGAAACGCTAAAGGACCAGAGGGAGAAAGGGTTGAGGTGACACTGGTCTCAAACCTCCCGACGTGGGGTTTGGCTGGGGAAGGTGGCAATATGGTCCTTGGGGGAAGAGGAGCCGTTGGGTTCCTCCTTCCCAGCACTGGGACATCATCCCAGCACCTGGACGCCCTCTGCTCCCCGATGCCACCAGCAATGATGGCATCTCCATTCACTGGTACAGACAGAAGCCCTGCCTGCTGTCCTGCTGTGTCCGACCCCCCTGCAGGAGGTTCTCCCACCACTGGCCCCCCTCACGGTCCCTCTCTGTGCCCGTTGCCCAACCACCGCGGCCCAGGCTGGATGTGCTCTGCTAAATCCGGTTCCCTCACGTCTCATAGACTGACATGAGCTCTTCCCCGCCCGCACGAGTGGCAAATCAGATGAGCAGGATCACGTTTGCCGTCATGGCTAAAGTTCATCTACAGCTTGTCATTAATTAGGAGATCCATGTCCTTTTCATCCCCCATTACAATCAAGCCCTGAGTTGCATACACTGGAGATGTAAATAAGCTCAGCCAGACGCAGTCCTTGACAAGGCCATGAGTAATTTCCCTCCAGCCCTGATCCTTCGCCTTTCAGCAATATCATAGGGTCATGAAATCATTTTAGTTGGAAGAGACCCTCGAGATCATGGAGTCCAATCGTAACCCACCCTGTCCCTGCCCCATGTCCTGAGAACCTCCTGTCCGTCTGTCCAGCCCTCCAGGGCTGGTGACTCCAGCACTGCCCTGGGCAGCCTGTTCCAATGCCCCACAGCCCTTTGGGGAAGAAATTGTTCCCACATCCAACCTCAACCTCCCCTGGGCAACTTGAGGCCGTTTCCTCTGCTCCTGGCGCTTGTTCCTGGGGAGCAGAGACCAACACCCTCCATCCTACAAGCTCCACCATCTCCCCTCGATCACAGTTTCTCCTCCATGCTCCAAGTTCTCGAGTTGGCTTTTCCTCCGGTTTCCATCACAACTCCCGCCCGCCAGCACAGCGAGGGCTTTGCCAGGGTTGATGAGATTGGCTTCATTTCCTTCTCTAAAAGAGCAGCTTTCTTCTTCCTCCAGGCTCCTGGCTGCACTGCTGTGTGCCCGTGACATGGTGATGAACAGGAAAATATATCAGAATGTCTCTGAAATTTTCTGGGATTAATCTCTGTAAGCTTGGTGAGTAATTTCCAGCCTTTCTTGACAGTCTGTGTCTGAGATTTAGAGCAAAATGGGTGTGACGACTCGCTCAGACATATTTTGGAATGGAGCTTTTCTTTGGGGCCCGAGTTATTAATTATTTCACTTGGCTTTTGTTTGCAGGAGTTGTGGTGCACAGAAGGGTGTTTATCCCTTGGGATCCACCCGGTGAGCTGAGAGTTCCACCCAGTAATGGTATCGGAGTAGCTGACATCCCGCTTTATCCTTGGGAGAACATCCCGTGGGATTATGGGCTGGGAAAGGCTGAGCAGCTACAGACACCTATGATGGAGTTATAGGAGCTGGGCTCGATGATCCTCGTGGGTCCCTTCCAACCCAGGACACCGGGTGGCTCTATGACTCTGTGATCCCCAGCTGTGTCAGCCTGGGGACAGCCAGGACAGCTGGCTGGGGAGGACGAGGGTGGCAGGACAAGCCCCGCTCTGCTCTGGAGAGGTCCCAGGAGGAGCCCCCGGTTCCCGGTGACAACCAGTCCCGTGCCGGGGGCTGTGGGACCCGGGACGGCACGTGCCAGAGCGATCAGGCCAAGCCTGGATGCAGCCACATAGACAAGGACGTGGATGTGGATGTGACTGAAAAGCAGGACGTGAGAGGTCATGCGTTCAGCAGCAAAGGACGGTGACTCTCCGAGGACGGGGAGGAGACAAGTCGTACGGAGATGACTCTGAAAGCCCGAGGAGAGACTGTGCGAGAAACAGCACGATGCTGAAGGTATGAGGAGAAGCACGACCTGCAGATTTATAAATCTGCGTGTTTGGAGAAGGAACCTGGTGCTGGATGTTCAACCAGTTGTTGTGACCAGGTCTGGAGGCCACTTCGCCATGAGGTGAGCGACCGGCTGCAGGGATCTCAGGGTAAGAAAGATGGGGACAGACTTTAGAGCAGGGCCTGTTGTGACAGGACAAGGGGTGATGGTTTAAACTAAAGGAGGGAGATTCAGGCTGGACATGAGGAAGGAATTGTTGCCCTGAGGGTGGTGAGAGCCTGGCCCAGGTTGGCCAGAGAGGTGGTGGATGAACCATCCCTGAGACATCCCAGGCCAGGCTGGACGGGGCTCTGAGCAACCTGAGCTGGTGAAGATGTCCCTGTCATGGCAGGGGGGGCACTGGGGGGAGGAAAGTCCCTCCAACACAAACCATCTGTGATTCTACGTAGAGAATGGCTCCTGGAGGACTGTTCCTGGGGCAGGAGCGTGCTCATCATCACAGCGAGCGCGAGAAGTTTTAATGTGAGAAACGAGCTGGGTGAACCAGACTACGGAGGAAAGTCCTACGAGCTGATCAGACAGGACCATCTGCCTCTGGAGTCCATCGGAGCTCAGAAGCTGATGACTTCTCCAGGTCCTGCAGCGTGAAAACTGGGCACGAAAATCCGCTCTGTCCTGGGCTGGACGTTTCCATAAAAAACTGAGGGCAGAGATCTCAGATCTGTGCACCAGAACAGCCACGTGTGCACCCACCAGGGACAGGGGAGCTGCAGCGTGGGGGGTCCCCACCTCCTCTAGAACCTATGGGTGCTACCATGGCATAACCCGCAATAACAACCAGCAGAAAGGGAAGGAGACAACCCCAGTGCCCTGACAGGTCTGTCCAGACCACCAGAGTCACCCAAAGCCTTCAGGACTCATTACAACAGTTCTCAGCATACAACAAAATGCCACCAACACCTCACCAGCCCACCCATGGCCGCAGGTCCCTTTTCCTGCCCTCTACGCAAAATTATCTTTCCATCACTCTTTTCACAGAACCACAGAATCATTTTGGCTGGAAAAGACGTTTCATCACATCAGAAGACGAAGCTCCCTCCTCCTTGGAGCAAAGTCAGTCCTTGGAGAGGCCGGACGTGGTGTCCAACCAGCAGTGACCAAGAGTATGAAGCCCCAAGTGCATATTGGGTGAAAAAGCAGCTTGGAAGGTTAAAATTTGCTGCCTGGTCATCTCAGGAGGTGCTTCCCAGTGTGTGGTGTGAGAACCAGCCAGTGTCCGGCCCAAATCACCTTCCCCATGGCCCTTCGGAGCCTCTCACCCTGTCCCTCTGTCCCCTTCTGTCACCCGGCAGCACAGGAGAGGGCTCGAACCCCCGGGGAGCGCGGGTGGCAAGTTCATCCGTCACAGGCTGCGTGACTCTATGTGACTCTACGTGACTCTACGTGACTCTATGTAACTCTATGTGATTCTACGTGACTCTATGTGACTCTACGTGACTCTACGTGACTCTATGTGACTCTATGTGACTCTACGTAACTCTATGTGACTCTATGTGACTCTATGTGACTCTATGTGACTCTATGTAACTCGATGTGACTCTACGTGACTCTACATGACTCTATGCGACTCTGCGTGACTCCCATCACATTCCCGGGCACAAGGAGTAAAGGGGAAACAATCCCAACAAACAAATCCCAAACTGCCGGGAGAGCACCTCAGTGGGGACGTGAAGGTTGAATATATTTTTATATATTGTATATATGTGTTATAAATGTATATATTATTACATAAATATTTCTATTTCTGTTTTCCCCAAAGAAGCTCTCCCCTGGTCCATCCCCCTGCCTGCACAAAAGCACCAAACTAACGATGCCCTAGCACCTAACGAGCTCTCCAAGGAGAGCAGCGAGCACAGAAACAGCCCCGATGGCCACCAGGAAGGTGATATTGCAATTCCCTCCGCCCCCGAACGCCTGTTACTGCGGGGGGTGTCCACAGGGCCACGGAAACCACGGACCCCCGGACGGCCCCGCGGCCCCGGCCAGCTCACCTCGTTTTGTTTTGGTTTATTTTATTTTTTTTTTATTTTATTTTATTTTATTTTATTTTATTTTATTTTATTTTATTTTATTTTATTTTATTTTATTTTATTTCTTTTTATTTTTATTTTTATTTTTATTTTATTTTATTATTTTTTATTTCACTTTTAGTTTGTTCTATTCCTATTCCATAATTTGAATATATTTATATTTCATTTTATATATTTTATTATTTTAATATTTTATCTATTCTATTATTTTTATTTTATTATCTCGTTTTATATTGCTTTATCTTATTTTAAATGCACCCACCCCCCCCAGTGCCTCCTATGCAACCGAATGAGCTGCGGAGGGTCACAGACACATCCCCACAGGTTCCTCCACCTGCTGGGGTTCTCTCTGCCGGAGGAAATTCCCTCCACCGGGGGAGGATCCATGCCCAGGGCCCCCGGCACCCCCGCCCTGCAGCCCCATCCCTCCCCACACGAGCATCCTCACCGCTCCGCACCTGGAGGAAAGCCGGAGAGCTTCGGTGCCACCTCGCAAAGGGACACCCACTCCAAATGTCACCGAGCATCCCGGCGGCTCGGAACGCCACTGCGGGGGTGTTCTGCAGAGGCGCCGTCCGTCTGTCTGTCCAAGCATCAGGACGGACATGCAGACACCGAGCCGCCCCCACCCTCTGCCTGCTCTCCCCGTCCTGTGCCGAGCACTTTAAACCATATCCCGGGTTGCAAATGTCACAGGTTCTGTGCACACGCGTGTGATCAAATGGACCCCCCACCCCTCAGCAACCCCACGGGGTCACGTCCCCCTGAACAGAGACCTGCCGACCCCCCCCAGTGCTGCAGGGAAGGGAACAAACAGGGTGGTGAGGACATGGCATCACTGCTGCCACAGCCCGTGGCAGCAGCAGGGACAGCCAGCTCCGCTCCTGGTTTCTCCATGGCGATCGGCACCGCGGTGGCACCGGGACCGAGCACACCGGGGGTTCGGTCCCCATGAACCTGGGATGTGCCTCAGCCAGGTTCTCCTCCCCAGCCCCTTGCCGGCGGCTGCGCCGGCCCGGTGGCCACAGCTGCTCTGGCCACTGCCCTCCGACACCTCCGGCCACAACACTAATTATTTCCAGGCAGTTAATCCCATCGGAGCCCCGGCACCGGCAGGCTGAGCTCCCCGGGGAGGGACAGCCCACCGCCCCACAACACTGGGTGACACGGGGGGCTGGCCGAGGGTTTTGGTCCCATAACCACCTGGCAGTGCCCTGCTCGGCTCCTCCGGCCCCGCACGCTGCCCCGAGCCGTCCGCTCCGGGGCAGGACACGGCCACGCTGGCCAGCTGGGGACCGGGCACTGCCCTCCCTCTTCTCGGCTAATTTTTATACCACCTGGCACCCACCCAAAGCGTTTTGCCGGCTCGCGCTGAGCAGCGGTGGGATGTCACTCCTGAGCGACCGCAGTTTGCCCCCAGGAGCCCGAAAGCCCCATCTCTACCCAGCCCAGCACGTCTGCTCATTTACACCCCGACTGCACCAGCACACACGCTCCATCACACCAGTGTCCCCACAGCCCCCCAAAACGCCCAAGCGCCTCGACATCCCTGGCCAGGAGGGTCCCCATTGTCCCCGGGGACACCCATGGGCATCGCCAGGTGGGAGCCCTGCCCCCCAACACCACCCAGGCAGGGCTGGGGGTACGATACCGGTTTTTAATGGTGTTTATGATTTGGCAGCCATGCCCCAGGGCTGACGTGGTGCCGTCACACGTCCCACACTGTCACACATCCCACGCAGTCGCAGGTCCCATGCTGCGCGCACCCCCGGCACGCCGGCCATGCTGGACTATTCATAGCCGGCGGCTGAGGCCATTTTCCTCGCCAGGATTAGCTCCCCGCCGCCATCAGCCAACACCCACCGCGGCACGGGGGACGGTGGGAGCCGACCGGCTGCTCCGCCGTCTCCCCGCAGCACCCTGACACCCTTCGTCCTCCTCCTCCTCCCGCCATCCCGCGGCCACGGAGCCGCCGAGGCCAGGCAAGCGGGGGCTCGGCGCAGGCCCGGTCCCCGGTGTTGTGTAAGCCAGCGGGCTCGCTGCCCAAAGCTGCCTCGGCCGGAGGTTTCGTAATGGCGCGATGGCGGCTGCACAGCCCATCTGGCTTTTCCCAGCCATGGCAGGAACGGGGAGATGGTGCTGAGGGGGACGGACTCATCCCCTCCGCCCCACAGCGCCTGGGGCCACCCGGGCTGGGCCACCCGCCCCAAATCCCACGCCACGGCCCAGCACAGACACCCTTGGGGACATCCTTCCAGCCCAGGACAGACAAGGTGTCCCCGACCCGCTGGGACTGTGTCCCGGGCCAGGAGCCCGGCGCCAGGCAGCCCCGGCCCCACCGCTGGCCCAAAGAAGCGCACCCTCCGCCTTTGCTCAGAATTCAGGATATTTGCGGCTCCACGGCACGGGAACCTCCCTTTGCCAATGGAAGGGAGACGAAGGAGCCGGGAGAGATGGGGCTGGCAGGTGACGTGTCCTCCACCATCCAGCCTGGTGGCTCCAGAGCCAGATGTCCCAGAGGGAGCACCCTCCAGCACCCCGAAATCAGGCAGAGACGAACCCCTGTCTGCTGGGAGCCGCGGCAAAGGCTGACGGGTGATCCCCCTGTTTATTGGGGTGCCAGCAATGCTGCCATAGGACATCCCCAACAGGGACGTTCTCACACAGCCCCGGCACCCAGGCGGTGCCATCTACGGCAGAGCCATTGGCACCTGGTTTGGCCGCTGGGGGGACAGCGGTGTCCCCATGGTCACGTCCCCTCCCGCAGCTCTGGGATGCAGTGGGAAGTACCCACACAGACATGGTGTTTCCTCCCATTTTCCACGCACTTCTCCAAAACTGTCACCAAAACCATCACCAACACCGATTTCCAGCAGAAACTGCCATTTTTAGGAAACAACTTCTCTGAAGCGACATCCCTGGAGCGTGTGGAGCCAGCCCCGGGGGTCGCTCTGGAAACACCCGGCCTTCCCATCACAGTTAGAACGGAAATATTCAATTGCAAATTCCGAAATTGTTCTGGCTGCGGGGCTGTTTTCCACGGAAAACGCGTCACGGGAAAAACCTCCATTAATTATTCCACGTTTACTTACAGTCGCCATTTTGCCCCAGTGCCAACCTGAGCCTGGGGAACTGTGGAGGTGCCCCAAAGAAGGGAGTTTTGGGGGCGGGCGAGGGCCGGGGCGGGCGGTGCCAGCCTGGTCCTGCCGCCGCCGGTACCTGCTTCTCACACAGATTTATTGCCACCAGCCCGGGGCCCCCCCGGCCGCCGGGTAAACCCCACCACGTGCCCCCGCCGCGGGGAGGGACAGGATTAGCTTGTCCATGTGAGCAGGTTTACTCCATAAGTGTGTTCTGACACGGGGTGGCATGTGGGAAGGGGACCCAGAAGCCACCGGAGATGCTCGGTTCCTTCCAAGGCCACCTTGGGCATCTCCAGTTGGCCACCTCCTGCCATGGGGCCTGGGACCCCCAGCCTTCCAGGCCAAGGGTGACCTTTGAAGGTCCCTTCTGGTCCAAACTGTTCCACGGTTCTAACTATCCTATGGATACCTTCAGCATCTGGGTCCAGTCTGGGGTCATTAAATACGGGATGATGCGGGATGACGTGGGAAGGCCCTGAACGTAGCAGCAGGTCCCTCGCTGCCACCCAAGTTTGAGCAGCAGGAGCAAGCAACCATGGTTGGACAAGATGCCCTTCCCCAGCTACGTGCCTGTCCCCATGTCCTGCTGTCCCCATGTCCCCGGAGCTCCACAGGTCCCTTGAGGAGATGGATCAGACCCAGTACCCCAGGAAAACCTAATTCTGCCAGGTTGGTTCAGCAGGATCCAAACAGGTTAAAGTTAAAGCTCCACCAGAAGTGGCCCCGGGGATGGACAGGGGCACCCAGCTGGGAGCAGCACCCCTCAAACCGGGCTGCGTGAGAATGGGGGACCCCAATGGGACACTGAGCACGTGGAGCTGCAGCTTCCCCGAGCAGAAGGGAGAAAACATTCCCCGCTGGGCACCACCCACGGGAGGTGGAAAGGGGATCACCCGTGGAACAAACCAGCAATGGCTCCAGGGCAGCTGCATGGAGGCAACAAGGACCACCGAACGTCTGAGAGACTATCTTCCTAAGCACAGCAAAGCATGATGGATGCATGGATGGAAGGATGGATGGACGCGTGGATGGACGGACACATGGATGGATGGACACATGGACACATGGATGGACACAGGGACGGATGGATAGACACATAGATGGATGGATGGACACATGGATGGATGGACACAGGGATGAACACAGGGATGGATGGATAGACACATAGGGGCAGGTGGGTGGATGCCCCCTCAGAAAAGAAACTACTTGGATATGACATCTAGATTTTCTGCATGGTCTGGAAAAGCAATTTCCAACACAGGTTTTTTGGAAAAAAGCTCTTTTTAGTGAGTTGAGAGAAGGGAACGGAGCTGGTGAGGGGCTGGAGCACAAGTGTGATGGAGCGGCTGAGGGACCTGGGGGGTTCAGCTGGAGAACAGGAGCTGAGGGGAGACCTTCTGATCTCTGAACTGCCTGAAAGGAGCTTGGAGCCAGGGGGGTCGGGCTCTGCTCCCCAGGAACAAGCGCCAGGAGCAGAGGAAACGGCCTCAAGTTGCGCCAGGGGAGGTTGAGGTTGGATGTGGGAACAATTTCTTCCCCAAAGGGCTGTGGGGCATTGGAACAGGCTGCCCAGGGCAGTGCTGGAGTCACCAGCCCTGGAGGGCTGGACAGACGGACATGAGGTTCTCAGGGCATGGGGAAGGGACAGGGTGGGTTATAGTTGGACTCCATGAGCTTGAGGGGCTTCTCCAACCAAAATGATTCTGTGATTCTATGGTCTGAAACAACCAGCCCTGTCCTGAGCTCCTCAAAGGGAGCCCTTGTTCACCATCAGTGTCACCTCTCTGTCCTCGCTCTAACGAGGGTGGGAAGAGCTGGCAAGGACCCCGGGTCACTTGAACCTGAGCCTGGCATTGAACTCCTGACCCAGAAAGCAAATCCCCTCGGCCAGCCCATCCCGCATCTCCTCCCGTCGCAGGATTTGTGGGAATTATCCTCCCTCCGCTATCCCCCCAGGGTCCTTCTGCCTCACAGCCCGTTTTCCACCCCTTAATGACACCAAAACGGGGCACTTTTCCCCCAAAGCCTTGGGCCGCGCTGCCGGGGATCCCAGTGCAGGGACATGGAGCTCACCTGGGACGCGGCGGCGGGGGCGCCCACATCTCCAGGCCGCTGCTTGACGAGCCAATGGAAACATTCTACAGGGCTAATTAAACTCGCTTAAGACTAACCATACCCAGGGGTTAATTAGAAAAAGCACAAATGGCATTGGGCCGCAGCCCGAGCAGCTCCCGGCGCGGCAGAACAGGTACGCGTCTTTACAGCTGCCAAAAACACAGATTGGATGCCAGGGAAGTAAAATAAGAGGCTAAAAAAGGCGCTTTTTTGTCTCTCTTTCTCCGTCGGGATTTCTCGGGGGCGCAGCCTGATCCGCGGCCCCACTCACGGGGACGCTCGGCTGCAGCTCTCCAGCCGCGGTGACATCGTGTCTCTTCCTATCTCGTCACGCTGTTTGCACCACTCGCTCCTCGTGGAGGAGCCCAGATGAATCACTTCCCCCCCCTAAACACTCACAGGCACAAAAATCCCTCCTCGGTGGCCGCTTCCCCCGTGTCCCCGCTCTGCTCGTGCCCCCCGTGCCGGGTCCTGTGGCAAAGTGGGGGGCGGCCGGTGTGGGGGTGGTTTCTAATCCTGAAACCAGGATATTATTCCATGAGGGGACAGAAAGGACCCGCCCCAGCATCCCAACCACCAGCACGGCGCAAATGTCAACTGAGAAAGAGCCAGGAGATGCTGCCGGTTGTGGAAATGACAACAAAATATGAAATGGAACAATTATACCATGAACAGCCCTGAATCCTGGGATAACACCAGGAGGAAAACCCCAGAAGTACCCAAAACGCTCTGGTTGTTGCAAACGTTGGGTTTATCCCTGAATGGATGGACGTGGCGGAGCCTCAAGGGACAGGGGTGGCTGGTGGTGACTTGTCCATCTCTGGGCCATGTCCCCAGCAGAGAACCCCCTGCACGGCGCTGTGTGACACCCTCCCCATTGAAGGGGCCGTGGAAAACCCTGCGCTCACCCCAGTCCTGCAACGACTGGGGAAACTGGGGTGGGAGGTGATGCCGGAGCGTGCAGAGCCTGAAGCCGCGTCCCAAGGGGACCTGCACCCCAGGAACGGAGCAGGGGGGTGGGACGGGCCTGGCACCGCTGTCCCCAGGCACGGCGGCCGGGGGGACGGGAGGTGTGCGGAACTGGGGAGGTCCAACCGGGAGCTCGCTGCAGGGAAGGAAACGCTGTGAAAAGCAGAGGAAGGGATTGAAAAAGACAGAAGCGAAGAAGAGAGATGGGAAAAAGAGGATGCGGGAGGGAGGAGAGAAGAGGAGAAGAGACAGCCGTGGCCTACAGGGTGTGAATTTTCTCGCAGAGAGATGAAGGCAGCGACGAGGCACCAAGCGGACGATAAATAAGGGGACAGGGGTCCCTACGGTCCCCACGGCAGCCGGTACCCGCTCGGCACAGCCGCCTGCCCGTGCCAAAGCTCTGCCCGCCACAGCACGGCCCAGCCCACCCATGTCCCTCCCGGCTCCGTGGAGGTGACACCGGCACCAGGGCTTTGGTGGGGACCCCGTGCAGCCCCCCGGGTGCTTTGCTGCGGCACAGCTGTGCCAGCACCTCCGTGCACGTATCCTGTCAGAAACCTGCTCCTTACCGAAAAAACCCGTTCTGCCACCAGAAGGAACAAGAGCCGCTATTTTTGCAGCTCTGCTCCCCGACGCAGCGGTTGCCGAAGCCCCACGGAGCAACAGGGTCTCCCCAAAACCAGAGCAGGTGGGGGAGCCCGGGGCCCGGCTGCGGACAGCGGGACAGGTTTGTTCTGCAAGGCATTGGGAAAAACTGCAATTATCTCCTATCTGACTCGATAAAACCACGTGGCTGTCCCCAAAATGGCCGGGGAAGGGGCAGCCTGGGCTAGCAGAGTCATTCCTGCAGCTCCCAGCTGTGCTGTTTTGCACGGCGCTCTTTGTTAATGTTGTTATTATTATTACTATTTCTGCATAAATTTTCAAGCTGAGACCATCGCAACCCGAGCAGATGCACTTTTGGCTCAGCAGACGCCAACACCAGCTCCAACCAACACGTCAGCTCTCCCACCTCCGCTCCCCCGGCCCATGCAAACCCCACCGGAGAGAACCGGGACAAGCACCTCCCGACCGCAAAGCCCCGGCTGGGACGGACCCGTGTGCGGGGGACAGAGAGGAGGTGCCCGGGTCTCGTCACAGCTCAAGGGCCGCAGGGACAGTCCCCAGGGCGCTGCCACCACAGGGAGGGTGCGGAGCGGGGAAGCCATGGGTGCGGGATCGGTCCAGCTCACACACAGCCCCATCCTGGCAGCACCCACAGCGATGCCCGGCCCCTCGAGACCACCCTGCGCTGTGGGTGCTGCTGTCAGGACCTGGGGTCCCTGCTGACACCCTCCTGGGGTCCCCACTGACACCTTCCTGGAGTCTCCATTGACACCTTCCTCAGGTCCCCTCTGACACCCTCCTGGGGTCCCTGCTGACACCTTCTTCTTTGGGTCTCCACTGACACCCTCCTGGGGTCCCCGCTGAGACCTTCCTGGGGTCCCCATTGACACCCTCCTGGGGTCCCCACTGACACCCCCCTCCTGCTCTTTTCCCCGCTCTGCCGGCCCATCCCGGGGATGCTGCCCATGGGGGCGCAGCACAGCAGCTGGGGGGTCCCTACAGACCCCGCTCAGGGATACCACTCAGACCCTCTAACCCTAAGCTTACCCTAAACCTAACCTAACCCTAAACCCTGACATAAACCCTAAAGCTCCTTCGGCTCCACAGAAAGGCGGGCTGGAAACTCCCTGTCCACAGCACCGCACACGCTCCCCCCAGCCACACCAGCCCCGGCTCCCCCTCAAAACACCGGCCAGCACCCTCACATTTGGCTTGGGATCATGGGTTCGGCTCAGCGCCCGCTCTCGCCCACCCCCAGCCCCACTTCCTGGGTGTCACACTTGTCCCCACGGGGCCGCATGTGGCCACGCCGCAGTGTCACGGGGATGTCCCCATCGCGGAGGGGCCAGCAAGCGCCTTACCTGCGTCTCGGAGAGGTTGAGCTGGCGCGCTAGCTCCGTGCGCTCCCTGCCCACCACGTACTGGCAGCGCTGGAACTCCAGCTCCAGGCGGTAGAGCTGCTCCGCCGTGAAGGACGTGCGGGTGCGCTTGGGCCGGTCCAGGTCCAGCCCCTTGGGCAGCACGATCTCCCGGATCGTCCCTTTGGCATCTGCGGAGAGAAGGGGGGTCAGAAAAACAGCTCCAAGGCGGGAAAAGCTGCGCCGGGGAGGGAACGGGCTGGGGCACCGTGCAAAAGGGACATCACTGGGCAGGAGAAGCTGAATTACACAGCGGCTGTACCACCGGGGCTGATGGAAACATCTGCGCTCATTGTGGGAATAACAAGCCACAGCTAAAAGAGGCAACGTCCCACAGCTGGCCCCTCTGTCCCCAAGCGCTGCAAGTTTATAGACGGGAACAGGTCTTCATAAAAATTGATTATTTTCTTTTTAAAGAGATAAATAGTGATAAAAAAAACAGAGTGTTTAACCACAGAAATAACAGACTCGAAAGCCAGAAGCAAAAGCAGTTCTAAACTGAGGAAGAGTTCAAATTAAACGGATTTTTAATTAAAAATAGATCTTATTTTTGGTTTCTATCCTTCCTTGGGAATACTGAGAAAATGTTATCGCTGTTACAACTCCCCTCTTCCCAGAGTTATTGTCACTGCAGGAACATCATCTCGGGAAGCAGCAGCTCCCACTTTGGGGCAGTTCCCTGTTCAAGGCCAGGTTTGGGAGGCGCCGTGCGCCCTGAGCCGCTCGCGCCAGCGGGTTTTACAAAGCCGGGCCTAGCGCTGCCCACGGCTTGAGGTGGGGAGATCAAATCTGGAGGGTTTAGCTCCCACGTTTGCCCCTTCCACACCGTGGGATGCCTGAAGCACCAGGAACACCAGTGGGAGCCCAGTCTGGGGGAGCCCTGGCCACAGAGCTCCTGGTACAGACCCGCCATAGGAGTTCAATAAAAACCAACCACACAAGTTAAATAAAAGCCAGGCACAGAAGCCACTCCGGGCGAGCAGCCCCCGGCCAGGAGGAACCCCAGGTTCCCCGCAGTCCTGGCTGGGGTAAGGTTGTTCTCCCTTTCTGGCTGATTTATGCATGAAAGGATAATAAAATTGCTGGAGGAAGAAGGGGGAAAATAGGAAGGAGCAGCCTGGGAAGGGGTGATGGAGCTGGCATGGGGCGGCAGAACTGGCATGGGGTGGCAGAGCTGGCATAGGGCGGCAGAGCTGGCATGGGGACAGGGGGAGTGGGGAGCAAGCACAGACCTGGGAGAGGGACCCCAATTCCCAAAGCTGGTTTCCCAGCGCTACGTTACAGCCCATGGCAAAGGCGCCATCCCAGCCTGTTCCAGCACTGTGGGAAGTACAGGGGGGCCAGGGTGGGAGAGGCTCCGGTGGGCTCTGATCCGCACCCCCAAACTCCACGGGTGGGCACAGGGCCGTGGGAAATGAACAGGGCTGGAGGAATCTCTGGTAGGGTATCGCTGCTGGGATGGGGGCACCGGCCGGGGAACCATTTTGCGAGGGAAGGAGCGTTCGCGGGGATGATGCCCGCACCACGCCCGCACGCCCGTGCCCACGCCGCGGTGCCCCCGACACAACAGCGGCGGGGCTGCCAGCGAGGAGCGGCGAACACAGACGCTGGTGCTTCCCAGCCGCAGCTGCGAGCGTCTGCCCCTGCGCCCTCGCCGCTCCGCACGGCGCAGCGCGGGCATTAGTTATTGTTATCCCCCCCGCAGCTGGGGCGTGGGGTGGGGGAGCGGGCTGGGCACCGCACCCGAGGGACGGGAAGGGGGCAAAGCCCATGGTGCCAGCTCGGGTAAAGCCCCTCAGCCCAGCCCTATTGCATGCACATACCTGCCCCGCTGCCCGCCCGTGGGAGTTTTTTGGGGCCCAAAGCCATCCCCCCATGCCAGGAGGGGCACAACACCATCCTGCCTGAGAAACCCCCTCCCAAGAGCTTCCCCCATCAGCCGCTGGACCCCAGACTCCAACAGCCACCACGTCCTGCCCGAGGGTTTTCCAGCACCCAGCAGGGCCTTGGTGACAGGTTCTGATCGTGGGGACTGGGCTACAGCTGATGGCAGCTCATCCAGGACCAGGGCTGGGACTGAAACACCCCAAAAAAGATCTGATGCCAAAGGGGTCAATCTCTCTTCTGCTTTAGCAGCTAAATAGGACAAGGCAGGTCAGGCAGACATGGGCAGGGAGCAGGAGGGAAGGGGAGCGGGAGGGAAGGCGAGCAGGCAGCGGCTTGGCGTACAGACCCCCGAGCTGGTGAACAGCGCTTTTCCAGCCCCACACCACCCAGCAGACACAACCTGCACAACGGCACACGCAGCAGAGCCCAGCACACACCGACAGCCCCGCACGCCCAGGGACACCCCACGCGCAGCCGTGTGTACGGGGTTTCCGCACCGACATGGCTGCCAGGCCGTTTCTGGGGTGCACACGTGCTCTGACAGCCCCAAACGCATACACGCGTCCCTCCCCGTGCCAGGCGCTGGTGTACCCATGGTGGCACACGCACCTCGGGGTACATTTGGGGGGCACAGGAACCCACAGCCCTTCTCAGTGCACCCCAAACAGCGCCAAGGTCCCTCCAGAGCTCCCCACATCCCACCTTCACCCCCCAGCCACAGCCGCTGGCAGGTGACCGGGAGGAGGGGGTGAGCACCCCGGGATCTGCTTTCTCGCCCCAATTCCAGCCGCCCCTGGGGCCGAAGCCCCCCCGCTGCAGCAGGCCCGGCCCGGCCCGGCCCGACCGGCCGCCGCTGTGAGCCTTTGTCCCGTTAATCCCCGCTAAGGACCGATCCGCCGCCGGGTTGCACCCCCCGGCCGTGCCCGCGGCCAAGGGCACCCACCAGCGCGGCCGCCTCGACGCGACGGGGATGGCCGGGCGGCCGGGGCCACCTCTGCGGGCAAAGCCGGCCCGTCGCGGCGGCTGGAGGCTTCGTCCCACCCGGTCCTCGGTACCGGTAAGTGGCCTGAGCCCGGACGAACCCCCGGGGGAGCACCGGGCTGGGGAATCCCGCTCCGCTCCCGGCCGTCCCGGGGCAGGGGGGACCCGCCGCTTCCCAACCGGCTCCCGCCCACTGGGGAGGGTCCCCCGAGAGCCCCGTCCCCACCAAAGCCACCGCGGGCGAGCAGCAGGGCCGGGCGGGAGCGCTGCGGCGAGGCTGGGGCTGGAAGGGGAAGACGGGGGGGTTCATGCGGCCCTTGCCCGGGGAAGGCACAACCCCCCCGTGCCCTGCTGCGGAGAGAACCCAAAAATGCTGGAGCACGGCTGGAAATACCCACCCAGATGCGGGGACACGAGTGGGGGGCGGCCAGCGAGGCGGGGGAGAGCGGTCCCTGTACGGCCCCCGCTGCCGCTCACCCCGCGCCTGGGCGGAAACTGGAAAGATTTGAAAATATATTTTAAAAAATAAAGAAAAAATGTGTAAAACCCCACTTCGCGGAAAAATCAACCTGGAGGCTCTGCCCTAGTGCCGGCCGGTGCCTGGCACCGAACCCCCTTCCCCGGATGCAGGACCCCGGCCGGGGGAGGGCTGGGAGCCGCTGGGTCCGTGTCCCCGCAGCCCGGGTGTCCGCGCAGCCCGGGTGTCCCCGCAGCCCGGGTGTCCCCGCCACGTCCCCCCGCTTCATTTCGGCTCTGTTCCCGTTGATTTGCGGCGTTTCTCCCCGCCACCATTTTGTCCGCGCTGTGGCGGCTGCAGCAAGATGGTGAGACCGGTCGCTCCGGGGCGATGGTCCCCGGGGCCAGGAGAAGCGGGGACCCTGGCCCGGGGTTGGGGACAGACCCCCGGTCCGCTCGCCGCCCCGGGCCCGTCGGGGCAGCCCCGGGCAGGCCGAGGCCGGGCAGAGGACAGGCCTGACCCCGGCCTGACCTCGGCAGGGGCTGCGGCAGCCGGGCTCGGCCTCGGCGACCACCGAGGACACGGGGACACCCCGAGCGAGACCCCGGCCCGGCTCCCGAGCGCTGCCCGCACCCCCGCCGAGGTGCCCGGGGCGACCGGGAAGGGCTCGGGCTGCGGCAGCCGGACTGGGGGCGATAGGCACCAATCGCGACAGCCGGAAAAGAGGCTTCGATGGGCGGCTGGGCTGTTTGCAACCCGGCCGCCAACCGCTCCCGAGCCTGCGGGCAGGCCGGCATGCCCGAGCCGAGCCGAGCCGTGCTGTGCCAGGCCCTGCTCATGGCGAACCAGCCGTGCCCGGCTCAGGCCCCGCCACCACCGGGCAGCAACGAGGGACGGAGGACACGGCAGAGCCGGGGCCGCGGCTCCGGTCCCCGCTCGGGCTGTGGGGCCGGAGCAAAGGCCGGGTGGCCTCGGCCCTGCTCACCGAGCAGCCGCGGAGCTTCTGCGGGCTGCGGCTTGGGAAGCGGCGGAGGATGGCGGGGGACACTGACCATCCCTGGGATGGAGCCGCACCGCTGCCCCGGGAACCGGGGAGCGCTCGGCACCTGCTCGCCTGCCGCATCCCTGCCCAGGCAGCCCAAAACTTTGGGGGTTCAGCACAAGCCAGGCTGGTCCCGGCGAGCCCCGGGCCGGCCGTGGGCTGAGCGCGGGCGGCGGGGCGGGATGCGCCGGCTCCGTCTCCCGCCGAGCCCGGGCCGACCCCGCGCGTCCCCCCAGCCCCAACCTAGAGAGAGATACTATAAACACCGGGGAAAAAAAAAAAATAAAAGGAAAAAAAAAAAGGCAAAAATAAGCCTTTAACTCGCCGCCGCTCCGTGACGCTTTTTTCCTGCGACAACGCTTTAAAAGCAAAGCTGATGTTTTCACCCCTCTCCCGCTGCCCGCGCGTCCCCCCCGGCGGTGCCCAGCCGGCCCGGGGGGTCCGTGGCCCCGCGGCTGTTTCTCCGGAGCCCCGCGCGGCCCTCGGCCGCAAACCGGGGCGGGCACGCACGGCGAGCCCGGCTGCGCTCCCGGCCCCGCTCCCGGGAGCCGCACGGCGGAGCGCGCTCGGGAACCGGGCCCGGTGCTCGCTGTGCGGAGCGGAGCCGGGGGAAGCCGCCGCGGCGGCGGAGCTGAGAGGCCGGAGCCCAGAGCCGGCCGGAGCCCGGGAGCGGCCGGGGATGCGCTGGAAGCGGTGGCGGGGGGGGTGAGCGCGCCCCATCCCGCTGCCACCCAGCCACGGGGCGAGGAGCGGGGAACCGGCCGGTGGGGTCGAGCGCAACCGGGAAGTGCCCCGGTGGGAAAAAGGGAAAGCGGTGCCCGGGGACCCTGCCCGTACCTCGCACCAGGATGCGGCGGCAATAGTCCGCCTCGCCGGCTCCCGACGGGCTCTCGCTGTCCGGGGCGCACTCCTTGGAGGAGCCGGGGCTGACTGCCGACGTTCCCGGGATGTCCTTGAAGCCACTACGGCCGCCACCGCCGCCTCCTCCGCCGCGCAGAGCGCTCTCCAGCTCCCCCCGGGTCGGTGCCTTCTCCCGGGCCCGCCCGGTGGCCGCGGGCTCGGCCAGCAGCACGGGGCTCCTGCCAGGCTCGGCCCCGCCATCGCTCATCCCTGCGGGTGCCGCGGCGGGATCAAACATCGGGAGGGAGCGAGAGAGACAGAGAGAGGGAGAGAGGAGGCAAGACTAGGCGGGGGGGGGAGGGGAGCCCCCCCCACCTTCCCCAGACCCCTTCCCCTCCCCGCCCCTCCCCGGTTCCCCCCCCCGGGGCTCAGCGCCCTGGCAGAGCCGGGGGCACCGCGCCCCAGCTCACCCCCATGGCTGGAGACCGCCGGGGACCGTCACCCTCTGCCTCTCCCACCCCCGAGGGGGGGCTTGGCATTTAAAACGCACCCCACTCCGGTGCGCTCCACCGGCCGGGGGTGGTACCGGGGGTGGGGGGACCTGTCGGGGCGTCCCGAGAGGGTACAAAGTGGGGGTGTAAAAAGGAGTTAAAAACTTTGACAGGCTGCTGAGCGCCCCCCTCCCCATTTCTCCCCCCCACCCCGAGCCCTCCCCAGCTCCGTCTCCCGCGGCACCTCGCTCGGGGCAAACTTCAGGCGCTCCGGCCGCCGCCGCTGCCCTTCCATGGAGAGCCGGTCCCGGTCCCGGCGGGGAGGCGGGCGGCAGCGGCGGGAGCGGGCGGAGAAGCCGCCGGTGCCCGGGCTCGCCGCGCTGCGCTGGGATTCGCGTGCGGGGAAATTAATACCGGGAGATGGGGAAAGGAGCGGGGGAGATGATGATTTTAGGGGGGGAGCGGAGGGGAAGCGAAGGCCGAGGGGAGGGAGCTGCGGAGGAAGCGGCCGGGGGTGGGACCGGGGAAGAAGATGGGGGCCCTTATTCCTCCGGCCCGGCCCTCCCCCGGCCGCCGCGCTCCTCTGCTCATCCCCGGCCGCTGCCGGAGCCGGGAGCGGGCGGCCGAGCCCCCGGGTCGGCGGGGAGCGGCTCGGGGAGAGGCGGTGGGAGGAAAAAGAGCGATTTTAAATTAACGGCCCGGCACAGACGCAATTTCCTGCTCTCTCGGTCCGTGATACCGATTGGTAAACAAAGAGCCCCTCGGCGGCCGCTGCCCGGCCCCGGGAGTGCGGGCAGCGCGGCGGCAGCGCCAGGCAGGGCCAGGCAGGGCCGGGGGGTGCCCTCTGCTCGGGGGGGTCACCCACGGGGACCCCCGCCTCGGCGGAGAAGGGCCAGTCGAGGTGGAAAGGAATAAAGAAATAACCCGGCCCCAGCTAGGCTCTGCCCGCCCCCACACCGCGCTGCCCGCGCCCCTCCAGGCCGGCCGGGGGGGGCTGCGGCCCCTCTTCCCCACAGTGCCCCGCAGCCCGGTAGCCCGAGGGTCTCCGCTGCTACCGGGGTTACCCCAACACTTCCCCGGGATGGACAGAGCCCCGAAATCCCCCTGCTCCGCCACGGCCGCTCCCGGCAGGCACAGTCCCCGCCCCGGGCCGCTCCGGTACCGGCACCGGCTCCTGCTCCGGAGCGGTTTCCCAGTCCGGGGGGCCCGAGGAGCTCCCCCCTCCCGCTGCGCTCCGTTCCGCCGCTCTCTGCAACAGGGCAAACACGGCGGCAAAGCGGCCGCGATGCTTCACCTCGGGGGCGCGGGCGGGCGGCACCCCTCTTCATCTCGCCCCGAATCCCCTCAAATCGAAGCGGTTGTAATAAAGGTGGATTAAAAATAAATAAATTATCTGTTAATCCAATTTCCGAGAGCCCAGCATCCCCGAGAGCTCAATCCCCAGCGACCGGGACCTGGCGAAGGACACACCGGGGCTCCCCGACACCCACCGGGGCTCCGCCGCTCCCGCAGCCCGATACCGACACCGGCCGGGGCGGCGGCGGGCTCGGCCCGAGCTGGAGTGTCCCCGAGGAGGTTTTGCCGGGGTTAGAGAGTTCAAGGCCTCCAAATTTGCCCTTGGGCTGGGGTGGGCCCCGAGTCTGCTGCAGCCTGTGCCCATCCCTCAAATAATCGAGAGAGCGCGGAGCAAAGAAAAATAGGTTAAGGGGGAAAAAATAAAAGAAACGGAGCAAATACATTTTAAAAATAATTTAAAAGAAAATAAAGCAAACGAATAACTCGGAGCAGGAGGAGGGCGAAGAGAAGAGACACGGCCGTGCGGGAGCGGAGCAAGGGCCGAACGGGGTCCGCAAAGGGCCGGTGTCCCCCGCCCGCACCCTCGGCTCTGCGGGGCCGGGAGGGAGCCCCGGGTCGGGGTGGGCGCTGGCGCCGGCGTCGGTTCCCCGCTCCTTGTTCCCCTCTCCCGGTTCCCCGCTCCCGGTTCCCCGCTCCTGGTTCTCCGCTCCGGCTCCCGGAGCTGAGGCAAGGCCGGTCAGGGCAGCCGCTCCCCCCGCCGCCGGGCCCTGCCGGACGATGGTTCATATCGGGAAATTGGCAAATGATTCATAACGAAAACTAAGAAAAATAAGCCCGGCCCAAAGCCACCCTCCGCCTGCAGAGGCGATGCCCGGCGGTCACGCGTGGGGCAGGGCTGCAGGCCGGGTTTGGCGGGGCAGGCGGAGGGCAGCGGCCGTTCCGGACCTGCTGGAACGAAATATCTTCGCTCCGCCGAGCCCCGGCACCGGGCGGCGGCCGGGGCCGCTGTACAACCGGGCGAGAAGCGGCCCCGGAGCCCGGTCAGACACCCCGCGTCCCCCCGGTTCCTGCTCTTTCCATGCTGTTTTCCTCGTTCTCGCTATTGCTATCGTTAGTAATAATGATAGGAAATTTGCTCCGGGTGTGTCTGGGCTTGCGGGGGAACCGAGAAAGGGAAATACCCGGTACGAGCCGGTGCCGCCGCTCCCGGGAAGCGGAGGCGAAGGATCCGCGCTCCTCCGCGGGCCGCGCAGGGTGGAGCGGAGCCGCGGCCGCCTCTGCCTGCCCGGCCTTGGCGTCGGCAATACTGACAGTGATAATCATTTTAAAAATACACGCTGCCTATTATTACTATTATAGAATTATTGTTGTTGTTGATTTTGTTTTATCGTTGTTATAACCGCTTTTGTTATCGTTGTTATTACAAGTATTACTGTTATCGCTGTTTTTTCTGCCTCGCTCGGGCCGTTCAGAGCAGAACCGGCCCGGGGCAGCCCGGCCCGGGGGAGCTCGTTCTCCCGGAGCGGCCCCGTTGCCGTCCCCGCCGAGCCCGCCCCGCTCTCCCCCCTCGCTACGAGGGCGGCGAAGAATAAAAAGAAATATATTCCTTCATTTTCGCGTTTCACACCCTGGCGAAGGGGCCCGATCTGCCGCCCAGAGCCGCCCGGGCCCGGCACCTCGGATCGCTGGAAATGAAGGTAACGCACGGTGCCCGCTCGGTTCGGCACGGTTCAGCTCGGCTCGGCTGTGCCGGGGTCGGCTGGGCTGGGCTCGGTGCGGCCGGGTTTCCCCGGCTCCACGGCCCGCACCGGCGGCCTGCGGGCCCCGGGCCCGGGCTCCGGGCGGCGTGTCGCCGGGAGCGGAGCCGGAGCTTCCGCGGACACCAAACCCACCGCCCCGGGGAGTCCCGACCCGCCGGGCTCAAGCCAAGCACGGCTTTACCGAGCCAGGGGGCACCGGGGCCAGGGGGGACCCTCGTCCTCCTCCTTCCCTTCCCCTCCCCGCAAACGAACGGTGTTTCCCGGGGAGAAGCGCGGGCCCAGCGCGGTGCTCCCGGCTGGGGGCTGCGGAGACCCCTGGGCGCCCCAGAGGGTCCCCGGTTCTGGAGCAGCGGGGCCGCGGCCGAGGGCAGCCGGGGAGCCGGGCCGGGCCAGCGCGGCGGAGCACGGTAACGGCTGCGTGGCGTCCGTGGGCACGGGGAGCCGGGCGAGAATACGGGGGGACTGTGCACGGACAAGGGGAGCCGTGCAAAAACACGGGGCGACTATGCAGGATCACGGGTAAACGTGAACGGACACGGGGGTCTGTGCAGGGACACGGGGAAATGTAAAAGGACACGGGGGGACTGTGCACGAAACGGGGGGACTGTGCACGAAACGGGGGGACTGTGCACGGGCAAGGGGAGCCGTGCAAAAACACGGGGGGACTATGCAGGATCACGGGTAAACGTGAACGGACACGGGGGTCTGTGCAGGGACACGGGGAAATGTAAAAGGACACGGGGGGACTGTGCACGAAACGGGGGGACTGTGCACGAACATGGGGGGACTGTGCACGGACAAGGGGAGCCGTGCAAAAACACGGGGGGACTATGCAGGATCACGGGTAAACGTGAACGGACACGGGGGGGAACTGTGCATGGACACCGGGGAACCCTGTACAGACAGGGGGGAACCGTGGGAAATCACGAGGGGACCGTGCAGGGACACGGAGGAACCGTGCAAAAACAAGTGGGCGGCGATGCAGGATCACGGGTAAACGTGAACGGACACGGGGGGACTGTGCAGGGACACGGGGTAAACGTGCACGGACACGGATAAACGTGGATGGACACGGGGAAAATACGCACTATCACGGATAAACGTGGACGGACGCGGAGGGACAGTGCACGGGCACGAATTAAATGTGCAAGGGCCTGAGTAAGCGTGGACGGACACGAGAGAATCGTGCAAGGACAGGGATAAATGTGGATGGACACGGGGAAAAATACGTACGGTCAAGGGTGAACGTGCACGGACACTGGGGAGCCGTGCGAAAACACAGGGTGAACGTGGATGGACACGAGGGAACCGTGCACGGACACGGGAGAAATGTGCACGGACATGGTGTAACTACACACAGTGACCGTGCCCCGCTTTACCGGGACTCGGGGGGACCGGCCGGGCCCGGGGGGGTGCAAGCGCACGGCGCGGCTCTGCACGGACACGCGGGCACACGGGACAGCCGCGCGTGGGCACAGCGGAACCGCGCCAGCTCCCTTCCCTTGGGGTGCGCGCTTTGGGGGTCGGGTTGTTGCTTGGTTGGTTGTTCTGTTGCTAAAACTGCACCCCATACAGCGTATCCAATTATCCGGTATAGCCGAGGATGGACACTGGTGCGTGTGCATGGACACGGTGTAACCGTGCACGGACACGGGTGGATGAGCATAGACACACCGTAACGGTGCACGTACACGGGTGAGTGTGCACGGACACGGTGTAACCTTGCACAGACAGGGCTGGGTGAGCATGGACACAGCGTAACTTGCCATGGACACGGTGTAACTTTGCACGGACACTGTGTAACCTTGCACGGACACGGGTGGGTGTGCACGGACACGTGTAATGGCCAGTGCACGGTCCCCGCGCTGCGGGTTCATTTTACCAGGACCAGGAGCGGCTCACTGGCCGAAACTACCCCCGTGGCCACCCGCACCCACCCGCGCCAGGCCCGGGGCTACCCGCAGGAACACGCGGGGACCGGAACACGCGGGGACCGGGCGGCCTCGGCGGCTCCGCCCGTCCCGGGTTGCGGTGGCTGCTTCGGGGACCCCGCCGAGGACAGAGGATGTGGAGAGCTTTGGGGTCTCGGAGGGTCCAATCTCCGCCGCTCCCGTCCCGGGGTCCTCTCGGGGGTGTCCAGACCCGACGTAGCCCCCACTGGCTCCCCCCACAGCGCTGATTTCGTTAGCGGGGCCGGCGGGCCCGGGGAGCCCGGGGCTGCGGGAGCGGGCGGGCGTGACAACCCCGTCCCCGGGCAGGGGACCCCCGTCCCAGGCCATAGTCACCCCTAAGCCCCGCCAGGCTCTCCCATGGGTGGGTGCGCTGCCCCCGGCCCGGCCCGGCCGGCCCCGCCGCACCCGCTCGGATAAAACGAAATCAAACGAAATCAAACGAAATCTGAGCGGCCCGGTGCCACAGTCCCCCCGGCACGGCTGTTCCCGCACCCCGACACGAACAGAGCCCGCCGGCACCGCGGGTCCCCGTCCAGAGCCCCGGTCCGGCCACCAGCACCCGGGGATCCGCACCCCAAACGAGTCTGCAGCAGCGGGGCCACCTCGACACGGAGAGCGGCGGGGACAGGGACCCCGGATCTTTCCCTGCCCCTGGGACCCCGTTCCTGGGATCGCCTCCTTTAGTACCCCCAGCCCTGGCACCCCGCTCCGGGATCTCCTTCTCTGGCATCCGCCCTCCTGGGAGCTGGCTCCGGCATCCTCTCCCTCACCATCCTGCTTTCTTGGGTCCCCTCTCCCATTCCCCCTCTGCGAACCCAGTTCTTGGGGTGTCCACTTGAGGGGTCCCAGCTCCAGGGACCCTGCTCCTGGTATCTCTGCCCCGGGATCCCCATTCCTGGCACCCCTGCTCCGGGCAGCCCCACTCCTCCCTCCCTGGGGCTGTGGTCCTGGCCCCGGAGAGCCCCAGGAACCCTGCCCTGGATAACTAAAACCAAAATACTCATTGAGGCGGGGGGGAAGGAAAAACCTCCAGGCCCCCACGGGGCAGGGCGGACCCCCAGACCATGGCTTGGAAGAGAGGGGTGCGATACTCCGGTTGTGTCCCCCAGCTCCAGCACACGCAGAGCCTGTGTTATCGGTGCCTCTGTTTACCCTCCCCAGTGTGCACAGGACCCGCGGGGAGGGATGTGCAGCTGCAGACGCCCCCACCCCTCATTTCTGTCTGTGTCCCACTGCTGGGGTGCCTGGCACAGCTGGTGACATCCCTGCAGCAAGGGCTGGTGGCACATGGGTGTCCACAGAGCAGTGGCTTCATGGCAAACATCCACAGCAGAGCCCAGACCAGCATGGGACACGGAGCCACAACCTGGGAAGCGCCAGGTGGGCACTGGGATGGTACCAGAGGGGGGGTGAGGAGGAGGGGGATGAACAAACCTCTGGGTTCTGCTTCTCCAAAGAGCAGCTGCAGGTTATTCCGCACTAGAAGATGCTGTGCGGGGTTTTGTTGCGGTTTCTGGTTCGTGTCCTGCCCTGCAGCTGCTCCCAGCGAGGCCGAGCAGGGCTGTGGGGACATGCGGGTGACAAGGTGTGGGTGCTGATGGCATGCCGTGTGCCATCAGGTATGAGGGTGTGATCACAGCCCTCGGGGACCTGCTGCCACGTTTGATAACCTTGACCTTTCCACTTTCCCCACCTCTTGCTCTGCTGGAAACCTCCCTCGCCCCAGCACCCCCGTCCCCAAGGACACTCACAGTGGGTCCCCCCAGACAGTCGCCTGGGGCCCCACAGCCACTGTGTCCTGCCCCGGGAGGGCAAAATCAGCTCCAAACCATATTTCATCCCCCAGGCACCCATCACGGCCGCACACAGGCAATTCCAGTTAATGACCATCAATTAATGTGTTTGGGGGCCTGTTGCGCCTCCTCCGTGGAGCCCCAGGGTGCTCCTGGGGGTTCAGGGTCTTGCAGTGTCCCCAGTTGAGCTGATGATTCCAGCAGACAAGGGGGGGCCCCAAGGGACCCCAATAGAACTCTGCTGCTCTCAGGAGGAGCAGTGGGGTGAAGGCAATGCTGAGGGACAGACACCCCCAGACCCTCATGGGGTTATGGGGTGATGAGATGCTGGGAAGGGGTTCCAGGGGGGCTGGGGATGGCCCAGCCCACACTCCAAGCCCCAGAAGCCCTTCCTCCCCATTCCCATGCACGTGGGGGTTCGGCGGGGGTCAAGGGGGCTGCAGAGGGTCTGTGGGGCTCAGCCAGGCTGGGTGAGCCCCGTCCCCTCCGCCCCGCCGCTCCCAGACCTCTGCGCAACCACAGCCACCCGGCCTTGCCGTCACCCAACAGATAATTGGTGACAATGGCGAGGAGGAAGCAGGATGGACTTAGCAGATGTGACGGAGAGCGCTAAACCTCGGGGAGGGAGGACGTGAGCAGCACCAGCACCGGGATGGAGGAGAGGTGGCCCTGGCTGGGGACACCCCGGGACGGGCTGGGGACGGTGTGGGGGTGTGATTGCCAAGGATTTGGGGCTCGGGTAAATCCTGGGAAATGCGCAGAGGTGTCACGAAGTGGTTGGCACAGTGTTGTCCCACCTTGGCATGGCGGTGACACCCCCCCATTCCGCACCACCGGGCTGGCGTTACTTGGCACCAGTCCCACCACGGAGCCACCAGGGACCGGGGCAGCGGTGAGAGCCACATCTGCATGGGGACATCACATCATTGCTCACATGGAGCAAGCGGGCTCATTTCCCGACCAGACGGGGCCTTTCAGCCTGGCAGGCCGGCAGTAATCGTGGCAAGAGCCATCAGCATCGCTGTCACGGCGCGGCCGGCCGGGCTGGCGCTCGGGGACGGCTCTGGCAGCACAGAGCGAGGGCGGCGAGCCCGGCCCCGGCCTGCCCCGCCGTCGCCCCCGCCGCCAGCAACGGCTGCATTTCAGCCCTCCCCAGGATTACCGCAAACAGCAAATCAAAGCACGCACTCATTTATCCAAGGAGAAATGCCGAGCACATTTCTACAAGGTTCCTCTGCCCGGTGGCAAATCCGTGGCCTCCAGTTCACCTCCTGACCTGCCCTTATTCCCTTCCTCTGCCTTTAAACCATGTGACAGGAGGATTTGGCTTAACGTGTGTCGCTCCAGAAGGAAAGGAGGAGAAGGAGCTCAGAGGGTCCGGAGGTAATCGCTGGCTCCCTGCCCGTGGCACTGGGGTGTTCCTGCAGCCCTGGGGCTGGATGAAGGAGGACACGCATCCCAATCCTCTCCCAAACCCTTGATGCGCCCCACGTCTCAAATCCCCTCCGTGCGGGTCAGGTCTGCAGAGATTTAGCGTTCCAGCAGCAATCCTGGGCTCGCCCTCAGTGCCTGTCCGTCCCGCTCACGGCCTGTCCCCATCCGGGTGCCGCAGCTGCTGGGACCTTCCTGCACCCCCGTCTCTGTGTCCCCAGGACCAGGCTGCACCCGTTGTGCGGCTGGGAAGAGCCAGGGCAGGTGCTGTGCAGAGATTGAGTGTTCCGGGGCAACCCCTTGGCTGGCCCTCGGTGCCGCAGGTGCCAGCCCCACCCTGCCCTTGCTCCAGGTCCCGCAGCTGCCGGGACCTTCCCCGCACCACCATCTCTGTCCCCAGGACCAGGCTGCACCAGTTGCGCTGCTGGAGCAGCCGACATCTGGCACAGCTGGCCGGCAGCGGCTCACGGGGCCCAACGTGTGCACGTCAGCGGCAGCATCTGCCCTGGCCCCCCCGCAGGGAACGGGGCACGGCGGGCAGGAGGGGCCAGCTGCACTGACCTGGACGTCCAGGGGGCTTTGGGCACGAGTTAATGAATGTCAGGCTGGGGAGACGTGGGAGATGTGCACAGGGACCCCTGCAGAGCCTGGGGGCTCGGGGGTGGCAGCGTGGGCGCAGGTGGCGGAGGACGAGGAGGAGGAGGAGGAGGAGGAGGAGGAGGAGGGCTCGGTGGTGGGGTTGGGGGCTCTGCCATGGAGACACCGTGAAAAGGTGATTTCCAGCCGGAGGGCCGGACCTGCCCGGGTCAGCCCAGCCCAGCCGGCCGCCCGCCCGCACACGGGGCTCAGCAGAGCAGGGTGCTGGACCGAGAGGGCTCGGCCAGGAGGCAGCGGCTGCTGCAGCGGGCTGGGGAGGGGGGGGTGTGCTGCCACCCCGACATCACCCTGCCCGTCCCTGCCCGCCACCCTGCCCATCACCCTGCCCGTCACCCTGCCCGCCACCCTGCCCGTCCCTGCCTGCCACCCTGCCCACCATCCTGCCTGTCCCTGCCCACCATCCTGCCCATCACCCTGCCCGTCACCCTGCCCGTCACCCTGCCCGTTACCCTGCCCATCCCTGCCCGCCGGGACGGGCTGCTGGCCAGGGGGGCGTTTCTGGCCCCCTCCCCACTGCACCATGTTCAGCTGCCACCAGCCTTGGTCCTGCCACCCCATCTGGGGACTTTGGGAGGGATGGGGACAGGGACAGGGACAGGGACAGGATGGGGATGGGGACACAGATGGGGATGGGGTAGGAGGGATAGGGATGGGGATGGGGATGAAATGAGGATAGGGATGGGATGGGGTGGGGTGGGATGGGATGGGATGGGATGGGATGGGATGGGATGGGGATAGAGATGGGGATGGGGATGGGAATGGGATGGGAATGGGATGGGGATGAGGATGAAATGGGGATGGGGTTGAGATGGGGATAGGTATGGGATGGGGATGGGGATGACATGGGGATGGGGTTGGGATGGGGATAGGGATGGGGTGGGATGGGATGGGATGGAATGGGATGGGGATGGGGATGGGGATGGGATGGGGATGGGGATAGGGATGGGAGTGGATGGGGATAGAGATGGGGATGGGAATGGGATGGGGATGGGGATGGGAATGGGATGGGGATGGAATGAGGCTTGGGGCTGGGACTGGGGCTGGGGCTGGGGCCAGCGATGGGGACAGGGACAGCCTCTCCCCACACAGCCCTCCCGCCGGCTGCACAGGGCCCTGCTGTCAGTGGCACAGGCGCAGGGGATGTTGCACATCTGATGGGGAATGTCCTTCCCCGGAGCGCTGCTGTCCCACCAGCCCCGCACCTCTGGGACCCTCCTGCCCAGCTGTGCCTGCTCACAGAGGGGAGGCGGCTGCACCGCCCACGGGACACAGCACCAGGAAGCACCGCGCCGGGAAACATGGCACAGGGAGGATGCATCCCAGGGGGATGAGGGTCTGTGCAACCCTGAGAGCCGAGCCAGGGAGAGATGAGCTGCAAGTACGGCTGGAAGCTCAGGAGGTTTGAGCACAGGGAGCTGGGGGGCACGGGAGATGCAGGCAGAAGCAGGAGGGCATTGGGGTGCGGGTGCTGGGTGCCCATGGGGACAGCAGCAGCTGCTTCAGTGCATGAACAGGAGACTCAAAACAAGCAGAACGGGGGGGATTAAAGACCCACAGGAGCAGAGCATCACCCTGAGACCCCCAACCCCTGAGCCTCCAAACCTCTGAGCCCCCAAACCCCCAAGTCCCAAATCCCTGAGTCTCAAATGCCTGAGACCCCAAATCACTGAGCCCCAAACCCCTGAGCCCCAGACCCCTGAGACCCCAAACCCATGAACCCCCAAACACCTGAGCCCCAGACCCCTGAGCCCCCAAACACCTGAGCCTCAAACCCCTGAGACCCCAGACCCCTGAGCCCCCAAATCCCTGAACCCCCAATCACCTGAGCCCCAGGGCCCTGAACCCCAGACCCCTGAGCCCCGAAACGCCGAGCCCCCAAACCGCCAGCCGTGCTCTACACTGGGAAGCGCGGTCAGGCTGCACGCCCACAGCCGAGGCCATGTCCGCAGCCAGGTGGCCGCAGGGTGACATCTAACGGCAGTGGGCCGGGAGGGGACCCGGCTCAGCAGCCACCTTCATCGCTGGGGCTGCCACCTCGGCAAGCGGAGCCCCCCACGCCCCCAGCCCCTCCGGCAGCACAGAGGTGACAGCATGGGGCTCCTCCTCATCTCCCGCCTCTTCCCTGCACATGTTTGTCCTGGGGACACCTCTGTCCCCTGTCCAACAGGCTGACGAGAGAGGTGCCAGTACCATGGGGTGCTGTGAGCATGGGCTGTCACCATGTCCCCCAATGTCCCACCTGCCCCGCAGCCCTGTCCCCAGCCCCAGCCATCACTCTGCGGTGGCCACAAAGTGAATTTGGGGATAACATGAAGAAAGGAGAGGGACAGGAGTGACACAATGACATGGGGGAACCCCCAGGGGAGTCCCCAGCCCCATGCTGCCTGGTGTCCCCTGCTCCCCAGGCTCCCCAAATGAGGCAATAAACCCCTTCCCGGTGCATCCCAGCAGACACCAGTGGCACCTTGCTCCAGGTTTATTTCCAGACAGAGAGGCCCCAGCACATGGGGACAGCACCGTGGGGGGTGGCTCTGGTGGGGGGACAGGAGGACAGTGGCGATGGAGAGGTGGCACTGCCACCGGGAGGTTTTGTTGGTTTGTTTTCTGGTGTTCTACTGCTGGAGAGCAGCTCGGAGCCAGCCCGGCTCACCGGCACCCGCGGTGAGCACAAACCAGGCCTGGCGTGAGAGCAGCAGCCACGGCGGGAGCCATGAGGGGACAGGGGGACAGGAGACAGACAGGGACGGGGATGGGCTGGGTTGTCCCTGGGGCTGCAGGATCTGCCACAGCGGGGCTGGGTCACCCCACCAGCCGGGTCTCCCCCCGACCTGGGTCACCCCACCAGCTGGGTCACCCCACCAGCTGGGTCACCCCACCGTTTGGGTCACCCCACCAGCCGGGTCACCCCACCAGCCGGGTCACCCCACCAGTTGGGTCACCCCACCAGCTGCTGCAGGTGCTCTTGGCCCGAAAAAAACACCGGCTCAGGAGGCTCCGTCCACCTGGAAAAGGTTGGGGCTGGTTGGGGCCCCCACAGCGGAGCCGCATGGCCAGGGGAGCACCCAGAGCACTGCCCAAGGGGCCAGCACCCGTGGGTGGCTGTGAAGCTGGGCCCCCAATGTCCCCACCTGCGTCTGCTCCTGTTTGCTCCTCAGCTCGAAGGTGTCCTCAGCCCCCGAGCAGCCCCAAATCTTCCTTACTCTGGAAGGGACGACAAGGAGCTGCCACCACTGCCACCCCAACAGGGTCCCTGTTCCCACCCTGTCCCAGCTGGGGATGTCACCTGGGCCACAGCTTCACAGCCAGGAGAGCCAGGGCAGCCATGCAGATGACGGCCGTCAGCAGTCCAGCCAGCACGGTGACAACCAGGAGGTGGGTGAGAGCTGCAGGGAGATGGGACACACGGGTGTCACCAACATTGGGACTGTGTCCCCCCAGCACCGGGGCTGTGGTTTGGGGAAGCCTGCATGGGGGGTGACCTCCCCCTGTCCCTTGTCCCCGTGGCTGCAGCCACAGCGTGACCCTGGTGTGGGGTCGGTGCAGGTGGGACCCCTAGTGAAGGGGACACTGGGGGAGGTGACATGGGACACCCCTCGGTGCCACAGCCAGGTCCTCAGGGCTGGGGACAGCCTATCGGTGGGTTGAGGACACACTGCGAGGGGTCACAGGGTGGCACAGCACCGGGCTGGGACCCCACAGGGACACCATGGGGACAGTGGCTGCTGCTGGCTGTCCCTGCCCATGTCCCTGTCCCCCGGGAGCCACCCAGCACAGCCACAAGCAGCGTCGCCCTGCTTTTCCTTTCACCAAACCCAAGCCGCTTTTCCCTCCTTTTTTGACCAATCTGCAGCATTTGACGCAATTTTCTGTTTCTGTTTTAGCCCTTTCATAAAATCCCACCCAGGTCCTTGGGGGAAAAGCTCCTTGAATGGAAATACCCAATTCTCACAGAAAAAACACATCTTCCCTTCCACCCAAAGACTCGTGAGCGACCCAACCCGCTCCTGCTCAGCCCACCACCCCAAAATCAGCCCAGCTCCCAGACCCGCCCCCAGCTCCGGCACGGCCCCGGGGCTCTGACCCCCACTCACTGCGCACGTCGAAGTGGGCGCTGCCCGTGGCGTTGCCCAGCGCGTTGGTGGCCACGCAGGTGTAATCCCCCGAGTCCTGGGCGCCCACGGCCCCCAGCTCCAGGCGCAGGCTGTTGTGGGAGGCGGTGACGCGCCCCCCCGGCGCGGTGGCCAGGCCGGTGGCCAGGCTGGTGGCCAGGAGGTGGCCGCGGTGGTACAGGGCGATGGTGGCCTGGGGGTGGCTGTCGGCGGAGCACAGCACGATGCCCACCCGCCCGCTGCGGTTCTCCAGGAACGTGCTGATGGACACATCCCGGGGCGGGTCTGCGGGGGAAACCGTGGTGTGAGACCCCCGCCCACGCTGCTCTGGATGCTTGCCAAGGACTAACCAGTGCATCCCCCCCAGCTCAGGACTGGGGGTCTCACATCTCCCTGCCCTTTGTGTCCCCCCCCCAGGCTGGAGCATCAGGGCACTTCGGCTCCAAATTGGAGTTTTGAGGGGTGTCTGCAGCTAAATAAACCTGATGTCTGCTTCCCCAGGTGCAAAGGGACAGGAGCGGGGCAGGGACAGGAGGAAGAAGAGGAGGAAGATAAGGAGGAAGAAGAAGAGGAAGAACAGGAGGAAGAACAGGAGGAAGAACAGGAGGAACAAGAGGAGGAAGAAGGAGAGGAGGAAGAAGAGGTGAAAGGAGAAAGACAAGGAGGAAGGAGAGAAGGAAGAAGGGGAGAAAGAAGAAGAGGAAGAAGAGGAGGAAGGAAAGAAGGAAAACAAGGAGGAAGATGAGAAGGAAGATGAGGAGAAAGACGAGGACGAAGATGAGGAGGAAGGCCCTGTGACTGCACCAGGACCACGCAGATGGGGCAGGAGTGACGCTGGGCTGGATGCCCCCCCATGCCGGAGCTCTGCAGTGACAGGTCCCTGTGGTGCTGGGGACACTCACAGAGGACACTGAGGCCGAGCAGGGCCGAGGTGACACTGCCCTGCGTGCCGCTCGCCCGGCACTGGTAGGAGCCGCTGTCGGTGCTGGTGACAGGGCTGAGGACGAGGGAACCAGCCGGTCCCTCCTGCAGCCACCGGCCGTTCTTGTACCAGGTGTAGTTGGCCTCGTCCCCTACCCAGGGGACACCTGAGCAGGTGACGGTGGCTGTGGCACCTTCCAGGACTTCTGGTGAGGGCTCGACTGCGATGATGACCCCTGAGGAGGAGGAGGGAGGCCAGGGGTGCCCTGGGTTGGGGTTGCACAGGACAACACCGGCCCCAGGACCCCTCAAAATGCTCCCAAAAGCCGTGTTCCCACGGGGAGAAGCTCCGCACGGGTGTCACCGTGGCTCGGGGCCACCCTCACCTGGCAGGTCCAGGCGCAGGGACGAGGACGCAGTGCCGAAGCTGTTGTTGGCTGAGCAGACGTAGAGCCCCGCGTCCCGCGGCCCCAGCGCCCCCAGCCCCACCCGCAGCGAGTTGGGGGTCACCTGCACGGTGACACGGGGGTCGGCCGGGCCCCGCGTGGAGGCCACGGGGTGGCCGGGCCCCCGGTGCAGGACGATGTCGGAGGGGGGGCAGCTGTCCACGGTGCAGAGCAGGACTGCCTGCCGCCCCCCCTGCGGCTCCACCAGCGACGTGAAGGATGGCGCCTGGGGGGCATCTGCGGGGACAAGGACAGTGTCCCCCCCGCAACAGCACTGCTGGCAGGGGACTGTCCCTCCCGTGGGGTTTGGGAGTGACAGGTTTGCTGCTGGGCGGGGGGAGAGGGGTGATGCAAGACCCAGCAGCACTAGTGACCCCCGCTCCGCGCCACGGGCTGTCGCGGGATGTCACCAGGTGGCGACAAAACAGCTCTGGTGGCAGGGGACTGTCCCTCCCGTGGTTTGGGGTGACAGGTTTGCTGCTGGGGGGAACGGGCGCGATACGAGGCCCCGGCAGGACCTGTGATTCCCGCTCCGGGCAACAGGTTGTCGCGGGATGTCACCAGGTGGCGACATAAACCGTTCTCCCAACGCCAGCGCCGCGATGGCGGCATCCCACCCGCGCTGTCCGCTTTGGGGGCAGGACCCGGTGTCCCCCCACCCCCACGGCAGCCCCCCCGCACTCACAGAGCACCCGCAGGGCGGCGGGGGAGGCCCGGCGGCCCCGCTGTGCCCCCCCCGCCCGGCAGGAGTAGGAACCGGCGTCCGCAGGGCGGGCGGCGGGGAGGACCAGAGCAGGATCGGGCCCCTCGGCCACCCACCGCCCGTTCTTGTACCAGCTGTAGAGGGTGCCCGGGGGGGCCCCCACGGCCCGGCACGTCAGGGTCACGTCGGTCCCCTCGGGCACCTCGGCGGAGGGTCGCACCAGCACCCTGACGGCTGGGGACAGCGGAGCTGCTCGTCACCGGCTCCCGAGTCCCCGCCTCCCTCAGCACGGTGTGGGTGTGGGGTGGGTGCCCCCCGGAGCGGGGTGGGTGCCCACCCTGCCCTTCCACCAGCCCCACACCGCTCCCGACCCCCGCAATGTCCAGCAGCAGCGACTATTCGGGCCGGACCCCTCAATGCGCACATCACCCCACCCAAGGGTCCCGTGTCCCCCCGTGGGACTCACCCTGCACCTGGAGGGCCAAGGACGCGCGGGCGCTGCCGAGGGGGCTCCGTGCCAGGCACTCGTACCCCCCCTCATCCTCCTCCGAGGGGTCCCGGAGCTCCAGCCGCAGCGCGTTGGGCTGGGGGGGGACGCGGCCGCTCTGCCCGGGGTGGGCGCCCCCCGCCGGGGGGCTGGAGGCCACTGGCTGCCCCGCCCTGAGCAGGGTGAGCTGCGCCGGGGGGTTGCTCTCCACGCTGCAGAGGAGGATGACTGCGGTCCCCTCGCCGCTCTCCACGAAGGTTTTCAGCTGCAGGTTCCTGGGGGGGTCTGCCGGAGGGAGATGGGGGGGAGGAGGTGGGATGCAGGAGAAGCAGCTTCTCGGGGAGCTGCAGCATCCCCAGCCGGCCGTGCTGGGGTCGGTGATGCTCTGCTGCTGCCGGCAGCTCAGAACCCGCTCCAGCAGCCTCTTTCCTCAGCATCTGCGGTCCCCTCACATCAAACCAACACGCAGGGTCATTCCCCGAGCTCATTTCTACCCACAGCTCATTAGTGAGGTGGCTGTGGCAGCTCCATCCACACCAGTCACACACGGACCATGTCCTGGTGTGCGTTCCACGCGGTTCAGCACTCTGCTCACACCCCAGACCCAACAACAACCCATCCTGCGCACAAGGGCACCGGGCAAACCCCAACGGCGAGGCTGCAGGTGCAGCCGGGCCCAGGGAGCCAGGTTATTCCCATCAATATCCACCCAGTGCTCCCCATCCCAAATCAGGAGCCGGGAGAGAAGCCACGAGTTTGTCCCCAGGCTCTGCAGAGGACGTTTCCAGGAGCGCTGGTCCCCACTCACCCCTCACAGCAGGTTTATAAGTTAAAGCTGAGAAAAGGGGAAAAAAAATCTTGCAACATTTCCTGAAAGCCAAAGATTTTTCTGCTGCTGTTTGGGACAAAGCACAAGGACAAACTTGGGGTGCTCGGAGAAGCATCACTGCAGACAATGTGGGGTGTTTGGCCATCTGCTTGGGGGGGTCAGTCCCAGGACCAGGATATAAGGCTTGGCTTAGTTAAGTCCTGGGATGAAAGCTGATTTTTTTTGAGAGCCTAAGATGAAGGCAGACCCCATTAGCCCCCACCCCTCCCAGCCGAGGGGACCAGCCAAGGGACAAGTGACACACCAAGAGACATCCCTGCAGTGTGGCTGAGTCCCTGTCTCGGGTGGACACTGGGGACCCCCCGGGGTGTAAAGCCCTTGGGGACTCACAGAGGACGTTGAGGGTGGCGGGGGCCGAGCTGCGGGTCCGTGACGGGGTCCACACGGTGCAGTGGTAGGAGGCGGCGTCGGTGACAGTGACATGGGGCAAGGCGAGGGATGGGGACGAGCCGCTGCTCAACCAGGCCTTGTTCTTGTACCAGGTGTAGCTCAGTGTGTCCCCCGCCTCGCTCTGCACCGCACAGATCAGGGTGGCAGCGTCACCTTCCCGGACATCTGGGGACGGGGAGATCCAGAGCCTGGCAGCTGCAGGGAGTCACAGAATCATTTGGGTCGGAAAAGCCGCTCAAGACCATTGACAATGACCATAACCCAACCCTGGCACAACCCCATGTCCCTGAGAACCTCATGTCCGTCTGTCCAGCCCTCCAGGGCTGGTGACTCCAGCACTGCCCTGGGCAGCCTGTTCCAATGCCCCACAGCCCTTTGGGGAAGAAATTGTTCCCAGTATTCAGTCTAGAGGGGAAGGGGGTGATGCTCAGGGTGGGCCGGATGCGATGGAGAGCTGGTCCTGTCCATCTCCATTTCCATCTCCATCTCCATCATCTCCATCATCTCCATCATATCCATCATCTCCATCATCACCATCATCTCCATCCCATGCCATCCCACCCCTTCCCATCCCATGCTATCCTGTCTCACCCCATCCTATCCCATCTCCATCCCATCCCATCCCATCCCATCCCATCCCATCCCATCCCATCCCCTCCCATCCCATCCCATCCCCTCCCATCCCATCCCACCCCAGCCCCAGCCCCAGCCCCTCACTCACTCCCCGCAGTGAAGTTCCCGGCGGTGCTGGCGTTGCCGTAAGCGTTGGTGGCCACGCAGACGTACTGGCCCTCGTCCTCCAGCAGCACGGGCTGGATGCTGACCCGCAGCATGTTGGTGGCTGAGGTGACGCTGAGCCGCGGCAGGGTGGCAGGCTGGGACATGGCCGTGGATGCCACCAGGTCCTGGTCCTTGAAGAGTGCCAGCTCCGCCGGGGGGCTGCTGTCCACAGCGCACTGCAGAGCAGCGTGCCGGCCCTCGGGGGGCTCCAGGAGGGGGGTCAGCACCGGCACCCGCGGAGGATCTGCCCAGAGAACCCTGAGCCTGCACCCGGAGCCCAGCTCCAGCCCGGGGGGCTCCTGGCTCCCCCAAATCTGGGGGCATTGCCCTCCTCTGGCTTCTGACACCCCGAGGGGCCTCCAGCGGCTCCCAGCCCACATTTTGCAGCAAAAGCATCAGCCAGAGTTTCTCTTCCTGGGATTTTCCCCTCTGTCCCAGACAGATGACATTTCTCCTAACCAAAGTCAGGAAAAATTTGGCTAATTTCAGGTCAATTCAAACATGTTTTAGCAACACTAAAACGCTGGTTATTGCATTTTTTCCCCTTTCCTATGCAAGGTGGCAGCAGCGGAGCAGCCACCCCACCCAGGGAACCGTCTGCTGAAAGGGGCCGGGACCCCCAGCGTGGGTTTGGTTCAGACTGGGGGGCTATCAGGGAGATATATTCCCATAACCTGTCACTTTAAACACTTTGCCATTTCCTAAGGATGGACAATGTCTGGTTACAAAGTGTGCGGAGCTCTAGTTCAAGTGCTGTGTGTGGGACGCACAGTGTTTGGGGACAGTGTCAGTAGCCAGGGCTGGGCAAGGACATAGACCTGTGTGAACAGCTGGCCTTGCTCAGCATCCCACCCCAGCACCATCCCCATCCCACCCCATCCCCATCCCACCCATCCCATCCCCATCCCATCCCATCCCATCCCACCCCATCCCGTCCCATCCCATCCCATCCCATCCCATCCCGCCCCATCCCATCCCATCCCACCCCATCCATCCCATCCCATCCCATCCATCCCACCCCACCCCATCCCACCCCATCCCCACCCCCATCCTCATCCCTATCCCATCCCCATCCCCATCCTCATCCTCATCCCCACCCCATCCATCCCATCCCCATCCCATCCCATCCCATCCCATCCCATCCCATCCCATCCCATCCCATCCCATCCCATCCCATCCCATCCCATCCCATCCCATCTCATTCCGTCCCACCCTGTCCCACTCACAGGACACGTGCAGGGTGACAGCTGGGGACACGCTGGTCCCTGAGGGGCCACGGGCCCGGCAGTGGTAAGAGCCGGTGGCAGCGCTGGTGACATGGGGCAGGGCGAGGAGGTGGCCGGGGGTGTCCTGGAGCCGCTGGCTGTCCTTGTACCAGCTGTAGACAGCGTCATCCTGCGGCTGTCCCGCTGTTTGGCACGTCAGGGACACGTTGTCCCCTTCCAGCACCTCCGCCGATGGCGAGATGAGGACTCGGGCAGCTGGAGCACAGGGAGGTGATGCCACCAGCTCGTCACCGCCGGTTCCCAAGCAGCCCCGGCACGGTGAGTGACGGGGACAAACCACAGCGTGCACCGCAGTGGCAGGTTCAGGTGCTCCTGTCCTGTCTTGTCACACACCTTTGCAACCCCGCAGCTGGCACTAGACATTTATTTTGCTCCCTGTCCCCCCCAGCTCCATCACTGGGGGCACCCAGGACTGAAGTGCTTGAATGCAAGTGCCTGGTCTGGGGTGGGGGGAGCCTGGGTGGCATCCAGTGGCACCGGGGACACCAGCTCCCATGGAGACACGGTTGGAATGACCAGCCTGGATGCCAAATTCCCACCCCAAAAATTAATTCCCTCCAGGATTTCTGCAAATCGCGCCAATAACCGGGGTGCTGCCTCACTCCCGGGTGTGGGTGCAGAGGTGGGAGGGCCTGGGTGCTCACCCTGCCCCCCACAGCCAGAAAGCCCCCCCAGGACAGACCCCAGGTCCTTGCTTGTCACAGCCTGTGCAGGGACCCCCAGCAGGGTGGGGACGCCCCGTCCCACCCCCTGTGAGCTGCGGTGCTTCTGCCTGCTGAGGTTCAGCACAACGTGATGTCCCTGCAGTGGCCTGGGGACAGGATGACACCCGGCCGTGGCAGCTCGGTCCCTTTGGGTCACCTGCCGGAGCCCGCGATGCTCAGTGACATTTTGCTGTCACTGCGGGCCAGCACCAGAGCGTGTGTCTGTCCCATCAGTGTCACACAGGCAGGAACCACACAGAAACGGTCACGTTTTGTGTCCCACCCAACACCCCGCAGTGTCACCCCCCCGGTGTCACCCCCAGTGTCACACGCTCACCCTGCACGCGCAGGTACAGGTGTTGGGACGTGGTGCCGTGTGCGTTGGTGGCCGTGCAGTCGTAGCTGCCCTCGTCCTCCGGTGTCACGTCCCGCATCTCCACCCTGATGGCGTTGGGGACGGCCGTGACACTGACCCGCGGGCTGCTCCCCCCGGCACTGGTGGCCACCAGCTGGTGGCCGCGGCTCAGGACCAGCTGGGCGGGGGGATTGCTGGCCACCGAGCACTGGAAGATGGCCAGGCGGCCCCGCTCCGTTTCCAGGAACGCAGAGAGCCGGGGATCCCGCGGGGGGTCTGCGGGCAGAGCGGGGACATGGAGCCTCTCGGGCACCCCCAGGGGGGATTTCCGGGAAAATAGTGGCCACTTCCAGGAAACAGAGGGGAAGGGCAGGGCAAGGAAAGGAAGGGCAGGGCAGGGCAGGGCAGGGCAGGGCAGGGCAGGGCAGGGCAGGGCAGGGCAGGGCAGGGAAGGGAAGGGAAGGGAAGGGAAGGGAAGGGAAGGGAAGGGAAGGGAAGGGAAGGGAAGGGAAGGGAAGGGAAGGGAAGGGAAGGGAAGGGAAGGGAAGGGAAGGGAAGGGAAGGGAAGGGAAGGGAAGGGAAGGGAAGGGAAGGGAAGAAGGAGGTGAAGGAGAAGGAGAAGGAGAAGGAGAAGGAGAAGGAGAAGGAGAAGGAGAAGGAGAAGGAGAAGGAGAAGGAGAAGGAGAAGGAGAAGGAGAAGGAGAAGGAGAAGGAGAAGGAGAAGGAGAAGGAGAAGGAGAAGGAGAAGGAGAAGGAGAGAAAAGAAAGGAAGGTGGGAAGGGGAAGAAAAAGGGGAAGGGAAAGAGAAGGGGAAGGGGAAGGGGAAGGGGAAGGTGAAAGGGAAGGGGAAGGGGAAGGGGAAAGGGAAGGGGAAGGGGAAGGGGAAGGGGAGGCATGTCTGTCAGCCATGACCCTTCCAGCCCCATGGGAACCACAGCATCCCCAGGGAGACCGCACTGTCCCCACCGCCATCAGCCGCCCTCACGGGCTGTGCCCCAGTGACCCCACACGTACACAGCACATGCAGGGGGACAGCGGGGGAGCTGCGGCTGCCGCCCGCCACGCTGGCTCTGCACTGGTAGAGCCCGGCGTCCGCGCTGGCCACCCGCCCCAGCACCAGCGACGCGGCCGAGCCCTCGGCCACCTGCTGCCCATTGTGGTACCAGGTGACGTTGGGTGGCGCCGGGGAGCGGCTGCTCAGGTGGCAGGTCAGGTTGGCAGCCTGGCCTTCCAGGACACGGGAGGACGGTGACACCGTGATGGTGGCAGCTGCAGGCAGGGACACAGGCAGGGGGCAAAGAGGCATGAGCTCATCATAGAATCATTTTTGTTGGAGAAGCCCCTCAAGATCATGGAGTCCAACCATAACCCACCCTGTCCCTGCCCCATGTCCTGAGAACCTCATGTCCGTCTGTCCAGCCCTCCAGGGCTGGTGACTCCAGCACTGCCCTGGGCAGCCTGTTCCAATGCCCCACAGCCCTTTGGGGAAGAAATTGTTCCCACATCCAACCTCAACCTCCCCTGGCGCAACTTGAGGCCGTTTCCTCTGCTCCTGGCGCTTGTTCCTGGGGAGCAGAGCCCGACCCCCCTGGCTCCAAGCTCCTTTCAGGCAGTTCAGAGATCAGAAGGTCTCCCCTCAGCTCCTGTTCTCCAGCTGAACCCCCAGGTCCCTCAGCCGCTCCATCACACTTGTGCTCCAGCCCCTCACCAGTTTTCAGGGGCATTGGCCTCTTTTTGCTCATCCTGTCCTTCTGCCACCATCGTCCTGGATCTCCTGAGCTTGTCTCCATCCCTGGCATTCTCTCCCACTGTCCCCTCTCCCAGGATTTTCCCAGAGTCCCGTGGCACCTTCCCCACACTCACTCTCAGCCCTGAAGTCCACGGCTGCGCTGGCATTGCCCTGTGAGTTCCCAGCCCAGCACACGTAGGTCCCCTCGTCCTCCACCATCACCTCCCGGATCTCCACTCTCAGGCTGTTGTAGGAGAAGGTGGCCTGGACCCGGGCGGACGCGGGGCAGCCCCCCGTGCAGGCGATGACCTCGTCTCCTCTCCATAGGGTCAGGTTGGCCTCTGGGTCGCTCTCGACGCTGCACTGGAGGATGCCCAGGTGTCCACCCTGGGTCTGCAGGAAGGAGCTCATCACCGGTGGCCTCGGTGGAACTGCGGGGTCAAAACACCACTGGTGAGGATGTTATGGGTTCCTGAGTTTGGGAGAATTCCAAATTCAGGCTGGATATGAGGAAGAAATTGCTGCCCCTGAGGGTGGTGAGAGCCTGGGCAGGTACCCAGAGAGGTGGTAGATGAACCATCCCTGGAGACATCCCAGGCCAGGCTGGACGGGGCTCTGAGCAACCTGAGCTGGTGAAGATGTCCCTGCTCATGGCAGGGGAGGCACTGGGGGGCTGGAGAGGGCCCTCCAACCTAAACCATCTGTGATTCTGCACTTGCCTCTCTCCAGCTCTTGGGCATCCCATGACCCTCCAGCAGCCAGACCCCAAGGTCCCACAGCTGCCCCCTCTCTGCAAGGCCCTGCCTGTCCCAGGCACCTCTGGTGGCACCTCCGCTGTCACCTGGTCCCTCAAACTCTTCAGCAGATCTGCAGAGACCCCAGTGGTCTGGGCGTCTGGGGACCGGCTGTGATCCCCATTTCCTACCACGGCTATAGAAAAATGCCGTTTGGGCAGAGTGGAACTTCTCAATTGTATTTTTTGGTATCAGGGAAGGTTTTTATTTTACAGCAGGCAAAATATTCAGAAGGCAGAAAACTACCAGAATATATTTTTCACAGGGATCTTTTATTAATATTACTATGAGAAGCTGAATTTGATGTAATGGGATGTTATAGAAGTCTTTGGTTCTCGGGAGTTTGGGGATTCTCTGAATTCCTCCTCTCCTGACTCCTGATTTACCCGCCAAAGGGAAATGTCTGCCTCTTCCACAGCTCTGCTCACAAGTCCCTTGGCTGTTTTTAGGGGAAACCAGGGGCTGGGAGCAGCAGGGGGTTCCAAGCAGGACCCCAAACCCAGCCCCCCCCACCGCTGACCCCCCAGCACTCACAGAGCACACGGAGGGCGACGGCCACCGACACGTCACTGTCATTGCCGCCCCGGGCCCGGCACTGGAACGCCCCCGCGTCCTCGCCGCGGATGGAGGGGAAGCGCAGGGTGGGGGCCGAGCCCCCCGGCAGCCGCTTGCCGTTGCGGTACCAGTCGTACAGGGTGTCCCCCGCCGTGTCCCCAGCCCCCACGCAGGTCAGGGTGACCGCTGTCCCCTCCCGCACCTCTGCCGAGGGCTGCACCAGCACCTGGGCACCTGCGGCAGGGACGAGAGGGATGTCAGCGAGGGAGGGGAAACCTTGGCCCCCCAGTTCCGTCCAGCTGAACTGGGGGCACCTCAGCCAGCTGGAAATGGAGCCCAGGTACCCAGACTTTGGGTTATTTTCTCTGGAGTTGGACCCCAAGATCCATTTTGGTTTCTTTTGACATCCTAAAGAAGGCTCCTCTTGGACATGGTTTGAGGGGCTCTCCTTTCCTTTTTCCTTTTTCCTTTTTCCTTTTTCCTTTTTCCTTTTTCCTTTTTCCTTTTTCCTTTTTCCTTTTTCCTTTTTCCTTTTTCCTTTTTCCTTTTTCCTTCCCTTCCCTTCCCTTCCCTTCCCTTCCCTTCCCTTCCCTTCCCTTCCCTTCCCTTCCCTTCCCTTCCCTTCCCTTCCCTTCCCTTCCCTTCCCTTCCCTTCCCTTCCCTTCCCTTCCCTTCCCTTCCCTTCCCTTCCCTTCCCTTCCCTTCCCTTCCCTTCCCTTCCCTTCCCTTCCCTTCCCTTCCCTTCCCTTCCCTTCCCTTCCCTTCCCTTCCCTTCCCTTCCCTTCCCTTCCCTTCCCTCCTCTGTCACCCCAAACTATCACTTCTGGAGGAGCCACCGAGTGCAGAGGGTGTGGGGACAGCAGGGGGAGCCGGTCCCCTCTGTGTCTCCCGATGTCGTGCACCGCTGGGGACACCACAAAGTTCGGACAAACTTTGCTACAGATTTTGTGGCATTTTGAAAACAAACCTCGGGGATGCCATCAGCCCTGTGACCTCCGTGGTGGGGAAGGGCTGCAGGGGCACACGGCCACCACACAGTCCCCAAGACACCGATGTCCCCCGGTGCCACATGGTCCCCACAGGGGCCCCCTCACCCCTGCACAAACAGCCACAGGGACTCATCGGAGCCCGAGATCCAGGAGCTTGTCACTGGGACTCACCGCGGGCGTGGAAGCTCTTGGTGGCACTGGCGCTGCCGTGGGCGTTGGTGGCCGTGCAGCGGTACTCCCCGCTGTCCCCCGGCCCCGCGTCCGCGATCTCCAGCCGCAGGGCGTTGCGGGTGGCGGTGACCCCGAGGCGCTGGCGCGGGGCGGCCTGGGCGCCGCTGGCCGCCAGCAGCGTGTGGCCGCGGTGGAT